>NC_134711.1:19675000-20925000 GCF_049634645.1 Pelodiscus sinensis
CCAGTGTGCATAGTGCGGGGACACTGTATACCCACTAATGCCCAGGCTAATTCACCCCTACACCAACCAACTTCAGCCGGTCATAAGGGACTCACTGCCCTGACCGTCGGCTGACACAGCCTCCTTGAGAAAAACCTCCTTTGAAGAACATAAGAACACAAGAATGACTATACTGGGCCAGACCAAAGGTCTGTCTATCCCAGTATCCTGTCTTCTGACAATGGCCAATGCCAGATGCTCCAAAAGGAGTGAACAAAATGGAATCTTTAAGCAATCCCTTTCCCATCAACCATTTCCAGCCTCTGACAGAGTTTAGGGGCAATATTCCTGACCTTCCTGGCTAATAGCCATTCATGGACTTATTCTTTTTTTAACTCTGTTAAAGTCCTGGCTGTCACAATGTCCTCTAGCAAGGAGTTCCACAGATTGACTGTATGTTCTGTGAAGAAATACTTCCTTTTGTTTGTTTAAAACCTGCTACCTATTAATTTCATTTGGTGACCCCTAGTTCTTGTTTTGTGGGAGCAAGTAAATTAACATTTCCTTATTTACTTTCTCCACAGCAGCCATGATTTAATAGACCTCTAGCATATCCTGGGGGGGTGCACATACAGCTGTGGCTCGCGCTGGTGCCTCTCGTGTGCAGGCATGCCCGTGTGCTGTGGGCAGCACTCCACGGTGTGTGAGGGAGCTGAGCCTGCGCCCTTGTGACTAGCCTGCTTGCAGCTAGCTGCACCCTTCCTCCCCCCTGAGGACAGCATTTGTGTGGCGACGTATGAGGCTGGCAGCAGGCTCCCAGTCATGTTGAGGGGCTGGCTGCTGTAGCCACATGTTACACCCTCCCTCTGAACATGGCTGCACATGCCCAGACTGCAACAGCACGTGCTCGCCTAGCAGCCTGCGTGACGCTGTGCCCCCCACCCCTTGTTTGGCCACCTCCTCTGCCCTGTGTGTGTTTGTGTGTGCCAATGTACCTGAAGATCCCGCTCAATCCTCAGAGGCCTGGGAGACATCCAGGCTGGCAGGGACTGTCTCCAGGGACAGGGTGATGGTCCCACTGTCCTGGTCATCCCCCTCCTCCTCCATTGGGGGCTGGATCTGCCCCCCCCCCATCTCCTCCAGGTTGGGAACAGGCTCCGGGTGCTGGACTACCAACTACTCCCATCTGGAGTCCACCAGGATAGAGGGGAAGAGGGTTCCCCTCCCCCAAGGATGTGGTGGAGCTCAGAGTAGAAGGGGCAGGTGTGGGGTCCTGTCCCTGAGCACTCCCTCTGCTACCTGGCCTTAACGTACCCCTGACAGAGCTCCTTCACCTTAGCCCGGACTTCCTCCATGGTCCAGGCAGGGTGTCCTCAATCTGCCAGGAATACAGCCATGCAGGAGTAAATCTCTGTATTGCGGTGGTTGGCCTGGGGTTCCTGCAGGGATGACTCCTTGTCCCACAACTCCAGGAGGGTGGTGATTTCAGGCCTGGTCCAGGTGGGGACACACCTTTTGGTCCCCCTCAGGAGATCCTGTGACCCCTGTCTCTGGTCCCTGGAAGGGCCAGGGGGAGTCTCGGGGAGCTTGCTGGGTGGCCACTTGTGCCTGAAGCAGAGCCATGTGGCGAAGGCACCTGCTCTGGGAAAACTTCCAGCAACAAGGCTTGTGCAGGGTGCCTGCGACTTTAAAGGTGGCCAGCAGACAGAAATTATAGAGTTCTGATTGACATGGCTGGAGTGGCCCAGGGGCCATCATTTATTCTCCCTGGAGGCCAATTCTTGCACAAAAGCCCATCTTGAGCATCCACGGGTGCCTTTTTGCACAAGAGCTATTGTGCAAAGAGGAGTTATGCCTTGTAGAAGGAGGTTTACCTACAGTGCAAAAAGCCATCTGTTCTGCTGTTTTACTCCCGATTTACTTGAGCAAAAGCATGCTTGAGGTGTGGATGCTCCATGGGGTTTTGCACAAACATGGCCGTTTTTGCACAAAAACTTTGCAGTGTAGACGTAGCCTTACAGTAAAACATGTTAAGGGCTGAAAGGACCAGTTTGCCCTCTAATCTGACCACCTTGCTGCATAAATCTGAGGCCCAGAGCCATGCTACTTCATCCTGGTACTTAAGCATCTTGTTTGATTATATTTTTCTGTGTGTATCAGGACAGTCCTTTTCCATTAAAATTAAATATATGGTTCAATCAAAGAACAGACATAGACATTTTTTCATGCTTAAAAATTCCTACGTGTCATACCGCTGTAATTTGCAATACAGCAGATAATCAGAATACCTTTGTTATTTCCTCTTCTTCTGGCTGTGTTTGCATTCATAAGCTGATAAGGGGCGACATGTTAATTGTACATATGCTTTGGCTTGTTTAGTTATACTGGTAATTATCTACCAGTCACTTTTATATAAAGGAAAAAGCAGAAATACTGTTTTCTATCTTTCAAAAAACATTGATGAAGTTAAATATGATTAATGGATACTTATTGTTAAACTATTTATTAGACATTAAAATAATTCAGTATTCACCAAATGTGGAGAGATATTATGACTGGAAATACACTGTTTGGGGTAGGGCAAGGGAGGGGCAGAAATCTTGGCCCCACAGAAGTCAGTGGCAAAATCTCTGTTGAATTCAATGGAGATAGGATTTCACCTTCAGACGACAATGATATTTTATACATTTTTTGGGGGGTGGGGGGGGTTTAGGTTTTTTGAATAGTTTTAAAATAGTCCCTAGTATATATTGAAGCTCCTGGGAGAGAGAATTTGATTTCAGAGGTGCAGAATCAGGTCCTGAATATTTTTGTGTCTAACTGAAGCAGTAGATGAATGATACATATTTTATTCATCTTATAAGGAAAATATAATTATGAAATAACGTACATTCTGATTCTTCAGTGCAAGAAAGTTAACAATTGAGATTAAGGTTTATCTTATGGATTGTGTCATTAGACAGTTGCCAACCCTATTCTGAACCCCAGTTATGCAAAACACTTAGGAACGCTTAATTTTCAGAATATGCTAAATTCTTCTGCACCAAAAACCATGCTAGTGATTTGATGAACGCAGATGAACTTATTCACAGGCTTAAAATTAAATGTAGGTTTTAGTAACTTGAGGCCTTAATACGAACAGCCTTTCAAATAAAAATCCAAGTTCACTTTGCTGATATTCATGCCCCCACCCTATTTCATTTTGTAGGTTGAGGTTTTGTTTGTTGATTTGCAAGAATATCTTTGAAAAGTGAATGTAAATCTTAGGAAGCCTTGTGCACATAGTTATTAAATCTCTAGGCACATCTGTGAGGTGAAGAAGAAGAAACTGTACCATGTGATTCATCTGGCCAACCTCAACGCAGGGATAACATTCACAGATACATTCAGGACAACTAGCAATCAATCACCGCCTGATATTTATCTTCCTAAAGGATTAGCTGAAGAACTGAAAAGAGCAAATAAGTTGATTTAGTAAAATTAGTCTGTACTCAATTGTCAATTTGCTGAACCAGTCACGAATTGAGGATTGTTTGCCATGTAGATGTGGTAGAATAGGCTGTACAAACATTGGAGACCCTTAATATGTACTTCTTTGCAAGCCCATGGTGAAACTTATGCCATTGCATCTTTGCAGCTACTTTACCAATGTAGATATGGATAAATTCCACCTCAGATTGCAATGTAGACAGGCCTCATAGAAACAGAAACACACTGTTTCATCGATGGGTCCTATTTAAAACTACATTACATGTTGAATTTGTAATTTCAAATGTCAAATACTACCACCAATCTGTTCTCTCACAATTTACAGACCTAGAATTAGTCACTGAAATTATCAAATGAGTGATTTAAAACAAGTTCTTTATTTTAAAATATCGGTTGGGTAAAATTTATAGACAGAAAAAGCTGTTATTTGGCTTACATATTCTTATGTGTATTATACATATTAATCATCCTTGCCCACATCTACCGACCTCCATCAGTTCTTTACATTGTGATGTAGAGTGTATTTCATTTTCTCTATCCTCTCCATTCTTTCTAAGCTTCTTTGACATCCTCCCCAACATGGCCTGCTTGAAATCTTGTTTCTGTATCTGATGAGAACCGGTTGTGATTTACACATAGCAACTTCTAATCTTATCGTAGCCATTGGACCTGGTTGTGGTCACTAGATCCTCCTGGCTCATTGATGTCTAATTGAATTGTCCTGCATTAGTCACCATCTACCAGCTGTAGGTTCATAAAGTCATTTATGACAGGAAGCCATATGTCAACACATTCATCACTTCTGTCTTCATTACATCATGTCTTTCAAGAGAGCTTTTTCCTAAAGGAATACCAAGAAAGGAGAAATCACATCACTCATCTGTATTTGCAGTGATGATGCCTGCATGTGTAGGATGTAACTAAAGGATCTTAAATAGTTCGCAGCAAATTTATCCCTTTTGTTTTAGGCATTTTTCACTAACAAACTGATTTTCATAAATCTAGTCAATATTTGTAATTGAATAGTTACAACAATGAATAGTTACATAAATTAATTGCAACCTATAGGCTGTTTACAAATTCAGTTATTCACAACTAGTGGGGTGTGACAGGTTAAGTCATATGGCCTTTTTCTGCTTTCGTATTTAATGACTGAAACTTTTAGAACTAGAGAATATTGGGAAATGCATGCATGAATGTCCTTATTTATATTGTAATATTGATAATCATATGAATAATAGTCATTCTCCTAACATTTTTGAGAGCAAAAAACCCCAAAAAACCCCTGTTCATGCAAGTATTTGCAAATAGTGAATGAGTGACACACACACAGGTGAAGAATATGCACCAAGAAGGTTCATGAATGCAGTATCAGTCAACTTTAGTTATCATATAATTTAACACGGGGCACTTTTAGACTTCTCTGGAAGTATAAAAAGGGCCTTAAAGTAAAAATGAGAATAAGGCCTTTTGGTTTTAATGCTATGTAGAAGAGCATTAAATGATACTTTAATGATGAAGTTCACCCCAAACGTAGGAGCCTATGTGAGATTTGAGCATCACATAAGCACCATTAATGCTTATATGTTACATAGGACTTGTACTGGTCCCTTTGCACAGGAGTGAACTGCCTTCTAACTCCCACAATTCACTTGCAAATCTGAGTTTTGTGGTCCCAAATGTGATGCCAATTTTTTTAGAGTAGGTCTACATTGCAATTAGACACATGCCAGCAAACTTGGGCTCCCGGGACTTAGGATAAGGGGCCGTTTAATTGCTGTGTAGACATTTGGGTTCAGGCTGCAGACAGAACTCTGAGACGCTCCCACCATGTAGGAGGAATATAACAAATCCCCAAAGCACATTCCATTTTTACACAGTTTCATTCAAATTATAAATATTTAGATTCAGTGACTCTTGATCCAAAAAGGAATAATGAATACTAGCTAATAAGAAAAATGTGTGTGCTCTTTAAAATACAGCAAGCATAATGTATCAAATTATAAGCAGACAGTTAAAATTTCAGTGTATAACCAAGCTAAAACTAATTTATAGCCTTATTTAAGAATGCAAGTGTTTTGGGGTGAAAGGAATGTGAGGTAGCTAAACTCATGAAAATAATAATTTAAAGAAAGTTAAACTAAAGCATCCTAACAATTGTTGCAAACAGCCACATGTAATATACAGATACATTCATAGCCAAGCATATTACTTCTTTAACTGTCTTTAAAGACATTCGTTTTGATGCAGTCTATATCATTATTGTTACCCTGAGATGAACTGTGTCCATTTTATCTTTCTTGCTAAGAAAAACTGATGGTTGGAATCAGGAGAGTGTAGGTGGGTCGCTTTCTCGCTCCATCCCCAAAAGTCTTTTCAGTGTGACAAGGCTGATGTGGGTGATCCAGCTCATAAAAAGAGACTGCCTGGTGACCAAGTCTTTTGTAGAATTCAAGATGAGAGAGAACCACTATCGTCAACTTATCTTGTATATTGCAGAATAAATAACCCTAGGGCCTAGAATTTCACTCTTTGGTTTCTGGAGCAAGCTTGATGCTTTGTGGTTGGGCTTCACAAATTGTGATTTCCTCCATCCAATCTGCCACGGGTATGATGCAGTGAGTGTTTGCACCACCCTGAGTTTAGGGGGGCCAAACTAGTTGTAGGGAACAACTTATGGACTGCTATGCTACCAGCTACTGGGACAAATCTCGGGGGGTGCAGGATGGAAGGAATCACAGTTCCTTGTTTTAGTTACTCTTTTCATCCCCACCCAACTCACATGTTTTCAGGTGGGGGGAGCTTGCAAGTCAGGTAGCCTCAGATCTCCTTCCTACAGAAGGACTGAACAGGGGAGAAATACAGACCTGACTCCACTTGACTGTCTGTAGAGGTAAGTAAGGGTTGTGACAGTCCATCTTAAGTTGATTTCTATGGTCGGTTCTTTCCTAGTGCTGGCATTCCTTTCTTTCCCATCTCATTATGTATTTTTTGCAGTGAGGTGAGGATATGTGGATACCTCTCCTTGTGAAATCTTCTCAGTTGTGGTTTGGTTGTACTTGGGCTGGGACAGAGCCTCTCATGTTCAAGGCACCATCTGACTTCCTCATGCTTCTTTATCCGGTGGCAGTGGAAAGATCTGAGCAGTACAAAGGGGTCAGAATGTGCCAGATAACCTACTTTTAAATCCTGCAGCTCACCTTTATGTAAGCTAACTAAACACTGTCCAATGCAAGAAGATGCACATCTCTTCGTTTCATCAATACAACAGCAGAGTCATGTTAAGATCTGTAGTTGGCAGGTTCTTCTGTTTATTCTCACACTCATCTTTGGGTCAGACTTCCGTTTGTTCCTCTACTGATCACTTTGAATAAAGCAGAGAGGTGTTTACTCCACGATCTACAACTAAAGCCTGTTTTTTAGTTGATAACTGACTGAAACTTAGCTGCAGCCTGACATGTGGTTTGTTACTAGAAATTCTTTCTGTGTTCATCATACTATTTGTCATCTGAAACTGTCTGCAAGCTGCACTTTTCATAGACATCAACTCTTGTTTAAGATTGCTCCTGTAATGAAAATTGGGAAACTGAAACAGAATGGATTTTCCTTCCCATGTGTTATATTTTATCCCTAACATCTCCATAAGCTTTTTTTACCAAAATATGTAACCATTTTTATTTCATGTGTATCAAAGACACAGTAGTGGACTATAAACAGAAAAACTAAGCATTCTGAAAGATCAACATTTTCAAACATGCTAGGTAAAGCGAGATATAGAATCATAGGGTTAGCAGGGAACACAATAGTCATCTAGTCTTGCCTTGTGACAAGATGTGGGATTTGTTGTTTCTCAGCCATCCAAGACAGGTGGTGCTCCAGCCTCCTTGAGAAAAACCTCCTTTGAAGAACATAAGAACACAAGAATGACTATACTGGGCCAGACCAAAGGTCTGTCTATCCCAGTATCCTGTCTTCTGACAATGGCCAATGCCAGATGCTCCAAAAGGAGTGAACAAAATGGAATCTTTAAGCAATCCCTTTCCCATCAACCATTTCCAGCCTCTGACAGAGTTTAGGGGCAATATTCCTGACCTTCCTGGCTAATAGCCATTCATGGACTTATTCTTTTTTTAACTCTGTTAAAGTCCTGGCTGTCACAATGTCCTCTAGCAAGGAGTTCCACAGATTGACTGTATGTTCTGTGAAGAAATACTTCCTTTTGTTTGTTTAAAACCTGCTACCTATTAATTTCATTTGGTGACCCCTAGTTCTTGTTTTGTGGGAGCAAGTAAATTAACATTTCCTTATTTACTTTCTCCACAGCAGCCATGATTTAATAGACCTCTAGCATATCCTCGCTTATCACCCATATCTTCTTTTCTAAGCTGAAAAGTCCCAGTCTCATTAATATACCCTCATATGGCAGTTGTTCCATACCTCTCAATCTATCAGAAGCTTGGTTGGACAATAAAGAATGGATCATTTGATGGTTACTTGTTCTGTTCATTCCCTTTGGGGCACCTGGCATTGGCCACTGACAGAAGACAGGATATTGGGCTAGACGGACCTTTGGTCTAACCCAGTATGGCCATTCTTATGTTTTTATATTCTGCCTTTAAAATCAGTGGCTCCAGGATTTAATGCAATAACTCTTAGTAGAGATGGTATGAATCACTGCAGCACACTGATCCTGAGTACACCCTGAAAAAGCACGCAGGGTATACCTGATGAAAAGCATTTTAGGCATTTTTTGTACAGACAGTGGTACTTAATCCTAGATTGCCTTGGACAATTTTTCTATTATGAGATATCTTCCTTCCTGCTTCAGCTGTATTCTTCAAGTAGTTGCCTTAAATTCTTTGTTGCATTGTTGTTCACAGTTAAACAGCAGCTATATTCCAAGATGTGGCTGTGTTTCAGATATGGATTACATGATTCTTGTTTGCAGAAATTATAAAGTTCTTCAGAGAAAAGACTAAAGAAATATTATAGAGTAAAGCCAAAAGTATACAATTGCGGTTTAATGGGATATTCGCTGTTCTTAGCAAGAGAACAAACAAAGCTTTCATTGTACTTCAGCCAGATTCCTCATATACAGTGATAATTTTTTCCATGAATGGCATTCTTCTGCAATCTGCTACTAATGAAAATGGATCCTAACAAATAAAGTCACATTTTTTTCATTCATGTTATTCAAAGTTAGGATGCTGAAATGGAAAATATGTCTGCTAAAGCTGATGAAAGAAATGAAACAAACAATTCAGAACCTTCCTTTATGGAAAGAAAAAAATATCTAAAGCTTATAAAATTTGATTTTTTTTACCTATTCTGGTCCTTGCATTAATCAGGACTTGTTTTAAATGTATTTCTAATGTACATGAGGCTCACAGTCCTTCGTGTGTGAATGCCTGTAAAATAAGGTCCATTTTCATTTAATAAAGCAAAAAGAAACTGAAGCTAGTATAGGTGTTTGTGAGCTATTGATGGCTCATGGATGAGCAGGATAATCCAGTGCAAGAACATTTGCAAAAGAAGTAGCTAAGGGAGACTCACTCCTGACCTGGCCCCTCACCACTCTTGAAAGCACCAGGCTTGGATAGCAGTGGCTCCATGCACTACCCCTCATCCACAGGACCCAACCCCACATGTTTGCAAAAGAAGTAGCAAAAGAAGTAGCAGAGTGTGCGTGGATCAGTAAAGGATGGGCTCTCAGGGAAGAGAAAAAAAATAGTTTGTGGAGTCTGTTCAGAATACAGAAGTCAAGGGATGTCCTTAGGGTTTATGGGGCCCTATCCAATACTATTAAACTATGCCCAATGGCAGCAATGGGGATATTGATGATTTTTTAAAGATGTGTTTTTATAGCCTTCAGCAACACAGTAATAAAATATTTTAAAGCAAATTTTAAACTAAGGTCCTGTAGGCCAGGGTTGGGCAATAACATGGTGGCAGTTTGCCAGGGTTAGCCCATGGTGGGCTGCCGCCACTAAATTTATATGCATAGCCTCAGATACTGGCAATTGCAGCTCCTGTTGGCCACAGATTCCTGTTCCCGGCCAATGGGAGCTGCAGGAAGCTGTGTCTCAGTCTGCGCCACTTCCCACAGTGCCTATTGGCCAGGAATGGAGCCTCACGGCCAGTGGGAGCTGCGATCACCAGTATTTGCAGCTGTGAAGGTAAATATAGCAGTGAGAACCCACCAAGAGTTAATTCTGGTGGACAGGCAGGAGCGGCCCTAGATGAGCTGCCGGCAAGTGGCGCCCTAGGCAAAGCACACGATCGGCGCCCCCGCCTTCAAAGCCCTCAACGGTCGTTTATCTTGGCGCCCTAGGCAACCGCCTAGTTTGCCTGTATTGACAGGCTGCCACTGTGGACAGGATCTCTCCCAAAGACCATATTTACCCACTCCTGCTATAGACTAAGACAGTGAATCAAAAAATGAATAGTCCTGTGTAGGGATGTAAAATGTTGATTATTTGGCTAATCGAATAGTTGATGCAATTTGCATCAACTATTTGATTAGTCGATAAGGGCGCTTCTCCCTTTGAAGTGTAGCAACAGCCCCAGAGCTGTTGCTACACTTCAAAGGTGAAAGCGCTGGTGGGGACTACGGGGCCAGCGGGGGACTGAATCAATCCTCCACTAGCTCTGTGCTCCTCACAGCATTTCAAAGCAGGAGCCCTGCATGGAACCCAGGGTCATCAGGGGAGTCCCCAGCTGACCCCAGGCTCCATGCGGCACTGCCGCTTTGAAATGCCCTGGGGAGCCCAGAGTCAGGCTCCATATGATGTTTCAAAGCAGCAGTGCCACATGGAGCCTGGGTTCAGTGGGGGAGTCCCCAGTTGACCCCGGGCTCCACATGGCTCTACTGCTTTGAAATGCCGCATGCAACCTGGGCTGGCTGGGAACTCCCAGCTGGCCCTGGGCTGCACGCGGCATTTCAAAGTGGCAGCGCCATGTGGAGCTGGGGGTCTGGCCCCAGACTTTACAGGGTGCTGCCATTTTGAAGGACCCTCTCTTCTTCCTCCCCCTTGCTGACTCTTTCTGGTAGAGGCAGAAAGAGGGTGCGAGTGACTAGTCGACTAGCCAGTTGACTATCTGATAAGCATAAGCTTATCGGATAGTCGACTAGTTGAATAGTTGTTCACATCCCTAGTCTTGTGGCACTTTAGAGACCAACCAAAATGTATATAGTATCATGATCTTTTGTTGGCAAAACCCACTTCTTCAGATGAGCATGAGATGAGATGGGTTCTGCTTATGAAAGCTTGTGATACTATATATATATATACTGGTAAGTCTCTAAGGTGCCACTGGACTACTCATTGTTTTTAAAGTTACAGACTAACACGGGTACCCCTTTGAAAAGTAAATTCAGAAATTGACTGTATATACCCAGGGTAAATACCTGTTAAATGGTTTAATTACCACTTGAATTACGGGTTCTGTGTTCTGCTAATAGCTCTGGCAGGCTTTTTCACTTTTGAGTTAACCAGATCGTCTCCAGAGAAAGCAGAGCCACAGAACAGGGATATGAAGAGGCAAGTAGATGAATATTAAGACCCAGCAGTGCTCCAAGTTTTACTCTGCATAGCTGTCTATGGGTAAGGATGGCCCTGCAGATATCTGTGCTAGGAGGAGTAATCAAGTGAGAAAAAGAATGATCTTGTATGCAAGGCACTAGACTGGGGCTGACAAAGTCTGAGTTCAATTTCAAGCTCTGTCATGTATGTCCTGTGGGAATCATGGAAATCAAATGAAAGCTTGTCTTCTAAGTACATTAATCTTTATACTGTTCTGTAAAATGGGCACAATAATATGTTGGTCTTTTCAAGTGAAACTTTAAATTGTTACTACAGATATATGAAATGCCTAGTACAATGGTCTCTTAATCTTGTTTGGGATGTATTAATACAATAAATCTTAGTGAGTAATGGTATGAATTACGGTGGAACAGAGTGGATCGATTCAAATCAGTAGTTTAAATCACAGGCTTTAATCATGATTAAAATCTGTGTGCAGAAAATCTTGCTTTAAATCTTTTATTTTTAATTTTATTTTGCATTTGTATTTTAATAATTTTTCTAGAGAGAGCTTGATTTTTGATCTCTAAATCACAGGCTTTAATCATGATTAAAATCTGTGTGCAGAAAATCTTGCTTTAAATCTTTTATTTTTAATTTTATTTTGCATTTGTATTTTAATAATTTTTCTAGAGAGAGCTTGATTTTTGATCTCTAACAAAACATGCTTTTTTTTCCGAACTAGTAAGAGCTCTTGTGCAAAAAGGAGTTATTCCTCGTAGAAATGGGAATACCTACTCCGCAAATCCCCCTCTGTTCTATCGATTCACTGTACATTTTCTTGCGCAAAAACGTGCTTGAGGTGTGGATGCTCTGTGAATTTGTGCGCAAAAACAGTCGTTTTTGTGTAAAAACTCTGCAATGTAGACATAGCCTGAGTTTCAGTCTATTTCTTCTTTTCTGGTAGGGATTAAAGTACCTTGACCCCATTGCAATAAGGACTGTAAAAAGAAATAAGACAAATGATATAAATGCACGTGCTTGGAAAATGAGCATACTTGTTAGGAGTGACAACCAAACAAGCATTCTGAGATCACCTCTTTTTGTAGTATGCAGAGATCTATGTAGCTTCAGGGGCTAATTATCTCTTGTCAGGCTTAACTTTGCTTATGATAGAACAAGAGGTTCTGTCAATGCAATTCTGAAATACACTATTCTCTAGAGTAGCTGGTAAAACACTTCACATTGGAAAATTAAGAAATAAGTTGCCACAAGATAATTTTCTTCCTTCTTCTGATATAACAGTAAGTGTTGGCTGACTCCATGACATTTTATGTGATTTATACCTTTGTTTATGTTTTCACTGAGTCCTCATTGTGCTCCTCTCTACTGTTGTAACTATGTCTCTCGTCTTCTACTTCTACTCTCTCCCCTGTAGCTAACAGGGAGTTTTGAGAGGGAGCATTCTGTGCAATCAGGAAGTTTTGGTCTCAAGCAGTGAGTTATTTCCCCCTTTTTTCTGGGGGCAATGTGTGAACACAGACCAAGCCCGCTGACAGTAATTCTGGGCCCTGGGGCAGAAATCAATGGCTCCCCTGAACCCTCCCTCAGCTGGGGTCACAAGCCTCCCTGCCTGAAAGAGCCCGAAGCTCTCTGCCAGGGAAGCTCTGGGCTCGAATGAGCCCCAAAGCAGCCTTACCATGTCACCAGACCCAAACTTCCTGGTCTTGGGAAAGCCACAGCGACATATTTCAATTTAAGGAAGCTTTGATGTGCCTCATACATGTTCTAGGGCCCAGTAATCCCAGAGCGGAACCTGCATGGAGCATATCAAAAGCATCTTTGCATCAAGAGATGCTTTCCCCTAGCAGGAAGAGGTACTGAAGCAATGGCCAGGAACCCTGGGGTCTTTTACATCATTTGGACCCCTGGGGTACGTCTAAACTACATGGCTCCGTCGACGGAGCCATGTAGATTTGTTTGCTTGGCAAAGGGAAATGAAACCGCGATTTAAATAATCGCGGCTTAATTTAAATTTACATGGCTGCCGCACTGATCCAACAAACAGCTGATCAGCTGTTTTTTGGCTCAGCACGCTAGTCTGGACGCTCCCCTGTTGACATGAAAGCCTTTTATCGACCTCTCCGGTAAACCTCATCGTACAAGGCATAACGGGGAGGTCGATAAAGGGCTTTCAGGTGGGCGCGGGAGTGTCCAGACTAGCACGCTGAGCCAACAAACAGCTGATCAGCTGTTTTTCGGCTCAGCGCGCTAGTCTGGACACTCCCCTGTCAACATGAAAGCCTTTTATCGACCTCTCCGGTAAACCTCATCCTACAAGGCATAACGGGGAGGTCGATAAAGGGCTTTCAGGTTGGTGCGGGAGCGTCCAGTCTAGCACGCTGAGCCGACAAACAGCTGATTGGCTGTTTGTCGGCTCAGCGCGGCAGCCATGTAAATTTAAATGAAGCCGTGATTATTTAAATTGTGGCTTCATTTCCCTTTGCTGATCAGCCTTCATTGATGGAGCCATGTAGTTTAGACACAGCCCTGGGTAATTGCTCCCTTTGCCTTCCACTGTCTGTGGGACTGACACAGACACAGAATTGATAAATGATCCCAATCTATTTAATTTATTTAGACAAGATGGTTAACAGTAATAAGAGTTCTTACACATATACCATGCTGGAAATGGCTAAATAAAAAAAAAAGCCTATTAATTAACACGAGGATTTCTGAAGAGGGGCCATCCTTCTTGAATACTTGGAATTGTCTAGCATAGAGTAGGTGCTACCATAAATAAATACCCTGAAGATTTTCTTAACTATCCAATTCTCATTGAATTTCAATGTCATAGGGTGGAAGGCATGAGTCTCTTCTGCTCTTTTGAAATCGTATCTTAAATAAATTAATAAGAGTAGAGATGATAAATATAGAGGGAACCAGCCCCCATGCAACGTCATTATTTTTTCCAAATTTCTAAATTCTACAGCTTTTGTCCTGTTTTATAATTGGTATAAAAATGATGGACATAATTCATGAAAGCATCCTCAGTCCTTTTTCTCTAATGAGTTTTTGTCAAATTTTTAAAACCTCCAAATTTTTCAGATGATCTAGTAGTGAGGAAGGTGATAAAATGAATGATGCATCAGGAATATCTCAGTAAAGTTTTACTGAAACAAAGATTAAAAAGGATAATGCTTCCCAGTGGAGGGTTGGGCACCTAACAATGGAATTCTCCAAAGCCAGGAAGCTTAGTAAGGAGCCACCTAAGATAGCAAAGAGAGAAATGCATCGGTGAAGGGCAGGACCTAACTCCTGTTGAACCTGGGCCATAGTTACCTGATGGAGCCTATGTCTACACTATACTCCGGTATCCCTGAAAAACTCTGCCACATACAGGGAAAGCGTCTGCTCTCCCGCTTTTTGTTTGTGTGTGGAAGAGCAGACGTGCTCTTTTGGAAGCCCTGTCTTCCTCCTCCCACAAGGAAGAAGGGCTTATCCGAAAGAGGAGGCTTTTCCGAAATTTGGCCCGGTGTAAATAGGCCAAATTTCGGAAAAGCCTCTTCTGAAAAAGCTATCGGAACTATCTATTTCTGATAGTTCATTGTAGTGTAGACATAGCCTCAGAGGGTAGAGTGTAGGTAAATGCTTCCCTCTGCTTGCTATTCTCAGCTATGAACCATGAGCTGGAGTTAGGCACCTAATCCTGGTGAGCACTTTCTCTCATAAAATTACATAGATTAATGATAGCCAATAATGTAGTGGTTAGGGTACTCAGTTACATGTGGAAGAGCTGATTTGAACTCCCAGCTCCAAACCAGGCAGTGTACAAATTCAAATCTGGGTCTCTCTGGTGGTTGCTCTGGTGGAAACACTTACTTCTTTCTTGCCCACTGCTGCCTTTTGTGTGGGTTAGACGTGTTCAGAGCATGTCTCATGGATCAGGCCCCATTAGCATGGAAGGCAGGAGAATACCCAGTTTTAGAATCCCACTGAACATTTGTCTTGGTTTGGGCTCTGGGAAGATTGTTCGTTGAGAAGGGTCAGTGTCAGGATTTAAGCAGTTATATGCATGCCCACCACCAGTAATTTAGGCTCCCACTAGCTTATGTGGCAGCTGAGTGGTGGTTTTGAGAGTCAGATGCCTAAATGTTACACTTATTAACCAAAGATAACTGGGGTAACTCTATCAGTTTGGCACTGTGTGATTTAAGATCCCAAGTCTCATTTCTAAGCAATTAGAAACCTCCAAAGTCACTTATGAAAATGGATCTTGGGCTCCTCAGCCACTTAGGTGCTTTTGAAAAGTTAGCTCAGGCTTCTCATCTTTTGCAAAACTTAATCTCATCCCCCATTAAACTCACACCATGCTCCCATTCCAAACTAATTTATTTAGTGCTCTTTGACCGAACAATAAATGGTGAAGATTGATTCTATACCTTCCATGAATCCTGAGATTGATCCTTGCTCTAGATAACAATTTATATACAAGGTTGGACTGAAAACCATTAGCTTGCTCCCGAGGACTTTTTAAGATATCAGATCAAAAGATCTGTAGTAATTCAAGGGATGTCAGATATTGGTTTGGAAGAGAAGCTAGACTGATTCACTGTCTGAGTCATGGAGCCTTCCCCCCCTACCCTCCACATACAGCTCCCATCCTGCTAAGATGCACCTTGTTTTTGAAAATTAGTGACACAAAGAAACTAGCTATTTGGCTCCTCCCCTTCAAATCCTCCCCTTATGGTAACATAGTCAATAAGAGTTTTAGCTGCTCTTAGGCAGTCTGAGATGCATATGCATTAGTGAGCTGTGTTTGAAAGAGTCATTCTGCAGCTGCAACTTATATCCCTTGAAGCACATGCAGTTTGTCCTGGGGCTATTTTATGCCCTTATTAGGGCAAGCAGAGGCTTAATTCTGGCATTTCCTAACTGCTGAGTGCTTGACTTTGCTATCTAGACATTTTAGTGTATTTTTTTGCATGTAATGTTGTATATAAAAAAATGTAGAATTCCTTTGACCACACTGAGTCATGCTTATAGATAGCTTTTCCATATAGTCTAAGGGGGAAATTCCCATCTTACAGATAAAATTTTAAGGGTTTTACTCACTTAGGATAGTAACTTATTTCCAAGAAGGGTCCCAGTAGTTTCAGTGCTATCCAGTGTGAATAAGGGAGGCCAATTTTGGTCCTAAGTACCAGGAACATGTGTGTGAGGAAGGTAAAAAGAGTGTAAAGGAGGATTAAATAGTCTCCCTCCCCCCGAAACTAAAAACATAACCATGTGTTTAATGTTTATAAGTAAACTGAGATTTCATTTTCTAACACCAAAGTCCATGAAAATCCATGGCAGTTCCTATGGATTTTGGGTCAGGACCTGAATCATCTGCATTTATGGCCCCCTCCCTGTTCCTCTGAGTGGTCCTCCCTGCACTCCCCTCCTTCTGTAAGCATCTGTTGCCTATGACAGAACTTCAACATCAGCTGATTTTACAGAATGCTGTCAGCAAGTTTTATACCTTAGAAAAGTCAGTATTAAATGCTCTTTGATAACAGTATAGTGATGACAGTCATAAAAGTAAAGCACCATTTGGAGTAAATGTTAAAATATTAAAAGTACAGTTGCTAGGGACATTATCCTACTTTCCTTGGACACCTGGGATTTCCATTAATATTTATGATGGGTCTAGCTTAACAAGAGATACAGAATGGTCTATCAGTTAATTTTCATAAATCTTCAGCTTGCCTAGTAAAATAGAAGATATACCAATCCAACAGCAAATATCATAGTCTTGGGCCGTGTCCACACTCAGGGGTTCTTTCGAAAAAAGTACCCTTTTTTCGAAAGAACTTCCCCTGCGTCCAGACTCAAGCCGCGTTCTTTCGAAAGTAAATCGAAAGAATGCGGCTTTTCTTTCGACGGCGGTAAACCTCGTTTCACGAGGAAGAACGCCTTTTTCGAGGGAGATCCGTCGAAAGAACGTGAGTCTGGACGGGGGGAGCCCTTTCTTTCGAAATTATTGGCCTCCAGGAAGAAGCCCTGGTGGACAATCTGGGCCATGGGTTGCACGTCTGTGGTTCCTGGCTGCAGCCATTCCTTAAAGGGACAGGCGCACCCTCACAGCCACTTGTTGCAGACAAGGAGCCAGAGCACACGGCGACCTTGCTGCAGCATGTCACAGCCCCAAGAGCATCCTGGCCCTTCCACAGAGCCTTCTGGGGACCCAGCCAAGGGCTCCAAGCGCCGGGCACCATCCTGGTCCGGCGCAGAGATAAAGAGCCTGCTGGAGCTGTGGGGAGAGGAGGAGGCCTTACAGGCCCTCAAAAGCCGGCGGCGAAATGCCGAAATTTATGGCCGCATGGCTGAAGCCCTGGCCCAGAAGGGCCACTACCCCCGCACACAGGACCAGGTGGGCTCCAAGGTAAAGGAGCTGCGGCAGGGCTACGCCAAAGCCAGGGAGGAGAGCTCCCGGTCTGGGGCAGCCCCCCACTACTGCCCCTACTACCTAGAGCTGGACCAGATCCTGGGTGGCAGTGCAGAAGCACGCACACCACGGAGGTTCGTGCAGTCTGGACTGGCAGACCTGGTGGTGGACGCTCCAGAGCGGGAGCTACAGCAGTCTGGAGACGGGGACATGGTCCCAGAGGAGGAGGACAGCGAAGAGACGGCGATCCTCACCCTGGAGCCAGTCACCCAGACCTCTGAGGCCTCCCAGGCGTCATCTGGCGCGGGAGAGGAAGCAGCAGGTGAGTACAGTGAGTTTGTGTCACACCCGGGGGGGGGGGAGGTAGGTGGGTGCACAGTGGGTGATGCACAAGGGAAACCTGTCATGCTCAGGCTGATGCCCAGGTCTCTCACACACACACACACACACAGTGTGACCTTCAGAATGTCTGCTCACCTGTCTCAAGGGAGAGGGCATGCCCTTTTGGACAGCTGTTGCACACATGACTGATTGTGATAGAAATGTAGCCGTGTTACTCTGATCTGAGGAAGTGGGTCTGGCCCTGGAAAGCTCATCCCCTAATAAACCATCCTGTTAGTATTTTCAGTGCTACAGAGTCCAGTTTATAGGACTGATTGTGTCTTCTTCTTTTCCTCCACAGCCAGACCAGCCGTGGAAGAGGGCCGCAGCACCTCAGCCCCACCTCCATCTCCATCTCCATCTCGGAGACATGGGAGCCGCAGACACAGGCGTGTCTACGCCGACATCCTCCGGCAGCACGTCGAGGCTGTGCAGGAGCAGAACGCCATCCTGCTACAGAGGGCGGAGGCAGAGGAGCGGTGGCGTGATCGGCTCATGAATGAGCTGGTCCTGCAGCGCACGGTGCTGTACGCCACCCTGAGGGAGGTCAGCGGCTTGCCTGCTGCTGTGCCTGGTCCTGCTCCTCCTGCACCCCATGACCCCACCCCACCAAACCCCCCTTCCACAACAGCATCCCTTTCCCCCCTTGGACCTCCCTCTCCCCCAGCCCCCCCAGCTCCCCAGCCCCTCTCTCCCCCTGGCCCTCCTCTCCCCCAGGCTTCCACGTCCCAAGAGCCCCCCAGCAGCCAGCCAACCGACAGGTGCATCACCCGATCCCGTAGCCGGGGAGCACCCCAAACACGAGGCCCAGCCAGGAAAGGGAAATCTGCCAAGCCCCGTTCAACCTGATCCCCTTCCCCCCTCCAGGTTTCCAGTCCCCTTCCCCCCTCCAGGTTTCAATCACCCCCATCACCCCAGTTATTAAGCACAAACAAAGGGTTAAACGAACTGTTTGTTTATTGTATATAGTTTGGCAACAACAAAAATGAAAAAAATTTTTGTTATGTTTGCAACATTGTTTGATTATATGTACAAAATTATAAATAAGTAAAGAGAACATTTTATTTTGAAACACACCCTGGTGTAAGTGATGTGTCCAAACTGGGTCAGGAGATGGGTTGTGGAGGGAAGCTTCTATTGGGGGCCAGGGCCCAGTCCCCAGGCAGAAGCCCCTCAGTGCACTCAGTGGCCTCCACTGGAGAATTGCTCCCGGAGGGCCTCCCGGATGCCAACTGCAGACCGGTGAGCCTGGCGGATGGCAGCTGTCCGGGGCTGGGCATAGAGCCTCTCCTGGGCATCAGCAGCTCTCCCCCACCCTGGTAGGAAGGCCTCCCCTTTCCTCTCCACGAGGTTATGGAGGACGCAACACGCGGCCACCACCTCGGGGATGTTGGTCTCCCCCATGTCGAGGCGTGTGAGCAAGCACCGGAATCTGCCCTTTAAACGGCCAAACGCACATTCCACCTGGTTGCGAGCCCGGTTAAGGCGGGCATTAAACTGCTCCTTGCTCGCATCCAGCTGGCCGGTGTAGGGCTTCATCAGCCACAGCATCAGGGGATAGGCGGCATCAGCCACTATGCACACCGGCATGTGCACATCCCCAACCGCAAACTGGCAATGGGGGAAAAATGTTCCTGCCTGAAGCCTCCGGTACAGGTACGAGTTTCTGAAGATGCGGGCATCGTGTGCCCGCCCTGACCACCCAACACAAATGTCCGAAAACTGTCCACGATGGTCGACCAGGGCCTGGAGGACCATAGAAAAGTAGCCCTTTCGGTTGATGAATTGGGCTGCTCGATGGGGTGGTGCACGGATGGCAATGTGTGTCCCATCGAGCGCTCCTCCGCAATTGGGGAAGCCGAGGGCAGCAAAGCCGGCCATGACGCTGTCCAGATCCAGTAGACAGATGAGCCTGTTGAGCAGCTCCGAATTGATGGCCCTCACCACCTGCAGAACGAGACAGACAACAAAGTGTTAGAAGGGGTGCCTTATCTCTTAGGAGGAGAACCCACCGCCCACCTTCCCTCTCAAACAGCCCGGGAATCCCCTCCTCAGAACCCCCCCCCCCCACAATTCAGGGTGAGTGGAGGAGCTCCCTCCCACTCCCACTCCACTTGGCCCTTCCTGACAGTCTCCCTTCCCCCCACCCCAAACTGTGACTGTCCCCAGACAATGACTTACCTCCATCAAGATGGCCCCAACAGTAGATCTCCCCACGCCAAATTGGTGTCCCACGGAGCGGTAGCTGTCGGGGGTTGCCAGCTTCCAGAGGGCAATGGCGACCCTCTTTTCCAGGGGGATGGCGGGCCGCAGGTGGGTGTCTTGCCGTTGCAGAGCAGGGGCGAGCCAGGTACACAGCTCCTGGAAAGTGGTCTTTCTCATGCGGAAGTTCCGTAGCCAGTCTTGGTCATCCCAGATCTCCATCACGAGCCGGTCCCACCAGTCAGAGCTGGTGTCAAACCTCCAAACACGCCTGTCCACGAAAAAGTTCGGAGGCAAGGGCAGTGTGGCTGCCGGACGGAGGAACCCCTCATCCCTCTGGTCTGGGTCCAGCTCAGGAAGGAGCCTCATGATTGTCTCATGAAGATGCAGCAACAGCTGCAGTATGGTGGTGTGGGGCCATCGCCTGCCCAGGGGCAGCTCTGGCTCCATGCCAAAAATAAGGGTCTGCAAGCAGAAAAACCTCACAAGAAAAAAGCTGCTGGGGTGTCCCAGGAAGCTGAGCACTCCAAAGCAGCACTGCAATGCCTTGCAAAATTCCTCAAGGGACAGCAAAGGCAGCTGCAGGAGCAGAGCAACGGGTGTTCAGGAGTGTCCCTCTCACCACGCGTCTCTGCAAAGGGCAGGCAGGCAGCACCCGGAAGGAAATGCTGCCCCCATGCCCTGGCAGAAGCAGTTCTGGGTGGCTTTGAATTTCGAAAGAGCGTCCAGCGCATTGTAGTCTAGACGCGCTCTTTCGAAAGAGCCTCTTTCGAAAGATGCTTTCGAAAGAGGCTCTTTCGAAAGAAGCATGCAGTCTAGACACAGCCTTGGAGGAAAAAACATCAGCTCTTTCTCCCATCAGTAAATAGACCCATTTTTTTCTGATACCATCCATTTGGATTCAGTTAAGAGGACTTAAAATGAACCTGTTGAAGCCATTATAATAAAAGTAAAGACAACAGATCACAATACAAATAGAAACATCAGCTGTGCATTTTCAACTCGACAAACAGGTTTTTGTCTTGGACCCATGTACATATATTTTTCAATTTGTCTTTGTAAAATGTATTAGAAGATTTGCAGAAAAGCTTATAGGATATTGAGGTTCATGTCTGGCTGGAAATGAAAGGCCAAAAGAAGTCAATATTAATATTGGAGCAGCTTTTCCTTATTAAAGCTTGGCCACTTTTCTGTTTCAGAAGTTGAGTAGAATATATTCAAGGCACTAATCTCCCTCATGACAGTGAGAATTTCCAGCACTGACTAATACTGATACTATTAAGTATTTTAAAAATAGCATTTGAGATGGAGAGAATCCAAAAGGATGTTTTATGAAACCTTTAGCATCCAATTGTGAAAAGATTATTTTCCAGCTCATTAGGGCAGTTGATGTTATGTGGCTCACAAATTTAAGTCAAAATAAAGTTCTTCATTGAAGTCAAGGGAGTATGGCCATTCATGCCTGCTGAGAACCTGTCTCATAGAGTTCCTAAAATGTGCTCCCTTGCAAATAAAGGAATATATCAGAAGTTAGTTCTATTTTGAAGCCAAAAGGATGTTCACTATTGCTAGAGTCATATCACAACTCTTTCTGTGGTGGCTTTGGTGTGGGAGTGTGTGCGCATGCGTGTATGTGTGTGTTCATCAACTCTCCATTTTTGTGCTATTGAGGGCAACTCGATCTCTTACTTGCTCATTTTCCTCATTGTACCTTATAGCCATGAAGATCTTTCTGGGGCTATGTCAGGTATCCCAGAAAAACACCACCACATCCAGGGAACGTATTTGCCCTTCCACTTTTTTGTGTGTGTGTGTGCAGAAGAGCAGACACGCTCTTTAGGAAGCCCTGTCTTCCTCCTCCCACGAGGAAAAAGGGCTCTTCTGAAAGAGGAGGCTTTTCTGAAATTTGGCTTAGTGTAGATGGGCCAAATTTCAGAAAAGCCTCTTCCGGAAAAACTATCAGAAAAAAGGTATGCAAATTGCATAGATCATTGTAGTGTAGACATCGCCAAGGTGTGTTACTTCCAAAGGAACCAGACTCAACTCCAATCTTTCAAAGCTCTCTCTCTCTTCACTTTTGCAGCACTAAGCCCCCTCCATCCCCTTCAGTGCTTTCCTGAACAGAGGCCAAGGACCCTGATTTGGCATGTGACTTCAGCAGCTGCCTAATTTTAAACTGTGGGATTTCTTGAGTGCTTGAAATGAGAGAAATGCTTAACTACTTTGCAAAACAAGATCCAGGGAAACAATCCATCTAAGCACTTAATTATGTGCATAACTTTATGTAGGAAAGCAGTGACACTGATTTCACTAAAATGTTTGTGCTTTGCTGAATTAGGTAGGCATTGAACAATTCAGATGAAGCACCAAGATCCCGAAAACTGCTTCATACTGGCAGACTGCTGTCTATATGGAGCAAGAACAGGACTTGGTACATAATCATTAATTAGACTCCTTTTTTCCAAATAAGCATATGCTACTAAATCTCCAGTTCCCTCGCCATCAAATCCAGAGGTTTTAAACTATATTACTCCTAGATTCTGTCTTTGATTTTACCATATAAAATAGTCTCTGTGTTAACCACATGCTAAAAATGATTTTTTCCTAATTGAATTTTCATAGTGCACATCAAACCAGCCTTTAAAATAAGAGGAAATCACAGGCTGCACTTCTCAAATATCAAGGACAGTTAAAATTACCACTGTTAAAAAAGCAACAGAGTCTGATAATGTACCTCACTGGCATATTGTTAACTTTTACAAATCAATCACTGGCAGCGTTGCTCTTCAACATTTGGACTTCGAAAAGACAAAATTACCCCTCACAGCTGGAGGCCAGAAAAAATGGAAATTCTCACCCTGCCTTCTGTGTACCTTGTTAGATAATGTGGATGACCCTCAGTTATACAACACAGATTTTTATGCTGGTGTGGACAAGTCACTGTTGAATCTTTGGGTCTATACATTGGAGAAAGAGATGGGCTGGCTAAAAATTCAAGTGCCGATGGGCATATGTATGTAACCCAATATGAAGAAAATTGCAGGGTACATGAGTTATTATCCACCTCTACGTACTATGACTGTGAGGAATATCCAGACTGTGGACTCAGACTTCACAGTCTGTGTGGCATTCTATCCACGTGTTCTTCAAATGTGAACATTCAATTTGGTATATCTATATATATAAAATGGAGCCAGATTATGGGGAGCTCCACCCAGTCAGGGACTTAAGACTTGTGCATGGATCTGCTTGGCTGGGGAAGGGGCACTTCTTCCTCAGCAACAGCAGCAGCTTCCTGTTGAGGAGAAAGCAGAGAGTTTCTCGCAGGCAGTTGTGAGGGGACTTGTCTATACAGGCTGAGAAAGACTTGTTGCTCTGTCCTTAGCAGAGAGCTGCTGCTGTCGCTGAGGGAGAAGTGTCTCTCCCCTCCTCCCCCCCCCGCCAGGCAGTTCTGTGCAGAAGCCCTGAGCCGCTGGCTGGGCAGGGCTGATAAAGCAGTTGTGAGGTTATGCTGCTGCACAGCTTAGAGAGAACACTACTCCAACCCTACCTTTCATTTTAGAGCTGCTGCTGTAGGCAATGAGCTGGAATGGTGGTTGCAGTTCCGTTGTGCTAGTTGCATGGAGTGTCAAGGCCATTGGATCTTTGTAAATTTAGTTCACTGGAATCTCTCCTGGTGTGGCATAGTGACCTTCCATAGTAGACAATATGGGGCTAATGTGGAGATCTTTCCTAGGGTATAGAGGGGTTGGAAAAGTGTGTGTGTACACATGCGCAAGCATGTGTCCAGGTCTATATGTCTCCTCCTATACTCACCTTCTGCAGGACCTAAATGGTGCAGAGGGCCTTGCAGGAGCCCTCTACTACTTGGGCTAATTTGATCTTTTATGGCCATCTATAGACTGCAAATATCCTTTGGCATACTGGGAGCAAGAATCCCTGTCTAGTTATCTGAAACAACTGGTGTCAGGGGTATTCCCCGCTCTGCCACTCTGAATGCAGAAGGTGAGGGCCCACAAGAGAACTTAAGAACATTGCCTCTACCTCTACAGGCACTGGTTACCAAACACTTTCCCCCAGAATCACAATACACAGAGTTTGGAGAATTGCTGCAACCAACAAGTAACTGCAGTCTCTGGTAGCTGATCCCTCAGTCTGAGGCATGCAGATGCACAGAGACAGACCTTTAAGGACACAAGAATCAAATCATCACCTTAAAAAAAGTGTTTTTTTCTTACAAAAGATAAACTTGATAAAGCATACTTGGTTGCTAGATGTTACAGAGCAACTAAGGAAAACAAATTAGAACACACAGAAAAGTTTCTGGGCACAATGTAAGGTAGTAAATGGGGAGGGGAGGCATAGATTCACATAGAGCAGTTCAAACCAAATCACAGAATAAAGAAAAAGTACCCTGAACACGACTAGATTCACCTTTCCTTTTACTTACTTCCAATTTTCTCTTTGTTCGGTCCACTCTCATGCCCCAAATTTCTTGAAGACATAGTAGTCCTGTCTGGGTTTAAATAATTCTGGCTGCGTCTAGATTGGCATGATTTTCTGGAAATGCTTTTAACGGAAAAGTTTTCCGTTAAAAGAATTTTTGGAACAGAGCGTCTAGATTGGCACGGACACTTTTCAGCAAAAGCACTTTTTGTGGAAAAGCCTCCGTGCCAATCTAGACGCGCTTTTCCGCAAAAAAGCCCTGATTGTCATTTTTGTGGTCGGGGCTTTTTAGCGGAAAACAAATCTGAGCTGTCTACACTGGCCCTTTTGTGCAAAAGCTTTGCGCAAAAGGGACTTTTGTCTGAACGGGAGCAGAATAGTATTTCCGCAAGAAGCACTGATTTCTTACAGTAGGAAGTCAGTGCTTTTGCGGAAATTCAAGCGGCCAGTGTAGACAGTTGGCAAGTTTTTCCAGAAAAGCAGCTGATTTTCCAGAAAAACTGGCCAGTCTAGACACAGCCTCTGTGTCTCTCAACTGCTGGTTTATCTCTCCAACAAAAAGAAAGCAGGCAAGGAATCTGTATCCAATTCAAACGTCAACAATCTATCTCGATTGGTTCTACCGGCTCCCTGGCCAACACCTAGCTACCTGAGTTTAACCCCTTAGTCACTAGTTCCTGTCCATTACGAATGGGTAGACTGCTGATCAGGTACATGTGTATTAGACACCACATTCAATGTTTTTCAGAAATATTAGGGGCGAAGTTTGCAAATTTACGGAGCAAATTTGGAGCATTGTAAAGTACACGCTAGTCCTTTATTACTGTGTTTCTCTGTTTGGTGTGGTTTTTAGGTCCACTCCAAGTACAAAAAGGCACAGGAGTGCAGGTATGAAAAGATATATTTTGGGGAAAAGCAGAACATCCCTAAATAAACACCAGTTTGTGCTTTTAGTCTCTTCAACACAACTCCTTTGCTTAGCTTGTAAGCGAAACTCAGAGGATAGAATTTCAGTCTGATACTATAACTAAATTAAATCACTGACAATTTTGTATAAACGTATGTGACTATTTTATAAAAAATATCTTGACTCTAATTCAAATTTCCTTTTAAAGTTAAATGATTTTGTTTAACTTTATTATTAATCACACTGACATCAATGGATGTTTTGCCTGCAGTTTGTCTACACAGAACTGTAAAGCTTCAAGATTGGACCTAGAAATGTAAGGCATATTTTTATAAAAAAGAAATCAGATCTTTCTAGGCATTAAAGCAGCAGTTTACTGCTATTAGACAAACTTGTCCGAGTGATTGTAATGGGTCCAATTTGCTGTTATTCATATTGCTCAGACATTTCTGTGTCAGTTCTTGTACCATTTCCAGTCTCTGTAGACGTCTACACAATTCTGGCAAGAGATCCAGAACTTTTGGAACTGTTGAAGTAAGTGGGTAAGATGCATCTAAGAACTGTTCTTCTCAATGGATGAAGCTTCACATATGACCACCAGGTGACTCCTCTTCATCCCATTCTCTGTTTTCCAAATACTTACCAGGATCTGCCACGTGAAACTCACAGAAGGATTGGGCCAATAGGAACCCATACCAGATCCTCACTTTATAAATATAAACTAAACTTCCAAGTTGATATATGCCTTAACCTTTGGAAAGAAACCTCACCAATCCTGGACAAATTAAAGATTTCCTCTGAAAATTTACTTGCCTGATGTTTTGAGTTGCTAACCTCTTGTTTTAACCTTAATCTGCTTAGCTCAGCCTTGAGTTGTGCTGCTTTCAAGGATCTCAGACATTTGTCCAGATGTTACATGTCTACTGAGATGGATTCCTAGACAAATTGGAAAAAATGTAAAAGGTTGTTTATTAACACACACACAGCAAATTCCATGACTCTGGTAACCTGATGGTAAAAACACAGGGTAATCCACAAGTTTTGAAATTTATACAGGCTTCTTCCGTGTTAGTTTAATTTCAGAATTATAGTCCCACACCTCATGTGAAGCCCTTCACAAAATGATACCATGTTTGTCTCACTTCGTTGAGGTGTTCTGGTTTCTGCTGATCCATGACCATACAAAAGCAACCAAGGTCTTTCACAGTATGAGCTGCCATCTGACTATGTTCTTCAGCCTTCACCAACTTTCTCTTTGAAGTTAAAGGTTTTCTTTTTAATCATAGTCACCATTCATCTGTATTATTTTGCCTGATTTTGTAATAATGGTAACTTGGGATGGTCATAAATAAAGATGTTTGATAACTGCTTTGTTTTTTGTTACAAGCTATTAAGTTAGTGGAAACCACTAATCCACCAAGCCTTGTTTCCATCACACTACATGGAATGGGAATGTCTAAAGATGGGTCATGACCTTTCACCTCATTTTCATCAACTTAAAGTTTCTATAAAACTGCGCAGGGATCAAGAAGACCAGATTAATGAGTGCTGTGTTATTAATGGCTGCCTTTACAAACAACATGGCAAATCAATGTAGGAGCAGCCAGAACTAAATTCTGCTGCTGTGAATCCCCTAAAATCAACAATGCTGAACCAATGTAAATGAAACCAGTGCATGGCCAATAATGAGTAGTATAAATATGTAAGATGCATCTCACTTATAGATGTGTTGGCAGAGATTGATATTTCCTTTATTTCTCTTGAGCTTCATTAAGAGTAGATGACATTTCCATGGAGGCTGAACAGTAGCCAAATAGCTTCCTAGCTTAGGCAATCATGACATTTGATTTTATTATGTGTAACTGACGTGAGGAGCGCTGTCATCCGATCTGCCTCAGGTGGGAGCTGACGGAACTCAGAATGTGCTGAGCTTTGAACACCAAGTAGTGACAAGTCTAAATTCTATCAATTGATTGTTCCTGTAGTTTCAACCCACAAGTGACTGTAAAGACAAAACTAGAGACAGAAGACTGTAAATGTAGTCTCTTACATAATGTAATTATATCTCTCTGCTCTGCAGAAAATAAACTTTTTCCAGTTATCACTGGAGTGAAGTAACGCAACATGTTTTTCCTGTTGCATGTGACTAGTTGCACATAGCCAGGGCCACCCGAATTCTCATGTACAGAACAGATTTTCTTCCACTGACTTTTAATTCCAAACAGTAGAGTGAACAAATAGGAAACAGATTTTCTCCTATTAGTAAGCCAAGACTTCAGTACTGTTTTATTTCAAGACAGCAATTTATACACCTAAAACTTACCAAAAGTAAATGCAATCATATAAAAATGGCTTGGCAACCTACATCTGAGGATTTAACAGAATGCACAAAATCTTTTTGATGTTTAAAACTGAATGATTAGTGGGGTTTAGTTTACATGATCTGTTTTAATATGATTCATTTCAACTTGCAATATATTCATGAGAACATAAGAATGGCCATACTGGGTCAGACCAAAGGTCAATCTAGCCCGTATCCTGTCTTCTGACCGTGGCCAATGCCAGGTGTCCCAGAGGGAATAATGATTCCAAAGATTCCTTTTTAAACAGGCACAAGACAAAAATAATTATTTTTGTCATTGATATATTTTAACCACTTTGCTTTTTACTTCTTACTGACTTAAAAAAATTAATTCAAAATAAGCTACACAATTTGTATAGCTCAAATTGCATAGCTTATTTTGAGTTAATTTCGAAAGAGAGAGCTATGCCAAAATATCCCTTAATCCACGTAGAATGAGGTTCACAGGGATGTCAGAATAGTGTGCCTGTTATTTTGAAAGCTATTTCAAAATAATGCACGTTTTGTCAAGATGCAGAAAATGCTATTTCAGGATACCAGAATTATTCCAAAATCGTGCCACTGGCTTAGACACACCCGGTGAGCACATCAAAAGATGGGAAAAGGGAGAAAGAATAAGAAGGCAGGAGTGGTAAAACCTGAGAAGGAATTTGCCCTAGCAAATTATATCGTTCAGTGTCCTTTACAAATATGTAATTTACCTCTGCAGAGAGGCAAAATGGCTTTTAATAACTAAATCCTAAATTTAGTATACTTTATTCTCTCTTTTAACCATTGTAAACCTATTAACATACTATGCACATGCACCCTTCAACTGCTTCAAGACCTATAAATTCTTTCTGGAACACCGTGCGGCAAACTCTGAGTAGCTCTGAGGGCTGCCTAGGAGGGCCATGGTGCAATGTGTCTCCATTTGGCATTGAGGGCCAACTGCCCCAGCCTCATGCCTTTCGCTCAAGGCCCCACCCCTTCCGGGAGCATGGATCCACTCCCCCACCCTTTTGGCCTCCAGGACCTGAAGATGCTGACCCTACCTTCCATCAAAGAGGCTTCAGCATTCTTAACCATCTGATTCATCTGAATCAAGTTAAAGGCATTTTCCCTAATGGGTAAGTCTGCAGAGCCTGCATCACCCTGGTACTTTTGAAAATTGTACCTTGTAGTCTTACCTGAAACCCAATCTCTCTTTAAACACAGTGGGGTCAATGAGAGAGGAGAAGATGTTGTAACTAATTCAGCTGCTCAGTGTTGCAGTACATCAGAGGTTCAGTAGCATCCCAGATGAGTCATAACCCAGAAGGAAAAGTGTGGAAGAGGTCTCATCTCTTAGATCGATTGATACTAGCATTGGGAGATCCCAATAAGCCTGAGAACATGGCTAAAACAAAGGGATATGAGCAAGGCTGAGAGACAGGAGTGATTGCCAATACATGAGGCATGGTGGCTTACACTGTTATATTTCAAGCTGTGGCATAGTATTTCCTGAACTTGCCTCTGCAGGGGGGCATCCTATAAAACCATGGGATTCTTCAGGTCTAGCATGGGAGCCCTCTTCAGTCTATTCCTCTTTGAAAACCAACCACATGGTTGATTTGCGGACTTCCTGGCCAGGATCTGACACACTGGGGCCTCCTCTTTATTGTTTCCCTATGGCTGCTGCAGCCCTTCCTGCACAGGTCCCACTACTGGGCTGGTCTAGCCCTAGAAAAAAGCTAGACTAAAAGCCTTCCTATGGGTCCCTGGATGTATATAGTAGTCCTTTTTATTGGGTCTGATGGCTGGTTACTCACCACACTAATTCCCAGAGTTTTAGAACACCTTCTGCAATAGACTTTTACATGCTCCTGAGCTAGCCACTCACTCTGTGCACAGACCTATAGCCATCCATGCTTCTGGCCTTACATAGAGCTCCTCAGCTTCTCTATGGCCTGCTTCATTGCTCTGCTCTCAGCGCACCATGAAACTCCTCTAGCTACTCTTCAGTTTCTCTGCTCTGCTCTCCAAGGCTATGTCTAGACTGCAAGCCTCTTTTGAAAGAGAGCGTCTAGACTGCACGTTGAACTTTCGAAAAAGCGGCTTGCTTTTTCGAAAGAAAGCATCCAGTGAGTCTGGATGCTCTCTTTCGAAGAAGTCCTATTTACATTGAAGAACGCCTTCTTTCGAAAGAGGAATTTTCGAAAGAAGGCGTTCTTCCTCGTGAAATGAGGTTTACCGCCATCGAAAGAAAAGCCGCGTTCTTTCGATTTAATTTCGAAAGAACGCGGCTGCAGTCTAGACGCAGGTGAGGTTTTTTCGAAAAAAGGCTACTTTTTTTCGAAAAAGCCCCTGAGTCTGGACACAGCCCAATTGTCATACTACCTGCCTAGCCCATCCTCCTCTGGCTACTGGCTATTTGGAGATCACTTCCTGTCTGCAGTGCCTTCAAAGATTTCCATGCCTTCCCCATATTGGCCAAGAGAAGAGGAGGCCCCTATGTCTCAAACCAGGATGGTCAGTGGGGAGGGGATAAAATTAGAAGTTTTCTGCTTACCAGATTCAGCCACAGAGTGTTCATAAAACAGGTATATGTGGAGATAGATTCTGCAGAAATATGCTAGAAGGGATAACAAGTGTATACAACTTGTAGGGCAGGATTGTACACTCCTGTAGACATATGCTATCACAGTTACTCATGGGATGAATACTTCACTATACAAATAGTCCCAAAGCATCTAGTGAATAGCATACTAGATTGGCATTTAGATAACCTGGGATCTAGTCTCACATCTGCTGCTATACGCTATGGGGCAAGCCTTTGTGCCATGGTTTTCCCATGTGTAAAATAAGGATAATGCCGTCAACCTCCTTTGTAAAAGGAAATTGCAGTCTAGGCATAAAGAGTGCATGATTTTTCATGAATTAAGATGGTACTCAGCTTAAGGAAAGATGGGAGAATTAGACTCAACAAAATTACTTCTCACACTCATCCGGATTCTACAATCTTTACCCTGACTAGCACTTGCGTATACATGCATTCCTACTGATATACTCAGACCCTGTGGGGATGGGCATAAGAACAGAGCTGAACTCAATGGAACACCTGGCATGAGCAAGTACTACTCACCTGTAGCACCTGCAGTCCCGGGTTCGAGCTAGGGCTCCCCTCCTGAATGTAACCACTCCTCCACCTGGGGTCGCACCCCTTCCCCGTCCAGGGATGATGCAGACCTATATTTTAATCCCTATAGAAATCAGTGCAACTTTTCTACCATTTAAAAAAAGATAATGGACCACAGTTTTTCTACATTTTGTTCCTCCGGTTTCCCAAGCAATGCTGGGTAACTCCAGCTAGTAGGTTATACTTTGCTGAGAGTCTGACAGTTTATTACCCATAAGCCACACTATAAAATGAGTTATATTATTAATATTTTATTGAACAGTCTTCTAATACTAGATTTGGAAAATCAACATTCCCTAAAGTGTGATTCAGAACAACTTTATAAGACTAAGCAGTCATTGGAGTGTAATACATTGCCCAATGCTTCTAACACAAGTGACAATGGAGAAGCAAAGAATTTTAGTTATATTGGACCAGCTCTTCAGCTGGCCTAAATCAATATACCTTGATTGATTTTGATTTACATTAGCTAAGGGTCTGGGCCCCAGTATTTTTGAAAGACAATCCCTCCCCCCCCCAAAAAAAGGGGAGATCATTTTAACACAGATTTAAATATTAGATTACTTTATTTGCACTAAGCCACAGCCCCTCCAAAATTCTTCATGAATACTGTAAAGTGGATTGAAAGCAGCAGGTGAATGCCCATGAAGAACACGGAGGAAGTCCTCATTGGTGTAATTCTTACAGAGGCAGCAGTTATCTCATGCACCAACTATGTCCCTTTCCCCTCCTTTCTGTCATAAGAAGGGAAGGTGCACGTCAAGAGTGTACAGGGCCAAGAAGGGGCATGGCAGGGTGGAGCTGCAACATGCCTGATCCTTCACTAATATATGATCCTTGAAATAGGACCTTAGTCCAATGTCATAGACTAGATCCCCTCCTTGGCAGCTCTAATTTTCACTGCGACCATGGGGATTCTAGCCAGAGAGCTACAATTGGCAGCCCCTCCTCTTCCTGTGTGAATCTAGCTGGAGGAGTTCATTACCAAATTGTGCATTTTTAAATTAAGGTGACTATCCTTAAAGTATCAATAACACACACAATTAAAGCTGATGGCTAAGCATAATAGAGTTGTCAATAGCAATATTAATCTCAGTTATTCATCACACTATTGAAATAGCAAGGACATTGCCTCAAATTAAAAATAGTTTTGGTCATTTTATTTGTGATGCTATCAGGAATAAATATACAGTTACACTGAACACCTGAAAAGGTTCCAAATAGTAAATATGCACCATTGATCAAATACACCTCCCTCTGGAATTGAGGATGCTTGTGACAAGTAACCAGTACCCTACAAAACAGACCGTGTGGAGATTTTAGCTAAGGGTACCAAGGCTAGTCACAGAGTCCCATGGGATTATTAGTAGCGGTGTGAATCACAAAGGGATTTTGGTTTTAACATATTACACAAGGAACTCAACACACAGAGTGAAAAGATTTCAATTGTCTTTGGCCCAGGATATGATGCTTACACTTAAATAATTCTACCTTTCAAATGAGTATCTATAGTAATTCCTCCACCTCTGCCCCACAGTTCTTCAGATTCTCCATTTCTTAAGGGCTACTGCAGTTGCCTGAACACGACCTGTAAAAATCACTACTGGCATGTTTTTTCATGTTGCCAGCCTTCTGGATACCCGTGAGATTGCAATTTCTATGAAGCCTCTGCTGTTTCTTGCAGGAGGGTACAGGAAACCACAGCCTGTGACAGGAATGGAATACATTCTTTTACAGTAGCAGTGCCTGCCTTTTTACAGGCTGTAAATGATAACCCTCCATAGTGGGTTAGAGACCTTTATGTGTAAATCCAAATCCAAAGGAGTAGTGGGAATGCTAGTCTCACATTAGCATAGCACTTTTTTGTATACAGTGGAAAATTAACATGACCAACTTACTTATCAAAATATATGGAGCCTTTTATATCTATTTCATATGCACTCAGATCTCAGGCAAGCTGATATTGTTCACAATTCTCTATGGACCGTTATGTCAGTAGTTCACACTGTATGAAATAAACAGATTGTTTCAGTGTAAGGCCTAACTGGCTATTGTCCACTCAGTTCCCAAATCAGCATCATCCTTGATCTGCATGTCAAGGACTGAGTGACCATAGAGAATGATCTCCCCCCTAAGTCCCAGAGTTCTTCCTGATCAGGATTGATATATACTAATAGGAAATTGAGCACCACGCTGTGGCATAGACACATGCAAAACTATATGTTTCATGCTGGTCAATCCAGGATCTTTCACAAGCACAAGATTTCACTTAAAATTATATATGTATTGAACTGATTCTCCTCATGTCCTCATCACACGTAGCACTGAACTTCCTGAAACAGCTTCCCTAGCAACCTTCTGGTGTGACTCTAACACATGGAGACAGCGACAGAACATTTTAACCTATGAATTAATGCTCGATGAGTTTTCCAGGGAAAAATTTACTCTAATTACTAATGAAATCTAAAGGAAGTCTTTCTGTTGTGTCACTGGATTTATGATGACATTTAATCATAGATAAATAAAGCTTGCACAGTTTATCTTTTGCTTCTGAGAACACTGGTTGTTCTATTTGGGATGATGTATAAGCAGCTGAGAAGGAGGGAGAGTTGGCAAAGCCGGAGATACTCTACAAAGGGTGTGTCTAGACTACAGAGTTTTGTCAACAAAACTATACCTGCGTCTACACTACCACTGAGTTCTGTCGACATAACGTCGACAGAACTCAGCAGTTTTGTCGACGCTGGTAAACCTCATTTTACGAGGCATAACACCTTCTGTCGACAGAGTTCTGTCGACAGAAGGTGTTATTGCATGTAGGGTTGTGTCTAGACTACAGTGTTTTGTTGATAAAGCAGCTTGCTTTGTTGACAGAACTGAATGTAGTCTAGACGCTCTTTGTCGACAGAAGCTTTGTAGTCTAGAGGTACCCAAAGACAATCCTCTAGGTCTGAAATAGGAACATATTGAGCGTTATCTTTCTCTTTCAGCATCTCCAACGTTTCTGAGGCCAACATAGGGAATGAACATGCTTCGTCTTTTAAAAGAATATGGTACTTGTAATTCCTTGATACTGCTCCAATAATCATGCAGGACTTCTCCCTGGCCTGTGGTCTCTGCAGATGGAATGCCTCCATCTGGTATTCTGTAGTGTTCCTCTGAACAACTTCACTTTTGATTTTATCCAAGTCCACAATTATCAGCAATGCATTCCGTACTAATTCTGGTATTTAGAATAAGCAGCTTTTGGCAGTGGTTATAATTCTTCTAAAAAATGACAGTACTTGAAAGTACTGTGTTCAGTGGAAATTAGAACTTGTGTAAAATTCATTGTTTATCTGGAATTCCTGTATTCACTTAGGCTACGTCTAGACTACATGCCTCTGTCGCCAGAGGCATGTAGATTAGGCTACCAGGCATAGGAAAATGAAGCGGCGATTTAAATAATCGCCGCTTCATTTAAATTTACATGGCTGCCGCGCTGAGCCAATCAGCTGTTTGTTGGCTCAGCGTGGTAGTCTGGACGCATGGGTGTCGACATCAAAGGCATTTGTCAACCACCCAGATATGCCTCCTGGGATGAGGTTTACCTGGGTGGTTGACAAATGCCTTTGATGTCGACACCCGCACGTCCAGACTACCGCGCTGAGCCGACAAACAGCTGATCGGCTCAGCGCGGCAGCCATGTAAATTTAAATGAAGCGGCGATTATTTAAATCGCCGCTTCATTTTCCTATGCCTGGTAGCCTAATCTACATGCCTCTGGCGACAGAGGCATGTAGTCTAGACGTAGCCTTAGTTATCATACTTTTTTCTATAGGAGATCTGTGTGCAATTTGACATTATGCACATATCTGCAGTTGAACAATCTGGGCCAAGCTCAACATTCCCTTTGAATTTTAAAATGCTTTTTGAAGCTGATTGCTTTCCACTGGTATATGCAATTATTTTCTAAACATGCTGTTACCTTAGAATGGTCATGGGTCACTCTGAACAAGCTAACGTACAGGACATTAATTGGTCAGTGTATGCTGCTTTTGGGACTGGGCAAACACTGTGGTCTAGACTGACCCTGTGCTCTACAGTAAATGCATTGTTTGTAAGTGAGTACAACATCATTTGCTTGTGTGTGTGAAGGTAGCAGCAAAAACTGTACAACAGTTCTTTTAACCTTTTTTTTTCCAAGGAAACATAAGAGGACAATCTGATTCCAGTTAAATTTCATAAGGAAGAAAAATTCACTCCGAGACAGGAAACTCATATCCCAGCTTTCAGCTTAAAGCAAAATGTCATGGCCAAGTTATAAAATGCTTTAAAAATGGGGTATATATAATGAAAGTGCTGACAGCCCTTTAATTATACTCACGAGTGTGGCTGTATGGCATTGGCAGAATAATTTTGATTTCCTCTTTGATTCTTAAGGTCTGAAGCAATTTTAATTTACTGTGAAGTGACATCTTGCAGAATACTAGAGTGAGGCACTTTATTTCAATATTTAAAATACTGAATTACATGCTACTTCTTTTCTAAAAATCCATAACATCTGCATTGAATCCAAATGAGTCTATTACAAAATAGCATTACTAATATCAAATGTATTCCTATGGTTGTGGAACACAAGGAATAGTATATTAATGCCCTCCATGAAGACCGTAGATTTTTGCAGAATCTATTTCTTCTACTTTTATAGGCAGGAGCACTGACGATGGTTAAAGTTGCCTGATGCTTTCTATTGATTTTAATTTCACCAGATTTTAACTGTTAGAGCTGAAATTTTCAAAGTTAGGAGTCTGCCTGAGACTGAATATTTCTGAAAAGTTACAGAAAAGAGCGTTTGATTATTCCTGAGACTGAGGACATAACATTTGCCAGTGTCAAAACCAAATCTTCCCATTTTTTGATTGAGGGGCTCTAGAACTTTTTGGAGGAGAGAATTGAAATCTGATAAGACAATGGGAAAATAGTATGTGATTGTCTAACTAAAGTCTATATATCAAAATGCATTGGCACAACGGGAGCAAAGGGACTTTGAATAGAAATATTATGTCTGGTACTTTCTAAATTTTGCATGTTTGACTGTAACAGGGCAGCTGCCCTGTACTGGCCCCTTTAAGAGCCAAACCCCAGCCTGGAGCAGGCCCGGGGAGTTCAGCCCAGCTGGGCGGCGTTGGCCCATTAAGGCCCAGCTGGGAGCTATAAAAGGGAAGGGCTGCTTCAGCAAAGGGAGTGTGAGCCTGGCTGCTGAGGGAGCAGGACGCTCTCTGGAGCTAGGGCAGGGCTAGAGAGTCAGGCTGGGCCAGGACGCTTGGACAGCCAACCGGCCAGCCTGCTAGGCCTGCGGCAAGGCTGTGAGCCTGGCTGCCGAGGGAGCAGGACGCTCTCTGGAGCTAGGGCAGGGCTAGAGAGTTAGGCTGGGCCAGGGTGCTCGGACAGCCAACTGGCCGGCCTGCGGACAGGCCTGCTGGAGAGACACCAAACCCCCGGAAGGGGGGCTCAGAGCGAGTGACTTGGACACTGCCGGAGGGCAGTGTGGCAAAGAGAGCAACGCGACTGGAAGATTCCAGAGGGGAAACGCCACGTAAGCGGAGGCCGGTGCGGGTGGAATGGACTGATTCCGGGGGACAGACGACGGCCCCCCGCTACGGTGGTGAGTGACCCCCTCACATTGACTTTGAATGTTATTTTTTTTTAAATAACTTCTCTGCATGTATCGTGTAGTTATGGTTGCTCCTTCCAAAAAGAGGACTCTCTAGTCCAGCTACATCCATGATCTGGTAAGCCCATGGATGTTCCTGGATCAGAGAGGCCTGGGTCCAAGAGCCTAATGGTAAGAGTACCAGTGGCAGCAGGGTTGGGGCAGACACGTGGCAGCTAGGCTGGGGCTGGGGCCAGAGCCAGGGCCAGGCCCGGGGCCAGGCCCAGGCCCAAAGCTGGCATCTGGCAGTCTGGCCAGGGCTGGGGCCATTGGCAGCAGGGCTGGGGATGGGGGCAGGCTGGTGGTAGCGGGACTGGAACATTTGGAGGAAATGGGGCCCTGCATCCAGCATTCTGACCAGGGCCAACGGCCCAACTGGGCTGGAGGCAGGGCGGCTGGCTGGGGCAAAAGTGGATCCAGTGATGGGGGAGGAGTGGCGGGGATGGGGGGGACAGTGAGAGGGGACCACCCCTGGTCTTTAAAATCCCCTTGTTCAGGGCTGGTCAGGTCCTGAGGGTACCAGACCAGGGAGGTCCAACCTGTAGTATATAAACATTCCTTCTCACTGAGAATAAATCCCATTACATAGACATTTAAATATGCAGGAGACACAGAACTGGGACATAGGCAGTCTTACAAGACTGGGTGGTAAAGAGGCAGTCGGATGAAACCTGGGTGCTAATTTAATTATGCTTTTATGACCTAATCAAAAATCCATTGTAATCAATGGAAACATTTCTCATGGCTTCAGTAGGCTTTGGGTCTGGTCACCAGGCCCACCAACAATGTGGGGAGGAGTGTGATAAAGGGGATAGTTGCCCTAGAGTCCTGCAATTCAAAGGAGCCCAGGGATCTCAGCGGCTGCTGCTGCAGCCATTTAAAAGGCCACCAAAGTCCCACAGTACATGCTCCATGGAGCTGTAAGGGGGGGTGTGTACCACACTCTGAGAAGTGCAGAGGGCTGGCTGCCCCTATCCCTTTTGCTCACGGCCCTGTCCCTTCCAACAGCTTAGAGCCCAGCCCTCAACCTCCTTCCTCCCCTAAGTTGCCCAGGGGCCCATGGAGGTTGTTGTCTCACTTGCTGGTCACTACTCCACTTTCTCTCATTTTCATTCTGAGGCACCTGTCCAGGAATAATACTCTATCCCTCCATTTAATTCACAAGAGGTCTGAGATAACAGGGAAATAATTCCCCTTGTAAAATTGGGATATAAATGGCAACAGCAGTAGGAAATAAGTCAGGTCTTAATAACTGAGGGCCTGACAGAAGGCCACAGTTTGCACGCGAGAGCCAGGAAAACATAAAATATTCTGGATATTTCCAGCTGAATCAGAGATTAAGTTAAAATAGCCTCTGCTGAGATCAGCTGATCTTCCTCTTCCCAAGTGGTGAACTCAGTCCTCAAAGACATTCCACGTAAAGGCACATGTACACTGCACGCTTATTTCAGAATAAGCTATTTCAGAGGAAATACTCTAAAATAGCTTATCTCGAAATAGCGCAGCTATGCAGCAAGTGCCCATTGAAATAGCGCTGTGCTATTTCAAAATAGAGCATCCACCTTATTGGATGCTGAATCGCATTTAAGACCACCTGGAAGCACATCAGGCGGGCATCAGAGCAGCACTCCTGGAGGTGCTGCTGGACACTATCTAAGGCTCAAAGGGACCCCCTGGTACAGAAGTGCCTCAGGCTCGTCTCCTTTCCCTACCTCACTGAGACTGTGTCTAAACTACACCTCTCAGTTGACAGAGAGATGTAGATTAGGCATGTTGAAATTGCTAATGAAGCAGGGATTTAAATATCCCACACTTTATTAGCATAATCATGACTGCCACTTTTTTCTGAAACGGAGCTTTTAAAAAAAAAAAACCAGGCAGTCTAGACGTGGATCTATCAAAAATAAACCCTTTTTTGATAGATCCTATATTCCTCAAAAATGAGGTTTACAGGATCTGTCGAAAAAGGGTTTATTTTCGACAGATCCGCGTCTAGACTGCCGTTTTTTTTTAAAAAAAGGTCTGTTTTGAAAAAAAGCGGTGGCCATGTTTATGCTAATGAAGCATGAGATATTTAAATCCCTGCTTCATTAGCAATTTCGATGTGCTTGATTTGCATCCCTCTGTTGACAGAGGAATGCAGTCTAGACATAGCCAGAGGGACAGCCAAGCCTTTTCTTTTCCTGCTGTGGTTTCCCTTGTGGACACCTCACACTTCTGTCATGGCACTGGACCTGCCTCCAAGCATTCAACAGCTCTTATATGTCTTGGTGTACATCCTGCTGCAGTTTCTGTGGGTTGCCTTTCTGGCCCTGTAGGAACAGGACCCCCATCTCATTGTGGGGGCAATTCTTCACCTCTCTTTGCTCATGCAGCTCGACCCCACCTATCCTGCCCTGCACATTGTGCACCACTGCTTCTGGCAACTGGACACCAGCTCCTACTGGTGGGACCATATCATCCTGGAGTGGTGGGATGACCAGCAGTAGCTCTGGAATTCCTGTATGCAGAAGGATACCTTTCTAGAACTGTGTGCCTGACTTGCCCCTGACCTCCAGCAACAGGACACCTATATGAGACCTGCCCATCCCTCCCCAGAAGTGGGTATCCATTGCCATCTGGAAGCTCACCATGCCAGATAGCTATCGATTCATCATGAACCAGTTCAGCATGAGGAGATTGACAGTTGGGGCCATGGTCATGCAGGTATGGTACTCTCATGCTATCGTCCCCACTCGTGCTAGTGAACTGAACTGCTGGAGTGGGGTTCCCTAAGGAAGGGGGTGAGGGTGGTAGAAGCCCCCTCACCAGGTTACAGTCCCACCTTCACAAAGGCTTTATGAGGAATGAAGCAAGTAGGGGTTGCTCCTCGTGTAGGGGTGGGGAGGAAAGGGTTGGATTTGGGGGGCTCCTGAGGGCCCTGGCAAGCCTGTGATGCTGTTTGGCTCCTTCCACAGATGGTGAGGGCCATCAACACTGTCATCAACCTGGGTGACACAGACCCCATCACCGCCAGCTTTGCCACCATGGGCTTCCCCAACTGTGAGGGGGCTATTGATGGTACCCATGTCCCCATCCGGGCCCCCGATCACTGGGGATCCGAATACATCAACTGGAAAGAGTATTTTTCAATGGTCCTGAAGGCCCTTGTCAACCACTGTGGCTATTTCATGGACATCTACATCAGGTGGTTTGGGAAGGTGCACAATGCATGTGTCTTTCAAAACTCCAGCCTCTTCCAGAACTGCATGCCTCTCTTTACCTATCCTTCCACACCTCTGCCTTGCCCTCCCTCCTTTCTCCCTTCCTCCTCTCCCTTCTTTCCCCTACAGAAACAGTAAACAACAATTTTTGTTTTGGAACAAGACACTCTGTTTTTTTTTTATTGGAGTGAATGTAACTGGGGAGGGACTGGGGAAAGAACTTGGGGAGTGAGAAGGATAAGGTGGAAGGGGAAGGAGGGAGGCAGGAGAGGGTCAGGGCTGGGGCTGGGAGTGGAACCTGCATAGAGTAGTCCCACTGCCTCTTGTGAGGGGTCCTTGGCAGCCACAGGGGAAGCTAGAGGGAGAAGCCAGAGGGGAGGGAGCTTGGGTGGGAGTGGCCACCTGGCAGTCAAAGATTGTGTGAAAGGCTGCACAGAAGGCTCAGTCCTGCTGCAGCAGCTCCCACCAGATGTTGCAGCACAGTTGGAGGTTCTATTCAAGTCTCCAGTCCTGCTGATCTATGAAGCACTACAGGGCTCACAGGGAAGCAATATGCTCCCTCTGGAGGTTCTCGTGGACTTTCCTGCTCCAGCAGGTTACGTGGGGTCGGGAGGATGGCTCGCTTCCCTCTCACAGCTGGTCCAACAGTGGAGAACAAAGAGAAGGGCAATCATCCCAGGAGACACCGTGTATGAAGCCTACCCCTCATCTCTGAGCTGAGACCAAAAGATCTTGGGTCAGATGAAGGTGATGTGCTTCTGTGGTCTAGACAGCAGGTCCTTTCCAGCAGGGACACAGATGTCCCTGTGGGAAGCCTCATTACCCCCACGTCCCGGAGACAAAAAGTCATGGGAAGGTGATGGCCAGACCAGGAGCCTGAGGGCAGGAGGGGGGCCATGGGCTGACTGGGCTTCCCTCTGTGCCATACACATGCTGGGTCCATCAGTGGTGGCATCCTGAAGGGAGAGGACTTTCATCCCTGGGCACTGGAGGAGAGAATGGCAGCCTGTTGGGGGGGAGGTGTATGTGAGCGGCAGATGCTCCTGCACCTCGCAGTGCTGTCCCCAGGAGCAGATGCTGCCCCGAGGTGTGGGCATGCCCAAGTGCCATGTGCGGCACTCCTGAGTGCGAGTGTCCATATCCCCAGCCTCCTGCTAGTGGTGGCTTGTGGTAAGAGGCTGTCCCACCCGGGAGTCAGGAGTAAGGCCTCTCCAGACACCCAGGTAGAGTCTTTTGTTGCTGCCTCCTGGGGCTGTGTGCCCCAGACTGGCGCTCCATGTGCACAGGCTGCTGCACGATCCCCAGGCCAAGAAGGCTGAGCGAGAAGCACACAGCTGCCCGTCGCCTCCGCCCATGTGTGTGTAGGGAAAGTAATGGCGCTTACTTGAGGGGCGTTCCCTGACCTCGGACAATGCCCAGGGATATCCTGCACGAGAGGTACCAACTCCAGAGTGAGCATGACCTCCTGGTTGGTGGGCATGGATACAGTGCTGGCCTTGTCTGGCTCTTTCTTCTCCTCCTTACTGACCATGCCCCCCGGGAGGGCAACAATGGGTATTCCCAGCCCTGAGACCACAATGGGTGACGGGGGTGTGTGCGAGACTGACCCACCCCCTAGGATGTGGTGGAGCTCAGTCTAGTATGGGCAGGCCTGTGGTGCCATCCTGGAGCAGGAGCTGCACTTCCTGGTCTTGGCATAAGCCTGCCTTAGCTCTTTTACTGTCATGCGCATTTGCTCCTGGGTGCACATGTGGCTCTTGGTAGCCAGGCTGTCGGCCATCTGGTTGTAGACATCTGCATTCCTGTGCCTGGTGCAGAGATCCTGGAGGGTTGGCTCCTCTCCCCAAACCTCAGTGAGGTCCAGGATATCCGCACCAGACCAGTAATGCACATACCTCTTCCATCTCCAGGCAGGGTCCTGGGAACTGGCTGCCAGATCCATAGGAGCAGAAGAGGGCTCAGTTAGAGCAATGGGGTCACTCATGGTGGCTGAACACGCTGGTCTGGCAGCTGCTGCGTGGTTCAGGGCTGTTAGGACCTGCCATGAGCCACAAGCCCTTTCCCCTGTGGCTGCAGCTTTAAGGGCTGCGGGGAAAGGGGGACTTCCTGTGTAGATGCTTTCAAAGTTATTTTGGAATAATGTCCATTATTCCAGAATAATGCTGCTGTGTAAACGTGTGCAAAGTGAGCTCAAACTCCAATTACTACCATCTACAGGAATCTGAAGAAGTTTGTGGGTATTGAACAGAGGAAAAAGTAATGGCTAAGCATCTTTGCAGGACTCCCTTCTTAAAAAAAAAATAATCAAATAATAATAAATTAAATAAAATAATAAAAAGCTCTGTTCAATCACCACTGGTTCCTGGACACAGTTCACACTCCAAACTAATAATGACAAGTCTTCTTGCAATTCCAGCCGAACCATTTATACAAATGAAGTAACACTACATTTTACTTACTTTATTTCCTAGCCTTGTGGTTTCAATTGAGTTGTGTATTCTGCTTTGTCATGGCCATATTCTATTAAACAGTTGCTCTTTTCCCCATAGAGCTGGGTGTTGGTAAGCAATGGGAAAATACTTTTGCATAAGGTGAGATCTTCAGATGATTTAATTTAGCAGTTCTCCAGATTACTCAGTGGAGCTATGTTGATTTACACCAGCTGAGGTCTGGCAAGAGTATAATCATTAGAGTTTTTAAGGCACTTTGGGGTCCTCTGGGAAGAAGGGTGCCATATGTAAGGGGAGATTATTAACATAATAGCTCTTGAAATTGTGGTAAGATTAGACCCATTAAAATGCGGTGTCACAGAAGGAACTGTGCTTAACCTTTTACTGAGGTTGACCAGGCTCTCAAGCTGTCAAGCAGAATCTCTCCCAAGAGAGAAAAACAGGCTCACGTTGCATTAGAGGGCACTGTAAACAAATGTCACTACAGGATGTGTGATGTGTGTGGAGGAATATACAAAAGTACACATGGGAGCAAAACAGAAGCAAGTGAACAACTGTTCCATTTTAAGATCTGTGAAGAAGCTGCAAAGGGAACATCTTCACTGTGATCATTTCTAAAATTTGATAATAGCTATCCTGGCCCTTCTTGTTCTTCCACAGACACTGTCACACTTATAAAAATGACGTTTGTTAATGAAGAGACTCTATGTGCTAGCAGAAATATATTTAGTGTGCTTGGAAACAGCAACATTGGTACTCCAATTAGGAGAGTCGTATTTACAGGTGGGCTGTGTCTACCCTGGCCACTTATTCCAGAAAATCAGCCGCTTTTCCGGAATAACTTGCCAGTTGCCTACACTGGCCCCTTGAATTTCCGGAAAAGCACTGACGATCTACTGTAAGAAATCAGCCACTTTTCCGGAAATACTATGCTGCTCCTGTTCGGGGAAAAGTCCTTTTTCCGGAAAACTGTTCCGGAAAAGAACCAGTGTAGACAGCACAGTAGTGTTTTCCGCAAAAAAGCCCCGATCGCGAAAATGACGATTGGGGCTTTTTTGCGGAAAAGCGCGTCTAGATTGGCCACGGATGCTTTTCCGGAAAAAGTGCTTTTCCGGAAAAGCATCCTGCCAATGTAGACGCTCTTTTTCCGGGAATACTTATAATGGAAAACTGTTCCGTTTTAAGCATTTCCGGAAAAGGGTGCCAATGTAGACGTCACCATGGAGATTGGCCATTCAACAATTTGAGGAAACCAGTGCTGAAGACAATTTGGGAATGCCTGCCATGTTTTCTATAGATCCGGATTCAGGTACTGGATGACTCAAGCTTATAAATGCATGTAACATAAATCTGAATGGAACCTGAAACATTTTCAGTTTTGCTTTTACATCTGTAACACATTTCCTTTCAGAGCAGATGAGTAGACAATCAACCCAGAAGGTCTTATAATCTATAAATGTGTGAAGGAAATATATTCAATGGTGGATATCCCAGATAGTGTCAGTTAGACAATGAGTTCCCCACTTCACAATTAGGGCCCTCATTCACATTATTAGGCTTCCAATGCAATTTCCATAAAAAGGGCATACCCATGCTCCAGGTATTCTATAGCAGAATCCCCTCCTCTTTCGGCCGATCTTAGCTCTGAGCTCCCACTGTTTGTCCTAGGCAATTGATAGCAGGAATGGCTGGGCTCCTACTTTCACATTTCTGCAAATAACAAAGGGGCCATTTTAACTTTTCCATGATTTTCCATGTGTTGTCCACAATGCAGCCACAATTATTTGATAATTATCCTGCATCCTCCCTTATCCACAATTAATTAACTTAAAGTGGAAATTTATGCTGGAAAGTTTTCAATGCACTAAACAGTGAAACAAAGTCCCAGTATTTAACCATAGTAAAAGCTCTGAACATTGACACTGAAGCAGATTCCATCAGAGAGAATACTACTTTTGCTGTGGTCATAGTCAATGTTTGACTAACTAAAATTATTTTTATGTCTCAGTCCTGCACCACCCCCCAAAATTATGAGCAGTAGGAACAAGTAAACTTGGGGCCTGATTCTGATGGCAGATACTTAATGTAAATTAATCATGTGCTTGGGCTAAAACTTTCTGGAAGTTGAATGTGTTACACAAATGTAAAACTGATGATTATGATATCTGAATTAGATCCCATATGACTTCATATTATTTGTTGAAATCTATTTATTTCCTTTTTTTTTAAATGAAGGACAGAACTACCTGAGTAGCTGTGGAGACGTGAAAAGTTTAGTAAGACCAGTGAATCAAATTTGTATTCACCTAAAATGGTGTATCATGGGCAAGTTTATTCTGTAAAACATAATAAATACAAAGTAATGTGAGCAATTACAGCTTTTGCAAATAGTAGATTCAGAGATTCATGGAGTATTATTTGCAACAGATGTGGAAAATTGCAGTAATGATTGAAATTGTATAATAAACTGAACAAGATATAGTGCAGGGCCTGTAAGTAGCCCTTTCTCTCTCCTTCTCTTTCCTCGATATCAACTATATATTTTACACAGTATGTCTGTCTGTCTCTTTGATCAAGAACTTCTAAACGGTAAGAGCTAGAACCACCAAATTCAGTATACAATTTCTTATTATCATAACTTAAAGCATCTTAAGGGTTTGTTTGTCCCAGGTAAATGGGATGTGTTTGGAATGGGATTACTTCTCATAAAATAAAACAGAAAAGAGACAGAATCACCAAATAATGTACAGTCCTCAAAATTGACATACCCGAGTGAATGTTGAAAAAGACTGAACCAAGATGAGCTAGAAAAGTAAGATGAACTTAGAATAGATTTGCTTCTCAATAATACCTTACAGAAAAGAGATAAAATGGAGAAATTTGGAGCAGTGATCTGTTTTGGCACAGCTAAATCAATGCTTAAAGTTTGAAAACTAGAAGAAAATGTCATTGGAAACCAAATTGACTATAGACTTTTTTTTGTTAAAACATAATGGTAAGAGTTTATAGGGATGAAGAAAAAATATACCGGCTGGAATTCCCATTAAAGACATTTACTAAAAAATTAAATGGAAAAATTTTAACAATCCCTTTTTTATGAAATCCAAAATAAAAATTAACTTCTTAAAATTAACACTGTATTTTTTAAAAATATATAATTATTTAAATAAAGCATGTTCATTTAACATTTATTTTCCAATCCTCCCAAAAAACCAACCAAACAAACCAACCAACCACCATTATTGAGTTAAGGCCTCAAGCAATACTGGGTAAATCTGCTAGTATGAGGTCATTTTATACCTATTCATGTATCATCTGCACACACGTTTTCTCTCTTTCTCTCTCTCTCTCTCTCACACACACACACACACACACACACACACACACACACACACATCTGTGAATAAACCAACAGTGATACATGCAAGAGTTACAAATTAATGTTGATAGTTATGTTTGCAAACTATAATCCTAAATTTATGTTTTAAGATGTACACATAACTTCATCATGATGGAACAAATGTGAAAATGCACCAAAGAGTATTCCAGTCTTTGCACTTTAGTTTAACAAACAAAAAACAGACATTACATGACATTATACATTTATTCTTTAGCTTCTTAAATCATTTATGTTAAACTAATCTGAAAACCATTATAAATAGGATTTGTACAGGAGGAGCAGTGTGGACACAAGTGAAGTAGTCAGCGTATAGCATACTACTGTACTGACAAAAATGTTCAGATTTTCAGCTGGTGCAAAAGAAAGTAGCTACACTGAAGTCAATGGAATGGTAGTAGTTTAGACTACCTAAGTATCTTTCATTGATTGAAAACTGCAAAACACATCTCTGTGCCAACATAAAAACTAAACACCCCGTAATACAATTTGCATTTTGATTTTTATAGTTATAATAAAATAGTTCAAGGCGTACTCATAAAAAAACGCCCTCGGAGGCCAGGCACAAATAACATTTTATTTGGCATGCAGGAAAAAAAGTTATATTTTTACTATACATATTGAAGGTCCTTGACTGCTTTTCTATTATGTTTGTTAATTTATATATTGTATTTCATAAAATAAAACTAGATTTAACATGTTTATTTTCAGGCTGTAATATGGCATTTGTCGCTAGTTTGTACTATTTCTATGAGATATAAATTAAGAAAACTCCTTGATTTTGTAGTAAACCTCCACAGAAATTCCCTGAATTTCCTTTCCTTCATCATTGAATAAAAACACTCTCCCAAATAGCTAGGTCAGTGGAAAAAAAATCTTTAAGATTGAAAATGTGTGTCTCTTTGTATATTCAATTTATGGACCTATTTCCTCTCTTAGGGTATGTCTACGCTACAACCCTAGTTCGAACTAGGGTAGTTAATGTAGGCAACCGAAGTTGCAAATGAAGCCCGGGATTTGAATTTCCCAGGCTTCATTTGCATATTGCCGGGCACCGCCATTTTTAAATGTCCGCTAGTTCGGACTCCGTGCCCGCGGCTACACGCAACACAAATTAGGTAGTTCAGATTAGGCTTCCTATTCTGAACTACCGTTACTCCTCATGGAAAGAGGTGTACCGGTAGTTCGGAATAGGAAATCTAATCCGAACTACCTAGTTCGTGCCGTGTGTAGTTCGGACTCCATGCCCGCGGCTAGCGGACATTTAAAAATGGCGGCGTCTGGCAATAGGCAAATGAAGCCTGGGAAATTCAAATCCCGGGCTTCATTTGTAACTTCGGTTGCCTACATTAACTACTCTGGTTCGAACTAGGGTGGTAGTGTAGACATACCCTTAGATACTATCCAAAGTCCAGTGGAGTCAAACTTTCCTTCACTTGGCTTCATGTCACTGTAACTGCTACTGGGAACTCAAAATTCTGACCAGGGGTCACTTAAGTCAGGGCACCAAGATCCTCAAAGGTATTTAGGTTCTTACCTCACTCTGATTTCAATGGGAGCTAACTGCTTAAACAACTTGAAGGGTCTGGATAACTTTCCATTAATTAGGTTGGTCATTGATCGGGTCCTTCTAAACAAGGGCTCTTGTACATTACAAAAGCAGAAGTGTCCGCAGTGGGAACCTGCTCATGCCATTTTCCCACTGTGCCTCTGTCTCTCCTGCCTCATGTGGAGAGGGTGCTGGGGGAGATGGTGCTCCTGGTCCCCTCCCCCTTACTACTCACTACTCGACTAGTAGTTAGTCACTACTCAACTAGTAACTTACATCCCTAGTTTCAGTGCCACATTTTTGTGACATTTTTTGCAACCCTTACTCATGGGCAGAATTGTTTGCCCTAAAGGTAAGGCTATATAAACTTTTACCTAAAGTCCTTATCATGCAAATACCATGTCTAGATCCATCAGAGCTATGTTTTCTCAGAATTAAAGAATAAAAGATTACATTATTATCAGAGTTAGCAACAGAGTTTGCTGAGCCCTGGGCAATGGGGTAGGGGTTTGACTCTGGTCCCCCAGAAGGGGAAGGGCCTCAGGTAGAAGGGGCAGGGCTATGGAAAGTCAGATCTCACCACCATCCAGGCTGTTCTGTGTGGGGATCTGACTGCTGCTACTGCAGTGGTAGCAGCTCAGAGTCCTGGGCGGGCAACCAGTAGGTGGCCAAAAGGGCGGTTGGCAGGAGCAGGCGGCCAGCTGGACGGCTGATGAGAGCAGCTGGTGGCCAGCTGGTAGAACTAGCAGTAGGCAGCCAGCAGGAATGGCTCACAGGAGTGGCCAGTGGGTGGTCAGTAGGAACAGCTGCAGAAGGCCAGCAGGGTGGCTGGCAGGAGCAGGCGGCCAGTGGGGCAGCTGGTGGGAGTGGCTGGCAGGAGCAGCAGCGAGAGGCCAACTGAGTGGGTGAGATGCCTCTTATTCCCACCCCCCAAAGGGTGGGAGGTGAGCTCTGAAAATCACCTCTGAGCTCTGATCTTCCCTGACCAAGGGCAGCAACTGTGAGTGGGGTATGGAGAAAGTATGGGCATGTGAATGCAACAATTACGTTGCTGGACTTGTAAGCTTGAAAGGCAAAGGACATTGCTCATTCCATTTGAGCTGGGATGTTCACTCATGGTTTGGTTATGAACTCTATTGGTATTTTCCCATGCTACTGTCATGTTTCTTCTCTTCCTCTTTCATTAAAAGATTATTGTTCTATGCTCAGACTCAATGTTTGAGAGTGGGGAAGTGCCCAGGAGTGTATGGGTGGCTCGAGCTGGTTCTGTGTGAGATGGATGAAAGGAACCCCTAGATATTGAACCCGGCCCTGGCTGCTGCCGGCACTACCTGGCAGAAGGGTTACACAGTCTAAATCACTTTAGTGTTTGTAGTCCTCCAGTATATTTCCACAATTCTGCCTAAAGGACAGACCAGTTCTTCAGCCCCTGACACAACAGATAGGGATAGAATCCATTTCCCGAGTGTCCCAGCATAAAGACTCCAGGGATTTGAATCCAGATAACATGGATGAGTGCAGAAACAGTGAGGATCCAGTAACATGGGAATGGCTTTGCTGTGTGGATGCCCACAACTAGAATAGGCTAATCCAGGTGCCCAGAATCAGGTGCCAATCACGTGGGCTAACTCTACAGTGAAGACCTACTCACAGGGTATGTCTACACTTGCACCCTAGTTCGAACAAGGAATGCAAATGTAGGCATTTGAAATAGTCAATGAAGTGAGGATTTAAATATCCCATGCTTCATTAGCACGATCTCGCCAGCACATTACTCTGATCAACAGCTGTTTTGAAAGTGAAAGTGCGCACCGAGACTCATTAGTTCAAACCAAACCCCTTGGTTTGAACTAACATTACTCCTCAAAAAATACTTTATGGTCCCCATTTCCAGCTGTGCTATATGAGTCACCCTCAGAAATGCGTCTTGGTTTATCTTAGGAAATGAGAATATTCACCTCTTTCTGTCCTGAACACAGCAAAATTAAGACAATTATGGAGAACTGGCTTTGTAGGCTTGGGCATCAAGGCTACGTCTACACTGGCATGATTTTCCGAAAATGCTTTTAACGGAAAAGTTTTCTGTTAAAAGCATTTTTGGAAAAGCACGTCTAGATTGGCAGGATGTTTTTCCGCAAAAGCACTTTTTGCGGAAAACAGTCCGAGGCCAATCTAGACGCGGTTTTCCGCAAAAAAGCCCCAATCGCCATTTTCTCACTACTGTGCTGTTTACACTGGCCCTTTTGCGCAAAAGTCTTTCAGACAATTAAAAGACTTTTTTCCAAACGGGAGCAGCATAGTATTTCCGGAAAAGCACTGACAATCTTACATCAGATGATTTTGCGGAAAAACTTGCCAGTCTAGACACAGCCCAAGTGTTTAATTATTGGTTTAATTATCTGGGGACCTGACCACTTCTGAACCACAAAATTTGTCAGACTAGGGGAGGTCACTACTAGCCCCTCTGCTACTTCATGGCTCTGCTCTGCCAGCAGCAGAGGAGCTGGTATTGATGAAGCAGAGACTGTGGGGGAGTGCTCAAGGAAAGAGGCAGGGTGGCTACCAAGCACTGCGGCTGGGGGCAAGTAGCACAGCACCATGTGAGAGCAGCTCTCCAGCCAACAGGCTGCTCTTCTGATACCTGGGTGTGGGGCTTCACAGCCACCCAGCTAATTCTCCTGAGTGCTTCCAACCCATCCCTGCTCCTCTCCATCCCTTCCTGAGCTTGCGCTCCAGAAGCTCTGGGAGGACAGGGGAGGAATTGCTGAGTGCAAGGGCCCCAGCTTTCCCCTGTGATTGCTTCAGCCCTGAAGCATGCATGGACGCTGGACCATGGATGTCACTGGATGAGGGAAGCTCAGATTAAAGAGGTGCAAACTCTATTTTAAATATTTGGTTATACTTTATATTAAGTGTTGGTTTATAAAGGATAATACATGAATAATCAGTTTTTATTAAACCTGAGACAACAATATGTTGCTGATAACTGGAGTAGGGTGGGAAATATTTTTCCTATTGCATGGAAATATTGGAGATATTTTTTTTCCATTGCACAAGAAGACCTAGATATTGAGACTGGAGAGAGAGAGAATGCACCAAGATTTTATAATTGCTTGAAAACTTCATGTCCCTTTAATAATCCTTAACAAGTTTCAGTGTAATTTACCAATCAGGTTTTAAGCCTACAAAGCACTTTGTAATCCTTCAAGAAGAAAGACATTGTTATAAATGTGATTTCTTACTAACGCTTTACCTGAATCAATTTGCCATCTTCTCTTAAAATACTGCAAACCATAAAAGCTACAATTATAAAGGATTCTTTTTTTTAATACATTAGTAAAATTCAGATATGAAAATACAATTATAATAAGGCACAATCACATAATCTGCCCACCCACTGTTAAGTTGCCTTTTAACCTTGGAGAGTTTAAAGTCTCATCTCAATCCATCTCAGTCCACCGATCCATAGCTGCAGCCAAGGCACGTTCGAGGCCCAAAGCTGATATTAAAGCAGCCTGCGGGAAGTCCTTTGAGGCATCTGAAATATAGTAGACTTCTAAGAAGGCAAGTCCATGTATAATTTAAAGTGAAGAAAGCCAAAAGCAAACTTTCCATTCGGTAACACAAAGGCCTTTGGGAGTGTGATGGACTATTTAGAATTTTGAGCAGCATATTCACAATATAAGAGCATAGAGTTTTTATTCTCTGATAAAGCCAAAGCATGTCTCCTGTTTACGTGACTGGTGCAGCCACTGGTATGCTGTGATCTATTACTCATGTAATAGGGTATGTGGGCATCAGTGATGGAACCATTCTCTTTTCAGTGGGACATGTATTTGATCAAAAAAAGTGGGAATTGATTTCACCCTCATAACTTCTCCTGTTATATTAAAATTAACTACTTACTATCACAAGAAATAAATGATACTTAAAAAAAATCCTAGTTATTTCTTGTTCTGAATTTCCCAAAGCATCCTGTCTACCCTGTGCCTGTCCAGTTTAAATTGTAAGCAGTTCAGGGCAGGGACTCTGTATTTTGTCTCTTGGTGCTGCATAAACACTTGGTGCTAGGTCACCAGCTAGTAAAGAATTCTAGAGGATTTGTCCTGTCATGGGCATTTGACACTTCCCCACTGAATACTGATAAAATAATAATAGCTCTTTGGGCTATTTGAATTTTCATTTTAGTGCCCCTTAAAATGAAAGGCTGATATGTGATCTGGATTCTTATTAGTCTGCCAGTGATGCTGTTGTATTCTTAGTGCTCTCTTAAGCACAGACAACCAAGAATTCATAGAATCATAGAACACTAGAACTGGAAGGGACCTCGAGAGGTCATCATGTCCAGTCTCCTGCCCTCATGGCAGGACCAAGCATCATCTAGATCATCCCTGATAGATGTCTATCTAACCTGTTCTTAAGTATCTCCAGAGATGGAGATTCCACAACCTCCATAGGTAATTTATTCCATGTTTAACCACCCTGACAGTTAGGAAGTTTTCCTAATGTCCAACATAAACTTCCCTTGCTGCAGTTTAAGCCCATTGCTTCTTGTCCTATCAGAGGCCCAGGAGAAATTTTTTTCTTCCTCTTCCTTGTAATACTCTTTTAGGTACTTGAAAACTGCTATCATGTCCCCTCTCAGTCCTGAAGTTTTTTTGCTGCAGGATGGCAACCTTTAGATCTGCAACTGTGTGTCCAAGGAGATTGAAGTGTTCCCGTACAGGTTTTTGTATGTTGCCATTCCTAATATCTGATTTGTGTCCGTTGATTCTTTTACGTAGGGACTGTCCAGTTTGGCCGATGTATATAGCAGTGGGGCATTGTTGGCACATGATGGCATATGGTACGTTAGTAGATGTGCAGGAGAATGAACCAGTGACAGTATGGCTGATCTGGTTAGGTCCTGTGATGGTGTTGCTGGTGTATATATGTGGGCAGAGTTGGCACTGAGGTTTGTTGCATGGATTGGTTCCTGAGTTAGAGTTATTATGGTGTAGTGTGTAGTTGCTGATAAGAATATGCTTCAGGTTGGCAGGTGGTCTGTGGGCAAGGACTGGCCTGCCTCTCAAGGCCTGTGAAAGTGTGGGATCATTGTCCAGGATGGGTTGTAGATCACTAATGATGCATAGGATAGGTTTTATCTGAGGACTGTAGGTGATGGCCAGTGGTGTTCTGTTGGTTTCTTTCTTGGGCTTGTCCTGTAGCAGGAGGCTTCTGGGTACATGTCTGGCTCTGTCAATCTGTCTCCTCACTTCCTCATGTGGGTATCGTAGTTTACAGAATGCTTGTTGAAGATCTTGTAGGTGTAGGTCTCTGTCTGAGGGGTTGGAGCATATGCGGTTGTACCTCAGTGCTTGGCTGTAAACAATGGATCGTGTGGTGTGTCCAGGATGGAAGCTGGAGGCATGCAGGTAAGCATAGCAGTTGGTAGGTTTTCGGTATAGGGTGCTATTGATGTGACCGTCACTTATTTGCACCGTGGTGTCCAGGAAATGGACCTCCCGTGTAGACTGGTCCATGCTGAGGTTGATGGTGGGGTGGAAGCTGTTGAAATCATGGTGAAATTCTTCCAGAGTCTCCTTCCCCTGGGTCCAGATGATGAAGATGTCATCGATGTAGCGTAGGTAGAGAATGGGCGTAAGTGGATGAGAGCTGAGGAAGCATTGTTCCAGGGCAGCCATAAAAATGTTGGCGTATTGTGGGGCCATGCGGGTGCCCATAGCAGTGCCACTGGTCTGGAGGTATATATTGTCACCAAATCTGAAATAGTTGGGTGTGAGGATAAATTCACAGAGTTCAGCCACCAGCTGTGCTGTGGCATCATCAGGGATACTGTTCCTGACAGCTTGTACTCCATCTGCATGTGGGATGTTTGTGTAGAGAGCCTCTACATCCATGGTGGCTAGGATGGTGTTTTCTGGAAGATCACCAATGCATTGTAGTTTTCTCAGGAAATCCGTACTGTCACAGAGGTAACTGGGAGTGCTGGTGGCGTAGGGTCTGAGTAGAGAGTCTACATAGCCAGACAGTCCTTTAGTGACACACAATTGCAGATCTAAAGGTAGCCATTCTACAGCAAAAAAAACCTTCAGGACCAGACTTCAAAGAGAAACTGCTGAGCTACAGTTCATCTTCAAGTTTGACACAATCAACTCTGGATTAAACAAAGACTGTGAATGGCTTGCTAACTACAAAAGCAGCTTTTCCTCTCTTGGAATTCACACCTCCAGATCAGCTACTAGAAGTGGGCCTCATCCTCCCTGATTGGATCCACCTTGTCATCTCCAGCCTGATTCTAGCCTGCATATTTATACCTGCCCCTGGAAATTTCCACTACATGCATCTGACGAAGTGGGTCTTTACCCATGAAAGCTTATGCTCCAACACTTCAATTAGTCTATAAGGTGCCACAGAACTCCTCGCCACTTTTGCAGATTCAGACTAACACGGCTACTCCTCTCATACTTAATTTTTCCATGCCCCATGTCTTTCATGTTATTAAACTACATTTCCACTACTTATGTCTCTAGTCATTGAGGCCTGGTCTATGCTACATGGGAAGGTCTTAAACCCCTGTCCACACAGTGGCTACCTCCAGACTAGATCCCTCTGTCAGCAGAGGGATGCAATTAAAGCACTTTGAAAGTGCAAATGAGCCTGGGATTCAAAAAATGAGGAGTACAGGATCTGTCTAAAAAGCTCCCCACTGTCGGCAGAACCGCAGCTACACAGCACTTTCACTTTTGAAATGGCATGTGATCAGCACAGCGCCAGAGCAAGAGTGTGCAAATGAATCCCAGGATATTTAAATCTCAGGTTCATTTGCATTTTCAAAGTGCTTTATTTGCATCCCTCTGCCAACAGAAGGATGCAGTCTGGAGGTAGCCAGTGGGAGGTCGACAGGAGCAAACATTCCTATTGACTTCCCTTGCTCTTCATGAGGAGTAGGAGAACCTGCGTCAATGGGTGCAACCTTTGAGTTTGATCTAAGGGGTCTATACTACACCCGCCAATTCGAACCATGGAACATAGACCAAAGCAATGTCAGTCTTTCATGTAGTGTAGACATGTCCTGAGTCAGAAAGCCACGTAACACTGCATTCAAGATAATATTTATCCATTATAATTTTCATCAACTAATTCCTTACATTAATTTACAAGTAATTTACTTATTTGAAGATGATTTGTAAAACTACATAGACCTATTGTTTTAAAAAAATAGTTCAGATGACATGTACATACTATATAAAATGTCCCCTTGCTTTTTAGTGGAAATGTGTACAAAATTAATAATTACAACTAGTATATAGAAATATATTTGCTGTGAAATAAGTTACCCGCTGCACACAGTAGATCATATTGGCCATTAAACTGTGGATTTTAGCATTTACACAGCCAAAGATTCTTGTTTAAACTGGAGAATTGCATTACGTTGTCACTAGCATGTGAGCTTCATTGCCCTCCAGTGTCGTTTTTAAATGCTGATATTTCATGGTCTTTGAAGTCACATTTTGCCATCTTGTGAGCTAATAGGTTCTGCTTTATCTAGTAGGGCTTCATGGCTCACCCACTGTTCTTACTTTCTCATATCTTTATTTTAAACTATATTAATCCACTATTTAAATATGAATGGACTCTTATGTTTTGTTACTAAAAAGAAAAGCAAAATCAGGGGAGGAGTAGGCAGCTTTATTTACCTTAGTAATTCATTTAATGGAACATTTAATAAGATAAACATTCAAAATGACTTTCCTGTTTACATCATTAGGGGGAAAGGCTTGGCTGAGTGGTCCTGATTTGACTCATTTCTCTTTAATTGAGAACAGATTATAAAGCCATACAGGTTTCCAGGCAAACTGACTGACAGCTCTGTTCTTCAGTCTGCACTGTTATATTCGTAGCATTTGCCAATGGCAAAGCTTTATAACTCTGCTAGTAATAACACACCTTTTGCAATCTACCACTGTGGCTTCTTTGTAAAAGAAATACAGAGAGCTACATAACAACAGGTAAACAATAGTTCATCACTTAACCAATCAGAGGACTATTTTATATGTCCTGTATTTTTTCTTCTAGTACAAGTAGCTAATTCAAAGTAAGATTTACTTTTTCCTGATAGTCTTTGCTAAGATGGACTTCCAGACACATATTGGCAAAATGTATTTCTAGTCATTTGGACTATTCTCTAGGTGTACTGAGGGACTTTAGTGAGTTATTCTACTTGGCAATAAGAAATTCAATGGACCATGCCAGTCATGTTTCTTTGCCAAGTCTCACTTGGCTCAGAGCCCTGGGATATTGTATGTAAATCCAGACAACAGGAAAAATATTATAGAAGAAAAGAATAGATAATTCAGTCAGCAGGTTCAACTTGTTGTAACTGGTGAGGTGGAACATTTTTTGTGCTATGAAAAGGGAGCAGTATACACAGGAGAATATTAACCCTTATTTTAGACTCAGTTTTCCTAATCAGCTATCCTGGAGCTCTGTCCAGTGCATGCCCCTTGTTGTGTAGATCCCTTATGATGCTTGAGAGTCACAGACCAGATTTTACATCTTGATGAAATTCAGCGTACTTATTGCTATCAACAAAAAGATTCCTGGTCTGGGTATTGGTTTTCTCAGGGTGCTTCTACATAGCACCCTAAATTCAAAATAAGATACGCAATTCACATTGCACAAATTGAGTATCTTCTTTCGATTTTATTTTGAAATAGCTTATTTTGAAAATTGGTGCATCTACACAGCATCAAATTTTGAAATAATGCACTATTTTGACATATCCTTTAACCCTTGTGGAATGAAATAGTGTGTCGTTATTTAAAAAATATTTAAAAGACATGTTTAAAAGAAACTGGGTAGCTATTTTGGGTTACCTCCAGTATCCCGAAATAACCTCGCTGTATAGATGTACCCTCAGAGACTACTCCTCTATCTTGCCCATCAAGTCAACTGTGTTCATCCTGAATACCTTGGCTATTCCCCACCCACAGCTGGAGCAGGAAGGAGATGAGAACATGGTGCCTTGATATCAGGCCCTCACCTCTGGAACTCTTTCCCACTAGAAACATATTTCAGCCAGAGCTTAGCCACATTACATTCCTATTGTAGAAGCATCTGTCTGTGCAGACTTTTCCCTATCTATTGCTTATGGAATCATTAGCTCTTTGTCAAATGGGCAGCATTTTCTGTCTATTTTTTAAATGATTTTTATTTGAGCTGGTATGAGAAAAATCAATGTGCGTTTACTGTCATATGCAGGATAGGCACTTAATATCCTGTTCAGCACTGGTATTATTTCTGTAATTGTATCTTCCTATCTAGGAAGAAATAATTATCTCAAACCAGTAAATGATGATTGGAAAATTACAACACTCTATTATTAGGAAATTAGAATACCAAAGGAATACAATTGTAATGATGTATCAGAGGATATGACCAATGGACTGGTATTTTGTGGTGACTTTTCAGCCATCTTAGATACAATTTATTGACATTTATTCATGAACGCTGTGAAATGTTTATCTGAGACACTAGAAGGACAGATTCTGATACTCTTGCTCATACTGACTAAGTCTGTTCTTCACAAGTGAACCAAGTGAAACCAGTGGGACTATTTGTGAAGATATTGCTCCACATGAGGGATGTACAATCTGGCTCGTAGCTATTTCCTATTGTATTCACAAGTATTGCTCTGATTCTAAGGATAGTTCCTCTCCACTTTGCAACTGCAGACAAATGTTGACTTTCAATGTGACAACTGTAATTCTAATTGTTCACCATTTGCACACATGAGAGTGTGTTTCTATGCTTATGAATGTGTTTGTACAGGGAATGAATAGGGTGATCCAGAGAAGTGGATGAAGGAGAGTGTATAATTTTTCTGTGAACCATAATTTTTTATTTTTCTTCTTTTACAAAATGTGAACGTTGAAACTCAGAACTCAGACCACATCATAACATAACACAAGTGTATATTTCACAATTAAGAACCCCTTTCTTCAGCTAACTGTTTGTTTAAAGATTCACCAACTAATCATCTCAGCTAGTCTACTGCCGGAGCCAAGAATGACACAAATTTGATATCTTTGTTTTTTCCAGTTCTCTGGGAATCTAGAATGGTTGTGAAAGCAAACCAAAATGTCACGGCTGGTATTATGTTTGACACAGAATCCCAACAGGCTGAAACTAGCAGAACAGCTAGGTACAATATGAACTCAGTCTTGTTTTCTAATTCTATAACTTCATTATTTCTAGGCAGAACTAATTATTGCTTCATGCTCTACAGACAAATTACTGGCCTTTATTTGGTGACCATTCAGAGTTTCCAGTATGATATGTTGCAAGAAACTCAGAATCCAACCATCTTTCAACTACTGACTGAAGAGCTGATAAATATAATGGAAACACAGCTAGTTAGCTGATCAACACAGCAACTGTAATCATATATGCAATTCCATGGACTCTAACCAAGCTGAGTTTCAGCACAAAAACTGCTATCATTATAATAATTAAGCAGTACTCCACTACTTTTCAAAAGTTCCTGAAAATCATAAAGGCCCAGATTTTAAAGTTATGTAGGTGTTACTGCACTCAGCATTGTAGCACCTAAAGGATTTAGATGCCCAAATATCTTTTTAAAAAGGGTTTTATGTATTTAGGAGTCTAAATTCTATCAAAAATTGATTGGATTTAGAAATCCAGGTGCCTAGATATCGGTTAAAATTGAATTTTAGGCTCCTAAATCAGTTAGGTATTGCACTGCCTGAATACCTGTAAAAATTTGGGCCAGAGTATCTGGGGGTATGTCTACACTACAGCGTTATTTTGAAATAATAATGCGTTTAGACATAAAATGCATTGTAAAATAGCATTTTGCTATTTCGAAATCATGTGTCCACACTGATAGAATACTGAATCCACATTTAAGGCCGGCCGGAACCCGTTCTGACAGGACATGAGGTCAGAAGTTACCTTGTGTGGCTGCTGCCTGAGGCTATCTGAGACCTGTGCTTAAAGGGATCCCCCCCCCTCCCCCCGGACAGCTGGTTCTAAGATTTCCATGCTTGCTTGCCTACCTCACTGAGGGACAGCAAAGCATTTTTTCTCTGCGTGTTCTGGTTGCCCTCACTCAGGATACCACAGCACTCTATATCATGGAGCCAAGCCACCTCTGGGCATTCTGGTGCTTCTCCTGGACGTGTTGCTGTGAGCCTGGAACCATGTTCTGCAGGCAGTAACAGTCTCCCTGGCTTGTGCCTCATTCCTCTCTCACGTCCTTCTACTTACCCCTCCCTAACCCCTCTTCCTGCTGTACAATAAAAGACACATGTGTTCATTAAAACAAAGCCTATTTATTGAACAAAACTGGGATGGGGGGAATGAAACTGAGGTGAGACTGGGAAAAGAAGGCGGGAGAGGAGCTAGGGTGGGAGAGGGGAAGGGGAAGGGGGTGGGAGGAGGGAGCTGGCAAGGAGAGGCAAGGGGAGGAAGGAGGAGGAAAAGCTCAGGGTTCGGGGTCTCGCTGGCCCAACTATCTCCCAGCAGGGTGGGTGCAGGGGCCTCAGGATCCCTGGGAGTGTGGGGAGGGTGGGGAGGAAGAAGCAGGATGGGGAGAAGGAGTGGGAGGAGGAGTGGTAGCTAGGGAGGCAGCAGGAGCTGGAGCAGCAGGAGGCAGCAAGCTCTGCCTCAGGGTTAATGACCACCTGGGGGGCATGGACTGTCCTGTGCCCCGGGATGTGGTCCATGGTATCAAAATTGGGGAAGGGGTCTGGGTCTGCCTTTATTTTCATGTGAACCTGCTTCTTTGGTGGCCAGGCTGGCAGCCATCTGCCTGTAGATGGTTGCGTTTCTCCATTTAGTGTGGAGATCATGGATGTTGGAGGCATCCCCCCAAACCTGAATTAGGTCCACACTGGACCAGGCAGGCGCCTGCCTTTTCCAGCCCCTAGCAGTCTCCTGGGAGCTGGCAGACTGGTCCTGGCAAGCGGTGTAGGGCTGTCTGGAACTGGCTGCCTGGCTCATTCTGGGGCCACTGGGTCAGGTGCAGTGACTGCTGGCTCTGGGCTGGTAGGCTTGGAGCTGGCACAGGCACTGTGGCCAAAGTGTACTCCTTTAAGGGCTCTGGGGAAGAGGGGAGGAAGAGGACTTGTCTTGGTTGTGCCCCAAGTAGCCACCAGGGCACCCTGGGAAGGGCCGGAGGTCCCCATTTCAAAATAAGTGTCTACACAATGCTTATTTTGAAATAGCAGTTTTGAAATTGGTGCTATTCCTCGTGGAATGAGGTTTACCAATTTTGAAATAAGCCCTCCGCTATTTCAATTTAATTTCAAAATAGTAGTTTGGTTGTGTAGACGCTGGTAAATGTTATTTCATACCCTGGGAATTCCAACAGCTCTCTAAAGATCCCAACCTGCAGCCCTCTTGTGGCCCAATCAGGGCTATAACTAGGTCAGAGTGGGAGGAGTACATGTTCTGGGTGAAGAGCCAGAGGGGAGGTGCGAAAATGGGGCAGCACATTATGGGGCCCAGCATCTGGACCCCTGGCAGGATCAGGTTCAGAAGTATCTGTGTTCAGTGCCACCTACCTTGCAAGATCACGGGTCCCATGCTCTCATCAGGAGGAGGTTCCTTGGCACTAGGACTGGAGCAGTAGGTGAACAGGAAAGGCTGCATGGTTGAGTTATGTGCGTCAAAGGTAGCAGATCAGTGGGCCTTGAGAGGGAGATGCAAGGGGCTAAGGCTAGAAGAGACATGGGCAGATGATTCATGGGGCTGTGGCTGGAGGGAGGGGGTGCAAGAAGAACAGAATGTGGGTGAGGGGAGATTGATGGCTGTGGTAGTCCCTGGATGGAGGCTATATACTGGAGCAGCTAGAGGCAGTTGATGGGTGCTGCAGGGGAGCAGTCTCTGGGTGGGGGACTGGACGCTAGAGGCGGAATTCCCTGAAGGGCAGCATATATTGAGGGGTCTGGATGCTGTGGGGACAGTCCCAGGGGGTTGAGTGATGGGTGGGCATTCCCTGCCTGGGGGCAGTCTAGGGAGGGCTGGGGTTCAAGCCCTGAGTGCAGGGCTAAGGTGAAAGGGGATAGTCCTTGGCTAAGGAGTGCAGGGCTCTCAATCTTTGCAGGCAGGGTCCTCAGTTGCATTCTCTCTAGGCACTCAGCCCAGCTGTGCCACCAGCAGCAGTGTGGAAGTGAGGGTGTCAATAAACCTTGCTCTGCCATCCTTACAGTAAATTAATTTTAACAGTTAAACTTTTGACGTATTTTTCTGTTTGAAAATGTTTTTAGTAGCTGAAAATGAAAAGTACTGTACTAGATTGATCTGAATTGTAGTACTGTCATATAACAAGTGCTAACCCTTATTTTTCGTAGATGAACAGGTAGTACATTTATTGTGTGGATGTGACCCACATAATAGAGAGAGTTGCATATGCGGCCCACAATGGCGAGTTGAGACCCCTGCTCTAGCTATAGGTATCTTGATAGTATAAGACGTAAAATACATCTGTCTTCTCAGTTTCCTTATGGCAGTATGAGGCCTGAGGCTGAAATGCTTACTTAGTCGGCGTAGAACCTCACTGCATGAGTGGTGCAGTTAAATTCAACATAGTTAAAGACATCAGGAATCAGCTGCAAATAGATAATTATTTTATCTGTTAGTCATGTGAATGAACATGGCTGACATAAGATCATATCTTTGGCTGTGATGGCTTAAATCAAGACATGGTTTTCTTTCTGAAAGATAAACTCTCACTCAGTTTCAAGTTATGAGCTTAATGCAGAAACTACTGGGCATACTTCTAAGCCTTGCATTAAGAAGGACATCAGACTAGATAATCATAATTGTTCCTTCTTGACTTGACACCTCAGAATCTCTTGAGATCTCGAAAATTTGTCAGGGTTGGACCTAATCGTTTTTTAGGAGATTATTTAGGGCACTCCAGGGTCCTGTAGGAAGGTCTGCTGGTGAGTCAGTAGATTATACTCTTCTTCCTGAGTTTGAAACCAAGGCAGTGCTCCCATATGGTGACATTGAGGCACTGTTCTCTGGGATGTTGCTATCTCTGAGATGAGAGGTAAAACCAAATTCTTTTTAGTTCATTGAAGATACTAGGACACTTTTAACCTGATGTCTAGCCCAATTCCTATTTGAATGATTACACTATGCCTACCTATATTTTCATCTCAGGTATTCTGTGCTTCTGTTTTCCTCTCTTAAACTGCTGTGTGGTGCAAGTATTAGTGGATAATATGATTCTCATATGCAGATTTAAATTGCTCTGGGACCTCCTCTTTGTGTGAAAGGTTCCCACTAACAACCCAAGAACCCAGGAATGGAGAAGGATTCTTTTGAGGCTGTGAAACATTTTAGTGAAACATCCCACATAGGTTGCTTAGCCAAATTGTATGTACTTAATTATTTTACTGTCACTGTATAATTTACTCACTCCTGTTCTTTCACTGTGTTTGTTGCTGTCCCCCAAACTCTAGTCAATTAAGAACATAAGAAAGGCAATACTGGATCAGACCAACAATCCATCCAGCCCTGCATCCCGTCTGTCGACAGTGGCCAATACCAGATACCCCAAAGCGAGGGAACACAACAGGTAATCCTCACGTGATCCCTCCCCTGTCACTCACCTCCAGAGAAACAGAGGCTAGGGACACCATTCCTACCCATTCTGGCTAATAGCCATTGGTGGATCCCATCATTTTGCATGTATAGTTGGGATGTTTTCCGATGTGCATTACTTTAGATTGATCAACATTAAATTTCATTTGCCATTTTGTTGCCCAATCACGTAGTTTGGTGAGATCTTTTTGAAGCTCTTCACAGTCTGCTTTGGTCTTAACTATCAAGAACAGTTTGGTATCACCTGCAAATATTGCCACCTCACTCATTATCCTTTTCTCTAGATCATTTATAAATAAGTTGAATAGGATTAGTTCCAGGACAGACCCTTGGGGGACCCCACTAGTTACCTCTCTCCACTCTGAAAACTTACAATTTATTTCTACCCTTTGTTTCCTGTCTTTTAACCAGTTCTCAATCCATGAAAGCATCTTTCCTCTTATCCCATGATAACTTACTTTACTTAAGAGCATCTGGTGAGGGACTTTGTCAAACGCTTTCTGGAAATCTAAGTATACTATATCCACTGGATTCTCCTTGTCCACAAGTTTGTTCACCCCCTCAAAGAACTCTAGTAGATTAGCCAAGCGTGATTTCCTTTACAAAAACCATGTTGACATTTCCTCAGCAAATTATGTTAATCTATGTGTCTGACAATTTTATTCTTTACTATAGATTCAACTAATTTAAACTAATTTCAATCAATACTGACATTAGACTTACCAGTCTGTAATTGCCAGGATCACCTCTAGCGCCCTTTTTTAATATTGGCATCATGTTAGCTATCTTCCAGTCATTAGGTATGGAAGATGATTTAAAGGATAGGTTACAAACCACAATTAATAGTTCCACAATTTCACATTTGAGTGCTTTTAGAACTCTTGGGTGAATGCCATCTGGCCCCGTTGACTTGTTACTATTACGTTTATCAGTTTGTTCCAAAACCTCCTCTAATGACACCACAATTTGGGACAATTCTTCAGTTTTGTCACCTAAAAGGAATGGCTCAGGTTTGGGAATCTCCCCAGTATCCTTAGCCATGAAGACCAAAGCAAAGAATTCATTTAGCTTCTCTGCCATGACTTTATCATCTTTGAGTGCATTTTTAGAATCTCAATCATCCAAGGGTCCCACTGGTTTTTAGCTGGCTTCCTGCTTCTGAGGTACATAAAACACGTTTTGCCACTACTTTGAGTTTTTGGCTAGCTGTTCTTCAAACTCCGTTTTGGTTTTTCTTATTATATTTTTAGATTTTTTGTTTCACAATTTACCTACTTGTTTCTGGGAATCAGGGATAAAAGCCATGAATACTAAATTTAACAGAAATATGACCATTGACTCTAATAGATTAAAGGTTCACCATAGGTCCTGGAAGGAAAGATGGTATTTCAGATGCTAACTTGCCTGTGTAGTATACTGGGAGTATTACCCACCTGCTTAGATCCATAGTAAACGTCCAGCTGCATACGACTCTTTCTTCATATAAACCACATCAATACTAAGGACCTGATCCAACATCCACTGAAATGAATGGAAAGACTTCACTGAACATACCCCTAAAAATTACTGTTCTCTGGGTTTCTCCCTTCCTTCCTGCCTCCTACCATATCTGATTCTATTTCCCCCAGATGCATTATCCCTTAGCTGATTCTCATTATATTATATCCTGTCCATATTTCTAAAAATACAATTCTACAGTGAGATAGCCAGCTAAGTAATTAAGACACCAAGCCAGGAAATCAAATTAACTGTCCATAGCCCTAAGGAACTTTGAATGTCAGGGCACTGAACGATTGTACACAACAGATGGTAACTGCCTAAGTCCTTTAATTTCATTGTTTGCTGATATAATATTGCAATACATATCTGACACACGCAGAGTGTTCAAATACATGGTTACTTCAACACTTTGTCCATCATTAGTCAATTATTTCAGTTCCCAATAGCAACTGACTGACAGGCCATTTGATCAATCTAAATAGTCTCTTCACTCTCATCTGTCTGAAATTTTTGAGCACGATACCAAGAGAAAGAGAAAAAAATGGGCTTCTTCAATGAAATTAAACATTGCAGAAATTAAGAAAAATAGAACTTACAGGCTTTAAACATTCATGTCTTTGTCTAAAGATTAATCTCTTCCTCTGTGCCCATGACTTTATTCTAACATGGGCTTCCTAACTTTCTTGTCACCTCAATTTTAGGGCTTACCAAGGTTTTTTGTTAACAAAGTTTTTTGAAATTTGGTATTTACTAGGGTGGGCAAAAAAATGTTCATTTGGGCAGAAAATGTTCCAGACTCTCAGAAGCAGAGTAGAATTTTGGAGGACAATTGGAGGGCTGTGGTTCATTTCACTCAGGTAAGGCTCAACACCAGGTAGTGCAAATGAGGGAAAAACTGCTTTGACCTACCTTAAATGAGCAGTTTTTCCTTTTGACATAAGACAGAAGAGATTTCTCGTGCTTGAAGTACAAGCTGGTGGCCATACTGGAGAAGATAGGTGGTCCTGAAATGTAAATGACAAAACTGTGTTGCATCTGAAAAATTGAAGGCCCATGGGAGAGCCAGATTCAGAAGTCATTGCCACGGATGCCACAGGGGGAAGGATTGTCACTAAGGCTATGTCTAGACTGCAAGCCTCTTTTGAAAGAGGCTCTTTTGAAAGATACTTTCAAAAGAGCCTCTTTCGAAAGAGAGCGTCTAGACTGCACGCAGAACTTTCGAAAGAGCAAGCCGCTTTTTCGAAAGAAAGCACCCAGTGAGTCTGGATGCTCTCTTTCGAAGAAGCCCTATTTACATTCAAGAATGCCTTCTTTCGAAAGAAGCACTTTCAAAAGAAGGCGTTCTTCCTCGTGAAATGAGGTTTACCGCTGTTGAAAGAAAAGCCGCGTTCTTTCGATTTAATTTTGAAAGAACGCGGCTGCAGTCTAGACGCAGGTGAAGTTTTTTCGGAAAAAGGCTACTTTTCCCGAAAAAACCCCTGAGTCTGGACACAGCCTAAGAGAACTGGAGTGAGAGTAGAAACCGAAGAAGCCAATTCATGGTTTGTAACCAACAAGGAAAAAACGATCAGGAGGTGTTCAATCTGGCTAACAATACTGAATTATTATCTGATACTCAGCATGTCAACAAGCAAGGAACTTGTTTGGAGAAAGGGCACAGAACACCACAAAGGACATCCTAGATGAAACTTGTTGCGTGTGAAGCAAGCAGCTACCAAGACAGATTCTTCAACTAGCCTAAGATGGCATGCTGTTATCTTTGGAGGATTTTTATTATGAAGAAAGGATATAGAAATCAGCAAAATTCACAGGAAAATATACTGTCTCCTTGGAACACAAATACAAGATATTACTGCATGATTGGGTAGGACTATGAAGTCATCTGTCAAATTTGCAGTGGAGGTGATAAATATCGTAAGCTATGACACAATATCACGTGGAACTGCATGTATTATAAAAGACTTCAGGTATATTGGAAGAAAGCAGAAAAAAAGAGGAAGGTCTAAATAATCTTTTTGTAGACCTGTTAAGTCCAATGAGCACGAGAAGGCAGAAGATAGAAAATACTGGAGGTCTGGTGAAATACTGGCAGCTCATGTGAAACTGAAAGTTTTATGGAACATCCAGCCATGTGCTAGTGGGTTCGAGAATTGTTTCCATCTCACAGATAAGAGGACTAATCTCATATGGGGCTAGCTGGAGCACCTAGGAGGCCATTAAATTAGCAACGGAATGGAATGGTACTAAGGGGGCAAAATGCAATATAAACTCAAATTTAACCTATTATGAACAAATTGAATTGATGTAGCAAAGAGAGAAATTTTTCAACTGCTTATATACCAGTGCTAAAAATCTGGTTACAAGCAAGAGTAACTTGTAATTCTCCTTTGATACATTTTAGATTAGAGAAACCTCCTGGACTATTTGCATGACTGGAATGTTAAAGTCACTAGCTATAAACTGCTTAGGAAAGACAGGGTGTGTTAAAGTGATGGGGAAGATTAGAATTTTATATTACCTACCCTGATTGAGACTTATTGATAATTTAGAACCACAGGATCTCAAATGCATATGGAAGCATGAAGAACGCCCAGAATAGAGTATTGGTGTGAGTCTGTTATAAAGCACCAAATAAAACCAGAGAACTGGCTGAGTCACTCCTTAGGCATGTGTGGAAAGAAAAACGGTGTTGTGGTAAGGAACGTCCATTTGGGGAACATATGTTGGAGCCCCAATATAAACTGTATAGAACCTCATTATGATGGATAAAATTGAATTAATCTTGTGATCAGTGATTATAATTTGATGGCATTCAATATGAGCATACAGAGGACAGCCCTAACCAGTAATAGATGTACTAGTAATTTGTATAAGTGAGATTTCAGAAGGGCTAATTTCCCAAAGCTGATGACAATTATTAGTGAAATTGTCTCTGAAGAAAATTTATACACAAATTGTGAATAAAAAATGGGAGTTCTTTAGAAGAGTTTTATTGGATGGCCAAAAGATATTAGGATTCCATAATGAAGAGTGAGGACAACTTTTGTTAAAAGCCAATGCTTAAGTGAAGGCTTTAATTAGAAATTAAAAAGTAATATATAACACATGGGGGGAAAGGAAAATGGATAGCAATTGGTTTAACTTAAATTATGATGTGCAAACATTGATAAGGGAAGCTAAAAAAAATTCCATTGCTGACAGTGCTAGGAACAATAAGGAAGACATTTTTAAGTATTTAAGAACCATTGAAAGTAGAGCAATAATTTAAGGCATTTATTACATGGAGGTTGTAAAATTGGTAATGTTGCAGGAAAGGCAGTATTGAATACAAACTTCATGAAATAGATGGTGCAGTTCCTATTGTATGAGGATGATGTGAAGTATTTTCTAGAAATATAGTAAATGTCTACTATATTAGACAAAATTTATTTTTAATTAGCAGGCACAGATCACTTGTACCCTAGACATACTTTCTGAGGAGATCTTTGGCCTGGAATTGTTAATTTTTAATAAACCTTGGAATACCAGGAAAATTTGAGAAAACTGGAAGAATGATAATGTTATTCATATATTCAAAAAGGGCAAGCAGGATGCCCTGGGTAACAATAGAAGGATTAGCTTGATATCAGTCTTGGGAAAAATAAGGGAAAAGCTGATACAGAACCCAGTTAATGAAGAATTAAAAGACAGAATTATAATTGATGCTCATCACCATAATTTTGTTTAAAATAGGTCTTGTCAATCAAACCCAATTTTAGTCTTTGATGACGTTATAGGTTGGTTAATAAAGATAACTACATAAATGTAAAACAATTATACTTCTGTAAGGGCATTTTGCTAAGCATTGCATGACATTCTGATTAAAAAATTAACACTAAAATTTAATAAGGCATGTGTTAAGTGGATTAAGAACAAGCTAACTAACATAACTCAAAAAGTAGTCATCAATGGAGAATCATCATTAATTGGGGGGTTTTCTAGGAGGATCCCGTTCATACCTGCAAGTCAGGGACTGCCTGTATGTTTATACCTGGCGTATAAGACGACCCCTGATTTTTGGGGGATGTTTTTTAGTATAGAAAGTCATCTTACACGCCGGAAAATACGGTAACTATTGTGGAATAACTATAGACTATGTATCTATGAAATGATTATCATGATGAAAAAATGTTGACACTTGTGACAACAGTAGAGGATCTAGGATCTGCTTTCATCAACTGCTATGTATTAGGCCAAGAAATGGCCTTGATTATGTAATGTAGAAGTACAGTATATAAAATTACTAAGATCACATGTGGTTTCCTCACTCTTTCTTCCTTCTTTTCCTTTAGGGGGAAATTGTGTGCGATTCTTTTTTTAAGTGTACCATTATCTCAAGCAAGCCAGAATATCCAATGTCCTTCCATATATTCAACAAGTCTCTCCATTAATATAATAATGGATGTGATATTTCAACTTCATGTTCAAACAAACCAATAAAATAAAATAAAAAAATAAGCATAACACATTTTTAAACATGAGGTTGTAAATTCTAAATAATTTCCTTCTTATTTTCTGCCTTAATAATTACATATTTTCCCAGCAGGCTTATTGGATCTAATTTATTGCCAAGTACAGCACTGTCATCTGCTGGTGAAGAGGTGGAAATTATTATGTTACCATTTAAAAGCATACTTGTTTCCTATTTAGAAGCCAAATCCTAATGCTTATGCCAGTAAAATACCACCCTTTCCCCCTCTTTCTCTCCCCTCTTGCCCCCCTCCCGCCCGCACCACAGCCAAGGTCAATGAGCGAATTGTATGAATCAGAAAAGAGTAAGAAGCATGGTAGGATTTGAGCCTATGGATTTATAAAGTGCTGCCTTTCTGACGGAGTTTTTCATATATATTTTCCTTTCTAATATAAAGCTACAATGCTCCAGCTCCCCATGCATTTAATCTTCATTTACATTTTCTCATTATAACATACAAACCATTTGTCCCATGTAAGCAATTTTGCAGAAAGGGAACCCTATTTTATCAATGATGGTGCATTTTTCATATATCATTGCAGTCAAGCCTGAAATGCAAAGTTCAACACCTGAACAAACATTTCCACAACCTTTCCAAATTTTCAGATCTAAGGGTGTGTCTAAACTACATGGCTCCATCGACGGAGCCATGTAGATGAGGCTGATCGACAGAGGGAAATGAAAGCAGGTTTACTTGCGTCAGTCGACAAAGGCTTCTTTGTTGACCACAGCGCGTCCAGACTGCCCTGATCTGCCGACAAACAGCTGATCAACAGCTGGTCGGCAGAGCGTGGCAGCCATTTAAATTTAAATGAAGCCGCGATTATTTAAATTGCGGCTTCATTTCCCTCTGCCGATCAGCCTAATCTCTATCGACGGAGCCATGTAGTTTAGAAACACCCTAAGCTTTTGCTGTGGTCCATTACATAGATCAGTCTAACTGTGAAGATCTGATCTGAGGAGTTGGAATCTGAGGGTTAAGTTCTAAAAAAGTCAGTGAAAAAGGTACACAACTTTGGATAGGACAAAGCTTTGTGGTGGTTACAACTTAAACGGGAACATGTGTCTTCTGAAATTAACTGAATTCAGTAGGGGCAGGATGTCAGCTTCAGTGTATTGACAAACTTTATAGGAGACTGTCTTTAGAAAACTCATTCAACCCCATGCTCTGGGTTTCCCAAAATGGCTGACTACCAGAAAATGGGACTATATGAACACTCAAAAACTACCCTATTCTGAAGCATATGGTACTGGTCATCGATGGAGGGAAGGGTACTGGGCTAGATAGACCATTTATTTGAACAATGATAACATTTGTGGGCATGTCTAATTCATCCCTTCTGCTGGGAACAATTAAATGAACAAGTCTGATCTTGCTAGTTAATATTGTAATCCCTATTGGTTGCTCATTAGAAAACCTTAAGAACATGGCTATAAAAAGATCAATCCTTAACACTTAAATTACTGTTTTACTGCTGTCCATTCACTGTCTGTACAACTGTACTATTGCTCAAGATCTCCAATAGCACTATCTTTGCTGTCATTTGAAACACTGTGTCCACAATACTTTGTTCTGAGATGGTCCATATCTTTAACACTGAGGATGACTAACTATTGGACAAAACTGTGATGGATTTGGTGCTTCTCTGTAACAAAGTGTGAATATTGTACATACCTGGTTATTTGGATGCCTACTGTAGGAATATTTGGATTTCATTTAATAAGGAGCTGTCAGGAAAACTAAGTACAGAATGAAAGAATAACAAGTTTAGCCACTTCACAAACATTCTTAGGTTATTAATAGGCAATTTTAGGACAGAAGCAGGTCTGAGAACCACAGGAGATTTTAAAAAAAAACTACAGGTATAAAGAGGTATAAAAAATGCCTCTCTCTCAACGGTGGAAGGTATTTCCTTTGGGAACCAGAGTGAGACACAGGCATACACTGCAGTATTTGAAGACAATAGACCTGCCTAGGTTACCATCAGGGGATTGTAAGTCTTTAGGTAAGATAGAAATGCATGTTTTAAAATCCTTTTTCCCTAATGTTTTATCCCTATTGAAAACCAAACAAAACTTTGGTTTAACAAGGATACCTGATCACTACATTTTTTGGCACCGATCTCAGAGTCCAGAGTAGAAGAACTGCAGGTGTGAAGCCCAGTCAGACCTGCAGCTTAATCACATGGATATACAGCATACTGTAGCTCAGGTTCCAGGTTGAGAGAGAATTGGGGAATTCCACCAGGATAGATAAAGGCATGATACCTGGCACCTGAGAACATGCATTCACAGGGACGGGAAAGGGAGCTGAGAGGCACAACTAGCCTTGTAAACATAAGACAAACTACCCTGGAAAGTGGTAGATTCACCATTTCTTCAACTCAGGACTGGATGCCTCCCTGGAAAATGTGCTTTAACCAAGCATAAATTATTGAGATCAATACCAGAGCAACCAGGTGAAATGGTATGGCCCCTATATTATACAGGAGGTCACACTATGATTATCTTTTTATGACCATATGTGCTGCTGTTTGTTTGTATTTCCATTTCCCACTCTACACTTTGGAATTGTTCATTTAATCATGTTAATGCCTGAAGAGAATATCTACAAACAACATGCTGTACCTGGCTGGTACATTTCTGTATTCCTTCTGTTATTTTATGCATCAAACCACAGAAACGAGAGTCTCTTTGGCTGATCCTCCAATGAAGTTTTAAGCCTGGTCTGATGGCCTTATACAGGAAATGACCATGAATAAGTCACAAAGCCATGATGACAACTCCATGCAGGGATAGGCGGGGGTCTGACAATGAACTAGAAGAGAGAATATTTTTGTAATAAAACAGATATACACATAGAAAGGTTACACTTTATATAAATTATATGAAAGATACATAGCAGTTGTGCCTCCCAGGATAGTTACAAATTATAATGCTTTCTGTTTTCCATGCCTTTAGGATTGATATATTCAAGTTTTCCTCAGTAACAATGAAGGCTAAAAAATCCATTTTTGAAAAGAAATGAAAAGTGAAATTCTCAGGCAATCAGAACACTGAATATTGTAGGGGTTTTGTGGGAGTTGGCAAAACTGTTACACAAGATAGCTTAAGAGATGAAGTGAAGCACATTTATTTACTTTGTGCAGCAAGGGGAATTTTAGCAAAGCACAATGGCTACGTCTAGACTGGCCCCTATTCCGAAATAGCCATGCTAATTTCCAACTTTGGAATAGGGAAATCCGTGGGGGATTTAAATATCCCCCGCGGGATTTAAATAAACATGTCCGCCCCTTTTTTTCCGGCTTGGGGAAAAGCCGGAAAAAGCGTCTAGACTGGCGCGATCCTCCGGAATAAAGCCCTTATTCCTGAAAGTAGGAATAAGAGATCCTCCAGAAAAGGGCTTTATTCCGGAGGATCGCGCCAGTCTAGATGCTTTTCCCGGCTTTTCCCCAAGCCGGAAAAAAAGCGGCGGACATGTTTATTTAAATCCCGCGGGGGATATTTAAATCCCCTGCGGATTTCCCTATTCCAAAGTTGGAAATTAGCACGGCTATTTCGGAATAGGGGCCAGTCTAGACGTAGCCAATATGTTTAGTACATCTGAGCAAATAATTAATCATGAAAAATTTATATATAAAACAGTCTCTCTCTTATTTGAAAAACACATTAGTGAGTTGACTGTAAAATTCTCTGGTATAATTGCTAATTTTTAAGATATACTTTTGTTTTATGAATACCCATTTTCGCTTTAAATATTTGCTATTAGAATATCATCCTGTGTTCTTTAGCTATATTTCATAGTATTTTTTGTGTTTCTTAGTTGGTGATATAACCAATCAGCACCGCACAATTCCTTGAAATACTACAATAGACTATATATTCCCAAATTGGATTTTTGTCAGTCTTTGAGCATTAAGCCTCTAAATTGCTTTCCAGGGGATGAGGACTGCTACAGCTCTACTATTTGACATTTGTAGTAGTTGATCAAGCAAGTATCATGGACATAAATCCAAACACATTTTTTAATTCACTTGAGTATTAATGAAAATAATAGACCCATTATATCATCTCCAAACTGGAATGTGGCCAAGACACCTGGATTAACTAGACCAACTCGTGGAAAAGTTGACATGTGATCATTTGTGATTACGTGTAGTCAGACCCTTGTTTTTACTTCTCAGACAAATGATTCATGATCTATGGAGAGATGATACATTTGGAATTGTTCCCCAGTGCAACTCACTCTGAAGTTATGTCTGATGTGCAAGGTCATGGGGAATAACATCCATTGTTATATTTTATGTTTCCAGGTGACTAAATTAGTGTTGGTTTGGATTCTGAATTGAGTCTGCAGGCTTCCAACCACATAAAATATAACAGCAGTCCTGTCTTTGATGTGTCTGTATGCCATGGCAAGGAGGATCTTTAAAAAGCAGGGTATGTCTTAACTCTTCCTTTGAATATATTGTAATTGGCAGTAGTAGGCATGGACGGTCTCTGGAATTCAAGACTTACGCAAACCTTGAATTCTGGGGGTCTAGATGATCTCTGACAGGTGTCTGTCTAACCCAATCTTAAATATCTTCAGTGATGGAGATTCCCCAACCCCCACAGGCAATTTTATTCTAGTGTGTAACTACTCAACCTAAACCCCTTGCTGTAATTTAAGCCTATTGCTTCTTGTCCTATCCTCCGAGGCCAAAGAGAAGAATTTTTCTCTCTCCTTCTTATAACACTCTTTTAGATACTTGAAAACTGCTATCATGTCGCTTCTCAGTCTTTTCTTTTCTAAACTAAACAAGCCCAGTTCTTTCAGTCTTCCCTCATTGGTCATGTTTTCTAGACCTTTAATCATTTTTGTTGCTCTTCTCTGGACCTTCTCCAATTTCTCCACATTCTTCTTAAAATGTGATGCTCAGAACTGGACACAATACTCCAATTGAAACCTAATCAGCACAGAGTAGAGTGGAAGAATTACTTCTCGTGTCTTACAACACTCCTATTAATGCATCCTAGAATTATGTTTGCTTTTTTGCAACAGAGTCACACTGTTGAGTCATGTTTAACTTGTGGTCCACTATGACATCTAAATCCCTTTCAGCAGTACTCCTTCCTAGACAGTCGCTTCCCATTCTATATGTGTGAAACTGATTGTTGCTTCCTAAGTGGAGTATTTGGCCTTTGTCCTTGTTAATCATAGAATCATAGAATAATAGGACTGGAAGGGACCTCGAGAGGTCATCGAGTCCAGCCCCCCACCCTCAAGGCACTTCATCCTGTTTACCTCAGACCATTTCTCTAGTTTGTCCAGATCATTTTGAATTTTGACCCTATCCTCCAAACCACTTGCAACCCCTCCCAGCTTGCAAACTTAATAATCTTACTTTCTATGCCATCATCTAAATCATTGATGAAGATATTGAACAGAACTGGCCCACAAACAAACCTCTGTGAAACCCCACTTGTTATGCCCTACCAGCATGATTGTGAACCGTTAATAACTACTCTCTGAGAATGGTTTTCCAGCCAGTTATGCACCCACCTTATAGTAGTTCCATCTAAGTTGTATTTGCCTATTTTATTGATAAGAATATCATGAGAGACCGTATCAAATGCCTTGCTAAAGTCTAGGTATACCACATCCACTGCTTTTCCCTTATCCACAAGACTCATCATCCTATCAAAGAAAGCTATCATATTGATTTGACATTATTTTGACAACATAAGAACAGCCATACTGGGTCAGACCAAAGGTCCATCCAGCCCAGTACCCTGTCTGCCAATACTGGCCAATGACAGGTGTCCCAGAGGGAGTGAATCAAACAGCTAATGATGAAGCAATTTCTCTCCTGCCATCCATCTCCATCCTCTGACAAACAGAGGCTAGGGACACCATTCCTTAACCATACTGCCTAATAGCCATTTATGGACTTAACCTCCATGAATTTATCTATTTCTCTTTTAAGCCCTGTTATAGTCCTAGCCTTCACAACCTCCTCAGGTAAGGAGTTCCACAGACTGACAATGCGCTGTGTGAAGAAGAACTTCCTTTTATTTGTTTTAAACCTCCTGTCCATTAGTTTCATTTGGTGTCTGCTAGTTCTTATATTATGGGAACAAGTAAATAACTTTTCCTTATTCACTTTCTCCATACCACTCAAGATTTTATCATATCCCCCCTTTGTAGAGTAAAAATTCTCTTAAATGCCATCTTGGACACAGTTGCCATTTTGAGAGCCCAACAACAACAGGGACTGCATTTTGGCCACCCTTCTTCTTCCTCCTTTTCCTGACCTTTCTGAGTTTTTGCGGGAAATCATAGTCTGCCTGGTAAGAGAAGAATACTTAAAGGCTACCTCTGGCTTTGCCCGGGGCTGCCCATCTGAGTGGCAGAGTGCAGAATCATTCAGATGGGTACGCCAGGGTCCATGCCTGTTAGGTTTAGGGTTGAGGGAGGCACACTCGTATCCACCTTCACTCCTTCCTGAGTAGGACATACTTGCACCCACAACGGTGCAGGGAGAAAGGGCACCATTGGGTGTTAGGCCGAACGGATCCAGCTGGAACAGGATCCTGCTATTCAATCTTGCTGCAGTTCCAGACGAGTGAGACTAAGTCTGAAACCTGGTGGCGGGCCTCACCTGCGAGAGATGATAATATCTCTGGATACGTCTACACTACAAAGTTAATTCAAACTAACTTAGTTCGAATTAGTTAATTCGAACTAAGCTAATTCGAACTAATGCATCTAGAACTAAAAACTAGTTCGAATTAGCGTTTTGCTAATTCAAACTAGCGCATCCACATTAAGTGGACCCTGAACCAGGCTTAAGGATGGCCGGAAGCAGTGCCGGCAGGGCATCAGAGGAGGACTTAGAGTGTGGAGATGCTGTCTCAGGCTAGCCGAGGGCTGTGCTTAAAGGGTCCCGACCCCCCCCCCCGGACAGACAGTTCTAAGGGGTGCCCCGCTTGCAAAGCAGTCCTGGCTTGGAGTGACCTGAGTGCCCACACTGGGCACATCACACCACTCGGCCATCAGCCCAGCTGCACTTGCCGCAAGCTGCCATCTGGGGAGAAAGGGCAATTGGGGGGCTGCAGGAGAGCTTCCACCCCCAGAAGCCCGCAGAGCCAGCCCAGTACTCCCCATCGGGGGCTCGTGCCCCATTCCTCCCTCAACTCCTTCCACTTACCCTTCCCTAGCTCCTCTTCTTGATGTACAAAATAAAGATAACGTGTCTTCCAAAATGGAATCTGTCTTTATTGAACAAAACTGGGGGAGACTGGGAAAAGGAGGTGGGAGAGGGGAAGAGAGAGGCTGGGAGAGGGGAGGGCAACTAAAATGATCAGGGGTTGGGAACAGGTCCCATATGAAGAAAGGCTAAAGAGACTGGGACTTTTCAGCTTAGAAAAGAGGAGACGAAGCGGGGACAGGATAGATGTCTCTAAAAGCAGGAGTAGGGTGGAGACGGTGCATACAGAAAAGTTCTTCATTAGTTCCCATAAAGAAGGACTAGAGGACACCAAAAGAAAGGAATGGGTAGCAGGCTTCAAACTAGTAACAGAAAGTTCTTCTTCACAAATCAAAGAGTCAACCTGTGGAACTCCTTGCTGCAGGAGGCTGTGAAGGCTAGAACTGGAACAGAGTTTAAAGGGAAGTGAGATCATGTCATGGAGGTTGGGTCCATGGAGTGCTATTAGCCAGGGGGTAAGAGTGGTGTCCCTGCTCAAGGTTTGTGGAAGGCTGGAGAGGAATGGCACGAGACAAATGGCTTGGTCACTGTCTTCGGGCCATCCCCTCCAGGGTCCCTAGGGTTGGCTGCTGTCGGCAGACAGGCTACTAGGCTAGATGGACCTTTGGTCTGACCCAGGACGGCCATTGTAAGCTCAGGGCTCAGGGTCAGGGGTCTCAGTGGACCCCCTTGATTCTCTTGCACACCTGCTCCTGGGTGGCCAGGCTGGCAGCTATCCTGCCCAAGCCGGCCACTTTCCTGTGCCTAGTGCGGAGATCGTGGACGAGGTCTGGTCCCGGGAAGAGGGGGAGGGCTCGGGGGCATCGGGTGGGTGGCTCGATCCGTGCCAGGTGCAGGGTCTGCTGGCTGGGTGCTGGCAGGCTTGCACCTGGCACGGGCACCGTAGCCAGCCCATGCCCCTTTAAGGGATCCGGGGCTGGGAGGGGGGCAGTAGAGTTTCCCTGGTGTTGGCCAGAGTGGCCACCAGGGTAAGCTGGGGAGGGCTAGCCTCCCACTAGTTGGAATTAAGGGGCTACACACCCCTTAATTCGAACTAGCTAGTTTGAACTAGGCTTAATCCTCATGTAATGAGGATTACCTAATTCGAACTCAGCACTCCGTTAGTTCGAATTAAATTCGAACTAACGGAGCGCTAGTGTAGTGCCTATGAAAGTTAGTTCGAACTAACGTCCGTTAGTTTGAACTAACTTTGTAGTGTAGACATACCCCTTGAGACCCTCCTCTGGTCATCTGGGTTCTTACTCTGTGCTTACCTGAGTCACAGTCAAGCTTGTGTATTTTATTTCTGTTGTGGGGTCCTATATCATTCCTGTTTATAATTACCTTTTTTATTGTTAATAAATCCTTGTTAGTTTACCATATTCATTGTCCTAGTCCTTGGGGAAGGCCTAATAGCTCCCAATGATAGTTGTGGGTTTGGGGATGGGTCTGAAAGCCAGCTTAGGTTAAAGCCATTAGTTTTCTGGCTAACTGCTTAGTCTCCTCTTTTCCAAGCTGAAAAGTCCCAGTCTCTTTAATCTCTCCTCATATGGGACCCGTTCCAAACCCTTAATCATTTTAGTTGCTCTTCTCTGAACCTTTTCTAATGCCAGTATATCTTTTTTGAGATGAGGAGAACTATCCACGATGACTCCAAGATCACTTTCCTGATTAGTTTTGGCTAAATTAGCCCCCATCATATTATATGTATACTTGGGGTTATTTTTTCCAATATTCATTATTTTATATTTATCCACATGAAATTTCATCTGCCATTTTGTTGGCCAGTCACTTAGTTTGGTGAGATCTTTTTGAAGTTCTTCACAGTCTACTTTGGTCCTAACTACATCGAGCAGTTTAGTATCATCTGCAACCTTTGCCACCTCACTGTTTACCCCTTTCTCCAGATCATTTATGAATATGTGGAATAGGATTGGTGCCAGGCTGACCCTTGGGGAACACCACTAGTTACCCCTCTCCGTTCTGAAAATTTACCATTTATTCCTACCCTTTGTTTCCTGTCTTTTAACCAGTTCTCAGTCAATGAAAGGATTTTCCCTCTTATCCCATGACAACGTACTTTACTTAAGAGCCTTTGGTGAGGGACCTTGTCAAAGGCTTTCTGGAAATCTAAGTACACTATATCTACTGGATCGCCCTTGTCCACATGTTTGTTGACCCCTTCAAAGAACAATAATAGATTAGTAAGACATTTCCCTTTACAGAAACCATGTTGACTTTTGCCCAAAATTATGTTCTTCTATGTGTCTGAAAAATTTATTCTTGACAATTGTTTCAACTAATTTGCCCAGTACTGACATTAGACTTACCGGTCTGTAACTGCCGGGATCACCTCTAGAACCCTTTTTAAATATTGGCGTTACATTAGCTATCTTCCAGTCATTAGGTATAGAAGCCGATTTAAAGGATAGGTTACAAACCATAGTTAATAGTTCTGCAATTTCACATTTGAGTTCTTTCAGAACTCTTGGGTGAATGCCATCTGGTCCTGGTGACTTGTTACTGTTAAGTTTCTCAATTAATTCCAAAACCTCTTCTACTGACACTTCAATCTGTGACAAATCCTCAGATTTGTCACCTACAAAGGAAAGGTCAGGTTTGGGAATCTCCCTAACATCCGCAGCCGTGAAGACTGAAGCAAAGAATTCATTTAGTTTCTCCACAATGACTTTATCATCTTTAAGTGCTCCTTCTGTATTTCGATCGTCCAGGGGCCCCACTGGTTTTTTAGCAGGCTTTCTGCTTTTGATGTACTTAAAACACATTTTGATATTACCTTTTGAATTTTTGGCTAGCTCCACCAGGTTTCTGTGATGCCTTTTACATCAGTATCCTCCTTTAACATGAGGCATTCTAGTTCACCCATCTTATTTTTAGACTTCTAGCATTTGTGTACAAGCACTTTAAAAACTTGTCACTGTTTATTGTTGGCCTTTTCTGATGTGTCAGATTCTTTTTTATGTGAATGTTTTTCATCTGATCTGGCCCATAGTTTATCCTCTTCCATCCTCTCCTCCTGACTAAAACCTAGAGAATCTATATCAATAGACTCTCCTCTAAGAGATATCTCTGTCTGATCCATGTGCTTGTCTGCACCAATCAGCTTTCCCCCATATCTTAGTTTAAAAACTGCTCTGCAACCTTTTTAATGTTAAGTGCCAGCAGTCTGGATCCACTGTGGTTTAGGTGGAGCCCATTCTTCCTGTATAGGCTACCCTTATCCCTGAAGTTTCCCCAGTTCCTTATAAAGCTAAATCCCTCCTCACTACACCATCGTCTCATCCATGCATTGAGACTCTGAAGCTCTGCCTGCCTGCCTGGTGTCACGTTACTGGATTTTGAGTGAGCAGCCAGATCACTGATGCACCCATAGGTGGGGGTGTTGGCCCCAAAAATGGTATAAAAGGGGCCATGTGGGGTGTTGAATAGAAGCTTACTGTCTGCTAATCCTATGTACGCTAGTCATGTAATTGTATAATGTCTGTGTGTGTAGTTAGGAGTCTGTAATCTGTGTAGATACTGAATATTTCTCTGTATATGGTTGAGCAGTGGGCAGAGCCCGGCCTATGGACATGATAATCAGTGAGGCCCTCAATGGACAATGGCACTCAATGGACCAAGGAGACACCTAAAGAATGAGTGGTGACTCATACCTAAGGGCTACCAGCAGGGAGCACAGAAATAAGCCATGGCCCAGGTGACCTGCTGTAGCCAAGAAGAGACCAGGAAGGAGGGATAAATAGGCCATGTGGTGGACTCCATCTTGGTCTTCAGCTCAGCACTTCCTCCCAGAGGCAGCAATGCAGGGATCGAAGAGCCAGAAAGAACTGTGGACCCATCCTGATCCTAGGATGCGCAACAAGGACTTTTAAGCCAGCAGCTGTAACATCTCTGCTAGAGCCTGTATCAAGAACTAGGAGATTCGATGCATGTAATGTACTATTCTTTAACAACCTTACTCTCATGCTTTTCTTTATCATAGTAATAAACCTTTAGAGGATAGATTCTAAAGGATTGGTTCAGCGTGATTTGTGGGTAAGATCCAGAGGGTAAATTGACCAGGGATCTGTGGCTGGTTTCTTGGAATCGGACAGAACTTGTTCGGGGTAGGTGGGATTGGGCCTAAGACCCCCCTCCTGTGTATGAGGCCCAGGGCCATCTGGGGCACGGATATTGCTGGGATGTCAGAGGGCTTTTGCTCGTGAGGCTTCAGGCAGGCAGCTGAAGTGCTCTGTGGGACTGGTTTGTGGCCTGTTTGGAGAGATCACCAGTCTGGGGACTGTAAGGAGCCCCGAAGTTGAGCAATTCACCCTGAGCCGACGCCCTCAGTTGTGCCCAGACATGGCCTGGTCCATCACACCTGGCCCTGTATGTGGAACTGGAAGCATTTCTGAGAATGCCACCATAAAGGTCCTGGATTTCAGTCTCTTTCCTAGCAGCCTAAATTTGGCCTCCAGGACACCTCTGCTACCCTTCCCTATGTCATTGGTACCTACATGTACCATGCCCACTGGCTCCTCCCCAGCACTACACATAAGTTTATCTATATGCCTCAAGCGATCTGTAACCTTTGCACCAGGCAGGCAAGTCACCATACAGTTCTCCCGGTCATCGCAAACCCAGCTATTAACATTTCTAATGATTGAATCTCCCATTACTAACAACAGCCTTTTCCTACTGACTGAAGTTCCTTCTCCCGGAGGGGTAACCTCAGTGCAAGAGGATACCCCAACATCTGGAAGGAGGGTCCCAACTATTGGAAGGTTTCCCTCTGCTCCCGTTGACTGCTCTCCTTCCCTGAGCCTTTCATCCTCCTTAATAGCACAGGGGCTGTCTGACCAGAGGTAGGACAAATCTACAGTGTCCCAGAAAGCCTCATCTATGCACCTCTCTGCCTCCCTCAGGGTATGCCTACACTGCCACCCTAGTTCGAACTAGGGTGGCTAATGTAGGCATTCGAAGTTGCAAATGAAGCTCGGGATTTAAATATCCCAGGCTTCATTTGCATCTTACCGGGCACCGCCATTTTTAAATCCCCGTTAGTGCGGACTCCATGCCCGTGGCTACACGTGGCAAGGAGTAGGTAGTTCGAATTAGGCTCTCTAATTTGAACTACCGGTACACCTCGTTCCAGGCTTCATTTGCAACTTCAAATGCCTACATTAGCCACCCTAGTTCAAATGAGGGTGGCAGTGTAGACATACTCTCAGCTCCTCCAGTTCAGCCACCCTGGCCTCCAAAGTCCGTACGCAGTCTCTGAGGGCCACAAGCTCTTTGCACCAAATGCACGCATACGCCACCCACCCATAGGGCAGGTAATCATACATGCTACACTGAGTGCAATAAACAGGATAGCCCCCACTCTGCTGCTGGGCTTCTGCCTGCATTCTCTCCTATAACTACCAAGGTTATTGATAGGGTTTCTAGTTAAATCAGGAAGTTTTGATTAAAACCTTTAAACTAAACTATAAAGACTGGCAAGTGTACCTTGGCTTACTTCCAACAGGACTTTATCTACAGCTTTCTGAGATTACTATAATCTGCCTTCCTGTAATCCATTGTCTCTAGTTTGCTGTTCTCCCTCTCTATGATTTTATGGTCAATTTCTTCCAAGCTGCCTTCAACTTTCAAATTTCAACCAGTTTGTTTTTATTGCTATCAAAGGTTGTGACTGTGGCTTTTGTAAACTATCCAATATAGTTTTAATGTAACTAATTTGGGCTCCACGGCAGTGAAACTGTGACTACGCACCTGGAACCTTGGGTACTCACCTCAGTAATTATCTTGGGTAATTACGCAGGTGATTGACATTTATTTTGACACAGTTTCACTGCTCTAATACTTAAACTAGCTAAAGTTAACTTAGCACAGGTATATCCATGCAAGATGAAATTATATTCCATGACAGAGAAGTGTAGATGTACCCATACAAGGTGATAGTCTATATCTGTTCATTAGTGTTTTCTTTCTCCCTCTAGTTCTCTTTTTAATTTTTTCCCCTTGTGACGGGCTGACCCCGTCACTCGTGCCGGGTCCGCGCAAAGAGCTGGAGGAATGCTGGCTGTGCTGCCGCGCATGCGCGGCAAGCTGGCGGCCGCTTTTAAGCGCGGCACCGGCACACCTGGGGGGGGCGCACCCGCTGAGCGGAGAGGGACACGGAAGACGCGGGAGGGGGAGCATCGCTGGACAGGGCTGGGCTGCAGCCGGCAGGTGTGCCAGCAGCGACCACCCCTCGGCCCCCCCACAGAGAGGGACTGAGGGAGGACCGGAAGAGTGTACCCCTGCCGAGTATGACAGGACCTCCGACGGACGAGGACCGGCCACGGGACATCTGGGAAGAGGCCCGCCGAAGCCACCCGGAGCCTTGCAGGAGCCCGCCGACTGAGGAGGTACCCAATGCCCCGTTCCCGGTAGGGTGCAGAGTCGGGACGGTGCCCCGCCTCGTAGGACCAAAGGGGAACCCCCCCCCCGACGATGGAGCAGTCTATAGGCAGAGGGCCACAGGGTATAAGTAGGAGGGTGTGAGCCCACCGGCACTTCCCGGTACATGGGAACCCTACTACGTCCTGTAGGCCTAGAGTAAACGGACCGAGAGTAGGAGAGGGCCCCTCCGTGAACAGAACGCGGGCCCACCCTACCCCACACTCTTGCGGGGTTAAGAGGGAGGGGGGTGGTTTCTCCCGTGACACCTCTATAGATGTTTTGCATTGGGCTTCTTTTTTCTCCCTCTCTATTTCCATTGGAGTTCTTCTTCTTCACAATGGAACATGTACTTAAAAGTGTTAGCATCTTCTATAATTGAGAAATACATGTTTGCCCATCTCTAATTGCAATTGTTATAAGTCCTTGCAGAAATTCAGATATTCAATCCTCTGATGGCAAACAGCAATTCTGTCAACCTTCCGCTAAGGCAGAGACTTAGCAGTATGTGTTTTTCTTCAACCTTTCCTCATCCTTATGCCTGGATGTATTGCCTCTGAAAGGCACCAGCTCACACCAAGACAAATGCCAATTTGCTGATTCTGTAACTCCATAATGTGTAGGAGGAGCGAGCATGTCTGAGTACCACCACACTGAGAACAATGAACATATTCTGCTACAGAATTATTCTTAAATGTCTGCTCTATATCTCCACTCTATATAATATCATTCATTTTCAATAATGATCCCAAAGGTTGAAGATTCTTCCTTTGTGGTTGGCCTGGTCAGAACCATCCATAAATTCCACCCAATGACAAAGCTGCCAAATCACAAAGCTAGGAAAAGCCCTTGTGGATTTCTTTTTGGTGTGTGGTGCTCGGTTTAATTTATCATAGAATCATAGAAATATAGGACTTGAATGAACTTCAGTATGTCATTAGTCCAGTACAAACTTACAAATGAAGCCTGGAATTTGAATTTCCCAGGCTTCATTTGCATGTTGCCGGGCGCCGCCATTTTTAAATATCCGCTAGTGCGGACTCCGTGCCCGCGGCTACACGTGGCACGAACTAGATAGTTCGGATTAGGCTTCTTATTCCGAACTATCTGTACGCCTCGTGGAATGAGGTGGAACGAGGTGTACAGATAGTTCGGAATAGGAAGCCTAATCCGAACTATCTAGTTCGTGCCGCATGTAGCCGTGGGCATAGAATCCACACTAGCGGACATTTAAAAATGGTGGTGCCCGGCAACATGCAAATGAAGCCCGGGAAATTCAAATCCCGGGCTTCATTTGCAAGTTTGTATGACTACATTAACCACCCTAGTTCGAACTAGGGTGGTAGTGTAGACATACCCTTTCATACTTGAAGAATATTATAAAGTTTCCCCTTAGTCTTTTTTTCTCCAGACTAAACAAACCTATTTTTTTAATCGTTCCTCTTAGTTCATGTTTTCTAGACCTATGATCATGTTTGTTGCCTTACTCTGGCTCTTTTTTCCAATTTGTTTACATCTTTCCAAAGTGTGGTACTGTAGCTGAAACCTATTTAGTGCTGCACAGATGGAAAGAATTACTTGTCATGTCTTCCGTGGAACACTTTTGCTAATAGATCCTGGAATTATGTTAATTTTTTTATTTTTTTTTTTGCAGTGGTGGTATATTTCTGACTCATATTTAGATTGTGATCTTACTGTCTTCAACCCATTTCTCCAGTTTAAGATCCTTTGGAAATAAAATCCTTTCTTCAAAAAGCATTTGCAACTCATTGCCTCTTGGTATCATCCACAAACATTACAGCTACGTCTAGACTGGCATGATTTTCTGCAAATGCTTTTAACGGAAAAGTTTTCCGTTAAAAGCATTTGCGGAAAAGAGCCTCTAGATTGGCACGGATGCTTTTGCGCAAAAGCACTTTTTGCGGAAAAGCATCCGTGCCAATCTAGACGCGGTTTTGCGCAAGAAAGCCCCGATCACCATTTTCGCGATCGGGGCTTTTTTGCACAAAACAATACTGCGTTGTCTACACTGGCCCTCCTGTACAAAAGCATTTGCACAAGAGGGCTTTTGCCCGAACGGGAGCAGCATAGCATTTGTGCAAGACCACTGATAATCTTACATGAGCTCGTCAGTGTTCTTGTGGAAATTCAAGCGGCCAGTGTAGACAGCTGGCAAGTTTTTCCGCAAAAGCAGCTGCTTTTGTGGAAAAACTTGCCAGTCTAGACACAGCCTATAAGTAGGACTTCACTTACATTACTGAGAAATCATACTTTTTGTGGGTAGTTTAGACCATATTTAGCAAATGTTGTGGATGTGTTCATAAACTATGCAAGTTTTGCACTAGAGCACTGGTCAGTTTCTAAGTCATCCTGGATAACGGAGTCTGATAAATCAAGGGTTTTCAAACTTTTTTTGCAGGGGTCCCCTTTGAAAATGTTTCAGGTTGTGATGACCCCCTCCTAATAGCATACCATTCTTACTTCTGAGCTGCTGGAGGTGGAGGTACTGCTTTCAGAGATAGTCCCCTTGCCAATAGGATCTGTTCTCTGCTCTGCCACAATCGTGATTGTGGTCAATTGTTTTTACATTTTAGTAAGCACAGAAGTTTTTCAGCGTATTTATGAATATTGGTATCTTAAAGGCTAATTTTATTAATGAGCCCATATTCAATGATTTCTGTAAAATCTGCAAAATGTTGAATTAAGTTGCCCAGCAGGCAAGGAATGTAGGTTGATAGTTTAGTATAATAGTATCAAACCTGTATAGGTGAAGTTTAACCAATTCCTTGAAGAAGAAGTGGCTACGGAGGAGTTAAACTGTATTCTCACTGTATTTGCTTAAATCTTCTGTGACTACAGCATGAACCTGATTCTAGTAAAAGGATAAAGGTTAACAAATATGAACTTTGGAAATAATAATAGTGAATTATTGCACTTTGTGAAAGAACATTATATGCAGGGACAACGTTCAGATGTAGAATGGTGTCTGCTGTTCAATTTTCTTCCTTATTTCTGTAATTTGTGATGGTTGGCAGTAGACCCAGGTAACATGCAATGTTAATATGGGGATCTCCTTATTTGGGTTAACATTCCCACAAATTTCAACTGGAATTTGTCCTAGTAAGGAGTTCAAGATCAGGTCTATTCACGTCGTACTTGAATATGCAAGCATCTCTCCAAGTGCCACCATCGTTCCATGAATGAGCCTCCTTCCTCTTCTCAGTTCTCTTCCACACACATGATTCACAGACATGTCTGCTGTCTTCTAGATTCTCATTCATTTTACCCTCTCCTAAATTTTGCATTTACTACCCCTTTTCCATATGCCCCGAATATGAATAAAGAGGTGCTGTCACGGGGTCATCCGTCCAGGCCGCCGCCCCTCCTGTTTGCCACTAGGCCGCGCTCAATGTACCCCTTGGTTCTGGATCTCCGGGCGGAGTGGGGGGTCCGGGCCCGCCCTCTCTCCGGACCCCAACCCAGGGCCCTGACACTGAGAGGCGCCCTCTCAGTGGTAGCAGGGGGGGGCTGGTACCCCAAACACCCCCGCGCTCGGGTTCCACAGCCCGCCCTGGGTCTTGCTCCACTCCGCCGGCCCTCACTGTGTTGGTTCCCCGCTGGCCCCTGCAGGCCCCCAGCCGCCTTCGCTGCCTCCTTGCCTGGCTCCCGCGGCCCGTTCCTCCCTCTCCTGGGCTCCTGCTCCGGTTGGCTCGGCTGCCGCTGGTCCCGCCGCCGCTGGCTCCGGTCCCCCTGGCCCAGCCGGTTCTGCTGGTTCTGCCGATTCCGCCCCCTTTACCCTGGCCTCCCCGGCTCCTTTTATCCCCCCTCCCCTTGCCTTCCCTGGCGTCGCTCTTTTGACGTCATCACTGGCACACCCCGGCGTCCCTCCACCCCCGCTCGGGCCTGCCACACTGATTGCCGGCTCCGCGGCGGCCCCGTCTGTCTCGCCCGAGTGGCGGGGTTGCTCCACCCCGTCACAGGTGCCATTACATGTTCATGACAAAAAATCCACTGCAGGGTGAGCTTGCACTTGGCTGTTGTCCTGCCATCTCTGAAAATCTAATCCTTAGGGTAGTCTCAGGCACCTGATCATTTTTTGCTATCTCTTTGATGTCTATTATATTAACCAGGGTAATCTCTGAGGTGAGTCATCCCTAGAAACCAAAGGGCATCAGAGCAGATGAAGGTTCCAGTGGGGAGAAAGAAAGGGCACCAAAGGCAGAACCTGCCATACACTGAGCACCCACTATAGAATTGCTCCTCCCCTTATGGGGAGCTAAGATCTTAGTTGCTCCCATTAAAGCATCAGCCTAACTGCTTGCCTTTTCTCACTTGGACTTAGTTGGAAATGCAGCATGAGCTGGAATCCCAGAAGTCTCAAGGAGATACTAAGGTGTATCTATTAACCTCCAGTATGGATCTCTCTGTTAACTTGGAATAGGATAGTGAGGGAGACAGAACCCACTGAGGGAGGGGGCCAAGCCATTAAGGGAATGGGAACAAAATAAAACAAACAGAATAGACTAGAGAGAAATGAACAGACAGACGGTGAGATGTTGGCAACTGTGCTGGGGCTAGAAACAGTGCAGAGGGGCACTGAGAGATTCTAGCTGGTATTCTGTTACAGAAGGTTCTAAGCAATGAAGTACCTGCGTAACCAATTCTTTCCAAGAATAGAAATGCTCATTCCTGCTCTGACCACCTGATGTCACCAGAGTCCCATAGCTGAGTGATATCAAGGAAAGTGAATTTAGGAAAGGGTTTGCAGCGTGTACAGACAGCTGCTATAATGTTCTCTGGTTTCTGTGAAATGCTGCAATGTCCACAGGAACCTTCTATATGGGGGGAAATAGACTTGATCCTATGAGACTGCTAGGATGGTTACACACATTTGTTGGATAACTATGAGTAAAAAGGAGTAGCTATGTGATCTTATTATTGTAACCCTTTGCTCACCTTCTTCTTCATTTATATGCACAGTTACCTGATTCAATTACACACTTTCAGTGCTGCAGAAAAAGATATTCACCAATATTCATTTGGGTTCTGAGCAACTCTTTGTTTTGACTTTGTCTGTCCCCTTCTTAGTTGTTGAAATCAGGAATGTGAACGGGATTTTTTCTTCATGCTAATATTTGCAAAAATAGCTGTTGTTGTGGGTGAAACTCACACTAAAAATACAGTCAACACAAGATCTGTGCACTAACTACATCTTCTTTTGAGCTCTGTGATGATTTTACCGTTCATGGATGTATTCAAAAGTGCCTGAAAATTCCACCTGGTTCCTGTCTGCTTGTCTGAATACTGAAGTACCTTTAAAAACCTTGTCCTTTGTTCTAAATGGAATAGTCATAGCATATAATGCCACATACTGATGTTATCTAATGATTTATGATACTATGAATATTTCAGCCATATATTTTTGTTTTTTCAGTAATGAGAATTGAGAGCCTGTTTAACTAAAAAAGGTGAAATTCATAGGTTGGACCAATATTCGAAGACTTCCGCTAGCGTGTGTGTATCTCAAAGCCCAAGTATCCCCAGCAGCTAATGATAGGACATTAGATAGGGAGGGCTGTGGTTTCCTATAGAGAATTATTTTCCTGGGTGTCTGGTTGTTGCATCTTCTACAATGCTCAGTGTCCAACTGATCACTATATTTGGGATCAGGAAGGAATTTTCTCTTAAGTCAGACTGGCAGAGAGTATGGGGTTTTCTCCTCTGGTGCCTGGAGCACTGGACATATGCAGCTTGACACTACCATAAACTTTACTAGATTCTCTGTAACTTGAAGTCTTTAATTCATGGTTTGAGGACTTCAGTAACTCAGGCTATGGCTACACTGCCATTTTTTGCTGAAGAGGCTATGCAAATGGTGCTCTCATTCACATATCTTCTTCTGATTCTTTTTGTGGAAGAGGTTTTGCTGATAAAAAGTTCCAAGTAGACAGAGCCATTTGTCAGAAACAACACCCCTTTTTTGCAAGATCCCTTATTCTTCCAAAATCGAAGTTTACAAGAACTTGCGAAAAAGGTTTTTTTTTTTTTGTTTTTTTTTCTGACAAATGGCCCCATCTACAAGGAACTTTTTATTGGCAAAAACCTCATCCGCAAAAAGAATCGGAAGAAGATATGTGAATGAGAGCATCTTTTGAATATTCTTTTCTGCAAAAAACAAACAAACAAAATGGCAGTGTAGTCGTAGCCTCAGACAGATGATATGGGTCTATTACAGAAGTGAGTGGATACAGGTATTCCAAGTTTGTAGAAATGTTGGTGGTGTCCAGAATTCTCAAAGCCAGCCCCGCTCCCCAAAAAATATTCCTCCCCTGAACACCTGCCTAAAGCTCTGGGAGAAAATTTGTGTGAGGGAAGGGTGTAGTTTCTAGGAGGGAATTTGAATGTGGGAAGGTCTGGGCTTCAGGTTCTGGGAAGGGATTTGGGTGATGGGTGCAAGCTCCAGGAAGGGAGAGGGGAGGAGGATGGATGGAAGGTGAAGGCTCTAGGGCCGTGTCCAGACTCAGGGTTTTTTTCGGGAAAAGTAGCCTTTTCCCGAAAAAACTTCCCCTGCGTCCAGACTCAAGCCGCGTTCTTTCGAAATAATTTTGAAAGAACGCGGCTTTTCTTTCGATAGCGGTAAACCTCATTTCAGGAGGAAGAACGCCTTCTTTCGAAAGTTCCTCTTTCGAAAGAAGGCGTTCTTCAATGTAAAGAGGCCGTCTTCGAAAGAGAGCATCCAGACTCGCTGGGTGCTCTCTTTCAAATAGGCGGATTTCTCTTTCGAAAGATCCGCCTGCAGTCTAGACGCGATCTTTCGAAAGAGGCTCTTTCGAAAGATGCTTTCGAAAGAGCCTCTTTCGAAAGAAGCCTGCAGTCTAGACATAGCCTAGGACAGAAATTGTGAATGAGAGGGAGTGAAAGGGAAGGGTTGGGGTGCAAGAGAGATTTTGAAAGTGGGGCGGGGTGTGGGAGAAGGGAATGCCCTAAGGGTCAGTACTGGTTTTGTTCAACATCTTTATTAATAACTTGGATGAGGAGATGTATTTCACTCTCAGCAAGTTCATATATAACACTAAACTAGGGGGAGAGGTAGATAAGATGGAGGGCAGGAAAAGGGTAGAGAGTGAGCTAGACAAATGTGAGGTTTGGGCAAAAAGAAATCTGATGAGGTTCAACAAGGAAGAATCCCAAGTACTGCAACAGTCTGGGGACCGACTGGCTAAGCAGCAATTCGGCAAAAAAGAACCTAGGGATTATAATGAATGAGAAGCTGGTTATGAGTCAAATGTGTGCCCCTGTAACTAAGAAGGTTAAAGGCATATTAGGGTGCTTTAGGAGGAGCGTTGCTAGCAAATCTAGAGAAGTGATTATGCTACTTTATTTGACACTGGTGAGGCCACATCTGAAGTATTTCATCCTATTCTGGGCCACCATTACAGAAAAGATGTGGACACATTGGAGAAAGTCCAGCGGAAGGTAACCAAAATGATTAGGGAGCAGGAACACATGACTTACGAGGAGAGGCTGAGGGACTTGGGCTTATTTAGTCTACAGAAGAGAAAAATGAAGGGGGATTTGATAGCAGCCTTCAACTACCTGAAAGGGGGTCCCAGAGAGGATGGAGAAAGACTGTTCTCAGTAGTGACAGACGGCAGAACAAGGAGCAATGGTCTCAAGTTGCAGTGGGGAAGGTCTAGGTTTGATATTAGGAAAACCTATTTCACTAGGAGGGTGGTGAAGCACTGGAATGGGTTACCTAGGGAGGTGGTGAAATCTCCATACCTAGAGGTATTTAAGTGTCAGTTTGACAAAGCCCTGGCTGAGATGACTTTGTTGGGGTTGGTCCTGCTTTGGGCAGGAGGTTGAACTCAATGATATCTTGAGGTCTCTTCCATCCCTATGATTCTGTGGTTCCAAGGGTTCCCCCCTCTGGCAGTGGCTCCTAGGTGGGAGGGTAGGGGTCTTTATGTGCTGCTGCCATTAGACACTGCTCCTGCAGTTCTCATTGGCTGCAGGGGCACTCAAGACAAGGATAGAGAGATACCACCCCTTGGGGTTGTAGGGACATGCCTGCAGCCATGCAGAACTAGTGGGAAGACAGCTGCTCTAGCGTTGCTGTGCTGCTAGTGGTGGTGGCAGGAGTCTCTGGGCCCTTTGAAATGACCAAGGGGTAGCAAGTGGAAGGGAAATGCACCGGGGGTAAGCATGAATGTGTGGCAGACAGGTCCAGGGGAAAAGACCTGGCCTCTACTTTGATGGATCAATGCCGCCAGACCAGGAATATTTCTAGAACCCTGGGCACCACAGACCCATATAACTTATTACTCCTGATTGGGCAAAGTTCTGTGACATGCAGTATGTAGGAGGACAGATGAGAAGTTCGTAATGGCCTCTTCTAGCATTAAAGTCTATGAGTCTATGTCTCCTCAGCCTGGAAGTAAATTTTGTGCACCCGAACTGGATGTGACTTCTCCATTTTGCACACAAAAGAAAAGATATTATTTCAACACATTTGAATGGTATCATATAACGATGCAAATATTATTACAAGCTTGATTATATCATTGCTGCTAATTATGCCAAGAACAGATCAATGGCAGGATGCCAGTTGTGAGCTCTATATGATTGTATCTCAGTCTCTCTAATTAAATGACGGGCTGCTGGATAAATCATCTAATGACAACATTTGTTGTAAGTGAAATTCTCTACTGGATAAGCCCTTGAGAGTGATTTTCATGTTTTCTTGTCCTAGGACTGTATCTTGGTCACTTGGTGTTGCCCTAACTGAGAGCTGGATTGTAAACCAAATGCTTGCGCATGGAAGAAATGTACATCATGATACATCACTGCTTTTCTTTAATTGTTTGGAGATTGTTTTCCATCTAAACTGTTTTCTGTCCAGAATCCAGGTTTCTGTCAAAATGGAAATTTTCAAGATGTCTGCTTTCCATGGATAATTTTACACTTTTTGACAAAAACTCACAGACATCTGAAAGCTAAAAATTTCCATCTGGAAATGTTGCAATGGTGATTCCTGGGAATTATAGTTCATAGGTCTTATGTAAGCTGCAGTTCTTGTGCCTGGAGCAAAGGCAGTTTGCTGGGGGAAAACTGACAGGTGTAGAGGTACATACATGTTGGGCAGAGACATTTATTAGATGGGGATTGCTATATCTTAGTACAGAAGAAAAAAAGAAGTTTATATGGTACAGGTAGTAGCTAGTGAAGAGCAGTCAAATGTTTAAAAGGCACTTGAATGCAAGTAGCTATATAGGGTATGTCTACACTACAACGTTAATTCGAAACAACAGCAGTTATTTCGAATTAACTTTAATAGCATCTACACAGGCAAACTGCTATTTCGAAATAAATTTGAAATAGTGGAGCCCTCATTCTAGTATGAGTTACACCAAATTCGAAATAGCTATTGTGAATTAAGTGCTGTGTAGACACTTAAATCGAAATAGGGGTCCTCCAGCCCTTCCCAGGGAGCCCTGGTGGCCACTCTAGGCACAACCAGGAAAACTTACTCTCCTCTCCCCCAGCCCTGGAGCCATTAAAGTGGTAGACCCTGGCCACAGTGCCTGTGCCAGCTCCAAGCCTGCAGGCCAGAGCCAGCAGTGGTCTCCTGGGCCCCTGATCCAGTGGCCCCAAAACATGAGCCAGCAAGCCACTGGCAGCCAGCCTCCCCCCCCCCCCCCCCCCCCCCACTGCTCTCCAGGAGCAGTCTGCCAGCTCCCAGGAGCCTGACAGAGGCTGGAGAAGATGGGCGCCTTCCTGGTCCAGGGTGGAGATCACGGACCTTATTCAGGTTTGGGGGGGATGCCATGATCTCTGCACTAGATGGAGGAATTCATCTGTCTATGGCAGGATAGCTGCCAGACTGGCCACCAAAGGCCACATGCAAACCCAGGAGCAGGTTAGCATGAAAGTCAAGTTGGTCTGGCGAGACCCCCAACCCTGAGCCCTGAGCTTCCCCTCCCCATTCTTCCCCTTGCTTCCTCCTTCCAGCTCCCTCCTCTAAGGTTTCCCCCTCCCCTCTTCCACCCTCTCTCTTCCCCTCTCCCATCTCCTTTTCCAAGTCTCCTCAGAGGTTCATCCCTCCCCAGTTTTGTTCAATAAACCCAGTTTCTATTTTAGAACATATGTGTCTTTTATTTGACATCAGGAAGTGGGGCTAGGGTGAGGTAAGTGGAAGGAATGGGGCACAAGCCTCCAGTGGGGAGGACCAGGGAGGCTCTGAGGGCTCCTTGGGGTGGACCATTTCCCTCAGGGCCTCCTGGATCCTGACAGCCTCCTGATGGTCCCACAGGCAGCAGCCCCACACACTAAGTCTTAAACTGATGCCCTGCTGGCACTGGTTCTGGACAGCCTTAACTTCGGTTCATGGTCCATTCAGTGTGGACATGCTATTTTGAAATAGCAAAATGCTAATTCGAAATAGTTTTTGTATATAGATGCATTATTTCTAATTAGCTTAATTCGAATTAACTATTTCGAATTATGTTAATTTGAAATAGCACTGTAGTGCAGACATACCCAGGCTGATAATATATACAAGTGCTTATGTACAAATGCTAGATGTCTAGATATTAATAGGTGGATTAGAATGCACGGTATTAAATGAGGATATTGATATAACAAGCATCATGAAAACTTGGTGCAATGAGCATAATCAATAGGATCAAGTAATATCAGGGTACAAAATATATAGGACAGACAGTGGATTGAGCTGATGTGGAAATGACACTATATGTTAAAAAAGTTTAGACACACAGGGTATGTCTACACTGAAAAGTTAGTTCGAACTAACGGACGTTAGTTCGAACTAACTTTCCTAGGCGCTACACTAGCGCTCCGCTAGTTCGAATTTGAATCGAACTAGCGGAGCGCTTAGTTCGAACTAGGTAAACCTCATTTTACGAGGATTAAGCCTAGTGCGAACTAGCTAGTTCGAATTAAGGGGTGTGTAGCCCCTTAATTCGAACTAGTGGGAGGCTAGCCCTCCCCAGGTTTCCCTGGTGGCCACTCTATGCCCCCCTCCCGGCCCCGGACCCCTTAAAGGGGCACGGGCTGGCTACGGTGCCCGTGCCAGGTGCAAGCCTGCCAGCACCCAGCCAGCAGACCCTGCACTTCGCATGGATCGAGCCACCCACCGATGTCCCCCAGCCCTCCCCCTCTTCCCGGGACCAGGCTGGCGGCTCCCGGGAGCTTGCCCAGGACCGCAAGAGGTGGGCACCCACCTGGGCTAGTGCAGACATCGTGGACCTCGTCCACGATGTCTGCACTAGGCACAGGAAAGTGGCCAGCTAGGGCAGGAGAGCTGCCAGCCTGGCCACCCAAGAGCAGGTGTGCATGAAAATCAAGGGGGTCCACTGAGACCCCCGACCCTGAGCCCTGAGCTTACAATGGCCGTCCTGGGTCAGACCTAAGGTCCATCTAGCCCAGTAGCCTGTCTACCGACAGCAGCCAACCCTAGGGACCCTGGAGGGGATGGATCGAAGACAGTGACCAAGCCATTTGTCTCCTGCCATCCCTCTCCAGCCTTCCACAAACCTTGGGCAGGGACACCACTCCTACCCCCTGGCTAAGACTACTCCATGGACCCAACCTCCATGACTTGATCTCACTTCCCTTTAAACTCTGTTCTAGTTCTAGCCTTCACAGCCTCCTGCAGCAAGGAGTCCCACAGGTTGACTCTTTGCTTTGTGAAGAACAACTTTCTCTTACTAGTTTGAAGCCTGCTACCCATTCCTTTCCTTTGGTGTCCTCTAGTCCTTCTTTATGGGAACTAATGAAGAACTTTTCTGTATGTACCCTCTCCACCCAACTCCTGCTTTTAGAGACCTCTATCCTATCCCCCCTCCGTCTCCTCTTTTCTAAGCTGAAAAGTCCCAGTCTCTTTAGCCTCTCTTCATATGGGACCTGTTCCCAACCCCTGATCATTTTAGTTGCCCTCCCCTCTCCTAGCCTCTCTTTTCCCCTCTCCCACCTCCTTTTCCCAGTCTCCCCCAGTTTTATTCAATAAAGACAGATTCCATTTTGGAAGACACGTTATCTTTATTTTGTACATCAAGAAGAGAAGCTAGGGAAGGGTAAGTGGAAGGAGGTGAGGGAAGAATGGGGCACAAGCCCCTGAAGGGGAGGACTGGACTGGCTCTGTGGGCTTCTGGGGGTTGAAGCTCTCCTGCAGCCCCCTGATTGCCCCCTCTCGCCGGATGGCAGCCTGCGGCAAGTGCAGCTGGGCTGATGGCCGAGTGGTGTGATGTGCCCAGTGTGGGTAGTCCGGGCAATCCAAGCCAGGGCTGCTTTGCAAGCGGGGCACCCCTGAGAACTGTTTGTCCGGGGTGGGATTCGGGAGCCTTTAAGCACAGCCCTTGGCTATCCTGAGACAGCATCTCCACACTCTAAGTCCTCCTCTGATGCCCTGCCGGCACTGCTTCCAGCCATCTTTAACCCCGGTTCAGGCTCCACTTAATGTGGACATGCTAGTTCGAATTAGCAAAACGCTAATTCGAACTAGTTTTTTAGTGTGGATCTGTTAATTCGAATTAGCTTAGTTCGAATTAACTAATTGGAACTAAGTTAGTTCGAATTAGCGCTGTAGTGTAGACATACCCTAGATGATTAAAGTGTTAAAGGAGCACTCAAGGAAGATACGATCATTGAAGAGAAACTACAGTAAATGAATTCTTTGCATTGCACTTCACTGCAGAAGATGTGAGGAGATGCCCCCATCAAAAATATGCTTTTGTGGCAACAAATCTGAAGAACTGTCCCAAATTAAGAGGTTTTAGAACAGTGATCAACTAAACATCATTCACCCAAGAGTTCCGAAGGAACTGATATATGAACTTGCAGAACTACTAACTGTCACATGTAACCTATCACTGAAATCAATCTCTGTCCCAGATGTCTGGAAGGTAGCTAATATAATCCCAATTTGTAAACAGGACTGCAGAGGAGATTCTGACAATTTAGCTTGGTAATTCTAACTTCAGTATCAGGCAAATTAGTAAAAACCACAGTAAAGAACAAAATTATCAGACACATAGGGTGTGTCTAGAGGGCTATGTCTAGACTGCAGGCTTCTTTCGAAAGAGAAATCCGCTTTTTCGAAAGAGAGCACCCAGCGAGTCTGGATGCTCTCTTTCGAAGACGGCCTCTTTACATTGAAGAACGCCTTCTTTCGAAAGACGAACTTTCGAAAGAAGGCGTTCTTCCTCGTGAAACGAGTTTTACCGCCATCGAAAGAAAAGCCGCGTTCTTTCGAAATAATTTCGAAAGAACGCGGCTTGAGTCTGGACGCAGGGGAAGTTTTTTCGGGAAAAGGCTACTTTTCCCGAAAAAAACCCCTGAGTCTGGACACGGCCGAGTAGACTACAGGGTTTTATCGAAAAAAGTGGCCTTTTTTTAAAAAAAAACTTCCCCTGCATCTAGACTGCTTCCACGTTCTTTCAAAAGTAAATTGAAAGAACGTGGCAGTTTTTTCAACCGCAGAAAATCTTGTTTTATGAGGAATAACACCTTTTTTCAAAAGTGCTCTTTTGAAAAAAATCGCTATGTAATTAAAACTGTGCTTTTTCGAAGGGAGCATCCAGACTTCCTGGGTGCTCTCTTTTGAAAAAGCAGCTTGCTTTTTCGGAAGTACTGGTTATAGACACACACTTTTTCAAAAGAGGCTTTTTTGAAAGTATCTTTCAAAACAACCTCTTTTGAAAGGGGCTTGCAGTCTAGAGTAGCCATAGATAATCACAGTAGGTGTGTCTAGACTACAGGGTTTTGTCGACAAAAGTGGACTTTTGTCAACAAAACTATACCTGCATCCACACTGCCTTTGAGTTATGTCGACATAACGTCGACAAAACTCAGCTGTTTTGTCGATGTATGTAAACCTCATTCTACGAGGAATAACGCCTTTTATCGACAGAGTTCTGTTGATAGAAGCATTTTTGCATCTACACTGTCCTTTGCGTCCACATTGTTATGTCGACAAAGCGGCTTGCTTTGTCGACAGAACTGGCTGTAGTCTAGATGCCCTTTGTCGACAGATGCTTTGTTGACAGTATCTGTAGACAAAACTTCTGTCGACAAAACCCTGTAGTCTAAACATACCCAGTTTGTTGGGTAAAAGGCAAAACAGCCTGTGTAAAGGGAAATCATGCCCCACTCCTAATCTCTGTGGGGGGTCAACAAGCCTGTCCACAAGGTTAATTCAATTGGTGTAAGGCACTTGGATTTTCAGTTAGCTTGTGACAACATCCTCAACAAAGGCTCTTAAGGAAGCTACATAGCGATGGCATAAGAGGAAGAATCCTCTCATTGATCAGTAACTGGTTGAAACACAGGAAACAAAGGATCGTAGTACATGGTCAGCTTTCAGAATAGAGCGATGTAAATAATGGGGTTCCCCACGGATCTGTACTGGGGACCAGTGCTGTTCAATGTATTCATTAGTGATCTGGATAAGAGATGAACAGTGAAGTGGAACAGCTTTCAGGAAATATAAATTATTTAAGATAGTTAATCCAAAGCAGACTGAAATGAGTCACAGAGGCATCTCTCAATACTTTGTATCTGGGCAATAGAATGGCAGCTGAAAATCAACATAGATAAGTACAAAGTAATGAATGTTGAAAAAAAAATCCTATACATATTCAATCATGGATACTATATGAGCCGTTAGCACCTAAGAAAGAGATCTTGGAATCAGCAAGGAGAGTTCTCCAAAACTGCCCATTCTTTTTAACCATGGCAACAGCTGAAAAGATTAACAGTATTATAAGAAATGCAAAGAAAATAAGACAGACAAGCTCATAAAGTTACTATATAAATCCACAGGCACCCACACTTTGAATACTGTGTCAAGTTGTCTATAGCAAGGCGGCATGCCCCTCTCCTCTCTCCTCCCCCCCGCCCTAATGCAGATGCCAAGCGAACACTTGGGTCACACTCTACATGCCAGGAACAGAGGGATAGGAGAGAAAGACAAAATATATAAAAAGTCATCCCACCCATTCAGCTATGAGAAGTTCCTGGGGGTGGCAGATGCTTCTTCCCCATAGATGGAGGCAGATACCAGGGAGAACTGCTGTTGGCTCAGGGACTAACCAGAGCTTCCAAGAAGCCTTGACAAAGGGGAGCTGCTGCTGGTGTCTTTGTCTGAGTACCTTGAGGAGATACCTTGAAGAGGGAGAGCAGGAGAAGGGGCTGGAGGGAGCTGGCTTAAAAGCTTGTTGCCTGTCCACACTGCCTTCTTGCACAAGAGCTCTTGCACAAGAGGGCTTATTCCTCACAAGGAAAGGAATAACTCTTAAGCAAGAAGCCCTTTTTTCTGATGCTTTACTGTAAATTTACTTGTGCAAGAACACGCATGCAGTGTAGACGCTCCACAAGTTCTTGCGCAAAATGCCTGCAGTGTAGACATAGGCTATCTCTACACTGTTGCGATCTTGCACCAACGCTATGCAAATGAGGCTAAGCGTGGCATATCGCCATGCCTCATTTGCATATCTAATGAGCCGCCATTTTGCGGAAGAGGCTCTTGCACAAGAAGGAGGTGTCTACACTGCCCTTCTTGCGCAAGAAAAACCCTTTTGCACAATGCCGCTACGCTGATTATTTTCAGGAATAACTGCATTGTGCAAGAGGGTTTTTCTTGCGCAAGAAGGGGCAGTGTAGACAGCTCCTTCTTGTGCAAGAGCCTCTTCCGCAAAAATGGCAGCTAATTAGACATGCAAATGAAGCTCGGCGACATTCCATGCTTAGCCTCATTTGCATAGCTCTGGCGCAAAATTGTGCCAGTGTAGACATAGCCTACATCTAAGTATGTAGTTATTTGCCATGACAATTTTAAATTCTGCTTTCATGAGGTCTTGGTGATAACAATTTCATAGTTCAACCCAATATCAGGACTACTCTGGTATAATTCATTTGCAGCTAACATGTGCCATCTAGTGGATTTTTATATATATTTATTTTTATTTCCTTGATATGTGTTAGCTCAGCAAAGACTGCACTATCTTTTTTTAAAAATAGGGACAGGTAAAAAGAAAGCATTTAACTCTCATAAATTGTTATGGCTCCATTGATTTCCCTGGAGATGCATCAGTGCTGAGAAATAAGCCCATATTTTGTAATATTAAATACGTTGCAGAACAGACATTACCAATAAGAGGAATTTATATGCAGACACAAAGCAGATTGGTAAGGCTGGATTTACTTCTTGTAAAATGAGAGTTATGGGAGTCTGAGTAAGAAGTGCTCCAGCTCAACATTATTTTGACATTATGTTGAAATAACTGCTTGTAGTGTAAACGCGGACTAAGTTATTTCGGAATTATGTCAGTTATTCCAAAATAAAACTGCTGTGTCAATGTACCCCCAATGGGGAGAACAAGCTTTTTAACCTCTTCTTTGATATCCTCTGGTGAATGATGTAACATTCTCATTAGGAACAAATAAATACTATTGTGTGATGGTATAAGAGTAGGGTTGTCTAGTGGTCAGGGCACTGGACCAGAACTCTGGAAATCCTGGGCATTGCATCTAACCTACCGTCTGACCTTGGGCAAATCATTACACTTCTTTGGGATGCTTATTCCCACTGGCCTTTGGCTGCTTTATCTATTCAGAACCTCAGTTCAGGGGAAGAGATTGTCTATGTGCTTTTACAGTGCCTAGCACAGATGGATCTCAATTTCAGCTGGGGCCTCTATGTGTTACATAAATACAAATAATAACCATTACCTTATGACATTGGGGGTATCTCACACACATTTTTTTGTTTGAAGCACTTTTAAAACTAGCTCAAGTTTACAGACCACTTTTTCCCTGTAATTTAAACCTGACGGAGCCAGATTCCTAGCAGCTGTAAATCAACTTAGTGCCATTGGTTTCAGTGGGAGTAGGATGACTTGCACAAGTGGGAGATGTGGCACATTATATCAAAGGCAAATTCATTTAAAAGCAAACAATCATTCATAAAATAAAAGCTTTCCTAGGTAAAGAGAGACCAGTGAGCACTGCGTATTTGGGTTAGACCATTGCCTGCCAAAAGTTAGGCTGCCACATAGATCTAGCATGTAAGTGGTTTGTAGATATTATATCTGTTCTTTAGTGGAAGTTTCATCTTTACCCACTCTCTTTATTCCTGTAATTGGTGTACATAGGCTCACAGGACACAGGACTGGAAGAAACCTTCTGGGTCTTCCATTCCAGATCCCTGCAGCACAGGTAATTCTGTTGTGTAATACTTGTTCAATTTATGAACAGGATTACATACTGCCCACTCTCTATTTTTCATTCATGGATATTTGCCCTCCTGTCTCTCCTGCTTTTTTCAGACTTGTCTAAGCAGACCAACCCCCACCACACTGGCAAATGAAGTCCAATCTCTATCATACCTAATATTGAATAGGCTCCCCATGAAATAAAATGACTTTTCCTATTGCTACTCCAGTTATTGTAAGCAGAAGAGAATGGGTTGAAAGCAAAGTGACTCTGAGGTTCATTCTTCCCTGGCCAGTCTCATGTATTATTTTAGACTCACCATGAGTAGTGAATGGAGTGAAAGATGAAGATCATGAGCTAGTTCACTGTAGCTCATTGTATGCTAACAGCAAAGAGAAACAGACTTACTGAGGTTTCTTGGCCTCAGTTTATCCTCAGATGTCTTGCATTCCTGTGTAATAAAGTTAATTTGAAAACAGAATCCCAATGTAGTACCAGATGAGGAATTGCTCAGGCAATTTCTTAGTCTGACTCCTGCCACTGGGCTCAGTGGGAGCAAGAGCAAAGTCAATAAGCAGCCCATATGCCACAGCAAACTCTAGTATATCCCCTGAAATAAGTCTATTGGAACTTGAATAGAAAACACCTATCAGATGTCTAGTCTAGCTTCAGTTACTGAACTTCCATCTGCTCATACCTTGCCTTTCTCTAACCATCATTTCCTTTCTGACTGATGGTGCTGTAAAGTCCTTCTATTTCTCCACAACGCAAAGGTCCAGGCCCCTAGACCAGTGATGGTCAAACTAAACTTGTGAGTGAGCCGCATGAGTGGCCCTCCTTCATCTCAATGGGACACAAGATTGTCATAACCAAGATGGTCTCCTGGGATAGAGTAGTTTTGCTAACTGTGTGTGTGTACTTACAATTTGTGGGGTGTGAGAATTGAACTGTTGTGGTGCTTTGGTCAGATGCACTCAATGTTGTGTGCAATCAGCATGCACCTCGCTTCATGTGCCCCCTTGCTTTAATCACTTTAATAATACCAGTAGGGGAAAAAAACTATGTAGATGGAAACCAGTGAGATCTGGCAACCCTAGTAAATAAAATGTCTCATGGGCTGCACATAGAACCCTAGTGGACCACATGTGTCCCACCACTGCTCTAGATTGACAAAGCAGTAACTGGTGCAAAACCAAAACATTGCATTATTGCTAAATTCCTCATATCATTAACTGTACTGCCAAAAATACAAGACAGATTTTAGCACAAAATGTTCATCTCGGAATTAGAGTTAATCAACACAACATTGCATTCCACCTTAGACTACTATGGCTCAGTTATGAGCCTCATTACTCACCCAGACAAAACAGTAAATGAGACCTTAACAGCCCTTGCTTGGGCTGTCTGCACTGGAGAGAAAAGAGGAGGCAGAATGAATATACTGAATAGGTTAACTGCTCTTCTTCGTTGCAGGAGGGTAGGAAGTGAGTTAATCCACCATACCCACAAGTGTTTCCAGGCATAGAGAGGGGAGTGGTCTTTGCCGGTTATAGAGCCAATATAGATTATTTTCTCCATTATGCATCAGGAGGGTGAAAGAGGGGACCAGAAAGCAGCCTGTGACTGAGGCACAGTGTGCTTGTTGGGCAGCAAAGGACTATGTTCATGCCCCTTGTGAATAGCAAAAATGAGTTAAAATCCAGTCATGTGCAACTTTTCAACATCCTGACATATTGTTGACCATTTATCTCATTATATATTTAAGTAATATTTTCCAAGAATACAATGTTTCTAAGTGGAGAGTCGTCTAGATAAGAATGATAGATGCAATTCTCTATTAAATATACTAACAGTTCATGGGTTAAAAGGATAACATAATAAACATATTTCCCTACCTTGCACTTGCATGAGTGTTTACATTCTGGACTGCAGAAGAAACAATGTCTGATTAATGGAGCTACTCTGGTAGTTTTCACATTATCTGATCAAATGCCTTTTTCTGAACATAAGTGTCATAACAAAACTTAAATGTATATTTTACAAAGTTGTCAGTAAAGTTACTTGCATTTTGTGAGTCTTTTATAATGAACTAGGTAGAGCTTCTATTCCATTTAGTTTACATAACTAAAATTGATAAATTTAGGCCATTTTTGAGTGACTGAATTTTGTACAAAGATATTACACTACCTATAACAAAATTACAAAACAAAATAGGGCTTAAAAGAAATCAGACAAGCAGGAGACCTTGATAAATAATCAGTTTTTCATATATTCAGACTGATACACTCTAAACTACAAGGAGGATTTCAAAACTGCTAAAAAATTCATTGGCTGTCCAAATTTGGCTCAGAAAGCACAAGATGATATTTAAAAGTCTGGCCACATCTGTTGATTTGGTTCAAACGTACATACTGTCAAACCATACTATGACTAATGAACTAAGAAGTGATGAGTCAATGCATCTGGTAAAAAGAATGAAAAGAACGTAGTTTTCAATATCACATTTAAAGGGATGTTGATTTTTCGACGAGAAGATTTAAAGGAACTAGTGATTGCTCTAAGAAAGGTTGAGTGGTTCCTTGAAATATTTCTGTGATCTGAGAAGGAAAACAGGGATGAGGTGGGAATCTGTCAAAGACAGTCCTTGGAGAATATTATTTAAAAAAAATAAGTTTGTGCACTCATTTCTCAGAACAGGGATCAAAGATGGCATTCTACAGGTAGGAGGAGATGAATCATATTTTCAAAATAATTTAAAATGTATCCATTTCTGCTCCAATGCAATGTCAAAATGTAAACTGCTTACAGAAACTTTGAAGAATGCATGAGCATGCTTTAAAAGTAACAAATAACTTTATTGAACATTTCGTTAGGCGCATGATTGGGACAACACATTCCAGCCATCACCCCTCAGATCTAATGTAATAGAGGGAGGAATACCAAAGATAACATTTGTACAACCAGACTTTATTTTGAGGGCAGAACAGTCTTCTGTGATCAATTTAAATATTGAAATGGAATGAGAAAAGACAATAAAACCTGCCCATCTTGTGCCAGATAAAAAAATCAATCTGAAATTATATATTAATCATGCTGTGTAATACACATGGTTAACGAGTATGGACTTCAAGATTGCTGATGTTTTAAATGCCTTGAATAATGAGGGGGCAGGAGGTGTTCATATCATTTCCGTAGAACTATTTTAAAACCCAGCTCTCACATAGACCAAGTCAATTGCTTTAACCAATGTGAACAGGGTCTGAATATCAGTTTTCAGAATCTTTTTAATACTCACTTACATAGACCAGAAAAAGACATCTTTAATCTTATTCGTTTTATTTTATTAGAACTTTTTAAAATAACTGTGTATTTGTATTTTACAGGGAGTATACAGACTGGGGCCATAGGTACACATATACATAAAGAGATGGATAATGAGGTAGAAACTTTGAATGTGTGGATACATACTTTCTTTTGAGACAAAATTGGCATACACTGCTGGCAATTGGTACAATATTGTATTCACATAGAAATTTAGGCTTCTAGCATAGTTAGGTGCAAGTGTGAATAACAGCATTCCTTATAACACTGTTATCTATGACTAGGTGCGTAGTAGATGCTATATGAATTACAATTACTGCTAGGTTTGTAGATTCTCATTATGTACAGGCATACTGTTCTGGGCTGGCAGGTCACCAACCTTCCTGAGTGCCATGCAAAAGTTATTTTGTATGTTGTAAAGTCTTCATTAAAGATGAATGGCCTCCACACCACTCTTGGGATTTTCAGCTATGAATTACGATTTGCTCCATATCTACAGTCATGTATTTCCTAGGCTGGTTGTTAATATCACAAGCAAGCAATTCCCACTGTTATAAAGTTTTTGGGGGGTCTGTTTATAGTCACAGAATAGCACATTTATTATTAAAACAGCATGAGACATTTTCTGCAGATTTGTAGATTATAACAAATGGTTTGGATTTATAATCACTGACCGTTCCTATATCCAACTTCTGTACATAGGGCCTGATGTGAATACAATGAAAAATCTGAGCCTTGGTGTCCAAAATTGGGCACCCAAAACTAGTAGACACAATCTGGACCTTAATCTCCCTGATCCAGATCCTCAATGGCATTTAGGTGCCTAATTCCCATTGAACCCAATGGGAATTAGGTGCCTAATACCTCTGGGTACGTCTACACTTGCACCCTAGTTCGAACTAGGGATGCAAATGTAGGCAACCAAAATTGCTAATGAAGAGGGGATTTAAATAACCCGGGCTTCATTAGCATAATCTTGCCGACACACTATTCCGATCATCAGCTGATTCGAACCAGGAAGTGCGCTCCAGGCCGCGTTAAATCTAATCAAACCCCTTCGTTTGAACTAACATTACTCCTCATCACGTAACACTCTCCTTCTGAGAGCCAGTCTATTTAGTTCTCAAATGTGTTGGCTCTCTATGTTCAGTGGCTTTCTGCTTCAGCCAAGAGTCCTTCTTCAGTCCTTTGCAGGGTTGGGTTTAGTTCAATCTCTTTCCCGGCAGGAGTCAGACTTACTCCCTGCCATATTCACCTCCAGCTTCTTTCTCGGGCAGGCTACCACTTCCCAGGTGCTTTCTTTCCAGGAACTTTTAACAATAACTAGCTGGAGTCTTATTGGCTCCCTCTTAAACTCCTCTATGGGTATATCTACACTGCAGCGTTTTTCTGGAAAAACAATACTTGCATCCACACTGCCATTGAGTTCTTTTGACAGAAAGTCAAAAGAACTGAGGGGTTTTTCCAACAGTGGTAAACCTCATTCTACAAGGAAGAAGCATTCTTCTTCATGGACTCAGAAGAGGGAGTTATTTAGAAAGAAGAGGACTCCAGGAAATAACACAGGGACCCTGGTGGCCACTCCATCTAGACTAATCACAACTGAAATGCAAGATAGTGGATGTTGTCTTTCGAAAAAGCACATCGATTTTTCGTTGCACTTTTGCTGTGTGAATGCTCTCTTTCAAAATAAGTTTTCTGGAAGATCTCTTCCTGAAAAGCTTTGTCCTAAAGAAGCTTTTAGTCTAGACGTAGCCTATGTCTCACACCCACTGCAAGGGTAGAGAGATGGGTGGCTGATCCTTGGCTTTCTGGCCTTTAAAGGGAAAGATCACCTTGTTACATAATCTAACACTTTTATCAACCATAGTGGGTTCTGTAAGCTGTTCTAGGCAAAACCCCAAACTGGTTCAAAACATGCTGTTCACTTGAAGATTCCTTGCAGTTTCAACTGAAGAAGGTAGTCCTCACTTCAAGCACCAAACTACTGAACAGTGTTGCCATTTGCTGTAAAACATAACTTAAAATACTGGAGTAGCTATGCTCTATGGCGAGAAGAAGGAAACTGGCTACGTCTACACTGGCCCCTTCTTCAAAAGGGGCATGCTAATTTTGAAAGTGGGAATAGGGAAATCAGCGGGGGATTTAAATATCCCCCGCGGGATTTAAATAAACATGTCTGCCGCTTTTTTTCCGGCTTGGGGAAAAGCCGGAAAAAAGCGTCTAGACTGGCCCGATCCTCCGGAATAAAGTCCTATTCCGGAGGAGTAGGACTTCAAAGTAGGAATAAGAGATCCTCCAGAATAGGGCTTTATTCCGGAGGATCGGGCCAGTCTAGACGCTTTTTTCCAGCTTTTCCCCAAGCCGGAAAAAAAGCGGCGGACATGTTTATTTAAATCCCGCGGGGGATATTTAAATCCCCCGTGGATTTCCCTATTCCCACTTTCAAAATTAGCATGCCCCTTCCGAAGAAGGGGCCAGGGTAGACGTAGCCACTGAGTTTAATCAATAATAACATTTGATATAGTGCTTTTATTCAGTATATCTCTAGTATTGTGCAAAGGAGGCAAGCAGCATTACTCCTGAGGTACAGATGCGGAAAGAGACATGTAAGGAAGTGAGAGCCACATCCAAGATTACTCAGTGACAGAGCTGGGACTAGAACACAGGTCTGTGTTAAATTCTAGGCCTAGGTGGTTAGGCAATTGTCACAACAGTACACCGGCCACAAGTCAGCTTAGAGAGCTCCCAGAATTCTTTGGGATCATTTGCAGTGGAAGAGGAAAGGCGGAGGTGAACGTAAGCTGGTGCACCCTGGTGTGACACTCTGACAAGAAGGAGCTGGCAAACTAGGGTGCTCCACAGCAGGAGGAGGGTGTGCTCTCAGCTGGGCTCCCGGGGCTCTCCTGAAGGCTGCTGCACTAAGCATCAGGGAGCCAGGCTGGCTGGGTAATGCATCCCCTTTAAGGTAGTCGGGGGGACTGAAGCCCCTGTGCCCCGAGATTTGTACCTGGATGGTGCTTTGCTCTTCCCTTTCCCATTGCTCCAAAAGAGCAAGTGGAAACCGCTCAGCATGCCTGCATTCCTCTCCGTCCTGACTGGAGTGGGGAGGGGCCAGATGAGTAAGTGACCCATGCTGTGAGCTTTGCTCTTGCTCTCTGACAGTGACAAAGGGGAACAGCAAGCAGCATCTTGGTATGAAACTTGGGGTGGGGCTTCATCCCCCCTAAATAATGCCCTTGCACCCCGCTCTCTCCACATAGCAACCTTGCCCCCACACTCTTTTCCACACACATACCCCAACCCCTTTCCTTATGCCCCTCCTCACACTACCCAACCGTGACTCTTGTGCCCCTCCATACCTAACCACCTCCCCTAGCTCCTTCTCACACACCTCTGCCCTGACTGCTACACCCCCTGCATACTCCAACTCTCTGCCTGGAGCCCTTCCTCATACTCCCCAACCCTGATACAACTGGACACTACCCTGAGCCCCACTTCACACTCCGCAACCCTGACTCCTGCATCCACCTTGTCCCGCACACCCAGGTCCCTGCCCTGAGCCCACCCTTCCCCCTGGTAGATGTGAAAGAACAGTGCAGGTAGGCCCCAACTTATGAACGGGTTACGTTACAAACACCTGGTCATAACTCGATATGTTCATACGTCAGAATACATGCTTTTAAATGAGGTCACGCTGTTCATAAGTACAGATCGCACGTTTGTACTGCACTGTTCGTAAGCGCGGATCGCGCATTCATACCGCACTGTTCGTAAGCACGGATCACGCATTCGTACCACACTGTTCGTAAGCATGGATTGCGTGTTCGTAACTCAGGGACCGGCTGTAATAGGCTTAATTTGAGGCTGCTTGTAAGTACGAACCGTCATAAGTCGACATGTTTTTAACTCGGGGACTGGCTGTACCTGTAAGAAATGTAAATTACTTTCATGTCTGAGAAAGTGGATATACAAATGCAAGATAATTATCAATGATACTAATCATACAATATATATTCTCTTTCCTGCTCACATGCAGCTTACGAGAATAGATGAGAGGAAAAAAAATATAGTGGCTTATACACAAGTTGTGCATAACAGAACCATCTGAAATACCCAGCCAATGATTTTCCAAGATAAATAAATTATCACATTTCTTTTATCATTCTTGCACAGCAATTTCCTTCAAAGATTATTTTTAATATGGCATTCCTATATCTTACTTGCCAGCCAATGTTTGGAACACATTGAAACCATCTGTTAAATTGCATAGAGTAAGTATTCCTCAAACTTCTTATAATGCTACATTAGAAGTATTACAAAGTTTCAGAAAAGCCTTGCAAGCAGAGAATTATATGAAGGTTTGCACACATTATATAATGTACAAGACTCTTTGCATAAACATCAGTACATCAAGACTGATGTACCACTGAAATAATGATGCAGACACCCAAACACATGGGATGTACTTAAAAAATAAATACAATTTTATAAAAAACAAACATAATTTTACAAAATATTGGGTTTTGGTGTATTTTTGGTCTGAATTACAAATAATTTTTAATCTTCCACAGGAAGCAGCCACACCTAATTTGTGGATGATTATTTCAGATTTAAAATGTTACCTTAAATATGGATATAAAATGCTGCCCTTCCTTCTGGTTGCTTGGAGGAATTCTCTTACCATTTCCTTCACTGGAAGAGGAGGTGCCATTCTGCTCCTTTCAATATCCCTCTCCCCGTTCTTGATTCACTCAGCCCCTCACTTCATTGTCTTTGACATATACTTCTCCTTCCATCTCCAGCCCCTCATTGTCCCTTGCCTCCTACTTTCTTCTCCCCATTCTCATGTTCTTCATGTTTTCCCTGTTTGCTACCACAGTATCCAGCTCTTTAACTTTCCTCCCTGTCCTCTCAGTCTGATGCATCTCATATCCTCCATCCATGTTCTCCCTTAATTTTCTTGCATGAACAGTCTCTGTCCCCTCCACTCTATTGCCTTTCCTCTTCTCATTACTCTCAATATTCAACCTTCCTGTAAGCCACATTCTTCTACCTCTTAGAACCTCTCTCTCATTTAATTAGCTTCAGCCCTCCTCTTCTGTCCATATATAACCGTGTTTTCATAACCTTCTCCGCAGATTCCCAACTTTTTTGCCCTCCATTGCCCCTACCTTACCTGAAGTAGGTTTACCTGTCTCTCTCCCATAACTTTAAGCATGCCACTGGGTTATTTGTTCCTTGTGAAGAACATTCATTTGGCTGTATGAAATGGGAGGGTAGAGTGATAGTCTGGGAAGAAAAAGATATAACATTGTGTTTGTTGTGGCAGTTTTATCTACTATTCACAATGGAACTGCACTTAAATAATTCTACTACTTAGCAGTCCAAAAAGGACTGCTAATCAGGGATGAGGTTCACCTTTTGAGGAAAGGAAAGACCATATTTGGATGCAGCCCAGCTAACCAAGGCGTTAAACTAGGTTTGATGGGGGCAGGTGACCAAAGCCAACAGGTAAGTGAAGTACATGGAGACCTGGGAGATGGGTTGGAAATGGGAGGGACTGTGGGTTATAATAGCAAGGAAAAAGGAGGGACAAGACAGAACTGGGAGGCAAGATCAAATAAGTATCTTAGATGCCTATATATAAATGCAATAAGTATGGGTAATAAGCAGGAAGAACTTGAAGTGCTAATAAATAAACACAAATATACATTGTTGGTATCACAGACACTTGGTGGAATAATACACATGATTGAAATATTGGTATAGAAGGGTACTCAGGAAGGATAGACGGGGGAAAAAGGGAGGATTCTATATGATACTATAATTCTATCAGGGCATATGCAGTACCTTATGGAAGGCCTGATACTGAAAAAAGTTGTTTTTAATACATTGCATTTACTATGTTACCTCAACTTCATATTGTTGTTTTAACACAAGTTTACTATAACAGAACTGAATTTGAATTGGTCTTGGTTCCACACAGCTTACTGGAAGAGAGAGTAGACAATGGCATGCATCTATTACAATTTACTTCAAGATATGGACTCTTTTAATGGATTCTGTATAACAAATTCCATCAAAACATTTTGATATCCATAAAGTGGCAATGTAACCTTGGACCATGTTCTAGTTTGAAAACCCTCGACTAAATGCATCGAGGGTGTTCATGAATTGAAGAGGCTGATCTTGCTCTGGAATCTGATCATCAATTCCTAATAACAACAATGATGTTCTGTTTAATAAAGTTCAAGACATGATTATCTACTGCTTCAAAATGCTTCAGAGTTGATAAGCTTCATGATGAAGTGATCATTAATAATTGCATTGGATGGGCAGTTGTCTATCATGGAGGAAAAATTGACTACATTTCTGGAAGTTTTCATAGAATAACTGGGAGTAAAGAGAATGAAAAAGCAAAACTGGGGGAGAAAAAGACATGGTGTGGAATGAATGCACTGTATATTTAGATCTGAGTCTGTGATAAGAGGAGGAAATGGGCAATAAAGTAAAAAAGAATGTCTTGAAGGAGCAGTGACAAAGACCTGCTAGACTCATCATAATCAGTGGTGAAATAGTATGACAATGAATTGAGGCCTCTAAAAGTCAGGGTCAGAAATGTATATTTGAGATTTTGAAGGTCTTGCCTGGATATCCATTCTTACAATTTCACCTGTTAAGGATAAAAAATGGAAAATAGTACTAGGATGCTGATGCACACTGTGACGGGGCTAACCTGCCCCGCACTGAGCAGGAGGAAGGGGAGCCCATTTATTGGGCAGGACACGCCCCTCCCCCACAGCCCTACTGGGCATGCTCGAAGTGCAGCCTCGCTATAAAAGACTGCTGGGCTGCTCAGTTGAGGGAGAACGCTGGGGAGGCAGGAGCTCCGGCCCAAGCTGCAGGCCCGCCGCCGGACCTGCCGCCAGATCCAGAGCCGGAGGAGGCGCTGCTGCTTCTGCCACCAGCCCCAGGGCGAGCCCGCCCTCAACACCGACGCCCGTTGGCCACCCGCCCCGCTGCAGAACGCCCGGTGCCGCTGCCCCAGGGACAAGCCCATCGGACGAAGCCACTGCTGGCAACCCAGCCTTGCCAGGTGGGAACTCCGTCGGCTACCAGATTGGGGGGTAGGAAGCAACCCAGGGCAAGAGGCTGGGAAACCCCCCCCCCCCAGTGGGCTTAGCATGTTTTGGGGGAGGATCCCCTGCTGAGCCAGTGGTGGGAACCACCCACCACTATCAGGGCCCTGGGTTGGGGTCCGGTGGAGAGGGAGGGCCCGGACCCCCCTACCCCACCCCGCAGTGCTGGACTAGGCCGCTGGGCCTGCTGCGAGTGCTGGACTAGGCCGCTGGGCCTGCTGCGAGTGCTGGACTAGGCCGCTGGGCCTGCTGCGAGTGCTGGACTAGGCCGCTGGGCCTGCTGCGAGTGCGGACTAGGCCCCCGTAGCTGGGGGTTAACGCTTTGTTCCCCAGGGGAAGGGAGCGGAGGCGGGTGGTACACACACACCTTAAGCTCTGTCATGAGTATTTTTGTGAAGTAGCGAACAGAGACCCAACAACATATAATTTACAATTTAATCCAAAAGTGAAACCAGCAAAAAACAAGCCTGTGATATTAGAGAAAATGATGCTTGTGGTGAAATAATTATGAAATGATAAATAATCTGCTTTTGACAGTAGTTTATCAGAGCTGCTAAGGAGCAGAGGTCCAGATTTTGTTTTTTTATAAAAGGAGAGTGACCAGCTTGCTCTAGTAATAGGGGAATAACACTGCTGTCAGTCTCAGGGAAGGTGCTTTCAGTTGTAGGATTGTATCAACGAAAACATTGTCTGAGCCCCAAAATGAGACCCAACCAATGCAGGTTTTGTACAGATTGATCTACAGTCCATGCGCTATGGAATGTTATTGTAAAACGATACTATTGCATTAGCGACTTTGTAGACACTTTTGATTCAGTGCCTCAATTAGCATAATTGATAAACTAAATAGTTTTTAGAATCAAAAGTTAAGGCATATTCTTGACATCTGTTTGATCAATTTTGTCACAGAGAAGGTTATATGGACAATCCAGGTCAATTGCAGTGTTGCACCAGTTGAGAACAGTTGATGTCCAATGTCCCAAAGAGAGTATGCATGTATTGAAAGTTCATAAATCTGAGACTGAAGGAAGTAGCACACAAAAATAATTTTGTTTGAGTTTGGAAGATGAAGTTTTGAGGGATTTAAGAAGCCTAAATCCTCCCATTCTGACTCTTGCCAAAGGAAGACTTGCATGTGACCATTCTGGTTAGCAGTCCATTCTGCACACCGCCATCACTACATCATAAGATTGTGAATCTGCTACTATTGATTGCCATGCCACAACCTAATCTACTTCTCTGCATTACAGTTTCCTTTCTATTCCTATTCCATTGTCTCCTACTGGGACACAAAGAATAATGAATAGGGGTGGCTACCTTCACTGACATCGGCACAGACTCTGTTCAACTAAGTACAGTGGGAAACAGCAGACATCTTTAATAAGGGACTCTCACATCTGTACAGCTTAGGGAAATGACAGTTCTCTTATGACAATGGTAAAGAAACATAGAAACGCCGAGAGATTTGCTTTCTTCCAACACAGAACAAGCAACTTTCTTACAATAAGGAACATATCGCCCAAAGTTACTTTGTCCATATCCTTCTGGGCAAAGTCCATAGAACTTCTGCCAAGGATCTGCCCTAGTCCCTTGCCCCTTCCTTCCTGCCATGGGTATAAATGAACACCACACATATGCATCCATTTCTCCCTCTCATCTGCATAAAGAAATGACAAATATTATTTAAGAGAAAATTATAGATGCAGCTAAGTTACCAGTGGTATGCAGCCCAGATCAGCTATTCATTCTGCTATTATGGTTTTGTTGAAGGTTTTGCCAAGCTGTTTCACTTGGATTACCCATTCTGTAAAATGCAGCCATATTCAAAACAAGTTTTGTTCTTATCTCAATAAGATGATCGTTCTTCATTAAGGCCATGAAGTGAGTGGTATTGTTTGCTCTTAGTATCTTATAGCAATCAAAAGGGATTAGAGTAATCTTAAAATGTTGTCTATTTTGTACTGGAATAGCACAAAACTACGGGGGAGAATCCTGGAATCGGGTCTTTTGGGACATTGGCTATACCAAAATATGTTGTAGAAAACAAATATTGTCACTTAACTCACAGAATCTGTTTCTGAAGGTAGTTGCAATAGATTGGTTCTAACTAGTGCAAGTCCACCTTCTGAAATAGATCAGCCATGCTCTAATCTTGAGAGATCATCAAGTCCAGCCCCTGGCCCTCACAGCAGGACCAAGCACCATCTAGATAATAGAATCACAGAATCAGAATGGTCCAAGTCCATTTTTAGTGCTAGTTAAAAACATTGATCCTGATCTTCAAAGACATCAGTAATGGTGTGTCTAGACTACACGGTTTTGTCGACAAAAGTGGACTTTTGTTGACAAAACTATACCTGCATCTACACTACCACTACATTATGTCGACAGAACTTGTCAGTTTTGTCAATGGTGGTAAACCTCATTCTACGAGGAATAACGCCTTTTGTCGACAGAGTTCTGTCGACAGACGGTGTTATTGTATCTACACTGTCCTTTGTGTCTACACTCTCATGTCGACAAAGCGGCTTGCTTTGTCGACAGAACTGGATGTAGTCTAGATGCTCTTTGTCGATACAAGCTTCTGTTGACAAAAGCCTGTAGTGTAGATGTACCCGAAGTGTGGAACCATGTACATGAGTGACCATGTCTTCTTCCATGTTCATCCAAGAGAGCTGTACTCCTCTGAAACCAGGCAGCTTACAAAGCAAAACCCAAGCTGAAGTATGTCTGAGGTGGAGATCAAGAATTCCTCATCAAGAAGCTCTGGTTGTGAGAGAGTTCCCAGAGAAATCAAAGTAATCCAGTATGTTAGCATTCTGGTGCCAGACTGCAAGGTACATTTCCACTATAACTAGCAAGATGATGAGTGAAAAAAGTATTACTCAGAGTCTCCTTTAACCAGTGAGGGGAGAAGAGCAGAAATTTCTGAAATCTATTAGTGATTTAATTTAGCAGAGAAATGTTTAGGTGTAGCAATAATGGGGCATAAAGAAAATCCTAAAGGTTTGAAGCTGAACTTTATCTCATATACATGGCTGCAGCTGTTGGTGATACTACAGGTCAATGTCAGTTTGTTTTCAGTGTGTTCCCTTGAATAGTTCTTAGTCTTTGTCAACATTTGGCTTTGATTATATTTTCTTAGTTCAGGTTAATCCAACACATCATTTATCTTCTTGCTGATATTAAAAAAGACTAAAATTTGCAGGTATTTGATAGTTCATGTCTTTAGCTCTTTGGGTCACTTCTTTAAACAATATAAATAAAAATTCTATTGGTTATAGTTCAGAAGAATGCAGAATTACTAATATAAAATGATATATTCTGAGTTAAAAAATCATTGGGTCAGATCCTCTGCCAGTGTAAATTACTAAAATCCATTCATGCAACACTGATTTATGCTAGTTGAACATCTGGAACGCAATGACAACTTGTGTAATAAAGACAGGTAAGTTTTTCAGTTTGGCATTTAGGTCTGATTGTCTTTGAATGAACTGAGTGATAGTCAGGGATGTAAATACATAAGAATGGCCATACTAAGGCTATGGCTGCACTGCAACACTATTTAGGGATACCTCGGGAAGTATCCCAAAGTATCCCAAAATAGCTATCCTGTATCTGCACAGCAAGCCTGTTATTTCAAAATATAATGGGTGTGCTATTCCGACGTCTTAATAAACCTCATTTCACAAGGAGTAAGGGATGTTTTGGAATAGCAGGTTATTTCAAAATTTGGCATAGTATAGACAATGACAACGTACAAAATAAGCTATTTTGAAATAAGATCTGCAATTTGCATAGCTCAAATTGTTTATTTTATTTTGAGCTATGGTTCAGTGTAGATACACCCTAAAAGTCCATCTAGCCCAGTATCCTATCTTCAGAGAGTGGCCAAAGCCAAATGCCCCAGACAAAATACATGGTCAGAGACTGTCCCTGAGGCTCCAGTAAGATTTGAATTCACAAGCCTTAGTTTACAAAACCAATGTGCTATCCCTTGAGTTATGAAGACTGTGAGCCTCTGGCACTAATTTCATGGGCACTCTTAGTCTATTCCCTTCACTCTTTCTGTTTTGCAGTTCGGCAACCGACAAGGTGTTTTCAATATAAATTGGTCAATTTTGCACAGTGTTTTAAGAATATAAATGGTTATTTTTGCTTTGCTGCTTGACCTACAATTTTGCATACATGTATTTTGTTGTGTATTTCTATGAACATGCATGTGTTCACACACATGTGTATGGGGTGATAGAAAAAGGTGTGAGAGGAAGTGCTGGCTCTGTAGAGTCGGCTTCCATTGATCTGCTGTTCCTCAGGATGAGGGTAGCTAGCTATGGTTTGTCCCTTTTGAAACCAGCTATGCTGTGGTGCAAGCCTGTCAGATCTCACGAGTTAACTTGTGTTGAGCTGTCTTGGTAGGTCAGGGCTAGGCAAGATGCAGCCTGCGGGCTGAATCCAGACCACCTAGCCACTGAATTTCCCGGTGGTGGCTCAGGGAGCAGGATCCTATTTAAATGGCTCATGGCTCCCAATCCCGGAGCTCCCCCAGCAAGACTAGAGCTGTGAGCCCTTTGCTGTGTTTTTAATTCAAAGCCTTAAGTCCCAGACAATACTAGAGAGAGGCTGGTCCTCAGCCCTGCCCCTTCTACCGCAGGCTCTGCCCCTTCTGGAGTGGAGCCAGACTGTGACCATGTACCAAATAAATTAAGTGTGCCCCTGTAAAAATGATTGCCCATCCCTGAAGTATGTGGATTGGAGACCTCCAAGGAATTGTGAGGGGCTACACAAAACTGTGATGAAGATTCAGCAGCTGGAACTCCTGCCACCGAATCAGTTACAAGACTGATATCATGGTGAGAGCTGGAGGTAGATTCTTTGAAGGGAAGGGGCTGTGATGTGAGGTCCCATTTCCTGACTCTGTGGGTACTTCTAAACTACATGGCTCTGTCAATGGAGCCATGTAGATTTGTTGTTTTGGCAAAGGCAAATGAAGCCGCGATTTAAATGATCGCGTCTTCATTTAAATTTACATGGCTGCCACGCTGAGCAGACAAACAGCTGATCAGCTCAGCGCGGCAGCCATGTAAATTTAAATGAAGCCGCGATCATTTAAATCACAGCTTCATTTGCCTATGTGTCTAATCTACATGCCTCTGATGACAGAGGCATGTAGTCTAGACACAGCCTGTGATATTATGTTGCTTTATTTAAGAACAATCAGATTAATTTGAGTGCACTTGCCAAAATATCCATTTTGGTTCCCTTACAAATGCTTTTCTCCCCACTGATGGCTCTTACCCTGCCCTCAGCCTTTACAAAATATGCCCCTTTTCCATGTTACTACACACAGCTCCCCTTCATCAGTTCACCATGGCTCCCCATTCTGCATCAGGAGGACTAATCACTGCTGTTGGCTTGGGATATATGCTTCTCTAACTTCAGTGGAAACCACCCACTGACTATATCTGAGTCAATTGCATGGAGGTACAGCTGAGAGCCAACTATTTGAATCTCAGAGATACAGTTGACAGGAGAAGGAAACCACTGAACAGCCAAGATTGTACTAGCACTAATTTCCTTGAGTGCTCCACTCCTTCAGAAGTTGGATGTAAAAAAGCAATCCATTCCCATTTCACGAGGCATAAGGGAGCAGTCGACAAAGGCATTCCCTGTTAACTGAGCCGCTTCTTGACTGCCGTGTTGTGCCAACGATCAGCTGAGCTGGCATAGCGCGGTGGCATAGCGCGGTGGCGGATATTTAAATTCCGGCTTCATTGACTATGTCTGGTAGTCTAATTTACATGCCTCTGGTGACAGAGGCATATAGTCTAGACATACCCACAAGAGAATAATGAGTTTGCTGTACAACCTTAGTTGAGAGCCTGCTGTTTTTTAGCTCAAGTAGAAGGCAGAAGCTCATGCACCAAGCTCCAGAGGCTCCAGGCTGCACCTGTTGGAATTACATATGTACCAATCCTACTCCAGTTTCCATGTCTCCATTATATTTGGAACTTACTTGCCTACTCCCTTCTTCAATCAGAATACCCTAGTTCCTTCCTCTTTCAACTTCTGCTGGGGGCTTCCTTTCACTTGGCATAGCTGCCAATACTCTTGGGACCATGGCTGGGACAGAAATCACCCACAACTGCTTTCTACTGGCTGTTTACTGCAGCAGCAGCAGCCCTTCAGTGGCAAATGAAATAATTCCCATGTACCTATAGGATCAAATCCTGCTTGCCTTGTTAATTCAGGAAGTACCATGGATTTGGTTTGTAAAACATATAATGATCCAGTCGCGTGAGCTGCATGATAGCCAGATAAGATCAGCAGCCTCTGTAGGTAACTCTGGCATTGTTGTACTCTAAAATGTAATTCCCTTAAATGTGTAATGTCAAAAGAAGCTTTTCTTTTCCTTTTTAAAAGAAAGGTGTTTTTGAACATTTATGATCAAGCACATTCCATGCAGCTCAGAATGTTTCCCTATTTAACTTTTTTGTGAGAAGCCACATGTGCTGTGTGTTACTGAAGAATTAAAAAGATATGGTTAAGTTCTGCTCTATGACACGAGCAGGCAACTCCCACAGGTTTGAGTGGGAAGCTGTGAGTTGCTCTCCAAGAGTAGATCTTGGCGCATGTAACTGTGGCTTTAACTGATATGTGCATTTCCTAATTTCTCCTTTTCCAAAAATCCCCGCAACTATTAAGAAAAGAATAACCCCGTATTTTTTCATTTTTACCAAACCATAATGGTACATTTTTCCAAAGTGTTTTTCCTCCACATAATGCATTTTCCAACATCTCAGTTTAAAGACCTGAATCACTAACAGAGGGATTTTTAATAGAGTATCTGAATTTTATTACAGAACTGAAAAAGAATGTGCAGATTTGCAACAAGCCTTATAAAAACACACAGAAGTTGGATGCAACATATAAATCAGCAATTCTTTAAGATCATTTACAATATTAATAATATTTTAATACCATGTTCCCCCCAGGAATGGATACAAAAGTCTTCGTAAGCCACACAGACAGAATATTACTCAAATCTCTCTTATTACGAACTGTGGTACTCAGCTTGAGAGATTTTATTCATATGATATACTAACAGAAAATTAAACACATCTTTTATTTAGTTTTGTAAAGTAAATATTTCATGGAAAGTATTTCTTTGAAGATTGGCAAAATAAATACAATGTAATTTTACAGAGTATTGCTCATAAAAACTATGTATCAAACTCCTTTACAGACTTCAGGGACATACTGCCATACTGAGAAGTGGAAACTGCTCCCTGACTCCATACAAATCTAGGATGGAGTGTGGATGTGATGACTTACCGCCCTTTTAGCAACACTTACCTGTCAGGATTGCCCCCAAATGGGGCTTTTTAATCAGGAATGGGTGTGACTGGGGAGGACAGGGATCCACTGAGTCAGCACATCTCCAGGAGCAGCCCTCAATTTGAGGCAGATCTAGATGTGGTTCCTGCACATGTCTCCTCACACTGTCCTTTGCCTTTGGCCTGGTGCCATAGATCACAGTGGGAGTTTCCCAGTCACCGTGTGTGAGTAGTATATATTTATATAAAACATTGACACCACTAGGTTTCCTATCAGTGTTCATCACTGCAGTATCTATGGGACCCTGCTGGTCAGTTTAGAGGTTGGCATAGAAATTGGTGACACAGAGTTGGGTGTTTCAATAGATGGTTTATTTACAAAACCTTCACGGGCCTTTTTCTTGAACAGGGCACAGTAACAAACTGCACTGAGGCAGTTCCTTTTGCACTCCTACCATCTCCCTGGAAGCAGCTGTCTCACTCCTGTCTCTTTCCAGCATCTCGTAGCCAGAGAAAATGTTAACCACACAGCAGCTCTGTTTTGGGCCTTGCCCTTTACACCTATAAACTGTTAATCCCGTGATTTTCAGTGCTTTGCATTAGTAGACCTCTTTGGGGCCTTTTTTCCTTCAGAAATCTTAGACATAGGTTCTAGCGTCATGGACCACAGGTTGAAAACCACTTCACTACTCCAAATCTCTTCATTTGAGGCCAGTTGGCCTGACCATTAACTATCCTTCCTCCTTCCCAATATACAAAACAGCCTCCAAGGAGGAGAGAAAGAGGGATAGGGCTGGGGTGCACCCTAGATAGGGTCTTCTACTATTCACCTGGCTCAAGCTGCTAGTCTGCCAGGCTGAGGAGGGATGGGACTTCTTCCCTTGCCTAGCTGCTTGGGGGTGGGTGGAGTGATCAGGCCCACCTTTAGGTATCTCTTCCACCTTCAGGGATCCCTGCAGTTGTTGCCTTCAAAGCTGAACTCTAAATGAAGTGCAGAGATGATGGTGGCAATTCTGTGTGACCCTCTTTGTGACACCCCCCCCCCACAGCTCTCTTTTGGGTTGGAAGCCCCCCACAATTTCATGATGAGAGGGTCTTAAAATTGATCATTTTCTCATGTAAAGATCAGATGTAAATATCTGAAAATGTGAAACTGATCAATTTTAAGATCTTTCCATCATGAAATTGATCAAAATACACCATAGATTTGGTGGGGTTCTATCTATATACAGCGTGTAGTCAACCTGTGGAACTCCTTGCCAGAGGAGGCTGTGAAGGCTAGGACTATAATAGAGTTTAAAGAGAAGCTAGATAATTTCATGGAGGTTAGGTCCATAAAAGGCTATTAGCCAGGGGATAAAATGGTGTCCTTGGCCTCTGTTTGTCAGAGGCTGGAGAGGGATGGCAGGAGACAAATAGCTTGATCACTGTCTTCGGTCCACCCTCTCTGAGGCACCTGGTGCTGGCCACTGTCGGTAGACAGGATACTGGGCTAGATGGACCTTTGGTCTGATTCAGTACGGCCGTTCTTATGTAGACTCCCTCCTCAAGACAGCTGTTGGTGCTTCACTGCATGATAATTATGGGTGATGGAACAATCTGTGCAGTGGGGGTGCTGAGAGCCTTTGAACCTGTCATGGCTCCTTCCCCATTCTTGCACGATAAATGCAGAAATGAGGGCCAGCAAAAATACCCCAAAACCTTATCTACTAGGCTTTGGTATAAAACTTCCCCCAAAATCTTAACAACCTAGATTTTGGGAACAAAATCCTTCACTGCCACCACCCAAGTATTGATGTGAAAAATCAGAGGAGAGATCACTTGGGAAATCTCAGCCCTAAAGTACAAACCAGGACTGTGGAGGGCCGCTCCCACCTACCCTCTCAAGTCCAAGGCCCTCTGGTCTGAGTCCAAAGCACAGTTTAAAGCTAGCCTTTTAAGTCAAGGCCAAGGCCCTCCGGCCTGTGTCCAGAACACCATTTAGGGTTGTAGCCGGGACACACCCCTGGTAGGGGAACCCACCATACTCCACCAGGTCCTGGCCCAGGGCCCTGTGAACAACTGGGTAGCGGGTCACTCCCTCGGCGGGGCAATCTGGCCGAAATGCACCGAGGTTCTCTGGGCAGGAAAAGAGGCTCCTGCTCCTGCCCTGGGCCACTTCCTACCTGGTTCCCTGGGGTTCTTTCCCCTGTACTCGCCCAGCTTGCTGTGACTTCCAGGCCAGCGTCCCCTTGGCAGGCAGGCAGTCCCTGGATCACACCATCTTGCCTCCACACCCCCTCCAGCCTCTCCTGGAGTCTCAGGCAACAGCTGTGCAGGAGCTCCCTTCATAGGTACTTCTCCTCTGGCTGACCTCCCAGACTGAGTCCTTCCCTAGGCTTTTATAGTGGAGTTTCAGCCTGGGCATGCTCGGTAGGGCTGTGGGGGAGGGGCATCTGCAGCCAGGTAACCCTGGCTGGGCCCTTCAGGTTCAGTGTGCCCCACCACAAGGACACAAAAATTACCCGGTTAATAAAAAGAAAAGAGAAAACTTTTATTTTCACCACAATATTCCTGTTGCAAGCATAATATAGATGGAAAAGTAGCAAAATAATATACTCATAGAGAAATTCCATGGGCCTAGAACTTAGTTACAAAGGCAAGCCAGCACATCAGATCCCATTTCCCAAAGCATAAAATAACAAAACCTAACGGATTTATCTAAACTTTACCCTACTCACAAAAAGTGAAGAATTGCTTCTTGGAGACAGAGACATGTCTGTCTCCCCCAGAAGCTGGAAGGAACTCTGAGACAAAGGAGGGAAAAGCCAAACATTCCTTTGTCCTAGATTGAAATTCCTACCTACATTCCTATTGGCTGAATCTACCTGACTTAGGTAAGGTTAGCTCCTTAGTTCCCAGGCTGCTGGCTAACCCTCATAATCATGATAGAACCAAACTGTGAACCCTCTATATAATGAAAACCATTTCAAGACTAGGAGTACTGCTGTACCTCAGAAACCTTAATTCCAGCATCTGTGATGATAGTATTGAGTGTTCTATGGACTCCTAGCGAATACTGAGAGCTACTGCTGGAAACCTGAGGGAGTTTGGCAATACAAACATTGACTGCCCTCTCTGGGCATGAGTCCCTGTGGAGGTTCAGAAGTACCCGCCAGATAGGGGAGGTGCAGTTCTTGCTTTCCTGTGTCAGCCAGGTTGAATCTATGGCGTGATCTTGAAGAATCCAAGCACCTTGACAGTTCAAAAATCTTGAACCAGGAACCTGTAGCTATTGGACCTTCTCACACCATGTTTATTTGAGTTCTAATGAGATTGTTACTCAAGTGTGTATGTCCAGTGAGAGAAAACCAGTCTCTTGATGTTCCCACGGTTTTCTTTCAGACAGCTATTTTTAAACATCTCTAAATAGTCAAGAGATGATGAAAAAAAAGTCAGTTTCATTTAGCCTTGTGCAAAATGATGTCATAAATGGATAAAAATCATGTAGATAGGTTGAGCCAACAGATGGCTTTGAACTGCCATGACGATGGTAGGCCTCATCAATGTTCTCTGTAATCTTTTCCACCTATGTGAGAATTTTTTCCATACCTGTGTGGAATAAATTTTTACATGCACCAATGCATGTGCAACTGTTCACCACCAGTAGAAACAAAACCTAGCTGTTGTCACACTGCTAATCAGCTGAGAGTCATTTGAATCTTTCCTGAGTGGCCGCACAAGCACATAACTTAGGGAACACTGATTCTCATGTATCTGCTCCTCACATTCATCCCAGCACACCTGGCCCAAAGAGCAAGTCGATCAGCAGGAGAACAATGAGGTATCACTCTTCCTTCTGCCCACATATGCCCACACTGTCCAAGTCACAGTCTCACTCACAGTATTCATTACCTTAACTGGCCAAATGGTGAGGCTGTGGACCTCAGCATGTGATCCAATAATGATTGATCATGAGCATAATTATTATATTAAATATATAAAAGGTTGCCAAAAAAGTAATCAGTAAAGTTAATTACTTGTGGGTAATGGAGGAACTCATAAATAAGAAGCTATGGAATGTAAGGGGCTGGCAAAATCAGATTAGCCAAGACAAGAAATAACTGCACTCCTGCCCTGAAAAATGGCAACTCTTGAAAATTATAGCATCCACACAGAAAAAGTGGCCACTGACTTTGGATATCTTATTTTTAAGAGTTAAGCTATTTTTAAAAAAAAATGCTGAGGCTGTACAGTTCCAAATAAAATCAACAAGAACTAGACAGTCACTGAAAAACAGGCCTACAGGAATCTCCAGTGAGTGCCCAAACACCAGTAGCCATTTTTGAAAGTTTTGGCTTATGACTTTGAGCACTTCAGTTAAAAATGATTTCTAAAAGAATTGCTCAAACTTTTCCATAGCAAGTGACCAACATAACAATGAAGATTTTACCTCATATCATTATTATATCAAAGATATGTGTGGGGAATAAAATCCCACAATGTCTGAACTGTATGGAAATTCTTCAGGAAGCCTGTGGAAACTTTGGTCTCCCCATCCTTCTGGCCCTGGACAAATATAATTACAAGGTAAAACATTTGCCACAGTAAAACAACAGTTGAAAGTGAAAAACAACTCCCTTTATGCAGACATGTAGAAAAGAAAAAACAAACAGAGGAACACAGAGCACAAGGCAAAATTATGCTCATAGTTCAAAGCCCACCTGGAAGACTTCTCTGTATAATTGCCCAAACACTTAGAATGTCTTTATAAGGCTCCAATTTAACAATTGCCCTGTAGCAGAGTCACTGGCCCCTTGAAATGTTTGGTTTACTGGAACATATCCCTTCCAATCACTCAGTAATGGTTCAACATAAAGCATGCTAGATGATAAACAAGCCAAAAGGCAACATGAGATACTACCCACAATAAAAGTGAAAGCAGCCAAAAAAGCAATTTTAAAAACCAAGAGCTATCCTGTATATTATGGAAATATTGAAAAAATATCTAGAAGTGGTTCTGGCTTTATGGTCATTTTAAAAATAACTCTGGGTTCAGATGAGTAGGTTTAACAGGCTACTCAGAATAATACAAAACCACTTGCCCTCTTCTTTACCATATACAAGGTTCTATTCAATGTCATAATCAGGGGACCACTGTTTTAAGACACACATGCTTTTGTACTTGTGTCCCAAAGGTGTAGAAGGCAGCAAAGACGTGTGTGCTACTGAAGTCATATTTTTAAATATTGTCCAGGACTTTCCTTAAGAACTGCAGAAAGTTAAACAGTATGGACCAGTCAAATTCTGAGTTTACTGGTTTAAATTCAGAGTGACTCGATGGAGTCAGATTAGATTTAAATTATTTTAACTCTGACCACAACTCACGGATAATGAAGTCATAATAAGGGTTACTATGATCAGCTCATCAGAGTTCCCAAAGAACACATATTACAATTGCTCCAAGGTGTTCCTGTATTAAGGCCATATCTTGTGGTTGAGCTACAAAATATTATTTTAGAGATATTCAATCTTGATTAAAAGACTCCAATTGATGGAGAATCCTCAACAGCCATAGAAAAGTAGTCCAAATGATTAAGTGCTTCACTTTCTAAACTGAATTTTTCCAGCTTCAAGACATTCTTGTACCTACTTCTGTTAGATTAGAGAAGCTTATTATTATTATTTACCCCCATATGGTTACTTATAGACTGTGATTAAGTCACTCTTAACAATTGAATAATTGATGTTTTTTTTCATTTCTCAGGCTCAGTGGGAACACTTTTAATAGTGAGGGAGTTGAAAGCCAGTCCCTGACCCCTGTCTACCCACTCCCCCCGCAACTGAGGTGTAAAAGTGGGACCAGCATCTGGGATATCAGGCGTGGGAACTGGGCCAGTAACTGGGAGCCTGGTGCAGGGATGGGGGTTGGCAGCCAGGCCCCTAGGCACCAGGCTGGCAGCAAAGCACTGACTAAAACCTGAGGGTGCTGTAGCACCCCCTACTCCTAGTTCCCGCGCCTATGCACTAGCTGCTCCAAAATTAATTTTTCAACTGTTTTTGCCATCTTAAAATAAAATTTGTAATGAAAAGCAGTTTTGAATCTAAAAATCAAAAGAGGGACATACTTTTGGGCTGAATTTATCCTAACACTGCATTAGTCCATGGAAAACTTTCAGTCACAAAATTTCATTCAGCGTTCTCTTATATAAACAAAATAGATTAAGCTTTTTTTAATTTCCGTGTCTGGAAACCCTGTTTTACAGTGAATCATTTTTGTACAGCTTTGCTGAACTCCTTCTAATTTGTCCTTTATAAAATGTTGATACCAGAATTGTGCACGGTATACCTGTAACAGTCTCACTAATGGCGTATACTCTGGTGATGACATCTTCCTACTTCTATTTCTTATTTCCCTACTTTATGCATCCAGTGATTGCATTAGGTCTCTTAATCATCACGCCACATAGGCTATGCCAACAAAGCCACTGGAAGCCTAGTCCCAGTTTGGGTAGACAGATGTGCATTGGCTTTGCTTGAGTTGGCATGCTAAAAATAGCAGGGTAGCCTGGGATAGCATGGGCAGCATTCAGGCTAACTACATGAGTGCAAATCTGCCAAAACTCCCACCGATAGTACTCGGGCTGCTAGTCTGAGTATGTGATTTTGCTTTCACTCCCTTTTCTAAACAGGAAAGCTTAACCAAACTAACTTTCTTTCATGCAGATGGCACTTGGCCGATCTCCTGGCCATTTTCATATGAGTAGCGTTATCCATGGTGTCCTGATTTCTAATGTGGTAATTATTTTCTGCCTACTTATTTTTCCCTCTTGTATTAACTGTTACTTTTAACATTGCTGTACACTGATAAATAACTGCTGTTCTACACATCAGGGCTGTGTCTATATTGGCACCCCTTTCCGGAAAAGGGATGCTAATGTAGACTTCGGAATTGCAAATTCTGCAGGGGATTTAAATATCCCCCGCGGCATTTGCATTTACATGGCTGCCGCTTTTTTCCGGCTTGGGGATAAGCCGGAGAAAAGCGCCAGTCTAGACGTGATTCTCCAGAAAACAAGCCCTTTTCCGGAGGATCTCTTATTCCTACTTTCAAGTGGGCAGCTATGTAAATGCAAATGCCGTGGGGGATATTTAAATCCCCCACGGAATTTGCAATTCCGAAGTCTACATTAGCATCCCTTTTCCGGAAAGGGGTGCCAATGTAGACACAGCCCAGAGGTGTTTGCATTTCACTGGTAGGTGAAGGGATAACTGCATCTATTACCTTCACAACTTTGATTTATTCCAGTTTAGAATGGCTCTAGCATTTACTCTGCCTGTTCAAGAACTCTTATCTTATTTTCTTCTTATACTAGTGCATAGAAGATTTAACCTTTTGAACAAAAACAAATCTCTTTTTCAAGTGTCGCTCTCCCTTTTGGGAGCTAGTGAGTGCAATTGCACTCAAGTCTCTGAATAATAAATATGAATAATGAATAGATAAAAAATACTTACGTTTTACACTGTCATTATTCATCATATAATTTAAAGGCAAAAGCTATAATCATCTACTCTGGCCTCCTGCATAGCATAAGCCATAACATTTCACCCAGGAATTCCCAGGATGTATCTAGACAGTGGCGCTATTTTGAGATACCAGAGGTATCCCAAAATAACTATTCCATGTCTTGACAGGACACCGATCATTTCAAAATATCTTTCGAAATAATGGGCACGCTATTCCAACATCCCTGTAAACCTCATTTCACAACGATTAAGGGACGTTTTGAAATAGCACTTTATTTCAAAATTTGGTACTGTGTAGACCAGCGTTTCCCAAACTATGGGCCGTGGCCTGGTACCGGCCTGTGGGAAAAAAATACTGGGCCTCAGCATGGCTGGTGGGGTGCTCTGGGCTTCCGGAGTGCCTGTGCAGCGCTGTGTCCTCCAAGCACTGCACTGGGCTGGGCGGAGGATGCAGCCAGATGTCCCAGGCTCCTGGCACAGAGGCGTAGCGAGGGGGGGGCAGTTGCCCCCAGGCACCATGCTAGGGGGGCGCTGGACTGGGGTGGGAGCAGAGCTCACAGCACCATGAGTTGTGGTGAGCAGGGAACCTGGTCTGTATGGAAATGCTCCCTGTAAGATTGTGCTACTTCTGGCATCACTTTCCTATAGGAGCATTTCCTTACAATCGTACCGATAAGAAAATGCTACCAGTAGCACATTCCTATAAGTTAGCAGCTTTCTACATTACAAGAAGTGCTGTCAGGCCACATGCTCCCTGTGCAATCAAGCCTCCAAGGCAGGGACAAGCGGCAAGAGAAGCCATTTTACAGGTAAGGTTACCCTGCCTGGCTCTGCAGAAGGAGGAGAGGGATTCGGCTAAGGCAGGGAAGCTGGGGGTGTCTGGCTCTGGGGGATGGGTATTGGATTAGAGCGGGGAGGGAGCAGGGGGGTGTTGTGGGGCAGAAAGAGCATTAGGTTGGAGCAGGGGGGCTGGGGATGCCTGGATCTGGGGGAGGGATGGGTGCACTGGGGATACTTATAATTTTTTAAATGGGGTACTTAATAAAAAAAGTTGAAAAACACTGCTCTAAACCAGTGTTTCTCAACCAGTTGTATGAATACCCTCAGGGGTACTTGAGAGAAGTCTGGAGGGTAAATCAACACAACTGAAATTTGGAGAAAATTGAATTTTTGGTTTAAGTTATTCAGTGCTTTATTATTTTTGTACGTTTTACATCCAAAAAATTCATCACCCACCCAGCTATGATTAAGTTGTTTAAACAAATGTGTTGCAATGGTAGAAATTTGTTTTGTGTGTCTGACACTGTGCTGGGAGTACTGATAATTTTTTAAAGGGGGGTACTTTCTAAAAGAAGGTTGAGAAACACTGCTCCAAACCATTCCTGTTGGCCTCCCTGTTTTCTTTCTCCTTTGGCAAGTTGGGCAGGTAGCAGTTTTGGTAAAAATATATCAGACGTGCACACAGTGCCCTCTCTACCTCAATTCATGCTGGATAGTCCGGGCCTCAATTCTAAAGGAGTTGGCATTACTGAGGTGATCGATTCCCTTCATGTGTTATTGTGGATAGTGCATGTGGGGACCTGCCCCAAACAGGAGGGGGTGAGGGAAGATGAAGTACAAGCTCCCCCCCTCCCTCTCAAGGTCTGGCTCAGCCATGCTCCAGGTTCAGAGCCCTGCCCCATGGCCGCAGCAGGGGGCACAAATTTTGCTTTTGTTCCGGGGCGCAGAACACCCTCACTAATCCTCTGATGCTAGGACTGGGCTGCGGGCGGGGGAGGGGAGAGGAGGTGTGGGGCGCTGGGCTCACTTGGGCTGCAGAAGGAGGGAGGTGCCGGGAACCAGGGGAGGGAGGGGCAGGAAATCAGAGCTGGGCTCAGCAGTTTTGCAGGGCTTGAGGGGAGGTGCAGGGAAATGGGACTGTGGGGGAGGCATGCAGGGAACCAGTGCAGGGCTCAACTGGACTGAGGTGGATGGGGAAGGCATAGGGAATAGAAGGGCAGCTCCGCTGGGCTGTGAGGGGCTGCAGGGAACTGGTGCTGTGCTCCCTTGGATTGTGGGGGATGGTTTTGGGGGAGATGCAGGGAATCAGTCGGGGTGGTCAGCTCAGATGGGTTGCAGGGGAGGGAGGTGCAAAGAAGCCTAGTGAGGAGGGAGGGAACCAGGAGCCCTGAAATGACCTCCCCTGGTCCAAAAAATTCCTCATCTGGGACCAGTCAGGTTTGGGAAACCCTTGTCTAGCCAGCTTTCTATCCATCTTAGGGTACGTCTAGACTACAGGGTTTTGTCGACGGAAGTTTTGTCGAAAGATACTGTCGACAAAACTTCTGTTGACATAGAGCGTCTAGACACATTCAGTTCTGTCGACAAAGCAAGCTGCTTTGTCGACAAAACCCTGTAGTCTAGACGCAACCCTACAGGCAATAACACCTTCTGTTGACAGAACTCTGTCGACAGAAGGTGTTATGCCTCGTAAAATGAGGTTTACCAACGTCGACAAAACTGCTGAGTTCTGTCGACATTATGTCAACAGAACTCAGCGGTAGTGTAGACGCTGGTATAGTTTTGTCGACAAAAGTCCACTTTTGTCGACAAAACTCAGTAGTCTAGACACACCCTTACAGTCCATTCATCCAATCCATATTCCCTTAACTTGCTAGCAGGAATATTGTGGGTGACCATATCAAAAGCTTTGCTAAATCTGGCACTGGGGGCCTTGGAAGGACCAGAAACAACTTATTTGCATATTCATAATTTGCTTAATGAATATGCAACTATGCAAATGAATGTTACAGGTTCTCCAAAAGCTCATGAATGGACTTACTGGTCCCTGTGTCAAAAAGTTTGGGAACCCCTGGTGTAGACCATGCCAAATTTTGAAATAAACTATTTCAAAATTAACTCGAAATAAGCTATGTAATTTGTGTAGCTCAAATTGGGTATCTTATTCCTAGCTAAGGGTGCAGTGTCATCACACCCCTATAGTGCTTCATGTCATGTTCTCTTTAGAGAATAATGAAGCTGCTCAGTGCTTGAGCTCCAAGAACGAATATGGAGAAACCTCTATTCATGGCAGAAAACTCTTTCCTAATTTGGAATTTGGTCTCATTAATCCAGAATTACCTGTGGAAATATATACAATTTATAATTAAAGCCTGCTGGTAGCCTCCCACATCCCAAACCCACAAAAAAAATCAGACTAAAAGCAAACATAAAGTAGTGGCCCATTGAAAGAAAGTATTGGGTTTACCCTCGAGAGAATTCTGACTACATTGTTCCATGTGGCTAAAAATAGAAAAATCTACTGTTTTTTCACAAAGCAGTATACTAGCATAATAAGCCACTTTCTCACCAGAATGAGCCCATTTAATATTACTGTTACTATTTTTATTTTAATAGGAGAGAGGTACACAATGGAAAAATTCTGCAGCAGACTGGATACAAATCCATTAAAAACTTGAAGCAATCTTCTGTGTTTGTTCCAATAAGTGGTTCAATGACCCCCTACTTTGCAAGATCTCTGTTGCAGTCTCAAAATATTTATGTGTAGTTTCTTTATTTTGTTTTCCACTTACTCATGAAGTTGAAGCTCTTGTCCACCACTTACTTGGGGAGCTTCTTTTGTTTCAACATTCTGCAGCTTGATGAAATTGTATTACTGAACTGGAGTGGTTAAACTTGCTGTAAATTAATACTGGACAATTAAGGAAGACATTAAAACTAAGCAGCTATTGTGAAACTGCCATGTAAGATGCAAGTAAGCACACTTTTACAGCAGTCTGCATTATATGCATATTGCCTAATGCCACTAGATAAATCTCTAAGGGTATGTCTACACAGCAAAGTTATTTCGAAATAACAGCCCTTATTCTGAAATAACTTTCCTAGTATCTACACAGCCAAACAGATATTTCGAAATAAATTCAAAATAGCGGAGCACTTATTTTGAATTTGGTGAACCTCATTCCACAAGGAATAATGCCAAATTCAAAATAGCTATTTCAAAATAAGTGCTGTGTAGACACTTATTTCGAAATAGGGGGACTCCAGCATTCCCAGGGTGCCTTGGTGTCCACCCTAGCCTCAACCAAGAACACTCCTCTCCCTCCCCCATCCCCAGAGACCTTAAAGGGGTAGACTCTGGCCACAGTGCCTCTGCCAGCTCCAAGCCTGCCAGCCCAGAGCCAGCAGTCACTGTCCCTGACCCAGTGGCCCCAAAACATGAGCCAGCAAGCCACTGGCAGCCAGCCGTCTACCACTCCCTAGGAGCAGTCTGCCAGCTCCCAGGAGCCTGCCGGGGCCTGGAGAAGGCAGGTGCCTTCCTGGTCCAGGGTGGAGATTATGGACCTTACTCAGCTTTGGAGGAGATGCCCCCAGTGTTAATGATCTCCACACTAGATGGAGGAACGCGGCCATCTATGGCAGGATAGCTGCCAGCCTGGCCACCAAAGGCCACATGCAAACCCAGAAGCAGGTTTGCATGAAAATCAAGTTAGTACGGCGAGACCCCCAACCCTGAGCCCTGAGCTTTCCCTCCCCCTTGCTTCCCCCTTCCAACTCCCCCCTCTCAGGTTTCCCCCTTCCCTTTCCCACCCTCTCCCACCACCTTTCCCCAGTCTCACCAGAGTTTCATTCCTTCCCCCCAGTTTTTTTAAATAAAGATAGTTTGTGTTCATGAAAATAAGAGTATTTTATTTGACATCAGGAAGTGGGGTTAGGGCGGGGTAAGTGGAAGGATGTGAGAGAGGAATGAGGCACAAGCCCCCAGTGGGGCAGATCAGGGAGGCTCTTAGTGCTCCTCAGGGTGGAAGCTCTCCCTCAGGGCCTCCTGGATACTGACAGCCCCCCGATGGACCTCCCAATTGGCAGCCTGCACAAAGTGCAGCCAGCCTCGTAGCAATGCGTCCAAGAGAAGCATCAGAGTAGCCAGGGGCAGCTCTGGCTCCATGTTGCAGAGTGCTATGGTGTCCCAAGTGAGGGCAACCAGCGCATGCAGAGACAAAATGCTTTGCTGTCCCTCATTGAGATAGACAAGCAAGCAGGGAAACCTGAGAACTGGCTGTCCAGGATGGGTCCCTTTAAGCACAGACCTCAGATAGTCTCAGGCAGCAGCCCCACACAGTAAGTCCTGACCTGGTGCCCTGCCGGAACTGGCTTCGGCCGACCTTAAATGCGATTCAGAGTGTGGATGCGCTATTTCAAAATAGCAAAATGCTATTTCAACATGCATTTTGTGTGTAGATGCGTTATTTAGAAATAAGCTATTTTGAAATAAGATATTTCAAAATAACACTGTAGTGTAGACATACCCTAAGCTCTAAAATGGGAGGAAGTAAAGACATAAGAACGGGAGTCAAGAGGCTTAGTTCTAGTCCCCACTCTGGCATGGTCATACCGTGTGGCTTAAGGCAAGTCATTTCACCCCTCCATGACTGTTTCCCTTAACAACCCTCCTCTCACTTATATATTTAGGCTACACACTTGGGGGCTTCAATCAGTGTTTGTAAGATGCCTAACAGTGTTGTGTCATTATGAGTTGGCGGTCTCAAAGGTCTACTGAGACAACATCAAAGACAATTCCTTAGAACATTGTGATAGATCCATTGAGCTAAAGACACATGGCCAAACACTGATGTGCACATGTGTAGACAAAGCCTTAGGTAATACATTACGAGTTATTGCAAACCTAAAGATGTGCATCTGTGTATTACATATAGGCTATGTCTAGACTGGCATGATTTTCCACAAATGCTTTTAACGGAAAAGTTTTTCCTTTAAAAGCATTTGCGGAAAAGAGTGTCTAGATTGGCACAGAAGCTTTTGCACAAAAGCACTTTTTGCGGAAAAGCGTCCGTACCAATCTAGACGTGGTTTTGCGCAACAAAGCCCCGATCGCCATTTTCGCCATCGGGGCTTTTTTGCGCAAGACAGTTTTTAGCTGTCTACACTGGCCCTCTTGTGCAAATACATTTGTGCAAGACGGCTTTTTCCCAAACGGGAGCAGCATAGTATTTGCGGAAGAACACTGACAATCTTACATTAGATCGTCAGTGTTCTTGTGCAAATTCAAGCGGCCAGTGTAGACAGTCTAGACGCAGCCATAGTGTGTACTTAGAACTGCTACTTATGCTCACACCAAGAAGTGCACATTTGGGATATTTCCCTTTACTATACATTTGGAAACTCACTGTACTCCAAAATAACAAGCATACATCTGGACTAGTTCAGATTTGCAGAAAATAGAATACTGCTCAACGTGCAATTTGTTATGAACTATAAGATTTGATTAAGTAATATGACAGTTCACTGGAAGAAAAACGAAGCTTGGACAAAAATTGAAGATTATGCTGTACAGACATGCAGCAAATGAAGTGGAAAGAAGGATTATCGTAACAGAGAGCCTTCCCAAACTATAATAAAAGTACAAATACTTTGCGCCTTGGGCAGTAGATCTATTTCATATAGAAAACAGCTGGGTGAATTCAAAGAACTAAAATAAAAGAACACTTCAGATGAGTATACTTATAAAACATAGAGAGAATACTTATAAAGTTTGTGGATGATACCATGGTGGGAGGGGTTGCAAGTGTTTTGGAGGATAATACTAAAATTCAAAATTATCTAAGTGGAAAAATGCAGAGCACTCTACTTAAGAATGAACAATCAATTTCACACACAGAAAATGGGAAATGACTGCCTAGGAAAGAGTACTGAGGAAAGAGAGCTGGGGGTTTTAGTGCATCACAGACTAAATACAAGTCAACAGAACTAACCCTCACTCCCCACCTCCAAAACAAACAAAAAACCTCCCAGTATTCAGGGATGTATTAGCAGGATTCTTGTAAGCAAGACACGAGAAATAATTCTTTTGCTTTACTCCATATTGATAAGGTCAGTTCCTTCCTGAAATGTAGTACACAGATATGGACAAACTGGAGAACGTCCAGAGCACAGCAACAAATTTGATTAAAAGTCTAGAAAACATGATCTATGAGGAACGATTAAAAATAATTGGGTTTGTTTAGTCTGGCCAAGACAAGACTGAGAGGGAACTTGATAACAGTTTTCAAGTTCACAAAAAGTTGTTACAAGGAGGGAGAAAATTTGCTCCCATTAACCTCTGACATAAGACAAGAAAGCAATGGCCTTAAATTGCAGCAACAGCATTTTAGGTTGGGCATTAAAAAATATTCCTGTACCTAACTACCCTGACAGGAAGTTGTTGCTTAGAAAGGTAATGGAATATCCATCACGGAAGATTTTTAGAACAGGTTAGGTAAACACCGTTCCAGGAATGGTCTAGTTATTATGCAGTCCTGCCCAGAGTGCAGAGGCCTGGACTAGATGACCTCTCAAGGTCCTTTCCCGTTGTACGTTTCTATGATTCTATGAAAGATATAAACCAGAAAGTGATCCTAACATAAAGAGGGCAGCTGTAATTAATGTATTACAATATTAGACTGTGAACCAGTAAATAAAAAAGTTGACTTGCTACTTGTTCCAATATTCTTGCAGAATTTTGATTTCATAGCTTTCACCTTCTAGGACATGAGTTATGACCCACTGATGTCAATGGAAGACTTGTCATTGCACTTAAAAGGATGGTGGGTCAGGGTATAAGTATCTGATTATATAAATACCTACATTTCTAAGTATCCATTAACTATTAGACACCTTGAGACAACTAGATGTCTCAAAAGGGCACACTAAATAAAGTTTAGAACACATGGTCTTATTTCTGTTTCTATACAGAAGCTTTTAGAGCTATTAGAAGATTTCCCTGACATTGCTGGAGCCAGAAATGTTCTCATTTGAATCCTGGGAGGGGGGAGGAGCTTCAGTCCCCTCCCCATCACTAAACAGTGCCTGTGGGGGTGGAAGGCTCAGGTGGGGATGGGGACAAAGGGTTCAGTATGCAGGCTGCCCCAGGGGAAAAAAGAAAGCAGTTTGGGGCCAAGTGAGAAGTGTCTGTCCATGGCCACTGCAGCTGCAGCGGGAACAGATGGAGGTGGGGTGCATATCCCCTGACTGGTGGATAGGCAGACATCCACAAAAACAGACAAACTATCTCAAATATATAGTAGACTGCTGTTCTTTTCTCCATCCCTTCCTCCTGCTTCCCCAATCGAGTTATAACTATCCCGGTTCCCATCTCTGTCCCCTTGATGGCTCCCTGTGCTCATTATATAGTATAACTGTTCCCGTGAGCAGAACCTTCCCTTCCCATGTTATGAGCAACACTTACATTCCAGGCACATCCCATTGTCATGGCACAACCAAACACATACCTTGCTTTAAGTTATGATATGAGGAAGCTGCATACCAAATGTGGTGATCTTAGCACTTTCCTCTGACTTTCCTTACTCCTCATAAAATGAGGGTTATAGGAGTCGGAATAAAAAGTCCTCCAGCTTGCCATTATTTTACAATAAAGGCTTGTAGTATAAACATGCACTATGTTATTTCAGTTATTCCGAAGTAATGCAGCTATATAGACGTACCCTGTTATCCACATTGGATCTTTCTAATGGAAGATCAATGGTTTCATACACATTTGAAAGCCTCTGGCTGTTAGTGATAGAGATGCAGCCGTGTTACTCTGGTCTAGCTGAAACAAAAGACAGAACTATGTAGCACTTTAAAGACTAACAAGATGGTTTATTAGGTGATGAGGTATCATGGGCCAGACCCACTTCCTCAGATCAATATGTGGAAGAAAATTGGCACAACCATATATACCAAAGTGATACAATAAAAAAAGAATGCATGTGAAATTGACAAATCAAATTTTAGAATAGAGTAGGGGTGAGGGGGGAAGATAGTGTCTGTGAGTTAATGACATTAGGGGTGATAATTGGGGAAGCTATCTTTCTAATGGGTGAGATAATTAGAGTCTTTGTTTAGACCCATACATAAAGTGTTAAATTTAAGCATGAATGACAATTCAGAAGCTTCTTGTTGACGTCTGGAGTTAAAGTATCTTTGAAACAATATACATGTTTTAAGGTCATTGAGGGAATGGCTGAAATGGCAAGCAACAGCTTTCTCTCTGTGAGAGAGTCTTATGTCTGTTTTGTGTGCATTGATTCTTTGGCGAAGTGTCTGAGAAGTTTGTCCAATGCTCATAGCAGACAGACACTTTAGGCACATGATAAACCATCTTGTTAGTCTTTAATGTTCTGGCTGTTAGGAACTGAAACTACATCAATTAAATAACTTCCACACTGCTCAGTTACAGAAAACTGCCTGCAAAAACTATCATGAAGGTTCTTTTCCTTAAAAGCATCTTCAACAATAATTCACCTTTACTTTGCTCCACAGAAGCATTGCTCTGCTGAACCACAACCAACTCCTTCTGGGTTTTACTTACACCCACAATTATCCCTATTACAGTAAGGGTACAGCAGGGCTAAAGTCTAATTAAGCTATGCAATTTTCAGCTACATCAATTGTGTAGCTTAAACTGAAATAGCTTAACTTGGCTTTTGGCATTGTCTACACAGCAGGAAGTTGAAAGAAGAACACTCGTCCTTCAACTTCGCTTACTCCTCATGTAATGAGGGTTACCATGAGTCAGAGTAAAAAGTCCTCCAGCTTGACATTAGTTTACAGATAGTGCAATGAGGTTCTCAGCTACTTCAGACAAATGGCTTCTACCTTTTTCATATTCACGTTCATAAGCTTTACACACCTCTGCTGCTGTGGGTTCCAGGGCTAGCTGCTTCTTGCCCTTTTATACCCTTCGCCCAGCCTCTTACCAGCCCTATTCTTCTTCCTCCCCCAAGTGCCTCCTGCATGTTGTCCAACCACTGATTGCAGAAGGCAGGAGGCCCTGGGAGGAAGTGGGAGGGGCTGATCAGTGGGGCCACTGGTGAGCCAGAGATATTGTGGGAAGGGAGAGGGTCTGATTTGGTGATATGATGGGCACCCATTTTTCCCACCATGTAGGTGCCTATCTCAGAGCTAACCATGAAGTTAGCACTTTTCCAGGTGATTTTCAGTGTGTAGAGTTTTGCTGGGAAAACTCCCATCCATCCGGGCTGAATTCATGCTTCAGGTCCATCAATGAATCAGTTACCATAGGACATGTTCTGCTCTGGCTGCTAACACAGTGCTGCCTACCTGCTGTGATTGTCTCTGAGCTCTAGAAGAAGAGACTGAGAATTAGAATTATTTTATCTGTATCTGATTCCTTTATCCCTTTCCAGTGAGGGGAATCCCTGAAATGAAAAACAGCCTGACTCCTGCAGGAAGAGGATCCCTAACAATTGTGACTGTCCATCCCTCCACTGAGGAGTCAAAATTAATCTTTGCATGTGGAGATTATTAGTGAAGATGAGTATGTACCACATTTTAGTGAGATAGTCAAGGAAATTGTTTGGGAGACCCCCACCCCCATTCACTGAATTATCTCCTCAAGTCAGGGGACAAGGATTTAGTGATTTGATTAACTGCTTTCTTGGAAACCTCTGGAGGATTTTACTATCTTATCCCACTTATTTTATTCTTCCTATCTCAGTTTACTTGACTGGGGAAATTCATGGATATTATCACCATTGGAACCAGTGATCACGGGAGTCGTATTTTACCTTGTTAGAGAAAGAGGGGTAGAGGCACCGCAAAACACATTTTAATATCCTGAAGAACCTTGATCTGTCCATCAGGTGCTATAGGAGGTATCCGGCATAGGGCTGCTACAGCACATTATAAATGATAAATAAATAGTATATAAAAGTAATTGGATCTCAGTACATTATAAATTAGAAATGTTCTTCATTTGATTTCATGATTTCGGAACTTTGTGTAATATATAAATAGATCTAACTGACTTTAAAATTACTTATAGTGTACATATAATGTCAGTAGCATACAACATGCTGAAGACTCTCATGCCAAACCCACCACAGTAACTACCCTTCTTTGCCCTTGGAGCCAATAATAGATTCTTCACAGCTGTGTGAGTTTGGAATGAGTGTAGATGTTAACCATTTCTCTTGTTATGTCTGGAGCTTCTTTTTACCTTGGTTATAGTCTGTTAAATATGGGCAGGGGAAGAAAGAGCTGTGTTCCTTCCAGCTGTGTCAATTTCCTTGGCAGCTACTCACTTAATGAGGTGAATGGAGTGATTGTAAATGGTGCTTTGATGTACTTGTGCCAGCACAGATTCAAGGCTTGTCTTGCTTCTGTGCTTGTAATTTATTATTAATTATTATTATTATTATAAAGATGAGAGCTCTGCTCTGTGATTCCAGAGTGCAGAATTCATCAGTAATTTACAGTAGGAACTCTGCCATTGTTCAGAAATCAACCAGGGATTTTGATTACGTAAGTAGAATCCTGCAAATCCATGGATATCTGCTTTATATCCACAGATCCTTTTTGCATATGCAGATGCGGATTCTGGTACAAATTTTGTATTTTTGCAGGGCTGTATCCATAAGACCTTAATAGTCACCAAATTATGATGCAAGATTTATTTTCCTAACCCTGTGAGCACATGAAAAATATGGCTTTTCCCACCTGCCCCCTTAATCCACTTTCCCTTTTAATTAAATTACTAGCTGAGAACTGGGGTAGTAGATCTTGTGCCTTGATAAGCCTGTCTGTCACCCTCTTGTTATATTTCTGAAGCTAGCAGAGAAGGAGCTAGATGGAAAGTTAGACAGAAGTAGAGGGAGCTGATGGATGCACAGCTGTGGGCTGTGGTGACTTTATTGCTCTGGCTTGCAAACTGAAGCTACCATAAAAGTAAGGGCTTTGCATGGGGGAGAGCACAGAGTTGAATGTTTAAAGGGACAGGACATCACATTCATTTACCCTATTTTAAAAAACATATCCAAACATATACTTTATTGTTTACATAGCTAACATGAAACAATAATATACAAATAGCCTAACTAAAAGCTGTGGCTGAACTTCCAAAGACTCATAAATAGAAAAGGATTATTCTGCCCTGGAATAGTAACTCCTTAACTAAACAATTTATAAACTAAGGAACACAAATGGTCTTTGCATTGGTTTTTGGGATAATTTGGTTATGGTGGTACATCAGTATCCTGAATAACAGAAACAATCATTAATAAAAAAATCAACTGAATCAGCTACAAAGGAGTCTTCTACCAAATTGTCAAGATTAGGACTTGTAACACAAGCAGGTTAGATCAGAGGAATAGAATGTCCTCCTGTAACATCTCTGGATTCAGTACTTGTTGAGGCTGCAACCAATCCACATATTGTTTCCATAAAATACCAGTAGATAGTTTTACCCTGAATTACACACTTTCTGTGCATTTTACAAGTTCTTCAGGTACCTGTTTCCTTCCACCACTGTAGCTGCAAGTCCACACTATGTCTCTGACTCAAAAAGAATGATATCGAGTCTTGCATCACTTATCAATTTGCATACATTGGGATTTGGATACATATGAAGCAATATCAGGATGCAGCAAATTCAAAAAGAACAAAATACATCATTTCAAAAAAAGAGTTGCAAGTGACTCTTGGGTTATGGCATGTGGTGTGTTCCTGTAGACAAGCAAGGCATTTGCAATTGCTGCTGATGACTCAAAACAGAGTTGTGAGCTTTTAAGAATTCTTAAGAGTTCTTATATAAAGTATTCTGCTAGTCCATTTGTATCAGGATGGTAAGGAAATGAGTCTGTGTGCTAATTTCCATTTGAAACCAAAAACCTCTGAAAATCTTCAGAATAGAATTGAGGTCCATTGTCACTCACCAACTATAATGGCAAAGCTGACTGGTTAAATAAGGTAAAAAGTTGTCCAAGGGAATGCCTAAGGAAACTGCCATTGTGACTTCTTGTTAGCCAGTATAGTGAAACAATGAAGGCAAATGAAGGCAAGTTCCACAGCATCTCTCTCCAGCTGGTTTTTGAAATTGTTTTGTAGTAGTATAGTCACTTTTGGATCTGGGCAAGTTAAAATGTTTTCTAACAGGTTTCTCTGATTAACCATTACAAAGCAATTTCAACCCCCCCACAAAAGCTAAGTATTGGGCACCTACAGCCCACTGTATTAGCCTCATTTATCACAGACATTCTAATTGACAATATTCTTTTCCTTCTCTTTCCCTCCCCATTCTCTCTTTTTCTGCTATTTATTTGTACCTCTGGACCCCTTGCTCCATTCATCTGAAGAAGTGGGTTGTGCCCAAGAAAACTCATGATGCCATCTACATTTTTTGTTAGTCTCTAAGGTGCTGCAGGACTATTCATTGTTTTTTAAAGTTTTTTTCAGAGACAGACTAACACGGCTACCCCTCTGAGACTTTTGAAGTTGTGGGTATTGGCTCTATACCTGTATTGCAAAATGTTTGACCTTGGGGTAACACCCATAAGATAGTTAGCCCAGACATCTTGAAGGGACTAATTAAATTAAGTGGCTAATCAAGGGACACTTAACTCACAATGGACCATGGGAGACACCTATCTACACTGAAAATGGACCTTCCTGTGGAAGTTCCATATGAAGTACAATATAGGCAATGGCAGCTGCCATGACAAAGCAAAACTAATCATGGACATGTGACTTGCCCATGTGGTTCCACGCTCCATCTTTACCTGTAATTTCCACAGTAAGAACAATGGGCTTCCCTCCACATAGCAGAAGCTATAGAAGGCTCCGGTGACACCTCCATTTTGCCTCTTTTCTGATCAAACCTCTGAGCCTATACTAATGGAAGCAGTCTAACCAAGAGATTGAGGAGCTTTCAAATATTTGGGAAGCAACCAGAAACTTGACTCAAGCCAGAAGTTTATTCCATCACTACAACAAGCCTGAACCAAGAACTTTGTCATTATTATCTGTATTTGAGCCCTTTAAATGACTTTAACTCTCATCTTTCTTTCTTTTTTTAAATAAACCTTTAGATTTAAGATACTGAAGGATTAGCAAAAGCATGATTTTGGGGTAAGAGCTGAGTCACATATTGATGTAGATGTGTGACTAGTCCTTTAGGGATCAGAAGAGACTTTTTATTTTATTAATTTGGTTTTAAATAACCATTCATCATTTAATAGTGAGAGGATAGCTCAGTGGTTTGAGCATTGGCTTGCTAAACCCACGGTTGTAAGCTCACTACTTGAGGGGGGCCATTTAGGGATCTGGGGCAAATCTGTCAGGGGTGATACTTGGTCCTGCTGTGAGGGTAGGGGACTGGACTCGATGCCCTCTCAAGGTCCCTTCTAGTTCTATGAAATAGTATATGTTCATATATTATTATTAAGGGTGTGTCTAGACTACATGTTTCCATCGACGGAGCCATGTAGATGAGTTTACTAGACATAGCAAAATGAAGCGTCGATTTCAATAATCACCGCTTCATTTACAAAATGGCCGCCGTGCTGTGCTGATCAGCTGATTGTTGGCACAGCGCGGTAGTCTAGATGGGGATCAGCTGAACCCTTTGTCATCAGATCCTTTATGACTTGTGAAATCCTTGTTAGTGACCAGTGACCAGAAGGCAGGGGCATCTCCCACACCTGATATGGCAGAAACGATTAGAATGCAGAAGGCAGAAAATGAGCAGTCACCTGAACATGAATTCGAAAAGGCTGAAGTACAGAAAGAAGCCTCTGCAATGCATGTGGAATAGCTGGTTGCGGAGGAGACATCTCACAAATATCAGCTCCAAGTGTTAGAAGAACAGAAAAAGTCATTGCCACCTGGAACTCCCCTTCCTCTCCATAATGCAAAAATCTGGGAAAGTAGCCGCTCCTCCTCCTCCTCCATAGCTGGCTGTTCTCTGTTTTGGTGTCACAGCAGCCCCTGCTTAGAGAAATGCAATTGTACCCTGTAGTGCCTTTCTGGCAGAATGTGTTTTCTGCAGGGAAAATAATTCTGTGGGGGCAGCGAATTCTGTACTGTAGCACAAAATCCCCCCAATAGTAGCTTATATAAATGGGTGCAGTAATTCCATTGAAATAAATGGAATTGCACCGATTTGCACCACTGATGTATTGGCCCCAACTATTTCAGTCTCTCACATCAACATTATTTGGAAACCTTATTGATTGCCCTAATTAGGGTTAATGGCCAATGTTGAATAGTCAATTTAATTATATTATTTATCAGATATTTGTTGGAGCAGAACTCTGGTTTCAAGTAGAAGTTGCTAGGTGGTCAGATATTCTAGCCTTTTTACTTTGTGATCCTGTTTGTGCATTGGATATTAGCACTGGCCATTCCAGAAAAAAGAATGAGGGATTTTTTTCCCAAATCTCAGGTAATGCTTTAATCTTTTCCATCAATGTGTGGATATTTTCCATCTATGTGTGGAATAAATGGTATGTGTACCAAGGCATGTCTGAATGCGCACCACCAATAGAAGTAAAACTCTAGCTGTAGGCACTCTGCTAATCAGCTGGGCAGCATTTGAATCTCTCCTGGGAGGCTGAACAAGCTTACACATAGCTTACAGGGAACCCTGATCCTGGGATGTTTTTATTTTTCCTTTAGATCAGATTTCTTTCTGAAACCTAATTTTCATTGATAAATTTTGTAAGGGTATGTCTACACTACCCCGCTAGTTCGAACTAGCGGGGTAATGTAGGCATACCGCACTTGCAAATGAAGCCCGGGATTTTAATTTCCCGGGCTTCATTTGCATAAACTGGGCGCCGCCATTTTTAAATCCCTGCTCGTTCGAACCCCGTGCCGCACGGCTACACGCGGCACGAATAGGTAGTTCGGACTAGGCTTCCTAGTCCGAACTACCGTTACTCCTCATTCCACGAATCCCGGGCTTCATTTGCAAGTGCGGTATGCCTACATTACCCTTCTAGTTCGAACTAGGAGGGTAATGTAGACATACCCTAAGGCTATGTCTAGACTGCAGGCTTCTTTCGAAAGAGGCTCTTTCGAAAGCATCTTTCGAAAGAGCCTCTTTCGAAAGATCGCGTCTAGACTGCAGGCAGATCTTTCGAAAGAGCAATCTGCTTTTTCGAAAGAGAGCACCCAGCGAGTCTGGATGCTCTCTTTCGAGGAAGCCCTATTTACATTGAAGAACGCCTTCTTTCGAAAGAGGAACTTTCGAAAGAAGGCGTTCTTCCTCGTGAAACGAGGTTTACCGCCATCGAAAGAAAAGCCGTGTTCTTTCGAAATTATTTCGAAAGAACGCGGCTTGAGTCTGGACGCAGGGGAAGTTTTTTCGGAAAAAAGGCTACTTTTCCCGAAAAAACCCCTGAATCTGGACACAGCCTAAATAATCACTGTTTACTATATATCCCGGGAGGAAAAACACTCATCATTTTGCATGTATTTATTAAATATTGAGTAAGAGATGATACTGGGAGGGAGTAGTTATGTGAACTAGTTATGACCCTAATCTCTTCAGTTACAGACCATGTAAGAATCCTCAAGTGTTTGAGGCAGCAGACCACAGGTCTCTGAATATACTTAATTATCTGCTGGTTTCATGAGAAATATTTATACGGTGTTGCTGAACTTGTAGCTGTCCACAGGTGGGTTATTTTGTGTGCACCTAAAGTGTTGAGTTTAAGCATCTGCTGGGTTTAAGCATCTCAGGCTATGGGTGTCAGGAAGCAGGAAAAAATTATGGGAGGATTTTTAAAATAAAAATTAACTAACTGGCTGGATTTTCTCAAAAAAATTATCCGTATGAGCAACAGTAAGGAGAAGAGGAGAGCCAGGAGGAAGGGAGCAGAAAGATCCTTAGGCTCACTTTGCAGCCCCTGTTACAGGCTTATAACATGAATTCAGACTGCTGCACTTTGGCCAGACCCTGTGATAGTGGGAAAAGGGAAAACAATAGACTTTGGAATCATTTCTGTGAAAGGCTGAGGGCTGTATAAAATGATGATGTGACCAGGGGGCTCCCACCAGCATGACAAAAGAGGAGTGCTGAGTTTTGTGGCCAATGGTGATAATAAAATGGGACCACTAAATTGAGTAAGCAGGTACTCTGCCAAAGAAAAAAAATCAAACAAGGGTCTGACAACAACCTTTGGAACTGGAACTGCACACACATGCAATTACTTGTGTAGGTGGCAGGAGAAAATAGGAAATAAACTTTGTTAAGCCTGTCATAACTTTTTTGTTTTCCAACAGGAAAGAAGTCAGGTATAATTGAATCTGTACTAAAATAGGATTTGTTTTGTTTTAGTTTGAGGTTTTTTTGCACAAGAAAGAAAATAGAAAATTACTACATTGTCCTAAATTTTTTCCTAACCCTGCTTTATACCTATGCTCCTTCGTTCCATCTTCTGAGAATTTCAGCATACCAAGAGATTCCTTCATGCTTTGCTACCTTTTATAAAAGTTATGTAATCAAATCAATGAATGGAGAATGACCTACTTGCCTAGTTTCTTATAACAGCACCCATCCCAACAGTATGAGATAAAAAAATCACAATCGACAAAGTGATCTAAATTTCTTCCTTATTGTCAATGATACAATCAGGGATATATTTTCTTCTTCTCTGTCTCTCTTCTCTCTTGCCTTCTTTCCTCCGGGCTCGTCTACACTGGCCCCTTTTCCAAAAGGGGCATGTTAATTTTACAGGTCGTAATAGGGAAATCCGCGGGGGATTTAAATATCCCCCGCGGCATTTAAATAAAAATGTCCGCCACTTTTTTCCGGCTTTTAGAAAAGCCGGAAAAGAGCATCTATACTGGCCCCGATCCTCCGGAAAAAGCGTCCTTTTCTGGAGGATCTTATTCCTACTTTGGATTTCCCTATTACGACCTGTGAAATTAACATGCCCCTTTTGGAAAAGGGGCCAGTGTAGACTTAGCCTCCTTGTTTCCCTTTCCTCCTTCTTGACTTCAACTCTTTTTCAGTTATGGGAGATAGGCTAAACCTTCAGTGATACTTCCTGTGAGCACACTGAAAGAAGAGGAATCACCATACTACTCATCATGACTACATTTTCATTTATGAATACTGCTTATAGCAAAGTAATTCATATTCACTGTCATGGACAAATCAATTAAAAGGATAATTATTGTAATTAAATAGTTTATTGAATGTTGGCCATTAACCTAATTAGGGCAATCAATAGAGTTTCCAAATAATGTTGATGTGAGAGACTACAGGTCCCCAGGCAGTAGTCCTACCATGGCCACCAACTGGCAGGTCACTGGAACCAGTGAAGAAAGGGGTTAGTAGTGCGCCAGTTTGCCAAGGGCTCAACCCATGAAAGTCCTGTCCGGGAGAGTTGTTTGACACACTAGGTAAAACAAAAGTAAGCACAGAAAGCTGTTTGAGCAATGAAGTGGTTTCCTGTTGGCTACCACTTTGGACCCTACTTCCCAGCTTGTTCCTGCGTTCCTTATCTCAGACCCAGTTCCAATTTTCTTGCCTTTCTAAAGGCCCCTGGCCATCCACCTGTCTTTTGATCCCTGCTTCATTCCCTGATCAAACTCTGACTTTCACCCTTGGGCTATGTCTAGACTACATGGCCTGTAAACGGAGCCATGTAAAACAGTTTATTCAGCATAGTCAAAGAAGTGGGGATTTAAATAATCCCTGCTTCATTAAAATAAAAATCGTCGGCACAGCGCGGCGGCCATCAGCTGATCTGTCACAGAGTGGCAGTCTAGACATGGCACAGTCGACAAAGCCTTTGTGGACCGCACCGCGTCTAGACTGCCACGCTGTGACAGATCAGCTGATTGTCGGCACAGCGCGGCGGCCATTTTTATTTTAATGAAGTGGGGATTATTTAAATCCCTGCTTCTTTGACTATGTCGAATAAACTATTTTACATGGCTCCATCGACGGAGCCATATAGTCTCGATGTAGCCTTGGATTGACTGCTGACTCTGTCTACATTTCTTACCCCTGACTTAGGTTCCTGGCTCCTAATGCCAAGGACTGACTTCCTATACCCTCTGGAGTTTCTGGTACTTCAAGGGACATTGGTGTTGCATGAGCAGGTGATCTATCTCAAAAGCAAACAATGGAGTGTTCTAGACAAGAATCAGGAATTGCAGGAGCAAGTCCCTGCAGACAATGCAGTGCTCCAGGTCCATTCAGTCACATGGTCACCCAAGCCTGAACCTGCTATCTCAGTGCCCCAGTGCTTTGATGGAAGAGCTCCAAATTCTGAGTCTACAAGAATCAATGCTACCTCTTGAACTTGCTGTGGCTGCGGATATACACTTCGCTTCTGATGCAAGTTAAGCCTAGTAGTCAACCTACTTACTGAAGAGGCATTAGACAAGTTCACACCCCTGGGATGCCTTCCATAAGAAATATCTTTGTTGTCCCCATCTGTAGCCGGCCAGAGTAAGTCTAAGATCCGACACTGGGTTCCCAAAGTACAAAGGATGCCACACAGGTATCTGTCATGCACAAACATTTTATTTCTTGACAGCTAACAGCTGTGCCCCATAAATTGAATAACAATATAACAAAAAAGCAGCATATTTTACCTCCCTTCCTGCAAGCCTGGGACCCCGGGCAGGATGCAGACGAAGTGGGAGGCTGTCTCAGTTTCCAAGGCGCTGGTACCCAAAGCCTATCGGTGAAGTCTGATTTGCTAGGCTCTGAGGCAGCCTTAAATACAGTTTTCCTTCCCTGTTTGGCAGTTTAGAAATTTCCAGGGCTTACTCATTAGTGCTGATGTAGAGCTTAGCTGTTAGTTATTGATCTGGTTCTGATCTGAATCTTCTTGTCCTTTGGCCCTGTTTATGTGATCGGTACTTTAGGGTAAACAGAGTTGTTTATGCATTCTTAACCTTATCTTATACTTGTTCTTGCTATACTGGCAACAATGCTTATCTTAAATGATGTATGTTCCCAAAGACTTGCTTCTGGCTCATCAGATATAGGGGAAAGGGAAAGGGAAAGGGGGGGAAGGAATGCAGTCCTCACCACACCTAAGCTAACACATACAAAGTTCTTCCGCAATTGACCACTACACCATCCATGCCTTCTCTGCTGAAGCTGCTCCATAGAAACTTCAGCAGGGGCTGAACACCTCTGCTTCCTAATCAGCTCATTTCTGCCATTTCATATCAGACACAGAATGGAATGAGGTAGCCTGGTTATCTCAGTTTTGATGGGGCTTGTGGGGTGAAATCAAGAATGAACTGACCCCAGTTGAGTCACCAGCATGACTGGACACCTTCACAGATCTGTTATCCAGACTGACAATCGTCTGCTCGAGTGATGGGACAAAAGAAGACGGCTGTGTCTCCCCGTTATTACATTGTGCTCCACCATTTGAACCAATACAGACAGACCTGGCTTGTTGCAACATGCCCCTGGATAAACAGTGCAGGTAAAAGCTTAACCTGTATTACTTCTGTGGTAAGGTGGCCCTCATGCTATCTGCAGTTGTTTCATAAGGAACCCATCCCAAAGGAATCTGGGATATACGCTATGTCAAGCTTGATGAAGAGGGCTAGCCTGAGCCCCCTGACAGTTTCTCACTGAAGCCCAAACTGAGCTCCTGACTGGAATGTGTACTGTTTTCCATTGACCAACGCTGTACCTGTCAGTGCTAGTTTAATTACAAATCATAGGGCATCCCCAATGACTCCCCTTACAGTGGGCCATTATGGACTCGTGCACAGCACACAATTTTATAAACACAGAATTAGATTGGGAACTACAGATTCCACTTTATGGCTCTTAGATATGCACTAACTACAGTACTTAGGCTGCACTATGGCTACATCTACACTGGCCAGTCATGCGCAAGAACATATGCAAGTGAGGCATAGCAATGAATATCGCCGTGCCTCATTTGCATACTTAATGAGCCATCATTTTTGCACAAAACCCCCCTCTTCTGTAAGAGCCATTCTGCCTGAAAATAAGCAGCAAAATAGCTCTTGCTCAAAAAGGGGGGTTTGCACAAGAAGAAATAGTGTAGACTGCTCCTTCTTGCACAAAAGCCCCTTGTGCAAAAATGGCAGCTCATTAACTATGCAAATGAGGCATGACAATATTCATTGCCATGCCTTATTTGCATATGTTCTTGCACAAGACTGGCCAGAGTAGACCTAGTCAATATGTTCAGGCTTGTGTTTTGCTGTGGCACTCTTAGTATCTTTCCCAGTGCTGAAGAAGAGTTCTGTGTAACGCAAAACTTGTCTCTCTCACCAACTGAAATTGGTCCAATAAAATATATTACCTCACCCACCTTATCTCTCTAAGCTGAGGCACTCTGGTTGGAAAATGTTGGCCATCATTATTGTTAAACACTCTTAATTAGATGCCATTAAATCATGTAAGCATCTGCAAAAATTTGTGATGAGATTTTCTCTCAAACAGTAAATGCTGGGCCGTTTTGACAAACTATCCCTGACAACAGCTCCCTTATTCTCTTCAGCTCTCTCCACAGCATCTAGACTGCTTGCCTTCCTGTTCAGCCTCACCAGCCTGTTCCTGAAGTTACACAAAGGAGCAAAGGAAGTGCTGGCCTGAGTCATTCATTCAGAAAGCACTCAAACCTTTCAAGCCTCATGTAAACAGAATTCCTATAAAAAGCTGAGGAGCCCAAAAGACATATACATTATATGTCTGAAAGTCTAAGATTCAGAAAGAAAAATAGTTTGTTTAAGTTAGAAGCAGGCTGTCATTACAGGTCAGTGCAGTAATACAGAAACTAAATGCAATGAGATCATTCTGACAATCTGAATTTCATTACTATGCTGGGGAAATATAAATATTCATTGATAATTTTTATTGCCTTTCATTCTCACAATATGTCCCTTTTATTTCCCTTGGAATTATAGTAGCAGGTAAGCTCTGACAGTTCTAATAGATTTCATGACAGAAAGTCCTTTTAGCTTTTCAAATTTGGGAACAGGGTTGGGGAAGATTTTTGTCAATGTTTTCATTCATGAAGCTGGTTGTACAGTACTTGTGTGGGAACAGTATTTAGCATTTTGCCTCTAAACAAATGTGACCTTAATATCCAGCTTTTGAATAGAATCCACTAAGTCAGACTGGAGATAATCTCCCTCTCCCTCCCCACACACACTTCCCAGTATGCCTCTGCACTTTGCAACAAATATGGTGTATAAAGATCACCCACTGTTCTGCAGTGTACTGTGCCAGAGCTAACCCTTCCCTCATTACCCTGTTTATTTTTCTGTTGGAAACAATAGCCTCTAATTACAGAGAGGCTGTGTAAATGTGGCAAGCAAAATGAATCCTACGCCACATTGCAATGTCTGGGAAGATCTCTCAGTGACCTAACAAGTTGGGAAATAGCTTGTATGACTTCTGTGGCAGGGGAGCCTTAATCAAAAACATCAAAAGAGGAGTACTTTGGAGTGGCAAGGAATTTTATACAGACTTAACTCACAGTCTGTGCCAACTTTGACATATTCATGTCAGAGGTGTAGGAGAAGGCAGTCTATATTCCACAATTCGCTCCAGTACTATACACCCTGCTTTTGCTTGGGGGTGATATCAATCATACAATTGGGTTTTCAGGGCTTTGTAGACACACCACAATTGCCTGTCTATGACACTTTCTTTACTACCATCTGAATTTCTTTGAACTGTCGGCCCCAGCTTTTTTTCATCATTGGATATGAGATGCTTGAAACTTGCAAAGCAGCCAAAGGGAAATAAATAATGTGGTGTACTCTAGCACTCATAAAAGAGACTGATTGATAGCACTGTTGTTCAGGTCTGCAAGATATATTGGTGTATCACTCTCCTGATCTCCTTCAACCTCTGGCCTTGGGCCTGTAAAGGAATGGAGACTGACATTCATGAAAAATTGTGTCATATTGCTTGGTGTTTTTTTCCCAATGGATGAACGTATGCTGCTGCTTTAGCACAATGAAAAAATCTTTCCCTTATCACAGATAGCTGTGGAGCAGATGATAGCTCAAAGCTAACAAGCTTATTTCCTGACCCATAGCACCTACTAACCACCACTCCTTCTTAAATATCTGAAAGAGCATGCAGTGAAAAAGGTGACAACTTTTATAATTTAAAGGAAAAGATCCATGTTAGAAAGACAAGGCAATTTTGGGGGATTGAAAGCTTGTCTCTCTCACCAGCAGAAGTCGGTCCAATAATGAATATGATCTCACCCACTTTATCTCTCTAACATCCTGGAACAAACATGGCTACAAGTGGTCCATGTTGACAGTGAAAGTTTCTTGGTGACACCTGGTGGTCTCAGTCCTGTCCCAGAAATAAAGTTCTAAAGTTGTTCACAAAACTACTCTCCAGTAGAGTGTAAGGACTAGGATATCAGTAGCCAGTCGTACTGGTTGGAGACAGATACCAGGAGCTCTAGAGACAGAGTTGGGAGTCAAGTGAAGCTGGAGTTGGAGCCAGGTTGAGGGCAGAGGAATAGGATCTGGGACTAGTCAAAAAAGCAAGAACTGGGATCAGGGGAGAATTTGGGATAAAGAGAGCAGGAACCAGGAGCAGACTAGATGCAAAAGTAAGGGTTTGAAACAGTAGCCATCCAGGAACCCACCTAGATTCTTGGACAAATGTTCCTCTGTTGCTGGGTCTCCTTCTGGCCTAAGTAGTGCATCCAAGCCAATCAGAAGGGCTAGACATCTTCCCTGATCAAAAGGTTAATTGTCAGAGCCCTTGGTAAGCTAGAGCTCTGATAGCCCCCCTTTCCACTGATCCTGATGAGCTGCCAGGTGATGGCCATTGTCTGATTGCTGGCTGGGAACATCCTAGGGTTGCCAATTTTGGTTGGACATATTCCTGAAGGTTTCATCGTATGACATAATCTTTAATTAAAGATTAATCCTCAATTCTCGGAGATTTTAGGACAGGACAATCCTGGGGGATTGAGAACCCGTAAACCTGCAACCCCGTGTTCAAGTCCTATAACCTCCCCCCCCCCCCCGAGCAATAATGGTCCTTGTGCATGGTGTTTACTAGATCAGAGTCATGGAGTCATGGATATCCTCCACTGGTTGCCAAGAGCAGCTGGACAGACAGTGGGCTCCAGCACTCCAGATGATACCAAACAGAAGGCCTACGCCCTGGACCTCAAAATTCCAGGCTCTAGTAGCTTAAAACATTTTGGGAATCCAGGGCATCCAGACTGAGATTGCTTGCCTAGCAGTCCTAAAGAGCAGCTGGAAGAGAGTGAGAAATATAACACACATAGTGGACTTTAAAATATAAATGATTTGCAATAGTCTAAAGCCAGATTTAAGTATCTTTCATGCTTTATGGTTAGGCAAAGCATTTGGATAAGAGAGGGTGTATTAAAAGGAAGGAAAACAGCTGCTGGGAGCAGAAATTACTAAGGTTCCATTAACAACATCTGGAAATGGGTCCAGAAGATGCTTGGAATAAAGAGTCTTATGGTTTAAGTGAGAGCAAGAGCCATAGGGGAAGCAAGTTTTGTTGTGCATTGTTTGGACAATCAGCAATACAGAGTTTCTCTTTACAAAAGTCAGCTTTCACTGAGAGTTACACAGTGCTAACGAAGCCAACACAATTCCTTCTCTATATTTAGAGTGGGAATTTACAATTCTACAGTAATTGAAAAAAATGACTCTTTATGGACACTGTTCTAAGTGTAGATGCAGTTTAATATAGCAGAATGAGCAAAGTTAAACATTTATTTTCCTTTCTGCTTGTCAGTGCAAGATAATTGTCTACAGAACTTTTCTGAATATCCTGTGCACATTGAAACATCCCAAGCCACCATTCTCCTTGGAAGTCAATGTTGGGCCTAATATGTTATAATCTACCCTGCAGCAGGATCTCACCAGCATGTTGTAATCTGCCCCGGAGTAGGATGGCATTGCAAATGTCGTGCTGTGCCAATGCATTCTAAAAGTCTGGTCACATGAGCTTTCAGAGAATTGCAATATCATCTTGGCTCTTTGTCCCCATAAATAGTCACCCATTTTGAGTAGTTAAAAGGATTAAATTATGAGGTCACCCAGAGAGAGAGAGTACAAATAAAGAATACACAATTATTTGAAAGCCACAATCAGACCAACAGTTCCCAGTAAATTAGAAGAATATGAAGAGATAGCTGATATATTGGACTCCTTAACACTAGTGTCATTGAAACTCCCTCCAGACCATCCCACTCCCCCAGCAAGAGCTCAGTTCTTTTGTTTGAGGTCTCTGTGCCATCCACATGCAGTGTCATCCTGTTGCCAGAAACAGGCAACAGTCACTTCCTTGACTATAGGTGGGAATCCCAATCATAATCCTCACAGCTTCCTTGTATGAAGATCACATTGACGGCATGTCCATTAAAAAAGCATTGATTAAAAGTGTTGCATGGCTGTTGATCAACCCTCAGTGTTGAGTTGCAAGACTTGAAGAGCATGGGCTTGATGATATGGAAGCTGTGAGACTGCACATTCTTATGGTTACCGCAAGCAGTGATAGCAGGAGTCGTCAAGTATATAATTGTGGAAGTCAGTTTGCTAAGAGGATCCGTAGTTCCCCTGGACTGTGCCAGGTTTTGACGGGTGGTGCAAAGAGAATGCTGATCCATTGCCACTAGGTGCTTGGAAAAAATATAGGAATGTGCTAACCCATAGATTTCTTCAAGCTTCAACCTTGTTCAGCCTATATATCAATGACCTGCCATCAACCCAGGCACAGAAGTTCATCTATGCAGATGAAAATGGCTATGGATTACAGGTTCCATTATTCTCCCATATGGATTCATAAGTCATTAAAAGACAGGACACAAAGGGTAGGAATAAATGGTAAGTTTTCAGAAAGGAGAGAGGTAACTAGTCATGTCTCCAAGGGTCCATACTGGGATCAATCCTATTCAACCTATTTAGAAATGATCTGGAGAAAGGGGTAAACAATGGGGTGGCAAAATTTGAAGATGATACCAAACTGCTCAAGATAGTTAAGGCCAAAGCAGACTGTGAAGAGCTTCAAAAAGATCTTATCAAACTAAAGGTATGTCTACAGTAGTTCGTTAGTTCGAGCTAGGTAGGGTAATTAGGGCAAGCGGAGTTGCAAATGAAGCCCAGGATTTAAATATCCCAGGCTTCATTTGTATGTTCCCGGGCGCCGCCATTTTTAAATCCCCCTTAGTCCGAACTCTGTGCCCGTAGCTACACACTGCACGGAGTAGGTAGTTCGAATTAAAGATCCTAATTCGAACTACTGTTACTCCTTGTGGAATGAGGAGTAACGGTAGTTCGAATTAGGATCTTTAATTCGAACTACCTAGTCCGTGCCGCGTGTAGCCGCAGGCATGGAGTTCGGACTGTAGCTCAGCAGTTTCTTTTTGTCTGTTCTTGAAGTTTTTTTGCTGAAGGATGGCTACCTTTAAATCTGCTACTGTGTGTCCAGGGAGATTGAAGTGTTCCCCTACAGGTTTTTGTATATTACCATTCCTGATATCTGATTTGTTTCTGTTTATTCTTTTACTTAGGGACTGTCCAGTTCGGCTGATATATATAGCAGAGGGGCATTGCTGGAACATGATGGCGTATATTACATTGGTAGATGAGAAGGTGAATGAACCCGTGATGGTGTGGCTGATCTGGTTAGGTCCTGTGATGGTGTCGCTGGTGTAGAAATGTGGGCAGAGTTGTCACCAAGGTTTGTTGCAGGGATTTGTTCCTGAGTTAGAGAGTTAGAGTTACTGTGGTGTGGTATATAGTTCCTGGTGAAAATTTGCTTTAGGTTGGCAGGTTGTCTGTGGGAGAGGACTGGCCTGCCTCCCAAGGCCTGTGAAAGTGAAGGATAATTGTCCAGGATGGGTTGTAGATCACTGATGATGTGTTGGAGAGGTTTTAGCTGAGGACTGTAGGTGTTGGCCAGTGGTGTTCTGTTGGTTTCTTTGTTGGGCTTGTCTTGTAGTAGGAGGCTTCTGGGTACACATCAGGCTCTGTTAATCTGTCTCCACACTTCCTTGGGTAGGTATTGTAGTTTCAAGAATGCTTGGTGAAGATCTTGTAGGTATTTGTCTCTGTCTGAGGGGTTGGAGCAAATGAGGTTGTACCTTAGTGCTTGGTTGCAGACAATGGATCATGTGGTGTGTCCAGGATGGAAGCTGGAGGCATGAAGGTAGGCATAGCAGTCAGTAGGTTTTCGGTATAGGGTGGTGTTTATGTGACCATCACTTATTTGCACCATAGTGTCCAGAAAATGGATCTCTTGTGTGGACTGGTCCAGGCTGAGGTTGATGGTGGGGTGGAAATTGTTGAAATCGTGGTGGAATTCTACCAGAGCCTCCTTCCCATGTGTCCAGATGATGAAGATGTCATCAATATATAGCTATACTTCTTTCATCATAACCAACAAGTTGTCCTTTGGCACCTTAGGGTACGGCTACACTAGCTCATTAGTTTAAGCTAGGTAGGGTAATGAGGGCAAGCGGAGTTGCCAATATTATTCCCCAATCAGTTTCTCATAATTGATCATAAGGTTTACCTACACAACATCGAACTGCCATGTTATCAATGGGCCCTTCTTAACCAATTCTACTCAGGGGCAAGTAGCTGGAGTTTTTGAGACAATCCAAGTCACGGTTTCAATGATACACATGTTGAGGAATGCCTTTTAACATAATGCAGTGGTGGACTCTGAGAGCTCTACTTGGCCACAGAGAGTGCTATTGCTTAGCTAGGAGGATATGCAGAGGCTAAATAAATAAATAAATCCTCACAGCTGGGCAGGATATTTTTAAGAGGACAGCAGATTTCCTACTGACTTCAAGCTCTGTCTTGATGTGGCCCAGCTTTTAGCTGTCAAATTCTTCAGAGGCTTGCACACATTTAAAAATGTGCTTTGCTGCAGAATTTGCTACATATACATTCTATTAGAGTCCATAAGTATGGGTGCGTATCTATGTCCATGAATGTCTATTACAGAAGTTATCAAACTAAAGTGTTATGCTCACATACTGACATGCTTTTAAACTTATTGCAGCCATCACTTCCTCCATCTGGCATTTTCCCTAAAGTTTTCTGACATCTTTATATGTCATTTTTGTGCTGTCACTGGAACTATAAAGTTTGGAACTTTTAATTTTTTTGAAATGCTGTAAAAACAATTTCTTGAAGTCCCACCCCATTAACTCTCAAACACTTTTTATGGCTGACCTCAGACTGTTATTGTTCTCCTCTCAAGTTTGGTGTCAGTCCTTAAAATTCCAATCAAAAGGAAGCTGGGGAAAAAGCTATCTAATTCTTAGGGCATAAATTGTTCACCTTCTATGGGAAGGAAGAAATTCAAGCTGTAACTGATAATGTGTTACATCCCTAGCTGCATTGAGCTTACACTGTCTTTTGAAAAATGTAGCACTGATAATTGTCAGAAGAATGCCAGAGTCGATGATGGAATACAACTCTTTCATTATAATAGTTTACATGTGAATGCTGACAAATATTTGGGTACTAAAAGCTGCATGATTTTAATGAGTTTATAGCAATAATAAATTTAGCCCATCTCCTGCTTTCATTCTTACTCTCTCTAAATCACATGCTAGAGGGTTGCTGCATTTATTGTCATTGGATTATGAGGAGACTTACAAACCTCAGTCAGGACTTCGGAAATATAATAAATCACATTCTCTAATGAGCGACCTTGCTTCTACCTGATCCATACTGTGTGTGAGGGGGGGAAAGAAGTGGGAGTTCAGTACAATCTAGAATTAGGACAGAGTTCAGAAACTGGATGGCCAATCCAGAAGGAAAATGAGATTTTGTTCATCCATTTGTTCCTTGGTCATTAACAGAAATTTCCCTGTTAAAGCATGTAAAGACATTACAAAAAGAACTCAGGAGATGATATTTGTCAAAAGCTTCACAAAAGTAACTGAGAGTCTGAATTAATTTGCACAGCCTGTACTTATCAGATAAGGCAGAATATTCCTTGAGTCTCAGATGTCAGAACTGACTATTATTTTCACATATAAAAAGAATCAGGTTAGATACCCCAGATGGTATAAATCAATGTTGATCTGTTAAAGCTTCTGGCACTAGAACTAGGCTGATTTACACCATCTGAGAATCCAGACTGCTACATAGCTGGGCAAGTCCCCAAAATAACATGCCCATCTAATTCAGCTTTTGACCAGAAACACTGGATTTTGAAGTCAGACTCAATTCCTGAATACTTAGGAATTCCGATGGGGACAGCATTTTGAATGTGCACAGTGCTACAGTCATGAAACTATCATTGAGTAGAATAGAGGGTGAGCCAAAAGGCCTCAAAGTGCACTGCTAAGGAGCTCCATGCTATCTGCATTTATCTAAGCAAGAACTATTCTATTTGCTGTTTTTTTAGAAAAGGAAAGTTTATTTTATTTCACGTGGAAGAGGTCAACTATAGGGAAGGATGAAAAACCAGTCACCTTAGAAGCAAGGATCAGGCTTTTGTAGTCAGGTATACTTTAAAAGTGACCATGGCTAATGGCATAGTAATTAGTAGTTGTCCTTAATTTTGATATTTGTTTTCAATCTACCAATGTGAAGACAGCAGAAGAAACTGAAGAACAGTGTTGCATCAGAAATTTAGTCAACCTCAGATTATATATATCACTACATTGTTGGTCCAAAATGAGGTTATTGGTTGTGGATGAACTAAAGTTAATATTTTAAGCATTATTAGTATTTCCATTGTCTAAGTATTCCTTTTCGTATTCTCACTGCTGGTTAGAAATCATTTTCTAGAAGCTGGGAATGGGTGATGGGATGGATCAGTTGATGATTGCCTGTTCTGTTCATTCCCTCTGGGGCACTTGGCATTGGCCATGATTAGAAGACATGATAAATAGACCTTTGGTTGGACCCACTATGGCCGTTTTTATGCTACTTATAGAATGTTGAGGCCAACTGAATCACTTTTTCTAAATGTCCATATAGCTATGACAGGCTGTCGAGAGTCAAAATTACAGTCATGATTAACCCCCCTCCATCCAGATTACTTATTCACTAGTCAGTTATTATCCTGGGCAAAATTCTGCTACACATTATATCTTGGGGGTTGCATGTAGTGCAATTTAGGACAGAATTTGACCCTTTGTTTTTAATATATGCAACATATGTATGTGAACCAGATAGTTGTACAAAATTCAGTGACTGATGTGCAAGATGTTTCTTGAACAGGTGTCTGGTAGCAAAAAATATATACAATATGCAAACAACTGGAATGATTGAAATTGCCACATTATGGTGGGCAAATATTCTGGTGGGGAGGGCAAGTTGTGCTGTATTTTTCAATTTCGATTTTGGGCACCCACCTATTTTTATCTCAATTTATTTTTCATCCTATCCATGTCTAAAGGTCTAGGGACTTTATTTTGAAGAGGAGGTGTGTTTAGATTGCCCTAAATTTACTGAGGATGAATGAGATTTTTCTGGTTACTGGTAGCTCAATGTATGTATTCACGTGATGTGATGACTCTAGATTCAGTGTGAGAGAACAAACTTAGCAATAAGGTTGCCAAATTTCTGACCAAAAAAATCTGAACCCACTTGCCCCAACCTTTCTTTGTGACCCGTCTCACTCATTCCATCCTCCCTCCATTTGTCACTCGCTCTCCCCAACCCTCAGTCCCTGGATCATTTTCACTGTTCTGGGGAGGGTTGGGAAGCATTTGTTTTTCACTGCAGGCTGCGTCTAGACTGGCATGATTTTGCACAAATACTTTTAACGGAAACATTTTTCCGTTAAAAGTATTTGCGCAAGAGAGCGTCTATACTGGCATGTGCCTTTGCACAATAGATTTGCTTTTGTGCAAAAGCATCCATGCCAGTGTAGACGCTCTCTTGTGCAAGAAAGCTCCAATGGCCATTTTAGCCATCGGGCTTTCTTGCCTAAGAAATTAACGTGGCTGTCTACACTGGCCCTCTTGCGCAAGAAAACTTGCACAAGAGGGCTTATCCCTGAGTGGGAGCGTCAGAGTATTTGCTCAAGAACCACTGATTTTGTACATTACAAAGTCAGTGTTCTTGTGTAAATACTCATGGCCAGTGTAGACAGGTGGCAAGATTTTGTGCAAAAGCGGCCACTTTTGCACAAAATCATGCCAGTCTAAACGCACCCTGGGTGTTCAGTTGAAAACAGGATACCTGCAACCCTAGAAACAGAGTGCAAGTCTCCTGTCCCAGTGGAGATTTAAAGCACATGGATGGCACATGCTGGGTCATAGAGTGTCTATATGTCAAGCACCATAGCACACATTAATAAGATGAGAAACAAAAGCATTGGAGCAACCCAATACATAGTTTACTCTGTTGTACACGATCATGTCACGCAATATTAGACACTCAGCTCTGAGTTCTATGGAAAAATGCCATAGAACTGCACATATGTAGTTTAATTATAGTGGTGTTTGTCCCCGGATATTAGAGAGATAAGGTGGGTAAGGCCATGTCTTTTACTATACCAACTTCTGTGGGTAAGAAAGTTTATCTCTCTCACCAACAGAATTGTGTCCAATAAAAAATATTACCTCACTTTCCTTGTTTTTCTAATAGGACTTCATAAGAAGTTTACAGGGTTTGCTCCTGCCTGTCAGTGAAGTCAGTGGGGGAATTTCCAGTCTGATTAATATTTAATAGGTCTGGCTCAGATTTAAAATAAAATACCTATGAAATGTTGTTCTGTTTTTTAAATGTGTGTTGTGAAGTAGCAAATAGTTAATTCAAAGGAGAACAAGAGTTGACTTGAGCTATTTAGAAGGGACTTAGATTTGCAAGACACTTGTAACAGATAATTTATCTTCCTATGAAAAATAATATTGAGTGACTAAATGTTTCCTGGAAGTGGAAAGCTGAGATGTTACCACATGGTACATATGATAAGATGAAAACATATGTGTGGTATGGATTTCTGTCCCATACTGGTAGTAATACAGTATTTTTAACATTATTTAAACTGTAATCAGCTCCTCTATCGCTGTTGTTCTTTTCACCAAACACATTTCTTCTCTTTCTTGGAAATATATGATCCTTCCAATGCCTTTTGCGAGTTGTAAAAATATTACATATTGTCAAAATTGTGACTTATCTAGACTATACAGAACTCCAATAAAGCTGTCTGGATTTACCAGCCAACCTTAAAATGAATGACTTGCACAGCTGTATCACAGCAAGTGTGCAAGGTGAAGGAGAGCTCAAATGCCTGCAAAAAAATCCCCAGAATTTGACTAATGATGGGAAATAGAGGTTAGTTTTGAAGGTAGAGAGTAGAGCAGTAGAGATTTTTGGAAGTAGAGAGGCTAGTTTTAGAAGTTTATCTCAATTTCTTTAGTCTAGAATTTGGCCTGGAAATTATCAAGAGAAAAAACTCTCCTGTACTAGAGATTTTTAGTGCCTTTGCTTTTTTTCCAGTGAAATCATAGATCAGAGCCACCATAAAAAACTTCAAACCCCAACCTTTGGGTTTGATTTAATTTGGGGGAGGAAGAGGAGGATTTTTTGTATATTAACAAAACACGTTTTCTTCTTTGAGTAGATGCAGATGTTCATTCCACTTAGGTTTGTGTGTGCCCAGAATGACAGAGATTTTACCTAACAGTGTTTGTGGCCCTTCCTTTGGTTATATAATGTGGCACTGCCCCGAACCACTCAGTTCCTTCTTACTGCCTCTGGCTGGAGTTGGAACTCTGTGAGGTAGTTTCACAACCTTCCCATTAATCTTAGCCCTTTTTATTGTATATAGCGACTTAGTTAGAGTTGGCTGTAGGCTGAATCCCTGAATCCCCCATGATGCTCTCAGCAGGGTTTAAACATTGTTGGGTAGAAAAGCAATTCCTAAGAGCAATCCCTACATGTGCTGCTTCCTTTGTTTGGTTACACCCACCGTATAGTATTTTATTTGATCTGCTGATCAGTCAGAGAAGGGGCTCAGGTGGCTCGAGACCTTCATCTCAAGCAGGACATTCTTGAACAGACCCATGGCCTGATTCAGTAGCAAGGCCTTCCTTGAGTTGATGATCACCCGAAGGCCCTGAGAATATTGCTGCCTTTTCAGGAGCAGCCATCTTTCTGAACAGGCAGAGGAGCTATTCCCTTAAATAGCTATCCACTTACCTGGGATACAGAATTGTCTCACAGATAATCTCAGCAGAATTTTCTCCTCTAGTCACAAGTGATCCCTAAAGGTGAGTGTCCTCTCGGTTTTCTTCTATTTGTGAGGAGGGAAAATAGAAAGTGTAGTTTATACTACTCTTAGCCCAGGCTTTCTCTCAGATGTCTTCCACTGTGGCTGACAGTTATCTTCCACATGTTCCTGATGGTAGCCAATACATCTTCAAGGAGAGAATATGAGTTGCAGGTTCTGGTGATGGCGGCTTTTTACACAAAGTTCACACAGGTAATTTTATGACCACACCCAAAGTTTTTATCCAAAGTGAGCCCTCAGTTTCATTTGAACCAGACAATGTATATTTCTCTAAGCCACATTCATCCCTGGAGGAAGAGAAGCACTATACTTTCGATGCCGGGCAGTGTATAACCTTTTACTGGAGAGGACTGAACTGTTTCATGCTTTACCTTGCCTGTTTATGTCATACACAGACCACATGAAGGGGCAAGGAGTTTCTTCAAAGACCATCTGCTGATGGATAACAACCTGAATCAAGACTGCATACATGATAGCTTCAACTCCTCCTCCTCACTGGATATCAGTTCATTTGATGAGTGTGCAAGCCACATCAAAAAGGTTTCTCAGTGATGCTTTCATATTGGACATTTACAGACCATGTTTCTGTAATTACTTCATCCATCATAGAGAGGGAGATACAGAAGACATGTTCTCTTAATGTACTGACAGGAGGTCTAGTAAAATATGTTATACACATTGCCACCTAGTAGTTGATTATTACAGTTTTAACCTTTGATCACACTGTTTCAGTTGCAGTGATTGGCTTCAAAAGAGTGAAAATGGCCATAACATAGCAATTTAGGTAAAAGCCTAAGTAACTCGGTAAAACCAAGGATAGTAAATGGTGCCTTTAAAAATAAATACTGTCAGAATAGGTACCAGAGTCAAATGATAGTTGATTCTCCAGATCTCAAAAAAATCTTCCCCCATTCAGTACTGGAAATGCTAAAAGTGTCAATTACACTTCACTGGCAAAAGGAGCCAAACAGAAAGAATGCCTCCCAAATGATGTTTGGCCAATTTACATGAGTCTAGAAGTCCCAGCCCAATTATCAGTAGGCAGATATCTACATCATGAGTTTTCTGTTGGAACATAATGTCTTGTTGAAATCATGATTTTTTGTGTGGAAACGTAACTTTTGTCAATTTTATTCTGAAAAAGGTAGAAAATTGTAAAACAAATGTTTGTTTCAAATTTGTAGTTTATAGAATATTAAAAAAGTAATAGAATGAAACATTTCAATCAATCTGATCTGTGGTATTTTGCAATTAAATTTTGGACTTGCAGAATTTCCTGTAAAACAGAAAATCCAGTTCCTACAGAGGTCTATTGCATATGACTAAAGACAAGGTAGTCCGTTGACATGATGAAATCATTGAATACTATCTTATTATTACTGTAATAGCCTCCACTACAGATGATCAGTCAGGTTTTTAGCAAGAATCCTCAGCACCACCAAACAGAGAACCAAAACTATTAGCCATGAGCAGAATCAGCTGTCAATTCTATATGTCTCAGATGCATGGGAGATGAAGGGAATGCTACACGATCACTGAACAGTGGGCTACATTACTCTTAAACATCAAATTATGCACATTTATTATATTACAGATCATCAATACTAATGCAAAATTCCCACTTAGTAAACTAGTGATGGAGACATCTTCTTCCTCTTTATCCCATACCCAAAGGCTACGTCTATACTGGCAGCTTCTTGCACAAGAAGTCTTTTGCGGAAGAGTTCTCGTGCAAAAACTCTTCCAGAAGAGAGTGAAAACACTGTCATGTGCATTTGCGCAAGAGTTGTGCTTTTGCACAAGAGCATCCTTACCAGTGTAGATGCTCTCTTGCGCAAGAAAGCTCTGATGGCCATTTTAACCATAGGGCTTTCTTGCGCAAGAAATTCATGTTGCCTGTCTACACTGGCCTCTTGTGCAAGAACAGTTGTGAAAAGGGCTTATTACTGAGCAGGAGCGTCAGAGTTCTGGTGCAAGAAGCCCTGATTTCATACTTAGAACGTCAGTTTACTTGTGCAAGAACACGGGGCCAGTTTAGACAGGCAGCAAGTGTTTGCACAAGAGCGGCTGCTTTTGCTAAAGATCATGCCAGTGTAGACACAGCCAAAAGGTTTTCATCATTGGTAACGCAAGATAAATTGGGCTCTGAATTTTCATTTTTGCAATCCTCTTCAGCCTTCATAATAAATTCCTAAATCTTAATCTCTCCAGAGAGACAGACATTATCTTCCAAAAATACCTCGATGAGTCTCGCTTACTTGATTTTTTTGTCTGCTGTTTCTGTGGCACCCATTCACTTTGATAAGAACATGAAACTATGTTTTCCAGGGCAAATCTTAGCAACACTTGAATAAGTGTGGAATAACTCCTTACCACTACCATTTGGGCCAGTAATCCAATTCAGAACATCAGATTAGGTTTTTATCAATAGTATTAATGTCAATGAAATTGAATGTGTCTCTTCCTTGGTGTCATTGTGATCTTGTGTTATTCTTAAAGCTTCAGTTCTTGGTGTCATGAATTTTAGTTTTTGTTTTATGTTGCCCGCAGTGGGGTGACATGGATAGATCATCACAGATGCTACAAAACCAAGCTGCAAAATTTGGATTTGTTTATAAACTTCCTTGGAGCTCAGGGTTCTTTAAATTCTTGTGGTTGAATTGATTAATGAGTACATCCTCCACTGAAACTTGTAAGAAAAGCTGTCTTCAGCTTGGTTGAAACCAGGAAGTACCACGTATTTTAGGAGAAGGTATGAGATTTCCAGCTTTCATTCCAGACACATGTGGATAAGAGTCTGAATGGAACCTTTTGCAACTGACAGCTCACCACCACCACAAATCATTTAATATTTAGGATAAGAGAGTTTGCCAAGAGGCTTAATTCATAAGCTAGACCCACATTTTGCAATGTTCTGTCCAAACCACATGATAAACAAATGGGAAAGGTTTTAATACTTTTTTTCTAAATGTACCCTCAATCTGGTTTCACTTTTTGTGTGGCCTTGTCACTTATAACAATCAAAAGCATGAAAACATTTACAATAGTAAAGGGAAGTTGGAGATTGAGGTATCTAATTATATATCTGCTGATTAAAGTAGAAGTAATCTAGTGTAGGATATCTGAGTAAGGTTAAAAACTATTTCTTGGGAGGGGGAGAAAAGAGAGGGAAAGGATCAACCTCTTTCAATTAACTAAAGCAGCATTAAAAATTATAATGCTTTCTAAAAGAAAATGTGAAAAAGCTAGCATTTGGTTGAATGATGCAGTGGACTGAGTGATTTTAGCAAAGTTAAAATAAACTTACTTGTCTCTTTCAGTTAGTATTGAAAATGTCTCCAGAAACTTTGTTTCAGTTTCATTGACCTGCTATTTGCTTCCCATTTGTACTTACTATTTACCATTATTTCAGTATTTAAGTATCCTACTGATTTAAGATTACAACATACATGTCAATTATTACACTAGACAGTGTTGCTGGTAATGTAGTCTAAGCTGTTATACAGATGTAAAGGAAAGGACCTATTGCTGTGAATTTTTATTCTCATAAAAAGTACTGCTTACTCAGTGTAACCTTTTGAGTATGAATGAAAGGTTACCAGGATCAGATCCAAAGACTTAAATGACAGCCAATTCTATTACCTATTCATCTAGAATAAACTTTATAAAGAAAGGCTTTGTCTCTTGAAAAAGGTAACTAATTTCCCTCCATATGAAACTGATTAAATATAAGTCAGACACAATACGATAGATAGGTGACATACAAGAATTTAAAAATATTTTCTAGACTTGAACAGCATATAAATCATAGTTTATCAACAACAGTTCTACTTCTGAGCCTGATTTGATACAAGATACGTCTGGCTCCTGAATTGCAGAAACCACAGAAAACAATTATGTCCAGAACATGCATTTGATTGAGTCAGGGCCTCTTCAGTTTCATTTGTTTCTCAATTTTTTATTGTCACAACAATTACCAGAGTATTTGCTGATTCCAAACAGAATTAGTCACACAGGAAAGAAATTTCTTCTCTTCAAGGGTTTGTTAACTGGATTCAGTCGCCGGATAAATAAACCATCATATAGAGCCAAAGACCTAAAAGCACAACAAACTGGGCAACATACCGGGCAACATACAAGTGTTAAAATCAGTGAGGCTCATAATGAACATAAGCATCTGCATTCCAAACTGCAGTTTACCTTAGCTTCTGCTACATTCAAAACCTTGTTGGTTTTAGCACCTTACAAGCTACAATGACAGTCTCTAAAGCTAAAAGTTCATCTACTTCCTAAGCAACACCTATGCTACATAAATTATGTAGCTGGAGTTGATATCTCTTAAATTCCCATTCACAAAGCGAGAGGTTAATGGTAGCAAACACTTCAATTGACTTCTCTTACTTCTCGTGAGGAGTAGGAGGAGTACCAGCACTGACGGGAACACACCTGAAGTACTATCTAATGGGCAGGGCTTGATGAATGGCGGCGAAAGCTGCTCGCCAGCCCCGCACTGTGCATGTGCAAGATCCATAGGCGAGTAGATTCAATGCTTTGTTGAGCCCTGCTAATGGGTCTATACTACACCCGCTAAATTAAACCCTGGAAGATCGACCACAGTGTTGATCTTCCATGTAGTGTAGAAGTACCCATAGAGACTTAGAATTAAAGCATATATACACAGGTTTATATTCTCCTCTTCTGAGGTAAAATGTACAAAGGTGAGTAAATTAGTGATAAAGAATATGTAGAGCCCTAATCAGATACAAAATTTGTATCCACATCTCCATCTGTATCTGTAAAAATGAGTCATGGATATCCACATCCATATCCATGAATGTGGATACCTACAGATTTAAAGCAGATATCGGCAGATTTGCAGAACTCTGGGGATATGACTTCACTGGAGATGTGGTGTCTAAGCCTTCTATCTGCTCTGGTCTGTGGGACAAGAGGGGAGTGAAGAACAGGAATGAAACAGGTTATCAGACACTATGCCCATATCAGTATTTAGGATGGGATTCAGACACTCAACCTTGCAAGTGGAGGGACACCTCACAGTTATAGTCATTCATCAGGATCTGTAGCTGAACCAATCAGATCTGAGACTCAGCAGAAGGAAGCCTCAGAGGCTCTAGTGGGACTTAATACCACCTTAAAGCATCATTATTATCAACATGCCACAATCTTTAGTAATTTTAGAGAAGAACATGACCCATACAGCATTCCTGGAGTTTCATGTGGCCCACCAAGAAGGAGGAGAAACAGAAAGGTAATTAAACGTGTAGAAAGATGCAAGTAAATAGCCCTTATTCTGCTCTTATTTATGCGAGTGTAGATCAGGAATGAACCCTGAAACAATCCCACTGTAAGTAAGAGGGAAAACAGTAACTTTCAATTGTCTTCACATACTATGCTTGAGCTAGATGAACCTACTGGCTATGGATTCACATAGCTTTCAGCATTCTGAGAATTGAGTCTCTAAACAAAAAGATCCAGATAGCTCACATCCAAGCATTACAGTACTAGCAGTTCAAGTTATATTCATGAATAATTTATTCAACATAACAAGTATTTTTCATCATTATTCAACCAGCTCTACATATGCTCAAATATGCATAAAATATATGTTGGGGATTTTGTTTCCACTTTGTCAATAAGCAATTGTGTGGTCAACTTTATGGGTAAGATCCTAACTCTTTTAACATCACTGGCAAGGAACCCACTTTAAGAAGGCCAAGATTTCACCATAGACCTTTGTGCTTCTGAAGACATATTGGATCAGATCCAACTTTTGTTGGATTCCATTGACTTCAGTGGGGAACATGCCAGGATTGAATGGACCCACCATGTAAACACCTGGCATTATAAAACATAAATAAAACTCAGCAGCACACTGGGACATACATTAATGCAAGGTCTGGTGCTGATGCCATTATAATTGATGGCAAAACTCCCATTAACTTCAATGGGTGGAGGAAAAAAGACACACTTATCTCGAAATAAGCTACACAATTTGAGCTATGCAAAGTGCATAGCTTATTTCAAGGTAATTTTGGATTAGTCTACAAAGTGCCAAATTTCAAAATAAAGTGCTGTTCCGAAACATCCCCTAATTACAGGGATGCCAGAATAGTGCACCCCTTATTTTGAAAGATATTTCAAAATAAGGAGCTGCTTTAAAGATGCGGAATAGCCTCCAGTATCCAGAAATTAGACATAGCCTCACTGTGCAGTAGCAAAGAACTCATGGCCTTTTCATCTGACCTTCAGGAGAATAACCAGTACTGTGACTGGACTAAAATTCTCTCTCTCTTATTCTCTCTTCCCTTTCTCTCATCCCCACTGTAAGAGTATGTCTACACTACAGTGTTATTTCGAAATAGCATATTTCGAAATAATGCAGCTACACACAAAATGCATTTCTAAATAGCTCTTTTTGCTCTTTCGAAATAGCACGTCCACACTAAGTGGACTCTGAATCGCATTTAAGGCCAGCCAGAACCAGTTCCAGCAAGACACCAGGTCAGGACTTACTGTGTGGGGATGCTCCTTGAGGCTATCTGAGGTCTGTGCTTAAAGGCACCCCCCCGGACAGCCAGTTCTCAGGTTTCCCTGCTTGCTTGTCTACCTCGATGAGGGATAGCAAAGCATTTTGTCTCTACGTCCTCTGGTTGCCCTCATTCGGGAGACCACAGCACCCTGCAACATGGAGCCAGAGCTGCCCCTGGGCACTCTGGTTCTTCTCTTGGATTTGTTAATGAAAGCCTGGCTGCACTTTCTGAGAGGTCCATCAGGAGGCTGTCTGAATCTAGGAGGCCCTGTGGGAGAGCTTCCATCCTGAGGAGCACTAAAGGCCTCCATGATCTGCCCCACTGGGGGCTTGTGCCTCATTCTTCCCTCATGTCCTTCCACCTCTCCTTCCACCCCTCCCATCGCCCTTCCTGATGTAAAATAAAATACACTTATTTTCATGAACACAAGCTCTCTTTATTTAAAAAAACTGGGGGGAGGGAATGAAACTCTGGTGAGACTGGAGAAAGGAGGCAGGAGAGAGGAGAGGGGAGGGAAGAGGAGAGGGTGGGAGGGGGGAGAGGGAAACCTGGGTGGGGAGAGCTGGATTTGAATTTCCCGGGCTTCATTTGCATAAGCGGGGAGCCGCCATTTTTAAAACCCCGCTGGTTCGAGCCTCGTTAAATGAGGAGTAACGGTAGTTCGAACTAGGAAGCCTAGTTCGAACTACCTAGTTCGTGCCCTGTGTAGCCGCACTGCATGGGATTCGAACCAGCGGGGTTTTAAAAATGGCGGCTCCCCGCTTATGCAAATGAAGCCCGGGAAATTCAAATCCCGGGCTTCATTTGCAAGTGCGGTATGCCTACATTACCCTCCTAGTTCGAACTAGGAGGGTAGTGTAGACATACCCAGTCTGTGGCTGGTCCTATAAAAGATTGCATCTCAACCACCTTCTCTCTCTAATATCCTGAGAGCAACACAGCTACAATACTCCATAAAATAAATTAATATTCATATTTACTACAGTAGAATCTAGAGACCAACCAAGAATGGAGGCCCATTGTACTAGTTACTACAGAAAACAAAGTACCAGACATGCATCCAACCCATGAAAGCTTATGCCCCCCCCCCAAAAAAAATCTGTTAGTCTTTAAGATGCCGCAGGACTCCTCAATGTTTTTGCAAATATGAGACAGTTTTTGTTTTGATGAGTTTACACTCATAACAGACAAGACAGGCACAGGGTAGGGGACAAATGGTATTACACGTGTGCTGAGTGAAGAATGTGATGGCAGCAAATGTCACATTCGTTCCATTACGTATAAATAAAATATGGAAGGATTTAGTTACATGGAATGTAAAGTGAAGGGATACTGAAGGAAAGAGAGTGGGAGGAGAGGGCAGGGGAGAAAAGGACAGTAAGCAGGAAGATGTGGAAGGATGCTGAAGTAAAAGAGTGCAATAGAGGGAGCAATATTGAGTTGATGCAAATAACCAATTGTCAGTAAGCAAAGAAAATTGGTCAAAACGGAGGGAGCATTTCTGGGATCATCAATGTCTGTTGCTGTTTAGTTTCTGTGGGACTAACGTGTCCAAGATTTATTTTAAATTTGGTTCTAATTAACCTGAGAAATCCAAAGAAAGATCCCAGAATTCCTAGTTTTCAGTGAATTTAGCAAATTTCCACCTGAAACAATAAAATCACCTCAGTTTCCCATCCCCAGGTACTGAGTTATGCTGCTGTGATACAACATCTCTGTATATATTAAAGCATCATGGCTATCCTAAAACAAATTCATGATTCTTTATTCTTCCTGTAAAACTGAATAACAGAATGAACTGTAACTGACAAATAAACCAGTAAAAGAAATATTGTTTTATTCATGAAGACTTTAATTTCATATCAAAGAATATACTTATAACCACAAAGAGGTATTTTACTTTTGGGCTATTGCCCATTTTGGTCAGGCATCAGACCCTAGAAGCAAGAGATTTGTTTCTAATTAAGAAGTCAGTCATTCGCTACAGCACAAAGCAAAAACCGGTGTATTTCAGAACTCTAATGTTTATGAACCACTGTGTCTTTTCTATGATATCTGGCTCAAATGACTCCCTTTAAGCATTAAGCATAGTCCATAAATCAGATTTCCAAATGTTAATCTTTCAAAAGGATTCCCTTCATTAAAATGTCATGGCAGGTTTTCTAAGAGTACTTCACATTGATGTGGAGAATTCTCCACATTTGAAGAAAAGCTGAATTGTTCGCCTTTTTGTGTGTGGACTGATGCCCAACTTCCCACTGGACCCCCTCAGGGAAAGAGGGGAGAGAAATTTTCACTCAAGAGTGCCGAACTACAATGCCTGTTGCTCATAAAGGACTGATATAAGTTTCCTGTTCTCTGTTCAGCATCCATTTTATGACTCTCACTTAACTCCCACTGAAATCAGTGGAATTCAATGGCAGTCAGAACAAATCATATGTAAAATACAACCTAAGGAAAGATTGAAAAAGGGAGCTTCTGTAGTATGAATGCAAAGGGAGATTATGGTTTAGGGGGACCCTGGATCAGAGCCAGTGGGAAACCCTCTCCTCATCCAACCACATTCCTGTACCTGCGCTTCCCCGGTACTCCTACCATGGTAATGGAGTGGAGTATGAGGGTTTTGTCCCTTCCACCCAGCACTCCTGTGGAGGAGTGGAGTTGAGGATATGGGAGCTAGTCCTGCTCTGCCTGTCACTCAAGTCCCCAAGCTCTGACCACAGTCCCCATCAGAAGTCCAAGGCAACCAGGAGGATAGACCTTGGGCTCTGACCCAGCTCCCTGGCAGGAGCACAGTGAGCAGATGGAGTGGGGTAGTGCCCCAGTGCCACAACACTACTCCCAGGCAGGTGGGTAGAATATATTAGGGTGCAGTGGTGCTCATTTTCCAGGGCTCACTCCATTGGCCCACTGACTAATCTACCACAGCATGCATGTACAATGTTTAGAAATGGGAGGGGTAAGGTGAAATTGTGTGGCAAGAGGAAAAAGATTTAAATCGTGCCTCATTTTCTCTTTGTTAGTTTGTACCACCGCACTTAACCCATGCCATGCCATTGAAAGATGTACCTGTCACGGGAGGCGGGGGGGGGGGGGGGGAGGGAAGGAGGGTCCTTTCTCCATTTTCTGATGTGAGCGGCCATGAACAAGGCTGGTAAGGAATATCAGGATAGGAAAGTGTTAGTGAACATCTTGGGAGGCAATTAACCTCACCTGGTACCCGTGAAAGGTTCATGGTAGGCTAAGGAAGTAAGTTTAAAAAGGAAGTACAAGGCAATTAAATGAGAGAAGGCTCTGGAGAAGTGGCTGGTGAGAATCAAGGATAAGGGGATTTGGAGAAGCTTCAAGAGAGACTTACCTCCTGTGGAGGGTCCTGGGAGGGGATGAAATTTGAGGGAGGTGGCAGTGTAAGCCAGTGTCCTGAGAATGGGGTGAAGAATTGAGTGGAATAGGAAAAGAGACTGCAGTTCCAAGCCCTCTAGTTAGAGATGGGAAGGGTGAGAGAACATGCTTTTTAATCATTGTGCAGAAAGCCTGACCTAAAAATAGACCCTCAGGGGAGGTAGAAGATATATGAGTTGAGTATTCGGGGCTCTGAGGACAATAGTTAGCCCAGAAGGGTAGGACTCTAGGGCTATGTCTACACAGCAGCATTATTACAGAATAACTAACGTTATTCTGAAATAACATAGTCTGCATCTACACAATAAGCAGTTATGTTGAAATAATGTCGAGCTGGAGGACTTCTTACTCCAACTCCTATAATCCTCATTTTAGGAGGAGTAAGGGAAGTTGGAGGAAGAGTGATCTAACTCAGACTTTCTGCTGTGTAGACAGCACCAAAAGCCGAAATAAGCTATTTTCAAGTTGCGTAGCTCATTTTGGCTTTAGCCCTGCTGTGTAGATGTGCCCTAGAAGAACATGGATGGAACAGCAGGTCCTCACTAGAGAAGATAATTTAATAGGGTAGGGCACTCTAGCTAGTAGGCCTGTCATGGTACCCCGTTGGGCGAAGTTCTCCTCTTGTATGAGGTGACCTAGTTCTATTGATTGCAGCAGAGCTGTGCTAATACTTGAATTAGGATGAGTCCCTTTATTCTGACTAGCATGGAAAGTAGGGGTTGTAGAGAGTGGATCTAAGTGGAAACTACTTTAGAGTTCACTTGTGCTCAAGTTACCTAACAACAGAGAAGAACTTTTATTGGAAGTCTCGGAGCATTGATTCAAATTTTTAAATCCATTGTTTTGTTTTGACTGTTTCCATGCTCCACTTCCCATGACATTAACTGGCATGACTTCTGTTAATGACTATGTTGAACTATGTTTTGTAACACATTGGACCTAGGAACAGAATTTTTTAGACATGAGAGAGGTTGCTGAGTCTTCGGGATGCCAGAAAGGTGAAACTAAGGGAGTGGCCTCTATTCTGACAGAGAAGGATGCTGCTAGTTGGTTCACTCTGACAGTCATCTTTTGTATTGTGAGAGTGTCAGGATGATTGACAGTTGTTTATTATTCAGGAGTACAGTGAAGCCCCACTCCTTGAAGGATCATTGCATACTGTGTTCCCCTCAAAAACTGTCTCTTGTGTTTTACTCTCATTGTAGAAAGGCCCCCACTGCCAGAGGAGCAGAGATATTAGTCTTCATCCTAAAGCTTTCCTCAGTCTTGTAGGGTACGTCGGCACAGCAACATTATTTTGAAATAACATAGTCCACATTTATATAGCAGGCAGTTATTTCAAAATAATGTTGAAAAACTGTCAAGCTGGAGGACTTCTTATTCCAACTCCTGTAACCTGCAGGCTGTGTCTACACTGGCAAGTTATTCCGGAAAATCAGCCGCTTTTCCGGAAAAACTTGCCAGCTGTCTACACTGGCTGCTTGAATTTCCGGAAAAGCACTGACGATCTAATGTAAAATCATCAGTGCTTTCCCGGAAAAACTACGCTGCTCCCGATTGGGCAAAAGTCTTTTTCTGGAAAACTGTTCCGGAAAAGGGCCAGTGTAGACAGCACAGTACTGTTTTCCGCAAAAAAGCCCCGATCGCGAAAATGACGATCAGGGCTTTTTTGTGGAAAAACGCGTCTACATTGGCCACGGACTCTTTTCCGGAAAAGCATCCTGCCAATCTAGACGCGCTTTTCCGAAAATGCTTTTAACTAAACACTTTTCCATTAAAAGCATTTTTGGAAATTCATGCCAGTGTAGACGTAGCCTCATTGTACGAGGAGTAAGGGAAGTCAGAGGAAGAGTGCTCTATTTCAAAACAAGTGCTGTGTAGACCCTCTCAATTTTGAAACAAGCTACACAATTGACGTAGCTCAGTTTGTGCAGCTTATTTCAAATTAAGCCCTGCTGTGGAGATATACCCTAAGAGTACATCTACACAGCACCCAAAACTTGAAATAAGATACGCAATTTGTGCTAGGCAAATTGCATAGTTTATTTTGAGTCTATTTCAAAATAGCTTATTTCATCATTTGGCACTGTCTACAAAGCACCAAATTTTGAAACAAAGCGCTATTTCAAGCCATCCCTTACTCCTCATAGAATGAGGTTTACAAGGATGGCAAAATAGCGTGCCCACTATATTTCAAAATAGTGGATGCATTCAAAAGATGCATTCAAAATTTTGCAGCGTAGACATACCCTTAGACACCCTGGGCCTAGCCCATTGAGTGCCTTGAAGATAAGGACTGAGACCTCCGTTTAAGATTTGAAAGGAGAGCCCAGTAGAAGGAGCAGAAGGTAGGTTTAATGTGCTTGCAGTAGGCACTGCTGCTAAGAGATGCTGTAGCATTCTCCACTGGTTGGGAGTTCCTAAACACTGAAGACTTCATGCTCACATTGCTGTAGGTTGGCAGGGAGGTGATGAGGACATAAATAGCCGAGGCCCTTATTTATTAGGATGGGACAGAAAATCCTAAGCTCCCATGAGACAGCAGAAAGCAGTACATGTGGAGGCTGCTCTCTCGAAGCTTGCCACCAGTACTGGAACAGTTCTGAACTACAGATTGAACTGTCCATAATCAATTCCCTGTCATGTGTCCTCGTCCTCAGTGGTCTGCAGTGCAGTGCTGCTCCGTCAGACTCCCCGTTCCAGGATTCCATAACTACCCTCACAGCTGAGCAGTCTCACAAGTCCTTCTGCCAGGGCTCTATTTATTTTCTCAGAAACAACAAAGTAAAAAAGAGAACAAGGTAAGTAAATTATCCTGCTGGCCTGAGTCTCTGCCCTCAGGGTCCTTCTTCAAAGGCTACTGCCAACCCTCCTGTCTCCAGTGTAACTCTCAACTCTTATCATCCCCGCTCCTGTAATTTCTTATAGATGATTTCTTATGGATGATTCCTGTTCAAATGTGTCTCCTTAGTAACTGGAGTTTGCTGGGCTCCAAGCTTCTGGTTTTTAATAGGGAAGTCACTCTCTTACATTCTCTTTCCCTCTTAGATCCTTGCCTATCTCAGGACAAGATCAGCATCTGTACCCAGTTCACCAGTACCTTTGGCCCAAGCATTCTTCAGCTCCCCGTATGGTTTGCTGACCATGGTGAGCAGATGCTGTTTGCTCCTATATACCAGGGGATAGTGAGTATCCTTAGTCCTTATGAGCACAGTCTGGGTCCCCCTACTCCTGATCATCCATCTCCCCCCATGACTCCTCTCCATTTGTGTTGTTCTTAATTCAAAATTTAGCAAATCTGCCTCATTCATGCTGCACACCTTCTCTATGGGTGGGCTGACTTTCCTGTCTAACCTTCCCAGATCCATGGATTGGGCCAGAACCACTTTCTGTTCCTTATTATATCTTCTCATTATCTTCAGCTAATAATTTAAAACACTATTCTACCAATTATCAGATGGGGAGCCGTGTTAGTCTGAATCTGCAAAAGTGGTGAGGAGTCCTGTGGCACCTTATGCTCCAACACTTCGGTTAGTCTATAAGGTGCCACAGAACTCCTCGCCGCTATTCTACCAATTGGTGACCTGCCTTGGGGACTATGCCCTGTCTTCTTATGTGTCCATGGGTAAGTAACTTTCTCAAGGTTCCACTCTTCAAAAGGACAAGTTCTTAGCATGTCCCCCCCCACACACACCATCCCTAATTGAAAGCATACATTGGAGAGACTTCTTTTTCTCCTCAGAGGGGATAGTCTCTCGGTGACCCTTAAAAGTCACTTCATAAGAGAACAATTTCTGTGAATATGGTCCACCCTCCCAACAACTAAACACATATTGAGATTTTTCTGGTAAAAATTCCCCTATGAAATGACAATCAGTGAGAATAAGTGGACTGTTTGTTCTTCTCTGTGGCTAGGGCTAGCCTTAATGTCCTTCTTCAGTAGGCTTTCCCATAGTCATGCTACTGCATTTCTGGTTCCCCCCCCCCCCCCCAAACTGCTTACTCCTGATCTGGTCTGCTACTCCAGATGTTTGGCTCCTTCAGTCCTCAGATAGACCTTTCCCTCCACTCCAGATGACAGATGGAAATGCTTCACTCAAGTTTGAGCTCCCACAGGCAGAATCTGCAAGAACTGTTCTAACATAAATTAGGTTCAGGACTTTTTTCCCAGAAGTTTGTCTCCAGACTTATTATCCTACAATAAACCTCTTGCAGTCTCTGGGCTATCATAGGGGGCTGAAGGCCCTGTGAAAATGGCTTGATGAGGAATTTATGCCAATATACTTCTGATAGCAATCCTAATCTGTCTAAAACATCTGCTTTCAACTCAAGATATGAGTTATAATTGTTTGTCACTCAAGCTCTGAGTACGGCTTGAGCTTCTCCAGTCAAAATTAGCACTATTCTGTAAAATTTGATGGAACTCGTTTAATCAGGATTGATATGGAACTCATACCACCTGGCCAAAACTGCGCTATCAGCAGAACAGTCCTACTGGCCCTTCCAAAAAAAGAAAACCATCCTAGACAAGTGCTCTGGAAGGTCTTAATCTCTGCCCTTAGGATCTTTCTTCCAACGCTACTGTCTCTGGTATCCCTGAAGGCTTTTTTCTTTTTCTTTTCAGTTCCTTCAACTTTCTGAACTTCTCCACCACAATGTCCCTCATTGTGCCTTATAGAAATCAACTGGTCCTTACATTTCCTCATTAAGCAGGATTGGCTGCACCCTGGTTGTGAACTCTTCAAAATATTTGTCTTTGACAACTAGCATTGAAGTTAAGCAAAAAAGAGACAACCAGCTATTCTTCATCAGTGAGCTAATTTTGTCCAAGCACTGGCCATCTAAGTGGTAGGAGTGTGGTACTGTTTGGTAATGTTATTCACTATCTGATTTGGCACGTTTTCAGAAATAATACTGGAAAACACAGAAATAATTAAGGGAGGTGAATTGGAACTGATTAGACCACTTGGCCCTTACTGGGAAAGCAGAGACTGCTGCTATCTAATTAGGCACGGACTGTATAAAAGCATTAGAGAAATTAAGTGTCGTATGGAGAGCAAGAAGAAAATAAAGACAGAAAGGTAGCTCTCCTCTTCTTGCTGTCTACAGATGGTGAAAGGGCTACTTGTATGATTAAAGGTGGTGGGAGTCCAACCTGTAAATAAACTGCTTTGGTGATTCCTGAACCTAGAGTCTCAGAATGACTTTCTGCCCAAGAAGGGCAGGAGGCAAGAGGGCTCTCTAGCATACTGCTACAGAAGGTTTCAACTATTAATACACAACTGAAAATTAAAAGCCTAAGAGTCTCACATTGGTGTTCACTTGCCTGTTTTGCATATAATCAATTCACTCATGGCCACATTGAAGTCAAGGGGAGACCAGGATTTCACCCACTATGTAAACTTCAACCCACATGTAACAGTAGGAAGGAAAAACACTGTGGGTGTAATATATAAACCATTTCATGTTGTTCATTTTTCAGTTTCCTGAGCTTCAAGCACTTAAGGGCTTCAACCTGAAAGAAGAATCAGGCCTTAAATCTGTAACATTAGAGCTACATCAACCCATATTCTAAAAATATTTTGTATTCAACATTAATTTTAGATTGCATATGGTGGTAAAAGCTTATCTCCCCTTCGTGCTTGTTTGATCCCTTTTAAAAATTTGTTTTCCTGAACTTAATCCTCTTACACTTCCTAACGTTTCTGATGGCTGACATAATCAGCATTTTAAGACACTGCAACAGTTTAGACTTATGAGAAGTATATGGCTTACTTTAAAATGTGTGCATGTAGGTATGCTTGTGTTTAACACACCTGTGACTTAGAATGATGTTATAAAAACAGCAGAAGGAAATGACATAGAGCTCTTCAAGTGCTCACCACTCTTCCCCCCCTCCTACACAGAAGACGGATCAAATACTTACTTCATTCTATCTTGGCCAATCTCTCTCATATGAAATGGCATTGCTATATTTTATATATACTATTTTAGTTTAGTTTTAATGTCCCATCATCTCACTTTAGTTTATAAAACCTGTCCAGATGTTGTCATAGGTATACAGAATTGTGAAAGGTTTTGTTACTGGAATTAGTGCATTAGCATGCCTCAGAGCTACTTTAATGTTTTGTTGGCAGAATCCCTTGAAATTCAACAGTATTTTTTTCATTGAGCACAATGGCTTCACTTGCCAGGATTTTCCAGGACCATTTTCAGGCTTGCTGAAATGGAATATGCATTGTAATTTTATGTCTTCCCTGAGTCTATTATGTGTCCATTGTGTACTTTATTTAGGGAACTTTATTTCATGAGTAGGTACAACATGACTTCAAAGGTCTGAAGTAAGCAGAGCACTTACATGCTTGCTGAACTTTATGCATGTTTTTAAGTCCTGTTGATTTCACTTGAAACAAAACGTGCTTCAAGTTAGGCATGCATGTAAATACTTTGCTGAGTTGGGGCCTATAACTTGGGAGCGGAACTACACTCAAAAGTTTTACTTTCTCAAATCGAATAGAGGAGGTGATAATTTGAACTGGAACTCTTAGTTGGTTGATATTCAACAAATCAGGTAAGTTCAGTTCTGTTGTCTTGAGATTTGTCAACATGAAACAAAAACAAAAACCCTTTCATCCAGGATCTCATAATTACAGATCTCAATAATCTGTAACTTCTTGCACATATTCAGTAAGCTATTATGAAAGTTGTTTTTCTTGTTTATTTTTGCATCTCTATTTGCATCTCTTCACTGGCTCCCTCTTCTCTATTTTATCAGACAAGGTACTCATTTTCACTTTCAAGTCCCTTCACTACCTATCTTGTTTCATTTGCTAGTGAAAGGTCAGCACCTTTCTTTGATCACTCCACAATGTTGGCCTTCTTCATCCAGTAGTTAAAAATAAAAACAAAACAAAAAAACAAAAACAACTTCATATTTCCCCACATTCTGTTCCTTGAGCTTAGACATTCCTTCTCAGATCCAAAAACCTCACAATTCTCCTTCAGAAACCAGAATTCTTCTTTGCTGTGATACCTACAAAAAACTTGACAAAGATTAGGTTGCTGGTGTGCTGGTACCTGCTTTAAATTTTCTATATCCCTGTTACCCTCATTGTTTTGGCTGTATCTACTGTTATCTCATTTGTGCTTATAATGTAAGCTCTTTGGGACAGAACCTGTCTCTTTGTTCAGAGTTTGAACAGCACAATCGCATCTTAGTGCATGATTGGCACTCATAGGCTTTAAAAAAATTATGATGATAAAACTAAGGAATAAAACCATAACTATACAACACATTCTGGGGACCTTACTTTCCAAGTTATATATTACCTCTTAATTATGAAATTCATGTGAGTACTTTAACACTGTACTTAAATTGGAGCAAATTTGAACCAGCATCAAAAGTGCTTTATATTAATTCAGAGCCTGCTGTTGTTTAAATTGATGGGAATTTAGTATTGACTTGGATAGGACACTCAGACACTCAGAAACACTCCTGCCTTCTTATTTATCTCCTTATTCTACTAATACAAGGGCACCTCTATGGGAACTTGAGGGACACCAGAACCCTGGTTCCCGTGAGGCACCAAGGTGTCTCAGGCAGATGTGAATTAGAGTTGAACTGACCCAAACAAAAACATTTTGATGTTTCTGAACTGAAATTTCTCAAAACCCTTTTTTTCTACAAAAGTTCTGTACTTTGGACTTCTCATCCTCTTGAAATATCAGTATGTCCCATGGAATAGAAATTCCATTTGTAATCAGTTCTAATGTAAAGTAAGAATTTTACAAAAGAAGCTCCTGTATTTGACATCCCTCTTCCTTCACAAAACTTCAGAAAATCTGAAAACAAAAGAGAACTGAGGACTCTATTACAACATACTGAAGTGAGTTACAGGCAATATTTTCATTACTCGTTTTTTGACACTATAATTGGATCTAAGGGTTAACAAAGCATACAGAATTGTGATTGAGTGTAAGATGATACAGCTATATGGTCATTGACCTGCTGATCCTCTCACACATTTTCCACATTGGAACTCCATTGACTTCATTAGAATTACTTCAGATTTACACTAGTGGAAATTGGGGTAAGCCTGTTTCTTATGCTTATATAGTTAGAAGAACTTAAAGAAATAAGAGAAAAATGTTTCCTCTGCATGCAGGACAAAAGGCTTCACTAAACAATTAGACAATTTAATTGTGTCATTAAAACTGATTGTGCCAAAATAACAGCCAACATTCAGTCTTCAATTTTAATGTATGGGTCACTCCAGTGACTCCATAACTTCCTGAGGATACCAAACTCCACAGCTGCATTCTCTTTGCTATCATTTGTCTCACTTTCAGTTTGCTGTTGATAGCCTTGACACAAACCATCCATTTTAAGATCAAAGTGGCTGTTTTTTTTAAGTCCACTTACTTTGGATTTTAAATGTTCCTATGCAAACTTTAAAAAAAGCATGTAATATCATTAAGAAATACAGCTAATGCTATGACAAAGGGCTAGACTTAGAAGAGGGTTTAGGTGACAGCTACATTAGAGGCCTAAATTCAGAATCAGCCCCATTGGGCCACACAAGGCCCTTTTCAGTGTCTCCAAACCCTATAGGTACATAAACTCGCTTGACAGTTAATTTTTTCATTAAATTTCCCAAGGTTTTCTCAGGCTAAACAAATTCTGGGCTGGGTCAGTAAGTATGTGTGTGTGTGGGGGGGGGGGGGGGGGGATCTATATGATTCGGTTATAGTAAGTCAGAAGATGGAATTGTTTCCTCCAAATCAGTCCTAAACTGATATTTAAGCGGGTGTTGCTGGAACTGTGCTATGGAAGAATTTGGGGGTGGAGGGGAGACTGCAGGAGTGTTTTTTGGATGAGATGAATGAAATCAAGTTGCCCATTGTTACCATTAAAGCTTGCATACATTCATTCAGAGTAGGGGTGTTAGCCAGAATATAATCACTCAAGGTGCCATTTGACCAGGATACAGAAGCTATCTCTGCAGTACCAGTAAATCAACACAATAAGGAAACTCTATTGCAGCTGCGGTTTTAACTGCATAACTTCACTTCTTGTCCTTACCTACTGTGTAGTGTTTTACCTCAGTGGAGGTTGTATTTCAATAGTGGATCTCAAAACCAAAGCTAACTCAAAAGCTGTTCAAAATGTAGTTACAGTTTTCCCCAAATGCTGATGTTTTAATTTTTAATTTTTTAGTAAATTAAAAGCAAAACATTTGTGGGGGAGGAGGGAAGGATTGGGGGAACTGCACCCTGTGATCATGGACAGCCTCTGATAAATCTCACAAAACAAATTTAACCGTTAGAAAATAACAAAACCTTCCTACCATATCTGACATGATCAGAGATCAATAATGGTACCTTTTCTGTACATTTGCAGAAATTTCACATATCTTTTAAAATAATTAAACTCACCAAGAAACATAGCAACTGGCAACACCAAAGGAAAATATGTATTACACCAGACATGTTATTTTGTATTGCTAGTTAAATGTGGGGAATCAATAATCTTAGCTTCCAAGGAAGTGGTGAATTGAATATTGGAGTTTGATTCACAAGGTGTTCAAAGGAAACTCCTGCAGATCGCCTGGAATATTCAGATGATAGTTGCCATCACAACAGAGTTATATGGCGAGGGATCATGTACAGGAATCTTTTTAAGTGTTGGAAATGAATTGTATAAAAGCTTCCAGTTGAACTCTACAGTCGCCATTCCGATTACTACAAATTTAAGTTGAATATTATCTCTATTAAAATCTTGTATTTGCACCCAGAGGTGAAAGTTAAGCTGTGCATCCCTATGCGTCACTCCATTAGGAGCCAGATGGGGTGCTCCATTGCAGGTGGAGGCACGCAGTATAGCTTGGGGTGCTCTCTCCCAGCTGGCTCTTGAGGCTCCTGCTGCAGACTGGCTCTGGCAGCATCCTGTGCACCACAGTAAACAGGTGAGGCAGGAAGGTATGAAAGGAGCTGGCTGGAGGCATAAGAGAGACATGCACCACATGCACACACACACAGCCCCTTGCCCTGAGCCTCCTACACGCTACCCCACACATATATTTCTTAATGTAAATGTTGTATCACAAATCCTCCCCAGCAAAACCCGCTGCCCTGAGCCAACCCCCTTCTCCCCCCCCCCCAGTTACTTTCACCCCTGTTCATGACTACATAACACCATAAGGGCTGAAGTTGTTGAAGTCTTCAGATAGGAAATGAGAAACTTACAGAAGGTCTTTACATTCATTTGGAAAATAAGATGAGCAACTGGGTCATACAACAGTTTTGTTAGTTAAAACTCCCTTTAGGACATTACAACTCTGGAAAGATGTCTCAGAAGGAACTTTCTCTAATCAAACTGTTAACACTTTTTACTCACTGACTACTTGAATGTCATCTGTCATGCCAAAGAAGATTAAGGGCCTTCATTTGGCGTGATTTCTCATTGATGTGCTTTTAAGAAACTAAAGTCAAATGATAAAATAGGAGCAATACTGAAATGTGTGATCCTTTAATTGCAGTTGTTTATTTTTCCCCATCTGTAATTCAGGCACTTTACAGTTTATATGCAGATTTTGTGTAAGTAAAAAGCACTATTATTCCGAAGTGAATGAAGTTTTGTGGTAACTGTGACTATTTTGTATATTTTATGACACGGGGGAGGAATTCCTCTTAATGGATAACACCCAATAATGACTTTGCTTTTCACAATGCCTGCAATCTGATAGCTGTAGAAAATTATAAGTCTAAGTGTTGCAACAGAAACATTTACTGAAAAATTAAAGCAAAAGGATAATAAAATATCTAGGGTTTCTAAAAGCCAATGAATACCTTGCCCTTTTTTAAAAAAGTCCTAAAGTTCAAGCTATTCCCTTTTTACACTTAAAACTGAAAGAATAAGCTCAACTTTGCCATAAATGACTAATGAAAACAAAAATGGAATCTCCATGATACTATCAGTAATTAAAACAGATGTTTGTGGCCATTTGTGCTAAAACACTAGCTCTGAACTTAAGCAAACCATGCATTAGCTGTAAAATACAGGACTAGTTTGTTGTTCTGCAACAAAACTAAAAACAAAAATCCATTTTTTTAATTGACCAGCCTAATTCTGCTCCTATTTAAGACAATGGGAATGTCACCATGAGTTCAGTATTTGCCAAATAATTTTGAAAAGCAAGCAAAGAGCCACAAACACACGCACAAAGTAATCAGTTTAATTGCCTTTCTTTTACTTATTACTCTCCCTAGAATCTCTGCCAGCACCCATATAACCATTATAAAGAAAATGCAGGAAGGATGTGTACTTGACTGAAGAGAAACCCCTCAGGTTGACAACACATTAGTGTCCAACACAAAGTAAAAAGACAAACAACATAAACCTGCAGCCCATAAGCTTGGATTCATCCTGCTATTCCTTGCAAAGCAAATGGTAGTTAGCACACATGAAGGAAGTTAGGTTCCTAACATCCTGAGCATCAGAGAGGCCTATGCTTCAGCAGAGCACCCAGGTTTCTGCTGAAAAACAGGGCATAGCAAAGGTGTTCCCTTTACTGCAGCATAGGCTCTACGGGGCTTTTCTGGGTGAGGAGACCACACTCTGTGGGGCTAGAGAGCTCTGCTCTTCAGCTCTATTCTCCCTGCTGACCTTCACTGAGCAGCAAACCTCCCTTTGAAGGGTATGCCCATCTCTAGACTTGATAAGCCTTACTACAGCTGCATTGGGTTGAGACTGATTGGGCCCAGAGGAGCCATTTAACTTTTCTTGACTGGGGTGCAGTTCTGCCCCACCACATAAGTCTGCTTATATCCCCATTACATAAGCCCCCTTCCTTCTTTAAAAACCTTTGTTATAGGTAGATTGTCATCTCTCCCTCTAGCTGTCACTGACCCAAGCTAAAACTATTTATTGAATTCTTCTCATCTCTCCGACCTCCTAGATGTTCATTACTTTTCTCCAATATCTCTCCAGTGAGCACTGCCATTCAGAGCATTTTACCCCCTATTCATACCACATTCATGAAAGAGTTCTACCATTATTATAGGGTAGTCTGCTGGTACCTAACCACTGCACTGCACAGTCATTCTCCCTCTCTTGCCCATTATGTATTCATATACTTATACAGAGCTGAACAGTTTAAATATCCCGCGCTTGATTTGCTGAACAGTTTCAACAGAAGATATTGTAGGGGTCCCACATTAGCATACCCAGGGGAGCCGATAGGCACAAGGCAGGGTTGAAGGTGAGACAGGGTTGAAGGCACACCTTTTTTATTGCTATCTGCTATTGGCTAATTTAGGTAGCACTATGGCTAGTATGTTGGCTTTGGTGGATCCCATTCTTAGATGCCTATCTCCCCCTCAATATTGCATAGACACCTGATTCAGGGTCTGTGTTTTCCACTGGGTTGTCAGAGCCCAGTTCCATAAATGAAAGGGAGATAGGTGCCTAAACACCTTTGAGGATCTGGGTCCATAAGTCTAAAATCTAGGCATTGCAAAATTGCTCTAAGTCCCTTTCTGAATCTGTGCCTTATAGTCCATAGAAAGATTGTATCTTTTTTTTTCTGGGGGGAAAAAAATATTAATTAATTGATTTAGTTAGGGTTGGTCCTATTTTGGGCAGGGTTTGGACTAGATGATCTCTTGAGGTCACTTCCAACCCTATGAGTCTATGATTCTATGATATTAATGGTTTTTCAACCAAAATGCAATATAAATTGAAAAATTTCAGTTTGATTAAAATATTTCGGTTTGTCTTTGAAAAAATGAAAATTTATATTTGTGGGGATAAATTATTATTTTTTTGTAAAATATTTCTACTCGTGTTGTTCAAACAATGTAACCTAAAAAATTAGTTTTGGAAAAACTGAAAAAAATAAAAACAATGAGAAGTCCTATGGCACCTTAGAGAATAATCAAAGATACCACAGGACTACTTTTTTTTTTGAAGTTACAGACTGACACAGCTACTGCTCTGAGATTTTCAGAAAATATAATTCAGTTTTTGTTTTTCATCAGAAAAGAACAAATAAAAGAAGCATTTCACAAGAAATTTAGAAATACAAATAAAATATACTGGCATTTGAGACATATTCGTAATGGTGAAGACATTTGAAATACACAGAAAAGTTGACAAGTCTTGCTTACATGTGCATTTATTTTACTTTCACTTTCAAATTTTCAAAAGCTGAACACTGTGAAGAAATAGTTATTTGAATATTAAAATGTAAAGGAAAACAAAACAAGGTTGTTCCTCTCTTTTATCACATGGAAGGCAGGAAAAGAAGAAATAAAATGTGAAATGGGAGAAAAAAAGACATCTGCTCATTTGTAATGTATGTCTAATATCTGGATAGCTTTGCATTTAGAAACATACGAGAAGCGCTGCTTATGCTAGTTTCTAGTAATGGCTAATCCACTAATGTTATTGTTGGCCAAGAGCAAATTGGAGAAAATGCAGTCTTCAAAATGAGCACCATTGTCGTTTTGGGGGAGGATACTAGGAAAAACGATCTAACTAGGAGGGTGGTGAAGCCCTGGAATGGGTTACTTTGGCAGGTGGTGGAAGCTTCATCCCTGGAGGTTTTTAAGTCCAGGCTTGACAAAGCCATGGCTGGGATGATTTAGCTGGGGTTGATCCTGCTTTGGGCAGGGGCCTGGATTCTGTGACCTCATGAGGTCACTTCCAACCCTATGTTTCTATGATTGTCAGGCTGTCTGGAATGGCTCAGGGACCTAACTACAGCCTGAATACAGGACAGAATCAGGAAACAAACCCAAACTGGCTGTGTATTTCATACTTAGATTCACCAACTATCTTTAAGATTTAACAGCCTCAACATGGAGTTACAGACAGAACATTTGTGTAACTAGGGCTTTCATGCCATGCAGGCAAGCTTACCTTTGTGATAGATGGTCCCTTAGGGTATGTCTACACTAGTCCCCTAGTTTGAACTAGGGAGGCTAATGTAGGCATTCAAAGTTGCAAATCTTAAATATCCCGCGCTTGATTTGCATCTTTCCGGCCGGTCGCAATTTTTTGAAATTTACAAGTCCGGACTAACTGCCCGCCCGGTAGTTCGAATTAAAGCCCCTAATTCGAACTTCCTGTTAAACCTTATTCCAGGAGGAATAACAGGTAGTTCGAACTAGGTCTTTATTTCGAACTACCTGGTCCCTGCCATATGTAGATGCGGGCAGTTAGTCCAGACTTGTAAATTTCAAAAATGGCGACTGGCTGGGAAGATGCAAATCAAGCACAGGATATTTAAATCAATATCAATAAATTCTAGAAAATGCTCTCTGACAGTCACCATTGCAGGGACATTTTCACCATTAAAGTAATTTGTTCCGTATGGCTGATGTCAGGTATGCAGCCCAGAATAACAGAGTAATAACTTGCTTACTTCAGATCTGTCACAATCTTCTGTTTGACTTTTGTTGCCAGTAACTGTATGATCTCATTTTGAATTGTTTTTCCAAGGTAGTGGTGTGTATACATTTCCTGGGTAGTGATTCCTCTTAGATGCGCCTGGAGTGCAGCATCAAACTCAGCCATTAGCTCCACAATTTTAAGGAAGTTTCCATTGTTTGGCACATGCAGCTGATCTGAAGTACCACTCAGTGCTAGGTTTTAGATAGCAAGCATTCTCCCAATGGCAATGAGCCTTTTCAGAACATTTTTCCAGTAAAGAGACTCTGGTGCAAACTTCTCTTGATGGAGATCATCTATGGTGGCCTTTAACATTAGTCTCATCTCAAGCTTTTTCCACCTATGGAATGCTCTCTGGTGATTTGCTGCCTTCTCATGGCATGCCAGATTTCTAGCCAGATTTTTCCAGTCCTTTGTTCCTGTAGAACCCAATGTGGCTGGAACATTAGACTGGAAGAATTTGCAACAAAAACAGTATGCAGCGTTCTGGGTTTTGGGTACATAAGCCATGGCCTCTCCACTTTGTCGCCATTGGGGATTTCATGCCAATAATATGTTGGATGGAAACTTCTATTTTCATTGTCTTTGAGGAACATGAAGTTTTTCACTTGCCATGGCCCATGCAGTAAAAGGAAGTCCCTCAGGCTACTGCTGAAGTGGGTCCACAGTCCTGGATCATCTAGACTTAAGTAACTAAGCTCAGCAGCAGCTATTTCTTGTACCTCTACCACACTCTTCTCTGATCTACACTTCTCTTCAGGAATGTGCATGGTTACATCCATTTGAGATGGAGATATGAATACTGCAGTAGCTGCCAGGTCACCTGCACTCTGACTAACTGGAAGATCAGGCCTCTTCTCAGCACTCACATCCTCACTGGGGCCAGAAGTCTCACTGTGAACATTTGTGTCTATGTATCTCAGAAGAGCTCCTTCCTGCTTAGATAGAAAAGCTTCTTTTGCTTTCTTTCTTTTTCTGAATGCTGCCCCAGAGGGACATTTCCTTCTTTCACTCATGACTGCTGTTCTGTGCCAGCTATAGTGGCTCTCAACACTCAATTGACGGGGACAAATAAGCAGGCTGGTAGCAGGGCCTGAGTGAGGGAAGATATCAGCATCTTAAGGGCCTAACTGGCTCCTACCACTTCAGTTGACTGCCTGTTCTCCTCAAGTGGGTTCAGGGAAGTAGCAGGAAACAGGAAGCTCCCTGAGAAGCTGGTGTTAATGAGTCCAGGCTTCTGGGGGTTCTAGAGAGGTACATAAGAGGCTCCTCCTCCTCTCTCTCCCCGCAGCTCCTGCTGCTTTCTGTTATTCCCTCTCACCTTTTCTCCTGCCTACCTGTTATGTCTCTTGTGCCCTCCTTCCTCCAGCACAGCACTCCACCATCTCTGTGCATCTAGAGCAGAGAGAATACATATGCACCAGCAGCAAACACAATTTTCTACACTCTGGGTCCTAGTGGTGCCACCCCACAGTCTGGCACCTGAAGCGGCTTCCTCAGTTTGCCTCATGGTAAGGCCAGCCCTGGCCCTTCCTTATTCTACCATTTCTAGACACTAAGGACATGTCTACACAGCAGGGAAAAAGTTGAATTAAGCTATGCAACTTGAGCTACGTCAATTAGGTAGCTTAAGTTGAAATAGCCTAATTCAGCTTTTGGCGCTGTCTATACAGCAGGAAGTCCGAGAAAGAACACTCTTCCTATGACTTCCCTTATTCCTTGAAAAATGAGAGTTACGGGAGTCGGAGTAAGATGCCCTGCAGTTAGCCATTATTTCAAAATAACGGCTTGCAGTGTATAAACGATCTTTGTTATTTCGAAATAATGTCAGTTTGTGGTGGGTTGAAGAGTTTTAATTTGCTTCTTTATGTCTTTTAGGTTTGTGCATATCTCTCAATTTCTACAGGATCTTCTCAATAGACATCCCTGCTAAGACTGACATAACATGTTAGCTCCAACTCCAGGGACCAAACATTTACATTCCTTACGTTCACATTAGATACTCAAAAGTCAAAGCGAGACTGTAGGCTTTACTTTTATGTAGAGATGATTGGTTCCTTTTTAAATAGAGTTACCAGAAAATTTAACTCATGCATTTTTTTGGAACAGGAATGTAAACATGCAAATCAGATGCATTGCACTGCAATATTATACCATACTGCAGTTCAAAATGGACTGAAACCACATGTTGCTTAAAGACTGGCTGATATTCAAAACAAGCATCACTGTTGTCTGTGGGATCATGCAGCCATTACCACTAAGAACATATTTTAAAAACTAAAAAAATGGCTTGACCCAGCTATGATTCATGGTGTACCCTTGCCCACTCACCCCATAACATAAATGAGATTTTCTCATGTATGTCTGGAAAACCTTCCAAGTTTTTCTGTGGAGAATTTGCATGTAATGTTCCCTGGAGCTAAGAACTGGGTTTTTTTTCTATCTGTCTTGTCTCACTCCTACCCCTTAATCTACACCATCTACAGATCATGTTTGGGCTTCTAAGCAGGAGGGGAGTGGGATGATCAGGACAATTTCATTTCTGGGAACTGTTTAGATGAGTTTGAAGAGAGCCGCCACGTAGATTCAATGCCAAGTATGCATATATACTTTGCATTTTGGGATCTTAGTGCATCTTCGATATTGACCATACAAATCAGAAGACAACCAAAAAGCAGAGAGCCTCCCACAAAGGGAATTTTGGTCTCTCTGAAGGCACAGATCCTGTTACTCCACTGTGATTAAGGAGCTTTCCTAAAGTGTCTGTAATTTAAACCCAAACCTTTAAAAATAACACATTCAACTCTATTCTGTATGCTTCAGTAAACTAGTGTGAGGCACTTTTCTGCATTTTACTGGAAAGTTTCTATTATGAGGTACCCTATGAATGGAGTTGAATGTTGGAAACCAGTTCAAAGTAGCTTTAGTTGAAAGGATTGACATGGGAGGGTTCCCTATATTTTTACAGTAATTATCAGGTAAATGCCAAAACACTCAGAGAAATCTTAATACATTTGAAATGAGGTAACCCACATATAAGCCTCCTGCATTTGGGCAAGTTTAAGTCTAAATCAAGATTTTTTTGTACATATTTAGCTTTTTCTCCCTTAGGAAGAAATATTTCATATCTTTAGCCATAAATATTCCCGTCGGACTGTCTACAAAACGTACCCATCATTAGTAGGTCTTACTAATCTAATGATAAAACTTTTAAAATGCCATCCCAAGAAGCATCAAAGAGCATTAAATACTATAGTAATTGTATCATTAAAAGAAAAACTAACAAATGTTCTCCTATCTACATATGATAGACTAGAAGTGTATATATAGTCTCAGGAATAATAATTATAACAACATTTACCATTTATATATCAGACTTCTGCCTTTAAAAGTGTTCTGCAAACATTAATTAATACTCAGAATAATGTTTTAAGGTAGGACAATAAGTAGTAGTATTTACCATTATATAGAAGGTGAAAGAAATGTTAAGTGATTTACCCCAAATGCCCTGTGACGGACCGGACCGGGTCTGGGCACCGCTGAAGGTGTCAGCCCAGGGCAAATTGCTCAAAACCAGGGCTACTTACAGCCCTCAACTGGAGACCTTTCCCAAACAGGCCACAAACCAGTCACACAGAGCAGTTCAGCTGCCAGTCTGACCAGCAGGAAGCCTCACAAGCCAAACCCCTCAGACAACCCCAGCTTTCCCTGTGCCTTGTGTCCTTGTCACACAGCCATCTATTTGGTGGCTACAGTCCAATCATGGGAAAATCTTCAGACTATTTCCTTAGGTTCAGGACTTGTGTTTGGACCATGGTGTATACAGTTCTTGGCCCATTTCAGTTCCCTGCCAAGGGATAAGAACCTATTGCTCCCTCTTCAGTGGTTGTTAGGGGAGCCCAGGCATACTCCATTCACCCATTCCCAGCTTCTGACAAACAGAAGCTAGGGACACTATTCCTATCCGTCCTAGCTAATAACCATTGATGGAACTATCCTCCATGAATGTATCTAGCTTTTTTTAACCCTGTTAAAATTCTGGCTTTCACAATATCCCCTGACAAGGAGTTCCACCGGTTGATTGTGTGTTGTGTGAAGAAATGCTTCCTTTGTTTGTTTTAAACATGTTACCTATCAATTCCATTTGATGTCCCCTATTGCTTGTGTTATGGGAACAAGTAAATAACTTTTCCCTGTTTACTTTCTCCAAGCCATTTATAATTGTATAGATCTCTATCATATATCCCCCTAGTCTCCTTTTCTGAGCTGAAAAGTCCCAGTTTTATTAATCTCACCTCATATGGCAACTATTCCAAACCCCTAATTTTTGGTTGCCCTTTTTTGAACTTTTTCTGTGCCAAGATATTTTTTTTAAATGAACTGATCACATCTGCCTTATTCTCTATCCATTTTTTAATTATTCCTAATAGTCTATTTCCGTTTTGACCATCACTGCACATTGAGTTTATGTTTTCAGAGAAAAATACACAATGACTCCAAGAGCTCTCCCTTGAGTTTCCAAAACAAAGTACTGACTTTGCAGGTCTGATCAGTATTGCCAGGCCTGAGAAAACCAGAGCTGTAGTTGTCCTTCTCACAATCTCAAAACACAGGTCTGCTCCCTTCCACGGCATACTGTTTTCTAAGCTGCTCTGCTTCCCTTTTTAAGGTCCCTCTCCAGCTTTTGTAGGCTTTGCAGGTACTACAAGGTGGGACTTCTTAGGCCCAGAGCTGCCCTTGACCCCTTTCTTCTCCATCCCTGTAATAATATATTTATAAAATTAGGTGCCAAATTCTTTGCTGGGATAACTGAGTAAAACTGTAGTGAATTCAATAGACCTGAATCTATTCACTGCACCAGGGAATTTGACCTTACTAAAGGCATTTGTTTAACTACAAATATAATAAAATAATAAAATAATAGTAATTAATAATTAATAAATAAACAATACTTCTCTCTTTTATAGTGAATCTCAAAGTACTTTACAAAGAAGCTCACGAACATTATCTCCATTTTACAGAGAAGGAAATGTAGGCAAAGAGAGTTGAAATATAATAGAGTATTAGTATGCTTTCTCAGCAGCTACTCTTTCCTTAATGTAGTTGTTTTAGATCCCCTGAGTTAATATCATCTGAGGTTTGTTTTGTGTGAAGTGCAGAGTTACTGCACTGTAGCTCAAGACTAGCACAGAAACACTTATCAATCAGCATCAGATACTTACAAATTGATTCTTTAGTCATTTGTTCTAGTATTGTTCCAGATATGGAAAGCAGGCTGACTCATCTATAATTCTCCAGGTTCTCTTTGTTTCCCATTTTAAAGACAGGCACTGTGGGACCTCACCCATCCTCTCTAGTTCTAGCTAATGATTACAGATTTCTTCAGCGAGTATTTATAATGCTATCTTTGATGACAGATTATCAGGAACTCAGCTTTATATTTAGTCCATAATGCAATTGACTGAGATTCTTGGTATAAATCAGATGATTTTCATGTAGTTCTGTGGACATACATTGTCTTATAGCTTACTGCATAAGGTGATAGGATAATTCTTCATTTATCGTTTTGCTTAGGAAATGTCCCTTCTGTCTCGTCTGCCTAACAAATAAAAGGTGAGTGTTGCGATGCTGAAGTATTTTTGTGAAACTAGGGCTTAAGGACTGATCCTATACCCACTGAAATTAATGGCAAATCTTCCCTTGACTTCCAGTGGTGTAGGATTTCAGTTTCAAGCCTTCTGAGCCTTAGAGTACATCTACACTAGCTCGTTAGTTCGAGCTAGGTAGGCAAATGAAGCCCGGGATTTAAATATCCCGGGCTTCATTTGCATGTTCCCAGGCACCGCCATTTTTAAATTCCCCTTAGTCCAAACTCCGTGCCACATGTAGCTGCGGGTTTGTATGTGTAGCAGAGCAGGGGCGAGCCACTTGCAGAACAGAAGGAAGGTGTCCGTCTTCATCCTGAAGTTCTGGGTCCACTGTTGGTCTCCCCAGCTCTCCAGGATGATGTGGTCCTACTAGTCACTGCTGGTGTCCAGATGCCAAATGCGGCAGGACAAGCTGTCATCTGAGAGCCGCTCCTCCAGGGCTCCCGGGGGGAGGGCCAGGGGGCTGGCCTGTAGTAGAAGGTGCCAGGCAGCTTCCAGCAATTGCTGCCAGGCTTGCAGCAAGACGTTCAACATGAGCACCAGAGTGCCTTGGGGTGGCTCTGGCTCCATGGTGCTTAGTGTTGCAATGTCCCAAATGAGAGCGACCAAAGCAGACGAAGAGGAAAACGCTTTGCTGTCATTTGGTGAGGTAGGCAAGCAAGCTGGAAAGCTGAGAACCGGCTGTCCAGGGGGGTCCCTTTAAGAACGAGCCTCAGATAGCATCAGACAGCAGCCACACAAAGCAACTACTGACCTGATGCCCTTCTGGAACCGGTTTCAGCTGCCTTTAAATGCGATCCAGCATCCAATCAGTGTGGATGCATTATTTTGAAATAGCAAAACGCTATTTCGAATTAGTTTTTGTGTCTAGATGCGTTATTTCGAATTAGATTATTTCGAATTCACTAATTCAAAATAAGTTAATTCGAAATAGCGCTGTAGTGTAGACATACCCTGGGTCAGGAGAATCTACTATTTTGGGTGATGTTTATGTGGCTTGTATTTTTTTTCAATAGTTGCTGCATGGAATAGCTGTTTTTAAAATCCAATATATAAAATTAAAGAAAGAAATACAATAAAAATAAATGTCTCTTACAAACAAGCATCTATAGCAGCTTTGTTATCCTTCATGAGTTGTCCCCAAAAGACCTTTAAGCAATAAGATAGTTAGCAACTGTGTGCCAATGAAGACAGACCACTGAATATATTGAGTAACCTAAGACAATGTTGTGGGCTTTTAACTATGGTTAGTAAATATTGCTACTTGGGGATCAGCTGCCTCTATAGACTACATAAATATCAATTTCCTTAAAAGGGGTAACTAATTTTATAACAAGCGTAGTCATTTTATACCAATGTTGGCTCTGAATTTTAAAACCTCTGTTTTCATCCAGATCTTATGGATCACCAGAGGCCAGTCCGTGTGCTATTTGTATATTTACAGCTAGAAAACTAATTATACTATCCCATTGGTATGTGTATATGCTCTTATATATTACTATATATTTACCATTACGTAATTTAGTTTGATATCAGCTATATATGGGACAATCACCACTTCTGTTGGATCCCAGTAAATGCAGGAAGTGAGATTCAAATTACTCGGTGCTTCGCTAATCCATCTTTCAGTACCGTGCTCTGTTGCTTAGCCTTGCTTTGAATAAACAGAAAATTTAGCCATACCATTTTGTTACACACTCAGACTTTGCTGTGCTAGTAGCTTTGAAACTCAACCCAGGGAAATGGGGTTGTAGTGAAACAACAAATAAACTTTGTAACGAGCATTTTGGACTGTGCTGGGTTCTGAGATAATAAAAACTGTAACCCTGTCATATACTTTGCATCTTCTCACTTTGTCTGGCTGGTTACGTGATGCTGAAGGAGTGTTCTCCTTGGCGATCTTTGCTGAGATCTGAAATGACTGTTTTTGAACTCCGACCTTGTTGGTGTACTTGGATTTAAACTACACTGACAATAGCTAAACATTGCAGAGGTGGTGGCCTCAATTAATTGGAAGTAAATGTAATGTTCCAGTATGACGGGTTGAAATAAGTTTACCACAGCAGCCTGATCCTCTACACTGTTACTCATCAGTGCAGTTTTGTGAAAGTAAAGGACTGAAATTGTTCTCTCTGCAGTTTGGGTGTGTCTAGACTACAGGGGTTTTTCAAAAAAAGTAGCCTTTTTTTGAAAAAAACTTCACCTGTGGCTAGACTGCAGCTGTGTTCTTTCTAAAGTAAATCAAAGAACGCAGCAGTTTTTTTGATCATGGTAAACCTTATTTTAGGAGGAATAACGCCTTTTTTCAAAAGTACTCTTTCGAAAAAAGGCGCTAATGAATGCAAAGGGTACGTCTAGACTACACGCCTTTTTTGAAAAAGGCTTTTTCAAAAGATAATTTCGAAAAAGCCTCTTTCAAAAAAGAGCATCTAGATTGCACTAAATGGATAGAAAAATTGATCCACTTTTTCGAAAAAGAGCATCCACACTGCCTGGATGCTCTGTCAAAAAAAGGTCACCTAGAAGCACTTGTGCCAGGGTGTGAGGGCAGCCTTTAGTTCTGAGTCCTTGCAGCATGTCTTTGCAGAAATGCATGCTTTAAGGGATCCCCCTGAACAACCATTCTTCTGCTCCTACAGCTGGCTTGCCTACCTCTTAGTGGGAGAGCAAAGCTTCTGCAGTGCTTTCTTGGAGTGCCCTGCTTTGTGAGACATCTCAGCATTTGTTTTCCCGGTGAGTTTTTGTGCTTTGAATTGTTTTTTTGCCATAGGGCTGGAGCTGCCTATGGGCAGGTTATGGCCCCACACTGTAGTGCTTCAAGTTCTGCAAATCCATGAGACCTTCATGGTGTTCTGGATTCTGAATCCAGACTTCAGTCCCTCGCTCAGGCTGCAGCAACACTGTTCTTGCCACTGAACTTCTTCCACTAGAGGCGATTTTGGAGGCTGGAGACAAGTACAGACTGGTGGGACCAGTTCGTCATGGAGCAGTGGGATGACCAGGCTTGAGTCTGAAACTTCCTAATGCGGAAGTCCACCTTTTGGGAGCAGTGTACTTGACTAGCCCCAGCCATGCAACAACAGGACACCCACCTGTGCCCTGCCCTCTCCCTAGAGAAGAGGGTGGCTATTGCCCTTTGGAAGCTGGCAATCCCGATAGCTACCGTTCAGTAGAACACCAATTTGGCATGGGGAGATCTACTGTTGGAGCCGTGTTGATGGAGGTAAGTCCTTCTGGAGGGACAGTCCATGTGGGGTAGGTGGATTGTAGCAGAAAAGGGTGAAGGGACAATTGAGTGGGAGTGGGGGAAGGCTCCTGTCCTCACCCTGCCCTACTGCTGGAAGTGGCCACCGGGGTGGGGGCTCCTGGGGTCTTTGGGGGGGGGAGAGAGAGAAGGGGTACCTCCAAAGGACTAGGGCAACCCCTCTAACTTCCTATTTTGTGTGTTTGTATGTATATTCCTGCTGGTGGTGAGGGCCATCAACTCGGAGCTGAACAGCAGAAAAGGGTACTTCTCCATGGTGCTGCAGTCCCTGGTTGACCACTGTGGACTATTCACTGACATTCGTGTGGGATGGTTGGGTTGGGTACATGATGCTCGGATCTTCCGAAATTCCTATCTACACGAGGGAATGCAATATCCTTGAGGTGGTGGTTACATGTTGAGTGCTCCACATCCTGGTGGAGATCAAAGGGGAGGCCTTTCTCCCAGGGTGGGGGACATGGGCTGATGTGGAGGGGAGGCAGGTTGAGCAGCCCTGGACAGCTGCCATCCACCAAGCCCATCATCTGGGGGTCCACATCCGGGAGGCTCTGCGTGAGAGATTCTCAGCAGTAGCCCAATGATTCTCCCCAGGATCTCCCCAATGGGCCCTGTTGGCTGGACCCCCTGCTCCAAAACCTTTCCTCCCACAACGCATCCCTGCACCAGTCTCCGGACAGTGAACACCCACACACACCAGGTTTAATATAAAAAAAGTTATGTTTATTAACAAACTATGTGCAAATAAATAACTTTTTGTAACAAAATAAAACTGCAAAATGTTTTCAAAAATAAACTTTCTTGTGCAACTAGCAAAGTCTTTTTAAAACTGGGGAGGAGAGAGGGAGCAAGGGAGGAGGGCTATAAACCTGGAGGAGGGAGGGAGAGAGGGCGGGCGGTTTAGGTCTCAGGGTATCACCCTGCCTTCAAAACTCTGCCACCTCAGGTCCGTGGCCCTAAATGTCCTCAGGGTTGAGTGGGGCCTGGGGCAGTGCGGGGGGGGGGGGGTTCAGCTGGCTCTGTGCTATCAGGGAGTGAGGGGGTGGCAGGGAGTGAGGGGTGACGGGGCTGAGGAGGAGGAAAGGGGTGCAGAGGGGGCTGGAGCAGGTTGATCAGGAAGAGCGGCAATGGGGATAGGACCTGGGGCAGCCAGGGCCTCTTGGATACTCCCACACATTGCGGGAGGAAATCCTCCATCAATTGGTTGTGCCACCGAGCCTCTTCCCATGCCCTTTCTGCCATGGTCTCCTCCGTGCTTTCGAAGGCTTCTACATGCCTCCGCATGAGGTCATTGTAGACCCATCAGTGCCTGCGGCTTCCGTGGAACCGGGTGGATGGTGGCACGGGTGTCGCATGGTGCTCTGATCTGGCATGTCTGGGTGTGGAGGAGAAGAGGAGGAAGCGATCAGTTTTATGAATGCACACACTGTCCTTGCTTGTGATCAGCGAGTAAGTCCTTAGAACAAGAGATGGGAATGTTCTCACTGCAAGCACATGTCTGGCTTGGCCAGAAGCCCCAGCCCCACAGAGGCCCCAAGGTGGCTAGGGCAATGTCCCGCCCCCCAACACTGCCCCCCCATTATGGTCATACAACCCAGGGAAGTGTGCAGCCACAGTGGGTCGCAAGACATAGGACAGGGGCCTGGAGCAGCTTGGGTTTCCCAGGGCCCCACCTACACACCCACCGCCTGCCCGTGACAGCACTATCTGCGGGACTGATTGTTGTGTCTCTTGTGCATACAGTGTATGACACTTGCGGTGGCCCATGTGACCAGCCTGCTTCCCGCAGTTCCTGCCAGGGGGAGGACAGCCCTCCCTAGGTCAGATGTGTGGGGCCTTCCCCGAGCCGTGAGCAACTGCCCATGTGTGCCCTGGGATTGAACATGCTTGCACATGCACAGAGAGGCACAAGCTGTGCAGGAAGAGCATGATATGTGCAGATTGCCCTGCATCCCCTGTGCTCCCACCTCCACCCTTCTGTGTGTGTGACCCTGACCGCACTCACCAGATGTTCCTTCACCAGCATCAGAGGATGCCTGCGAGACCTCCTGGGTCTCAGGGACTAGCTCCAGGGTCAGGTAACCACACTGCGGTTGGGGTTCTCCTCCTCCTCCTCTTCATCCTGCAGCTGCTCCTTGGGGATGTCCTCAGTCCCCTCCTGGCAATGCTGCATCAGTCTCTGCAACCCGGTCTGGACCAGAACCAGGACAGAGAGGGGCTCCCCACCACCCAGGATTCTGTCCAGCTCCTGGAAGTATGGGTAGTAGTGTGGCTCTTTCCCCAAGGCGGGGCTGCGCTCACGGGCTCTGGCATATCCCTGCCTTAGTTCTTTAACCTTGGCCCACACCTGGTCCAAGGTTCTGGGGCAGTGTCCTCTTTTGGCCAGCCCCTCGGCCATGCAGCCATAAATGTCTGTATTGAGGCGAAAGGAATGCAGAGCCTGGAGTGATTCCTCCTCTCCCATAGTTCTAAAAGGGTCAGGACCTCTGTCCCTGACCAGGCTGGAGCTCACCTCTTGCTCCTGGAAGGCTGCTGGGATGGCTCCCTGGAAGGTCCTTGTGGGCCTCGGGGGTCTTGGGCTTGTGCCATGATGAATTCTCAGAGAGAGAGCAAGAGCCTTGTTGGTCAGAGACTTCCTCTGGCTGCCTTCCTGCCACAATGGCTGCCCAGGGTGCCTGTGACTTTAAAACATGGCTACAGACAGGAACAATAGAGGTTATTCCCGCAGATGGACTGTCCACCAGGGCTTTTCCCTGGAAGTCTGTTTTTTTGGGAAAAAAACCCAACCCCGTGTCCACACATGCCTTTTTTCAATAGATCACTGTCTAAAAAGGTGTTATTTCTCGCAAAATGAGGTTTACTGCTGTTGACAAAACTGCCACGTTCTCTCAATTTACTTTCAAAATTTTTTCAAAAAAAGGCAACTTTTTTCGAAAGAACTGTGTAGTCTAGACACACCCAAACTGTGCTTTTTCGAAAGAGAGCATCTAGATTCTTTTTCGAAAAAGCAGTTTGCTTTTTCAAAAAATCTGCTAGTAGTCTGGACACTCTCTTTCAAAAGAGGCTTGTAGTCTAGATGTAGCGTTTATGTCCCTTCATTTCTCCATTCTGTTTGGTTAGCCCAGACAGCTAGTAAATGTACATGAAAGTTCTCATCACGTTTTCTCCCTTTAGATTGAACATCCTCTCTTCTATCTCTAATGCTAGTCTTGAAGCCCTAACAGTCCACTTCCTGCAGCAATGTTTCAGCAATGTTTTCCAGGCCACCCAAAACTTAGAATGTCCTTTTTGAGCTATTTGGAAAAAGCATGACCATCTGCTGGTTCAAATTCTTCCCCAACGCTAAAATAAATGAGACAAAGGCATGTAATGTATATCATTCATAGTAGTCTTCATGAAGGTGAATCTCACAGCTACTAGCAAAAAAGAAAAAAAAAAGAAGAAAAGTCTGAGTGTATAGCAAATGGTGCAGTTAACTTTTCATTCAGCACACGTCTGAGTATCAGACCAGGGTTTGCCAGTTGTATTAGCCAACCACCAAGTAACCTCAACCTTGCTTCCTTCATATACTGGGTTTGAATCAAAGCCCATTGTCTTCAGGAGATGTTGGATCAGTCTCTAAGTGCATAATTTTACTAATTTAACCTCTGTCCAGGCAACCCCTACCCCTTCCTACTATTGAGTTCTTGTGGTATGTCTGAAATTAGACTGTAAACACTTCTGGGAAGTGGCTATCTTTTCATATTTGGCCTGGGAGGCACCTAGCACACTTTTCATCTCCGTAATGAATAATCATTATAATTCTGAGGAAGGATGTAGATAATGATATCTGTATTGGCCATGAAAACAAAAATTCAAGCTATTTTTACTAAGATCATGGGCTATAATCTCTTTTGGCTAAGTGGTGGAGGAAGGTGTCAGGGAGCCAGAATTCTTGGGGCCAGCTCCAGCTCAGCTTGAAACTCTTTGGAGGCAGCCTCCGATTCTGGTTAATGCTCTGTAATGGATTAGAGCAGAGGTTGTCAAACTGTATTGCACCATGACCCTTGTATGATATCAGAAATTGCTGCACAACCCCAGGAGGGGTGGATGAAGCCTGAGCCTGCCTGAGTGTTACTGCCCCAGAAGAGGGGGCAAAGCCCAAGCCCTGCCCCAAGGGCTTCACCCCCAGGTGGTTGGGCTTAAGCTTCGGCTTTGGTCCTGGGCAGTGGGTCTTGAACTTTGACCTCAAATGCCAGCAAATCTAAAACCAGCCATTGAGACCCCATTAAAAAAGTCTTGTGCTCCACTTTTGGACTGATCCACAATTTGAGAACTGCTCGATTAGAGGATTTCCATAGCAGAGCTGTGCTTCCCCATGCTGCTTCCTTGCTGATTCCTACCCCTGGCTCAGCCCCTGTTCTAGATGTGGTGTAGAGGCACAGGAAGGGTTGTGGTACAGATGCACCAGCAGTAAATTCCCCAGCACCAGAGCCGTGCTGCACTGGGCATATCCATCTGGATTCTGGATCCTCTGTAACCCCAGTGGTGTAAAAGGGCAGTAAACTAGCTAGAAAAAGCTAATCATTTATTGTTTTCCAGCTACTTTTCCAAATTGCCTGATTATTGACTGCTGGTCAGGATTTTAGCAGAAAGAGGAGACCCAAGCACCTGTTTTTATTTCACAGTTAGACAATTTGATTTACTATTGATGGGAAGAGACATAATCAAAAAGAAAGCTAATGCTTACAATGAATTCATTCTGAAACTTAAATTCTGTAGCCATTTCTTGGCCATTCCAAAATATTTTCCCTCAAGAAGTCATTATTGATTTGTCCACATAAAAGGCTAACTCTCTACAGACGTTAAAGATCAAGAATGAAAATTATACACCAGGGCTTACATGCCCTTCACATTCTCTGTAGTTAGGGATATGTTTTGATTATATTCTTTGTACTTGAATCTTAGTGGGGGGATGCTGGAATTTTTCATTGGAGTGCTTTTAAAGAAACATGCCTTGAACTATTATGGATAAAAAGTGTTTGTTGTATTACTTCGTGTTACGTGTAACAGTAAGTTGAGTAGATGATTGATTTAATTGCAGTTGCCTGACTTGTTTTAAAAGCATATTTTCTTTTTGTTCTATGTCTCACGGCTGTAAAACAGTTGGATTAGGAACATTAGGGGAAAAGGGCCTGAATATAGCAATCATGAAAGTCAGAGCCTGGCTGAAACAAAGGTATTTTGTCAAGATGAGGCACCACTTAATTTTCCAAACACTCTGCTGTGCCAATGTGCTTTGGTTCTAACTAGCTACACTCCTATTATTTCACTCCCAGACCTTTCCAGAAGAAATTACCAAGAGGGCAGAACGAGCCAAACTGCATTGGTTTTGTTATGTTGACAAACTAAAGAAAAGATAAAAAGCCTGTGAGTGTTAGATGCTATTCCTTTATTTCCCTCCTCCTCAACACTCACTGACTTCCATGGGAGTGAACAATGCTGAGTGCTTGTCATGATCAGGTCCTGACACAGCTCAAAACCCAAGTCTCCAGAACAACAAATCCAGGACCAAAAATATTTCAATGCAGATGCCCCACGTTAAACACCATATTTAGGCATTCAAATCAACTGGGCTGGATTTTCAAAGGTGCCCAAGACCTGCAGCTCCCACTGTGATAAGTCAGTCTGTGGACATTCACATTTTAAAATGTTGGCCTCACAGTAGAAATCAAACTCAGCGGAAAGAGTCCCATTGATTCCAGTGAGCTTTGGATCAGGCCCATGAATAAGAGGGAAAAGCTGTAATTCCTTTCATATGAATTATTGCTGAGGAAACAAAGGAATTACATTTATACACAGCAAGCCTGTATGACTTGGTCTCCAGCCCTCAGTCAAACAATATTACAATCTGGCAGCAAAATGAAGTGCTGGGGGAAAATGAAATGAAAAGAAAAATGTCATAGGAAAACATTTATAGAAAGAGTTTCATCTTAGACTTGCTTTTATTAAACCGAGTAGGCTTTGTATCTGCAGGAGCATTTCTTAGCAATGGCCTTACTTAAAAGAGGTTTATTTGGGCCCCATTAAAAAGGTTCTGAGAGATGCCAGAAAATAATGAACATGTCCCTAACTCATAGTATCGCTAAACAGCATTGGTCAGAAAGACTATGGCTAAAAACAACTTCTTGGTTTATTTCTGTGGGGGGAAAAGCCTTTTCTATAGCTCAGCCCTTAATGAAAGACTCCCATCTACTTCTATGGGCTTTTGATCAATCTCTTGAACAATATTTTAAATAGGTTAAGGACTTCATACACAGAGAATAGCAATTTCCCTAGGATTTGAAGTGGTCCCTCAGAAGCTCCTGTCATTTATTGGATCCCTTGTTTAATATATTTGATAATCCAATTCCTTCCTCTGAGCAGATAGTGAATTATTTTTCTAATATTATGCGGCAGGAGGACAGAGGGTATGAAGATGAATTAGGCACTCAGACACTACACTGATGACTAAAAGCACAGAGATAACCAGTATTTGTGATCCATGTGACCATGTTGCTCTGACTAATTAGAAGCTAAGAATGAGTGCTGATTATTTACAGCCATAGATTGTGGACATATAGGGCACATCTAGACTTGCTTTCACTTTCGAAAGAAGATATGCAAATTTGGCATGAATTTGCATATCTTCTTACGATCCCTTTTGCAAAAGAGGTTCTTTCGAAAAAGAAAGTCGTCTAGACGTGGTTCTTTTGAGAAAAAAAACCCTTTTTTGAAGGAATCGTTCTTACTAAAAAAGCGAGGTTTACACGGTTCTTTCAAAAAAGGGGTTTTTTTCAAAAGAACATGTCTAGACTATTTTCTTTTTTGAAAGAACCTTTTTTGAAAAAGCGATCGGAAGAAGATATGCAAATTTTGAAAGTGAAAGCAAGTCTAGACGTCCCTATACATGGCATACTTGGAAGAGCCATATGTTCATCAATGTGGATAGTCTTGCCATCCATGCAGATTGCATTTTTTCCATGCTGTCTAGTTTAGTGCGATTGTCATCCATGTCCTTCCATGAATCCTCCATAAAGGATCCACTCAATGTGCTGAAGCCTTTCCTCTTGTTCTTTTTACATCTTGTGGATACCAGTGGAGTATATGTACTGTCCATCTGTTGTCTCAGTGTCATTACATGGGTAGCCCATGTTCTTTTCTGATTGTACATAACTTGGATGATATCGGTGACACCGCTTCTCCTGTAAGCATCGTGTTCCAGGTTTCACAGCCATACAGTATTACTGGAAGGATACTGGTGTTAAAGATAGGCTTTCGCAGTGGTGGAAAGTTTGAGACCAACAAAAACACTGCACAGACTCCCAAAGACAATCCAACCCAATCACCTTCTCCTCCTCAATTCTGGGCCCAACTCACTGTCCATCTGCAACGCTTGTCCAAAGAATACGTATTGATCCACTAGCTTGACGGTTCATCCAGCTGCATGACAGTGACGGGGTGCCCCCGTCCCTGGGTGCGCCCGCAGACAACCCCGAGAGCCAGGGGAAGAGAGCGGAGACCGGCTCGCTCCCCTGGCAGTGCGGCGCATGTACCCAGGTCCGCCCGCCGCATTTAAAAAGCGGCCGGACCAGCTGGTCAGTGGTGGAAGCTGTGGAGAGTGTGGGGCCAGCCGGGGCGTCCCAGGGAGCGACCGCAGATGCCAGCCGGGGGAGGAGCCCGGCAGGGGCGGCTGGGAGCAGGGAGCCAGCCAGGGCATCCCCGCAGACGGTCGCGGATGCCAGCCGAAGGAGGAAGCCGGCGGAGAGCCCGGGCAGCAGCGGCGGAAGCAGCTGGAAGCATGGAGCAGGTCAGGGCACCCCAACAAGTAGCCGCAGATGCCGGGCGGCGGGCAGAGCGGCCACCGATGCTGAGAGCGCAGAGGTGAGCGGGAGGCACCGCGGCAGGGTGACCAGGTGTGCTGAGTTGGCAGAGGCGGCCAGGGAGGTCGCTAGGAGGCCAGGGGAAGAGTGGTCTGGACCCCAGGACCTGCACAGGATCCAAAGGCGAGACGGCGCAAGACACCGGCCCCTTGAGCATCACTTCTGACAGACCTGGAGGAGCCATGAGTAACCCCCCAATGGGCGCCGGGTCCTCCCCACCCCAGACTACGGGGACTCTCCCCCAACCGTGGGGAAACGGGTGGCTTGCTGAGCGGTAGGTTGGTCTCTCCCAAATAAGTTGGCATAGACCGAGACCTAACCCCCCTCAGAGTGCAAGCCTAGAGCAAGGCTAGGGAGTGGGGCCTCCGTGCAGTAAACGTGAGGACCCATTCCCACATGAGCTTGGGGGGGGAGGGAGGAGGATCCGTGACAATGACATACTCTGAAAAATATGTGTTTTTCATCCACTTTGTTTTTCCACTGTGGACAGTCAGCCCAATCTCCTTCATGTTCTTATCATTGTCATTGAGGAGACTTTGCAATGTTTCAGGTTTCAACACAATTGGAATAATGTCATCTGCTAAAAGGAGTATCTAAAGAACGTCACCATCAATCAGAAATGCATCTTTCACTTTGACTTTCTGCAGGACTTCTTCCAGGATGCTGTCAAACAACTTTGCTGAACAAACGCCCCCCTGCTTTACATATTGCTTAACTTTGATGAACAAGGGATCATCAAAAAGTGTGATTTCTGTAGTTACATCCATCATGGAATCTTGTATGATTCTAACATTCACAGGGGAGGTACCCTGAGAAAGGAGAACATTTAAAAATGCATTTTGTTCCACCAAATCAAAGGGTTTTTTGAAGTCAATGAACAAGCATAATGGGATCTTGTACTCTCTACACCTTTTGGTCATCTCTACAACTTTCAGTCGTGATGGGGACTAATTTAGCTGCAATCACTCAAGAGAGAGAGATCTTGGAGTCATTGTGGCTAGTTCTCTGAACACATCCATTCAGTGTGCAGCAGCAGCCAAAAAAGCAAACATAATTTTCAGAATCATTAAAAAAGAGATAGAGAATAAGGCAGAGAATATCTTATTGCCTCTATATAAAACCATGGTATGCCCACATCTTGAATATTACATACAAATGTGGTTGCCTCCTCTCAAAAAAGATATATTGGCATTGGAAAAGGTTCAGAAAAGGGCAAAAAAATGGGGTTTGGATAGGGTCCCATATGAAGAGAGATTTAAAAGACTTGGACTTTTCAATTTAGAAAAGAGGAGACTAAGGGGGTATGTGATAGAGGTCTATAAAATCATGACTGGTGTGGAAAAAGTGAATAAGGAAAAGTTATTTACTTGTTCCCACAATAAAAGAACTAGGGGGTCACCAAATGAAATTAATAGGCAGCAGATTTAAAAAAAGCAAAAGGAAGTTTTTCTTCACTCAGTGCACAGTCAACCACTGGAATTCCTTGCCAGAGGATGTCATGAAGACTAGGACTTTAACAGGGATCAAAAAAAAGCTAGATAAATCCATGGAGGTTACGCCCATCGATGGCTATTAGCCAGGATGTGTAGGAATGGTGTCTCTTGCCTCAGATTGTCTGGAAATGGATGACAGGCGAGGGATCATGTGATGATTACCTGTTGTAGCGGTTAATTGCTGAAGAACTCCGTACGTTTGAAGTATAGGGGTGGTGAGGCCTGCATTTCCCCTTCCCCCATCTTCCCTACTACTGATGAGCCAGAAGCAAGCTTCTAGGAACATACACCATCGTTGCAAGAATGAATTGTAGATAAAGGCAGGAACATAACAATCCTGTTTACCCAGATGTACTGATCATGTAAACAAAGTCAAAGGACAAGCAGTACAGCTGAGTCATACTGTAACAAGTGATGAGTAACCCCCAGAAACTTCCAACCTGCAAAACAGGGTAAAAACCTGTATATAAGCTGCACAACAGTATGGCAATTTAGACCTCGCCGATGGGCTTTGGTACCGGTGCCTCGGAAGTCTAGATGATCGCCTACTTCATCCACAGCCGAAATGGGGTTCCCAGCTTGCAGAAGGGACCTAAGACACCACTTTTCCTATCATGTTGTTCTTTAGTTAAGGGGTGCAGCTGATAGCTTTCAGAAAATAAATTGCTTGTGTTTGACAGAAAATAAACTGCTGTGCAGCGGTTTTTGTAGTTTGAGAACCCAGTGTTGGACCTGAGACTTACTCTTGCCGGCAACACCTGTTGTGTTCACTCTGTTTGGGGCATCCGACATTGGCCACTGTTGGCAGACAGGATGCTGGGCTAGATGGCCTTTGGTCTGACCCAGTATGGCCGTTCTTATGTTCTTATCTGTGGGTGTGTCTAGACTACAGGGTTTTGTCGACAAAAGTGGACTTTTGTCGACAAAACTATACCTGCGTCCACACTGCCTTTGAGTTATGTCGACATAACGCCGACAAAACTCAGCAGTTTTGTCGACATATGTAAACCTCATTCTGCGAGGAATAACGCCTTCTGTCGACAGAGTTCTGTCAATAGAAGGCATTATTGCATCTACACTGTCTTTGCGTCCACACTGTTATGTCAACAAAGCAGCTTGTTTTGTCGACAGAACTGGATATAGTCTAGACGCTCTATGTCGACGTAAGTTTTGTCGACAGATTCTGTCAACAAAACTTATGTCGACGTAAGCCTGTAGTCTAGACATACCCTGTGTGACCACAAAAATGTGGTCCACTGTGGAGAATTCCCTATGAAAGCCTGCTTGTTCCCTTCTCATGTTTTCCTCAAGGAGACCCTTAATATGGGCATAAATCATTCTCATAAACACCTTATAAAGGTGAGAAAGCAGGCAGATGGGTCGATAGTTGTGAATGTCTTCTTGATCGCCTATTTTCAGCAGAAGAACAGTTTGCGACCTCTTCCGGTCTTTAGGAATTCTCCCCTCTTTAACATATCTTGAGAATCTCTCACTAAGTGCTATGAACAGTGTATCACCTCCTGCATGAAGTTTTTCTAGGTGTACTTGGTCCTCTATGTGTATTTGTACTTTATATATGTGAACATATATAAAGAATATATTGTTTGATACGTTCCATACTAGAAATATGGTCTAGTTAAGATAAATTGTTGCTTTATCCAAAATCCTGTAGGTTAAAATTAATTTAAAATGCAATGGGTAAAATTATATTTTAATAGTGTTTTAGAGCTTGCCTCTTCATGATCCCAAGATTATGTTATTTTAACTTAATATGGTAAATCCTAATAGGTTGATATATTCTGTCATTAGCAGTTAGTCATTTCTCTCTGCTGATGTGGACCATTTGGGGAAGTATTCAAGAAATATTTGAACATCATTAATAATTACTTCTTGTAGAATATCTGTAACTGATATACTAGTTTGGAAGCCTTATAGGAACAAATCTTTTCCTACTGTACACGTCTGAGAAATATTCAGTATCCCCACAGCACTAGACTGGACTCTGTGCTAGAAGAAGAGTATGTGACTCCAGAGGAAATAAGAAAAATTTGGAAAACTGTATTAAAAAGAGGATGAAAAGTCCTCCCTGTGACACACACTTATAATAATTTTCTTCCCTTCTTTTCTTTCGCCTCCTCTCCACTCCTCCCTGTGGAAGTTCAAGAAAAAAGATATAAAAAGGAAAAAGGGGACCCCAAATTCAAAACCTAATAAGATTTTAGTTTTCAGAAGATAAAACAAAATATTTTAAATTGAAATAAATCTTTTTTTTGTTTTAACTTGAAATAAAGATTCACAGGGATCATCCACTATCCTTTTCTTGTGATTTTGACAATTTCAAAACATTGTTCAGCATGGATTTGTAAAGAACAAATCATGTCAAACCAATCTGATAGCTTTCTTTGACATGATAACAAGGCTTGTGGATAGGAGAGAAGCGGTGGACGTGGTATATCTGGACTTCAGTAAGGCATTTGATACAATCTCGCATAATCTTCTTAACAATAAATTAGACAAATACAACTTAGATTGGGCTACTATAAGGTGGGTGCATAACTAGCTGGATAACCATTTTCAGAGAATAGTAATAGAAATTTAGCCGTGTTAGTCTGGTGTTGCTGAAGCAAAATACAGGACTATGTAGCACTTTAAAGACTAACAAGATGGTTTATTAGATGATGAGCTTTCGTGGGCCAGAAGCACTTCCTCAGATCAAATAGTGGAAGAAAATAGTCACAACCATATATACCAAAGGATACAATTAAAAAAAAATGAACACATATGAAAAGGACAAATCAAATTTCAGAACAGAAGGGGGATGGGGAGGGAGGTGAATGTCTGTGGGCTAATGATATTAGAGGTGATAATTGGGGAAGCTATCTTTGTAATGGGTAAGATAACTAGATCCTTTGTTTAGACTCAGATGTAAAGTGTTGAATTTTAGCATGAATGACAGTTCAAAGGATTCCCGTTCAAGTGCAGATTTAAAAAGACCTTTAAAGCTGGGAGGGGATGCAACTGCTTTGGACGATAGGGTCATGATTCAAAATGATCTGGACAAACCGGAGAAATGGTCTGGGGTAAACAGGATGACGTTTAATAAAGACAAATGCAAAGTATTCCACTTAGGAAGGAACAATCAGTTTCATATATACAGAATAAGAAGTGACTCTCTAGGAAGGAGTACTTCTGAAAGGGATCTAGGGGTTATAGTGAACCACAAACTAAATATGAGTCAACAGTGTGATGCTGTTGCAAAAAAAGCAAACATGATTCCAGAATGCATTAACAGGAGTGTTGTGAGCAAGACACGAGAAGTCATTCTTCTGCTCTACTCTGCGCTGATCAGGCCTCATTTCGAATATTGTGTTCAGTTCTGGGTACCACATTTCAAGAAAGATGTAAAGAAATTTGAGAAGGTCCAGAGAAGAGCAACAAAAATGATTAAAGGTCTATAGAACATGAGCTATGAGGGAAGGTTGAAAAACTGGGCTTGTTTAGTTTGGAAAGCAGATGACTGAGAGGGGACACGATGGTTGGTTTTCAATTATCTAAAAGGGTGTCACAAGGAAGAGGGAGAAAAAATTGTTCTCCTTGGCCTCTGAGGATAGGACAAGAAGCAATGGGCTGAAACTGCAGTAAGGGCAGTTTAGTTTGAACATTAGCAAAAACTTCCTAATTGTCAGGGTGGTTAAACACTGGAATAAATTGCCTAGTGATGTTGTGGAATCTTCATCTCTGAAGCTATTTAAGAGTAGGGTAGATTGACATCTATCTGGGAGGTTCTAGACAGTGCTTGATCCTGCCATGAGGGCAGGGGACTGGACTTGATGATCTTCTGAGATCCCTTCCAGTTCTAGTGTTTTATGATTCTACAATTCTATGATTTTTTTTCTGATACAAAAATTGAATTGGGAGATTAAGTGAAAGCAACACTTTCCTGTACCAGTTTCAGTTTGGATTAACTAGCATTCCCAATTCTCTCTCCTACCCTCCAAAATGAGTCAGTCAAGTCTCAACCAAAACTAATGAGGACCTCTAGGCCTTAAAGGACCCCACCCCCCTCAAAACACACATATACAGCACCCTCAGGATAGCTAGAATAGATAATAGAACTCCCCCAATGAGCCACATCCCATTTTACCAGCACATGTCTATGGGGGGGTTGAAGTAAATATCTTTCCCCCGGATCCCACTCTGTCCCCATGCAGGTTGGTCTGGGCCTTGTATTATGTTCACACTCTCTTTTTTGGAAGGAAACATTTTCTTCTGTCTGTTAAAACCCATATGAGTTATTTGACAGACTAATGCAATTGCCAGATTACAGGGGAACAGTAGTGCTGTGGTCAGGACTGAAGTGTGTTGACAGGCTTGTGTGTGGAAACTTCAACTTTGAGAACTTGCCATACTAGAGCTACCATTAGTTAGTGCTAACCACCATCCCCATAGGCAGGAGCACCGCCATTTATCAAAAGCAATGAATGAATGTCCAAACATGAAAGCAAGCTTGCTTTTCAATTAAGTTATTGGGAGCGGTGGTGTTCAGCACTTTATAGTCACAGGCTCTAAATACCTCGGGGAAACTGTCTATCTTCATTAACTATTTTTATATTTTCTTGCTTAATCTCTGAGGGTATGTCTACACTACCCCGCTAGTTCGAACTAGCGGGGTAATGTATGCATACCGAACGTGCTAATGAAGCCCGGGATTTGAATTTCCCGGGCTTCATTAGCATAAAGCCGGCTCCGCCATTTTTAAAAGCCGGCTTGTTCGAACCCCGTGCCGCGTGGCTACACGCGGCATGGGCTAGATAGTTCGAACTACGTAGTTGTTCCAAACTATCTGTACGCCTCGTGGAATGAGGTGTACAGATAGTTCGGAACAACTACGTAGTTCAAACTATCTAGCCCGTGCCGCGTGTAGCCGCGCGGCACGGGGTTCGAACAAGCCGGCTTTTAAAAATGGCGGAGCCGGCTTTATGCTAATGAAGCCCGGGAAATTCAAATCCCGGGCTTCATTAGCAAGTTCGGTATGCATACATTACCCCGCTAGTTCGAACTAGCGGGGTAGTGTAGACATACCCCCATTCTCCTGAATATGGCTTTAAAATGTATCAATTTAATGTATTTAAATGAATAAAGGAATTGGTGGCCATCATACAAAGGCTACCCTATAACATTTGCATGCATTAGTTTCTCACTTTATGTTTATTCAGAAAGGATAACATTGTGAATAACATTGTGAATGACTAACTTTTGCTCCTAGAACCATTGATGAACCATTGAAGGCAATCACAGTTTGGTCCCTGATCTTAGTTCTACTTCCTTAGTTTTAAAACTGTTGTAATCATTCATACTCTAGAAAGTGAAGCCTCAGGTAGGTTGAATGATCTAAAGAATGCAGTGGGATATTGTTATTATTATTATTTATTACAGTATTGCCCAAAATAAAAAGACACTGTCCCCAATCCAGAGTCTTATAACTCAGATTTAAGATTCTTAAATTTCCTAAAACACTTCACAATAGTAAAAGTGATAATAAAGAGTTTGCCATACTAAGGAGTTCTTTGTGTTCAGTATTTTGGAGGCTGTGATTTTCTTAGGCAAGGTTTAAAGCATTTTAGATCAAAGAAGCCAAAAATAAAGGCGTAATGAATAATTAGGAAATTTCATACATTTTCTTTTTCACCGGGACAGTATAATACTGGCTGTATATATAACTCGAAACTTAGAACACATGGCTTCCTTCCTGACTGAGGGACAGAGATATATAAACCACAGAATGCAAGATTTATTAGCTGTTTCAGCAAATTTTAAATTTCATTTTCAGTTGCTGACTAATTGCATCTGCATGTACCTGTGCGGCTCTAGCAGTGAAAGGTGCAGCTTAATGGTTATCTGGTTTAACTCACTGCTTCTGTGCTAGGGTTTTGCTATGCTAATTGCAAAGGCTCTGTTGAGTGCTTTAGTGCTGCATATGATAAATGGGAATAGCAGTCTCTGCTGTGCTGTGTGTGTTTAAGCATGTTATCTTATATCTTACATATCAGCCTAATGTTTAAAATTGAATTTACCAGTCTCAATTTTCTTATCACCATTCATAATTAACACGAACCTATTTTATTTTCATGGAATTGTTTCCTCCTCCTGCTCTGTAAATGCCTCCCTATTAATTTCTAAATCCAAAGTCCTTTAAAGCAGGGGTGAGGAACCTTTTTTGTGTTGTGGGACACTGACCCACAGAAAAAATCGGTCGAGGACAGCACACAAGTGAAAAGCGGAAAAAAAACTCTTATTGTGGTCCCTGACTAAGATGGAGAAAGACACTCCCCACATTCCCCTTGCACAGCAGAGCCTAGGTGGGTCCAGCCTAGTAAATTTTGTGCAATCCAGCCCCCAGGGGAGCAGCAGGGAGGCTGGAGGAGCTACAGCACTGGCTCCCAATGCCAGGGGTGGGCCCTGAGCTTCGGGGGCCGGATTTAGGCATGGCAAGGGCTGCATCTAGCCCCCGGGCCTGAGCTTTCCCACCCCAGTTTTAAAGACAGCTCTCCAAACATGTGTGGAATAAATCAGGTCCCAACTACCTTTTAGTGAGCTTTCAAGCTCCATTAACACATACATATTTGTAGGAGTGTTCAAGCACTTTCATATTCAGGAAATATTGTGGACAAAAATTAGCTCAGACAGCTGTTCTCAAAAAACAAATGAAAGAACGTGTGAGTGCTGTCAGAACAAACACATGCAGTCAGTGTTCCCTGTAAGCTGTGCTCTGGGGCAACCAATCAGGATTCAAATGCTGCACTGCTGATTAGCAGAGATATTCCAGCTAGGTTCTTTGTATCTATTGGTGGTGCACCTTCACACGTGAAAATTATCCTTCATGAGGATGGAAAAATCTGCACTTGGATGGAAAAGGTTAGAGGGAACATTGTATGCAGTGCTTTGTAAGTGAAATGTTCAGATACACTTTTCCCCAGAACTGTCCAAGCTCTAACAGGGATTCACTGTAGTGTCAAAAAAACTGTAATGTTATGGAGTTAAAGAATCAGTCAGGAAAAATTGCCAATCCTGTTGAATACCCAGGCAAAATCCTAGCCCATTGCAGTCAATGGCTAAATTTCCACTGCTTTCAATGGGACTAGAGTTTCACTCTCTTATTTGTTGCTATTTAGAATAACTTCACATACATGAGCATTGCACAGTTACTATTTTCACATTCTTCTCAGTACATATTATCCATTGTTAAATTTGAGTTGATTGATGACTGAAAGCAACTGCAAAGTAAAAAGAGTCTAATGTTTGTATGAAAAGATCAAGATCCATAGCTCACTAAAGTCAATCAAAAGACTTCCTTTGACTTCAATAGACTTTGAATTGGGCTTCTAAAACCTCATTTTTGTAAAGTAACTGCAGGAATAACTTGTAATGGCAAGTCTCAGAGAGGCAGCCATGTTAGTCTATAACTTTAAAACAACAAGCAGTCCCGTTACTCCTGTAACACCTTAGAGACTAACAAAACATATATAGTATCATGAGCTTTCATGGGCAAAACCCAGTTCCTCAGATGAGAGTGGGGAAAAAAGTAGAAACCTCCCAATTTATAACAGAAAAAGAAGGGAGGGAGGAAAAAAATGCACCTGAAATGTCAGGAAAAAACTACAGAGAGAAACTGAGGAACTGGCCTTCATATGCAAATATGACACCATCTCTCATGGCTTGAACAAAGACATGAACTGGATGGGCTGTTATATTCAATACCCAAATGACCTCAAAAGCTAAATATGGGACATTTACAGCCCACTCAATAACCCTCATTATCACTGGCACTGCAATTGACAGGTGTTTTTTTTTCTCCCCCTCCTCCCATCTTTTTCTGTTATAAATTTGGCAGTTTCCCCTTTTTACTCCTCTCATCTGAGGAGAGTAGGTTTTGCCCATGAAAGCTTCTGATACTATATATATACATATTCAGTCTCTAAGGTGCTATAGAACTACTCATTTTTGTAATAGCAAGACAATTTTATTTTCAATAATGCAGTTGAATTCTCTGGGTGATTCATCTATTGGATTTTGCCATAATTAAGACTAAGGCTTTGATTCTATGATTACTTACAAGTGAGTGCCTATTCTGTTGAGAAACCTTATTAATTTCAGCATAGAAAGAGCACTGGGACTTAGTGTTCCACTGATTACCCTTCTCTTCCAGCAGAGGGAGTATTTCATCCAGTAACAGAGCACTCTGACAACCATGCAGAGACAAGCATTTTTATTCAGATCAATAATGAGCTATAATGTGAAATATATTAGCTGAGAAATGACACCCATGGATTGTCTATAAGAAATACATGTTGGGAAAAGGAGAAGGTACTAATGATAGATTAGAACAGAAACTAGTTAGAGATGTTTTTCTTTAAGAATTGTCCTAGAAAAAAAGAGTAAAAATTAGTAAAAAGTATAGGGTTTCATTTATTTGCTGGAGCATGATGATGGAAGTGAAGCCTAATAGGCAAAGTAATTGACCATGATTTTCAAAAATAGGTGCTTAATGGGACTCCCATAAGTCTAGTTAGTCTACTTCAATAAGTGGCTTAATTTTCAAGTTTGCTTAGCTCCCAGCAGCTTCCACTGCCTTCAGTAATACCCATGTTTGAAAATCTGAATTGCAATGTACACTGCTTTCACATTTGTTGAAATGTGGGTTTGGACACATCTGGTGACAACTGCAATAGCATATGGAACAGGCTATACACCTCTCGTCTAATACCCAGGAGGCTGACACTTCATAAGGACAAGTGATATATAGACCACAGAAGGGCAACTACTATTGCTCAGAGTGGAAAGATCATATTGTATGGGTTTATAGGCAATGGGTTTCTAAGAAGGCTGATTCTCTTATTTCTGTACCCAGTTCTTTTTCTTTTCAGCCAGACCTTCTATGAAAGGCCATATGTCAGTAAATGTATCAAAGTTCTCAATACAGATATTATTAAAACTGGTTTTTGCTGATTTTATGGGTGAAATTCTCAGGTCATTTATCTAATTTACATTCACTCTTTTCTCAGGAAAACTCATTAACTTAAAAAGAAATTTGAGTGAGAATCCACACAATTTGATCTCATGGTAAATTAACTATTGAAGATTTCTAAACAAACACCACAAATCAAAACTTCGTCCCATGATGTTTTAATTCATACTCCAAAAGTAGACTCTGCAATCCATACTTAGGCAAATGTCCCAGTGAAATCACTAAGCAAGAAATGTGCTTTTGCACAAGAGTGTCCAATGCTGTGTGGATGCTCTCTTGGGCAAAAAATCTCTAATGGTCATTTTAGCTATAGGGGTTTCTTACGCAAGAAACCCCTGTTCCCATCCACGCTAGCCTTTTGGCACAAGAGCTCTTGAGCAAAAAGACTTATTCCTCGTGGGGAGAGGAATAACTCTTGTGCAAAGAGCCCTCTCTTCTGACATCTACTGTAAACTTTCTTTCGGAAGAACGGGCTTGTAGTGTGGACACTCCTCAAATTTTTGCGCAAGAACAGTCGTTCTTGTGCAAGAAGCCTGCAGTGTAGACATAGACCCTGGGAGTTGTGCCTTCGCAAAGAGGGCAGATGCAGTGTTAAGCAATCACAAACATGAAAATAATTTCTATAAAAGCCTAGTTCAAATTTCAGGCCAATCAAATTCACACCAAATTTTAAAGAACAGTTCTGTCTTTAAAGCCAACTGTAGTATAATGCCAAGAGATATATTTTCCCCTTTAAACATGTGGCAAGCAACGTTTGTGTGTATGAGTGTGTGGGGGGGGGAGGAGTAGGGAGAATTAAAATATGTTTATTGGAAATTCACAGCTAGGCACTTGCCCAGAAAAAGGCTGAGTACAAATGTTCAGGTCAAAGTTCACTCTCCTGATAGCTGCCTTGAACATTCCACTACAAGAGAAATGATTCTTGACAATCTGAGTGGAAATGTCATTGAGTGTGGAGGAACTGGCATGCTATCAATGGCATTCTTCTCCTGGGCAGGATTTGTTTGCTCAGCATGGGAAAAGTTTTGGGCCAGGTTGTAGACAGACCCTCACTGATGTACAAGGAGCCTCTCAAACTATTTCCTATTCCCCTGTCTCTGATCCTTATTTCAGTTTTTCCTATTTATTATGTTACCCTGCTCCCTTTTTCATTGGATTTTTTTTCTTTCTGCTTCTTCTCTTCCAGTTGAATGTTTGAGTTGCTTTCAGATTCATTGCAGTGTTTGAATAGGAGTCAGTTCAAAATTAAACACAATGTGTACGGCCCAATAACTACGCTGCCAAACTGATAAGGCAGAGACACTGTATTCAGATAAACATATTGCAATGTTTTAATAACTTAACAACTACTTGGGAGAGAGGCCCTCCTAAATCATGGCTTCTTCTGTACCAGGAATGTGGTGGTTTACTAAATTGACTTTAATTAACTTTGGTGCATTGTTTTGCACCAAGCCCATGTTCTGGATAAAATACAGTGCATCTACAACAGTTAACAGCTGTAGATATAGAAGGACTATAAAATTTGTACAAATAATTACCTAGAAAATAAGGATGCATCTACACAGTAGGGCTTAACTTGAAATAAGCTATGCAAAATGAGCTAGGTCAATTGTGTAGCTTATTTAGAAATACCTTATTTTGAAATTGGGAGCATCAACATAACACTTATTTTGAAATAGAGCACTCTTCCTCCGACTTCTCTTATTCCTTGTACAATGAGGGTTACAGAAGTCAGAGTAAGAAGTCCTCGAGCTTGACAGTATTTCAACAGTAATTCTAAATAACTGCCAGCTCTGTAGACATGGATAATGTTGCTATGTAGACGTACCCTTTGTGGGGCAAAAAAAAAAAAAGACAAGAAAAATCTTAGGGAAAATTGATGTGCATGAAAGAAAATGCTATTGTGCAAATATGTCTATGATCTTTATGATTAGGATCCTTATGGTAGTTTTTCATTCTGTGGTTGTCTATCTTTATTCATTATGAAGTATGAAGAGGATTTTTATTGCCTTAAAATCAGGGCTGGGCAAAATATGACCTGGGGGCCAGATCCAGCCTGCCAAGCCACCAGATGTGGCCTGTGGACCACTCTGCTGGGACCCTCAGGCATGCAGCTACAACGGTTTAAAGCACAGTATGTACAGCTCTCTGCTCTGCAGGCAAGGGGAGGCTTTGTGTGATCTCCTTGCCCCCAGCCCAGGCCTCATCTCCTATTGGTTAGAAACAACCAGCCAATAGAGGAACTGATCCCAGCCAATTTCTCAGCTCCTATTGGCTGGAAACAACCAGCCAATAGGAGCTAAGAAATTGACTGGGGGATGGGAGCAATGCAAGCCTTTTCCCCCTCATGGAGCTGAGAACCATGTGGAAGAAGCAGCCTGCAGTTTCAAGCAGTCTGGGGCTGCAGCAGGCAGAGAGTCCAGCCTTCCTGGGGATGCTGCAGGGCTGCTGGCCAGGAGACACTTAGATAAGTGCCTCCCAGCCAGAGCCTGCCTCTGGCATGCCCCTCCTGCACTTCAACACCCTCCCCCAGGTCACTATCCAAACCCTCTGCACCCCTGCCCCATCTTATAACTCCCTCCCAGACTCTGTAATACCTCCTACATCCTCCCACAGGCCAGAATCCTCTCCTGCACCCAAACACCCTCCCAGACCCTACACCCCATTCCCTAACACAGCTCTCAACTTCTCCTTCATGCAAACTCCTTCTTAGAATTCTTTCGAAAGGGATGTAAATTAGATATATTGAAAATGTAAATGAAGCTGGGGCTTGAATTTCCTATGCTTCATTTGCATAATTGCATCACAACTTTCTGTTGAAAAGTGCTATTTCAAAAGTGAAACCACCATCTAGACACGGTTCTTTCGAAAAGAAAAGCCTTTTTTCAAAAAATCCTGTACTCAAAAAATGAGGTTTACACAGTGGTCCCCAACCTTTCAAGGTTGTCTGGAGCCAGAGGGCGTGGCCGTTCGCCCGCCAGGCGCCAGGGGGCGGGGACACTTGCGCCCTGGGGGCGGCCCCCTACCATAGCCGCATGCCTGGGGGCGGCTCCCTCCCCCCATAGCTGCATGCCCGGGGCCGGCGCTCCCTCTGCCAAGCGCCGCGCGCCCGGGGCCGGCGCTCCCCCTGCCAAGCGCTGCGCGCCCGGGGCCGGTGCTCCCCCCGCCATGTGCCGCGCACCCGGGGCCGGCGCTCCCCCTGCCAAGTGCCGCGCGCCCGGGGCCGGCGCTCCCCCCACCATGAGCCCGGTGCCAGGCCAGCCCCGAGCACCTGGCGGGCATATGGAAATGCCCCCGCGGGCGCCATGGCGCCCGCGGGCACCGTGTTGGGGATCACGGGGTTTACAGGATCTTTTGAAAAATGGTGGTTTCATTTCAAAATACCCGTTTTCGAAAGAACGTGCGGCTGCCATTATGCACATGAAGTGCGGGAAATTCAAATCCTGGCTTCATTTGCAATTTTGATCTATCTAATTTACATCCCTCTTTTTAAAGAGGGATGTAGTCTAGACATAGCCTTAGACTTCACACCATCTCCTGCACCTCCAGTCCCTTGCCCTGCGTGCCCTTTTGCACTTAACCTCCATCCTAGACCTCACACCTCCTCCATAGAAGAGGTGGTCCCTGACCACTTTCCAAAATCTTTGAGTGGCTCCCCACCAAAAATTATTGCCCACCCCTTTCTAAATAATTAAGAAAAATACTGACAGACAGAGCTTTATGGCAGACATAAAGTACTTATGAGGGCAAGGCCATTTTTATTAAAGAGATTTCAGTGTGCCACTGCACACAATGGTGTGTTTACACATGCACTGAGCAAAAGTAAAGATAGCAAACAAAGGCAACAGGAGAGCTACCTGCAGAGAAAAAGCCTATGATTCCTGGCCAGCTTGAGGAACTGGTCTAAAGGCTGCCCTTAGTTATATCTACTAGAGTTAATAGGACTGCATTTGTGTAAGTGAGAGCAGAACTTGGCTTGTAAACTTCAAACAGCTCACAACAGCAATCAGGAAAACAAGAAGAAATTAAAAAATGAAACACTACCATGTGGAACGAATCTGAAACCTCCCGTCTCCTTGGTAAGAGCACTCAGCATCCCATTGTATTTATCCAGATCAAATGCAGGACATGAGATATATTGACACAATGTGAAGATGGGCTGGGAATGTGAAAACATTCAAATAAAAGCATTATTTTGGCAATGTTGCTGAGGCTAACATGGGTTATAAAAAGAAAGCCTCTGAGGCTGGCATTGATACCTTTATTAACCGACCTGGCTGACCGGAACGTCCGTATTATGACAACCCTAAAACTAAGGGAAAGAAAATATAAAAGGGGTACTTAGTTTTTCATATAACATAGTTACTTGGTTTCTTTGAAAACATTCAGTCCATAGAGTGTGTTGGCTATTTGAACACAAGTCCATCTTTGGAAAGAAATGACAAGAAACAAACTGTAATAGTGGAGAGTAAAATAATTTTCATGTGCATTTCCATAGTCTTTGACTAAGGGTATGTCTACACTACAGCGTTATTTCTAAATATCTTATTTCAAAATAAGTTATTTTGAAATAACGCATCTATGCACAAAATTCATTTCGAAATAGCATGTCCACACTGAGTGAATGCTGAATAGCATGTAAGGCAGGTTGGAACGAGATCTATCAGGGCATCAGGTCAGTAGTTACTTTATGTGGCTGCTGCCTGAGGCTATCTGAGGCCTGTGCTTAAAGGGATCCCCTCAGACAGCTAGTTCTCACCTTTCCCTGCTTGCTTGCCTTCCTTGATTAGTGACAGGAAAGTATGTTGTCTCTGCATGCTCTGGTTGCCCTCACTCGGGACACCACAGCACTCTGCAACATGGAGCCAGAGCTGCCCCATGGCACTCTGGTGCTTCTCGTGGATGGGTTGCTGCGAGCCTGGCTGCACTTTCTGTAGGATGTCATCTGGGAGGTCCATCGGGGGGCTGTCAGTATCCAGGAGGCCCCGTGGGAGAGCTTCCACCCTGGGCCTCCTGGACACTGACAGCCCCCGATGGACCTCCCAGATGGCATCCTGCAGAAAGTGCAGCCAGGCTCGCAGCAACCTGTCCATGAGGAGCACCAAAGTGCCCAAGTGGGAGAGCTTCCACCCTGAGGATCACTAAGAGCCTCCCTGGACTGCCCCACTAGGGGCTTGTGCCTCATTCCTCCCTCGTGTCCTTCCACTTACCCCTCCCTAACCCTCCTTCCTGATGTCAAATAAAATATATGTATTTTCATGAACACAAACGCTCTCTATTTAATAAAACTGGGGGAGGAAGAGAAACTGGTGAGATTAGGGAAAGGAGGTGGAAGAGAGGAGGAGGAAACCTGGAAGGAGGGAGATGGAAGGGGAAAGCAAGGGGAAGAAGGGGAAGGGGAAGCTCAGGGCTCAGGGTTAGGGGTTTCGCAGGACCAACTTGATTTTCATGCAAACCTGCTTCTGGGTTCGCATGTGGCCTTTGGTAGCCAGGCTGGCAGTTATCCTGCCATAGACGGCCGCGTTCCTCCATCTAGTGTAGAGATCATGGACGTTGGGGGTATCCTCCCCAAACCTGAATAAGATCCATCATCTCCTCCCTGGACCAGGAAGGCGCCCGCCTTCTCCGGGCCCTGGAAGTTCTCCTGGGAGCTGGCAGACTGCTCCTAGGGAGTGGTGGAGGGCTGGCTGCCAGTGGCTTGCTGGCTCATGTTTTGGGGCCACTGGATCAGGGGCAGTGACTGCTGGCTCTGGGCTGGCAGGCTTGGAGCTGGCACAGGCACTGTGGACAGAGTCAACCCCTTTAAGGGCTCCGGGGAGGGAGGAGGTAGAGGAGTGTTCTTGGTTAAGGCTGGAATGGCCACCAGGGCACCCTGGGAAGGCTGGAGGCTCCCTATTTCAATATAAGTGTCTACACAGCACTTATTTCGAAATAGATATTTCGAATTTGGCGTTATTCCTTGTGGAATGAGGTTTACCAATTTCAAAATAAGCACTCTGCTATTTCGAATTAATTTTGAAGTAGCGGTTTGGCTGTGTAGACACTAGTAAAGTTATTTTGAAATAACTTTGCTGTGTAGACATACCCTAAGGAAACAAAGCACTTCTTCATGAAAGTGGTTCCCAAACTGTGGGGTGCACCCCTCCCTCCCATGGGGGCACAGGGGAACTTTTGGAGGAGTGCACAGCAGGGCCGGTCCAGCTCCTAGGGTATGTCTACACTACACCGCTAGTTCGAACTAGCGGGGTAATGTAGGCATACCACACTTGCAAATGAAGCCCGGGATTTGAATTTCCCGGGCTCCATTTGCATAAGCGGGGAGCCGCCATTTTTAAAACCCCGCTGGTCCGAACCCCGTACAGCGCGGCTACACGGGGCTCGAACTAGGTAGTTCGGACTAGGCTTCCTATTTACCTCGTGTACCGGTAGTTCGAACTAGGAAGCCTAGTTCGAACTACCTAGTTCGAGCCCCGTGTAGCCGCGCTGCACGGGGTTCGAACCAGCGGGGTTTTAAAAATGGCGGCTCCCCGCTTATGCAAATGGAGCCCGGGAAATTCAAATCCCGGGCTTCATTTGCAAGTGCGGTATGCCTACATTACCCTCCTAGTTTGAACTAGGAGGGTAGTGTAGACATACCCCTATGGGGGGCAGGGAAGGAGCACCACCTATCCCTGCTCTACCCCCAGTCCAGTGCTATGTGCAGCTGCAGTTCCACTCCAGCACCTACCCGCCTCTACCCCCAGCCCAGCTCTGGCCTCATTCCCTCTCCACCTCTAGTCTAGATCCACTTGTAGCCCCAGCTCCTTCTCCATTCCCAGTTCTGCCCCATTTCTGCTTTGCCTTCATCCCCTGCTCCACTGCTGAGACAACTGTGCAATAATGGAGGAGAGAGGCTCAAGCACATTCCACTACTGGTAGGGGGAGTGTGACAGAAGAAATTTGAGCACCAGTGGGGTTTGGGCACCAGTGGGGAATCTGGCACAGTGAGATTAAAGAAGCTTTTCTAGGTCACAAAAAACATCTGTGGTGGAACCATAAGCAGCAAACCCAGTCTTCTGACAGCTAGTTTTTTGCTTTAACCATAAGACCATCCTTCCTTGCTAGCTGAATAATGTAAATGAAGAAAAAGGGGTGGACTCTTCCTCATGGCTCTGATCGCTGCAAGATGTTGAAAGCCTCCTGTGACGTGCAGAGCACCCTTAATGCTCACTGAAGTCAATGGGAGCTGACAATGCTCAGCTCAATCTAAAATCAGGTTGCCTCTGACCACAAATTTGATCCATATGATATAGAGCATAGAACTTGTAGTTCTTCTGTGTTGTGGACTACATTGGTACATCATGAATATTTGTAAAAGAATTTAAGCTTTTTTCACTGGAACCATTGTTTTTATGCACTTTTTGAAGTGAGGCTATTATTGTGGCCACTCACGAGTTTGAATTTACTTTGAGAATACTCATTAACATCAAAACTTTATATCTTGTTTTTCTCTGGCAAATCATTTTCTGGAATATTTGTAAAAAAACGCTTACATTGTGCAAGAATAGTTAAAGGAGTTCATTTAAAAATTAAAACAAACAGGTTTGGGAGGATCTGCGTTATTTATCCAGTTCTAATTCAGTTCCATGCCCACACCTACTGCAGGAGAGGAAAAGTAGATTACAGAAAATGATTGAAAAGAGACATAATTAATGTAGGTCATGTCAATTAATGGAGACAATTCTCTGAAGAGGACACCAGGCTAATGCTGAGTATAACTACTATTATAGGAGGCCTCCAGCATACAATGAACCTTTCTACATGAAGGCTATGTCTACACTGTAGGGAAAAGTCAGAAAAAGATATGTAAATTGTGAACCGCAATTTGCATATCTTTTTCTGCTTTTTTTTTTTCCAAAAAAAGGCTTTTCTGAAATTTGGCCCATCTACACAGGCCCATATTATATTTCAGAAAAAATGGATGTGTTTCTTGGACTCAGCAGAGCTTTTCCGGGATACCAGAGGTATTCTGAAAAAACTCTGCAGTCTAGCCATAGCCTAAGAAACCATTTTTTCCTAGTCAGCTTTAAAACTGGCTCAGCTAACCAGTTATGGCTGTAGCATACAAATACACAAGAAAGAAAAACTGAGATTTTCTTCCTCTTGAATCTTGGCCCTGCCAAAGAGTGTGCATTTTGCTTATTCTGAAAAATTAAGGCTAAGCAGAAAGTAATTTGAGATACAGCTGCCACTTCTGAGTTTTGATTCCTCACCAGAAAAAACAGTATCTATCTTCCCTGATGTGGACAAAACTTGTACACTTTGGGGGAAATGTCTCAATACAGAAAGTCTTTAGAGGATTAAGATACAGAATAATTAATCTCTGGCTGCATACAATGGATCTTTTTATGCTTTTCTTAAAATGTCTTATTCATGTTTTTAATACTACTGATATAATCATTGGCTTTTTTCTTAACCACTTCCATAGGCTAGAGAGGGGTCTGATTTAGCAGATAGCTTTCTAGTTCATATGTTTTCCTAATGTCTGTGTGCCTTTGCTTTTTCCATGTCCATTAGAAATAATTGAACTGTTCATTTCTCAAATTGCAATATTACCCAAACATACAATATTTTGAATAATCTGAATGCATACATCAAAGGTTCCTTTTTTGACCCTGTCATTCTGAGAAGGTATTATCTTATTAATTATTCTTCCAAACTAAATTTAGCCTTCCCAACTGAATGTCCTATACTAAATTTAAAAACAAACAATTTTTGTTACCACAGAAAATACATCTTTTTCCATAGTGTTTTGGCAAGATTATTTAGCAATGCACATTCAAGTGTGTGGTCTGTAAGTTTTAGGGGCAAATTCAGAGGTAGTGTATAACACGGTATAAAATTGTACTCCAATGTATTAGTATAGACTATCTCCTTCCAGAATTTCTTGAACTAAGTTGGACTTTATTAGACTCATTTACACTCTTCTATGGTAAAATAATCTAAAGTGAAGTTAATTTCTTATCAAATAGGCATAAGGATGTATAAATTAAAGTCAGACTACTCAGAATAGGTAAGGTTTTTCAGGACTAGGCCCTAATAAATTATTAAGATTACATTCTATATTGACAGAATCCAGGAAATCTATTTTATGATGCTTAATATCCATCCTTAACTAATCCCACTACTACGTGGTCTCTGAACAATGGATGATTAAACAGGGCCATCCATCATACTAGCAGTTATTGGAAGGAAAATGTATGAAATTTATATTGGCTTTGAATCTTCCACTAACAACAAGTAGTGGAACTTCAGGATCCTACAAATCCAACATTTCTGAAAAAAGATATTTTACATATTAATGGATCCAAGATATATTGTCATGAGTTAAAGATGATTTTTTTCTGTATGTCCTATGTTTTGTTACCCTATCCTTAAAGTAGATTTTTGATGGGTTGTATATATGTGCAGCAATTATTTAAGTTTACTGAAGGTCTTTGGAGCACAGTTTTATTCTTGAAGTCTGAATTTTCAGATTAGTCTCCTTTTAAGGCAGATTTTAAATAATATTTTAATACTTTTGTGCAATTTTTGTTGTTCAAGGAAAAAAATCAGAAATATTTTCTGAAAGTGTCTGAAAAATCATTCACTAAGAGGATCAATTATTTTGTTCTGAATGCACTAAACCATAGTCTTCTAATTCTATTATAGTTCTTTGAATACATACTAACACCTACTGCTATCTATCATGAATAAAAATGCCCCTATAGATATGTTTGAATTGTCTTTGCTTCTAAGACAAAGGACATTCAGCAGAGCGTGTGAAATTAATTAGGATTATTTAATCCAAAATGTGGCCCTATTTCATGTGATCATTTATGGTTTTCACACTTTAATTAGGCATTTAGAATAATATGTCACATCTGCCATCCAGACACTTGAAGTACAAGATATTCCTTTTATTTATTGCAATGCTCAGTACTGTAATGAATTCATGCCAGTCACCATAAACACATCATCCTAACACTTCCAAATGTGCAGGACTTTTTTTTTAATGTTCAGTCAGAATGAAGCAGTAAAAGAGAAACCATGCTGATTTTTGATCATTCCAAATACTAGTATTCTGTGCCATTATTTGTCATTTTCCTTGCTCTTCACATCTTTCTATATATATAAAAAAAGTTTTTCCTGACTGATGCATTCCGCAGCCCCTCCCCACTCAGCCACCCATCCTCTGCCCTCCCTCCCTCCCTTACTGGTGCTGAGGGCCCCAGCCTCCCTGGTGTTGGGGCAGGCAGCAGCCGCACCACTTCCCCAGTGACCCTGGAGTTCCGGGAGACAGGGCGGTAGCCCTTCACCTTCCCTGGTGCTCCAGGAATGAGCCAAGAGTTGCAACCCCTTCCCCTCATAGGGGAGAGAGGTCCGGGAGCCACACTTCCCCCCCTCGCAGGAGGGGAAGGGGGTTTGGGAGTCATGCCCCCACCTACTCGTGAAGGGAGGCCGGGGCTGCGCGCCCTCCGCTTTTGTGACGGGGGGAGGGGCAGGGCAGGAGCCAGTGACTGGGGGAGGGGATTAAAAGATGGGGAGCAAGGGCCTGGGTAGCTTTGGCCTCTGGGGGGGCGGAAGAAGAGCTGAGATAGCCTCAGACCCTCCCCAGCAGCTGGTGGGGAGAGTGGGGGCCAGGGTGGCCTTGTCCCCAGGTCCTCCCTGGCAGCCAGAAGGAACAACCAGGCCTGGCACGGCTGCAGCCTAACCCTCTGATGGCCGGGGGCAGTGAGAGCTGGAGCTAGTCTGGCCTTGAGGAGTCCTGGCAGCAAGGGGAGACAGCCAGGGCAGGGCAGAGTTGCCATGCCTCGGTGGATGGCAAGCAGAAGGGCACCATCCTCTAGTGTAGATTTTTAAAAAATACCTTTTTCCCATTAAAGTAACATGGGGTCTCTGTCTACAGTGAAGGCTTTTTGCACAAGAACTTTTACTGTTCTTGTGCAAAAACTTGCGGAGCGTCTACATTGCACGTGCGTTCTTGTGCAAGTAGATTTACAGTAAAGCGTTGAAACAGAGGGCTTCTTGCACAAGAGTTATTCCTCTCCCCACAAGGAATAAGCCTTCTTGTGCAAGAAGGCAGTGTGGACAGGCAACAGGGGTTTCTTGCGCAAAAAGCCTCTATGGCTAAAATGGCCATCAGAGCTTTCTTGCGCAAAAGAGCATCCACATTGCCAATGACACCCTTGCACAAAAGCACATCTCTTGCACAAAAGCACATGACAGTGTAGACGCGCTCTTACACAAGATCTGTTGAGCAAGAACTCTTGTGCAAAACAGTTCTTGTGCAAAAAGTCTGCAGTGTAGACATAGCCATAAGGGGGACAAAAATGTAGACAACATATCTAAAAGCACATATAAAGTCACGTGGGAATGGAGTCCATTAAAATAATAACCAACCCAAAGATTCAGTTAAAATGCAAACTAAACCACACAAAAACATATTATAGCTCTGAGGAAAGAGGTATAAAAAGATGATTTGTCCAAGGCTATAAAATGGGATTGTCCTTACTAGAAATGAGCAAACAATGTTTTTGGCTTTTTTTTTGTTCACTGGAACTTTAGAAAAACAACCAATTTGTTTTGACCAAAAACACTGCAACATTTTTGAATGTTTCATTTCAATTTGACTTTCGGGCATTTCTGCAGAAGCAACCAAGGGATTCATAAAATGGATGTAGGAGGAGGAGGTGAAGTCAACTTCCTCATAAATTTAGCCCCAGTGATTAAGATACTTCCATGGAATAAGTGAAAGCCAGGTTCAGTTCTTCTCTAAGCCTAATGTGAAGAAGGGATTTGAAAATGGGAATATCCCATGGGAGGAGAATGTCCTTGCTCAATGACTATTCATTTTCATCATAAATTGCCACCTTAAATGACAATGAAGAATCATAGGGAGAGGAAAACTGTGAGGATGATGGTACAGTTGTTTTTCTGCTCTTCAAATATAGACTAAAGCTTACATCCCAATGAGCTTACAAGACAGAAGGCATAGCCATCACTTCCTCTTCCTGTATCCATTTTGTGATCACTTTGCTTGCTTTCGTCAAAATGCTGAAAGTCTAAATTAAAATAAACATTTCATTTTGACTTTACTATCAGAAGCTTCCCGAAAGCCTGCTGCCACCAGTAGGGTTGAAAAGATCCATCTTATTCAGGAAGAGCTCAGGAAAGAGGCAACAAAGACCTACAAGGGGCATGAGACTAATCAGAGACAAAAAGTGCTGGTATTCACAATAGGCCAGAAAGTTTGGCTCTCTGTCAAACATCTCCAGAACAGTAAACCTTAGACATTGGAAAACCAGTTCCTGGGACCTTTCCTGATACACTAGTAAATAAAGTGGCCATTCTGTGAATTCCTTGCTTGCTTTTATCAAACTGCCTGAAAATCTAAATGGATTTTTTGGGGCAAAAGTGAAATGTTTCATACTGACATTACCAAAATGTTGCCTATTTTGGTTTGGTCAGTACTATTTGGCAAACTTGACACAAGTTAATGAATGGTTTGTCAACTTGAGTCAACAATTAGTTTAAAAAAATCACCCATTTTTGCCCTTCACTGCAGTGTTAGTCTGAGTTGTCTAAGTTTCACTCTTCTTGAGTTAGCTGAGCTCAATTGAAAGTGGTTATGTTCTAGCAGAACAGAGATATTATGTTAGCAACACAATTTGGCTGAATCCCCATTGCATATCTTGAGCATCATCAGCACTCAGGGTCCAACCCCTACCTGTGACAGGCCAGAATGGTAACAGCATTACTTAATTAAAATAGAGACTTCTGTGTGTGGATGGGTGCCAGGTTACGGAAGCTATGAAGTTACGTTTTGAGCAAATAGTGCAGTGAAGACAATCCCAATGTGTTGGAGACAAAGCTGAGAAGAGAACAAATGTCTCATGCCTCCCAGTCCTACTTAATCACATGGATGTCATCATACATACCACAGGAGTGATATGTACAGTGATTTAGGTGAGGTAGAACTAATATATATCTTTTATAAAATACGTCTAAATGGACTGAAATTCTTAATCAGTTTCATTTGATCATGTTCTTGATAAATTATTCACTATTATTCTCATAAGTTACATGGCAACAGGTCTTATCAAGATATCGGCTAAGACAAGATAGGTTTTCTTCCTACTTATTTTATCTATATTTTTGCGCAAAATCAAATGAACAACTTAACATTTCCTAATAGGATCTCTTTTTCATAATCTAAATCTTGTTGGGAGATTGACCTACATACAAAATCTGTTCAAAGAAAGGAAAAGATTTTTACTGTCTAAAAGCAATGGAAAACAACTTGGACTAAACTAGAAAATTAGAAGGCATATGTGATTTTACCCTCCTGGGTAATCATTTTTCATTACCATATGAACACCACAACTTGAAAACTACAAAGAATGAGCCACAAACAATGAATACTACTCACATTTAAACCATCAAATCTGGAGTCAGACTATTTCCTTTTTCCATAGCACAGTCTAGCCAAATACCTGGGAAGTTATCTTTTATAGCCAAAAAATCACAAAATGTTTTGGCGCGCTATTCAAAACCTGTCAAAAAGTGTGTATTTCAAACACTGAATATTAGTCACTGGGTAACCACAGCTTTTTTTATTCTCATTTTAAATAAAAAGATCATATGGGGCTAATATTTCTTCCAGGAGTTGATAAATGAACTCACCTTGAGCTGACATGCATTAGATCATAATGTTTTCTACCATAAACATGAGGGGAAAAGAGGCATTTTATTGAACAGGGTGATCAGTGGAGTATATTTATTTTTCTTTAAAAAGCTCACACAGAATTCCTAATAACTTACAACTGCAGTGTATGATTCAGCTGAGGGGATCTATTGAACAACAATACTCAGTGTAATACAAAATCCAAAACTTTTCAAAATATGGTGGATCTCATTCTTAATTGATGTACATAGATTTTAAACAGTTAGGGTATGTCTACACTACCCCCTAGTTCGAACTGGGGGGGTAATGTAGTCATAAGGAGTTGCAAATGAAGCCCGGGATTTGAATTTCCCGGGCTTCATTTGCATAAAGCTGGCTGGCGCCATTTTTAAATGCCGGCTAGTTCGGACCCTGTGCCGCGTGTAGCAATATCCACTAGTTTAATTTATGCCTTACTGAGGGGCAGGTGCAGAAGCACTAGGAAACAAGGAAAGCTTTGATGTTGACTTAAGTGGATGTAAGGACTGGCACTTCCATGTGATTGAGACTCAATAATAATGTTGAAATAACTTATTCTGCAATGGAGGCTGGAAACTATGCTCACATAGTTATCTGACTATGCAATACAATCTGCCTGATAATGCAGGTGACATATACACCATAACATGTTTACTGTCTACACTTCAGAAGTGGACTGAGGAAATCATGGTTCTTGTTTGAAAAAAACAAGTCAATGAGATTTTGCTGGGAGCCATTTGATTGAATGAACAAAGACAGGAAGGAGGCCACTAGGCATGTTTTTGTCTCTTCTGTCCAAGAGACAATTCAGAGTGGTTTTTAATGAGTCTTGATTTGCTTAAACCTCATTAGTCAGGCTCTGTTATTGCACAACCCAAACTAAGGTCAATGGAGGGTTCTATTTTATCAGCACCATTAAAGTACATGTCAGGTCTATTATATGTAACAAGAGCATAGTACCCCAAGAAGAAAACACTGTGCACAGATCACCATTTGTAAAAAATATGATGTTTAATAGGCTTTTGGAATCCTAAGTAGGCTTGTTGGTTTATATATATATATATATATATATATATATATATTTCAGAATTATGAGTTCGTCTGTCCGTCTGTCTTTCTGTGAGTCCATTTGTTCAAGAACTCCTACTAATCGGTAAGAGTTAGGACTACCAAATTTGGTATGCAGCTTCTTCTTACTCTAACTTATATCAAGGTCAGGATTTTGGTTGTGCAACAATTTGATGTGCCTGGAATTCGATTGTGTCGCATAAAATGGAAAGGGAAGAGTCTGGTAGGAGGGAGTTAAACTGTAGAATGACTACAGTGGGGCAGCAAGCACCCCAGTGGAAAGCCATAAGCCAGCAGCAGCCAACATCTGGCCTGCCCTGGGGAACAGCTGCGAGTTGCTACATGGCCTCCACTGACTTCAGGCCAGCATCCTGGAGCAGCGGCAGGCATCCTGCATGATCCGTGCCACTTCTGGGCCGGCACCAAAAAGAAGCCAGCAGCTGGGTGTGTGCCTCTGCTCCGGGCTGACCAAAGGATAAGCCAGCAACCAGGGTGTGTGGCCCATCCCGGCCAAGGGCCAGACCCAAGCAACACAGGGTGGCTACGTCTACACTGGCCCCTTTTCCGGAAGGGGCATGTAAATTTCACCAGTCGTCGTAGGGAAATCCGCGGGGGATTTAAATATCCCCCGCGGCATTTAAATAAAAATGTAGGAATATTCAAAGTAGGAATAAGACCCTCCGGAAAAGGGCACTTTTTCCGGAGGATCGGGGCCAGTGTAGACGCTCTTTTCCGGCTTTTAAAAAAGCCGGAAAAAAGCGGCGGACATTTTTATTTAAATGCCGCGGGGGATATTTAAATCCCCCGCGGATTTCCCTACGACGACTGGTGAAATTTACATGCCCCTTCCGGAAAAGGGGCCAGTGTAGACGTAGCCCTAGTGTAGCACATTCTTTTTTTTCCCCTCTTTATTTTTCCCTTCTTTTACTTCCATATCATGTATTAATTAACCACCTACTTCTAGATCACCCCTTCTTGATCTATGCCTCCAGCCTCTGCTCCTTCAGCTGTTTCTTTCATGAAACATCCAAGCCTTAGTCTTTTCCTCTAAAACACATTACACAGCAAGAAAATAAACTAAAAAAATGTTTTCAGAACCTCCTTGACATATCCATTGCAATCACATTATCTCATTATTACGTTATCTCATATCTATTACCACCACCCTCCCTTCCTCTTCTAGTGCTGTTCATAATCATTCATCTAATTATAACATTAGGCAACTCAAATTACATCTAAGTATACATATGCAAGAAATATTAGATTGGGATTGTCAATGCCTCTTAAAGAATTTGGATATCCAAGTCCCATTAAAATTACTAAAAATCCCTAAAATCTCCTATGCTGAGCATAATGCCTGCCTAAACTTTACCCATACCTACTCTATAGCCCGTTTTAATGTAGAATTATTTTGTAAATTCGAATCATTAGACCTGAGACAAGAAACTTTTGTTTGGGCAAGGGTACTATGTAAGCATATATATGTTATTAGCATGTGGATAGTTTGTCACGTGGCCTATTCGTTTTCATCTGTATTTAGCCTCTGACCTGACTTTTGACCTTTCACCTATTTGTTATCTCCTAAATTTGTCAGCATTAGCCCTTCATGTACTTGACCTGTGACCTCATAAATTATGCAAGGTCACACACATTGTCATGAAACAAACAAAAAAGCTGGAAGATACTCTTACTGAACAAACCCCACATTGAGCAGACATGTGCAAAGTTTTATCATCTATTCAAGAAAAATATGAAAGCTAGCTTACCTAGTACATCTCTTGGCGGATAATTTTAGTGGATCATCACAATTAGTATACTGGGTGCATAAATAAATAAATAAAACCAGGAGCCAGCTCAATGCATCTGTTGTAAAACCTGTTGGATGGGATCAGGGCAAGGAAAATGCTAGGCCAGATCCTTAGTTGGTATAGATTAATGTAGTTCTACTGCATTCATTGGAATTGAACACAACTCTTTTATACCAGCTCAGCATCTGGCCCATGTGAATTTATGGCCAGTACTTCCAGTGCAGCAGTAGTACAGAAACACTTATTCTAATGAGATTCCCAGCCTGATTTTCTGCTCTCTTTTCAGAGATTGAGGGGGTTAGGGAATGCTGTTCTCTGGGTACCTTTAGAATAGTCATGGAGCAAGAGATACAGTCCTTAACACCAAATGTTCATATCACTGGGCTCCTACTTGATAGAAAACTGCCTTCCCTTATTTAAGTGGATCCTTGAAATCCAAGCCAAAACAAGAAATAACAACGAATGATCCTGTAGCACTTTACAGACTAACAAAGACATAAACTGGATGGGCCATTTTCAATACCCAAATGACATCAACATCCAGAATAGTGATAGAAATGTAGCCGTGTTAGTCTGGGGTAGTTGAAGCAAAATGCAGGACAATGTAGCACTTTAAAGACTAACAAGATGGTTTATTAGATGATGAGCTTTCGTGGGCCAGACCCACTTCCTCAGATCAAATAGTGGAAGAAAGTAGTCACAACCATATATACCAAAGGATACAATTAAAAAAAATGAACAAATATGAAAAGGACAAATCACATTGCAGAACAGAAGGGGGATGCGGGGGGTGGGAAGGGGGAGGAAGGAAGGCAAGTGTCTGTGAATTGCTGATATTAAAGGTAGGGAGAGTGGGATGTTTGTGAGTTAATGGTATTACAGGTGATAATTGGGGAAACTGTCTTGGTAATGGGTGAGAAAGTTCAAAGTCTTGTTAAGTCCTTGTTGGCAAGTGTCGAATTTTAACATGAATGACAGTTCAGAGGATTCCCTTTCAAGTGCAGATGTAAAAGGTCTTTGTAGCAGAATGCAGGTGGCTAAGTCATTTAGAGAGTGTCCTTTCTGGTTAAAGTGGCAAGAAACTGTTTTTTCTTTGTGATCTTGTCTGATATCTGTTTTGTGGGCATTAATCCTTTGGCGAAGTGTCTGAGATGTTTGTCCAATGTACATAGCAGACGGACACTTTCGGCACATGATAGCATAGATTATATTTCTGGATGCGCAGGAATATGTGTTCTTGATCTTATAACTCACTTGGTTAGGTCCAATAATGGTATCAGCAGAATGAATATGTGGACAAAGCTGGCAACGGGGTTTGTTGCAAGGGAAGGTACCAGGGTTGGTATTAGTGTGGTATGTCCTGTGGTGGTTGGTAAGAATCATCTTGAGGTTAGGTGGTTGTCTATAGGAGACTATGGGTCTGTCTCCCAGAGCCTCTTTGAGTATGGTATCCTGTTCCAATATAGGCTGTAGTTTATTGATAATGTGTTGGACAGGTTTAAGTTGGGGGTTGTAGGTGATGACAAGTGGTGTTCTATTGTTGGTTTTCTTGGGTCTGTCTTGAAGTAGATGGTTTCTAGGTATTCGTCTGGCTCTTTCAATTTGCTTTTTTATTTCTCTGGGTGGGTAGTTGAGATTTATAAATGCTTGGTAGAGATCCTGAAGCTTCTGGTCTCTGTCAGTGGGGTTAGAGCAGATGCGGTTGTATCGAAGGGCTTGGCTATAGACGATGGATCGTGTGGTGTGTTCTGGATGGGAGCTGGATGCATGTAGGTAACTGTATGAGTCGGTGGGTTTTCTGTAGAGAGTGGTGTCTAATTTTCCATTGTTGATTTGTACGGTGGTGTTCAGGAAGTGGATCTCTCGTGTAGAATGGTCCAGGCTGAGGTTGATGGTGGGGTGTAGGTTGTTGAAATCTCTGTGGAATATCTCCAGTGTTTCTTGGTATTGGGCACTTATAGCTTTCTCTATTAGCCTCTTTTTGCACTGGCACTATAATTGACAGGTTTTTTTTTTCTCTTCCCCCACTCCTCTCTTTTTCTGATGTACATTTTTGGAGTTTCTGTACCTCTCTGTGCCTCTTGCTCCACTCATCTGAAGAAGTGGGTTGTGCCTATGAAAGCTCATGATACTATGTACAATTTTTTTATTAGTCTCTAAGGTGCTACAGGATCCCTCCTTTTTAAATTTTTTTTTTAAATTACAAACAAGCCTGGCTACCCCGAGACAGGAAATAACAAAAGTCTATTCAGTGGTCTATGTGAAATGAGTTGTAAGCTGTCATTTATGCTGGAGTAACGGGACATATGGGCATCATTGTGTCATGATTAATAGTGAAGGTTTCAGAACATTATTTTTCACATTTTCACATCAGCAGAGAGCCCAAGATTTCAATGAACTAGGATACTTCCCTCCCTAGAATCTCCTTATGTACAGATGCTCCCCCCAGAAGATGGTTGAAACACGTTTTCAGGGCAGTGTGGGGAAGTGTCCTCAGCATACACACCACCTTTTCAGTATGGGTAAAATCCAGCTCTGGATAGACTCATAGCAAGGTCTAGGTACCTTTTAAACCCTTGTATCTGCCATCTGCATGGGAGTTAAATTTTCTTAGATAAAGAGGATTCCAGATTCAAAAGGTCTGGCACCTTGCAATTTCCCTTCCCCAGCTCACAACATTTCTCCTTGTTTCAATTTTCTTTATATTATTGCAATATCAATTTTATTTGTATTTCATTTTCTCTAAGTAAAATGTTTGTAAAAGGGGAAGAAAGAAGAAACAAAATGAAAACATGACGACTAGAACAGAATATTACTCTTAGTTCATTAATATAGTTCCTGAAATGAAATTAAAACAAAATCACGTGCACAGTTGGAAACATCTCAAGTGGAGCAAAAGCTTCACTATTGCTCATAGCACGAAGGTAGCCATGGTTTCTGTCACTCTAGCGTTAATCACAGGTTACAAATAATTTCAGTTGTCTGCCTGGTATTTGTCTCATAAGCTTCCACAAGTGATACACTTTACTGATTAATATAGCATACATTAAAAATAATGTATTCCGAGTTTTTGGTAATTTGAAGGTCCAGATTGACTAAGGAAGAGTGAGTTTGCACACACACAAGTTTTCATTTGTCAGTTGTATGTTTTCTTAACCGTTAAAACCAAGTTTGCACTAGACAAATACCATTCCACCCAATTCAGATAGTACTCATTGCTAGCAAACAGAATAATGACTTATCAGTAATAGTGTTAGGCAGGTAAGTGACAGATCTATGCAATATACTAGCCTTTATATACCATTTTGAAAATTGTAAAGTGCTATATAACTGCTAAATATTATGAGCCAGATCCTCAGACTCATTGAACCAGGTTTGATCCACTCCGATTTAAAACCGATCTAAGCTGGGGATGCCTTTGTTATCTCTTCCTGTGTGGAATATAGTTACTGCAGATGCCTTTCCTCACCTGCTCCAGTAAGAGGGTATAGCTGAGTTTTATTTTGCTTTGGCCTATTACAGGGGATTGTTGCAGCTGCTGCAATCTAGAGTAGCCTTGTGTAGAAAAGGACTAAAATATTCTAAATCAATGCACTTTATCATAAACAACAAATCAGTCATAAATAAAACAAATTAATATAAAATGTATGGACCTCAGACATAGCTTATTTTAGGATGGGACTGTATTCACTTGGAAATTTATCCTGTACTGTGATATTGTTGAAGCTCTTGACTGAAGTCCACTAAAAATCACTTTGACATTTTCTTTTATAATATTTTTGCTTCTCAAATACACACACATGTAGCACACAAGCTGTTTGTCTATTTTGCTGAAAAACATTTTTTTCCTTCCATTGCATGATTATTATACTAAGAAGTATATTTTAAGCATTTTAATTATGAATCACAATTTTTTATTTAAGATGACAGAGACATATGTACTAATGTCTCTGGACTAATGGTTATCTAGCATTTTGTGCACCTTTTAAAGGGATCATTTTTTTTTAAAGGGCAGCACTTAAGAACTCATTGCCTGTGTCTTTTACTAGGAGTGACAATGATTTTATGTGGCATGTTAAAGAATATAGCACCTATGGTATTTTTAAAAGGAGTGATACTGATTTTATTAGGCTTTTTAAGACTTCATTGCCAATGTGTTTTATAAACATATGATATTGGTTTAATTAGTTCTTAAAGTGTCATTTAGCAAAAACCAAACACTGGGTTTGTGGGGAATTTTAGGAGATTATTGACTATGGTGTTTTATACAGGAAGCGTTTTGGCTTTGCAGTAAACATTTATTCAAGAAACACATACAATGCCTGATAAGTGGAAGTAATTATGGCCCCGACCCTGCACTGCTGCAGCTTTCCCATTGGCTTTAATAGTCACCATATTAATCACAATAGCTACAGAAAGCCAAATTCACAATTGATATAGATATGTGAAAATTCATTTAAGCCAGTAGCATACACATTGGGCCTACAGCATGTAGTAGGAGGAAGTGAAGCAGTTACGATTGCACAGCAAATATAAAGCTTGTGAAATGGAATGTTTATTGTGCAAACAGTAAATATTCCATGGAAAAGTTCCTCCTCCCCCTTCATCCACCCACCTTGTAATCATCAATATTTTAGGGTTACTTAGTAGGCCTGCCTCTAGAGAAGTTGGACTTTTCTAAAATATAATCTGCCTTTACTCGGAATAATAACATGTTTTAGGGTAAATTAAAGACAAGAAAAAATTAAGCTGAATATTAGAAAAAAAATTGAGATTGGACCAAACACTGACATCCTCCTGGGTTTTTATTTTGTCTTTCCTAAGGCAAAACTCTCTGACTTATTATGTGAATCCTGATTGACTGACAGGAGGAAAGAACACAAGGCTGCTTCCATAATTTATACTGAAGGTCTGAGGAATAGAAGACTGTTCAGAAGTGAAAGATTTGTGATTACATTTTACTTTTTACTTCTTCTGTCAGTTCCACAGGAAATAAGAAAATAAAACCCTGTGCCACAAACTCATCTTTTCCACTCTAGGTTTACAATGAGTGTACCAACAATTGTCATTAACTCCCCACCCACATAAAAATTTAATTACTTTTTGCAGGCCCAGAATCTGAATCAATCTGTTTAAATTCATGGACTTGAACAAACCTGAGATTCTCCACATTTGTGTTAATAGTTTATAGCCCCTGTAGTTTGTATTCTTATACTCCTGGTACCTAACTGCTTCAATCACTGACTGGTCAAGTGAACATATGTAATCTGATACAGTGTCTTGGATGATATTTTTAGACAGGTAATATGTTTTTATTTCAATTAATTCTGTAAATATAAAATAGGGGAAGAATGTAAAATGATCACAGTAGTGCCACGTTGTTATACTATCTTTTGAACACATTGAAAGGTCATTCAATAACACTATGGAAAAGAGGCCCACAACTTGCAGAAAGAAGTGGAAGTGTAGATGATCGATGTATCATGCCTACGACGTGATCTGAAGTATGAGACATTTAACGTATTCCATGACATAGAGTAAAAAGTGTGTTTTCAGTTTGATCTAAAACTCAAGTATGATCAAGTATATTTTTCACAGCTGTCATGAATTACTATAATACATAATGGAATTAAGTCAGTGGATCAAATCTTGTTATTGGAAAGATAGCTCATGTACAGTGCAGAAACACAGAAGGTAAATCTGAAACATGTTTGAACTATTGGGGTTTGTCCCACCTAAAAATAATCAATAACTTAAAAGTCAGCAACTAAACCAACTTTCTGATCTATCTTATCTCAGAGTCTGAAAGGGCAAGTAGTGTTTATAGGTTAAATTTGAACTCTGATCCTTCCTTAGAAAAAAAATCTGCCCCATTGTTTAGCAAAATGAGTATGTGTAATGCATATGTAGCATGCAAAAGTATGTGTAATGCTCTCTGAACAAATTCTTACAGATTCTATCAAAAATAGGGTGGGGTTCTAGAAGATCAGCTAAAGCATCCAACCATTATTGTTTTCCTAGCTCCAGTGATTTATTTTCTCCCCTCAAGAATCTCATACACTCTCTCTTTGTTTTTACAGTCATACAGTTACAATAGATTGGTTTTGATATTAAGCAGCCATGATGTTACTTAATGGCAATATAAGGAGAACTGAATCCTTATTCAAGCAAACTTCTTATTGAAGAACATTGAATAAGAATCTCAACAGCGGGCTCAAAATAAAGACATGATTTATTTTGGTTGCTGATCAGCAAGGAAATATGCACTAAACACTAATAGGTTTTCCTTCTCCTGCTGGCAGGGGGAATGTGGTTTGGGAGAGGCTTCAGGGAATGGAAAGTGAAAATAAGAGTGGTTTGAGAGGTGCTGTCTGTAGCCAGCTATAGGGGGAGAAAGGCAATCTGTGTGTGGGCTTTTGCTCCATTCAATAATTTTTGGCATTTAGGATAAGATGGTCTCAATCATTCACTCAATTAGCCCTGATACCATACATTTGGTTCCAGTTTTAAAATGTTTGCTGCAGCTTTGTCTTTGCATTTTAAACAGTTCCTTGAAAAAGCAAGTTTAATGCATTTATTTTCCACTTCCAAGTGTGTTCAAAAGTGTCTTTATTTTAAATACCTTTACTAAACTTTGAAGACCAAATTGTTCTTTTTGTGCCCCTGTCTTGGCACAGAGGGGGTAAGTCCCACCAACAGGGGGCAGTTGCTTTGTGGCCTGGTGATTCAAAAGGGTCGGGAGCACTCAGCTGTGGATATGGCTACTGCAGAGATGGCAATGGCAAAAGACATGGGGCCTTTAAATTGATTGCTGCCAGAGTGTTTTGCGACTCTGAGCGCGAGGGTTGTGGGGGGCCTGGCTGAAAAATATAATGCAATTATATATGCATTTGGCTTACTTTTTATTTACTTTCTAGTTTCTGAAGATTCAGGGTTAATGGCTTTTTGCCTTTTCTCTGCTCCCTTCACTCCACAAGAGATTAAAAGGTATTGTCATATAGCCACACAACTGCAGGAGCTGGGGCTGTATGAAAAAGCACCACGTGTCACAAGATAGCAGAGGTTGCAATACTGAAGAAGAAGCTCCCTCATGAGCCACATGGGAGGCAACCCTAAATTGCGGAAGAGACGGCTTATGAAGAGTCAAGGTGTGTGGAGTGGCTCACAGCATGAGTACCAGCCTCAGGGCAGAGAGTGAAGAAGGAAGGCACAAACCCCACACTGGCTGTGCATTCTATATGTAGATTTTGCAAACCGTGTACCCCAGGTGAACCCCTCAAGGGCACCCACAGAGAAAAATTAGTGGATGCTCAGCATCCTCTGGCAGCCAAACTCTGCCTTCCCCTCAGTGCCTCTGCTCCACTTACCAAACCTTCCTGTTTCTTCCCAGCACTTCCTACCTGTTGCAAACAGGTTCTTTTGCAACATTTGGGATGGTCTGGGAGGAGAGGAAGGAGCGGGGACGTAGCATATTGAAGGAGGAGACGGAGGCTTGGAGAAGGGTGAAATGGGATGAAGAGGGAACAGAGCAAGGGTGAGAAAGAAGTGCTACAGGGCCTTGCAGGAAGGGGTAGAGTTGGAGTAAGCAGGATCAGAGCAGGGATGGGAGACTGGAAGAGAAAGTCAACACCTATGCACCCAAGTAAGCTTACCTTTATGTTAGAGGATCCCTAATACCAATGATAAAACACAATGATATTCAGGTTACTCCCAGTCCAAAAGAGCAGTCATTTACCCCAAGTCAATTGCACCTTCGATCTTGTACTGTTTGTAGACAAGCCTATAATAAATTAACTAATGATTCATTAACAAAGAAAAAGAAAAGAGAATTATTTACAAAGTTAAATCAGGAAAACATGCACACGAAAATTAGTTTTATTTCTCAAAATGTGATCAAAGCTACTGTAGTGTGCAAACTCTATGTGACCTCTAGGACTAGCTCAGGCCAAGCAGATGGCTATCCCCTTACTTATGCTCAGGAATTTTGCCCTCTCCAAGTCCAAGCAGCTCAGAAATCCAGTTCTTTACTGTCCCTTCCCCCGAGATGTCAAGATGATGGGACACGTCTTTTGTCCTCTCATGTTCCACAATGGCATGTTTGGTGTCAATGGGCCTTCTTTTGTTGAGCAGGAGATGGCACCACTTGTGGAAAGCAAGTATTTCACACTGAGAATCAAAGAATCATAGACAATAGGGTTGGAAGAGACCTCAGGATGCCATTAAGTCCAACCCCAACTAAATCATCCCATCCAGGGCTTTGTCAAGTGGAACTTAGAATTCTACCATCTCTCTAGTAACCCATTCAAGTGCTTTAACACCCTCCTAATGAAATAGTTTTTCCTAATATCTAACCTAGACCTCCCCCACTGCAACTTGAGACCATTGCCCCTCATTCTGCCATCAGTCACCACTGGGAAAAGTCTCACTCCATCCTCTTTGGAAGCCCCCTTCAGGTAGTTAAAGGCTGCTATCAATCCTCTTCTGTAGACTAAATAAGCAGCCTCTCCTAGCAAGTAATGTGCTCCAGACCCTTAATCATTGATAAGGTTCTCTTCTGACCATGGAGGTTTATTGTTTATAGAGCACATACTTAAATATTGATGTATACCAAGAGATACAGATAGTCTATGTGATAATAATGCATGCAGCAACTCACAAGAATTTCATAAAGTCATACATTTTAATAAATGTAATACTAATGCACTGAAGAGCCAGACAGGTTTCCAGTTATGGATTTGTCAGTGGCCAGTGAGGCATAGGGCCTTCGCATAAGATGTCGCCTGGTTTACTAGCATCACAGTAAGCACCACTTTTTATCCAAAATGCCTACAGACAATGGACACTAACTAGCTATCCATCCTTTTCCAAAGTTTTCCTGCACATGCTTGATCATAATGGCATTTCCTTGCAACTCACATGAGTTGTCCCATTGAGAAAGGACCAAAAACACAAATAAAGGTGGCAAAACTAATCCCAACATGTGGATGACTTAGCCTGTGTTAATCTCTAAATCACCTGGAAAGGATCTGGAGATGCATCATCTCATTTTACAGAGAGGGAGAAGGAAAATCAGCTCACACATAACACATTCGTAAGATCACATTAATACAGGGTTTTTTTGTACTTCAAGACCTTGTATACAGGCCAGGATACAAAACCAGAGGTGTGGTTATTCTGAAAATCCATCCCTAAGGCATTAGGAAGCATGAAGTACAGCCAAAATGCTGGGATCTCATAGTTATCTCACCCCTTTGGTTTGCCTTTTGCTGTCATAAAATGTGTCCAAAAAGAATGTGAAATATGATATTTTATGCAGGGATGAGTCAGTATTCAGTTCAGAATGCTGAAACAAATAAATCACCTGATATGTATCTATCTCAGACAGGGATTTGTGTATCCTTTTTGACAACGCCAGCCAAACAGAGTACTCCCTCCACGCGAATGCTTGGCACACTAGAGAAATCATTATTCCAAGTTTTTACTGCTTTTTTTTTAAAGTGTACATTTTGGATAGTTTCCTTAACATGTCACGCCATTAGCTTCACTCAGCTTAAGACACTGTGTGGTTCCCCAGTTGGTTCATATTTTTCATTTATGATGATAACATGTGGTGTTCTTCTGCTGCTCTAAAACCTTAAATAACCCAACAGGAGCGTGGATGACTACTATTTAACATCATTCTAAGCAATAGTCCTCATCCTCCAATTACTTTATACTGACTGCTCATATAATTTATGAGATAATTACAAGTATTCGAAGGACAATGTATAAGAGGACAGTGTTATGAATTGTCACAGCCAAATATGAGCTATTAGATGAGGAAAGTTCTGTGACCTATAATAGGGGGTCAGACTAGATGATCATAATAATCTCTTCTGGACTTTAAACTCGCTGAGTAAATCAAACATAACAATATTCCAAAGATGTTCCATAGGAATATTAACACAAATTTTCCATGTCAGAGCAAGTGACATCCGAAAAGCTACAACTGTTATAGGATCCCTCCTGAGGTGTATCTATAGGAAGCTATTCATTTGCAATCAGAACTCCCCAATAAAGTCACAACCCTGCCCTGGATATTGTATGAAATACATTTCTCAACTTCTACAAAATACATTGTTTAACCATGATTTTTTTTATTACACACATAGCACTGAGAGGTTGGGTTTGCCTCTCACTTAGCTGAGATCTTTTTTCGGCCTTATAGTGCTCAAGGGGCTAGGTGGACAGTTTCCAAGATCTGCTGTGGCTGCATCAGATAGGGTGGCACTTGTGGGGTAACAAATGGCCTTTGTGGCAGCCACCCTCTCCCAAAAAGAGAAGTCAGGCATATGTCACCTCTAGTAGGTGTTCAGGTCTCCCAGTTCTTTAGACACCTTTCAATGGGTACCAAGGATAGGGTCTCAAGAGTGTGATTCTCCTCTCTCACTGGCTCAACAAGAACTAGATGAGAGATGCTCTTATACTAGGAATCCATTAACTCCAGTCTTGGAATTGTTGCTCACAGACAGAAACAGGTAAAAATTGTGAATCTCAAAGTACGACCACACATTAAAGATTCCAAGGTCGGTGTCCTAAGGATCAACAAACTTGACTTTGGTTTTGGGCTGTACTTTTTCCACCATATGAAATCAATAGTTTATCATGAGAACAAATGATCTTCGTATAGGTTTTTGTCTGTGTTTGAGGTATTTGCAAAGAGTTATAAATCAAGAAGCACTAAAATAATTCTCTAACATCTTGAAATATGTACCCAATGAGTGTGGAATCCAGTTTGGAACAAAAGAATCCAGATGGCTGGAAAAAATCTATCACTTCGGAGTAATGCATAGCTGTCCAATGAATGCTGAAAACTCTACACACGTGTTTGCAGCTCAAAGAAGCCTCTTCACATTATATTATAGTATAATATTTTTGAAACATCGTGATCATAAAATAGCAAACAGGGACCAACCTTTGTTGAATACGATGGTCAAGACGTTCTGTAAAATTCAATTTAAGTCTGTGTGTGCTTTATTGTACTTTAATTCAATAGCCAGTGAAATGTATACTGTCCGAAGTATCTCTAGAAAGTTAGTTATATACATTTTCTGTAATATCTTTTACTTTCCATTCCAGATGGAAAATGAAGAGGAGGGACATTGTGACCCAGATCGTAGCAAATGAATTTTGCTATTTTTCAATTTCATTTTTGTACATTCAAAATGTTTACTCTAGTTAGACTATAGACAACATAACTGGATCAAACTTTCCTTTCGTTTTCCTTTCCATTTGACACCAGTGGTGAGAATAATATTTTAATTACCTTAAATGTTCTCTTAAAAGGCAGAAATGTTACCATATATTTATCTTTATTTTTGACTTTGCATTTGTGCTTTCTTCTTTTCTTATATTTGACAAGATTACTTTAATGGCAAGTAAAGTTTGATGAACATGCTGAGACTTGTATGTGTAGTTTGAAACAGAAGCATGTTAAGAGTGATGAATGGCCCTCAACAGTTCACGCATTTATGAAATTCTTACCAAACCTCTAAATGTTCCTTCCCATCAAGCCACTTAAGTCTGTTCTACATTCCCTTTTCTCTCACCCATCTGCTCACAAAGACTCCATTTCAGTTCCATTCCCTGATCCCACCTCAAGGGATATGTAAACTACTGATAAAATAATGGAATGCAAATTTTTAGCACAATATTTAGAAGCTGCACCATTTCCAACAATTACTTTCATATGGGCTAGAGTAAGAATGTGTGGTAGCAAACCTGTCACAAGACTAGGGTGAGTTCAAGCCAGTGAGTGAAAGACTCTGTGTCCCGTTAACAATGCTCTATAGATATGAAGGCTGAATTATGAGTGTATAGTGAGAAGGGACGAGGAGCTTCCTGTTGCTTTCTGCCCTCCACAGGAAAGAGCCCTCCTCATCCCAATCCAGACAATGGTCCATTCAAGTAGCTATAGGAGCATGCATCACCTAAAAGGGCTCCCTCAGTCAGGGGCAGACGACCGTTTTGTGGGGCCCCGGGCAGCATAATTCCGCGGGGGCCCCCCTTTGCCACGGCACATGTGCAGTGACGCCATGCGCATGCGCGGCGGCACCACGGCGCATGCGCGGGGCTTTCTGAAGCGCGGGGCCTGGGGCGGCCGTCCCGTTCGCCCTGCCCTATATCTGCTCCTGCCCGCAGTGCAAAAGCATGCAGTTGGCAGGTTACATTGGAAGAGTGGGCTCCATCGTTCAATAGGGTGCTACAAAGTTACCTATCCTCCCCCAGTGAGAGGTAACCCTGAACAATCCCTATGTAAGGTCTGCAACTAAATTACACAATTTAGTCCTGCACAACAGATCATTTGCATGCTTTGCATATATATAACATCAGATTCATAGAGTCATCAGTTCTGGAAAGCAAAACAGTGGTAGTCAATTTGGGAGGAGGGGCAATTTGCTGTTCTCTAACTGAATTTTCCATCATTGCCAGTGCTGACATTATATGTAGCTTAATTATAGTGCTATAATACAATCTATTACTATATAAAATAGGTGAATTTTATATAATGGATGAATACAATAAAGAGAATAAGAACACACTAGCCTTTAAACCTCAGTTTCTACTTCAGAAATATTCAAAATACCTCTTTAAACATTTAGTAAATTGTAAACTTTGAGTGTGAGTTTTATCATGCCTCAGAGATGTAGCACTGTGTTAGTACCGTTATGTACTGCTCTGGAAGGGGAGCTAGTGAAGTTTTGCAGGCAAAGTTTACTTGTAGAATGACAATATTTCTGTGTGCTGAATACAGGACACCTGAAAAAAATAACTCATATTCAGGCAAGTTCAATGGCAATCAATCAGAACTATGCAGTACAAATATTCAAATTAATGTCAAGTTGACTGATCCCCTATTAAAAAGAAATACTGCCTAGCTCGAGTGTTTTTTATTTACTGTCTTATCTTAAAGAGTTCCAAGGGGAGAAGTAACATGCACACATTTCTGTACACCATACTCACACAGGGATTGGAGTGACTGACCAACCTGATCCAATCCTCCCTGCCCAGCACTCTCCACTCTACATGCCTGGCTAGGCTTCTGGGGTAGACCTGCCTCTCCTAGTACTTGGTGACATATCTTCTCAAAGCAGCATGTGGAGGGTGGGTATGAAGGGTCACAGTACCCACCTCCCCAGATTTCTGTCAGGGTTCACACTAGAGTGCAGCTAGCAACAGTCTTTTATTTCTGTGTGGGAGTGAAGGGATGGGTAATGCTTCCAGACACAGAGGGGTGAAGGTGGGGATGGAGGTAGGGGAAGGGATGACTAGACCCAGGTTTTTGCAGGGGTCATCTGTTCTCTGCCCCCCTCTCCTTTCCCCACTCCTCTCTGGCTGGAAGCAGCATGTCTCTTACTGCCTGTACAGTGTGAAAAGGCAGCTAACACCTCCAAGATGCTGCTGCATTGGCATACTCCAACTGCTTCCTGTCCTCTGACTGGAAATAGCTTACTCTCCACCACTGCAGAGCTTAGCTGAGTAGAGGAGACACTTCCTCATGGCAGTGCTATGTGGAGTTTTCTTTCTCTTGACCAGCACCTCAGATCTTAGGGTCTTGAGCTTTTCTTGGGATCCAGCCCAGACAGAGGCAGTGGGGGAAGGAAGGACTCTGCCAGCCAGGGTGTTAGCGAGCTGAATGAACCAACCAGGAGCTGACGCTCTGCACTGTCCCAGGAGTGGGACACACTCCACTGAGAGTGGGGAGGAAATGGAGGAGCAGCATAGCTGTGAGTGAACAGACATAGCAGGGAGAAGACAGTGAAAGGGGAAGCATGTCAAGGGCTGATGGGCGGGCAGTAGAGTGACTCTAACTGACCACTCCAAGCCCCCAATCACCAACCCCCACATCAGGCAGCCAGTGCTGACTGGAAATGGGAGTAGGGTGGGGTAAGAGCCTGCTGGCCAAGAGCTGGCACAAACACACCACATGGACTGTACTCAAAGAGCAGCATGGGGAGTGACTGGCTCTGTACGATACAGCTTTGCCCAGCCACTATCCTTGCACTCCCATCCCACCAGTGGCAACATGTGACCCAGGAAGGAGGAGGCACACCAGCCCCACGTCTTCCAGCCCCCTTGCTCCACTCTTCCCTATCCACCTTTTTCCAGCACTCCTGAGAGAGTCGAGAATGGCACCCCATGGGCTGGAGCTGCCCGGCCTGTGCCTTCCCAGCCATGAGTGAAGCAGGGAGGAAGGTGGGGGCCGGAGCGGTGTAACCTACTGGCACTCCCACCTCGGGGTGCATGTGCACTCCTGCATTCAACCTGTCACATTGCTGCTGCCCCTGTCATCAGCCACTGGATCCTCTCCATTTATCACTAGAGGGCAGGCAGCTGGGGAGCACAGATCTGGTCAGCTATAGGAACCACAAGTACCGACAGGGGGGAAGAGATAGAAAATATGAAACAGCTGGCCATTAAAAAAAAAGTAGGAACACCTACAGGATGGCTTAAATATAGGACTGCCCCTTTAAAAATGGGGCCTTTGGTCACCCTACTTCTAAATAATATTATTTTAGAAGAGCAGAAGGAAAATAGCATCCTAAGCAGTGAGAAACGGTTCCTGCTTTTACTGTGACATGAATATAATTTGATTTAAAAAGATGTGAGAGTAAAGTGAGTAGGAAAAGAATATAAAATGAAAGAGATATCAAATCAGTTTAATGCTGTTACTTCACAAAAGCAATAAACACAAAAACCAAAATTCTTCAACTATCCTACTGCATCCAAAAGAATAAACTTTAGTAGAGTGAGAAAATTATTCTCAACCATATATGAGTCATAAACTATTCCAAAGTAGGCTTTGTAGAAAAGAACTAGAACAAGCTACCAGGGGATATTTTGTCGAGGTTTGTGAGGTAGAACCAATTTGAGGATGGGGATGGGTGAGAGTGAGGCAGTGTTATCAGATATCTGAGACATGAGACTAATTATAGAAGCAAGAAAGGAAAGAAAAAGGCAGAGAATATTGTCCAATGAGGAGGGAGGACATAAAGTTGGGAAAGACTGGGTGAAGTTTGACACATAGAGGCCTAGGCAAAGGTAAGCCTGTGATTGGGAGCTGATAGAACTTATGTCTGAATCTGTGATATCAGGCATAGCTATGGGACTCTGGGGAAGGGACAACCAGAGTGATAAAGCCCTGATACCAAGCTAATTAGAATGCACTGCAAGGACCTGAGGGAGAGCCTTGTCATAAAGGCGAAGAAGGGACACATTAATGCTGTGTTCTAATAAACAATCTCACTGAAGGGGGACATTAAATACATCCTATGGAATGAGTGTATTTCATAGGACTGATAGAGAGGGAAAGTGACGTCAAGTTGGTGATAGTGTCTGGGTGGTCCTCCATTGGACAGCATCCTGCAACACAAATGTTTTCTCTATATATACATGAAGATTGATGTTTTCAGTGCAGAAAGATACAAATATCCTACAAATATCCTTACAAGTGTAAACTATGCCTCCTTGATGTTGCACTCTGTCTCTCTCTAGTGGTGGGTGGGCCAAATGACAGTTGATAAAATAACGTTGGATGCTGGGTGTGTGTCTTTGAGTTCCTCTATGCAGGTTCAATCCCTGCTACTGATGACTCAGCCAGGGGATACACACACAACAGCGATTGTGATGGTATTGTGTATCTACAGAGTACTAATCTGATTTACACAACATACTACAAGCATTGCTTCTCAATAGAAGATGTATTGAAATAATTTGACTACCTCAATAAAACATCATCTACTACTGTTTGTGAACATGCAAGGAAAGAATATTTATTAAACCTTAGCATTAAAATAAAGGGACAAGTTTTCACAGACGTATATATTTGAAAGCCAGAAGAGGCCATTAAATCATCTAATATGATGTACTATATATCATAGGCCACAGAATTCCACACAATTATCCTTGCACTGTATTTGGCTAAAACACACATTGCAAAAAGATATCCAGTCTTGATCTGAAGACATCAACAGATGGAGAATCCACCCTTCCCCTTGGTAATTTGTTCCAGTGATTAATCACCCTTGCTGTTACAAGTTTGTGCCTTATTTCTAATTTACATTTGTCTAGTTTTATTTTCCAACTATTAGTTCTTACGCTTTCCCCCGCTATATTCACAGGCTCTTTAATACCCAGTAGTTCCTTCTCTGTCAATGTGACTTATACCATTTTTCCTACTAAATTTACTTCCATAACTAATTAATTGCTTTTATGTCAAACATCAGCTAAAATAAAAAGATGACAGTTGCTCACTGTACTGTGCTGTTATTTGAAAATTGAATCTTGGAGAGCTGAGAACATTCTCTGCTTCCCTCTCCTCATTCATTGATTATTGCCATGTGCATTTTGAGTAAACAGGAGTTTGTGCCTTCATTAGGAAAACAGCATATGTTAAAAATGCATAATTTGTTAATGACATTTCCATGAAACTCGACTGTGGCCTTAGAGTGGACCCTGAATAATTGTGTTTCAAAATGTGTTAGTTGATCATATTAATCACAACCAGCTAACTAATGTTAAAACAATAGATGCAAAGACATGTTTACCATTACACTGGAGAAATGCAATGCCAGACAAGATAAGTGTTTTATGTATGGTATAGGACTATTTCACTCAATCTTGCCATATGAGCTAAGTTAATTCTGATAGACTGCTTATGCAAGTGAGTGCTATTCAAAGTGCATAAAGATTTGCGGAATGACTGCTAAGCTGAAAGCTGCCCAGTGTGCAAAACCTGTCTTCTCCATGTATGCCAAAGGAAAGTGCAAACTATACTTAATCCTTAACAATCAAATGAATCCCTTGAATTAACTATTTATATATTAAGGACTCATTCATTCCCTTTATTTCAAGGAAGTGTGCAAAAAGAAAATGTGCATCTAAAAAGTATAAATATGGAGGAACCAAAACCATGTATCTAAATATTTTCAAGGCTTCATGCAGAAGCAGTTGCGGTAGATAGTGTTGAAGAGTGTGCACCCCTTCTTTCAAAAGGGTAGTGGCAATAAACATATATGATGGGGTAATCCAACCATAGGAATGGATAAGATTCTTTCCTTACTCTAAGATTTAAGAATAAAAGGGTTTTAATGTATCTTATAACATTTGGCCAACCACAATTGGCCAACCCCAATTTCATGTACTACTACTAAAAGGTCAAATTCTGTTCTTAAGTGTAACATGCATCTATAGTGCAGAAGAGCCTACTTCTGTTCTCATTTGTATCCATATGACTCCCACTCCTGCAGAGGTTGCATATTCTAACTAAGGACAGTATTTTGCCCTGGATATTAAATAATTGTCCATTGTGAGCTGCAGATAAATATTTATCTTTGGCTCACTTTTTAAATTTCTCATTGCACCCCAAAACAGAAGCCAAATGCCAGACCCTTAAATTTGTAAATCCATTCATAACAGCAGCAGCTAATTGTGGTGTTTGATACTTACAACTGTTTGTTAAAAGTCATTAAGCATTTAATACGAAGACATAATAAACCCTCTAATGTGCTCCTCCAATCTAACCCAAGGTGGCTCATTAAATTTAAATCCAGTCATTTAAAATACAATGCTCTGTCTTAATAAGCAGGAGGGTATTAATGTTCTGAGACTGCTGCAAGCCTTCAAACCTTGGAGCAGCTAAAAATCTCTCAAGACTTTTAAACATCAGACCATGTGTGGTCCTGCAGATGATACTTTCATAGTTCAAGGAACCTTTACAGAGTAAAATTCCATAATGATTTAAAGATGTGGTCTATCATTTCTTCCCAACCACATCTATACCTCCTTGTAACTGAGACATATCTAAGGTATCACATTGAAATACCATTAATCAACTTTTTTAGATATTTTTCATCAGCAAAAGGAAACACTCACTAATTGTACATGTTGTCATCAGGCTGTACAAATATTAACAATATTTGAAAGCTATTATTCATTGCTGTCCAAGGTAGAAATATTTCTGTGTGTTTACACAGGTTGAACATATCTAATCTGGCACTCTCTGGTCTGGCAACATCTGTGGTCTGGCATGATTTTAGTTAGCTGGATGTCCACTTGTCATGGATGTGGCTAAGTTTCGTGTGATCCCATAACATTTGTTTACAGCCATCAGTCCTGGTCCTCAGTGTTTTGTGCTGTTATTTAGCTCTAATTTACCTCTCAGTCCTGGTCTACACTAGGGAGTTATTTCAAAATAACTCCATTTTTTTGAATTAACAAGTGGAGCATCCACACTACCAAGCCCATTATTTCAAAATAAGAGTCTGGTTATTTTGAAATAATAACTCCTGCTTTCCACAAGGAATAACATTTATTTCAAAATAGTTATTTTGAAATAGTGGTAATTGTTCCAGTGCTGCTAATTTTAAATAACTAATCCCCAGAGTTATTCAAAGTAATTTCTCCCCAGTGCTTCCTGGGGCTGTAAGTCTAGGTAATGCATCCATATTAAGGGAACCTGCTAATTTTGAGGCTTCCTTGTACTGTGGACATACGATTTCAAAATTTCAAAATTATTTCAGGAATTATTTCAAAATAATTTCCTAGTGTAGACATGGCCTAAATGTCTTCTAAGAGCCCCGTAAACAGTGGAAGTGTTGGTAACGCTAGGCAATATTGTCCTCCCCTGACTTGGCAAATTCTCTGGTTCAGCATTGTTTAAATCCTGAGAGTGCCAGACTAGAGAGGTTCAACCTGTGCTAAAGCGTAATTGAGTTAAAGATTGAAATGCAAGGTAGAACTCAATTTACAGCAGCATATTCCCCAAAAGTTCTTTTGTTCAACTATTTGTTTATCAAATCAACCAATAACCACCCCTTTGAGTTACATAATCCAAGATAACATACCTTGTCTATGAAACGGGAATTCTTAACCAAAGCTGCAAAATGGATGTTGTGGACACTACATATGTTTGACTCTGGTTCCTTAACTAATGAACATAATAGACATAGCTGCGCCAAACTGTGAATCTCTTACAAACCTCACAATAACTAGCACTTATTCTTGTGAGTTAGTCTGACCCCAGAAGTCTTAACAACATGAATAAGGAGTTCATGGTCTGGCTCTTTGTTTACTTTATTTTGGATATAGAGAAGAATTGCTCCATATGTCAAAATCATAATTAAAAATGAATCTGAAGCAACTTCACGAGGACCAAATATTCTCCAGTTCTCCTAACATTTTAGGACATTTGGATCTGCTTCTGTTCTGAACCATTGACCTTTGTCTGTATTATATGTTATTGTGACTATGATTGTGATTATTAAATGCCTGAAATAAAAATCTAGATTTAGCATCTCCTCTGAGCGGGACTTCCTTTAACATTCGGAATCCAACCTTGTGGTTTAGGCCCATTTCTAATTATAGCTTCTAAAAAGCATTGATAATGTTTTCATAGCTGGAAATGTATTAGAATTAAAAATAAACATGTTACATTAAGTGAAGTTTTGTGATTTCTAAGGTAATTTAATACACAGAGAAATGATTGGGATTAGCACTTTTATGACTATCTGAAATCGCTGACTGTGTTCATTTATCTATCAAGGTCAAGGGCTGTCATTTTTTGGTTCTCTGTAATTTTAGTGTCTCCTTTCAATCTGTTTCAAATGATTTCTTTCTTTTTGTGTTATGGTTAAAATCACTTCCAGTGTTTAAAAAACCAGCTCTTTGCAGTACTGTTATTACCAAAATTTTAACTGGATTTTGAACAGACACAGGAACATGATCTAACAAACCCTCAGCCTAGACTGGAAAAATGATCATATCCTTTCCTCTCATATGCAAATCAAGTCATGGTATTTTGTCACCTCAATAATTTACAACATCAATGTGATCTCCTAAAGGTACTTAGATTGTTCCTGTTACAGATACCTCACACTCTTTAATCTTTTTGTTCTCACATTGTCACTGTAAGGTAAGGTTGTGCTGTTATTCCAGTGTTGCAAATGGGTACTCTGGCACAGAGAGATCAATTGACTTGCCCAATCTCAGCCAGGAAGCATTTGACAGATTAGGAAATTGACTCCTGTTTTCCTGAGTCCCAAGACAGCACCCTAAACATTTAACTCACTCACTGCCTTGAAATCCAGTCAGATATCTTCACTTAGAAAGCATAAACTTTCCTGGGGCTAATATAATCAGATAGATGTTTTGTACTTTGCTACATCTAGGAGAATAAAAAAATGAAGCATCTGTGAGAGAATGTGGGGTGGCCTGTAATATGGTCAGGGCCCAATTTAGGCACAGGTTACCCAGGCAACCACCTGGGGTGTCAGTCTTGGGGGAGAAGGGGGGCCAGCCTCAGGATGCTATTTTGCTGTTTGTGACAAAGTAAAAAATAGATGGTTCGAAGTAAAATGTTTGAGGTTTTCCATATGTGCATTAATTTTTCATTAACCTCCTAGAATGTCCTGAAACTTTGTAGAAACTTATGGAACCTTCCAGATGCTCTGAGAACTACATTTTTCTAGAACCTCCCAAAATGTTGTCAGTCATGTCCTAGTGGGTTTTTGAGGGGTAAGGCATTTCCAATCAGTCAGTGAGATATAAGAACAAACTAAAGTGCAGTGAGAGTCCAGCTGCAATATTGTGAACACTGTTTTATTGTGTGATTGTGAAAGTGTACTTGTGTTTTAAGACTTGAAGACAGTAAGTAAAAACTAATAAAGGACACATTTAATGTGATATCAGCGATATCTTTCAAACCCCTATCTAAGCAACAATTTAAAAGAAATAGTTACTTCTTTTCCATGCTTAACACATAATGACTTATGACTTTATAAAACCAAAGAAGATGTAATTTTGCTCTGCGTAATACTAACTGCTTTCTCCCATAGAAAATAAAAGATGCTACTGAAGAAGCTTTTGGAAATTCATTATGGGACATAAAAAGCTCAATGATAATGTAGTTTGCAGAAAGAGACAGTAGCAATTGTCCCAGAGCTGAAGAGACACATGAAGCATAAATGATGGAAGTCCTATTACTAAGGAATTAGCAGATGTATCTAATGATGAGGACTGGAAACGTGAGGAAAATGTTAGAGAATCATCCAGTTTTTCTGGCTGTATGAAGGTGAGTGATGAACAAAAAGAATGTGTGTCACATAAAAAGGAGGATAATGAAAAAGAAACATCTGGTTTACATGAAAAGGAGAGAAAGTATAAAGAAAAATCAGTGTTGCATGATGACAGAAATAGCAGTGAGAAAAATTGCACATCACAAATCGAAATATCAAATCCTGCTTTATGGCCAGTGATCCTAAACTCTGCTGTTATTGATTGTATAATTTTGAATGGGCTGGGCAAAACTGAGGATATGATGTTTCCAATAAATGATGTTTCCAGTGAGCAGAAGCAACTCTTCTCAAAGTAATACTATGAAAGTGATGAGAAACTGGCTAGTTTATGCAAAATCAACTGACAAAATGGTCTGAAACGGTTTCAAAATATTTGAATGCCAAGTTGTTACTTGCACTTTCTGGGCACAATTACTGACATAACTTAGCTGATTTTCTGAAGCAACATACAAAGTCACCTAGTCATTTTACAGTCTGTCTCCAATGGATGGATATTGAGATCAAGCTTAAGCTTAATGAATGAATAAATGCAGAATGATTAACTTAGAAACCCAGAACTGGAAAATGTGCTCAAGTGTCTGATCTCAATTACCCTCTTCCTTACAAGGAATAAGTTGGCTTTCCAGGACTAGTCAGATATGTTTTTCATGGAATAACAGATAAATTGTTCACTGAATAGTTATTTCCTCAGTTTGGTGGAACACCTGGGGAAATACAACAAGGTCATGTGTGAGCACCTATGCAGAGTAGTTCATAAAGAAGCTATGGACCGTTACTGCAGCAAAACAATTCAAAATGAATTGACTGACTTTATGGCAAGAGGGATGTTTGGTAACACATTGATGAAGTTCTTTGCTGAAATAATGGACTTCACTTCAACATTAGTTGCAGTGAAAAGATGTCATTTACAGTAAAATTTGTTGTTGATGAACATGGCTGTATCCAAGGAGAGAAACACTTTTCCAGTTTCTGGTCTGTGTACTACTATACTGGAAAAAGCCAAACAGACCAGTTTATGAACATTTTGAATTGGAATAAAATAAAATGTCAGGGCAGCAGTAGCCAAGGCTATAGCAAAGGCACAAACACAAAGGGAAGAAACAGTGGTATCCAAGCAAGGATACTTGCACTGAATCCAGGAGATAACTCCATGTCCTGTGGCTGCCATTTCCTCAACCTGGTTGTGTCGGGTACAGTGTTATCTCTAAATTCAGTATCTCTCTTCAGAGTACTGGAAAGGATATATGTCCTATTTTCAGGTGGAAGAGCCTCACAGACAACGTTGTAGATCTGACATTGAAGCTGCTAAGTGATATTCATTGGAGGAGTCGCATAATGCCAGTGAGCTATCAAGTGACTGAGGTGGCCTTGATAGAACTATTGCAGTCAAGTAAAGACAAGGCCAGAGTCTGACACAAGGCACAAAGCCTGGCAAACCAGATCAATGACCACATTTTTTATCTCACTTGTTGTTTGACATGATATCCTGTTCCAAGTAAACACTGTATGCAAAGCATTGCAGACTCTGTCAATGGACATTGCAAACCTCTACTTTGATGAGAAGCTGCCTTGATTTCATTATGACCTGTGGAGACAACCAATTTGAAGATGCCATTGCTGCTGTCTGAGAAATGGCATAAAAAGTAGGAGTTGAGCCTGTCTCCAGGGAAATTCCTATTTATTAGAAGAAAAGACTATTTGGGGAGGAGAGTAGAGATGAAATAATGGGAAGCCAAGAAGAAAAAATCAAGAGGGAAGGGGTTGTTTTGCTCAGTCATTGACGCTGCTTAAGTATCCATTGAAGAAATGTTCAGACATGTGAAATACCACGAACAGATTTATGTTTGCAGGGAGACGGGAGAAGATGTTCTATGACTTTAGGACATTGACAGTGGACAGGAAAACACTTTTCAACAATTGTAAAGATCTTCACCGGAAATTGATACCTGGGGAGTGTTTGGATGTCAATGATAAAGACCTCTGTGTTGAATTGAACAACATCCATCACATTTTGCACATGGGAAGGACTCTCTACTCCAAGTTTTTCAATTTATTCATGATGAAGAGCTGAAGACACTTAATGTGTGCATAACTTTGAGTATTATGCTTGTGCTATAGGTCACAGTCATGAGTGTGAATGCACTCTAAGATGAGGATCATTAAAACATATCCTTGATAGATGATAGCCAATGAGAGACTGACATTGCTTGCTACTTTACCACTTGAAACTGCTATTGACCAGTCTTTGGATCTCTCTGATGCCGTGCTTCACTTCACAAGGGAAAATATGAGAAAGGCAACTTTTTGAATGATCAATACCAGGGTTAACATTGTAAAGCTAACACTGCTTAATAACCCAATGTTGCTGCATAGTTAGCACATTACAATTATTCTTAAAATTAAAATGTGTCTGTAAGCATAGAAGAAATATTTTTAAAGGTTGAAACTCTCTAAACCAGGACTCTCTAGTCTGGCAACATCTGTGATCCAAAAGGATGACAAATGTTCCCTGACCAGGGAGTCCTGGTGGATAGTTAGCACCTAGGAGTCCTACAGGTTGGCAGGGCAGTGGAAGCCCAATGCATGGCAGTGGGAGCCCCACATGTGGTAATGGGCCTGCCTAGTAGGGCAGAGGGATCCTGGCATGCAGAGGAAGTGGAGCTGCCCAGCACGACAGCAGGGTTGACAGGGCAGCAGGGATCTACAAGAGGGGAGAGCCAGCTGGAAGGCAAGTGGTAGATTCAGGGCTGGAGGGGGCTGGTGGCAGGGATGCCAGTAATGACCTCCTTTGGTCAGCAAACTCCCTATCTGGGACTGGTCAGGTCCTGAGGGTGCCAGACCAAAGTCCAACCTGTATTTGCTTATATAATGATTGAATAACTGCAGATTTACAAATATTAGCATGGAAATTTGTCATCTTATATGATAGGGATAAATCATGCATGCAAATGATTCATCAAAATCATGAAATGAGCTGTAAATACAATAACAATAAGGTATTCAAAAGTTTAACCAAAGGAGATGAGTGGCACCAAAGACATTCTTGTCTGGGGTGCCATTTGGTGTTTCTTGTCTGAAGTTTTCAGTAAAATTGTTTCACTTTTTTGATCCAGTTCATTTCTGACTCTTTAATCTTAAATAGCAAAGAAAATTTCTCAACTGCAAAGGAAATCACCTTATTGTGAGGCAGACTCTGGGTCACACGGAGGCATTTATAAAGCATTTATAAAGCCTCCAGTCCCATTCCTGTATGTTGCCCTAAGCAGTTGACTTTTTAGTTTCAAGTTTGACATTAGCCTCTAGACCATAAAAGCAACGAGGATATTTTTCTTTGAGTCCCGTTCTAGGTAATTTGAAATGAATTGATATTACTCATTAAGATATCAGTGATTACCCATAAATTTCATTTGTGATGTTTCGGTGCTTACCACTATTGCTAAGTATCGTTTATCATGCTTTGGTGTGTTACACATCTGGGAAGAACACATGTTTACCATTCATGGCTTTTCTTAACAGAGACATCAGATTAGCTAGGCAAACACATAAAAAGTATCTCTTTCAATAAGCATAAAATATACTCATGTTCCATTAAAATTCAGAGATGTATAGCTTCCTACAAGAACATTAAATGTCCTTGAACCTTTATATGTAGAGTATAAAAAAGGGAAAGGAAAATATTTATGAGTAATTCTCCTTGAAATAATGTTATCGCTACAGAGTAAGTAGACAGTGTTTCAGTTGATTGTTATGATCTGCAAAATGCCCAATTTATATTCATACTTCTTATATAAAAACTGCTACCTGTCCAAAGTTTTCAGTAAAATTGTTTTACTTCTTTGATCCAGTTCATCTCTGACTCTTTAATCTTAATTGGCTCTTTACTCAGCTGCAAAGAAAATCACCTTATTGTGAGGCAGACTCTGGGTCACACAGAGGCATTTATAAAGCACCACAGATGGCTTCTTGTGATTTATGATAGACATAGCTTCCCAGACTCCTGTTTAAATACTGAATTAAATACATCTGTGAGACATATCAGTGCTCTCTTTCCTTTCCACCATCTTCTCTTCTTTATGAGCCTCCTCTTCTGTACCTTCTGTGAACTCTGGTTCTCCCTCCTTCTTAATTCTAGCTATTTGTACAGAGCTGGAGCTGTACATATTGTAAGAGCACCACCTGAGAATTCCTACCATAAGAAACACATGAAAGCTTTGAACCAATTGAGAGCTCCGGGGTGCTAACTTGAGCCCTTCAAGGAATCTGAATTTCTCCCCATCTTTTGCAAACTTGTCTGGAACAGATAGGTTTTCCCCTTCCATCCACTATTTTTAGAAAATAATAGTTATGCACTTTTTCTCTTAACTCTGATATACACACACGCACAGGGTGCATCTAGAATACATTCCTCTTTTGAAAGAGGAATGCAAATGAAGGCACTTGAAAATGCAAATGAAGCATAGATTTACAAATCTCATGTTTCATTTGCATAATCACTTCGGATCACTTTTTCGAAAAAGGTTTTTTTTTTTTTTAAAACAAAGCAGTCTAGATGCAGTTCTTTAAAAAAAAAATCCAACCCTTTTTCGAAAGAACACTGTAAACCTCCTTTTTTCAGGAATAAAGGTGCTTTCGGAGAAGGATTTTTTTCAAAAGAACTGTGTCTAGACTGATTTTTTTTCGAAAAAACAATCGGACGCGATTATGCAACCAAAGCTTGAGATTTGTAAATCTGCATTTCATTTGCATTTTCAATCGCCTTCATTTACATTCCTCTTTTGAAAGAGGAATGTAGTCTAAATTCAGCCATAGAGGTCTAATCATAGTCCCAAAGAGCCTCTGCTCTCCTTTGGGACTAATTCCCTCTGGGTATGTCTACACTACCCCGCTAGTTCGAACTAGCGGGGTAATGTATGCATACCGCACTTGCTAATGAAGCCCGGGATTTGAATTTCCCGGGCTTCATTAGCATAAGCGGGGAGCCGCCATTTTTAAATCCCCGCTGCTTCGAACCCCGTGTAGCGCGGCTACACGGGGCTCGAACTAGGTAGTTCGGACTAGGGTGCCTATTCCGAACTACCGTTACTCCTCGTTTCGCGAGGAGTAACGGTAGTTCGGAATAGGACCCTAGTCCGAACTACCTAGTTCGAGCCCCGTGTAGCCGCGCTACACGGGGTTCGAAGCAGCGGGGATTTAAAAATGGCGGCTCCCCGCTTATGCTAATGAAGCCCGGGAAATTCAAATCCCGGGCTTCATTAGCAAGTGCGGTATGCATACATTACCCCGCTAGTTCGAACTAGCGGGGTAGTGTAGACATACCCTCTGCTCCCTAGGGCTATGTCTACAGAGCAGCATTATTTTGGAATAACTAACATTATTACATAGTCTGTATTTACACAATAAGCAGTTATTTTGACATAATGTTGAAATAATGTCGAGCTGGAGGACTTCTTACTCCGACTCTTGTAACCATCATTTTATGAGGAATAAGGGAAGTCAGAGAAAGAGTGCTCTTTCTCGGACTTCTTGCTGTGTAGACAGCATGAAAAGCCAAAATAAGTTATTTCAACTTAAGTTACACAATTGATGTAGCTAAAGTTGCATAGCTTATTTCAGCTTTAGCCCTGCCATGTAGATGTGCCACAGCTGACATGGTAAAGCACCTTACAGGAAGATATAATGGGATGAGAGATATGAGCACAATGGACTACTCTGGGTAAAATGGGCATCAGTGTACATTCCAGACCGTGTAATGGAGACATGCTAGCTCATGATTTTGATCTGAGGAAGTGGGTCTGGCCCACGAAAGCTCATCATCTAATAAACCATCTTGTTAGTCTTTAAAGTGCTACATTGTCCTGCATTATGCTAGCTCAGTGTTCCTAGAACATTTCAGTGTGCAAGAGATACTATGGTCCTTGCTACCCCTCCCCACCCCATCCGACTGCTCTACTTCCCTGCCATTTTATGCTACTATGCACCCCAGAGGAGCACAGAAGAAGCAGTAGAGTTCTGCAATTTTTCTAGGCCCATATATTGGCCATATAAATGGTGCAGGAGGCTACTTATTCTTTCCCTACCCACTGTGCATAAGAACTGGGTAGATTCTAGTCTGTAATTAGAGACAGTTGTCAAGTTGTATTGCTTTATTGTTATTCGTATCTGAAAAGAAATTAACAGCTGTACTATAATATCTTCATATTCTTCATGTCTTCATCTAATAGATAGATTCACGGAGGTTGGATCTATCAATGGCTATTAGCCAAGATGGATAGGAATGGTGTCCCTAGCCTTGGTTTGTCTGGAAATGGATGACAGGAGAGGAATCACGTGAGGATTACCTATTGTGTTCTCTTCCTCTGGGGCATCTGATATTGGCCACTGTTGGCAGACAGGATACTGGGCTAGATGGTCCTTTGGTCTGACCCAATATTTCCCTTCTTATGTTCTTATGTTCTTCATTGTGTACATAAAGGCTGAAATCCTGATTCTATTAAAATTAATGACACTGTTCCCATTGGCTTCATCTGAACCAGGATTTCAGCCCAAATGAGTATCTCTAATCCAGCATTCATATACTGAAAATGTATAATATGTTCAGCCCTAAGGAGACACTTAGAAAAAATTGTTGGTATTTCCATACAAAACTCCAGGACTGATGGAACAATTTTTATAGTGGGGGTGCTGAGAGCTATTGACTGAAGCTATAAACCCTGTATATAATGGAAACCATTTTAAGAATGGGGAGCTGCTGCTCTGCCAGCACCTCTGGTTCCAACTCTTATGCAACATTCACTTTTCAAATTTTCCAATTTTTTTCGTTAATTTTTTAACACAAACCTTTTTCATCTATTTCTCTATATAGTTGTGGAACAAACGGACTGCAGTTATCTAAGGGATAAAAATGATTTCCAATAAGTGTTGAACAGTTGGATAACTCTGCTAAAAACAAACTCAGTCTAAATCTATCCCAGATGTATTCAGTCTGACACCAAATGTACAGATACTTAGAAAACACTTCTTGCAAAGGTCTGCAGGGTTCAACACGGTTACCTCTTGGGAGTTCACTGTGTTACTGTAACTTTGTTTGACATAGTCTCTGCAGTGAAGTCATTAATCAATGCAAAAGGGGCATGGTGAAAGGAGACTTGGAACAGCTCAGTGGGCAAAGGAAACTCTAAAGAGTACCCATCATTTTGCTGCAGAAACCTGTCTTTTATTTTTAGGAACAAATATAAGACATTGGCATCTTTGTTAATGATCACAGTAATGAATTCTGATGGAGAAGCTAATTGTCATCTCATAAGTGTTTTTATACAGGATGGCTCACCTACAATAAATGGCTGGAAAGATGATGGATGAAAAGATTCAGGAAAACAAGCAATATCACTTTGGTATGTGAACCCTGAACTCCATTGGTTTAATTTGGTTTGTTTTTATAGAAAATAATGAATATCTTTTAATATGATTTTAAAAATGTATAGTTACAAGAAATGGCAATCTAGAGTAATACAGACTCATCCCTCCACCACTATGGAAATTCAAATACAGGTTGAACTGGGACTCTCTGGTCCAACAACATCCCTGATTTGCCAGGACCACAGATGTCCCAGGAGTCCTGGTGGAGGGTTGGTGACTAGGAGCCCTTTAATGGGGCTAGAGCCCTGTAGTGGGACTGCCCCATGGCAGCAAAATGGGAGCTCAGCAGTAGAGCTGCTGCCCAGTGGTGATACTGCGGAGGGTAGGGAGTGGGAGGCAACAGGACTGGAGCCCAGCAGCAAAACTGCCCAGTGAGACTGGGAGGCAGCCAGGCCACCTGGCAGCACAACCAGAAGCCCAGTATCCCTGCTACTGCCATGCAGTGCAGCTGCCAGAGGGACTAGAAAGCAGTGCAGTTGTCCCATGGAGATAGGAGCCTGACTACGGGACTGCCTGGTGGTGGGGCCAAGAACCCAGGAGTGGGACTGATGCCCGGTAGTACAGCAAAGAGCCTGGCAGCCCTTCTGCTGCTTGTGGCACTGTCCCATGAGGCTGGGAGGCAGCAGGGCTGCAGACCGAGGCTGAAGCCCAAGCTGAGCTGTCACCCGATGGTGCAGCTGGACCACCAGGGGAGCCACCCTGTGAGGCTGGGAGCCCAGCAGTGGGGCTGTGTGTACCAGTGGCAAGACTGCCACAAAGGGGCCAGAAGCCCTGCGTGTGCAGGCTCTGGTGGCAGGGAGAAGCCAGATGGGAGGCTGGCAGCGAGGCCATGGCTGGGGGGTGGGGAGAGGGATGGTGACAGAGGGAGCACAGATCTGACCTTCCCAGGTCTGGCAAAATCCATCATCCAGGATCAGTCAGGTCCCAAGGGTGCTGGACCAAGGATGTCCAACCTGTATTGCCAAACATGAGCTCCCATCAACTTCTGTTCCTTGTATGCATTATGATGGTCATACATTTACACAATGTACCTCAGAAAAGGAAGCCTGCTCTGTCATGTCACACTATCTTAGGGTATGTCTACACTACCACCCTAGTTCGAACTAGGGTGGTTAATGTAGTCATACGAACTTGCAAATGAAGCCCGGGATTTGAATTTCCCGGGCTGCATTTGCATGTTGCCGGGCGCCGCCATTTTTAAATGTCCACTAGTGGGGACTCAGTGCCCGCGGCTACACGCGGCATGAGCTAGATAGTTTGGACTAGGCTTCTTATTCCGAACTATCTGTACGCCTCGTGGTACGTAGGCGTACAGATAGTTCGGAATAGGAAGCCTAGTCCGAACTATGTAGCTCGTGCTGCGTGTAGCCGCGGGCACGGAGTCCGCACTAGCGGACATTTAAAAATGGCGGCGCCCGGCAACATGCAAATGAAGCCCGGGAAATTCAAATCCAAGGCTTCATTTGCAAGTTCGTATGACTACATTAATCACCCTAGTTCGAACTAGGGTGGTAGTGTAGACATACCCTTATGGCTAATAAGGTTACCACCTCTCATTATATGAGCATGAACGAACCTCAGAATTTTGCAAGTTACCAACATCTTGCTGGATGATGTTATAGGATAATTATTAGGCCAGTTTTCTCCTCTGTGGTACTCAAACAGAAAGTCCAATGGTGTTGTTCTGGCCTTGAATGTTGAGTGAGCTTCACATCATGTTTGATTAATATCACTGTGTCCATCTTATACCAGAATGCAAGGATGTGGTGAAAGTGGCATTGATGTTGCTTTTGTCAGGTCCCCTGGCTGAGAAGCCAGCATTGGTCTTATTTGGTGTTAGAGTCACTGAGGATAATTATCTGCAGGGAGTTCAGAGTTTACATGGGCAATGACTCTTCCAGAAACTAGCTCTTATGACACTCTTGGAACTGTTTAAAGTATTTTCTGGCTAAGTCAGTACACAAAACTCACTACAGTCTGGAGCTTGTCTGAGTTTGGAGATCAGAGGGAGAAGAAGCATTAAAGTTTGACAATCAGTGGTTTGAGGTCAGATTTCACATTTGCTCTTTTTAAGGGAGAGTAACTATTTACAAGGATGCCTATGAAGTATGAAGATTGCTGGATTAAAATAGCACTGAGGAAGAGCAATGTGCCTATGATGGATGGTTAATTCAGTAGCCTGATGGACATAATATTTTGTTTCCATGACTCTGGGGAAACCATCATCCTCTTCCCCGTGCATCACCATGCTAGAGAGGTGATCTGTGAGAGGTAACACTAATATCACGGCAAGCATGCCAGCAGCAGATTTTGCATTCAAATCTGGAACTAACTGTGACCCAAAGAAATTCAAAAATCTTAAATTTGTCCCATATCCTCACAGGTATGTAAGTATCTCATTCCCACAGATTTCAGTGAGAGTTAGGTGTCTAAAAAACTCACAGGATCTGGGCCCTAAACCCTTTGGTCTGACTAAGTTCCATTGGGCACTACTAGGAGCAAAGGTATTTGTAGGTTTGCATCATGACTGTAAGACCCAAAGAGGCAAGATTTTTTTTCCAATTTGAGTCTTATGTTGTTTTCTGTCCATATTTCTCAACTTTTTGTGTCTGTTTGTATTAGCCGCAGCAGCCTTCTGGGCAAGGATATAGCACCCTCTTCACACGCTGATCCCGCCCTAAGTTCTGCCCCAACCTAATGCAGGGCTCTGAGGCCTGGAGCATAATGCATCCTTAGGGCTTAACTCCTTTATGTTGGCACTATAGTTAGAGGACAGGAGGCAGTTGTGTTACATCGCTTCTCGGCCTTTTGGCTAAGATCATGTCTATGGCCGGCAGCAGCTTAGAGATATTAGCTGCCTTTCAACACTGTGCAGGCAGTAAGAGACAAGCTGCTTCCAGCCATAAGGGAGTGGGGGGAGAGAAGAGATGATCCCTGCCTATCCCCATCCCCACCCCTCTGTGTCTGGAAGCATTTCCCATCCCTTCACTCCCACACAGTGCTGAAAGGCTGTTGCTAGCTGCACTCTGGTGTGAACCCTGACAGAAATCTGGGGAGGAGGGGACTGTGACCCTTCATGCCCCCACTCCACATGCTGCTTTGAGAAGATGTGACAGCAGGTACCAGGAGAGACAAGTCTATCCCAGAAGCCTAGCCAGGCATTTAGAGTGGAGAGCACTGGGCAGGGAGGATTGGGTCATGTCAGTCAACTACCCCATCTCTGTGTGAGAAAGATGTGTGGGAATGCATTTGTGTCACTTCTCCCCTTGGAAACCTTAAAGATAAGAAGGTAAATAAAAAGACTTGAGCTCGGCAGTATTTCTTTTTAGCAGGGGATCAGTCAACTTGACATTCATTTGAACATTTTTACTGCATAATTCTGATTGATTGCCATTGAGATTGTCTGAATAGAAGTAATTTTATCAGGTGTTCTCTATTCAGTATATAGAAATATGGTCACTAATTTTAATATTTTATTAACAAGTTATTAGTCCATGTTCTGATCATGAAACTAGTTTTAAAAAGATAGGATAAGCCACTACACACCTCTCCTCCACTCACCAAGCAGGTATATTATTCTTTAATATTTGCTTTTGGTCCTTCAGAAGGTTTTCAGTCCCTTTGATGGTGTTCATAACCAGAGCATTTTGAATTAATTTTTAGAGTAAGATTTCATAGCACATTGTATCAAAAGTTCTAAATCCCATGTAAGTTCTTCTAGAGATCAAATGAAGTATGTCAAGTGCACATATTTGAAAAATGTGTTTTGAGGGTTTTTGTGGATTTAACAGGGTGCCTATCTGTATAATCTTGCTAGGAGAACAAGCTCTTCTAAATCATCCCTCTTGCTTCTGTTTCCAGCTCTACATTATTTCCCTGCATTTCATTGGGTATAGGATATCCCAAAACAAGCCATTCAAAATAATGCAATAATTGCTGATCTATATGTGTATTCCCTCTATCAGCAAGGAGGATTACGTTGTTTTTGTTTGTTTACTTTTATTTTATGAATGAATCCCTGAGAGTGAGGGTCTGTAGCATAGTCTGAGCAGAGAAGTATTTGTTTTTAATTTCTCTCTGAATGAAGTGAAGTAAGGAGGCACTTCTTCTGGAAAATTTCTAAAGATTCTTTGTATTCTATATGAAACACCACTCTGAGTCCTGGAAGCTGTTATGAATTAATTGTACTGGCAGAACCATATTATTAAAAACTTTCACTCAGTTCTTACACTGGTTTGCTGATCAAAGGGGACTTATCTGCATTTTTTAAGGATCTGATGTCTGCCAGCATAACCATTAGTTTTTTTTCTTGGCATTACCAACTCTCCCTGCTTGTCCTCACAAAATGAGCGTCATTTTCATTCTTCAGCTAATGCACATTACTTTTTGTCTTTATTATTTTACAATTTAAGAGTGTATTATTTTTACTTTAGCATATTTTAATATGTCTAACTCCATCTTCTAGTGGGAAATCTGGTGTCATGATCATGTGGCTCAAACCCCGGTCTGCAGGAGCAGTCATGCTCTAACCCTCCACTTGGCAGACTGCTAACAACTTTTTTTCCAGGACCCATGAAGGCCAGCCCTAATCTGAGGCACAATCTCAAGGTTTTATTAGTAGAATCCAAGAGCAGCTGATTGGCCTGCTGACCTTACTTGAACCAGCAGAAGAAACCGGATGTTGCCCAAACTATTGGGATCCACTTTGCTCTGGAGAATCATCCCTTACCTCAAACCATTATGGCTGCTATGGACAATGCTGAGTAATAGTCAACTACATATCCATCTGGGCTATAAAGTTGCTTTGCCTCATTTCCTCAACAACGAGCTGAAAAAAGGCTCAGTGTTCACACTGATTCTCTTCAATGTCTACACAAGCAACATGCTGCCAACAGAGTCACACAAATGTGCATATGTGGGTGACCTGGCAACACAAGCAGCCATCCTCAGTGACACACAAGCTACCTTGAACACAGACCTAAACGCTATGAAGTAATATTTCTAGAAATGTAGGCTTAAGCCAACCCTCCATTAAACAACAATCACTACAATCCCTCTTGTTAAAAGAAATGATAAGTGTGCCCTGAAAGTGACCTTCCATGGCAATACTGTGTGACATAATCCTGTTCTAACCTACCTCAGCGTGAAGCTGGATCACACAGAAATATTCCACAACCACTCAAAATGACACAGAAAAGAATAACCTGGACCAGACACTGGCAAGCACAAGCTGGTGAGCATCAGCATCAGGGTCATGGACATCAGCATTGGCCCCTGTGTGCTTCTTAGCTGAGTACTGTGCACTGGTATGGACCAGAAGTAGCCACACTTTACTTATTGAAGTCCAGCTGAACCCAGCAATGTGGTGCATCACTGGAACCCTCAAGTTGATCCACAAACCTTGGCTGCCGGTGCTGTCAAATGTTGCTCCCTCGTACATTCTCCAACATTTCACAACACTTTGGGAATTCCATTGGATCATGAAAATATGAACATCCCCTCCACCCCATTCCCCAGGATCTTAATGTCACTCACCAGAGTTTGGAGTCATGTAAGTCTTTTTGGAACCATATGTTTAAGCTTCACCAATTCAACTTCAACTCTGATCTAGCTTTGGCAAGCTGAATGGAGCTCACAAGAAATCACAAACATCTTGTGATAGATTTGATGCAGATCATCCCTCATTTTGATCCCCCAGAAAGCTCATGGGTAACCCTAAACTGCATCTGTTGAGCCCTAAAAGTTTGTGACTTTCTGCTTTATATCCCCAGATATCTGCATCCCTGGATCCGGATATGCATAGACAATTTGTTCAAAGTCACAGATCAGATGTGGATATAAATTTGTATCCATGCAGGACTCTAGACACAAAAGCATGGTACATGTCACTACTTGCTGCACAAGTGGGAAATAAAAGACTCTCCAGTGTGCAACTGTCGTTATCCATAACAGACCATGTAACAGCTCAATGCACCGTTCACAAATATGAAGGAGGCTTCACAGCAGTACACTTCCACTATTCCTGGTGCAATTATCTGACTTATCAATCTGAATGTAAATTTATAGTGGTTACTCTATATTTACATTGGCCATCCAAAGAAGAAGAATCTACGGTATGTCCACACATTAGATATCGTGTGCAGTTCTGGTTGTTCTATCTAAAAAAAAAAAGACATATGAAGGTCCAGGAGTCAATGGGGATCAAAGACAAGGTTTTTTGGGTTTTGTAGATCTTTGTACCTCCCCTCCTCCCCCCACCCCTTCCCTGCACCGAACAGTGTTATAGATTGGAGAAAGAATGCAGTCCATTCACCGAGTTTCAAGTCATGTGAGTTTTTTTCTCTTTTTTTCTTTTCTGAATATTTTGATGCGAAAGGGAAACATATGGCACTCAGTCCTTAAGAGGATGTTTTGCTGTACTGTGTATAATGGACTAAATACACAACACTTTATTATTTCTATAACTTGCATGACTAATCCATCAAACAGGCACCAGTGGAAATTTAGCTTCAGTCTCTTTAATGGCTTCAAGATACCTAAAGAGCTTTTCATTTCATGAAAGTAAAAGGTCTGCTAATGAGCAGAAATAAAACATTAAGTTCTGATTATTAGAATAAATGATTCCCAGCATACAGAGTAGTCATGCTATGTTCATCTACTGCTGCCTATTTCTTGGTATTGCTCTTTTCACACTTCTTTCATGCCAAGAATGAAAAAAAGTATTCTTCACAGCTATTGCTGGAATTCTTCAGTATGATTTCATTAAATCTGGGGAAAAAAATTAAAATGAGCAACATAAAATCTGCAAAGCTTTCAGCAGAACTGTTATGTCTCTTAGCTTGAGTTGAGCAGATAGATAATGTAAGATATGAGGGAAGTCCCCCTTATCTTTTCATCAAAATGTACTGAAAATATTCCAGATATTAGGCAGACACAGACAGGTGCTGAAGTCTCTACCTACTTTAGGGGTAATAATTAACATTTATCTTGGAAAGAACTCTATATCCTTCAGAAATTAATCCATTAAAACTAAGAACATGAACTTTGGGAGGTGAAAGTAAGTGCATAGTAGAAATGCCTAGATCAGAGTCTAACAAGGAAGATAGTGTCTTGCATTAATATTGGACATGATTCCTTATTAACACTGACATAAGAGCCTGACCCAAAGCCAACTAAAGTCAGTGGAAAGCTTTCCGTTGACTTCAATGAGATTTGGATCAGGTATTATATAAGGAGTGGTTGTGATGAAGTCAATGCAGTGGGCTAGTTTTTAAAACTAATGTCTGTGAGAGGGGAATGCAGCCCAACAATTCTTAGCATTTCCCTTCCTGGGACCAATGCACAACTGGAGCTAATTCCCACAGTCTATTGGACTAGCAAATTCTCTGCATTTTTTTTGTTAATGGTAATTGCCTTTTTCTTTTTTTTTTCCTCTTGGCAAAGTGATAATATTATTAAACTTCTATTAAAAGAATATGTTGTTTTTCACAGTAGGAACTGGATGTGTATTTTTATAATTGGAAATCATATAGGCTTAAGGAAAGAGTTCTGGGGCTTAAAATTAATTACAGATTTCTTAATGTATAATGGGAAAGCATATACTTCGAAGGGGTAAGATATTGACACATGTTTAGAAGTAAAGGTTAAGAGTTAAAAGAAAGCAAATTTTAAAAGTTTAATAAAAAGAGAAAGAATATTTATGGGGTTTATAATTACACTTTTAAAGCAGACAAGGGCTCCATTCCAAAATTAATTGACAAAGAGAAAAGAAAGATCCAGATCCCAAATTTCCCCTCCTTCCCAGAATATTTATGGCCCCATTGTTCCCTATAATGGATTAGAATTAAAGATGCAAAGTCTGGATCCAGTTCTGAATTTCCTGAAGTTTGGGGTTAGGGGATGATGTATAGATCCTGTCTGAGACTTTAACCAATTAAATTGTTACCAAAATATGTCCCCAATGTAACAATCGACTTTAAAATAGTCATCTAAGATTCAACTGAATTTAAGAAGCCTGTTCTTGGAATTCTTATGTTAGTTGTTTTGTTCAGTTTTTAAAGCTAGTTTTTAAAAAATGGCTTAAAGGGAAAATCTAGAGATGATGCAACATTGAAATGTCATTGCACAGGATCTTGCTGATACCACGTGTGGAAAAAGTTCTGCATAGTAATCTCCAAACCTCCTTTTCTTTCAAATGCCTCTCAAACTGGCATTATTGACTGAAAGAGAGACCTGAAAAAACAGTCAGTAAATCAAGTGCCTCACTGGAGATAGGGGCCAGGATCTAGATCTTGCTGTGAAAAATAATTTTTCAGGGCCAGTGGACCTGCTGTTCACACGTGTGTTTAACCATGAAAATGTTATTATTACTATTGGCTGTTGTAGATAACGCAATGTTCTCAGTGTGCTATGGTATTACACACCAATCTCCTACTACTTAGATTATAGATATCCTAAGAAAAAAACACAGAGATGACAAGAAGTATGACTTCTTGCTGTGTGTGAGGGGAAAATGAGTGGGGAGAAAACATTCTCATCTTTCAAGCCCTTGTATTAATAGCTGTGATAATTTGTTCAGGATTTTATATACACAAGTTTTATAGGTTTATACCCAATATAGCTAAATAGTCCAAAATACACTTATGCTTCCTTAGTAAAGTTCACCCTTTCGCTATTCCTAGAATATTTTGGTGTCTTCTTCAATCAAGCCACCAAGAAGAGAAAGTCACAAAAGAAGATAAAGCTTTTAGAAAAAGCAAACATGTCTGTGTACAAGTGCTTATGATGTGTTCAACTTTATGCCTGTGAGTAGTACTACTGAGTTCAATGATCATATAAACTAATTAATCAGAAAGTAACTTTGGGATTAAAACAACACAAGACCATCAAAATGAGCAACATTTGAAAGATCTGTTCATCATTTTCAATGTGTCCCAAACAGAAAATAAACTTTTCTTTCTAGAACTTCAGCAGTTTAACCAACCATAATGCCTTCTCAAATATCTACTGGCCAAACACTATATACAGGAAATCTAAACCTACCTTAGATTCCCATTTTAAAAAAGGAGAGCACTCATAGTGTAGAGTTCCATCAAAAGAGACTTTGTATCCTAAGTTTATTTGCCATAGAACCAATTCAGAGGCTGCAGCTATATATATCCAGCTCCTGTCACCTGTCACCTGGTTTCTTTGCTTGATCAGTCCTTATGTTAGCTATATCCATTCCACCTCCCCCCTCTCTCCAAACACACATTGCTAAAGAATGAGTTGTGGGAAAACTGAATTCTTTCCTATTCGTTTCCCAATGTGCTAGATACTATGGCCTCTACTCAGGGGGACAAGCCCACGTGCAGGAATTATAAGCAGCTCCACAGCATGAGTATGTACGTGACCTGTAACAACACACAGGTCATCAGACATATGCTTGCCAAATACCCTAACCATCTGTCTCAATGCATACATTATGCATAGGAGACAGCTGGCCAGGCTTCTGAGAAGGAAGTCGAAGCACATAACTGGCAGCTTCTGACCCTTTCTATACATTGAACTACTTTGAAAAACACACCTTGACACTCAGCTTGTCATTGAAGTGGGTACTTAGGGTATGTCTACACTACAAAATTAATTCGAACTAACGGACGTTAGTTCGAATTAACTTTGATAGGCGCTACACTAGCGCTCCGCTAGTTCGAACTTAATTCGAACTAGCGGAGCGTTTAGTTCAAACTAGGTAAACCTCATTGTACGAGGACTAAGCCTAGTTCGAACTTACTAGTTCGAATTAAGGGGTGTGTAGCCCCTTAATTCAAACCAGTGGGAGGCTAGCCCTCCCCAGCTTTCCCTGGTGGCCACTCTGGCCAACACCAGGGAAACTCTATTGCCCCCCTCCCGGCCCCGGACCCCTTAAAGATGCACGGGCTGGCTACGGTGCCCGTGCCAGGTGCAAGCCTGCCAGCACCCAGTCAGCAGACCCTGCACCTGGCACGGCTCGAGCCAGCCACCCAATGCCCCCCAGCTCTCCTCCTCTTCCCAGGACCAGGCTGGCGGCTCCCGGGAGCTTGCCCAGGACCGCAAGAGGCGGGCACCCGCCTGGTCCAGTGCAGACATCGTGGACCTTGTCCACGACCTCCGCACTAGGCACAGGAAAGCAGCTGTCTAGGGCAGGATAGCTGCCAGCCTGGCCACCCAGGAGCAGGTTTGCATGAAAATCAAGGTGGTCCACTGAGACCCCCGACCCTGAGCCCTGAGCTTACAATGGCCGTACTGGGTCAGACCAAAGGTCCATCTAGCTCAGTAGCCTGTCTGCCGACAGCGGCCAACCCCAGGGACCCTGGAGGGGATGGACCAAAGACAGTGACCAAGCCATTTGTCTCGTGCCATCCCTCTCCAGCCTTCCACAAACTTCGGGCAGGGACACCACTCCTACCCCCTGGCTAATACCACTCCAAGGACCCAACCTCCATGAATTGATCTCACTTCTCTTTAAACTCTGTTCTAGTTCTAGCCTTCACAGCCTCCTGCAGCAAGGAGTTCCACAGGTTGACTATTTGCTTTGTGAAAAAGAACTTTCTGTTATTAGTTTGAAGCCTGCTACCCATTGCTTTCCTTTGGTGTCCTCTAATCCTTCTATTATGGGAACTAATGAAGAACTTTTCTGTATGCACCCTCTCCACCCCACTCATGCTTTTAGAGACCTCTATCATATCCCCCCTCCATCTCCTCTTTTCTAAGCTGAAAAGTCCCAGTCTCTTTAGCCTCTCTTCATATGGGACCTGTTCCAAACCCCTCGTCATTTTAGTTGCCCTCCCCTCTCCCACCCTCTCTCTTCCCCTCTCCCACCTCCTTTTCCCAGTCTCCCCCAGTTTTGTTCAATAAAGAGAGATTCTATTTTTGAACACAATTGTCCTTTATTTTGTACATCAGGAAGGGGGGCTAGGGAGGGGTAAGTGGAAAGAGGTGAGGGAGGAATGGGGTACGAGCCCCCGATGGGGAGGACTGGGCTGGCTTTGCGGGCTTCTGGGGGTGGAAGCTCTCCTGCAGCCCCCCAGTTACCCCCTCTCCCCAGATGGCAGCCTGCGGCAAGTGCAGCCGGTCTGATGGCCGAGTGCTGTGATGTGCCCAGTGTGGGTACTCCGGACAATCCAAGCCAGGACTGCTTTGCAAGCGAGGCACCCCTGAGAACTGTCTGTCCCTTTAAGCACAGACCTCGGCTTGCCTGAGACAGCAGCTCCACCCTCTAATTCCTACTCTGATGCCCTGCCGGCACTGCTTCCGGCCATCCTTAACCTCTGTTCAGGGTCCACTCAATGTGGACATGCTAGTTCAAATTAGCAAAACGCTAATTCGAACTAGTTTTTAGGTCTAGCTGCGCTAATTCGAATTAGCTTAGTTCAAATTAGCGCTGTAGTGTAGACATACCCTTAGATAGATGGGATTGTGCTTCCAAGCCTACGCAGAAAGTGGAGTGACTGCTCATCTCCTAAATAAGGAAGCTTCTAACTGGGTGCTGCAAGCTTCAAAACATAGAAAAGAAAACTACCTGTGCAGGAAAACATGTCTGATGAGTACCTCTTCTACAATGTGAGAGGTAGCAAAAGCCCCAGATACCATGACTCAGAATGGCAGCGGAAATGTTTAGCCTTTCCATGAGTCCATTAGTGGACTCATGGAAAGGCTAAACATCATAATTTCCTGAATTCTGATCTCAATTCTGATAGTGACTCACTGAATTAAGTGGTTAACAATTATTATTGTAGAAAATTAGTTATTCTAACAAGTATAATGTGTCCCAGATATGGAGAATGAGACTTTATTTGCTCCCATTTCATTGCAGAGATAATAGAGGCTTTAATGAATTTATGGAGAGTTTTATAAACCAGTAAGACAATTTGGAATTTTGTATTCACACAGGGATGTTTCTAAGATCTCATTAGGAAGCGGTAATCATCTCAGCATATTTAAATAGTCTTCCACAGGCATATTTATTGTCTTTTTTATACTCTTAGGGTGTGTCTAGACTATAGGGGTTTTTTTTAAAAAAAATTCCTCTGCATCTATATTGCTGCTGCGTTTTTTCAAAAGTAAATCGAAAGAACGCGGCAGTTTTTTCGACCATGGAAAACCTCATTTTACGAGGAAGGCACTATGTAATGCAAACTGTACTTTTTCGAAAGAGAGCATCCAGACTGCCTGGGTGCTCTCTTTCGAAAAAAGTCTCGCTTTTTCTAAAATACTGGTTGTAGTCTTGATGTTCTTTTTCGAAATAGGCTTTTTCTAAAGTAGGCTTGCAATCTAGACATAGCCCAATTGTCCTGATTTCCTTTACCCATCTCCTTTAATACTAGCCAGAGACTTAAACATTTCAATATACCTGGCTATCCTTTTCTTTCTGTGTATGGTATTTTTGCTGTGTTTATCTTTTGCAAATGGAAAAGTGTTAGAATATAAAAAAAGAAAATAGATTACCCAGCCAAAAAATGAAGAAAAAAGGAGAGGAAAATCAATAAGGTGAGATTCTTAAAGTTTCGGCTGATGATGCAACACTTGACAGGATCTCAACTTTTCTAAACATTCTTTAATATGCAATCACATACTGTAATTTAAAGTGTATTATTAACTTATAGCCCTTCCATTGCAATACTCACATGCATCATGAAAAGATTCACATCTGCATATACCATTTAAAGGCTGATCCAGGGCCTTCTTTGGCTGGATTCATTTTCAATATGTACTTAACAAATGTTAAAAAAAAAAAAAAAAAATCAAATCAACCTCTTCTTGGATACAAAGGGCCATAATTACATTTTAGTGGATGGAAATAGCCTACTGTATATTTCCCAAAGGAAGCGAAGTGCATTATCCTCCAATAGGCTGCAGGTGTTGCCCATTCTGAATTACACTGATAAAATCTCTGCTAGTTCCATAATACCAAAATCCAGATGCATATAACATTCTAAAAGAGAGTTTAACAGCCTTCTTTCTTCCTTTGAAGGCTTTTTCCCCTTCTATCACTTGTAAGATTATATTTCCTAATTTGGTTAACAGTTCGTGAAAGCTGTTTCCTAACAATGACCACAGAAATAAGAAAGGACAGCAGCACTAATGTAATAAACACATGTCCCTCCAAAATATGTAAACATTAAAATGTACAGTATAGTGTCATACTTTTTAATTTCATTATTCTGTTATCATCAATGTCTTACAATGACTGCAGAAACCCATGTTGGAGCCCTGACATACATTTGGGAGTATTTACTCATGACACTGGTTTCAGTGGAGCTTCTGGTGTGATCTGATTCTCATCGCTGTAAATAAGGATTCCATAATCTGGCACCAAATACATTACATTATCAGTGTTGTTTTACTAACAAAAGGTATCCTGGAAAAGCAATGCCGCATTGAAGGAATGACTCCACTTTTTCAGAATTTTTTTTTGAAAAAGCACACGCTCTCTTTCACCATCCTTGTGAACTTCATTTTATGAGGAAGAAGGGATGTGTTGAAAGAGAACTTTTTTCGGAAATTTGGTGCCGTATAGACCCATCAAATTTGAGAAAAGCCGCTTTCGACAGTAAAGTGGAAAAAGATACACAATTTGCGTATTGCAAATTGCATTTCTTTTTTTGACGTATCTTTGCAGTGTAGACCAATCCCCAGTGTAGCTTAGAAAAAAAGGTTGGAAAAATATAGTGGGCCTGCTTTTGTTTTAATATGTTGCTCCTCTACTTCTTATTCTTCAAAAAAATCAATCAATATGATAATTCACGATTCTATGGTAACTTTCACTCTAAAGAATAACAGAGTTCTGCAGACTAGACCAAATCCTTCCATCCTCAAAATGCATTTCTGTGAGTAAAAAATGCAACATCTGAGGCCTATACTTCTTCAGTTAGCTAGTACAGGAATGGAATAATCTTGGAAGTTTAAAGCATTATTTCATAAGGGACCATCAAACCTGTGCATGCATTAGCGGATCCAAAGTGCTGAATCCAGCTGTGCGGATAATAATGAAGCAGTGAAGACAACACAGCCTGGGTTTACCAAGTCTGAAGCCTACACTATGCTGTCATCGCTGCTATTACTATCTATGCTAGCTGGATGCAAGCTAGCTCAAGAAGGCCGCCCGTGAACTGCTTTGGTTGTGCAGACATACACTACAAGCATATAGGAACATTGCAGAAGAGTTAGGCACAAGAAGTGCAGGGAAATACTGTGTCTAGCTGAAACAACAGGGGGAATTTTAGAAAAGCAGAACGTCATCACTGGAACCAGAAAAGAGGGAGCAAAATGTTCAAAAATGACTATTTGCAATGACAGTGAGATGTAAGAACAATCAGACCTTTTATGTTTGTCTCTGTATAATCTGGGCACTAAAATAGCATTGGAATTACTAGACTAGATTAGATCCCAAATTCATCTAGTCCCATATCCTGATACCGAGGGTAGCGAGTACTTGATGTTATAGAACAGTGGTTTTCAACCAGGAGTCTGGGGTCTTTGAGGGGGTGTGAGCATATTTCAGGGGGTCCTCCATGTAGGACCAGTGTTATATTCACAGGGGCCTAAGGCAGAACACCTAAGCCCTGCCATGTCCGGCTGAAGCCCAGAGCCCTGAGTCCTGCCACCAGGGGCTGAAGCATAAGTCTGAGTATCTTAGCTTCGCGGGGAATACTGCGGCATGGGGCCATGGGCAATTGCTCTGCTTGCTACCCCTTAACTCCAGCGCTGCCTTTTATAGGCAGGAAACTGGTTCTTGGGGCATATGTGGGCCATGGAGTTTTTCACTTTTTGGGTCTCAGAAAGGAAAAGTTTAAAAACCCCTGCTATGGAGAAGATTTAAGAACCCTACAGGAAGTAGATGTGAGGTAATATGTCCCTCAAACTAGGTTTTATCCCTATCTCTAATAGAAATTGATTTGGGCAGTGAACTGCGAGATTCAATATTCCTTCTAAAATTTGTTATAATTAACTAAAAGAGCTCTAGATATTCTTGATATTCATATAAATATTGAATTCCTTTTTAAATCTTATTATATTCTTGGCCTCAGTGAGTTCCACAATTTAATTACCTACGATGTGATTTACAGTGTAATTACACATTTACCAGTTTTGACTTACCAGTTTTTAATTTAATTGAATGCTCTTTTGTTCTTGTGTTATGAGACAAGGAAAACAGATCTTTCCAATGTATCTTTTCTATAATCTGTTCACTTTAGACTGAAATACATTATGACATTCTCACATGAGTACATTTTACATGATGTAGATTATCACACTGAGGGTATAATAATGGAGATTGCCTATCTCCTAGAACTGGAAGGGACCTTGAAAGGTCATCGAGTCCAGTCCCCTGCCTTCACAGCAGGACCAAGTACCATCCCTGACAAATTTTTGCCCCAAATCCCTAAATGGCCTCTGCAGGGATTGAACTCACAAATCTGGGTTTAGCAGGCCAATGCTCAAACCACTGAGCTATCCCTCCCCAGGAGTAACGAGGAGTAACGTTTCATGAGGAGTAACGGTAGTTCGGAATAGGCACACTAGTCCGAACTACCTAGTTCGAGCCCCGTGTAGCTGCGCTGCACGGGGTTCGAACCAGCGGGGATTTAAAAATGGCGGCTCCCCGCTTATGCAAATGAAGCCCGGGAAATTCAAATTCCGGGCTTCATTTGCAAGTGCGGTATGCCTACATTACCCCACTAGTTCGAACTAGCGGGGTAGTGTAGACATACCCTGAGGAATTCCAAATAATTGATTTTATATCATGACTTCTAAGCTTAATAATGCATGAGCTTTGTTATCACCTGCATTGCTATCTTGCAAAATCTTTGATAGTATGTCAGGTCAATACTTGAATGAAAGATTTCCAAATGAAAACCCAGAGTGCTGCAGGAAGTGGTGCTATCATGCATTCTCCTATGTTAATCATTATTAATCCAGTGCTCCAAAATTTGGCCCTCAAGAGACAACGCATGTCTGTGATATTCATCCAGCAGAAGGCAGGAGTACAGGGCAGTGGTATTTCATCTCTTCCAGTAAAACAGATATATCTTAAAAGGGAAATCTTTTTTGATAGTCTTGTCTTACTGAACAAAATGCTTGTTTTGTGAACAGTTTCCCATTAAACAGGCCTGTGAAATAAGCAGCTCTGAAAAGCTAAAAGATACTGGAAGTGTTCCGGAAATAATTTTGGTTAAATCCCTCAAGAGAAAGTTATACAAGAGATGAAGCATTTAGTAAATTATGAATGGCTACATTTCTTAGTAGTAAAATGTGTCTCATTTAGTTCTAGGAGTTACGTTCACTGACTTAATTTAGTTTTGTTAGAAAGATATGAGCATTATAATTTACAATCTCTTTAGAAACTGCAGGTGTGGAAATCCAACACTAGGGTGGCTTAAACCACAGAAACATAAAGACACACATACACAAAATAAGGACTGATTGAATTGTCCAGTCAGGGCTCTCCTTACTAAGAGGAAAAGTGTGCAGCTGTGTATTGCACTGCAAAATTTGGGAAGCTGTGTGCTGCATATGGGGCAGCACTAGCTCTGGCAGCCAGCCCCATGCCCTTGCCATCACCGCCTTGCAGGCTGTCATAATCAGAGCCATCCTTGGGTGGGGATGATGGACCAGGGATGCCCCCCTGCTCTCTCCCTACCTTACCCCCATTTTACCCCTTCCCCTGAGTTATGTGGCCTGGGGGACTAGCAGGGGGAGCGCTAGCACTGGCAGCAAGGGTCAAGTGGTCCCTTCCCCTTCCTCAAGGCCCCTCTCCAGAGCAGTGTGCCTGGGAGCCAAGGGAATGGAGCAGGCTAGGGCTGGTTTGCTCTACTTTTGCATTGCCACCTCCAGTGAGTGATGAGGCAGGCCTGACCCCTGCTGCTTCTCTGCCTGCTCCTGCCCCCCATTCATAATTTACTAAATGATCACTGCTGCTCATACTGTCCTTAAGGCTATTGATAAGTTTCACTACTTTGGAAGCATACGATCCTCCAGCATAAATGTTGATGACAATATATCTGCTCAACTAGACAAAACCATGGCAGAAAGGGATCTAGGGGTCATAGTGGACCACAAGTTGAATATGAGTCAACAGTGTGATGCTGTTGCAAAAAAAGCAAATATGATTCTAGGTTGTATCAACAGGTGTGTTGTAAGCAAAACTCGTGAAGTCATTCTGCCGCTCTACTCTGCACTAGTTAGGCCTCAGCTGGAGTACTGTGTCCAGTTCTGGGCGCCACATTTCAAGAAAGATGTGGAGAAATTGGAAAGGGTACAGAGAAGAGCGACAAGAATGATTAAAGGTCTAGAGAACATGACCTATGAAGCCAGGCTTCATGAACTGGGCTTGTTTAGTTTGGAAAAAAGAAGATTAAGGGGGGACATGATAGCGGTTTTCAAATATCTAAAAGGGTGTCACAAGGAGGAAGGCGAAAATTTGTTCCTCTTGGTTTCTGAGGACAGGACAAGGAGTAATGGGCTTAAAGTGCAGCAGGGGAGGTTTAGATTGGACATTAGGAAAAAATTCCTAACTGTCAGGGTGGTCAAATATTGGAATAAATTGCCAAGGGAGGTGGTGGAATCTCCCTCTCTGGAGATATTTAAGAACAGGTTAGATAGACATCTGTCAGGGATGGTGTAGACGGAGCTTGATCCTGCCTTGAGGGCGGGGGGCTGGACTCGATGACCTCTCGAGGTCCCTTCCAGTCCTATTATTCTATGATTCTATGATTCTATCACTGCCTTGGGATGATTAGCCAAATGCTTATGGAATGACCATGGTGTTAAACTTCACGTGAATATAACAGTTTGTCAGGCAGTTGTCCTGAATGTCCTGCTGTATCGCTTGGAGTCATGGACCATGTATGATTGCCATGTTTTCAAACTCGATCGGTTCCATTTACACTGCCTCAGGAAGATTGCCCATGTGATTTGGTGCGATAAAATTCCTAACATGGAGGTCCTTAAGCTGTGTGCTGTCATGGGCATGTAAGCAATGCTTATGAACAAATAGTTTTGCTGCAATGGTCATGTTATGAGGATGGATGATAGATGGATAATACATTCAGATGTTATAAGAAAAGCATAGGATCCAAAAAGAATGCACAACATCTGCAGATGGTGGATTTTTATGTGACAACAGTAGTTGGAATTGTTGATTGAGGATTGGTTTAGTCCCTCATCAACTGTATCATAGAAGATAAGATCTGTCAATCAACAGGTCAGCCCATACATACATTCTTTGTAATCACACAGCACCTTGTTATGCCCTTGATATAAAGTTGCTGAGTACCCTCAATTTGCTTTGAATTCAGTGTCAGCACCTTTCAGGATTAAGTCAATGAGCTTTATAGATGTAAGAATTATTATTCATCTTTAAAAAAACTAAACATTTACAAAGCTGGAGTAAATGAGACACAGGGAAATTAGAGTCAGTGTTCAGAAGTCCAACACTACTCATCATATCAGGTAAGGGGTGCCAATGTAGACACAGCCATAGAGTTTAAGCCGAGAAAGGATCACCAGATCATGTAGTCTGATTTCCATTATACAACAGGTCCACCAGTACCTCCTTAAACCCACTCACTAAACCCAACATTGAAATTAGACCAGAGAATAGCAACCCTCAGGAAACCAAACCAGTATATGTCACACAGGCTGAGAATAGAAGATTAAATGAGATATACCCAGGTGAAAATGGCAAGCAACTTGTGCCCTGCACAGCAGGAGAAAGTGAAAAAGAATCCAAACTAAAATCCAAAGTCACTGCCAGTATGACTTGGGAAAATTTTCCTCCCAAGTCCCAATCCCTGTGGTGATCAGTTAGATCCTGATCATCTGAGAAAGAGCCAGGCAGCCAAGTACCTGAGAAAATGAATTCTCTGTACCATCTCAGATCCCTGGTCTGGCTAATCCAGCGCCCCATTTCTAGGAATGACCATCCTTGATACTTCAGGGGAAGAAAACAATTAAAACCTGTGACACATTATGTAGGACTGTGTGGTAGGGGGAATCATTTGGTTTCCATTTGTTCTTGTGCTAAAACTGTACTTTAACTAAAAAAAGTTTTTTACCCTACCAGGTGCTTACCTCCTGATGCATTTGTAGAAAGCAACTATATTCCCTCTAAACCTTCATTTTGCTAAGATAAACAAGTCAAGATTTATTAGTGTCCTCTCATAAGATTGATCCTCCATTCTGGAACATTCTAGTAGCTCTTCTCACTACTAAGCTTCTACTTAAGCACATGCATAAATACTCTGCTGGACTGGAGCCAATGTAGCTTGCTCAAAGTTTTTGTTTTTGTTTTTAATATATGTGCATGCAACAGGTCATCGGACTGATGCATGTTGCCAGTTAGCTAATATCTTGATATTTACTTCACCCATTCATTAAAAATAGTGCATAGAAAAATAGTTCCAGATTTGAAACATTACTTTTTCCACTCAAGGTCATCAAAAGGTCACCAATCATTGGTATCTCAGTTTCAATTGTCCCCACAATTATGCTAGTCAAGAATCTCATTTTGTTTAAGGGCTCCTATTCTATAAATATGGGGGCAGGGTTTGTAGATGATTACAAAATATCATTAATTTCAAAAATATATGCTTCAAGCTTAGGAGGATATACATTGGTCTAGAGAAATACATTTTGATCTTCCATATCCTGCCAATATAAGGGTGTGTCTATACTACAGGGTTTTGTCGACAAAAGTGGACTTTTGTCGACAAAACTATACCAGCGTCTACACTACCACTGAGTTCTGTCGACATAATGTCGACAGAATTCAGCAGTTTTGTCAACGCTGGTAAACCTCATTTTACAAGGCATAACGTCTTTGTCAACAGAGTTCTGTCAACAAAAAGGGCAGTCTGGACACGGGGGTTTCTTTTGTCGACAGAAAAAGACCTCCAAGCAAGCCCACTGCTGGACAGTCCTTCTTTAGGACACACCTCTTCTTGGTCCTGTCTGTAGCCATGTTTTAAAGGCACAGACATCCCTGGCAGGCATTGTGACAGGAAGCTGGCCACTGTGAGAGCCTGTCAGCCCAGAGCTCTCCCAGCGTCACCTGCACGTGGCCATGTGTGCAGCTCCAGCGCCACGAGGCCCCCAAGAACCTTTGAGGGAGCCAGCCCTGGTGCCCACAGGCGACAAAAAGAGAGCCCCAGCCTGGTCAGGGACAGAGGTCCTGACCCTGCTTGAACTGTTGGGGGAGGAGGAAGCAGTCCAGGCCCTGCACACCCGGTGCAGGAACGCCAGCATCTATGGCCGCATGGCTCAGGTGCTGGCCAATAAAGGGCACCACCCAAGGACACTCCAACAGGTCCGGGCCAAAGTGAAGGAACTTCTCCAGGGATACATGAAGGCCTGAGAGCAGAGCTCGGCTTTAGGTGTAGCCCCAGTGTTCTGCACCTACTATCAAGAACTGGACCGCATCCTGGGAGGCCAGGAACCTATGTCTACACCAGTGCTCGTGCAGACAGGGTTGCACACACCAGTGCAGCAGAGCCGGCAGGAGGTCCCCAGGGAAGATGTGGAGGAGGACGAGAAGGAGGAGGAGGAGGAGGAGGAGGAGCAGACGGAGGACACCCTGACCCTGACCCTGACTCTGCAGCCTGTCCCAGAGACACAGGAAGCCTTGCAGGCACCCTCCGATGCTGGAGAAGGAACATCAGGTGAGTGCAGGCAGGGTCACAGACACAGCAAAGGGGAGGTGGGAGCAGAGAGGATGCAGAGCAGTGTTCACATCTTGGTCCTCCGTCCTGGACAGCTTGCATCTCTCTGTGCATGTACAAGCAGGCGGGCAGGGGGTGGGTATGTGGGTGGGGGACATGGGAGACCCAAGGTGCAGCAGGACCCTGTCCTACTGTGGCTGCACACTGATCTGGCCTGGACGGCCACAGTGGAGGGCGGGAGGATCTAGGGGGTGGAGGTGGACATTGTCCTAGCCACAACGGGTCCCCTGTGCAGCCGAGGTGGCTGGCAAGGTCAGACGTGGCCTACCAGTAACAACATTCCCATCCCTTGTTGTATGGACTTGTGTGTGAATTGCTAACACTGATCGGTTTTTCTCTCTTCTTCTCCACAGCTGGACCTGCTGCTGATGTCCACCGAGCAACTCCTGTGCCACCACCCACCCGGTCCCACAGCACCCACAGGCATTGGGGGACCTACAGCGACCTCCTGAGGAGGCATGTGGAGGCATTGGAGAAAATTGAGGGGACCATGGCCAAAATGCAAGAGACCACGGCTGAAAGAGCGAGGGAGGAGGCTCGGTGGCATACCCGCCTGCTGCAGGACTTCCTCCCAGAGTGGAGCACAATGTGTGCCACTGTCCGGGAGTCCCTGGCTGTGCCAGGTCCTCTCCCCCTGGGGACTTCTCCTGCCCATCCAGCTCCAGCCCCCTCTGACCCCCCATCCTCCTCCTCAGTCCCCTCTGACCCCCCTTCCTCTCCCTCAGCCCCTGTCACCCCTCCAGTCCTGCCCCTCCCCCTCCTGCTAGAGCAGAGTCATTGTCAGCCCCAACTCGAGCCCGAGGATGGCAGGGTCCACGGACAAGGGGTGGCAAAGCCTTGTGGCCCAGGCGAGGCCGCCATTACCCTTAAGTTGTCTGCCCTCCCTCCCTCCCTCCCTCCATGTTGGAAATCCCCCCTCCCTCCCTCCGTCCTTCCCTCCCTCCAGGTTGAAATCCCCCCTCCTACCACAGTTATAAACACAAGTTAATAGTTAAAAAAAGTTTATTTTTCACAGTTGTTAAACAATTCTATTTTTTTATAACAGATCTAAATTCTAATGTTACTCCTTTATAAACATATTTTTCAAGTTTAACATGGTGTGTGCGCCTTAACTGTTCAGAGGCTGATGTAGGGATGGATTGTGGGAGGGAAGATTTTGGGATGCGGGGGGAAGGCCCACAGACCCCATTGGGGATACCTTGGGGAGTCATAGGGCTCCAGCTGAGAAGCGTTCACGCAGAGCCTCCCGGATGCGAACCCCCACATGATGGGCTTGGCGAACGGCAGCTGTCCGAGGCTGCACAAACCACCTGCCCTCCACTTCAGCCATTGGCCCCCAACCTGGGAGGAAGGCCTCCCCTTTGCTCTCCACCAGGTTGTGGAGGATGCAACGTGCTGCCACCACCTCTGGGATATTGTGTACCCCCATGTCAAGGCAAGTTAGCAGACACCTAAACCTTCCCTTCAACCAGCCAAATGCGCATTCCACCTGTAAACGGGCAAGTGTCAGGTGCGCATTAAACACTTCCTTGCTCGGGGTCAGATGCCCTGTGTATGGCTTCATAAGCCAGGGCATGAGGGGGTATGCCACATCGGCCACAATGCAGACCGGCATCTCTACGTCCCCGATAGCAGAGGTTCGCTGGGGGAAGAAGGTTCCTGTCTGCAGCCTTTTGTACAGGTGTGAATTGCGGAAGATCCAAGCATCATGTGCCTGGCCCGACCAACCCACACATAGGTCCGTAAATAGTCCACGGTGGTCAACCAGGGCCTGCAGCACAATGGAAAAGTACCCTTTTCTGTTGATATACCGGGCGGCTTGATGGGGTGGTGCACAGATGGGAATGTGCGTTCCACCGAGCGCTCCTCTGCAGTTTGGGAATCCCAGCCCTGCAAAACCAGCCATGATCGTGTCTAGGTCTCCGAAGCGGACAATCCGATGGCCCTCACCACCTGCAAAAATAGACACATACAAACACACACAGATTATGAAGTCAGAGGGGTTGCCCAAGTCCTTTGGTGACCATCCACCCCCCCAAGAACCCAGAACCCCCCCCCCAGTGATTGCTCCCAGTAGTATCATGGTGTAAGACACAGGAGCCCTCCACCACCTCCCCTCCATTGCCCCCCACCCACCCTTTTTCGGTTACAGTCCCCTTACGGACTGCCCTCCCCCCATCTCCAAGGGACTTACCTCCATCAACACAGCACCTACAGTAGATCTCCCCACACCAAACTGCTGTCCCACTGACCGGTAGCTATCAGGAGTGGCCAGCTTCCAGAGGGCAATAGCTACCCTCTTCTCCAGCGGGATGGCAGGGCGCAGGTGGGTGTCCTGTCGTTGCAGGGTGGGGGCAAGCCAGTTGCAAAGCTCCAGGAAGGTGGACTTCCGCATCCTGAAGTTTTGGAGCCAAGCCTGATCATCCCACTGCTCCATTACGAGCCGGTCCCACCAGTCCGTACTTGTTTCCATCCTCCAACATTGCCTGTCCGGGAAAAAGTTCGGAGGCAGGAACAGTGCTGCTGCATCCTGAAGGAGGGGCTCCAGTATGGGCTCAGGTTCCGGACCAGGCATTAACAGCATGATAGTCTCATGCAGTTGTAGCAGCATTTGAAGCACCGTGGAGTGGGGCCAGCGCCTGGCCAGGGGAAGCTCTCGCTCCATGGTAAACAAAGGTTAGGAAAAACCTTCAAAAAAAAAAACCCCACACTGCTGTGCTGTGCCAGGAAGCAGGGCACTCCAAACAGGCACGGCAGAACCTTTGCTATCCCTCTAGGCAGCTGCAGCAGCAGAGCAATTGATAGTTGGCGGGGGGTTGGCCTTTTTAGCATGCGTCTCTGCAAAGTGCAGGCAGCAGAACAAGGAAGTACATGCTACCCCTGTGACCTGGCAAAGCAGTTCCGGGCACTGTCTTCTGTCGACAGAGCACCCTGCAGTCTGGACGCTCTCTGTCGACAAAGCAAATAGTTTTGTCTATGGCTTGATGTAGTCTAGACGCGCTTTGTCGACAGAAGTTTTGTCGACAGAATCTGTCGACAAAACTTCTGTCGACAAAACCCTGTAGTCTAGACGTACCCTAACACCAGCACAACTTCAAACAGGTACAAGCAATAATGCACTGCTGTGATATTAGAACAAACTGCTAGGTATATTAATACAACAATTTTCTACACTATTTTAAAGTCTGGTGACATTATTTCATCTTATTTTAACCATTCCATTCTATATATCAAATTACAAGCAGCGACATTAGGAAATTGAATCTGATTAATCATAAATATGGGATTGATGGTTAAGATAAAAGCCTTTATTGGCAATAGGACAGTAACTTGGATTAAAGTGAGTAAATTCAATAGCAATATAATTTAAAAGCAGGTGATTGCTCAGGATAAAATTCACCCCCACAGGATCCAGGAAATAGCCTTTGTTACATTTGAGTCCAAAGGGGAGGGACTTTCACCATTACACCAAGGAAATAGCTGCAGGATACAGTACACTAATAATTACATAGTATCTAATATATGCTGAATTTGAACATTGTCTGTAGAGGTCCACAATATATTTGTTGTACCAAGCAGGACCAGATGTAGAAAATTACTACATGATCAAAAATGAAAACAATTTTGTTTCCAAAGAAGTCTGAAAAAATCTACAGTACAGATTATACAAATTATACAGATTATAAAATCCAGCTGTAATCTGGCTCCAAAACTAAGCGCATGAAGAGAGCTCCCTAAAACATAGTCTTTGACAACCTCAATAAATACAGATTGTTTTCCACATGAATATATTAACTTCTCAAAAATGACCAGAAGAAGTGACCAGCAACTGAAAATACCATCAGTATAACTTCTGCCTTGTCTTTTTCTGACCTTGCAAAATATTTCCTAATTTTAATTATAATATATATAGTATTCATAGTACTTATCTGTCCAGAAGAAGCCCACATCACTTGGGAAGACTTATTTTCAAGCATGGGTCCTTAAATAGACTGTCAATTGTCATATTTCAAAAGCAACAAGTAGTCCTCTTGCACCTTAGAAACTAACAAAAATATATAGAATTCAAAAGTAAAACCCACTTCATCAAATGAGTCAGGATTTTCCCAATTGTCAATGGGAAAATCAAATTTCTTGACTTTGTTGCCGTATCACAGCTTTGGCCTTCCTCTGTGTCACAGGGTATGTCTACACTACAGCGCTATTTCGAATTAACTTATTTCGAATTAGTTAATTTGAAATAAGCTAATTTGAAATAACGCATCTAGACACAAAAACTAATTTGAAATAGCATTTTGCTAATTCAAATTACTGTGTCCACAGTGATTGGATGCTGGATCGCATTTAAGGGCAGCTGAAACCAGTTCCAGCAGGGCATCAGGTCAATAGTTGCTTTGTGTGGCTGCTGTCTGAGGCTATGTGAGTCTTGTGCTTAAAGGGACCCCCCTGGACAGCTGGTTCTCAGCTTTTCCGCTTGCTTGCCTACCTCACCGAGGGACAGCAAAGCGTTTTCCTCTCTGCCTGTCTGTTTCAGTCGTTCTCATTGGGGACACCACAGTAGTTGGCACCATGTAGCCAGAGCTGCCCCTGGGCATTCTGGTGCAGTTTTTGGATTTGTTGCTGCAAGCCTGGCAGCAATGGCTGGAGGCTGCCTGGCACCCCAGTGATTCTCCATTGTGTGTGTCTCTCTGCAGGTGGTCAAGGCCATCAAAAGGCTACTGCTCCGCAGGGTTGTCTGCCTCGCCAACCTGGACGCACTCATCCAGGGGTTCGGTGCCCTCGGCTTCCCCAACTGCGGGAGGGCGATCGATGGGACGCACATCCCCATCCATGGCCCGGAACACCAGGCCTCCCTGTATATCAATAGAAAGGGCTACTTCTCAGTGATCCTGCAGGCCGTGTCTGATGGCCGGGGCCAGTTCACGGATATCAGTGTGGGCTGGTCTGGCAAGGCACATGACGCACAGGTGTTCCGCAACTCCTCCATGTGCCATAGGCTGCATGCCGGGACCTTCTTCCCCGACCACCACATCAGGGTTGGGGAGGTGGACATGCCCGTGTGCCTGGTGCGGGATGTGGCCTACCGACTACAGCCATGGCTGATGAAGCCGTACATGGGGCACCTCAACCCCACTCGGCAGGCCTTCAATGCGAGGCTCACCAGGGCCCACATTGTGGTGGAGGGGGCCTTCAGATGCCTCCTCACCCGCCTCAACCTCACTGAGCACAATATTCTTCCCGTGGTGGCAGCATGTTGTGTGCTGCACAATTATGTGAGAGGAAGGGGGAGGCTTTCCTGCCAGCCTGGATGGCTGAGGTGGAACACTTGGCTGGCCTGTACACGCAGCCCCACACCGACACCATCCAGGAGGCCCAGCGGGGGGGCTGTCTGGATCTGGGAAGCCCTACGGGAGAGCTTCCAGGTGGAGGAGGACTGAACTCTCCCTGGCATGCCCCATTGGGGCCTTCTTCCACCCTCACCTCCTTCGGTTTCAGTTTAGAAATGGCGCTTGTTTGAAACAGCACAGTAATGCAATTATGCAAATGAAGCATGGGATATTTAAGTTCCCAATTCATTTGCACTTTTGATGTGTCTCATTTACATCCCTCTTCTGACAGAGGGGTGTAGTTCAGACACACCCAAAGAGCTCATTTTTGGTGATTCATGGGTCCCAAATAACTTCAAGGATTTTCTAAGATAGGAGAGGTGGAAACTAATCCACATTAACAACGCTATATAAATAGATTTTATAAATGAAGTAATGAATGATCTCTCCAAATGAATCAGTGGGTATGTGAGCAGGATGGGAAATTACCCACAAAGAATTACCCAAACAGTTTCAAATTGCATAAACCAAAATTTGATCAGAACCCAGGGTTTACATGCCACCTGATGGCAAACATTGCTTCAGAATTTCCAGTGAGCACAAGAGGGCATGACTTCAGTTTTATGACTTGTATACAATAAATCATGGCTGAGTACCATGATGGGACACTGATTCAGGAGTGACTCAAAGGGGAAAAACAACTGATTTTACCACTTAGACCACTTCCTCTAACATGTAGGCCTCGTATGCAAATAATGACCTGTCTAATACCTGTTAATTATAGGAGAGTTTCTGAGCTGTCTGCACTGGCTTGTAGAATCCTAGTTTATTGACAGCCTTATAAATGTACAATATGCGCTCCCCCAATGTAGCAGCACTAAAGCCAGCCCACTCAGTTCATTACAAAATAATAATACAAACAGAAGAGATCCTGCTCTAGAAAGACAAAACCATTTGTATATACTTACTCACAGCACTCTGACCAAAGTTTGTCACTGATGTAGTATTGGGGACTGTTGGCTCACTGCAATTTCTCTTACAGTGCAGAACAATTTCCCCAAAACTACAACTATCAGGATCTTCAGAACATGCACTATTGTTGCCTTACAAGAGGTAATGAGATAAAGTTAAAAGAAAGATGATACCTTTTTTTGTATATGGAAACAGGTCTACAAATGCTGCCATACTGGTTTAATAGCTTCTGCTCTACATAAAAACATACTTCTTATAATTATACCTCGATATAATTATGACATATTGCTATAAATTATTATAGTCTCCCCTGTTGAATCCTCTGACTTCTTTTCAGTAGCTCTCTCCAACACGCACTGTTAACTCCTTCTCCCTCTCTCTCGTCGTACAGTCATATGTCGTACAGTCAGGATTATTTTCGGTCAGGGTTCCTGGATCTGACCTGATGGGTTCCTGACAGGTTCTCTACACTGTCAATGATGATAAACTTTCGGCTGTGTGTGTGTGTATGCTCCCCTGTCTAATGCATTAACCCTGTGCACTTGAGTCAACATGAAAGACTCCTAGAAAGCCCTCAGAGACCACAAATCAGGTAAGGATTGAAATCACCCAAACAGGTTTATTGCCAAATGACATAAATGAATAGTTGTCGGCAGACAGACTTGCCACGGTGCCACTGCACCTGATGTAAGCCATGAAAATGTGCTAACACCCATTAATGCCATAGCACCCCCCCCCCCCCAAGGTCAGCTAGTGAGCACCCTTTGCAGTGCACTTTTATAAGCATGTACAAACAAATTTCATCACTTCTGACATACCAGGTTGCCACCATCTGCTACCTGGTTACCACCCCTCACCATGCAGAAGGGGGGCTTCCTTACTGTCCTTCATGCTGTCAACTTCAACCTGGTCCTGACCCTAGATCGGGATGTATATTATTTATGGGGAGGCGGTTGGTACCAAGACATTTCGTATTGAGATCTTCTGCTACTCTCCTCTGCCTCATAGCCTATACTTGATCCTTGTCCTTGATGCTTCCTTATGTTCTTTCATGCTTGACCTAACTTACACCATCATATAATTATCAATAGGGACTCTTTCCTGGCTGCCGTGTTACTGAACCAAAGTCTTGCTCACGAGATTCCAGGCCTGTTGCTGTTTTTATGTTACAGGCTTTTATTCAGGCCTACTGACTCCATGTTATTGACCATCAATTTACTACAGCACAAAAGTGAACAACATTCTAGAATGTATTAGCAGGAGTGTTGTAAGGAAGACATAAGAAATAATTCTTCTGCTTTACTGTGCACTGATTAGGCCTCAGCTGGAGTACCGTGTCCAGTTCTAGGTGTTACATCGCATGAAAAATGTGGACATATGGAAAAAGTCCAGAGACGAGCAACAAAAATTATTAAAAGTCTAGAAAACATGTTCTTTAAGGGAAGATTTACAAAATTGGGATTTTTTAGTCTGAAAAAGAGAAGACTGAAAGGAGACATGATAACAGCTTTTACGTACAGAAAAAGTTGTTATAAGGTGGAGAGAAAAGAATTGTTCTTCTTAACCACTGAGGATAGGACAAGAAGCCATGGGCTAAACTTCCAGCAATATAGATTTTGGTTTGAAAAGTTTTCTAACTGTGGGTGGTTGATCATGGGAATAAATTGTCTTTATGGCCATTGTGTAATCTCCATAATTGGAGATTTTTAAGAGCAGGATAGGCAAACACTTTCCAGGAAAATACTACATATTAGTTAGTTCTGCTATGAGCACAGGGGTCAGGACTAGATGACCTCTCAAGTTCTATGATTCCTTAATTCTAAGTTATAAAAAGTAAGAGGGATATGTAGCCTTTTCATGAAAGAATATAGGTTTATTTTTAGGGGGCTGAGAGGAGTTGCTAAAACACAATTTCTAATATTTTTTCTTCTGAAGAATTTTACCTGTTGCTTTTAGATTATAATCTGGCTGAAACCTAGGAGAGTGTTTTCAAAGTTGTTAAACTACTTATTTTGTTTTAAAATTGCATTGTCCAACCATTGAAGGAAGGTTACCTTCATGGTCCTTAAAAATGTAACAGCTACATTTAGCCCAGATATGACTGAAGTAATATTTGTGTGGATAGTTAACAAGCCGCAAGGGACGCAGTACATGAGCAAAAGCATAACCCTCACAACAAGCCCATGTTTTCATACAGTGTGCTGGCTGTTGTAAGGTCATAGTCAGTGAAGCTGTGGTTACTGAAAGAAATTAGTCATGAAAACAGCATAGCCCAGTGGGATTTACAATACACGAATCAATTCAATTTTGTTTATTTAAAGGGAGCTGGCTTGAGTGTATCCTAGTGGCACAGACCCATGTTAGGGAGGGTTTCTGAAAAATACATCATATTAATTAATAATAATCATAGGAGGAATTGAACACAGCCTTATTAATAAGAACAGTATTTATAAATTCAGTGAAAAGTTTTAATCTCAGATCTACCTAGCCAATTGCAATAGTCATATTATACCTTTTTGCATGTGCACATGTCTAAGAGAAATCACAGAAGTAACACACATTGAGAAAGAGCAGAATATCGGAACTGAATTACACATTACAGATTAGAGAACATTTTCCTTAAAACAAGAGCATCAGAGAACTTGTAACCTCCCAACTTTAGCTTGTGTGTATGTCTGCGAGTGTCTGTGTAACGCCATTAATAGCTTAAACTCATAAGTTTAACATGAACATAAAGCTAATGGCCACTGGCACTAAAATATGTTAGATGGGTTTAAAACATATACATAATGTCATATTATATGTCTGCATTTTGTAAATAAATGCTTAGGCACTTTGCTCCTCTCTCTTTTTTTTTTATTAGCTGTGTAACGCTGATAGGTAGAATTGAACCTGGGATCTTAGGAGCTTAATGCATGAGCCTCTACCACATGAGCTAAAACCCAGCTGTCTCAGGCTATGTTTCCACTTAGCAGACGATTGATGTTGTGGTCATCGATCTTCCAGAGTTTGATTTAGTGGGTCTAGTAAAGACCTGCTAAATTGAATGCTGAGGGTACCCCCTTTGGTGCCAGTACTCCTACTCCTCACAAGAAGGACGGGAAGTCATTAGGAGCATTTCTCCTGTCGACCTCTCACTGTGAGGCTGCCCCAGAAAAATCCATGCAAGGTACGTCGAATCCAGCTATGTAATTCATGTAGCAGGAGTTGTATATCTTGGCGCAGAAGTCCAGGAGCCGAGCTTGTCCGTGAATACAGAGGCAAAGAAAGCATTGAGCTTTCCCCAGTCATCTGTCATTAGGTTACCTCCTTCACCCATTAGGGGCCGCACACCCTCTCTGATCACCTTCTTCTTGTTAACATGCCTGTAGAAACCTTGTTATCCTTCACATCCTTAGCCAGTCGCAATTCCATTTGCACTTTCACCTTCCTGATAACCCCCCGGCATTCTCGAGCTATACCTTTAAACTCCTCCCTGGTCATTTGTCCAAGTTTCCACTCATTGTAAGCTTCCTTTTTGTGCTTAAGTTGACCAAGGATTTCCCCTGTAAGCCAGTCCGGTCTCCTACCATGTTTGCCTCTCTTGCTTGCTATGGTTTCCTTCTGTGCCTTCAATAAGGCTTCTTTAAAATACTGCCAGCTGTCCTGGACTCCTTTCCCCTTCATGTTAACATCCCAGGGGATTCTGCCCATCAGATCTCAGAGGGAGTCAAAATCTGCTTTTTTGAAGTCCAAGGTGTGTATTTTACTACTCTCTTTTCTTCCTTTGGTCAGGATCCTGAAATCTACCATCTCATGATCACTGCTTCCCAGGTTGTCACCCACCTCCACTTCCCCTATTAGTTCCTCCCTGTTTGTGAGCAGAAGGTCAAGCTGCACATGGCCCCTGGTCGGATCCTTCAGCACCTGTGTCAAGAAGTTATCCCCAACATTGTCCAAAAACTTCCTGGATTGCCTGTGTACTGCCGTAATTCCTGGTTGACAAGGTCAAATGTTCAAAAAGCAACAAATACCCATCCTCTGACAACCAGTATACGTTACATGCCTGAAGTTGGGCATCTAAAAAGCAATCACTTACGAAAACTTTGTAATTTTTATTAAAGATGGTCTATGAACATTGGGAGGGAAACAAGCAAGCAAACAAATAAATATGCACAGCTTTCAGTATGATACTGGAAGAAGATACTGTAATAATTATTAAGAACTGATGATATGACTAAGAATGAAGTGTAGTCCACTGACTAGACGCACCATCACCAATGAGTGTGAGCACTTTCAGGGCAATAACAGTGAGGATGGAAATGACTATAACAGGATTGCAAGATAGGATAAATACCCAGAAATGTCATCTTATTTATGAAACATATTTCTGAAAAGATTACATGGTGAACCACTTTAAGGTTTACTTCCTTTAAAAATAATGATTTGGGTACTGGCCCTAATTTCACCAAAGTCAATGGGAGTTTTGGGAAGCAGATCTGGTCCGTGTGAGTAAGTAGAATATAGAAAAGTCACCCACAGAAACAGTTTCAGTTTTGCATGAATGGAAAAGATTCGTGGATTCCAAGGCCAAAAGGAATCACTGTGATCATCTAGTCTGACCTCCTGAATAATATAAGCCATAGGACTTCTCCCAGCCTCCGTTGGTCCCTGAGCAAGATGGGGTGGGGCTGGCTTCATACTGCTGGAAGAGGCGGTCTTTGGGCAGAAGGGATGTGGCCTCAGGCAGCCAGCCAGCCCTCAGCAGTGCTTATTACGTGGTGCACTTCCCCCAGCCCTCAGAGCCTCATAGAACGTGCAGGGCTCTGGTGGCAATTTAAAGGCTTGGGGCTCTGGCCACCGTCACTCCCTCAGAAGCAGCTTCCAAGAGTCCTGGGCCCCTTTGAATTGCTGGGCACCAAGGCAACTGCCCTTTTTCCCCGTCTACCCCCATGGGTGGGCCTGTCCCCAGTTCATTTCTGTTTGAAAGACTGGAAAGAAAAGAATACAGGTATTTTATTATCAAAATGTATATTAAAATAAAATTGCAAAAGAAAATATACAGCGGTTAACACTGATATTATCTTTGGAACAGAAGACTAAATATTAAATTTTCTTGTATCATATAATTCTAGTATGAGAAGTATAAAAAATGAATGTGTTCATGGATTTGTGACATCACAGTTTCCTTCCTTTTCCACCTTTGATCAAACAGCTTTCAGCAAGTTAGGTTTCAGGTGTCCTTGATAATGCTTTTAGATCTTCCAGCACACTCTGATATCATTATCAGAAAGTTTTGTTGACCTATCTGCATGCTATAACAAAGTTAAAGGGGATTGCAAAAATTGTTTAGTTATATCCTCTCAGTGTGGTCTTAGCAGCCATTTTGAGGCAGTTTCTCATCTGCCCTAAATAGTATCTTTTTAAGTTGTGCAAGATTTTATCATCGCTTCTAACTAGGGTGTAAATCAGGCTGTTGTGGAAATAACAAGACAATTTGGTTTATAATGCTATTTGATCATTAGATATCATGTCCCACATTCATGACATTTTACTTAAAACATTAGTTCAAATTGACTTGACTATGAGCACTGTCACATGAACAAAATTGGCTGGAACATTGTAAGCGAAAGATAACACAAATAGGAAGAGCCGTCAAGAAGCATATTATGAGGATCATTTCTAGTCCTAAGCTTGTTTAACATCTACATAATGATCTAGAAAAATGTGTACATGGCATACTAATTAAATTCACAGTTAATACCAAAGTGTTCTAAAATGAGAAGTTTTGTGACCAACAGTGAGAAAGAAGCTATATTTATAAACATACCTAGAAAAAGTTAAATTATGGACAAGAAAGAAAATGAGATCTAAGCTAGAGAGGTGCAGGATAATATAACTGGAGAAAATAATCAAAAGACAGATGGCTAGGCCCCACTTTTGTAAGGCTATGTCTACACTGCATGCTTATTTAAAAAAAAAACCCTCATGCTATTTCAAAATAACAGAGTGTGGGTCTACACAGCAAGCCCATTATTTCAAAATAATTTTGAAGTAATGGGCTTCTTACTCCAACTTCTGTAACCCTCATTTCAGGAGGAATAAAGGAAGTCGAAGGAAGAGTGTTCTTCCTTCGACTTCCTGCTGTGTAAGCAGTGCCAAAAGCTGAGTTAAACTACTTCGACTTCAGCTATGCAATTAACATAGCTGAAGTTGTGAATCTTAATTCAACTGTAGCCTGCAGTGTAGATGTACCCTAAGAGACTTAAGCATGTGAGTATTCCCATTCAAATCAATGAGAATGTTTGTGCATTTTGAGTTAGCACAAACTTAAATCCCTTGCTGAACTGGAGTCTTAATAGTAAGGATCACTTGAAAGGCATGTTTGCTGAAGATGGCCTCTGAGGGTTAAGTGAACTAGTGTGATCTGGCAGTAATGCAGCTAATGGGGTTTTGGAGATGCAAGTGCATTGCCATAAAGCTAGTCATAGCCTTCCCTAATTTGAGGGAACTAAAAATATAAAGGAATACCTCAATTTTAATTTTTAAAAGAGTAAGTATCTACTCTTTTCTTGCACAGGAATGGAAATTACTGCAAGTGCAAACTCATGTAGACCAATCCTTTTTCTTCAGTGGGAAGCTGAGATGAGACAGGGATAAAGATATTTCTCACCCACACATCTCAACAGAGAATGAGGTAGTTAATTCTGGATAATCATCATCCTATCCCTCCTTAAAATCATTAGGCCAGGTCTATGAGGTGATAATGGAGGAGAGGATTAAGTTATCTTTGAGGTGGGATGGACAGTTGACATGAAATGTGGTGCAGGCCCACCCAAAATTGTTAAAAAAATTACACAGATGTCAAGTCATGGTCCAGGGAAGTGAGTCACTGAGGATACTTTCTGTGGGATTTTTGTGGGAATACTTTTTGTGGGCTTCTTTCTACCAGAAAACTGAACAACTTAAAGGCAATTTTTAGAATAGCAAGAAAACATATTAGTAGCTGACAAGATTGATTTATAAGAAAAGGCTAAAAGAAGGAAACATATAAAGCTTGGTCAAATGATAACTAATAGAGATATGATAATGGTCTACAGATGCTTAAAGTACTACGGATGAAGAAAAGTTGTTTATGATAGTCAAAAGTATAGGAGCAGTGGGATGAAATTAAGCAAACAATTTAGGCATACTTTTATGACAAATTCTATTACATTAAGGAATTATTTTCCAAAGAAATATTGGAAACCTCATCACCAGAGTCATTTCTATCAAAACTTGTGCAAAAAATACTTTTGTGGTTTCACTAAAATATGTTTTAGATTGACTTGAAATGGTAATGCTTTGGTTTTCTTGTCAAAATAAAAAACAAAAACAAATTTTGTTTTAATTAAATATTTAGTGGGGTTCAACTCAAACAGAAAAAAAATAATTTTATGACATTTTTATAATCAACAAAGAGAATTTTCAAAAGTAATTCACAATAGTGCCAGAGTAGGAGGTGATGGGGGCATCCCTTATAACCTAAGAGACAGAATGCGCAAATTACTCTATAGCCTGGTGGTTAGGGTACTTTCTTCCAATCACTGCAGGTTGAACCTCTAAAATTTGAGACTCTCTGGTCTGGCAACATCTGTGACTGGCCAGGTTCAGGGGCTAGGCTGTTAGTAGAAAGCATGGGGCTGTCATGGTGGGGAGCACAGCCACAGCCAGAGCCGGCATAGAGGGAGCATAGCCCTGCCCAGACCAAAGGCAGAGAGGCTGGTGTTTGGGAATGCAGCATGGACTGGAGCCCAGGAGTGCAGCTTGGACTGGCCATGGGCAGCAGGCCTGTGGAAGGGATCAGGGCCACAGCAGGAGGGGAGCCCTGACATCCTCTGGTCCAGCAAACTCTGTCATTCGGGACCACTCAGGTCCCGAAGCTACCATACCAAGGAGGTCCCACCTGTATTTAAGCATTTTGTCAAAAACTGAACAGCTTCAACATCATAGATTGAGAAAAGCCTTCCCTAGGATTCCTGATAGCCTGGTACTTAGGGTACTGACCTGCAGTGTGGAAGAGTCAAATGTAAGTCTCTGCTTAGAATGGGGACTTTCATTAGGTCTTCCACACCCAGTCCAAAAAGATACTCTTCTCCTTCCTAGATAGGTGGAATCCACCTCCACTCAGCAGTTGTTCCTCCTAAAACAGCATCCCAGGGTCAAGGTCCTCCTGGCAACATCATCTGCACAGCCAGGCATTCACCTCCAAAATGCATCTGTCAGGGCCTCTACCTTTGATGGGAAGAATTGACCTGTGCCCCATTTCCTCCACCCTTACTCTCAGAGTCATGTTGTCACTTCCAATCTGCTCAGAGTCATACCTCACAATATCATTAGTGCCCATACTGATGAATAGCATGTAAGGCTGCATAGTAATCAGAGGGATGGATGATCCTTGATAACACCTCTATATCATCTTGGATACAGGCTCATAGCAGGCAGCATAGAAGGGAGTCACCAACCTCCACTACCCTACATTTCCTCTTGGGTGTGGTGGCTATAATCCTCCCTACCTGGGGGTCCTGGGCATCTCATCTTCCACCTTTGGGGGGGATTACTAATTCCCCATTGACAGGGCAAAATAACATTTCTTCATCACTATGGCCAATAGGTTCTGGAGTATTTCCGTCCACCAGGAGTAAATTGCAGCCAGTGTCCTCCCTGTCATAATGCTGTATCCTCCTTCCCTGGTGCTGTGGCAGCAGTCATCTCTCACTGGATAGCTCTCTTAGCCTTGGAGGTCTCCATATGAATGTTCTAAGTGAATTCCCCGAGTTCATGGATGCCTCTCAGCCTAGTCAACTCTTGTAGGTCTCCCACCTTCTTCTTGAGAGATTCCACCACCAGATATCTTTCACACAGAATGGTTCCCCCTGGCTGATACTTTATATGAAAGGGAAATGTAGGCCACAGTATCTGCACATCCACATCAGGATATGTGTAGACAAAACCACAGCCACGTTCTCTGTCTAGACATAGAGGCCGGTAGAGGAGACAGAAGCAGTGTTGGCACTGGCAATACTGCCTTTTCTAACAAAAGTAATTATATTACATCTCTCTCCCACAAACTGGCTGTTTGTTGTCCCCTGTTTGCTCGCTCCCCTTGGTCGCTTAGCCTCTGGCTTTTAAGCCCTTCTGTCCTAGATGAGACCTATCCCCATGTTAATTATACACAGGGATGATAATCAGAAGGCTGATCAATGATGATGAGAGATGTTCAAGGGAACAAAGGCTTAAACAACCTCCATACATACAGTCCCATAGTCCCACTGACTTTCAAAGGAACTTTGCTTCCCAAGTGTCTAACTCACTTTTAAAAAAATGAAACATTACAAAATTTTACCCTCATCTTTATTTATAAAATAACTCCTCAAAATATTAATTTTAAAAAGTTTTAAATTGAAAATTCATATGGTTGTTACACATGGCGGTCAGATAGTCAAATAAATTACAGCACTGATCTTGAGCATACGCACTCAGAACCAGACAGAAAAGGCATATGATATATTGCAAATTTCCTTTTTAATGGCTTCTCCCCATGATCCATGATTTAAAGTGGAGTAAAGTAAACTCACTCTACAACATCCCTTTCAAAGTGCTCTTCCTGTAGTTCAGTTTGTTTGGTACCTGTGTTTATTATTCTTTGTCTCAATGCAAATTACTTCACATTTGTCAACATTACATTTCATTTTGCCACAAGTCATCATCCCATCTGCAAAGCAGATCCTGAGTCTTTTGAAATTTATTGGTTAAAACCTTAGTCATTATCTCTGCACCACACTGGGGCCTAAATCTAAATTATTTGTCAAGATTAAAAATGAGGGAGGACAAGAAAAGATAATGTGCTCAATAGGATAGCACTCTGTTATTTTCAGTTAATAATATTTTTAACAGTACTCTCTGTGGCCAGCCTCTCATTCACTCTCTTCTGTAAGCATATATTTTTATAACTCGTCTTGTGGACAAATATAAAGTTATGTGAAAATTCAGATAAACTATATGGTACCGTACAACTGCTGTATTCCGTGTTCTGTAGTCTTCTTTTAAGAAGAAATACAAATGAAAAGGCCAGGTCACAATGTGACTTTATGCAGGGAAAGGTGGGACAACAGTGTCTCCTCTTCTTCCCCTCTATGTCTTGTCACAGCTATAATCACTGCTCTCAGGATATACCTAAATGTGCAAATATAATGGAACCAGAAATAGACAGAAGAGTCCCAGTAAATCAGTGCTCCTGTCAAAAAGAACTAAGCAAACAGTGGAAAGCATCTAGGAATATTTTGACCTATTCTGACAATCTGCAAACAGAAAACAATGGAACTTTGTTGAGTGTATTATTCACTATAAATTATTCCTTCATCTCCAATATCCATTCTGGTTAAATATAAACAAGCTAGTAACATATATCTTTACAAAAAATAATAGATAAGGTTTCATTTGCATAACGAATAACAGTTTATTTTAGACATGAGCAAAAATTGTACCTTAAATTTCCAAGACTGTGTGCCAAAAACAGCTGGTATTTTATCCAAATGTAAAAATGAAACCTACATAAAGCCCCCTTTTTATCTACTCAAGGCTGTCAACCATCTATAAAGGGTTACTACAAGGTTATGATATACATTGCAGACTACATTAATATTTTTAAAAGAAATTCATACAGTGCAAACACATTCTACATTAGAATCCTAGTGTTGTACATCAAAGGGTAGTCTGAACCCTTGATGCCATAGGGCAGCTAAGTACCTAGCCATATAGCTGAAGTTAGCATACTTTGTCCACATGTTGCATTTTTCTGATACTTTGGCTATGTTTCTGTTACTAAAATGCCTTCCAGATGCCATCATGGCTGTTATAGATCCATGTTTAGACTAGCTAAACTGAAGGGGGCGGGGGGAAATGAGCTCTCAGATCAACTCTTTGGGGTCCGAGCTAATCACGTGGGATCAAAATTTAAGACTCTGTCCTGCATTTATGCTCAATTTCCATACTGAGATGTAAAACCCAAAATGAAAAAAGTTCATTTTATTGTTTTTTTATGATGCGTAGATGTGTGTTTTCACTCTTTTATGACGGAAAAGGCCTCCTCACAGAAAAAGCAGAAATATTATAACTCTGGATTATTTAACCAGTAGATAACAGTAAAAAAAGGTCATATTTCTTTATAAAGGAAATAAATCAAAGAACTTAGAAACTGTGTTTCTCTACACACACAAATAAATATAAAGCATAAAGTTCAGACAGTGACTTACCTCATGCACTATGAATTCCTTATCTTCTTTTCCATTTATTGGCAGTGTACATTGATAATGCAGTTGCATAGCACAGAGGTATTAGAAGATGAATAGAAGAATGAATCTTGTATTGACTCTTGAGCAGATCATAAATCATAAACATATTACATTTCTAGGATTAGTCAGAGATCCATATATTCCATGGCAGCTAGGGACCATTGTAATCATCCAGTTTGACTTTGTGTATACCATAAGTCATAGGACTTCCCTAAAATTGTTTCTGGAGCATATCTTTTAGAAGAACATCCCATTTTGATTTAAAAATGGTCAGTGATGGAGAATCCACCATAATCTTGATAAATTGTTCCAATGATTAATTACTCTTGCTCTTAAAAATGAATGGCTTATTTCAAATCTGAATTTGTCTGACTTCAGCTTGCAGTCATTGTATCGTGTCATACTTTTCTGCCACACTGAAGAACACATGATCAAATATTTGTTTCCCACATACGTACTTATAATCTGAAATCAAGTCCCTTGTTAACCTCTTTGTTAAGCTAAGAGCTCCTTAAGGCTATCACAGTAAGGCATGTTTTCTAATCTTTCTTTTGGCTCTTCTGCAAGTCCTCTCCTCTTGCTATGGATGTAGTATTCCAACCGCAGTCACACCAGTCCCAAATGCAGACGTAAAATATCTTCTCTACTCCTACTTGAGATTTCCGATTGTGTATCCAAGAATTGCATTGGCCCTTTTGACCACTTGGTAGCATAGGTCATGATGTTCAGCTCATGTTATCAGTTGTAACCCCCAAATATTTTTTGAAGTCACTGCTTCCCAGGACACTGTCCCCCATCCTGTAAGTATGGCCTATGTATTTTGTTCCTGAATACATATATTTACATATTAAAACTTATATTGTTTGTTTGTGTACAGATTACCTTGGGATCCTTATCATACTGAATCACTCACTGATCTATCTTTCTCATTGTTTATCACTTCCATAATCTTTGTGTCGTCTGTAAACTTTATCAGTGATTATTTTAGGTTTTCTTCCGTGAAAATGTGTCAGCTATCACAAGGTCCAAGAACATATTCCTAAGGGAATCCACTAGAAACACACCTGTTAAATAATGATTTCCAGTTACAATTTTATCTTTTAATTTAAAGTCTTTTAATTAAAATACCAAGCAGTACCATGTCAAATGCCCTATAGAAATCTATTACGTCAGCACTATTACTTTTTTCAAAAAAACTTGTAATCACATTCAAAAATATGAAGTTATTTTGATAGGATCTGTTTTCTACAAGCCCATGGGCTTTAGTTATATTACCCTCTATTCGTTCTTTACTATTAGAGTCCTGTATCAGTTGCTCCAAAAGGCATCCCATTCATTCTGTTAAAATATTGACGCAGTAGCTTTTTCCCAGCCTTCTGGATCTTCCTCAATATTTCAAGACTTATTGAAAATCAACATTAATAGTCCAGTGTTGTCATCAGCCAGCTCTTATCAAACTCTTGAATTCAAGGTAAGTGGATCCATGATTTTAAAATGTCTAACTTTAGTAGAGCCTCCTACATCCTCCTGAGATACTAGTGTAAGGGAAAGAGTTTTATCATATGATATGACTGCATCACCTACTTTTCCCCCAAATACAAAACAGAGATATTTATTGAATATTTCTGCCTTTTCTGCATTGTTAATGATAATTCTGTCATTTCCATACAGTAATGTACCAATACCATTTTAGGCTTCTTTTAAAAGAACAGTAAAAACTATTTGAACATTAATTATAAATGTGTTTCTTGACAAAATAGCAGCTTGCATTTTTCTAAATTTAAGGCATTCTTTGCATATCATTCTTGCAAATGAAATCATAATGGAGTAGGGGAGTAAGAAATATTAAATCATTTGAAAATTGTGAGAGAAAAGTTCAAATTTCATAACAAAGAACATTTCTATACAAATAAAAATAAAGTTAATATATTTTTATTATTTACTTAATTATTAAGATGTGGGAGTCATTCTGAGAACCTTTGTGGCAGCTCTTCCATTTCATTACTATAAGTCAGGATAAGCTCATACATTTTCTATTTGTGACCATAACTTTAGGATCAATCCATCAAACAGATATGTTTAGGATTATGTTGTCTGCTTTCTGTTCAAACAGCAAACTACTAAAGACCACACAGACTCAAATCTATTGAGTAAATGTAACTCCCAATATCAACAAACAAAGTCTGTACTAATATTCAAGATGTCGTAAATAAAACATCAGAGCAGAGCTCTATGTCACCAGTCCCTTAATATTGTACAGAAGTGCCAGTTTAAAGTTTAATAGTGGGGGATATTAGTGTAGGATGTTGTGCTGGTATTCCTTACAATATGTAATTCTATGCATTCCAAATTTTGCCTGAAAAAATGGAGACCTGTCTTTTTGGTTTCAAACAGTCAGGCTACTATGCAAAGTTACCAAAATCTACTGAAGAACAGCCACCCCCCCAACCCTGTCTCATTAAATACAGCCCCTCCTCATTATTATATTGGCTAAAGCATCTCTTTAGGATGCAATACATTCCAAATTACAGTGATACTGAAACAACTGAAAACATCCAGGGGCAAACATCCCATTACAAACATAACTACATCTGAATTGAACTAAGATTCAAACTGAACCACTGGAGACTATAAACTTATGGCAGTGTAGAGAGCCACTTGATTCCAGGCGCTCCAAATGACATAACTGCTTTAGCCAGAGAGCCATGGTGAGTCCTAACCCTTGGAATTCTCAGACTGCAACATAGTGCCTGCTAATTGTATAGAATATTTGATCCTAATTCTCAAAATGCTGTATTAAGGGGGTGAGCATTACTTCATTGTTTTTCCTGATGGGGTAATTGAGGCTCAGGGAGATTGTCCATTTTTTAAAATCTTGACCAAAATCTTCTAACTTTAATTTTGGTAACACACTGACTGTCTATCCTGCTTCTCAATTGGAAAACTGTGCTTTAGTTCTTCCTCTTGATTTGCCATTTCATCTAGTTCATGATTTGTAGATATGTAGAAGGATATAGAATAATAGAAATATAGGAGTGGAAGGGAATTTGAAAGAACAAGTCCAGCCCCCTACTAACACAGGACCAAATAAACCTAGACCACCCAATGACAGCTGCTTTGTCTAACTACTCAGTCTTTAAGATGCTACTAGACTCACTGGGCTATCCCTCTGAAGCTTATCTATTCACTGTCTTTTTTTCTTCCTCACCTTCAATTTTTTTCCCTTCTCGCCCCCTCCCTCCTTCCCTTATCTGGACTTCCAACATGCCGGTCATCTGAAGATGTGGGTTGTACCCACAAAAGCTCATGATACCATCTCCATGTTTTATAGTAATAGATATGTAGCCGTGTTAGTCTGGTCTAGCTGAAACAAACAAGATGGTTAGTCTTTAAAGTGCTACATAGTCCTGTTTTTTGTTTCATCTACATGTTTTGTTAGTCTTTAAAATACTACCAGACTGTGTTTTTTTTTTAAGATTTTCCTGTTACAGACTAACTTGGCTAGCACTCTGAAGCTTCTGTTCTACAATGACAGGGATTTCACAACTATCCACAGGAAGTCTATCCTGGACCTAAATATAAAGATAGTTAAGTAAGTGTTTCATAATACCTATTTCTCCTTTGATGCAGATTAAGGAAGTTACTTCTTGTCCAATCTTCAGTGAACATGAAGAATTATTTATAAGAGTTTTTTAACATATTGAAGAATGTTAACAGGTATCCCTCACTATTCTTTCCCCAAGAATAAACATGTCCAACTTCCTTAAGCATTCCTCACTGGTCAGGTTTGCTAACTGTACATTCATTTTTATTGTTTTTCTCTAAGCAATCTCTAATTTGTCCATAACTTTCTTGACATTTAAAGCCCAAAACTGGACACAATATTCAGTGGAATCCTCACCATGTCTAACATACACCTATGTTAATCCACCCCAGAATGATATCAACCTTTTTTGTAACAGAGTTGTGTTTTTGTTTAATTCAATTTGTGATCCACTATAAATCCATATTCTTTTTCTGCAATATTGCTGCCTAGCCAGTTATTCCTCATTTTGTATTTGATCATTTGATTTTTAATACTTTGCACTTGTCTTTATTGAAATTAATCTTATTGATTGAGGGGGGATTTGATAGCAGCCTTCAACTTCCTGAAGGGAGGTTCCAAAGAGGATGGAGAAAGGCTGTTCACAGTAGTGACGGATGGCAGAACAAGGAGCAATAGTCTCAAGTTACAGTGGGAGAGATCTAGGATGGATATTAGGAAAGACTATTTCATTAGGAGGATGGTGAAGCACTGGAATGGGTTACTTAGGGATATGGGGGAATCTCCATCCCTAGAGTTTTTTAAGTCTCGGCTTGACAAAGCCTTTGCTGGGTTGATCTAGATGGGATTGGTCCTGCCTTGGGGAGGGAGCTGGACTTGATGACCTCCTGAGGACTTTTCCAGCTCTATGATTCTATGATGCTATGACCATTTCTCCAATTTATTTTGGTCTTTTGGATTCTAATCTTGTCCTCCAAAAAGTCTGAACCCTCCTATGTTGGTATCATCCACATATTTTATAAGCATACTCTCTACTACTTTATCCAAAATAATTAATGACAATATTGAATAGTACCAGTCCCAGGACAAATTCCAGTGGAAACCCACTAGATATGTCCTAACAATCTGATGGTGAACCATTGATAATTACTTAGTATGTTTTTTCAATCAGTTGCATACATACCTTGTAGAAATTTCATGTTGACCACATTTTCCTAGTTTACTAATGAGCATATTATGCAGGGCTCTGTCGAAAGCTTTACTAAAAATCAAGGTATATCACATCTATTGATTCCTCCGACCCATGAAGCCACTGACCTTGTCAAAGAAGGAAATGGGGTTGATTTGGCATTATTTATTCTTGACAAATCCATGCTGGCAATTACTTATTATTCTATTATTCTCTATGGATGCATCGATACAGCATTCTAAATTCAAATTACACAAATTACATATCTTATTTCAAAACTATTTCAAAATAGCTTATTTTGAAATTTGGTGCACCTATACAGTACCAACTTTCAAAATAATACTCTATTTCAAGCCATCCTTTATCCCTCATGCAATGAGGTTTTATTGGGATAGTGAACTAGCGCACCCATTATTTAAAAAAATATTTCAAAATAACAGGCAGCTTGCGTAGATGCAGGATAGATATTTTGGGATACCTCGACTGTAGACGTATCCTATGTGATTATAAAATTATTGTGTTTTTTCCCAGTATCATTTTAGGAATAATATTTAGGATGGCTGATCTATACTTCCATGAATCTTCTTTGTTTCTCTTTCGCAACACAGGTACTACACCTGCCCTTCTCCAGGTCTTAAGATGTTACCTATCCTCCCTGAATTCCCCAAATTGATAATGATCCTGAGATTGCCTCAGCTAGTTCCTTAACTACCTTAGGATGAAGTTCATTAGGCCCTGCCAAATTACTGACATCTAATTTATTTAAATAGTGTTTATCTTGTTCTTTTCCTATTCTGGCTTGTGTTACTTTCCTCCTTGTTATTATTAACTGTACAAAGCATCTGGTCACAATTAACCTTTTTAGTAAACACTAAAGTAAAATAGGCATTAAAATCACTAGCCTTTTTAGTTTTGTTTGTTATTAACTCCTCTTCCCCATTAAGTACTGGGACTACACTTGCCTTGATACTTTTCTTGCTCCTAATGTATTTATAGAACCTCTTTTTAATGTCTTTTACATCCCTTACCAGGCATTTATTCTGTGTCTTAGTATTTCTGATTTTGTCCCTACATCTATGGGATTATGTGGCAAAATCTCCTTGGAATGATGCAGTAGAAGTGATTCATGGGGTTTTTATGTGACTTCTGCAAGTTCACGCAGCAGTCTAAATAGTTTGGTACCTGAAAAAATAAATTACTCCTGAGCTGGGGAACCAACAATCTCACTTGGATCCTGGGCAACGTGGGAGGGAGGCCCAACTCCGTATTCCTGGAAGTGGTAGGGCCTCACGCAGAAGGAGTGGGTTTGGAGGCAGCCAACCCTCAGTGCCATCCAGGCTGCACCATGCTTTTTCCCTTTCTCCCCCTGTCTAGCCCTCAAAGCTGCCAGGTACTGCACTCTGGCGGCATTTTAAATGGTGATTAAAAGTGTAAAATTGTAAGAATATAGAAGTAATGTAAAATGTAGAGTAATCTACTAAATTCTACTCTCGATTATATCAATGCGAATCCAGAGTAATTCTGCATAATTAATGGAGTGACTCCAGAATTTCAATGGCATCTCTGGGTGCATCTACACAGTGGGGCATAACTCGATATAAACTATGCAAATTGAATTACGTCAATTGCATAGTTTATTTCAAAATAGCTTATTTTAAAATTGGGAGCGTCTTCACAGCACTTATTTCGAAATAGAGCATTCTTCCTCCGACTTCCCTTACTCCTCATACAATGAGGGTTACATGAGTCAGAGTAAGGAGTCCTCCAGCTTAACAGTCCTCCAGTTTACCTGCTGTGTAAACGTGGACTAAGTTATTTTGAAATAACGCTAGTGTAGATGTATCCTTTGAGAATAATATCGGGCCATGGTCTACAAGTCTTAAAAAAGGAAATAAAACATAAAGCAAATGTAAAAACAGTACAGATTTCCATATATAAAACTGTTCCCTGCTTGTTTCAGTTTAAGGAGGCAAGCTGGGCTGCCTAGAACATGCTAGGACATGAGAGTGTTTGTGAATTCCAAGCCTCTCGCTCCATCAAATTAACTTTTGTCAGGTCTGCTTGCAGACAGCTTTTCATCAAAAACAGTTTCTGATGAAAATTTGCTAACCATCTAGTAAACACATGGAAGAAATTGCATGTGTTTTTGCCTCCCCCACATATTTTAATAAAATTAAAATGATCTAACCATTACTCTTATCTCTCTGTATACACCCATGTTTACCTGCTCATCTGACTAGATGTTCATTTGTTGGTGAACATGTGGGACAACTCTGAAGTAAAAGCTGCCCTTGCATCATTTTCCCTTTACACAGTACATGCTTCACAGTGACATGTAAAAACCTGCCTACCTTCCATATGCGCTATTTACTATCACTATCATTATATGACTGAAAGAGCCGATACAGTCTCTTTTATTGGCTAGATTAAGTGGCTTCATGTGTAGATTGCTGGCTTTTGTGCATCACTTTGCTAAGTGCCTGTTTTTTCCCATGTTTTGCATAGGGACCCTATGTGCTGAAGCTCTTGATAAAAGTTCCTTAAGCATGTGTGTATGACCTTCAATATGGACCCATGTCTTAAAAGTCTTAATAGGGCTCTGAAGTTTTCTGGGTGATCTTTCCTTTCACTAGCCATCTGCTCTTGGAGAGCAGCACTATTATAATTTATTTTAACAATTTTTGATGTACTGTGCAGAAACACAGGTAATTTATGATGAATGACAGGATATTTTCAAACAAATAGGTGTAACAGTAACAGGACTCTCCAGAAACTAATTGCAATCATTTAAAGAGCAGTTTGGAGCATATAAGCTGCTACCTTAATGCCAAGTTAGTGAGTAGCCGTGCACATTAAAGTACTCAGCATGAGAACCAACTCTGGGGCAGAATCCTTTTACAGTTGAGACTGCTTCTTGGAGGGAGTTAATACTACTTCAATAACATGTCAGTGCAGCAGGAATTCGCTGAAAAGGACAAGGAGCTGGCTGACTAGTCCACATGATGCATCTGCAACAAAAAGCTTTTCAGCAATGTAAAACTTGAGACTTGAAACCTTGAAAGAAATCAAGATTCTTAATTTGGAAGAGATAAAAAAAAACCAATGCAAGCTTTACATGCATGAAGGGGAAAAGGCTGAATCCATACTACAAGAAAACCCCAGTGCTCGGATGGATTACAGTATTCTATTTGATAACTTCAGAATTGATTTTTCCTACCTTGGTGATAGATACTACAGGTTGGACCTCTCTGGTCCAACATCACTAGGACCTGACCAGTCCCGAACAAGAGAATTTGCAAGACCAGAGGAGGTCTCCTGCCAATAGCCCCCAAACCCATCATCCACTGCTGTCAGGCTGCTCCAGCAGGGAACCCTGCCTTCACCCTTCCCCCACCCAGACTGGCTGGTCTGCTTGCCCAGCTACTGCTGGCTCCCTGGGCGGGAGGCATAGGCTGTGGGGCTCTGGTCCTGTGCAGCTGAGAGCAGCTGCAGGGCTGGGGCTCCAGTCCCTCCCCTGTGCAGCCCCAGCCCTGGCTCCATGCAGTTGAGGGATGCCACAGAGTTCTCTCCCTTTCCTTGCACAGTCCCAGCCCAACCCCATGCAGCTGAGGGGGACCCATGAGCCCTGATCCCAAGTTCCTGAGGACTGCTGGAGGGCTATAGCCCTAGTCCCATCGTGTCCTCAGCTGGGCTGCCCACTCTGATGTCCTGCCTAGCTGGCCCTCCTGCCCTTAGGCTTCCGTACTCTGTTTCAGGCCAAGGATGTTGCTAGACTTGAGAGTCCCAGATTTTGGAGGTACAACTTATACTATGTTAACACTTCAAAAATGCCCTGAAACCTCTTACGTTTGAAAATTGTCCTCTCTATTCACCATTATCATTCCTTAAAGGATCTTATGCCTCCAATTTGTGGTTCATATTTCTGCCTGAATAGTCAGGCCAGTAGTTTCAAATGTTGGCTATCAATAGTTGGGTTTCTATATCCAGATTTAGGCACCTAAATCAATGCTCTGTATTTTGTAGATGCAAAGAACCCACAGTTCATGGTAGTCTGAAGTCTGTAAGAGCAGCAGGTATTTTTCTCTCTGAAAACCAGGCCAGTGAATTCATTGCCTAAATATGGATTTAGGCGCCTAAGCGGTAACAGCTATATTTGAAAATTTTGACCTAAGAACATTATAATTTCACTGCTGAGGATAGTTAAATAACAAAGAGCATGGAGAACAATTATATGTGAGAGGGAACACATATGTACAACACATGAGCAAGTGAAGATGTGACTGTGAAGAGAGTATTGACAGGTCTGTATCTGTAATATAATCATTCCAAGACATACTTCTGTGTTTCTGTATAATACATTTGGGTTTTATTGTTTTAAACTGGTAGCTTTTGGAGATATGTTTTCAGCGCATAAAAATGTATATTTTTGTGCATTCTCTGCTTTAAGGTCTTGGATCATTAGAACTGAGCTTAACTCCCACTCCTTCTACTTTGTGACCCTGAACTAAATAACTTTTTATGGCTCAGTTTCATTACACGTCCATAAAGTTTTTTCATAATGTAAATACAAACTTGTCAAACTCTAGCCCTACTGTCTGTAGCCAGTAGAGCCTCACTAGATTACATTTCACTTATCAGCCTACCCCATAACTAATCTACACCACAGGTTTCTCCCCACTTCTCAGCAAAATGTCAATAACCAAGCAACAGAGTTTCTGTTCCATATTATATCTTTCCCTATATTAAAAAATAATTAACTTAATGAAAGAAAATCTAGGGCCAGTTTAATTCCTGCTGAGGTCCAGTTGTGGGCATGGTATTTTTAACAAACTGCATATAGTAACATGTAAATATAAATTTTTTTCCTGAAGGAGAATGAACTGAGAACTATAGGTTGGACCTCCCTGCTCCAGCACCCTCGGACCTGACTGGTCCAGGATGAGGAATTTTGCTGGACCAAGGGAGGCCATTTTTGAACACCTGCCACTGCCTGCCCTGACCCAGCCACTGGCCCCCCACCTCCTCAGACCCCGCTACCCTGCCGATCCACTGGGCAGCCATTGCTGCCATGGCTTCACTGGGTAGCCCAATGCTGGTTCTCCAGACAGCTGTGGAGACAGTCTCCACATGTGTGCTGGGGCTTCTGGACAGCTGTGTACACTGGGGCTTCCTGAGCAGCCTCACACTCTGTGCCAGGGCTCCATAGGCAACCATGCACATGACACACACTGCACACCGGGACTCCCGGCCCCTCTGGCAAGGGCAGAATTTCAGGCACTTGGGGGGAGGGGAGGGGAGGACAGCAGCTGTGCACTCTGGGATGTGACTTGCTTTTCATCCCATTCCCCAGACGCTAAGGGAATGAGGGGAAAGTGTTTGCATTCCCTGCATGCCTCTCACACCTGGGTGGTGCCTTCCCTATGTCCCTGAAATGGCACCCTTGCCCTCTCAGCAGCCACACACTGCAACTCCCAGCCCTGCTGGGAATCCCCGCTACCATGTGCTAGGTAGCCCTGATGCCAGCTCACTGCTGGCAGCCCACTGCTCTGCCAGCCCTGCAGGGATCCTTAATGCTGGCCCTCCACTGGGACCGTCTGGTCCTGCAACAACCATGCCGGACCATGGGTGTAGCTGGACCAGAGAATCCCTGTGAAGCGAGTTTCAGCCTGTACTAGATAGGCTCATTAAATATTTTTAGCTTGCATAGGTGCTTTTGATCCTGAAAACTTGAAATTTCTTTTTACAATTGACACAATAAAAGTGCATGGCTCTCTCTGATTCTGTCATAAAGAAACTTTCAAAAGCTTCCCTATAAATGTATTAACTAAACTAAAGCAGCTGAAAAGAATGAATTGCTGGGACAAACATCCAGTGGTAGGTGTTTAAATAAAGAAAGAAATATACTCAGCCTACATAAGATTTGTTTTACTGGCTGATTCAACGTTATTTTATTTATGATTATTATGGTTTACTTTAACATAGACATAAAATCCTCGGTTGTCATAAATACATGTACTTTGTTCATACCTACTGCAGAATTATACTATCTAGGAGTGTGTGCGTGTGTGTGTACGGGATTGGGCTGTTGAGACAGCTTAAGCCAGATGATAGAACTCTTTTAGTTGCTGAGTCAAAGTGGACGGTGAATCACAGGAGTTGGCAAACTTTGGCATGCTTCCCATCAGGGTACTCTGCTTGTGCGCCATGACACAATTTATTTATATTGAGCATCTGTAGGCATGGCCACCCGAAGCTTGCAATGGTGACAGTTTGAGATTCCCTGCAGAGACTTGCTGGCCAGCACTTCAGGTGAAACTCAGGCACTGGAAGAGGTCCCCCATCTCCCTCACTGCCTGCCAGTGAATTACACTGATGGGACGTGTGCCAAAGGTTAGCAACCCCTAGTGTATCTTATTAACTCCAATTGGGACATAGGAGAGGGTTAATAATACTTACATCTTATATATCACTTTTCATCAGGGGATGTCTAAGTACTTTACCCAGAAGTGCTTTGACTTCCATTTTAACAGATGAGGACACAACTGAGATACCAAGCAGTAAAATGGCTTACCCAAGATCACCCAGCAGGTCAATGGCCAAGCAGAGAATAAATCCTAGATCTCCTGAGTTTCAACACAGATCTTTCTCTCTGGATAAGGGAATAGCCGTAGCAATTTAGGAATGACTAAGTTTGCAGAAAAAGTCTAGTTTGGAGCTTATGGACCTGATACAAAAACACTGTTATCAGTGGGAATCTTCATTATCTACAATGGTTTTTGTGTTGGGTTCTGTTCTATCATTTTTAGTCAATAAGTTTGGAGTGTATTTAGTAAATCTATTTTTTTGTCAGAAGCAGTGTGGGAACTCCACCTGCTCATGAAATCTGTATGTATTTAATAGTTCACTTAAAACCACATAATGCAATAAAGATAACGCCTCCCTATTTCCATGAGGAAGCTGTTTAAATACATGACAGGTGGATGAGTCAGTAGCTGTCTGTTACTTAGAGGTTGGAGTTGGCAATATACATGAAAGAAGAGTGTATTTTGGCACTACTGTAGAACCTCAGAGTTATGAACACTGAGTTATGAACTGACCAGTCTACTACATATCTCATTTGGAACCAGAAGTATACGATCAAGAGACCAACAAAAAATTAAATTCAGTCCAGTCTTGTGTTAAATATAAGAAACTAAAAGAAGAAGATAAAACAATCTGATTCTTCCGCATAGTAAAGTTTCATTGTTCAGCTGTAAACTTTTGAAAGAACAGCCATAGTGTTTTGTTTGGTTTGAAAATTGTAGAGTTATGAACCTGCATAAGCAAGATGTTTGTAACTCTGAGATTCTTCTGCTCCTTATAGATTGTTCAGTTCAATCAAAGACAGACTGGAATGGAGGGAAACATGCATGCCGGTTAGTACAGGGAAATATTAATCTGAAGCTCTGGGTTCTATACCTGGTTCTGTGGGGGAAAAAATCTGGCTTTTAGCTGGAGAATGCTAAAGTGGGATTACCATTTGTATTGTTGCTTGAAAAGATGTGCACTTAGAAAGCAAACTAAGCTGTTGACAGTGAAATTCACCACAGTAAACTGTGGTTTTGTGGTTCCTCCTAATGGATGCTGAAGTATGAACCCATTGAAGTAAAAGCCAAAAGCTCTGAAAATAATTTGCCTAAAAGAGTTAAAAAGCTAGAAGAGTGACAACATTCTTAGCAAGATGATAACTAGAAAACCACTATGAGAAATTTCCTGCCATCAGCATTTCTTACCTCTACTTCTATTCACTTAGGGCTCTCGATTTGTGACAAGTCACTTTTTTAAAGGTATTGCTGATTGCCCTTAAAAACACCAATATTGCATACAAATTATCATCTGTCAAAATTTATGGGCCAATGACAACGTATTTTTAATCTAAAAATCAAAGTTTAGATTAATTCTTTTAATCTACAGTCTAGGATGAAGCATACAGTGCTGAAATATTCTCTCGTAAGTTAAACATGCAAATTTTATTCTCAGCACTACCTCTGAATATAAGACGTTGGTTACTATAGAACAGGGAATACAGTATAACCTGAAAAATATTTGCACAGAATGATGAATGGCCAGACTGTTAGACATGCAATTTTTTTTCAGACATAGTTAATAAGATAAAAAAAGAAAAACAATAACACACTTGTATTCTGTGAGATATTTTTTTTCTCTTTTGAAAGGTCTGATCCTGCCCAATTAGAAGCTGATGGCAGCTTTGCCGCTGATGTCACTTGGTCCAAGATCTGAATCTAATACTGTTCATAAGTTTCTTCTTAATAATATAGGCCTCGGAGTAACAGTGAGATTTTTGTTTAAAGACCAAAATAAGACATGCCTTAATTTACTCTCTTCTAGTATTACTGGCATGGAGGGACTCTTGCATACTGGTTAGGTCAGGAAAAAATGAATCTGAAGCTCTGGATTCTATGCCTGGCTTGGATTTACTGTGTATGATTTTGAGAATAGCCCTTAACCATTCCATGTCTTGATTTACAGCTGTGTATAACACATATAATATTAATAGCCTATACTAGTGGGTCTCAATCTTTCCAGACTACTGTACCCATTTCAGCAGTCTAATTTGTCTTGCATTCCCTAAATTTCACCTCACTTAAAACATCTTGCTTTCAAAATCAGACAGAAAATAAGCAGTGACTGAAAAATTGCTTACTTTCTCATTATTACCATGTGATTATGAAATAAACAGATTGGGATATGAATATTATACCTCTATTTCAGTGTGACATTTGAGCTTGTTTTTCACTTGTGGGCTTTCTCTGAAGCCTAAGCCTCAAGCAACGGGGCTGAAGCATGTAACTTACCACTCAGTTGTCCTGCTGGCCACCTCCTAATGTTATCTCTGCACTTGCGATCCCCCTAAATTGTCCTGCAACCCTGATGGTGGCAGTAACCCCCAGATTGAGAAACATTGCCCCAGAGGAGTTGAGTGCCCCTTGGAAGACCTCTCCATATTCCCAGGGGTACACTTAGTCCTGATTGAGAACCATTGGCATATATTACAGCTGTATTTAGAGTCTTAACTATTAATACTGCCTACCTCTAGTAATTTTCAACTATAGACCTTATCCCCATTTCACACATAAAAAAACACAGAAGGGGAGTGATTTATCCAAAATCACTCAGCTGGCCAGTGCTGGAACCAGGAATAGATCTTAACACTCCTGAGTCCCAGAAGGGTGCTCTGGTTGCTGGCCACTACCTTTCTGAAGTACTCAGGATTCTTAAATAAAAAGCATTACAGGATTTTTAGAAGGAGCACCAGAACGTGTTATAAAAATAGTTTCGGAGTGATGCAGCCTCTGAAGTTCAGGGTCTTTTTAAGATCTATGCTGTGAAGTATGGCAGTTTGCAAGACTGAGTTGTGTTTAATGATGATCTTTCTGGGGCTATCCAAAACCTATACATTAACAATTAGACAACGCACACCAGAGCTGAGACATGAAACCACACGCTTCAGAGTGATGACTCAGGAAGCAGTTGATCTCCTACTGCAAATAAGGTACTATAAAGAAAGGATTTCTCTTGCAAGATATGAAACATTGCAATACCCTTCGTGTACTACAAATCATTGCTCTGGCTGGGGGAGTAAGGTTCCTGGAGATAAACAGTTCTCCTTGAAATGAAATTTGTTTCTGTCTTACAAAACTGTCTTGTTTACTGCTGAAAAAGTTTGTAACTGGGAAAGGACACTGTGGAGGCCAGATCATTAATCTACAGAGACAGCAGTCCCGCAAATCCAGAGCTGTGGCATCATATAACGGAATGGAACACTTAAGAAACATTCCCTGAATCTTCCAAACAATTTCTATATCAGGACACACTGAGGATTAGCCAGTGAGAATTCAAGGGAGTCTAATATACACTCATCTTGCTGGTGTATTTTTCTATTTGTTAATTGGTTGCTTTAAAATTAAATCCCTTGGATTCAGCAGAAGGAGCAAAATACCATCTTAACTAAAAGGGGCATTAAAAACAATGAAGAGGAACTAGATAGCAGTAGAGTTTCATAGTGGAACAAGAGAATATTGCACAGCTAAGCCACTAGTCTGACTCATTATTACAACTAGCTTCACAACCTAGTTTTCTAATTTTCATAATGTTCATAGATCAAAAACCACTATCACAATGTGCACTAATGGGGTTCCTTGTTAGTCTGTCTCAGCAGACACCAAAGATCAAATGGGAATGCTAAATTATTATCCACCCATAGGTGCTCCCATCACGGCTGGGATTGAGCTATATTAGCAATGCAAGGTATGAAAACTTTCACTGCTTCCAATCTTACTGAATGTGAGGGGTGACATATGTAATATACAAAACTGCCTTTTATCTCCTAGGTCTGTCGACCAGGCCCCTTCCCTGAGCACTGAAATCACTTTCAAACTAAGTAACTAAGTTTATACATTACTGCGTTGAAAGTCAGAGCATTTATGTTTAAAATTTTCCTGATTGATACAGTTGTGTCAGTGGGAAAAACACATTTCATCCCATTTCATATTCTCCTCCAGAGCCCCACCCAGCACCACGCAGTGCCATATTCACCACCACACCCATGATGATGTCACATAAATACATATAACATGACTGTTGTGAGATGAGAGAGGGAATTCATCTAATTTCAAGTTGCTTCTGCCACTCTTCTTTCAGATTCTGGTCCTGAGAAAAATGATACATATAATTAGCATTGAATGAATTATCCAGATGCCAGGTATGGTGCACAGATGAACAAAGTGTGAATTAGTGTCAAATGAATGGTCCACTTCATTTATCTGCACCCTAGAACTGACACTGGGGGAAAAAACAGAGGTTCTGCCACATTCCACAGCATAGATTCAGGGTATGTCTAGATTACATGCCTCTGCCAACAGAGGCATGTAAAATAGGCTACCTGACATAGACAATAAAGTGGAGATTTAAATATCCCCGCTTCATTAAAATAAAAATGGCTGTCGTGCTGTGCCGGCTCAGCTGATCATCGGCACAGCGCGTCAGTCAAGACGCAGATTGGTCGACAAGGGAAGCCTTTGTCGACCGCTCCCTTATGCCTCGTGAAATGAGGTTTACAGGAGCGGTTGACAAAGGTGTTCCCTGTCGACCGATCCACGTCTTGATTTGCGCGCTGTGCCAACGATCAGCTGAGACAGCACAGCGCGGTGGTCATTTTTATTTTAATGAAGCTGGGGATACTTAAATCCCTGCTTCATTGACTATGTCGGGTAGCCTATTTTACATGCCTCTGTCGGCAGAGACATGCAGTCTAGACATACCCTCAGTGACTGAACTCTATTCCTTGATGTGCTGAGGGCCTCCTGAAATCCTGAGGCTGATGGGAAGATTAAGTGCCACATGCAATAGTGAGAACTGCTGCTACAATATTAGCATTCTGTCATTTGCACAACATATCTGGCAGATCATTTATTCTGCAGTGTTGTTATGAATTACTGCAATTAAACTTACATGTTTAAAGGGTAAAGAAAGTGCCTTGTTTGATGCTGCATTCACCTAGCTTTTTGGATCTGTTTTAGTTCACTTTGGACTATATTTTGTCACAAATACATAGCCTCATAGCAAGGGGTGGTGCTTAGCTGGGCTGTCCTAAAAGCATCTCAAGGATATTATACCAGAAGCAGATTATCATCCCACATTACTCTGGCTGAGCTATGACAGACAGTAAATAGAGCTCTGCCTATTCCCTACCCCATCCTGTCCACTTGCTTTAGGATCCAGGTATTTCTGCTTATTCCTTCATGCCCGGACCCAGGATAAGTCCGAGCGCCACTCATAAGGGAGTAAGAACACCCCTCTCACACCTGTCTCTTCTGTCTGTACCACACATCCAAGTGTATCTGACTAATCATCATCATTAGGAAGGTTGTGGCTTCAGCTATATTTGAAAGAAAATCCATGCTGTTGTGCATGACTCAGTGACTATTGGGAAGACAGTGTTGCACTCTTCATAGACTGTACCAGAAACACATCCCTATTGCACAGTCTGTTGAAAACACACTGATCTACTTAAATACTAAACTAATTTTAAAAATGACACATTTCTCTCTGAAGGAAAGAATTCTTACTGGCAAGTTTACAGGAAATAACCATAATTCACAGATCATTCGGGATGTTTGAGGCCTTTATCATAAAAGTGATAAAGACAGAAAATATTGGAGCAATTTAATATATTATCAAATAAAAGAGGGAGCACAAAGGAAATAGTCCAAGATTAATCAATTCTCAATTCAGTCTGATTTCTATACTCAGGATTACATCATATATCTTAATGTAACTCTTTCACCTTTTAGTTGCTGCCCTTTCTTGCTTTGTTTAAATATTATACAAGAATTTTATAGTTTCTAAAGCAGCATATTTGGTAGGAGGAAAAAGATAATGATTTACCAGAACGTTAGAGAACAAATGGTCATGTTAACATTGCATCAAATTAACTCTAACATCAAAGGCTCTGGAGGTTAATATGCAATACTGATTTGACTACCACAGTTCTTGATGTCTGGCAGCAACTGATGGAATTAATAGGAGGGGCACATCTGGATTAGTTTAATCATTTCTCAATCATAATAGGCAATGAAGGAGATGACTAAGTAAAGCCACTTAGGTTGTTTATGAACATCTGGATTTTTAGCCATACTTAGTGTAAATAAGATTTTATCCAAAAAAATCATATTCCATATAGCAAAAAAATAAATCCAAAAAAGTAAAGACGACTCAGACATATAAAGAAGAGATGTTTGTACAAACAGCCGCATGCAGAAAGAGTTAACAGTTTAAATGGCGAAGTTAATTAAGAAATGTGGCTAACTTATCCCCAAGACTCCCAGATATTATGAGAAAAATCTTGACAACCACAAGAGCTGATGAAAAATTTTCCATCAAAGCTGTTTTTCAACAGAAAACAAAATTTCTGCAGAAAATGTCTGCTTATTTGCCACAAAAATTGCATTTTGTTTCATCAACAAATAGTTGACATTTTACACAGAAACTCTCCATATTTTGACTAGCATTAGTGCTGACTTCTAAATGCTCACATTAAATAAGGTTGCTATATTCTAATTAGTAATGGTTGAACTTTAGTGGGTGAATGTTTCCCCAGATTCTCAGATTATTTTGAGTCTTCCTGCCTATGACTTTCCCTGCCCAATACTTTGTGCTTCTGGCCGCACCTGGCTGCAACACTGCCCTTGCAAGAGCTCAGCAGTCTTCCGAGGTATGTCTACACTACAGAGGTTTTTTTGGAAAAACAGTCATTTTTCTGAAAAAAAAAACCTTGAGTTATGTCCACACTGCAATCACGTTCTTTTGAAAGAAAATTGAAAGAACAGAGGGATTTTTCCGACATTGGTAATCCTCATGCTATGAGGTAGAAGCCTTTTTCTGGAAGAGTTTTTTTGGAAAAAGACGTGTGTGGATGGGGAAAAGGGAGTTCTTTCACAAGAAGAGAAAAGAGGAAAAAGCCCAGGTGTCTTGGTGACCACTCATAGTAATCACAGCTTAAATGAGAGATACCATCCATTCAATGTGGACGCTATCTTTCGAAAAGCAGATTGCTTTTTCAATGTGCTTTGGCATTCTGGATGCTTTCTTTCAGAAGAAGTTTTTCCGGAAGATCTCTTCCAGAAAAGCTTCTTCCAAAAGAAGCCAAAAGTATAGACATCCTCAGAGTACAATCTGAACAGCTCTGAGTCCTCTCCTCCCTGTCCCAGCAGGCTGAAAGAGGACACCCTTACTCTAAATTGTCAGGAGCTTTGAAGGCTCAACACCACCTAGTCCCCTTCTGCAGTCAACTCCTTGCAGCAGCAGGCAGTAATACTGAGCCTACTGCTGTCCAGTCTGAAATTGACAAGATATGGTTTCTATGCTAGTGATGTGGTTTCTATGCTAGTGATGGCCCTCGGGTACAGAGGCAGGGGACAGTCAGACCTGCAGGTCATGCCCTGAAGCACACCTAGAAAGGAGATGAGGGAGGAAGGGAGGAAGATTGTATCAGCTATGGGCTGAAATCATTCTAGCATGTGGGAGAAGAAAGGCTTCAGTTGATTTGTTTGAGAGAAGAGACAGTGGTGGATTAGCCACTGGGCCAATGGGGCCAATGCCCAGGGATCTGAGGCAATTGGGAGGCCCTGGAAAAAAAGGTGCCCCCATGCTTCAGTCCCACTTCCTGGCATGGTTCAGTGTGAGGGAAGTGGACAGAGCAGGTGGACCAGCTTTTCCCTTAAGTTCCAAGTCCTGCCTTAGCTGTTGGATGCCAAGGCCTGAGTCCTTCTGAGGTTGCAATGGGTGAGGGGCATAAAGGAGCAAGGATGCAAGGCCACAGTGGGTAGGGAACATAATGAGGCTGCTCATGTTTGGATGGGGTGGGTAGCTGGGGGAAGGGGTTGGGCTATGGGCAGGGCTGCAGGCAGAAAGGGGAAGTACGAGCCTGGGACTGCAGGTGGAAGGAATGGGAAGGCTCCTCCCACGTGCTCTGGTTTAATCTATCTCTGGGGACAAAGAACATTCAGGCTGATTCTCACGGTAGCTAATCAGGTTCTCTTATTCCCTCAAGATGCATCAATGTACATTCCAGGCACCTCTACATACTGCTGCTGGATTTTTAAATCATGTAATTTAAAAACAAATTTGATCAAGTGTCTTTATAAGAATGAACTATACTTTTTCTAGACTGTCTTTTTAAATTATAGAATCATGGGACAATGGGTATGTCTACGTTGCAGGACAAAGTTAAGATATTCAACTTCAGCTATATTAGCTGAAATTGAAGTAGCTTAAATCAGCTTTTGGCGCTGTCTACAATGAAGAAAGTTGAAAGAAGAACACTCTGCCTTTGACTTCCCTTACTCCTCGTGAAAGCAGGGTTACCTGCATTGACTGGAGTGATCCTATGATTTCAAATTAGCTGTTTTAACTAGACTGCTAATTCGAACTCTGGAAGATCGACACGCAGCTTTTATCTTCCTCTGCTGTGTAGACATACCCTAACAGACCTTGTGAGGCCCTTCTAGTCTAATCCCCTGCATTCACTGAAGGATAAAGTATTATCGAGATCATCCCTGAAAGGTGATTCATTGTCTAGGCTGGTTTTAAAAATCTCCAGACACAGAGATTCCACAATCTCTAGGCAATATATTCCAATGCTTAACTGCCCTGACCATTAGGGAGTTTTCCTAATGTTCAACTTAAATTGCCCATCGTGCAATTTAACCTCATTGCTTCTTGCCCTATCCTCAAAGGTTAAGGAAAACAATTTTTCTCTCCACCTCAACAACAACTTTTTGTGTACAGGCAGTCCCCAGGTTACATGGATCCGACTTACATTGGATCCCTACTTACAATCGGGGTGAGGCAACCCGGCACTAGCTGCTTCTCCCCAGCAGACCAGGGAGATGCGAAGCTAGCCCGCCCCCCCCCCCCCCCCCCCCAGCAGACCAGGGAGATGCGGAGCGGCTTTTCTCAGCAGACACTTCAGCTTGAGAATAAAGGACTGAGGGAAGTGAGGTGTGGGAGAATAAAACTGAGCTCTGGAAAATGTTTGGCTAGAGTTTCTCCTACAATATGTACCAGTTCCGACTTACATACAAATTCAACTTAAGAACAAACCTACAGTCCCTATCTTGTACGTAACCCGGGGACTGCCTGTACTTGAAAACTGTTAACATGTCCTCTCTCACAATCAGTCTTCTCCAGTTTAAACAGGTTTTTTTCAATCTTTCCGTATAAATCATGTTTTCTACCCTTTTAATCATTTTGTCACTGTCCTCTAGACTTGCATAGGCTTGTACTATGTTTGCTTTGAGCCTTCCTCTAGGGGAGGATCGATCTCAGAGGATCATGGTGGAGAGTTACATGTTGGCCTTGAAACAACTAATTTGCAGTTTCTCACAAGGGTAAGTCCTCTCTTCAATTTGTTCAATACTTTAAACAAGATTGCAGGACACTCAGAGAAAAATGGGGAGAGTAATCTTGGAAAATTTCAAGGAGGAATTGGATAACATCTGTGAAATTTCTTCTGTGCCTCTTACACATTTAACTATTTCTTTGAACTAGTTCACAAAGCTGTTAGTATCTCTTTCAAATCCTACTTCTTCTATGGTGCTTAGAGAAGGTCACCTACCTATTCGTAGCAGGTCAGGGCAAAAACGTAACGGTATTTTTAACTGATTCTGAATTTTCATTGTTACCTTTGTCATCCTCCTTTCTTTATAGTCTGTCACACTCATTCTTTATATCTTGTCTCATAATAGAATATACATTCTTCCTTTTAAAGAAATGTCTTCCTTTTTTTCCCCTTCTGAATTTATACAGCACTGAGTGAAATAGAACTTCTATGGGCCTTTGAATGATTCCATAATACAATGCAAATACATTGATAAAAAATCACACAATGGTGATATTACAGTTTCTGTGGTAAGAAAAACTATAAGCAAAATGTTTCTGCGTGATAACTTTATTCTAGAAATAGGTGAAAAATTTGAAAAATTCAGAATTTCTAGGAAAATATCATGAACATTTCAAGTACACTTTTGACCATGTCTATTTTGTACAATGTGCCAAGAGATGTAAAGAACATTTTTCTAAACTGGAATGAAACAGAGCAAGTAAATTGTGTTATATCTTGATATTTTTCCTTAGCATATGTTCCAGGCGAACATGTATTGCACTCATTTTCACATTTGGGATGTCATTTTTAAATGCCCAAAGTTGGCCTAAATCTGCCTCTATTGATCTTTAGAGGGAGCAGTGATTTGCACTGCTAAGCAGTTTTGAAGATCACACCCAGTACAGTATTATGTACAATATATATAAGTACAGTTTGTATGAGAATGCTTTACAGTCAGAATGTTTGTATGAAAATACTTTTTATGAACATGCATAGAAAGACTTCATTAAAATGTGCTTTAACCTTGTGACCAGCTATATTACAATTTGAGAAAGAAGAAAAAACATTCAACATATTCAGGTTATGGAAAAATAACTCCTGATGGCACATGACATCCAGAAACTTCATATTTTTTAATAAGCTGATGACTTGAAAAATGTATATTGAGTAAAGATGCGTGTATCATTCAACAAGGCTTGGGTATACACACTATTTGAGTGACTGCCAAACAGCAATGAATCTCAGCCACTTTAATGTCCTTCATATCTGCCTTGCCCTTGTTCATATCATATCAGGAATCAAACTCATATGCAATGAGCTATTTACTCCAATATCCTCTATGCCAAAAATACTTCTTAATCTAAATAATATATCAGATTCTTCAGCTCCTATTAATAGGCTCCAAGTGTGCCATATATCGTAAAACATTTGCATTTTTCCTAATGTAATACAGATTTCAAACCACATCCACAGTACATTTGGATGCACATGTCCTTCATCATGATAAGCAAATATTTTTAAGAGGTTCTGGGTGCTTGACTTCAATGGGGTCAGATGGGGTGGAAGACAGAACAATATTTGGCCCCCAGTGTTTTTATTAGGCATTACTTTCCATGAATTACAACTCTTCCTTATATATTTCTAGTATTTTTGATCAAATGCAACCAAAAATTTAGCTGCATAATGCCATTTCTCTGCTTCTAAGCAGACATCTACATGCAAATAAGAAAACATTCAGCTACTTCTTTTTAAACACCCAGGGTACGTCTACACTACAAAGTTAGTTCGAACTAACTTAGTTCGAATTAGTTAATTCGAACTAAGCTAGTTCGAACTAACGCATCTAGAACTAAAAACTAGTTCGAACTAGCGTTTTGCTAGTTCGAACTAGTAAGTCCACATTGAGTGGACTCTGAACAGGGCTTAAGGATGGCCGGAAGCAGTGCCGGCAGGGCATAAAAGGAGGACTTAGAGCATGGAGATGCTGTCTCAGGCTAGCCGAGGGCTGCGCTTAAAGGGTCCCGCCCCCCACCCCGGACACACAGTTCTAAGGGGTGCCCCGCTTGCAAAGAAGTTCTGGCTTGGAGTGCCCTGAGTGCCCACACTGGGCACATCACACCACTCGGCCATCAGCCCGGCTGCACTTGCCGCAGGCTGCCATCTGGGGAGAGGGAGTAATTGGGGGGCTGCAGGAGAGCTTCCACCCCCAGAAGCCTGCAGAGCCAGCCCAGTCCTCCCCATCGGGGGCTCGTACCCCATTCCTCCCTCACCTCCTTCCACTTACCCTTCCCTAGCCCCCCTTCTTATTGATGTACAAAATAAAGATAACGTTTCTTCCAACATTGACTCTGTCTTTATTGAAAAAAACTGGGGGAGACTGGGAAAAGGAGGTGGGAGAGGGGAAGAGAAAGGCTGGGAGAGGGGAGGGCAACTAACATGATCAGGGGTTGGGAACAGGTCCCAGATGAAGAAAGGCTACAGAGACTGGGACTGTTCAGCTTAGAAAAGAGGAGACGGAGGGGGGACAGGATAGAGGTCTCTAAAAGCAGGGGTTGGGTGGAGAGGGTGCATTCAGAAAAGTTCTTCCTGAGTTCCCATCAAGAAGGACTAGAGGACACCAAAGGAAAGGAATGGGTAGCAGGCTTGAAACTAGTAAGAGAAAGTTGTTCTTGACAAAGCAAATAGTTAACCTGTGGAACTCCTTGCTGCAGGAGGCTGTGAAGGCTAGAACTAGAACAGAGTTTAAAGGGAAGTGAGATAAAGTGATGGAGGTTGGGTCCATGGAGTCCTATTAGCCAGAGGGTAGGAGTGGTGTCCCTGCCCAAAGTTTGTGGAAGGCTGGAGAGGGATGGCACGAGACAAATGGCTTGGTCATTGTCTTCGGTCCATCCCCTCCAGGGTCCCTAGGGTTGGCCGCTGTCGGCAGACAGGCTACTGGGCTAGATGGACCTTTGGTCTGACCCAGTACGGCCATTGTAAGCTCAGGGCTCAGTGTCGGGGGTCTCAGTGGACCCCCTTGATTTTCATGCACACCTGGTCCTGGGTGGCCAGGCTGGCAGCTCTCCTGCCCTAGACGGCCACTTTCCTGTGCCTAGTGCGGAGATCGTGGACGAGGTCCACGATGTCCGCACTAGCCCAGGAAGGTGCCCGCCTCTTGCGGTCCAGGGCAAACTCCCGGGAGCCGCCAGCCTGGTCCCGGCAAGAGGGGGTGGGCTGGGGGGCATCGGGTGGGTGGCTCTGTGCCGTGCCAGGTGCAGGGTCTGCTAGCTGGGTGCTGGCAGGCTTGCACCTGGCACGGGTACCGTAGCCAGCCCGTGCCCCTTTAAGGGGTCCGGGGCCGGGAGGGGGGCATAGAGTTTCCCTGGTGTTGGCCAGAGTGGCCACCAGGGAAACCTGGGGAGGGCTAGCCTCCCACTAGTTCGAACTAAAGGGCTACACAGCCCTTAGTTCGAACTAGCTAGTTCGAACTAGGCGTTAGTCCTCGTAAAATGAGGTTTACCTAGTTCGAACTAAGCGCTCCGCTAGTTCGATTCAAATTCGAACTAGCGGAGCGCTAGTGTAGCACCTATTAAAGTTAGTTCGAACTAACGTCCGTTAGTTCGAACTAACTTTGTAGTGTAGACATACCCCCACTTATTAATGTTAATTACTTTTGTGTAAAATAGAGTTCAAAGCATACTTTTTATACAGGTCTGATAATGGGAATTATGCCTTAAATGTATCTTATTCAGCCTTCTGCTACCATAAACACCTATCGGGCCTACTTGGTCTTGCTTCTGTATAAAGGGAATGGACTACATCACCTTTCCTGGTGCCTTCTAGCCCCATTATTCTATAATCATCTTCACATTTTCATAGTTTTCCCTTACAAATCCTCATCTTTTTTATTCGGGTGCCACTTACATACATAACTAGGTTGGCTATTTCCTTTATTTGAAATAGGCTTAGTCATACTGCTAGCAATTAAAAGAAGTGGATTGTTACGTATGTAGCAGTGACATCCTTGTCTATGGCATTTCCCATGTAAGTCCCTGGAGCTGTGCCGATTCGAATCAGCTGAGGATTTGGCCCATATGTATTCAATGTAATCGTTTTGGTTCCCAATCTAACAAACACTTATATGCTCACCTATCATTAAATGTGGGAGTCATCCTGTTTGACTTCTGTGGGACTACTCACATGCTAACAATGAAGCACTTGTGTAAGGTTATGTCTAGACTGCAGGCTTCTTTCAGAAGAAGCTTTTCCGGAAGAGAGTGTCCACACTGCCAAAGTGCATCGAAAAAGTGATCTGTTTTTTCAAAAGATAGCATCCACACTGAATGGATGCTATCTTGCATGTAAGCTGTGATTACTATGGGCAGAATGGTCACCAGGGCACCTGTACTTTTTCCTCTTTCCTCCTCTTGCAAAAGAACTCCCTCTTCCCCGTCCACACATGCCTTTTTCCGAAAGAGCTCTTTCAGAAAAAACCTTCTTCCTTATAGAAAGAGGTTTACCAATGTCGGAAAAACTCAGTTTTTTCGATTTTCTTTTGAAAGAATGTGATTGCAATGTGGATGTATTTGAAGTTTTTTCAGAAAAATGGCTGTTTCTCTGAAAAAAAACTCTGTAGTGTAGACATACTCTGAGGCTGTGTCTAGACTGGCAAGTCTTTCCGCAAAATCATCTGCTTTTGTGGAAAAACTTGTTAGCTGTCTACACTGGTCACTTGAATTTCCGGAAAAGCACTGACGATCTCATGTAAAATTATCAGTGCTTTTCCGGAAAAACTATGCTGCTCCCATTTGGGCAAAAGTCTTTTTCTGAAAGACTTTTACTCAAAAGGGCCAGTGTAGACAGCATAGTACTGTTTTCCGCAAAAAAGCCCCGATCGCGAAAAAGGCAATCGGGGCTTTTTTGCAGAAAACCGCGTCTAGATTGGCCACGGACGCTTTTCCGCAAAAAGTGCTTTTGCGGAAAAGCATCCTCCCAATCTAGACGTACTTTTCCAAAAATGCTTTTAACGGAAAACTTTTCCGTTAAAAGCATTTTCGGAAATTCATGCCAGTGTAGACGTAGCCTGAGTGTTTGCAGTGTTGGGAGTCTTAGAGCATGAGAAAGGGAACACATCCAACATTTTGATATAGGAGGCAATGAACTCTGATCAGATTCTTCCACTCCATCCTTTGTGGAGGCACATCAGAATCCTTTGCAGTCAATATGCATCCCATGACACAAGACCCTCTGCACTGTGTTGTCCTTTTAGCGTAGAAGGCCTGTGGCATTTAGTCTCTAGGACAACATAGAATCTGAGCAGGCACTGCCCATAAAGGAATTGCACCAGAAACAGCAACCCTACTGTTATGTTGCTATGGCAGCCTACCTTGGACTACACAAGTTTGTGTTTGTCAGAATTCAGTGCTACCAGGGGCATTTTGAGATGAAAGGTTATGTAATCATGTGGCGTTGTAGGCACAGTAGTAAGGCATATGTTTGCATAATGATATTAATATTTGTCTTTGTGCTATATGGGTGATTTATAAAAAGGGGTAAATTTCCAAATGCTAACAGAATATATGTGCATAAAGATTAATAGCACTTATATTTTAGAGAAAAATAAATGAATGCCACTTTTTCTTTACCTACCAAAACTTGATGAGTTTGCCTTTGTAACACAAAAGAGCATGAATTAAAATGCTCCTTCTTCGGCTGTACTGTTCTTTCCCCATATGATCAATAGCTATAAAGGAAACACATGATCCTGACATGAGGGTCTGGCAGGGATGGAAGAGATGAAGGGCTTTCTTCCAAAGTGTAAATTGAATATGAAATTGTTTCACAGACATGTGGCATTAAACACAGACATATGCAGGGATTGGTGTGGAGCTGGACTACCTTAGGGAAACCATGCAGGATCCATATTCCTTGGAAATTCCCCTGCTGATTGGCCCATTTTGTAGCCCTAATACATGTGGAGGGCTAGTCTTCTGAGCTCAGAGACTGGAGTTCCCCCTGGCCACTGCATGGTGTGTTCAAACTCAGGGGAAGACTCCTATACTCTCCATTCCCAGAAAAGCCATGGTAAAAGCAAATAATCTTTAAATGCAAGCTTTGCGTCTGGCCTTCTATAAAACCTGCTGTGCAGACATAGCCCATCAACATCCCATCAGTCATTGAAATGTCAGGGCATACCTGGCACATTCAGCAGCACAGCAGGTGCATTCTTCATGAAAGAAAGAGCCACAGTAATCAGCAGTGGAGCAGATAATGAGACCTGAAATCATTATTTATTTTTACAAAACTTTATTTTTTTATTTAATTTAACCTCTAGTAATAGACTTTAACCTCTGTTCTGTAGTGCATTAAGCATAGGCAGCAAAATAGCTCTCCATGGCATGCGTGGACCATGTCTCATATTGTTTCAACTTTCTCAGCCATGACTTCCAGCATGATATCTGACACATTTAAAATACATGGAGGGTGGTATAAAAATGCTGTGTCATTTTTTTAAAACTGGCACATTCTTGACTGAGCTTCAGTTTAAAAGGACACAGAAAAAAATCCTTTTGTCAAATATTCTGTAAAGTTGGAGCTGTTTCCTTTGACCTCTAAATTTTATATCTCTGATGAGGACTTGAAGAAATAGAAAACAGAGAGCCAGAATCTGAGCTCAGTTACCCGAGAGAATATCAGAAGTGTCTTCACCGAAGCCAACTGGCTGTGAGTCTATTTCATTGTATTTATACTCATGTAACTGAGTTTTATTTTGCTGCAACTGAGATCAGGATCTGCTCTTTGATGTATACATTTGTGGTACGTATATTTACACAACATTTTTTTATTTTATTTTTAATAGAATGCATATGTGTAGAACATCTAGTTCGGCAGAGCCTCAAGATACTACTGCAATACAAATAAACAATATTTTAGCATTTGTGAACAGGACTGCTTAGACAGTCTTGCTCACTGAATTTCTGTGTTAGGTAGTCTCTGTGACTGAATTTCTGTGTAAGAAAAATTATTGACAGTACCTAGGAAATCAGATTAAAGGGGCAGTCTAATCTATTTGAGGTAAGGTTGATTTTAATAAATGCAGAAAAAATAATATTTCTCAAGAACTGTATATAAATGTAAATCATTGTATTTTGTATTTTGATTGGCAGAGGACCATTATTAGCCATTCTGCACAAAGATTTCATAGCTATTTTTCTAAATAATTGTACAGCCATTACATGTATCTTTGCATTTATATTTTCACCTTTCCTCAGAACTCTCTGTCCATTTGTTCCCAAATGGCTGCCTCAAGTTCTGGCCCCAACTCACACTGATATTAAATACACTTTGAACAGGCACAGTTATCTAATCAAAATAAATTATCTAAGTGAAGAAATAAAGGTGGGGAGAAAGGAGAAAAGTCTTCCTTGAAGTAAAAAGAGAGGCTCATTTAGGACCCTAACTATGTATCATTTTGACTGTCTTTAGGCACCCATGTTTGGAGATGTCGATCTGTTTCAAAACAACTGTACCTGTATAAATACTGCTTGAAGTGATACATCTGCAAAATGCCTGAGGTAGGATGGAACAGAGTATTATGTTTAACAGCCCATCACAAAATGGCAGCCGCTGTAGAAAAGTTTGCTCAAGCTATAGCCGTTTTTAGATTGCATTGTGATCTACTCATGGATAATGGGTACTCATTTTGCATTTAGCCATTAGCACAACTAAATGGGATATTAGCATTACTGAAGCCATCTAGAGATCACCGCAGATCCTTATGGTGATTGGGTAGCATGCATAAATTAGCCTCTGCAATTTTGGCTACGCTCACAACTTTCCAGAAGAAACATAACAAGGTTATGAGGTTCAACAAGTTTTTACAAGACCATAATTGATAGGCGTTAACTTTGCCTCCATGAAAATGTAGCTTCTTGACACACAAAAGACATATTTTCCAGGAAGGAGAGGGTCTCCCACAAGGTGTGTACCATATCCATTAACGAGTGCTGATTGACAAAATTTTGATTAATTCTTAATTCACCCACAAGGTTCAGAACCCCTTCTTGCCACACACATAATTTATAATCAGTCAACATGTTTTAGCAGACTCTGAATGTTGTTTAGAAAAATGTCTGACACATCAATAGGCTATTTTTCTATGCATTAGTCTTATGCCAAAAATTTTAAAATGCATACAAAAATATTGAGACAGAATTTCAGACATAATTTTGTTTCATAGATGCATACATTTTAAAGGCAGATTTGATCATCTAGTCTAATGTCTGGCATAGCATAGGCCCAAGAATCTCACCCAGTAATTTCAGCATCAAGACCGTACATTAGAAAGATGCATACTCTTGATTGAAGAAAAATGGTGACCCTATCACATCCCAAGGTAACTTGTTCCAAAGCTTAATAGCCTTTAATGTTCAAAATTTGTGCCTTATTGGTATTCTGAAATAGGACTCATTTACAGAAAATAGTTCACAATTTAATTTCCTGGACTTTATAACTCACTGTCCAGTGTCTGTGGTTTCCCCCACCTATGTGCTTAATCCCACAGAGGATATGATTTTGTTAAAGCTCTCAGCCACATATCTTAGGAGCTCATACTTTTAACTCCAAAGATCTCTAGAATGACAGTATACTCATCTCTCTGCCTTCTGTCATATGCATTCCCCCCAATTCTCAGGTCTCTAGCTGTCACACAGTCCATTCAGGATGAAATAATATGCTTGTTCCACTCTAAGCCTTTGTCTATAATGCCATATCGATTTATGTATACAACTACAGATATGCGAATAACATAGCTGAAGTTGACGCACTCAGGTCTGCTTACAGCAGTAACTTCACAGTGTCAATTTGACAGCTGACGCTCTCCCACTGACTCTACTTATATTTCTCAGTTTGGTGGAAACACCAGGAGACCAGTCAGCTGTTGATTTATCACATCTATATTAAATGCAATAAATCTATCCCCGTTGTATTGATTGCTGCCTGTTGATCCAGCCCATAGTGAAAACGCGCCCTGCACTGCCGTCCCCTGGTACTAACTGATTGCCTTGGCAAATCTTACTCTAGATTCACATACTATAGTACTTTTCCATCCAGAGCAATGACTGTCATAACCAGTGACAAACAATCTGAAATATTTAGACCAAAAGTTTTGCATAGAAAAACATGCATCTTAAGAACAATAAAAGAGACCACACCCTTGCCTAGTATGTAATCATCTTTCACACTGGGACACTGGTAAGACTAACTACCTACTGATTGTTCTGAAGGCTCTAAATCAGCTTGTCCCCCCTTTATAGAAAGCAAACCACTTTTGAAATGTTGATGGCCTTTAAACCTGGAAACTTCCCTCTTTGGCAAACAAGGCTTTTTAGAGACAGGATCTTTGATATTAATAAGTTGCCTCAATGTCTCTCAAGTATATGTTTGGGTATACTTATCTGAGAACCCATTGTGTCACCTCCCTTCAAATGAGTATTATATTAATATGAATATTAAATACATATAATAAATATCGTACTACTCCAATATAAGTTAGATCAATAACCAATATACAATAATTTCCCGTTTGACCAAGTTTGCAGATGACACTAAGCTAGGGGGAGAGGTAGATATGCTGGAGGACAGGGATAGGCTACAGAGTGACCTGGACAGATTAGAGGTTTGGGCCAAAAGAAATCTGATGAGGTTCAACAAGGAGAAGTGGAGAGTCCTGCACTTGGGACAGAAGAATCCCAAGCATTGTTACAGGCTGGGGTCTGAGCGTGTGTCGATAGAGAGATGTAGATTAGGCACATCAGAATGGCTAGTTAAGCTAGGATTTAAATATCCTGCACCTCATTAGCATTAACATGGCTGCCGCTTTTTTTCGAAATTGAGGGTTGTTTTTTTTTAAAAAGCAGTCTAGATGCAGATCTGTCAAAAATAAAGCCTTTTTCGACAAATCTTGTAAACCTCATTTTTTGAATAATACAGGATCTGTAGAAAAAGGCTTTATTTTTGACATATCTTCATCTAGACTGCTGGTTTTTCGAAAAAACTCTGTTTCGAAAAAAAGCTGCAGCTATGTTTATGCTAATGAGGTGCAGAATATTTAAATCCCTGCTTCATTAGCAATTTCGATGTTCTTGATTTGCATACCTCTGCTGACAGGGTTGAAGTCTAGATGTAGCCTGAATGGCTAAGCAGCAGTTCAGCAGAGAAAGACCTGGGGATTACAGTGGATGAGAAGCTGGATATGAGTCAACAGTGTGTCCTTGTAGCCAAGAAGGCTAATGGCATATTAGGGTTCATTAGGAGGAGCATTGCCAGCAGATCCAGAGAAGTGATTATTCCCCTTTATTCAGCTCTGGTGAGGCCACATCTGGAATATTGTGTCCAGTTCTGGTCCCCCACCATAGAAAGGATGTGAATGCATTGGAAAGGGTCCAGTGGAGGGCGACCAAAATGATTAGGGGACTGGAGCGCATGGCCTATGAGGAGAGACTGAGGTATTTGGGTTTGTTTAGTCTGCAGAAGAGAAGAGTGAGGGGGGTGAGGGTTGACAGCAGCATTCAACTTCCTGCAGGTTCCAAAGAGGATGGAGAAAGGCTGTTCACAGTAGTGACGGATGGCAGAACAAGGAGCAAAGGTCTCAAGTTACAGTGGCAGAGGTCTAGGTTGGATATTAGGAAAAACTTTTTCACTGGGAAGGTGGTGAAGCATTGGAATGGGTTACCTAAGAAGGTGGTGGAATCTCCATCCCTAAAGTTTTTTAAGTCTTGGCTTTACAAAGCCCTTGCCAGGTTGATTTAGTTGGGATTGGTCCTTCCTTAGATAGGGGGCTGGACTTGATGACCTCCTGAGGTCTCTTCCAGCTCTATGATTCTATAATTCTATGATCTGTAGTATTCATAAAATTGTTATATCTCTGTATTCATAACATTATTACATATCAGCTCCACATCTGTTACACCTTGTCACAACGAAAATTGCGTACCTTATTTTGACTGAATTTTGAAATAGCATCTACACAGCGCCAAATTTCGAAATAATGCGCTATTTCAAGACATCCCTTAAGCACTTGTGGAACAAGGCTTACAGGGATGCCAAAATAGATTTCAAAATAGCGGAAGTGCTATCTTTAAACAGTGCATATTTAAAAGACATGGGATAACTATTTTCAGATATTTCCGGTATTCTGAAATAGCCCCACTTTGTAGATGTACCCTATAAAACCATTAATATGGACTCCCATTAAGGAGTGCTTTTGCTCACCCAGGCTCTGAGATAATAACCTCTCTTGGGATAGGCTTATGGGACTTTGACTTTTACTTTTCTGTTATTTTTCTGATTAAACCCATATCCCCAAAAAGGTATTGACTGGATGAGCACCTGTATGACATTTCTGTAAAAAAGCCTTTAAGAAGGAGGACAAAGACCAGGTGAATGAGCACTCCAGCCACAAAAGGTTGGATTGTCGGGACATTACCTGGACATTCAGGCTACATCCACACAAGAAGGTTTTTGCGCAAAAAGAGCTGGTTTTACGCAAAAAATGGTGGCGCGTCCATACCTCAAGCATGCTTTTGCGCAAGTAAATAAGCAGAACAGAAGGCTTTTGGTGGCACAATTATTCCTCTCCCCATGAGGAATGACTTCTTTTGCGCAAGAGTTCTTGTGCAAAAAGGCAAGTGTGGACACTCCATAGGAAACCCCTATCGGAAAAAGCACAGGTGCTCTGATGGCCTTTCTATGAATGGCTATCAGAGATTTCTTGCGCAGACACTGTCTTGCACAAGAGCACATCACTTTTGCGATGTGCTTTGAGGTCTGAACGCACTTTTACGCAAGAAGTTTTTGCGGAAGAACTCTTCCTCAAAAGACTTCTTGCGCAAAAACCCTGCAGTGTAGACAAAGCCTCAGAGTTTGGGCTTCTGTGTCCAGCTGCCATATTAGGATTGATAGGTGCCTAGTTTTTGGGGACCTGGCAATCCTAAACAACACCCATATCTAAAGCCCAGTTAACATTTGATGGTAGGGAGGCCTATGTCCATCAACCCACTCCATCCAGGGACACCTCTGACATGCAGGTAGGGTTGCCAGATGGTTTAACCAAAAATACCGAACCCCCCCCCCCAAAAAAAAACACTGGGGAAAAAATTCTGTTGAGGGGGGAAAAAAAGAGGGAGACCAAAGTTGTTGAGAAAAAAAAAGGACACTGAGAGTTATAAAATAAAATAAAATAAAATAGCATTAAAACAGCATGCCCCTTTAAGTTCATGCAGAGTCAGAATAGGGATAGGAAGAGGGAGAAGTTGAACACTAAGACCCAGGGAAGGCATTACTTCCCCTTGCTTCAGATCTTTAGGTTTTTTGCCAGCAGCCATCTTGTTTTCTTGGTCTAGCCAGAAGGCAGCTTCCCTTCGGAACCAGGTAAGCAGGGGGTCCGGGGTCTGAGGGTGGAGGCCTGGGGGCCCGGGGTGGGGTGGGGGATAGGTCCGGTTGCTGAGTGTGTCGTAGGGTTGCCAGGTGTCTGATATTTTCGCCTCCTGGCAGGGGAAAAAAAACAGAAAAGTTTTAGGTGTCCGGTATTTTCTGAATTTTTTTTTTAACTAGACAGGAGGTGAAAATACCGGACTGTCCAGGTCAATACCGGACACCTGGCAATCCTACATGCAGGGGTGCAGAGGAGTAAGTAATAGAGGTAGGGCCTTGGAGGAAGAGGCAAGGTAGGGCCAGGGCCTTGGAGATCTGGTTATCAGGTGTCAACCCTAACAACAGGGTGCTCAAGGACAGTCAATTCATCTACCAATACCTAAATCATTCAGGTTTTTATTTCACTTACATGGCTGGGAACTCCAGAGTCAGACAAACACAAAAACCAATATCTTAAAAGGTACCAAGAAAAATTGAGAGTCTGTGCAAATCACAGTGTGAATGGGTTTCTTGTGAGCACTCAAATTGGCAACCACATTCTGCCGCATTTGAGGTTTAGGAATGGCTGACAGTGCAGACTCTGGAAATGCAATATAGCAATCTAACCTCAAATTACCAAAAGCCTGACTTACAGTAGCAAGATCCACATTTTTTTTAAAAAAGTTTAAACTCCTAATCAAGCATAGATACTAGAAGGAACTCTTGGCCACCATTACCTTCTAGACCTCCAGCAGCATGACAAGATCTTAAAAAACATCCAAATAGCAGATCTGAGTAACAAAACCCCCATTCTGCAGAGTGGTACTACAGTAGAGGTGCTACTAACATACACACACACACACGCTTCTACCTACAACTGCCTTCTTACTATACATTGACACAATTTATATTAAAGGCCCTTAATAGTGCTTCCCTTCATGCACTACGAGTTGGGGTTGGTCCTGCTTTGGGCATGGGATTGGACTCGATGACCTCCTGAGGTCTCTTTCATCCCTAGGAATCTATGATTTTATGATTCATGTAATTAGCTTCCCACAAGGTCTTGAATATTAAAAATGCTTTAAAATTGCAATGTGCGTGCAACATATTCATTTCCAAAGCCATCTAGCAAATGCCATCTCTAAGATAAGAGGTAACTGTTTTGGATTATCTTTTATTTGTGTAGAAAAACAGCTTTATACAATAAATATTTTTCATATCTTCTTCATTGTTTTCACATTGTAGGAAAAGAAGGTGTTCTTTTCAATTGATTCTCCAATGAAATCAACATGGATTCAGAAAAGATGCTTTTACACAACTCTCTGTCAGTTTGGAAAGTTTGTTAAAGTTCATGAAGGCCAGAAAACCTCCTGTGTGACTGGATCACATTCCTTTCTCGGATTTATTCTATGGGGAACAATGGTGAAAGAATGAGTGAATTGACCTTTTGCTTTTTCTAGTTCTAATCTTCTGATTATGTAATGTACTGCACTGTTTCTTGTTTAATCATTTCCCCTTGTTTCTTGCTTTAAAAGGGTGATTGAGAATGATTTGCCTTTTAGAATCAGTGCATCTAAAGAAGTGAACAATGATTTTCATCTTTTAAAGGTAACTAAAGATTGAGAGAAATCATTTGGCACATCATTAATATAGAAGTGTTTACTGAGCACAGTGGGAAAGTACATGTGATTTCATTGCTGGACTACTTTTTCATTAGGCAGGCTAATGCACCTGAGAGAGCTAGAAAGGAGGGCCAGAATGATGTTATGCAATTCTGCTTCACACAAAAAACCCAGCCCTAAATTTTTAAGATTGGATTTAGTACAGGGCTGTTTTTAAGGCTCATAAGTAAAGATAAAGTGAAACTCTGTACTTGCCAAATCACTTTTAACTGACTAACCTCTCTAGCCCCTCTTAAAGTCTCAGACCTTCATTTAAGCATCTAGATCCTATCAAATTCATGGAATCCTCTAAGCAAAAAGTAATAAAATATTCTCACTTCAAGTTTGTGTGTGATCTAATGATTACACGGAGAGATCATAACTAGAGGATAGCTAGGAGTGACTGAAGGTAGTAACATGAACATGAACAGAGGGCAAAAGGCAAACAAACATATTGAATTGCAGCAAATGGAGTAGAGAAAGAAATAGAGCCAAGATTTAAGAGGGGAGAGAATTCCCAAAAGAGGCTGCCCTAAAAACCTACCATCACCATAGCTAGGAGGAGCAGAGCATTTGGAAAAGTGTTCTTGCACTGAAGCATGTGACTATAGATTCATATCACTGCTTCACCTCCTGTCGGTTATCTTCCCATTCAGGGAGGAGGTAAAAAGTATAGTGTTCACTTCTACCAATGATTAATTCTATCGTTTCAGCATCATTGTTTTTTCTTCTCAATTAATTCATTGCACAGCTTGCAAACCACATAGGCAAAAAATGGATCTCTCTCACAGCTGACAGTATGCCTTTATCCTGCCCCTCTCCCCCCCCACTTTATATTTGTTATCTATTGTCCGCTCACATGGAATGCTCCTTGAAAGGGACTCTTGGAACAATTAGGCCATTTCAATGCCTGCCTTTGTAAAGGCAAGAAACTTGAAGACTTGAACTTTGTAAGTACAGGTGACATCTACGGGCTGGTGAGTGGTGAGTCGTGAGTCAGAGAACACCCAATTCTACCTCAGCTATGTTCTGCAGATGTCTGGTAAGTTAATGAAGTTAAGTTCCTGAGGGGCTGAGAGTCTCCTCTGCACTTAACTCTTGATCCCCTAGTGTTTGGATTCCTCCCTCCCAAACTGGGACTCTTCAGATCTGCATCTATTCTCTGTATTTGTTACAGCAGGATGCCCAAATATTTTTTTCTCTCAATGGCTGGTGAGTGGGATGTACATCAGGCTGCTGGGAAGTGTCCTGGGACTGCCAAGATAAGTGGGCCCCTAAGCAGGGTTGTGGGATATTTGTGAGGAGGGAAAGGCATTCTGGAGCCCATGGAGGAGGGGGCCAAAGGTTCATAAGCAAAGGTATGGGGTAAGACCTTTGTCTTACTGGGTGTCTCACTCAGTGTGCCCAGCTGGCCTTTGGGAGGACACATTAGCATATTGATGCCCAAATAGTCCTTTCCGTCACCTTAGTCTTAATTCACACCTTCAGATGCTTAATTTGACTTTTAGAACTTGTAGCCTGTAGGGAGGTGCCTGTTAACAATATGAGCTCTTACATATTTTTATTCTATTTGAAAACAAATCTACATTGGAAAAATTTACACAGAGTCATGATGGCCTGTCCCTCACTGACCATTTTTAAACCAGGATTAGATGCTTTCCTAACAGATGTGTGCTAGGAATTATTTGGGGAAATAATTGGTCCCACAACAATAACAATGGTCCCTTGTAGCTTTGAAATATATGAATCTCAAATACATGGGGACAGATTCTTGCCTCTATTCTGACAGCACAAAGTATCTGGAACACTGGAGAATCTGGTACTCTCAGGGTTTTCTGTGGGGGTAATTATTGGATGGAATACAGACTCCATAGTAAGTAATTAACATCTGTGCCATCTCCTCCTAATCTCCAGTTTAGGATGTCCCTGGAGGAATGGTGTCATTGTGCATTTGAATGCCTCTTTGATCCCAAAGTGCTGCAATAACTTTTAGGGGCTCTTATCAGGCAACCAAAAATACTGCCACCCTTCCTCCCCCCACTCTGTCGGGTCACTGGCTATGTCCCTGTTAACCTCAGGATTAGCTGGGTATAAAGATGGTTTATCATGTTTGTTTTACCATTCCTGAGCAGATTGGAAACAGTCAAGCTCATCATGTAGATACATTAAACTAGTTAGGTGTCCCCCTAAGCAGGGTTATGGGATATTTGTGAGGAGGGAAAGGCATTCTGGAGCCCATGGAGGGGAGGGGCCAAAGGTTCATAAGCAAAGGCATGGTGTGGAGACACTTTGCTGATTTAAAGAGACAGTTTTCTTACTGGGTGTCCCAATGATCAAAGAACAGGTTATACTTTATAAATCCATGAACTAATTTAGCTATATGTGGCAGATATTGATATCATTTGTCACATTTCTTACTTTAGAACATTCCTTTCAAGATAATAGAAGGGAAAAGCTAAAGTTGATTCCAAATGTGAGAGGTGGTTATAACATTTTGTTGTCACCCAAAGACTCATTTTGACAGTTGCATGTGGTGAGCCTCTACTGAAACAATGGGTAAATACCAGCTCACAGACCACATCCAGTTAGAATAATAGAATAATAGAATCAATAGGGTTGGAAGAGACCTCAGGAGATCATCAAGTCCAACACCCTGTTGCTAAAAGCAGGACCAACCCCAACTAAATCATCCCAGCCAGGGCTTTGTCAAGCTGGGACTTGAAAACCTGTAGGGATGCAGATTCCACCACATCTATCATGGTTTGCCAAGGTTAGGTACTGGCAGATCATCACCGTTATATTTAACTGCACCTCTACTGGGATGGATGGTTGCAGCACTTGTTGGCTGTAAATAATGGTTATAACCATTCCTGGCTAGTGGGAGCTGTGGGAAGTGGTTCGGACTGAGGGCTTATTTAGACTACTGGGAAAAGTTGAAAGAAGATATGCAGATTCTGCAGGAATTTGCATATCTTCGGATCGCACTTTTGAAAGCAGAGCTTTCGAAAGTGAAAGTAGTTTAGATGCAGCTTTTTCAGCGACCCTCTCCCCCTTTGTTGAAAAGCAGCGTAAACCTCAATTTTTGAGGAAAAGAAGTTTTTTGACAAAGGGGGGTCGCCAAAAATGCTGCATCTCAACTACTTTCACTTTCGAAAGCTATGCTTTCAAAAGTGTGATCCAAAGAAGATATGCAAATTCCTGCAGAATCTGCATATCCTCTTTCAACTCTGCTTTCGAAAGTGTGATTGGAAGAAGTGCAATCTTTTGACTGTTCCTGGTAGTCTAGATAAATCCTGGGATACCACTTCCCACAGCTCCCATTGGCTCTGAACTGCATTTCACAGCCAATGGGAGCTGCAGCTGCCCATACCTGAGGAAGCACAGATAAATATAGTGGTGGTGGCCTGCCAGGGGTAACCCTAGTAAACTTCTGACATCTTATTGCCCTCCACTGCTCAACTGGCTGAAGGCATGGCATGCCATAAATGGCATACGAGAGCTAGAAAGACCAAAAAATCTTGTACTCCCCATTGTGAAAATATTGTAAGAATGTAAATTGGTCAGGTACATTAACTTGTTCAAGGAACATATTTTTCTCTGACTGTAATATTATCAAATAGATTAGAAGGCAATATTATACAGACAGAGACCACTGATGAGAGGCCCTCTTCTGTGCCTCACCAGCAAAGAATATGCATTTGTAGAGCTTAGCTCTGGACTGAAACAGCTCATACTTTTAGGTCTCATGGTTCTTGGTGCAATCCCCAGTGTACTGGATAGGGTGGCAGGCATTACACATTATAGGTATGCAGGGAAATCTATAGTATTGGCTATCTATAGCCCACGTCTACACAGCAGGCAGTTATTTTGAAATAATGTCAAAATACTGTCAAGCTTCAGGACTTCTTACTCCGACTCCTGTAACCTCATTGTACAAGGTCTAAGGCTACATCTACACTACATACTTATTTTGAAATAAGCTATTCCAGAAGAAATACTCTGAAATAGCTTATTTTGAAATAATGCATCTACCCTACAGGAAAGCCTCAAAATTAGTCCAAGGCAGGCTTCCCTAATGTGGATGTGCTACCTCGATTTAGACCCCAGGAAGTACTATGGAGCAATTACTTTAAATGGCCTTGGGGAGGAGCTATTTTGAAATAGCAGCAATGGAGCATCCACACTACAGCTATTTCGAAATAGCAGTTTCAGAAGAGGCATTATTCCCCATGGAATTAAGTTTACAGAAGTTGGAATAAGCCATCTGTTATTTGAATTTATTTCAAAATAATGCTGCTGTGTAGATGCACCCTAAGGACTACACAGTAGGGCTTTAGCAAAGATAAGGTATGCAAATTGAGCTATGTCAATTGCATAGCTTATTTCAAAATTGGGAGTGTCTACACAGCATTTTGAAATAGAGCACTTTTCCTCTGAATTCCCTTGCTCCTCAAACCATGAGGGTTACAGGAGTTGGGGTAAGAAGTCCTCCAGCTTGACAGTATTTCAACATTATTTTGAAATAACTGTCTGCTGTGTAGACACAGTTATTGGAAAAACCACTAGTTATTTTGAAATAATGGTGCTGTATAGATGTACCCAAGAGTTAACTGTTTAAAATAATCACATTGAAATACTTGTAAAAATTGAAGATGTTTTATTTGACCTTCAGTTAAAGACCACTCATCACCAGGCAAGATATTTTTATGGTTCTTTGGATGTGGATTTGAGAGATTGCCTGTATGAATGTAAGCCTATAACCTCTGGGCATATCACACTATTTTGAAAATGTCCTTTGCATAGGAACAGGTAATTGGACCCCAGAAGCTTCACTAAGCAAGAATTTTTCCAACGGGAATGAAAGCTTCAAGAGACACAGGTTATAATTCTGCTTTGTACTCTGGCTGGCACATTGACAGTTGAATAAAACACACATGCTACAACTGCAAGCACAAGTGAATCTAGTCCGGAGTATACACACATAGCAAATCAATACCTCAAAGGTTTCCCAAATCTGAAAGAAAGCCATAAGGTTAATATGCATTCTTAACCTCTTTTGAAGCATTTCCTCCTGGGATAGAAAGGGAGGGGTTACACATATTAGATCAAGCATTTGGAACATTCTGTTTCTGATTCCACTTCTCATATAACTCACAGTTCCAGTCCTGGGATATGTTATGTCCAGCAAATAACAATTATCTAGATTTCTGAGTTGGAACATGGAACATTGTAAACACAAAACCTTCAGGTCTAAAATGACCCTAACATTTGCTTTGTGGTGTTCTGTGTTTCAGTGACTTCACATTAATATAAAGCATTATGTGAAAGTCACTCTAGCTTCTGACTCCTGCATTGTCACCAGTAAAGCTGTGTGGGATACCCACTTGCCCTTTAATTTCTGCTTAGTTATACCTTCATTGGGGTGATAACTGAGGACAGAATACAGTCCTGCAAATGAAATATATTTAACAATTCCACTGATTATGTGAGAGCACATTACCTCAGAGCTGTGTCTGCTATGTAATACTAACAAGAGCAGAAGCTTATTTTTGTCAATGAAAGAATCAAACCTGACATTATAATACAGGTCTGTTGTGTAGGAAGGTATCATTTTCTAATCGACTCTTCAGAGCAGGACTACACTACTGTACCAATTTATGTAAGAAGGTCATATCTACAAACCCATCCACACAAGGAGATTTAAAAAAAAATCTGTGAGGGTATGTCTACACTAAAGCAATATTTCGAATTAACTTATTTCGAATTAGTTAATTCGAAAGAAGCTAATTTGAAATAATGCATCTAGACCCAAAAACTAATTCAAATTAGTGTTTTGCTAATTTGAAATAGCGCGTCCATACCTATTGGATGCTGGGTCATGTTTAAGGGTAGCTGAAACCGGTTCCAGCAGGCCATCAGGTCAGTAGTTGCTTTGTGTGGCTGTTGACTGAGGCTATTTGAGGCTCGAGCTTAAAAGGACCCCCCTGGACAACTGGTTCTCAGCTTTCCTGCTTGCTTGCCAACCTCACCGAGGGACAGCAAAGCGTTTTCCTCTCCATCTGCTTTGGTCGCTCTCCTTTGGGACACCACAGCACTCGGAACCATGGAGCCAGAGCCGTCCATGGGCACTATGGTGCTCAGGCTGAATGTCTTGCTGCAAGCCTGGCAGCAATTGCTGGAGGTTGCCTGGCACCTTCTGCTGCAGGCCAGCCCCTTGGTCCTCGCCCTGCCCCTCCTGAGGGCTCTGGAGAAGCAGCACCTGGATGCCAGAGTGCCCTGCCGCAACTGGCACCTGGACACCAGCAGTGACTGGTGGAACCACATCATCCTGGAGCACTGGGGAGACCAACAGTGGACCCAGAAGCTTCCTGGAGCTCTGCGACTGGTTTGCCCCTGCTCTGCAGTGACGGGACACATGCATGAGGCCCATCATTTCCCTCCACAAGCGAGTGGCCATCGCCTTCTGGAAGCTTTCCATGCCAGATAGCTACCGATCCATCAGGAACCAGTTCGGCGTGGGGAGATGCACCGTTAGAGTGGTGCTCATGCAGGTACGGCACTCACCAGCCACTGGGCCAGGACGAGGGGCTGCAAGGAGGACGTGGCCTCCCCAGGGAAAACGGGGGGGGGAGGAGGTGGTGTAAGTGCCCTCCCCGGGTGGGGTCAGTCCATTCCGGCTGCATTACAGACCACCCGCAGTGGCCAGGATTGCAGCGGGGGTTGCTCCTGGGAGTGGGGCCCGGGGCAGTGGTGGGGAAAGAACACTCCCAGCCACCCAGGCACTCCAATGACTCTTGGTTTTCTGTGTCTCTCTGTAGGTGGTGAAGGCCATCAACAGGGTGCTGCTCCGCAGAGTTGTCCACCTCACCGACCTGGATGCGGTCATCCAAGGGTTCAGCACCCTCGGCTTCCCCAACTGTGGAGGGGAAATCAATGGGACGATCATCCCTATCTGTGCCCTGGACCACCAGGCCTCCCTTTATATAAACAGGAAGGGGTACTTCTCCATGATCCTGTAGGCCATGTCTGACCATCAGGGCCAGTTCACGGACATCAATGTGGGCTGGTCAGGCAAGGCACACGATGCGTGGGTATACTGCAACTCCGTGTGCTAGAGGCTTCACGCGGGGACTTTGTTCCCCGAACACCACATCAGGGTCGGGGACGTGGACATGCCAGTGTGCCTGCTGGGGGATGAGGACTACCCCCTACAGCCCTGGCTCATGAAGCCCTACATGGTATACCTCAGCCCCTGCCGGCAGGCCTTCACTGCCAGGCTCAGCAGGGCCCACATCAAGGTCGAGGAGGCCTTTGGCCAACTGAAAGCACAGTTTAGGTGCCTCCTCACCCACCTCGACCTCTCCCAGCACAATATTCCGCACATGGTGGCAGCATGTTGTGTGCTGCACAATTTGTGTGAGAGGAAGGGGAAGGCTTTCCTGCCAGCCTGTACAGCAGAGGCTGACTGCCTGGCGGGCCAGTACGCACAGACCTGCACGGCTGCCAGCCGGGAGGCCCTTTGGATATCTGTCCGCATCCGGGAAGCACTGCAGGAGAGCTTCCAGGCGGACAAGGACTGAAATCCTCCTGGCATGCCCCACTGGGGCCTGGGGCTGTACATTCCTCCCCCATCTCCTTCTCCTTTCTGCTCCCTAACCCCCCTTCTTGATCTACAATAAAAACACCTGTGTTGCCACAAAAAACTCTCTTTATTTCACATAACTGGGGTGGGGGAAAGTTGGGAACGAGGGTAGAAGAGAGGAGGGGGGAAACTGGGAGGAGGAATCTGGAAGGGGGAGGCAAGGGAAGGAAGGGGGAGGGAAAGCTCAGGGTTGGGGATCTTGCTGGCCATCCCATCTTGCAGCACTGTGGGTGTGGGGGTGTCGCCGGAGAGTGTGTGTGGAAGGTGGGGCAGGAGGGGTGTGGAAGAAGCGGGAGGGGGAGCAGGAGCAGGAGGAGGAAGGATAGGTGGGGCAGCCACAGGGGCTGGAGCAGCAGGAGGCAGCAATCAGTCCGCCAGGGCCTGCAGGTGCTCGCGGAGGGCACGAACCTGCTCCCAGATCTCTCTCATGCTCTCCTGCGCAGCTGCAGGTGCTCTTGCACCCACTGCTCCTGGCTGTGGACCTGCCATCCCTGCAACCGCAGCTGCTGCCTCTGGAACTCCTCCAGGTTGCGGGTGTGCCTGCTGACCCGGGTGTGGGTGGATTGTCCAGGTGGGGTGGTGTGTCCTGCACTCGCAGGTGCTGCAGCTGTGGTGAAACAAGAGAAGTGGTCAGTTCTCCTTGGGGACACAGTGGGTGAAACCCAGCCCCCCTCTGCAAGGCGAGGATGTCAGGTGTCTGCACCATCACGTCCTGCTATCCCCAGGAGTGTGAGCTGGCTCAGGACTGCACCCCAGCCCCTGTGCTGGCTATAGTGTGGTGTGCGGGGGTGGGTGGAAGAGGAGAGCTGTGCCCTGCCTCTGGGTAGAGGGGGCATCTGGAGGAAGGGCAGTGTGCAGTGTCCCTGGGGTAAGGTCCCTGGGCTCCTCCTTCCCCCCCACCCTGCATAAGGGGACCATGATGTCACTCACATGTGGAGGCCTCCTTGTAGGGATAACATATTAATGTATTAAAAATGTGATTCCCCCAAATGGAAGTGACTCTCCATAATTTGTTCCCCACAACTTAAAGTGTTTAGATTTATTATTAATTCTTCTTATTATTCTTATTTGTTAAGATTGTTAAATGTTTAGATTTATTATTATTATTGCCCCTTTAGAATATAATGTATTCGGTCATGTAACTTAGAACTGTTAAGAATATAATCCTATGTAGCCAGAAACAGCCCCCCCACCCCCCTGTGCTCCAGGGCATGCTCAAGCTTGTGCAAGGGGCTGCTTAAAATTGACATTGCAGAGATACATTGTAACAATGCATTGTCAAGCCACTAACTCTGCTATGGGAGCCAAGCCCTGTAATAGACTAAGGGCATTGTTACATAATTGACGCCTGTTCTCTTTAAAACATTGTAACTTTACTCAGCACTCAGAGAATGTTTTAAGCAATACCACCCAGAAACTTTTTGTAACTACAACTCTGATATATGTAAAGTTATTATTATACAAAAATATTGTATGGGAAACATTAACTAAGGAATGTATGTAAGAGAGAGAGTGCTTGGATGATGAGTGAATGGTTCTGAGAGGTGCCAGCCTGAGAATACAGCAACAAAGGTCTGAAGAAGGCGTCAGGTGCCAGTGCCACCAAAAGGCGTCAAGTGGAGAAAACCAAGTACTGGAGGTCCACCCGATGAGATCACTGACCAACACCTGGCAGCCACCCTGGAGACATCAGCATGATGCAGCAATTTCCATAGAAATTCCTATAAGAACTGGACTAAAAAACTATGGAATCAGAGTCCAAGGTTCTGCTGCCAGCCTACCAGGAGCTTCAGATGCGCATCTGATCACAAGCAACTTCCAGGCTGGTAACTATACACAGAACTTGAATGAATGGATGTATGAATTAATGGTTATATGAATGAATGGTTATATATATATATATATATATATATATATATATATATATATATATATATATATATATATATATATATGTGTGTGTGTGTGTGTGTGTGTGTGTGTATAAGGGTTAAGTAGTGTTAGGAATAAGTAGTTAAACAACGTTGTTTGCTTCTATCTTTTCTTTATTTTTTTATTATTATCTTTACAATAAATGTGGCTTTTTGCCTTATCCCCCTCATAAGATCCTGCTTGCTTTTATTTGGTACAACATCCTTGGCCTCGGATCAGGCTGCTGACAGGCTCTCTGGGATGGCTCGGAGTTCCTGGGTGCAGGGCAGGCTCTCTGCAGGCTTCTGGCTGCCGTTGTCCTCCTCCTCCTCTTCCCCTGTGTCAGGGGCAGGGCCCTCTGCCCCGGGGTCGATGATGACCAGGGGGAGACGGACCATCTGACCCCCGGGATGCAGTCCAGGGCCTCATAGTAGGGGCAGGCCTCTGGGTCAGCCCCAGGTTGGGAGGCCCTGGTATAGGCCTGCCGCAGTTCTTTAATTTTGCTGTGAACCTGCTCTTGGCTACACATGTGGCCTCTGGTGACCAGGATGGCAGTGATGCAGCTGTAGACAGCCACATTCCTGCACCTAGTGCGGAGATCGTGGGCATTGGAGGCCTCCCCCCAAATCTCAATGAGGCCCACGATCTCTGCACTTGACCAGGAAGGCGCCAGCCTGGTCCTGGGGAGTGGTGGATGGCTGGGTGGCAGCGGGTGACTGGCTCATGGTGTGCCAGGTGCACAGTCTGCTGGCTGTGTGCTGGAAGGCTGGCAACTGGCACAGGCACTGTGGCCAGAGTCTGCCCGTTTAAGGGATCCGGGGCTAGGGAGAGAGCAGACAAGTTTTCCTGGTTTGGCCCAGAGTGGCCACCAGGGGGAACTGGGAAGGGCTGGAGGCCCTCTAATTCGAAATAAGTGTCTACACAGCACTTATTTCGAATTAGCTATTTTGAATTAGGTGTTATTCCTTGTAGAATGAAGTTTACCTAATTCGAAATAAGGGCTCCGCTATTTTGAATTTATTTCAAAATAGCAGATTGTATGTGTAGACAGCTATTACAGTTGATTCGAAATAATGTCTGTTATTTCAAATTAACTCTGTAGTGTAAAAATACCCTTATATATTATTTAGTTTTCTTACAGGATGTATAGAGACATCAAAATTAGCACTTCTGCTGTAACACCTGTTTAGTGACATAACTTAATTGAACATTTACTATTAAAACCTGGAAAGCTTTTAATTCCCAATAAGTCCTATGTGGTAGATATAAGCAAAGCCTAAATTCACTTATACAGTACTGTTGATGCCCAAAACACATTTTCAATCCTTTTCAGACACAAACCACAGGGGAGAGTTCTTTTCTGGAATGATTTGAAGCCAATCTTAATGAAGAGACAAGGAAAACTGGAAAAAATCATTTTGAAGGAAGGACTTGAAGAAACAAGGTATTTTGACAGACAAGAAGTTGAAAGCTATTCCATGCATAGCAGGTAACATGAAAGAAGGAATGAAGCCAGTTCTGGGACACTGAGATGGAGAGAGAAGTAACAATGGAAGACTGTGAGTTACAAGGGAAGAGTGAAGGGAAATGAGATCCTGTAGGTATTGCACATTAATGCTCGGTTTATAGTCCCGGCTATCTCTAGACTATGTTCTGTTATTGAAAGAAGATATGCAGATTCCACAGGAATCTTTTGAAAGAGAATCTTTCGAAAGTGAAAATAGTCTGGATGCGTTTTGGGGGGTCTTTTGGGAAAAAAAACCCTTTTTCGAAAAAAAACCCGCTCTTCCTTTAAAAATGAGGTTTACACGGGGTTTTTTTGAAAAGGAAAAAACTGTGTCCAGACTACCTTCACTTTTGAAAGATCCTCTTTTGAAAGTGAGATCCTCTTTCGAAAAAAAAGTTTAGACATACCCCTGGAGACAGTCGACCTAAAATATACAACTCCATCAATGAGAAAAGCATAGCTGGAATTGATGTACCTTAAGTCAATTTTCTGTGGAATCACCACTGCATCATCATCTCTGGGTAAGCGTAGACCTTGTCCAAGGGAGAAGAGCTACAACTGACAGGAAGTCAATGAAGAGATTCAAAGAAGCAGATGTAGCTGGAGTAAGGGGGAAAAAAGTCAAATTACAATAATTAAGGTGAGATAGAACTGTGGAATTTTCATGTAATAGTTGCTTTAATAGCAAAAACATATGAATCTAACATATCTACAAATCTATAATACTAGTCATAATGAGACTATCACAATGGCAATGGAACCTATCCCCCAACATAAGTGACCCATCTGAAATATACTCATGGGCTGTGTCTACACTGGCATTCCTTCCGGAAAAGGGATGCTAATGTAGCACTTTGGAAAAGGCTTTATTTTCCAGAGAATCATGTCTAGACTGGCGCTTTTCTCCGGCTTATCTCCAAGCCGGAAAAAAGCGGCAGCCATGTTAATGCAAATACCGCGGGGGATATTTAAATCCCCCACGGATTTGCCTATTCCAAAGTGCTACATTAGCATCCCTTTTCCGGAAGGGATGCCAGTGTAGTCACAGCCATGAAGTTTTACTTTCATTTAAAAAAGACCCCTAATGAACAATGATATTTGCAGGTCAATTGGATAGTGCTTTCACTATATCTGAGTTTCCCCATGCCTTACTGAGAAAAAAAACAAACGGTGCTTCACCACCACCACCACCACCCCCTCGCAAAACAAACAAGCCAGCAAAACACAACACATGGGCTTTATTCACCCATGTTATTCCACTTAAAAACTATTTTAAATTTATTGAATATAACAAATTAATCCCAAAGTATGCATGTAGGCCTTGATCCAGCATAGGGTCTATGCACATGGTTAATTTTAAGCACAAAAATAATCCCATTGAAGTTAATGGGACAACTCACATGCTTGAAGATAAACATGTGTTTAAATGCTTTGCTGGATTTGGGCCATATCCACATATTCCTTTTCTTTTTCTCAACTAAATTTTCTGTATGCTTCAGATTATTATCTGTATTTCCAGCAGTGATTAACTTGAACCCACGGAAAGGGAATTTATCATGCTTTTTATCTGCTGCAGGAATTAAACAATAAGCAATAATGTATTTCTTTCTAGGGGGTTGTCATTCCGGTATCAACATTCACCTATCTGAAGTAATAGTTACACAAACAAAAATGAATTTAAGAATATAAATGTCAGTTATCAATGTTCCAAGATTTATATTGGAAATCTCTAACCGTAAGTCATAAAACAACGCACTTTTACATAGTGGAAATTAAATACAATAGTAAGTGTTTCCATTTTCTTAATGCACACTGAGTTCAAAGTGGAAATACTGCAAAAATGTATTCACTAACCTTTGATCAAATACAAACTCACAAATTATTTCAGATAGCATTTGTGACATTTTTTATTTTATTTTTATTTATTTATTTTTGCAATCAGTACCATGGTGCCATGATTCAGCAGCTTCAAAAGGTTTAATTTCATTGTCTTCAGTACTGCTAAATATCATTTGCTCTGGTATCAGTGACAGCATAATCACATGCTATGTAACTTATTTGACCTATCAGACAACAAAAAGTCATAATGCATGAGCAAAAATAGATCAAATAGAATACAAAATAGTGCACCAGCAGGCATAAAGACGATTGATTGGAAGTCACTGACCCAGATACCTACCCCTGCAACAAATCCCATTGCCAACTCTACTCACCTATCTATAAAAGCAACAGCAACACAGGGCCTAACCACATATGCCACACACCATCAGGGGCTCATCCAGCTGTACATCCACTAATGGGATATATGCCATCAAGTGTCAGCAATGCCCCTCTGCCATATATATTGTCCAAACTGGACAGTCTTGGGGCCAAGGGATAAACGGTCTCAAATCAGACATGAGGAAAGGTAACACACATAAACCTGTAGGAAAACACTTTAACCTCCCCGGACATTCAGTAATGGATTTGAAAGTAGCCATCCTTCTAAAAAAGAATTTCAAGACCAGTTACAAACTGAGATATCTGAATTGGAGTTCATTTGCAAATTCAACCGTATCAGCTTAGGATTGATTAAGGATCTCCATTGGTCAATGCATTACAAAGGCAATTTCCCCTCTCTGAATAGTCATATGTTCACACCAAATGCTATGATTGACCCACTGCCACCTAGATTTGATTAGCTTCATTAACACAAGCTACTTCCTCTTTGTACATTCTCCTGTTTCTGTAACTTCCACTCCAATTCATCTGATGAAATGGGTTTTACCCACAAAAGCTTATGTCCTAATAAATCTGTTAGGGTACATCTACATAGCAACATTATTTCGAAATAACAAGTGTTATTTCGAAATAGCTTAGTCGGCATCTACACAGCAAGCAGTTATGTTGAAATAATGTCAAAATACTGTCAAGCTGGAGGACTTCTTACTCCAACTCATGGTAACTCTCATTTCACAAAGGCTGTGTCCAGACTCGAGGGTTTTCTAAAAAAAAGTAGCCTTTTTTCGAAAAAGACTTCCCCTGTGTCTAGACTACAGCCGCTTTCTTTCAAAATTAAATCGAAAGAACGCGGCTTTTCTTTCGATGGCGGAAAACCTCATTTCACGAGGAAGAATGCCTTTTTTTGAAAGTGCTCTTTCGAAAAAAGGCGTTCTTGAATGCAAACAGGGCTTCTTCGAAAGAGAGCATCCAGACTGCCTGGGTGCTCCCTTTTGAAAAAGCGGCTTGCTTTTTCGAAAGTACTGCTTGCAGTCTAGATGCTCTTTTTCGAAAGAGGCTTGCAGTCTAGACGTAGCCAAAGTGTAAGGGAAGTCGAAGTAAGAGTGTTTTTCCTTCCACTTCCTGCAGTGTAGACACAACCTAGAGCTGAATTAAGGTATTTTGATTTAAGCTACACAGTTGATGTAGCTAAAGTTGCATAGCTTAATTCAACTTTAGCCTTGCTGTGTATATGTACCCTAAGGTGTCACAGGATTCTTAGTTGTTTTTGCAGATACAGAGTAACACTGTTACCTCTCTGAGAATTGTATTTTTCTGTGTTACTCTCATTTTGCCTTTGAAAAAAAAGCAACAAAAAGTTCATTTTCAGATCTAATCAGTAGTATAAGACATGCTGTAGTTATAAGAGAATCATCTCTGTGAATATTTAGGTGGATTTTTGTCAGAATATCTCAGTGATGACAAAACTCCTGTCACTGCTGTGATGACACGTTATTTTATATGATAGTAGTATTCCTGATATTACCGACATCTTCTTTGTATCCTCAAACTCAGATTCTATGTAAAGTGCTAAAATAATCTATTTTAATATATGATGGTGACTTGCAAGAAAAGGCAATTCTGATTACATAGATGTATTTGAGGTGGAGTGGACAAAGGGAGCAACATAAAGTCATTTGGAAGATGTAAAAATTAATAAGGGTTTGGGATGGCTATACATTGATGGTAAGGGGTTTAACTAGAGCAGGCATTGTTTTTTGAGCATTTTTTTGTTTGTTTTTTGTTTTTGCAGTTTGAAAAGATAGCTAAAAGGATTGGCCAATGCAGGTATTATCCTTTCTGATGTATAAATATGCTCTTTCCTCCCATTCTTGCTGGCTAGAAAGATAGTTGCACTGAACGGTGTCTTTTTTGTTTTGTCTTTTTACTTGCTCTGTAAAAATACTTTCACGGTCACATTCTTTGTAAATTCAGGAACCTGCTGATTCAAAAAGTTTGTAGGGTAAAAAAGTGTTAATTTAATTAGAAATGTTGTAAATAGTAATTAGGCGTGGTATAATAATATTTATTACTTGCTTTTTAGTATTTATTGTATAGAAGTTAACATTACTAATTTTTTAAAGTAGTAATAAATGTGTAAATTAACATACTAAAATAAATAAATGTGTAACAGGGGCCAAATTCTTGCTCACTCTGAATGTTGTGTTGGGAGTCCGGGGGGAACAAGTATCTGCAATAAAAAGGTCTATTTACCCCATCTGCCCGTGGTTCCCCTGTTTCTTCTCTAACAATGACTACACTTACTCTTCTTTTGATCCCACAAAAGCTACTATAAATTCTTCTGATCTCAAAAAGCCTAACACCCTTTTAGCCCTGCAGAGATTGTAGTATAGGATCAGATGCATGCCCATCTTGGCTGAAATTTATTCAGAGGTTATATGTTTCAGGATTGGTCAAAAGATTTCCATCTCATTTTTCCCAATGGTAACATGGATTTTCAACAAAACAAAAATAGGTGGACAGTGTCCGCTTTCTTTGACAATGTTCACATTTTCTTCAAAGTGTTCAGCCAAAAACTAAACATTTGGGGCCATGTTTCAGCATTCTTTTGTCAAAAGAATACAATATGCCAAAACGGCTGACAAAGCTTTAGCTGAAAACTATAAACAAAAATTTCTGTTTAGGAGGCTTTCAGTATTCTGACGGCAACTAAGGTTTTCCAGAGAAAATAAAAACCTTTTCTGGCCAGCTGTAATGAAGGGTCTTGTGAGGTAAGGCTGAAGGCTAGAAGACAGGAAAATCTGGAAAAGCAGTATTGCTGAAAATTACTATACTGAGGAGGCAAAGACAAAAGATATGGATCAGAGGAATTGAATTGTTTTAGGGTATGTCTACACTGCAGTGCTATTTTGGGATACCAGAGGTATCCCGAAATAGCTTCCCTGTGTCTTCACAAGCTACCTATTATTTCAAAATATTTTTCGAAATAACAGGTGTGCTATTTTGGCATCCCGGTAACCCTCATTTCACAAGGGTTAAGGGATGACTCGAAATAGCACTTTATTTTGAAATTTGAAATAGCCTATTTAGAAATAAACTCGAAATAATTATGCAATTTGCAAAGCACAAATCACATATCTTATTTTGAGTTTAGAGTGCAGTGTAGAACTTAGGGATGGATGTACCTTCCCTGACACTGATCAAATTCCCTGATCTATGTTCTATTGCATAGAACTGAAAAAGGAAAGAACTCGGTTTGTTTAATTTAGAAAAGAGACGATCGAGAGGGGACATGATAGCAGTTTTCAAGTACAGTAATTCCTCATTTAACATGTGCCTGCTTAACATTTTTTCACGGTAGCATGATTTTTTTTTAGGAAACGTTTTTTGAATTACATGACCGTCCCCGGAATTACACGATTTCCCCAGCCGGTCCATTGCCGGCAGCTGCGCAGGGCTTCCCCCGCCTCCCTGCTGCAAGTCACATCCCCCTCCTGCCCTAGGTCACAGCCCAAACCCCTCCACTCCTTCTGCACCCTAGTCCCCTTCCCCAGGTCACAGCTGCCTCCTTTACCCAAACTTTCTCTCATACTCCACACCCTCTTCTGTACCCCAATCAGCTCCCTTCTGCATCCACCCTCCATCCCAGACCACACACCTCCTCTATTAATATGGAAGAGTGCGGTTCCTGACCACTTTCTAAATTCTTGAAGTGGCCCCCCATCAAAAATTATTGCCCATCCCTGTCTTAAATACTTTGGGGGCTTACCACAAACTAGAGATGTTGATGGGATTCATATGTCTTTGGATGTAATTAATCGTAACATAACAGTACAGTTCCATAAGATCCATATTACACCAAGCAGTATTCTGTTTGCATATCTGACTCATTTCATGTGAAAAATCTGTGAGATTAAAAGTACCATAGAGTGAAGATGAGCATAATGGAAGCAAACACATGTGGAAAACATTACCATTTAGGGGTGGGGAATGAAGTTTCAGTGAAGAGAGCGTATTTTGAAATGTATGAAGTAGTATTTTGTCCTGTTCACTTATCTAGACTGGGCTATAAATAAAAGCTGCACCTGTTTATACTGCACAGCACCAGTATACTTCCAGTGTTTAGGGACTCACTAAGTCCACCCTTCTGGAATGGAGTGCAATACACCAGTAGACACTATATCTGTTCTTTTTTAATAAATGCTGAAGAGATGTTGCAAAAATGTGATGTACATAACATTTTTCTAAATGTCCTCTGCAATCTAATTATTGGTTAAATCTCCTTACTAGCCCTCCAAGAAATTACAGTAAAACAAACTCTTATTCAACAAGGCTGTTTTTAAAAATAATTTTAACAGGGAGGAATTTTCCAGTAAGCGTTGGGTTTTTTTGGTCTGAATTTTTATTACTTTATTTGACATAAAATCACTTTCTTTTCAGGCAGGATGTGTCAATATGATGTAGAGTATTTTTGTCTTCAGTTAGATAGTCTCTGAATATGACCTACATATTCCACCAGCAAATGCATTTACAGTGATCATAGAAGTAGCTCAAATAAATCTGAGGCTTGGTTTGGCTTATACATGAAAAAAAATCAGATGATTATGCAATTTCCCTCCTCCTTTTCCAGGACCACCTTTCTATAACATTTCTTCTAAGACTAATTATTTTCCCTCCCTTTGACTTCATCCTTCCCCTGAGCCTGAACTTCGCCTTCAGCTGCCTCTCCCATCTCTTGGAGCCAACTTTGTCCTCCAAAAAGTCCTTGCCCTCCAGTAGACTCCTGCCTTTCAAATCATTTTATTTTGGATGCAGCAGATATACTGTTTCTCTACTTGGTTTGGCTAGATGTTCTATTCAACTCTTACATTCTGAGTGTCCCTGAGTCAAGCTTTCTTATGTGCCAGATTGAAGTTATACAAGAGATAAACTCAGCATGGGGTTTATTGGAGTTTGGGACAGAGTTAGAGGTTGGAGTGAATAAGGAGACACATTTATATCAGCCAGATGTATGGTTCACTTGAGGGAAGTTATTGAAATTCACCCTGAATTGCGCAGCTGTACTTCAAAGTTTCTTGGGACCGGATAAACATTCCACCCAAGCCATATACTGGAAATCAAATAATTGATTGGAAATCTTGGCCCATTCAGGGCCAGACTAAGCCACTTTTGTTCCGCCTGAGTAGAACCTTACTTCACAAAAAGTTTCTCTTAAGCAAGGCAGCTCCAGGCACAGTAGAGTGCTACCCAATGAAAGGATCTGTCCCACGGAGTACACAATTTCTATACAAGTAACACGCACAGAAAGTTCTTTTGTCAGGCTAATAGTTTAATATAATCTTTTAAAATATTGTACAGGTTGAACCTCTCTAGTCTGGCACCCTCAGGAACTGACTGGTGTCAAACCAGAGAATTTCCCAGAACAGGGAGGTCAATATTGTCTAGCAGCATTAAAAAATACTTCCACTGCTTACTGGGCTCTTAGTAGACATCAGGGCTACATCTACACTGGCCCCTTCTCCGGAAGAGACATGCTAATTTCGAACTTTGGAATAGGGAAATCCACGGGGGATTTAAATATCCCCCGCGGGATTTAAATAAACATGTCCGCCTCTTTTTTTCCGGCTTGGGGAAAAGCCGGAAAAGAGCGTCTAGACTGGCGTGATCCTCCGGAATAAAGCCCTTTCCGGAGGATCTCTTATTCCTACTTGCAAGAGATACTCCGGAAAAGGGCTTTATTCTGGAGGATCGCGCCAGTCTAGACACTCTTTTCCAGCTTTTCCCCAAGCCGGAAAAAAAGTGGCAGCCATGTTTATTTAACTCCTGCGGGGGATATTTAAATCCCCTGCGGATTTCCCTATTCCAAAGTTCGAAATTAGCATGCCTCTTCCGGAGAAGGGGCCAGTGTAGATGTAGCCTAGGGGTAAATTAGAGCTAAATAACAGCACAGAACACTGAGAACCAGGACAGGTAGCTGTAAACAAACTTTGGGAACATGGGAAACTTGACCACAGCCATGATAAATGGACATCTGGAAACCTAAAATCATGCTGGACCACAGATGTTGATGGACCAGAGTGCCAGATTAAAGAGGTTCAACCTGTATTTCTAATATGCTCGCCACAAAATTAGGATCATTTTCTGTTGCTTTCTTTACATTATGCAGTGTCTCATTCTGCCAGTAGAACTAGCTGGAAAATTTCTGATGGAACATTTGTCAAAAATGCCAATTTATTGAAGACAAAATATTTCAAAGAAATGTTTCCATTTAAACGAAATATTGTTTTTGAAGAAAAAAAAAGAAAAACAAAGGAAGAAGGGTATCATTTTGACATTTCTAGAACTGATGATTTCAATTTCTTGTTTCAAAATGGCTTTTCATTTTATGGTATCATAGGTATCATCGGAGGAATGAAATCTTTCCCTTTAGCTGTCTAAATATTTTATAAAATTTCGTTTCATGGGAGATTTTTGAAAAGTTAGCCTTTTTGTTCCATCTCAAAACCGAAATATTATGAAATCATGGATTTTCATGCGAAATGGAAATTCAGTTCCTATGCAGTTCTATCTGCTAAAAACTCTACTTTTATCCACTTAGCCACAATTCAAGAGAACTTAAGATATTTTATTTTTCTGTGACCATGTCTCTTTGCGTAGATTTCCAAAGCTGAGAACAGTGGCTTAAGGACACAACTTCCATTAATAATGAAGGGAATTGGGGAGCTAAATATTTATTAACCGTTGGGTGTCTTATGTATGTAGCCCAATCTATAGATGATGTATTAATTATATTGTTATATTATATTGTTATATTACTTAAGACTCTCCAGGTATCTTAGGGTATGTCTACACTACAAAGTTAATTCGAACTAATGGACGTTAGTTTGAATTAACTTTGATAGGAGCTACACTAGCACTCCACTAGTTCGAACTTAATTCGAACCAGCGGAGCGCTTAGTTCGAACTAGGTAAACCTCATTCCACAAGGACTAAGCCTAGTTCGAAGTTACAAGTTCGAATTAAGGGCTGTGTAGCCCCTTAATTCGAACTAGTGGGAGGCTAGCCCTCCCCAGCTTTCCCTGGTGGCCACTCTGGCCAACACCAGGGAAACTCGTCTGCCCCCCTCCTGGCCCCAGACCCCTTAAAGGGGCATGGGCTGGCTACGGTGCCCGTGCCAGGTGAAAGCCTACCAGCACCCAGCCAGCAGACCCTGCACCTGGCATGGCTTGAGCCAGCCACCCGATGCCCCCAGCCCTCCGCCTCTTCCCAGGACCAGGCTGGCGGCTCCCGGGAGCTTGCCCGGGACCGCAAGAGGCGGCACCCACCTGGTCAAGTGCGGACATCGTGGACCTCGTCCACGACCTCCGCACTAGGCACAGGAAAGTGGCCGTCTAGAGCAGGAGAGCTGCCAGCCTGGCCACCCAGGAGTAGGTTTGCATGAAAATCAGGGTGGTCCACTGAGACCCCCGACCCTGAGCCCTGAGCTTACAATGGCCGTAATGGGTCACACCAAAGGTCCATCTAGCCCAATAGCCTGTCTGCCGACAGTGGTCATGCCTAGAGACCCTGGAGGGGATGGACCGAAGACAGTGACCAAGCCATTTGTCTCGTGCCATCCCTCTCCAGCCTTCCACAAACTTTGCACAGGGACACCACTCCTACCACCTGGCTAATACAACTCCATGGATCCAACCTCCATGAATTGATCTCACTTATCTTTAAACTCTGTTCTAGTTCTAGCCTTCACAGTCTCCTGCAGCAATGAGTTCCACAGGTTGACTCTTTGCTTTGTGAAGAAGAACTTTCTGTTATTAGTTTGAAGCCTGCTACCCATTCCTTTCCTTTGGTGTCCTCTAATCCTTCTATTATGGGAACAAATGAAGAACTTTTCTTGATGCACCCTCTCCACCCCACTCGTGCTTTTATAGACCTCTATCATATCCCCCTCTATCTCCTCTTTTCTAAGCTGAAAAGTCCCAGTCTCTTTAGCCTCTCTTCATATGGGACCTGTTCCAAACCCCTCATCATTGTAGTTGCCCTCCCCTCTCCCACCCTCTCTCTTCCCCTCTCCCACCTCCTTTTCCCAGTCTCCCCCAGTTTTGTTCAATAAAGAGAGATTCTATTTTTGAACCCAATTGTCCTTTATTTTGTACATCAGGAAGGGGGGCTAAGGAGGGGTAAGTGGAAGGAGGTGAGGGAGGAATGGGGTACGAGCCCCCGATGGGGAGGACTGGGCTGGCTCTGAGGGCTTCTGGGGGTGGAACCTCTCCTGCAGCCCCCCAATTGCCCCTTTCCCCAGATGGCAGCCTGCAGCAAGTGCAGCCGGTCTGATGGCCGAGTGCTGTGATGTGCCCAGTGTGGGTACTCCAGGCAATCCAAGCCAGGACTGCTTAGCAAGCGGGGCACCCCTGAGAACTGTCTGTCCAGGGTGGGGGTCGGGTCCCTTTAAGCACAGCCCTCGGCTAGCCTGAGACAGCAGTTCCACACTCTAAGTCCTATTCTGATGCCCTGCCGGCACTGCTTCCGGCCAGCCTTAACCTCGGTTCACGGTCCACTCTGTGTGGACATGCTAGTTCGAATTAGCAAAACGCTAATTCGAACTAGTTTTTTAGTCTGGATGCGTTAGTTCGAATTAGCTTAGTTCGAATTAACTAATTAGAACTAAGTTAGTTCGAATTAGCGCTGTAGTGTAGACATACCCATATTGAGGGCTGATAAGTTCTTGTCCCAATATGTGATCTAGCATTTATTCAAATTATTATATAGTTAGGAATCCAAATGTGTACAGTGCAGCATTCACTCAATAGGAACTTTTCTGTATTTACAAATACATTTATTAATACATTGAGCACAGTTGCAAATACTCCCGCTAAGTAAGGTAGATGGAGGCACTGCAGCATATACATCTGCACATCCATAAACTCATACCATCCCTTCTCCAATAACCTAAAAAATTAGCCATCATCTTCCTCATCATCATCATCACCTTCTCCCTCATCACTAATGGCTATCATTTTGGCCTCTCCCTAGGACTACATTTCCTTCTACTTCCACATGACTTTTTATAATATGTTCACACTGATGCCACTGTTTCTGAGGCATATTCAGTAGGGGTATTTCCCCCTTTCCTTATTTGTATTTCTTCATTTTAATGATGTTGGAGTGTCCTTCTATAAAATAGCATATCAGTAATCTCAATTTATGATATAATTTAACTCTTTAATATAACTCTTTACCGTGGCCCACTTGTGGGTAAGTGTCTGCAGATGTAGCTCAAGTACCTGTCATATATGTTAATTTATTGTCAGGACATTTTTTGTGGTTAGATCATGTACCTGTGGTCAGAAATTCACCTTAAATACTTTCTTTTCAGCTCCCCAGTACAGAGAGTTTTCTGTTGGGCCATTTATCTGTTTAGTGTTCACAGGCCTCAAGCCTTAGGCTAACTTAACAAAGCTAATGTCTTACATGACACATGCCAGTAGGTTTCTTGCATTACTCCTGAATATAATGTAAAGCAGGGAACATAATAAAGGCAAGCTAGCCTTCTGGGCTACAAGTGTGTGTCATATTTAGATTTTAAAAGGCAAACTCAATTAATTTGTTTTAAGAATAATTTACTATTAAAACACATGAAGTTTTACTATGCTGGATATTTTTATATAGCTGTTGATCTCAACGAATGGTCACATTGGCCATTTGGTTAGCATTCATGGAATATATAGAAACTTACATTTTGTAGAGTTATATTAATAGGATACATATGGTAGGCTAATTACATTCCAAATGCTTATTGAAAACATACATTATATGGAGTTTTAACAACTCTGTTGAAGAACTGTATCTGTTTACGCTCAACCATTTTTTTTAAGTCATCCATTGGAATTTCATATACCATTATTGCCAAACTATATATTAGACACTCTGGGTGTAACTGAATCAACCCTATTACTCTTTGCAGATGTAGAGCCCTGCTCATTGTCCTTTGACAAGGATGTGCAGAAGTGGAAGAGACAATTCCAGAGGGACAAGAATTCTTAATTTAAGCTAGGAGAATTTGCAGCAATAAGTCAAATGTTCTTTGCACTAAACTGGCTGTGCTGTCTATTTGAAATATACTAGTATCGCTCATTAATGTCAACAGAAGTTTTTCATCCATATAGAAAAGATAACATACTAGTAATGGGCCAGTGTAAAAGAGTTTGGAAGTTTGTTTTGTGTAAGCATCCAAAAATGTAGCTGTGTATCTGAAATTCATATAAGTTTCTGAATTCATCAAATTATATTGATGAAACTAAGAAAGGTAATATTGGTTACTTTTTACTGGTTGAATTCATGCCCTGAAAGAAAAAAGAGACTCTGTATGTTCAGTTCTTGCATTTTTATTTCTTTATAGTGGCACCAGAAAGAATCTGACCAATTTAGTCTTACATCACTTCTCTCCTAATTTCTTCAACAGCATCTCTCTCTCTCTTTTTTTAAGAACCTCTGATTTTCAGCCTGAGGATGATATAATGCCATAAGGCAGTGGTTCCAAATATTTTTGATACCAGGGACTGGCAAACACATTTACTAACTTGTGGTAGACCGGTAACGTTTTGTTTGCATATTTGCATATTCATTATGCAAATAATGAATATGTGCCTATGCAAATAAAGTGTTACCAGACCACCAAAAGCCATGGTCCCCAGAGTTCCCCAGTGTCAGCCCTAACTCCTAGAGACCCCTACCTCTCCAATACCCCCCCCAGCGCCAGCCACTGACCCGAGTCCCCTGCACGCTCCCCCCCACCCCATTGCCAGAATCCCACCCTCAGAGACCCCCAGTGCCAGTCCCCCACCCCCAAATGCCTCAATGCTAGCCCCAGGCCACTTAAAGCCCCCCATAACCAGACCTCCTAGTACCAGCCTCCCATTTCCAGAACCCCACTAAACCTAAATCCCCCCAAGTGCCAGACCTCAATCCCCAATATTAGACCCATCCCCAGAGCCCCTCAGTGCCAGCCCTGCTCCTATAGCCCCCCATTACTAGCCCCACCCCCAGAATCCTCCCAGCTCCAGCTCCCCACCCTAGATGCCTCAGTGCCCCCCAATATGAACCCCCTGCCTCTTAGAGCCACCCACCCCCAGAAACCCTAAGCACTAGACCTGCCTCTGTAATCCCCAGTGCCTGATCTGCCTCCCACAGCTAGCCCTATACTGTTTCCCACTGCCAGCTGAGCACTGCTGCCTGGATTGCGGCTATTCTAAGGCTGCTGTGCTGGGCTCCACATGGCCATCCTGCTGTGCAGAAAAGAGCTCTTTTGAGTCCAAGAGGAGAACACACCCCCGCCCAGTGGTGGTTGGCTGAGAGGTGGGGCAGAACACATGTCTTCCAACAGCCACAGTAGGAGGGGAAGCTGTGGGCAGTGTATCCCAACCCTAGTCCCCAGAGTTGCTAGAGCCCGACAGCAGGCCGCAGACTAACAGTTGGAAACCGCTGCCATAAAGTGTTTCTATATGGGGGACCATATTCCCTAATTTCAGGCATGTTCCTACCCCACAACAATAAGATGTCTCTTTACATCACCCTAAAAGGAAATATATTCTCTGGTAAAGTTTTCATAATGATAAGGAGACATGAGCTTCAATATAGATGTAAAAGTTGGAATCTTCTGACCTTTTTCTGACAATGTTTTATACAGAACGGAACTTCTTTGAAGACATAAAAATACAGAAATTCTGTACTAAGTTCCCAAGTTAAAATTGGGTTAATTCCATTGTTAAATATGCAAAAGGGCTGTTATTGGTGGCAAGACTACAATATTTATGTATGAATGAAGTGAGAACAGAGTGAAAAGAACAGAACTTTCCTCAAAGAAAACAAAAAATATCTGCTTTTATTCTCCTTTCACCTGTTTTTTACCTAGTGGTGCAAAATTATATCAAGGTGAGATAGAGATGAGATCTCTCTAAACACGCCTGCTTTGCCGAATGCATTTCTGAAAAGAAATCATGGTGCCAGATTTTCCAGGGACCTTTGTCTATATCTCCCCTGTTCTCTAATGTGGCAGAAATACCAGGCTCTGCCGTATACTTACATTGTGTGAAGGAGTCTCAGGTAATTAAACTAACATGGATCAACATGAGATCTATAGTCAACAAGCAACCAACCATTCACAATCCCATTGTCAATGAAATTCCAGACGTAGCCTGTTTTACCAAGCTCTGGCTGATTGATGTTTTGAATCATTTATTGGCTCACCAGACCTTTGAGTTATTTGGTACATTATAGGCCAACGTGAATGCAAGTGCAGTGTAATATAGGTTAGACTAATCCACAGTATGCTATGACAGGGTACATCAACCACACAATGGAGAGTAGGGAGTGAGCTCTGCCCAACTGGTTGAAAAAGCCCCTCCCCCACAGCTCTGCTGGGCATGCTCCTGGTGGAACCAGACTATAAAAAGCCCTGGGGCAGCTCAGTTGGGGCTGACCGCTGATGGGGAAGGAGCCGCTGGGATACCTCCGGAGAGGAAGAGAGACCAGAGCTTCCAGCAGAAGTCAGGCCAAGAGGTACTATCTGCAGGGCCAGTGAATTATGGGGAGGTGACAGGAGAGACATCCGGCAGATCCCGGCAGGAAGTAGCCCAGGGTGGGGGAGTCACCCCAGAGCACTCAGCGTGTTACGGCAGGATTCCCTGCTGAGTGTGGCAGCAGCCTCTGCTACTGCCTACAGGGCCCTGGGCTGCAATTCAGTGAAGTGCGAGGGCCCAGGTCCCCGCCCTCTCTTGTAGCTGGCATGAAGTACCTACACACCTGTGACTTAGGCCTCAATGCCATAATAACCCTGATATAAAGGCCTGCAGATTGACTTTGGCCCACGGGCCATATTAACCCTGATATGAGGTACTGGGGAATATATTTTGGCCAAAGAGCCACATTAACCCTGATATAAAGGCCTGCAGATTGACTTTAGCCTCTAGGCCACATTACCTCTAGCGAGAGGGACGAAGGAATAGACACTGGTCAGCAAGTTTTATTTACCACTATAATGGCCCGTGGAGGGACTTTGGCCTCTGGGCAGGATCATACCTAATAAGAGGGGATAAGGAATAGACTTTGGTCACCCAGACATATCGGCCCTGCCGTAAGGGCCTGCGTATGGACTTAGGCCATGGAGCCATATTATGTCCACCAGAGAGGGACCCTTTTAGAGACCCCAGCACATAGGCCTCAAAAGGGGGCTAAGCTTGAGGAACCTCCAGGGAAGGTCACCCCTTGACAATGCCATTTATTTTAACTGGTCATTTACAATCATAAGAGTGTAAACACAGCCAATGAGAAGATATTTCAAATGAAGAAAAGTAAACATCTGACTGTCAAGTTTTGGAGAATTCACTGATGCAAACAAAGGAGATTAAACTCACTGGCAAAGGAGGGAGAAAATAAGAATTAAACATCTTATGCAAAAGAGTTAGGGCCATAGTGTATCATTAGAGTCCCATAGATTATTCATATTGATTTGATATTTTGTTATTAATAAACTTGGTGTGATGTACTACAGAAAGAAAATATTTATCACCTCTCGTTCAGTATCTTCAACACAAAAGCTCTTCACTTCCCAAATAATTTTGAGTGTTTCTTTGCTTCAGAACCTTTTATAAGTTTATTAGAAAGAAACATTAAAGCTGAAACATTTAGGGCTGGGGAAAATAATGATCTCCTCCTGAATCAATGAGCATGTTTAACATCAGGAGCAAAAACCTATGAAACTCTGGAAGAAACTGGAGAATTCACTGAAGATAGTTGTTTGGACAAGAGAGAGAGCTGCTATTTATTCTCAGTTTCCATTACTATTAATAGAGGAACCAGTTACTCGCCTTTTACCAGGAGGTAGTTAGGGGAGGTTCCATACAGATAGTGACATAGGAATTGATGTTTACTTTGTATTTGCATCAAGCTGTGAGACGTATAAAGAGATTTATGGCATTCCTTAAACTTTTACATCAGCATGTTTGATATATCTGTTTTCTCCCAGCTTTTTTGCTGTAAGTATTGCAATTCACTTTGCTAACTTCCACAATGGGACTCCATGCACACCAATGATGTAGGGTCCATCTGGTGGGGAAAGTTGGCTACCCTATTTCTAATCTAATCTGATCATATTTCAAGGACTGGGTAAGCAGGCAGTACATTTGTAACCCCATGAATTTAGCTTAGCTAGGAAAAGAGCTCCATTTTCTGGTTGGCTTAGTGGACTAAGGAAGTTTGACTAAAGAGAAATGCATTTAAATGGGAGAAGGGGGAGGGAATTGATTTTTTCCTATGATTCCACAGATTGACTCTGTCTCACTCTCTCTATTTACAGCTAAGAATTTTCAGGTCTCTTCTCTACTTTGTGTCATGTGCTATTACAACACTCATCATATATGTGCTGATTACAACTGAGATTTATATGTGTCTCAAATGAGATTGTTTCAAGATAAATGTATGCTAAATGATTAATAAGTCACAGTCAAGGTATTTTTCTCCAAAATAGTTAGAATTTAGAGGAAATATGTCTACAAATGTAATGAGAAAACATTGAGAAGTATATTGTGCTGTTTATTTAACTACTGACTCCAAGGGAGACTTTGAGGACAAAGGAATTAAAGAATAAAGCCCATAAGACAAATGCTGCCCTCGGATTCTTGTAGGTGTCTCCTACTTAAATCAGCCACATGAATTTAATGGTTGGATTTGGTACAGGAATGTGAATATACAACCAAAAGGAACAATTGGGCAAAGAGGAATACCACATCCCAGCTGTCATCCAAAGGTTAGCTCAAATAAATGAAGCAAAGTTCAGCTCTAAATGTACTTAATTATTATAATTTGGCATTGAACATACAACCCACATAATTTTTGAATGCAGAACTGGTGTACAGTAGTGGTATTATAATCTGTGCCAAAGAATACCGACTCCAATTGACTCAGTGTTAAATATTAACATTTTTACATGTTGAATGAGAAGGTCAAACTATTTTCTAGTTTCAAAACTCTGTTTTTCAAAACTTGCTAGTGAACCCTTTTCAAATGCCTCCATTTCATTTGCAGAGAAACTCTGTGATCCAGCCATTTTCCGATCAGATCTTTGAAATACACCTCCTGGTTGCTAGTTATGATTCCTAGCAGGGTCTCCTGACTTTGTTCCTGATCAGTGCAGGCAAAAATCATATGAATATAAATATCTGACCTATAAATACTGGTAAATTTTACTAAAAATATTCATACTACTAATAAAATAACTTGCTAATACTTAGCTCTTATATTATATTTTTCATGCATAGATCTCAACACCCTTTACAAAGGAGGGGAACATCACTACCCCCATTTTACAGCTTAGGAAACTGAGGCACATAGGTCCATCAACAGGCCAGTGACAGAACTGGGAACAGAACCCCATATATTGTATAGTTTCTTCATCTAGTTGGACAGAACAGTACTTTAAAATCTCATTTGCTATCTATTGCTTTGCCATCACTAAAAAGCAGCAATCTCCAAATGAAATGCTACAATTCTTTAGATGCACATAGAAAATCAAAATAATGGTTTGTCACAATGAGGCTACGTCTACACTGGCATGATTTTACAAAAATGCTTTTAATGGAAATCTTTTCTGTTAAAAGCATTTTCGGAAAAGCGCATCTAGATTGGCAGGATGCTTTTCCGCAAAAGCCATTTTAGCGATCGGGGCTTTTTTGCGGAAAACAGTACAGCGCTGTCTACACTGGCCCTTTTGCGCAAAAGTCTTTCAGAAAGACTTTTGCCCAAACACGAGCAGCATAGTATTTCCGGAAAAGCACTGACAATCTTACATGAAATCGTCAGTGTTCTTCCGGAAATTCAAGTGGCCAGTGTAGACAACTGGCTAGTTTTTTCCAGAAAAGTGGCTGATTTTCCGGAAAAACTTGCCAGTCTAGACACAGCCCACAGAAAAACAGAAATCCAAACAAAGTTCCAGGAGATGTTTGAGTCAGACAGAAAAATAAATAAATTATCTATACCGAAAGGTGGCTAGAACAACAGTTAACTCCTCCACATTAGGGAAAGGGACATCAGACCTTCAAATGGTCACAAAAGATCAGGAACTTGAGTTTCTATGTAAGCTAAAGAACAGCATCTCCAACAGTACAGGCAGTCCCTGGGTTACGTACAAGATAGGGACTGTAGGTTTGTTCTTAAGTTGAATCTGTATGTAAGTTGGAACTGGTGTCCAGATTCAGCTGCTGCTGAAACTGACCACCAGTTCTGACTTACATACAGATTCAACTTAAGAACCCCAAGTCAGCTGCTGCTGAAACTGATCAGCCGCTGATTCCAGGAAGCCCGAGGCAGAGCAACTGTGCCTCGGGCTTCCTGTAGTCAGCGCTGGTCAGTTTCAGAAACGGCTGACTTAGGGACGCCTGGGGCAGAGCAGCTGGGGTGCTGCTGGGTTGCTACAGTAGCGCTCCTCGGCGCTACTGGACCAACCCAGTAGCACCCCAGCTGCTCTGCCCCAGGCGTCCTGATTCAGCCGCTGCTGAAACTGACCAGCAGTGGCTGAATCAGGACGCCTGGGGCAGAGCACCTGGGGTGCTGCTGGGTTGGTCCAGTAGTGCCCAGAGTGGCGCTGTGGGACCAACCGGCAGCGCCCCAGCTGCTCTGACCCAGGGTCCACAACAAAAGCCTGGTCTGCTGGGGGGGAGCACACTAGCTGTGCCCCCCCCCCAGCAGACCAGGGACACGGGGAGCAAAGCTTTAGCGGCGGGGTGTCTGCCTCTGAGGCTTTGCTCTGGCGCAGGAACCGCCGCCGCTGCGGCTTTGCTCGCGGTGCCCCTGCTCTGCTGGGGACCGTCTCCAGCAGACCAGGAGCACCGCGAGCAAACCCGCTGGGGCTGCAGCTTTGCTCCCAATGCCCCTGGTCTGCTGGAGACGGTCCCCAGCAGACCAGGGGCACCGGGAACAGCTTTTCTCGCCCTGGAGGTCGAGGTGGCTGACCGCTGCCTTCGAGCTCCGGGGCGAGAAAGCTCCGTTCGTAAGTGCGGATCCGACATAAGTCGAATCCGTGTAAGTCGGGGACTGCCTGTACAGCATCTCCTAGTATCATTCTGGGTTAGCTGTTTAAGAATTAGAACTGACACTGGTGTGAAGGCCATATTGCACTGTAAAAGTCGTACAACCCCACTGCAGCCATTGATTGTGGTCTTTGATTCCAAACAGAACATCCATGAGTAGATCTCCAAGACATGTCCTTTATCAGCGTATCCCAGAATCAAAATTAATGGGAGTTTGTCATTTAATTCAAAAGGTTCAGGAACAGAATTGTTTTGCATTTCCACTATCCGTTATCCTCAGAAAGATCATATCTGACCAATCAACTTAGAGACCAGTGCATTCAATGAACTATGAAATGGATTGGGAATAACTTCTGTTTGCTAGCTATGTTTAGGCATGTTCACAGAGGGTGGAGTGCATTACTCCACCATTTACTATTTCCAAGTCAGATTTTCCATTTAAATTTCAGAATAAAGATATAAATTACACTGCTCAAAGTTGTTGAATTTATCATTTCTTTAGACACACATTCATTGTGCTTTCTTGTTCTGTACGCAAGTCTCCGCTGAATTAGATGGAGGAAGTTATGATCAAAATCTGCATTTGGAATGTGATCCAGCTTGTGTGTGTTTTGTCCTCCCATTATGATCTATATATTGATCTAATTTCATTTAGTGACTTACTCTATATATGAAGAAATATGTTCTAGGTGTAGAATTGGAGTATCTCACAAGTGGAAACTATGGCAAAGCATAAATGAAAGTCATTGTTCAGCTGAAATACAGTAAACTATTGGAATAAAAAATTATTAATAGAACAAAACCATTTATGGACTGAATCTTTGAACTGCCAGCCTTTTTAGTGTTACTTTAATTGTTTGTGTTCCAAATAATAAAATAGTAATGATATATTCAGAAACTCAATCTAAAATAAAGGTCTAATTTATTTACCGTGGTCTTAAATGTCTAAATGATATTAAAATACTTAGCTGAAGGACACAGATATGACATTAGATATGAATATAGGTTAGATTTCTGAATTACCCCTCTTCATTAAATTCAGGAGGATTCTAATTAATACTCTGGGTTGAATTTTGTTTTGTACCCAATTGTAAATGCCAAGTCATTCTTCAATTGAATGAAATGGCAGAACAATCAATGGCATCCATGGGAGGATAATATATTAAAAACTGGCAATAAAATGATAAATCACATGTTTGATACATATATATGTTTCTCTTATTTGTGACTCATATGCCATTATGAAACTCTACATAGGACAATCATGCAAACAAATGAAATCCTTACTGTCTCTTGCAATAATATTTTAGGCATAAAAATCTCAGTTTATCATATTAATAGCAAAACTAATACAGAAGTTGGTGATATTATATCCATATCAGTGTGATTTTAAAAGAAACTAAAATCTAGGTTTTGTTTTTCCTATCCAAGAGATTGGAAATGGTAGAAAAAAGAAAGGAAAAGGAACAGCTGTCAAAACTAGAGTGGATCTAAGTAGGTGAAATTTTTGGCAGATTTACAAGGTCTGCAACTTTATTCATTTCTATCCTTTCACATGAGAATCTTTAAGGGTATGTCTACACTACCCTCCTAGTTCGAACTAGGAGGGTAATGTAGGCATACCGCACTTGCAAATGAAGCCCGGGATTTGAATTTCCCGGGCTTCATTTGCATAAGCGGGGAGCCGCCATTTTTAAAACCCCGCTGGTTCGAACCCCATGCAGCGCAGCTACACGGGGCACGAACTAGGTAGTTCAAACTAGGCTTCCTAGTTCGAACTACCGTTACTCCTCATTTCACACCGTTCTGTTCCTTTCACCATCACCCCCTTTTAAAGTCCTTTACTGAGCCATTGATTTAGTCAATGGATGCCTCCCGTATGGAGTACCTGCACTGGCCATCAACCACAGAGCAGGAGCTGTAATATGCCTGCTCATGTATTTGGCACTATACCCATGTATTTTATGTATTGTAAGGGCCCTCCAGTTCCTCTCCTGCAAGAGGTACTCACAAATGTTTTTGCCAGGCCACCTGGTTGACTTCAGTGTTGATGGAACTGCCTTGTGGATATGATAGGTGGTGTATTACTGGATATTCTCTCAGTACTGTGGGGCAATTGATTCTTTTTATAATAATAGCTCCTCTTCCTCCCCTACCCCGGTCTCCTCCCCTTCCTATGTTCTGTATTGTACCCACCTTAATGCTCTTTTCCCTTTGCAATCATCCTCTACTACTCTAGCACGAATGTACTGAATGGGTACCAAAGCATATCTTGCATGTATGCTTGAATTCACAGGTGTTGTGAAGGAAAAAATCACTGTTATTAAATGCCGGTAAATATTACCATGCATCTCATAGTGTATGGAACAGGCCACTATCCATGTGAATTCCTGTTCTCTCCATATATATTGTATGCCCATCTGATTATATTGAGATTCTTAATGCAGACTGGGCTTCTCCCCAGATAAGTTGATACCATAACAGCTGCATAGATAAGGAAGGCAGCCTCCCAATTTCCCCATATTCTAGGCACCCTACGCCACTTAGGCAACTCCTCTCGTTTCCTCTGTCTCAGCTTACTTTCTGCAAACGCACATTTATTGCTTCGACATATTTTTACATGGAAGTCCCTTGAATGAATTCATTGCTGGGACCTCACCAGACCCTTCCAACAGCTCCTCCTCTTTCCCATCCAAGTCCTTTGAGCTGGAACCTTGCCATTCACCTGCTTCACAAGAGGACTAAGGTGGGCTCTCAGAATGCGGGGGTATACATTCAGGAGTCAGCTTGCAAAGTAACCATTGCCTAAACTGTATTATTTTTTCAAACAGAACCCGCCTCAGACGTTATATATCAAACTGATTTCATATCCATATCCACACATTTCGCACATTTGATCCAGGTTAGATTTATATGTGGACTGTTCCTAGGCAAAATGCTGACATTGTAAAATGTGTGTATATTCACAAGCATGTGTGTCCAACAAATTCAAATTTACTATGCTTAGGTGTATCTGATTCAGACGTCAGTATTAGTTTAATAGAAACCTACAGAGTAATATATACTAACAAAAAGGTAAAGAAGAAAAGTAAATATACAGTACAGTAGGGAACAATCATTTACTGGGCTTATACTAGATGACCTAAGTTCTTTGCCATATCTAATTTCTACAATAGTATTTTGTCTGGTTCCATGAACATGTTACAAACAGCATTTACTTTACCAAGTCAGAGGGCTAAACATTTTGAAGACAAAAATGTCTTATGATATCAGCTGATTTATATGCCACCTGACTATTTTACAAATGACAGTTAATGAAAAAACAAGCGCCAAAGAACATATAATCACTTTTATAGGCTTTTCTCTGTATATTTATGATACACTGAGCCTAGTGTGAAAACTGATAGAAATGACTTGAAAGGAGCTGATATGACAGAAAAAATATTTCAATCTCAATGAGATAATCAGTTCACTGAGGGCTTTTCGACACCTTTTGATTTCATAGAACTAAATGTTACCAGGGAGCAAATAAATCAGAACAGTATACCGCTAGTAACTACAGGATAGATTCTGCCAAACTAATGCACATGAAATATTACCTACTTCTAGACTGGTCAAACTAACAAGTCAGTTGAATCATTCCAGGAATAAGGTATCACTCCACCTGAACAAGGATGGTAGCAGGAATGACTGTAAAAGGAATATCTGGTCTATTGCTCACATGCCTCATGGTCAGCTAATATATATTGTCATCAGTGGGATTACACATGGGAATGACTATTCGCTAATGTGATTATTGTTCATGATCTGGCCCAGTGTAGATGTAACAGAACAAATATAGGCACTATATAACAATCATGCATAAAAGAACATTATTACCCAGGATATATGCAGTGGATTATCAGACAGGGAAAAAAGCACACATCCTGGCTTTCAGACAATCAAGTAAAGTGAGCTGCTCACCACAAACCCACTGAGCTAACATTTTACTACATCAGCAGCTGCTCTTTTTACTTGATTTTGTCTAGACTTTCTTGCATAACTCTGCCTATTCTTCAGCTCTTGCTGCTTTCTTCATAGTGCTGGTAGAGCTCTCTCTGCTGCTGGTGTGCCCACTTAACCATAAATCCATAGCAATCACAATAAGCTTTCTGATTTAGTTTCAAAATTTCGGTCATGCTCATTTGGGGCAGTTTGTGATGGAATATAATTCACCTCATAGTTACAGGGAGATGGACTACCTTTCAGGCCACAGACAACTATATGTGTGAACACTACCCAGGTCAACTTCAGAGGAAGAACATTGGAAAGGGTTCAGTGGTGCATCAAAGATATTAGCCAGCAGGGAAGCATGCTGGGCATAGACAGTTTTCAAAAACTACATAGAATTTAATCTGCTGAGGAAATGGAGGGAGGTTGTTGACCAGTTCCTCCAGACTTGATTTCTGGGGAGTTCCTAGCCAGATTCTCCACTGGTGAAAATCAGTGTAGTTCCATTGACTTCACTAGAGATACATTGATTTGAGCCAGTGGAAGATCTGGCCCTTCATTGTAAAAATTCTCAGTAATGGATCATTCTCATTAAAAACACCCAGAGAGTGTCATTTCATTTTATATGAATGTAACTTTTTGCATCTTTTAAGGCCTAGGTGTGAAAAACAGCCAATGTCCAGAAATTAAAACTAAATAAATACATACAGAAAAATGAAATAGATTTTAAAAGGGAAAGAGAAAAGCAAAGAGAAAAGAAAACAAAAGGTGGCATTCACACAGACCTTAATATAGGCAGTGCAATCTGTAAATCAAGCTGAGCTCTTTGATGGGAAAAATTTCATTCATATATGTCTTCTGTATCACCAGTTTAATATAGCCAGTACAGAACTCACTTCAAAGCCTATGTACTAAGTTCCACTTGAGTCCTCAAAATAAGATTGAAATGGAATTTAAAGGAACACATAGTTCTAATGGTCTCTGAACAAGGTAAATGTCACCCTTTCATACAGAAAATTAATGTATGCTGTATAATAAAAGGTATCAGTCACATTATATATAGCATCTACATCTCAGCTAAGTACCTTCCATTTTGGTTACACGTGTTACTGATAGAGAATAGAGACTTTTTTTTCCTGGTAAATTGTAACATGCTAAGGTGTTCAAGATAGAGGTTGTAAAAGAGGCATTTCCTAAATGTTATTATTTTTTCATATGGAAGTTTCTCAGCTATTATAAATAATAAACTTCAAATAACACTTCAGGAGACTGGATAGACCGACAAAGATGATTTTTGTTCATAGCTTTTAAATGCTCTGATTTTTTTTTAATGCTCACTTACAGTTTATTGATTTTGAGGGTAGTGGTAAATGAAGTAACATCTGTATAGTCTGGAAAAGTTACTTTATAAAATTATTTTTCCACACATGCAGGCAATAAAATTGAGATGTCAGTACAAGATTGAGGTTTCTATCCTTGCAGACATGTGTTGCCACTGACTTCACTAGGAGTAGGGTCAGCCCCTATGTATTGAAATCACTACAGATAAGTTGATTTAGACCATATTTGAAGAAGTAATGCATATAGTTATACTAGCAAACCCTCCTAGTGTAAATACAGCTTTTTCCAAGTTAATTTTTCTAAAATAACACTTTGATTTATGGAACATATTAAGGTATACAAGCAAATTATAACTTTGAATATATAAAAGAGTAGCCAAACAAACAAACAAAAGAACCAAAGAAAAAAGCTCATAATTGTACCTGATGTCATTATACTAGCAAAAATGTTTAGTGTGTAAGGGTTTTACACAAATTGAGAATTTGGTTTGATAGCTACATCTGTCATAAAAATACCTAAAACAATTACTTATACCTTACAAATAACAAATGCTACTTTTTTTAAAAAAGTGGGAAACTTAAGCTGGAGTTTCATTCTGTTGAATGAATTTATCAAAGTAGCCAAGTGTTTCCTTTTCATTATTATTAATCACATAAAATCACAGGCCAGCCTCATGGGGGTGTATTATTTATATTAGATATGACCTCCTTAAATCTCCTACTGTAGTTCATGTTGTGGCAAACTAGAAACAAACTTTTCTCAGTAGTTCTCAAACTATTAGTTAAAATTAAATAGTAATAACCACCTGAGTAATAACCCAACTCAGGCCTTGCCAGGATTGGAATTGAAAATAAAGATGATGTAGTGCAGGCGACATTATTTTTGCAGCTTACCTGAAAACACAGATAATTTCCCTTTAAAGCTTGGGAATCATCAGACTGCCAACTCACATCTAAGGAGCTCAAGTGGTATTCATAAATACAGAAACTTAAAAAAGGCCTAATCTGGCAAGGTATTCTGGACCAGCATTAATATAAGGAGAACAACTTTTCCCAGCTGCAGCAAATGCTCTTGGATCAGCATTGACAGTGGTCTACATTGCCAAAGGAGGCATGGCCTATCAAAATTTCTAGCCACCTCCCATATCCTGTTATGAGGACAGCACCTGCTTCATACTGGCAGACCCCAGGAAAGGGAATTTCACCTGGATATAGCCCAAAATGAGCTCCTTGAAGGCTAAAACACCTAACACAGTAACTACAACTCATTCTGAGAAAAAAAAAACATTATATGGAAGTCATGATTTGTAAGGAGGCCTGATGTGCAGCACAGGTGCTTGTAGTACAGCTTGCACCTCTCAAAACTGGAATTCTCTGGTCTGACAACATCCGTGGTTCAGGTAGGCCAGCAGCCCACACAGCTCGTGGAAGCGGGCCCAGAGCCCATGGGCTCCTGCAGAGCTGGGATTGAAGGTTGAGACCTTGGCAGCTGGACCACAGCCAGAGCCAGAGCCAGAGCCAGAATCAGATCCAGAGCCAGTCTCCAGCAGCCCTGGCCTGCCCCCAACCATAGCTGGCAGAGTCAGCAGAAGGGGGTTGTAGTAGAGAACCTTTTCTGGTCCGGCAAATTCCCTAGTTCTGGACCGGTCAGCTCCCGTGGGTGCCTGATCAAGGAGGTCCAACCTGTAGTTATCATCTGTAGTGATTCAGCTGTAATGACTTTAGGAGAGTAATATTATCTTTGCCAACAATAAATCCAGGCATTCATTGTCTATCAGTCACCTTTCGATTGCAGCTATATTACAGTTCTGGCAGCCATGAAAGTTGGGTAACCTATTTCTGTGCACACCCTTTCCTAAGAAATACCAGTTTATTCACTATGTTCAATGACAGCAACCAAGTCTCAGCTATGTATGAGGGACATGCTTTGTGCACATGAAGGTAGCTACAAATAAATTACACTTGTAATTTATACCTTGTAAGTATCAAGAAAATCTTTCCTTTAAAACCATGTTGAACTTTTCTGGAATTGACAGCAAGCGCAGAGAACAGACAATAGTATGGTAAACTGATAGAATGTTACATGGCAGCTGAGATGGCCTGAGAGGTTTGAGAACAGCTTCTTGTTGGAACTTGCATTTCTCTTGTTTGGTAACCCAATGTTTCAGTTCTGCAATGATCTTTGCCTAAATTGCCCCTGCATTTGTGAGGAATCCCACTAAAGTCAATGGGCTCTCTCTATGTATTGACCATTACAGGCCAAAAGTCTGTAGACTGTCAAGATATACTGAAAAATCATTCTTCTCAGAGGCTTTCAAGAAAGAGGTGATACCTTAAGGAGGTATAATGGGGTGGCACTTATCTCCCGCAAGTGCCCACCCATTTAGCTGCATGTTGGTTCCTGCACTGCTTGCTGCCAAATGCCTCTTCGGCAACTCAATCCTTCAGCCAAGTCACACCCTCTGCATCACAAAACCCTTCTGGGATACTCTTGTAACAAGGACCCATCTCAATGCCGTCTGTAGAGAGTCTCTAAGTCTTTCCGTTTGTTTCCCCACTCAGGAGAAAGTGGTGCCTTCAGGGCCTCTCCTCCTGGAAACAGTTTCTTGCCCATAACTCAGGGTTTTATCTCAGTTCATTATAGTCTCACACTAGCTCCTCACACAGAGTTCCTTGTGGTGCTGCTGCTTCCTTAGCCAACTAGACAGATAGCCACTCACTCTTCACCTCTTCAGGTTTCCAGAGACACTGAGTTGACTCAGATCCTGCACCTCCTTTTATAGGGCCTTTCTGGCCCCTGGTTGGTCAATTTCTCCACACCCACTCTTGCCTCCTACAGGACTTCTCTATGGCCTTTTTTCCAGGGCAGGGTGGGGCCTTCTGATATAGGGCCTCAAGGACTGCTCCACCCCATCACAGGGGGCTATTGGGACTAAGCCGAAGTTAATAGAGTGGGTAAGCTGCAACATAACTGTTAGTCATGGACTGAGTGGGTAAGGAGAGGTGATATTCTATTTATCTGAACTTTGTGATTTGTTTTCACATTTTGCAAACACTCAGGGCCTTGACATCAATGAGCCCTAGTAGTAAAGCCAGGATACTCCAGTATTTAGAGAGCTAGCCTGGGAATTGTTTGACACACCTTTAGTTCCCTGCACTTCCTGTGTGAACTGAGGACACTCACCAAGGACCAAGGGAGTTGTAAGGATAAATTGCATCACAGAAATATGGGGCAAAAAGGTCTCTTAAGAAGTCATCTAATCTAGCCTCCTGCTTTGTCAAGTAGAACTAGATGATCTCTGACTTTAAAAGTGAAAAGGTGCTCAGATTGTGTGAGAATGAGGGCCATAAAATACCTAAGACAGGCTCATTTTTTAAAAAGTTAAATGAAACGGGATTGGCTAACATAGCTCCAGACTTCAGAACTATTGATTTATCTGGAGGTCAACAATCAAACATCCTGACTCCTCCCATAAATGAATTTAGGTAAGTCTTTCTTTACCTTCTAGGACTGTTACAAAGACTAATTAGCTAAGATTAATAATATTTTATTTATGTCTGAAAGTTCACTCTGTAAAAGTGTCCACATTGGGTCCATATTCATTGTTTATCTATAACCTCCATGCATTTGGAAATACAAGCAGATATTAGAAACATTTCTTATAATTAAGAAAAAATTGAGAGGAATTTGGGGGGTACAGGGATTTTGTTTTGTTTTGGTTTGGGGTTTGTTTGTTTGTTTGTTTGTTTGTTTGTTTGTTTGTTTGTTTGTTTACACGATCTTAACATGGAAATAGCAAAATATTTATCTGCAGAGTTTATGTTCAAAGTCAACTGCTATACTGGAAGTGACCTTTTAGTTGCTACCTCTGATTATAGTGCACCCAAGACATTTCCCTGAGAAAGGGCACAAGAAGGGCTGAGCCAGATGGCAATCTGCAATTCTACAGCTGCCTCAACACACTAATGTGTTGGAGCAGCTTTTAAAAGGAGTGATCCATTTGCATTATTATTTGACATCCAGTAATTAATATAATGATAAATTAAATAACTTGACAGGTGCTGTTAATTAAATCATCATTCTCAGTTTGCCTACTTAGATTATTGTTGTTGCTCTATATACTTTGTGTGGAGCAACATATTCTATGCTATTTGTCATTGTGCTGGTGACAGTATACAGTGATGAAGCTGTGATGACCAAAGTCCTGTTTAATGAACAAAACTTTTTGTAAAACAGTAACTGATGAATGGTGTCACCTTGCTGACATTAACCTGGTTTAAAAAGCAATTAAAGCTAACATTGTTTGAATTTCAATGAGGATTGGACCTTTGGGAATGAAGGCCAATTTAAAAATGGCCATACTGGGTCAGACCAAAGGTCCATCTACCCCAGGAGTGGGCAATAATTTTTGCAGGGAAGGGGTGGGGCCTAAACAGGGAGGGGTGGGGCCTAAACGGGGAGGGGCAGGGCTACCCCTTTCCCCCCCCTTCCCAAGCCACCCATGCCCTGGAAGAGGCTTGGCATGCTCCCCCACTCCCAGGCCAATCAGGGCCTGGGGGCAGGAGGAGTGCAGGAAGCCTCCTCCCACCCTGCGAGGAGCACATGGCACTTGCAAGGAGCACAAACCCACTGATTGGCTTCGGGGGTGGGGGAGTACACAAAGCCTTCTCCACTCTCCTCCCCGCCCTGCAAGCAGTGCACAGTGCTTCAAAGCACCATGTGCTCCTGGCAGAGCGGGAGGAGACTTTGCATGTTCTCCCGCCCCCAGGACCTAATTGAGGATAGGGGAGCAGCAGGACCTCTGCAGGCTGGATCCACCAACTTGGCAGGCCGGATCCGGCCCACAGAGGCCCTTTTGCCCACCCCTGATCTACCCCAGCATCCTGTGACAGTGGCCAATGCTGGGTTCCCCAGAGAGAATGAACAGAACAGGTAATCATCATGTGATGCCTCCCTTGTCATCCATTCTCAGCTTCTGACAGAGTGCTACCCACTCTGGCTAATAGCCATTGATGGGCCTATCCTCCATGAATTTGTCTAGTTCTTTTTTGATCCCTGTTAAAGTCCTGGTCTTCTCAATGTCCTCTGGCAAGGAGTTCCACAGGTTGACTGAGCATTGTATGAAAACTTCTTACCAATGATATAAAATTGTGTTTCTTCAGTAACCCTACCAGAAGATTATTGTCATTTTGACACTTTGAACTAATTTTCTTTTTTGCTACCATAAGGCTAACTCCTTGTCTGCAGTGGTATTATATGGAGGTATGGAGGAAGTGAAAGATGGACTTGCCCTGTTTTTATAGTACTCAAAGGATCTACTTGTCTTATGATCTATATTGCCCTGGCACTGGACAGAAAGCCTTCTCTGCTCCCCTCCGCAAGTAAATGCATTTCACCCTCTTGTTACCACCACCAAAATTAATGTAAGAAATTGTGATTCATCTCTCAGTTCAAAGTCTTGAATGCAAAGGATCTGATCCTATTTCCATTGAAATCAAAGAGATTTCACCATTGACTTGAATATTAGCAGGATCCATAAGAACATAAGAACGGCCATAGTGGGTCAGACCAAAGGTCCATCTACCTCAGTATCTTGTCTGCCCACAGCGGCCAATACCAGATGCACAGAGGGTATGTCTACACTACCCCCCTAGTTCGAACTAGGGGGGGTAATGTAGTCATACGGAGTTGCAAATGAAGCCTGGGATTTGAATTTCCCAGGCTTCATTTGCATAAAGCCGGCCGGCGCCATTTTTAAATGCCAGCTAGTTCAGACCCCGTGCCGCGCGGCTACACGCGGCATGGACTAGCTAGTTCAGATTAGGCTTCCTAATCCGAACTGGCTGTACGCTTCGTGGAACATGGAACGAGGTGTACAGCTAGTTCGGATTAGGAAGCCTAATCCGAACTAGCTAGTCCGTGCCGCGTGTAGCCGCGCGGCACGGGGACCGAACTAGCCGGCATTTAAAAATGGTGCTGGCTGGCTTTATGCAAATGAAGCCCGGGAAATTCAAATCCCGGGCTTCATTTGCAACTCCGTATGACTACATTCCCCCCCTAGTTCGAACTAGGGGGGTAGTGTAGACATACCCAGAGGGAGGGATCACAACAGGTAATCCTCACGTGATCCCTCCCCTGTCACCACCTCCAGAGAAACAGAGGTTAGGGATACCATTCCTGCCCACCCTAGCTAATAGCCATTGAAGGACCCAACCGCCAGGAATCTGTCTAGCTCTTTTTTGAACCTGGTTAAAGTCCTAGACTTCACCACATCCTCTGGCAAGGAGTTCCCGAGATTGACTGTGCACTGAGTAAAAAAAGTTGGTCCAACTCTACAGCTGTATGCTCTTTAAGAATGGTAGCCACCAGTATTTCCTCTAAGCTCTGAACCTCTGACTGGGTGGGTCTGATTAATCACCTGTGAAGCTGTGCTGCTGTGCAGTTTAGAGGGAACACTGGTGGCCACATTCTGATAGACACCCTTGGAAGCTGGATTTTTTTTTTAATTTAGGAGAAAATGTTTACAAAGGTGCGAGTATTTCAATCTTCCTCAGGATTTTCACATTTAGGCTGAAGCTGGAGAAAATAACCCACCTCTCTCTCAATCTGAGCTATTTAAATAATAAAGCCTCTGCATTTGCCAGGCATGTGAGCCCTGTTGCAGACAGTGATGTAAAAAGGCACTTGCAAGTGTTACCATTTTAGGGCTCCCTCTCTTCTCCCTTTTTCTCTCAGGGCACACCTACACAGCAAAGCAAAAGTCAAATTAAGCTACGCAGCTTGAGTGACATCAATTGTGTAGCTTAAATTGAAATAGCTTAATTTGGCTTTTGGCACTCTCTACACAACAGGGAGTTGACAGAAAAGCACTCTTCCCTTGACTTCCCTTACTCCTCATGAAATGAGGGTTACAAGAGTCCTCCAGGTCACCATTATTTCGAAATAATGGCTTGCAGTGTTATTTTGGAATAAGGTCAGTTTTTCTGAAATAACGTTGCTCTGAAGACATAGCCTCACAGCTGAATATATCCTCTGACTCTCTAAGGGTATGTCTACACTAGCCCCCAGTTCGAACTAGGGTAGTTAATGTAGGCATTCAAAGTTGCCAATGAAGCCCGGGATTTAAATATCCCATGCTTTATTTGCATCTTCCTGTCCGGGTGTCATTTTTAAATCCCCTTAGTCTGAACTAACTGCCCGCGGCTATATGCGGCAGTCAAACGTTAACTTGAACTAAGTCCTTAGTTTGAGTTAACTGTTATACCTCATTCCACGAGGTGTAACAGTTAACTCGAACTAAAGATTTAGTTTGAGTTAACGTTTGACTGCCGTGTGTAGCCGCGGGCAGTTAGTTCGGACTAAGGGGATTTAAAAATGACACCCGGACAGGAAGATGCAAATAAAGCATGGGATATTTAAATCCCGGGCTTCATTGGCAACTTCGAATGCCTACATTAGCCTCCCTAGTTCGAACTAGGGGGCTAGTGTAGACATACCCTGAAAGCTAAACACACTCATGCTATTTATCAAAAAAAGGAGCAAAGGAAAAAACCAGGATTAATATCAAGAAACGTTTGCACAATAGGGAAGCCACATACTCTTCTCTGCCACACGATGTATAGTTGAACACAATGGGCCTGAAAATAACTGAGATACACAAAGGAAAAGAGCAGAGTCTCCTAGTTACCTCCGGTTGCCCGCCGACACCACAAATTTATGAGAATAATGTCATACTGTTAAACCTCCATAGTCTTCATTTGCAACTTCGAATGCCTACATTAGCCACCCTAGTTCGAACTAGGGGGCTAGTGCAGACATACCCTTAGAGAGTCAGAGGATATATTCAGCTGTGAGGCTATGTCTTCAGAGCAACATTATTTCAGAAAAACTGACCTTATTCCAAAATAACACTGCAAGCCATTATTTCGAAATAATGGTGACCTGGAGGACTCTTGTAACCCTCATTTCACGAGGAGTAAGGGAAGTCAAGGGAAGAGTGCTTTTCCGTCAACTCCCTGTTGTGTAGACAGTGCCAAAAGCCAAATTAAGCTATTTCAATTTAAGCTACACAATTGATGTCACTCAAGTTGCATAGCTTAATTTGACTTTTGCCTTGTTGTGTAGGTGGAGTCAATAACCTAGTAATGGTATCAATAATTTCTACAGTTATAACTTTATGATATGCTTTTATCTTGATTAGGAACTGGATTCTGCCAGGAGCTAAGTGCTCTGGCTGCAGTGCAGTAAAGTGTATAAACCACTTGCTTAAGCATTTTACTATATCACAGCACAGGTAAAGAAAAAAAAAGGAGATTCAAAGTTAGATTGTAAATTTAAACTGTAATTGTGTTTCAAGCTTGTTGTTAGTATAACTAAAATCTTCCAATGTTTTGAATTGACCAACACATTTATAATCCTAACTCTACATTAACAATTGTTTTCCCCCCAAGGACTAATACTATTCCATTGCCTGGTTGGGTGATTCAGTCCTGCATGATCTACAGCTTGCTTCATAAAAATTGGTATTAGTTACTTGTTTTTTGGCAACAATTGTATTACAAATGGGACTCCAGCAGCCAAAAAATGCAGTTGAATATTTATGAGAATATATCCTTCCCCTTGCAAGAGGTTACCTCTCCTTATTAAAACAAATTCCTAGCTCTTTGTAAAACAAAGAAATATCTTAGCTGAGTTGTCTCTGATTATTTCCATAATTATAAATGATTAGTAAAGAAAATATCCTTAAAATATCTGAAAAGGGCCTGATCCAGAGGCCACTGAAGTCAATTGGTAACATACCACTGAACATCTTCTGCTGATTTCAGTCGGACTTTGATCAAGTTGTGGAATAATAAACTATGACACTATCACTGTGATGTATGATAAATTATTTACAGGTAAAAGAGAGCCCTTAGGTGAGCTCCATGGAGCATCACAACTCAATATTTTGAATCTAGCCTCCCAGCCCAAGGTGAGAGACTCAGGCTAGCAGTGTTTACACTAATGTCCTAAAATAGCTCTATGGACAGTGTTTTGACACTACAACTCCAACTGGAGCTCAGGGTTTGAAGCCGACCTGCCTCCTTAGGCTTCAAAGCCCAAGCTCCAGCTCGAGATGAGATGTCAAAGTGGCATATATTTAGCTATTTTTAGAACACTTCTCCAATCCCTGCTAGCCCAAGTTTGTCACCCCATCCTCGGTTTATAATACGGATTAATGAAGACAAACTAGCATTTCATTATCATTGCAAAGTGCTGTGCAGACATATCCATTGATCACAGGCTTAGAGATAAAAATCACCAGAGTGTCAGTAGCACGACTCCACTGAGGCAGGACTATACTGTCTGTGTCTTAGATTTGAGAGCATTCTGTTCCATTCAGAATTAGCAAATTAAGACTCCATCGCTATAATGAAAATTTTAAAAACAACTAATAGTCCTGGAACCCACCCTTGCAATCAACTGTAGTGCCGACTCTGTTCACACATCTATTCAAGCAATATCATCACAGCCCCTAACCACATAAGCCACCACATCAGAGGATCATATGACTGCACATAATTTCAAAAACTAGCTTGAAAGAGAAGCTGCAGAACTTAATTTAATTTACAAGTTTGATACCTAAAATAGAAGTTAAAAAAAAAAACCCTAACTGGATTAGCTGCTACTTTCCTAATGAAATAAAAAGCTAAACACTTAAGAGTACTTAGAACCTTCTCTATCAGCTTCATTTAGCATGGAAACTCAAACTGACTATTCTTTTCCCATGTTTTCCTCCTTTCCTTCCCATCCCCTCTCTTTCTCTATTCTTTGGAACCTGGACCCCTTAAACTCCATTCATCTGAAGAAGTGGGTTGTGCCCACAAAAGCTCATGATACCATCTACATGTTTTGTTAGTCTCTAAGGTGCTGCAGAACTAGTCATTGTTTTTTACGTTTTTTTTTTTGTATTAGGATACGTCTACACTAGTCCCCTAGTTCGAACTAGGGAGGCTAATGAGGGCAACCAAAATTGCAAATTAAGCATGGGCTTTAAACATCCCATGCTTCATTAGCATGTTCCCGACCGATCGCCATTTTGGAAACTGACTAGCCCGGAATAACTGCCCACATCTACACACGGCAGAGAAGCATGATTCCGAGATAAACCCCTTAATTTGAATTAACAGTTAAACCTGAGGTTTAACTTACAGACTAACATGGCTACCCCTGTTCTGAGTACACTAGAATATGATTGTGATGCTGGCATACCATGTATTCTCAGTCCAAATCACGTACGCATTAGAATAGGTTACAATGATTGTTGAAGGTACAATAATGTATTTGATGTTTAGACTTTATAAAACTAATCTGATGCTACTAGTATTGGTTCCATTAAGCTGTACCCTGTGATAATCAGCATACATTTATAATATGTATTCTGCTATAACTAAATAACCCATCAAAGAGGCCTTGTAGGATGCTAATGAAGGATTTTAAGGGGAAAATGTTAATTTCAAAACATGTGGCTATTATGCGTGATGACCAGATCATCTGAATATTCTGAAAATACTTTTGGGAAACTGGCCTCAGCCACCCCCTCTGCAAGGTTGCTTCGTCCCCGGCAGCCCAAACTGCCACATCCCTGGCCCTGATCCCACTACCTGGGCTCCTGCAGCCCCAACTGTGCTATTGGGGCTCTGGCCCCAGCTCTTGCCCCAACCCCAGTCTGGCTGGACTCCAAGCCATGAGCCCTCTTGTTACTGGGACGCCCAGCCAGAACTCCCAGACCTCTCTCATTTGGCAACATCTGTGGTCTGGCAACACCACGGATGGTCCTTGACCAGGAAGTCCTGGCTGGGAGCACCAGTGGCTAGAGGGCTGTCGGTTTGGAGTTCTGGGCTGAAACCAGGGCTGGAGCTCCGGTAACACAGCCAGGGCCACAGCAGCCCTGGTAGCCAGGAATGCAGCAGCCTTAGCAGCTCCAGTAACAGGGCCAGGGATGTGGCAGCCCCAGTAATGGGGCCAGAGATGCAACAGCCTCGGTGGTACCAGTACCGGGCTCGGGGCCTGGAATGCAGCAACCTTAGCAGCCCTGGTAGGAAACTAGGGACAGGGACACAGCAGCCTGGGCTGTCAGAGCTGCAGCAGCATGGCAGTCCAGCAGGGGATGAGGCTGAGGCAGGCAGAAGAGAAGGAGGGTAGGCTGGGGGGGGGGGGGGGGGCGGGAGAAGGGCTGGTATCAGGGGATCTCCCCTGGTCCAGCAAATTCCCTCATTCGGGACCACTCAGGTCCTGAGAGTGCTGGGACAAGAGAGGTCCAACCTGTACTGTGAATATTAAACATGTTAAAAGGCATCCTTTTCAGGCATGCCTTATAAACTAAAATTAACAATTAATGGTTAGAGAGAGACCAAATCAAAAATTCCAGAAGATATTTTTGGCTCTGCCATTGACTCACTAAATAAGCCATTTGGGGCAATTCATTTAATCTCTGTGCCTCATTTTTCATACCTGTGCAATGAGTATAATGGTAGTGTGAGCGCTCTTAGGAAATTCATCTTGGATGAAAGATCTAGTAGTTCCAGATCTCAGTCTTTAAAATAATTTTATTGGAAATGATAGCATCTTTCAAATCCATGGAACATATTAAACCGTAACTGAGTATTTTGTAATTCAAAAATGTTTGTAAATTATTTTGAGTTCAGCAGATTGAAGGTGTGAAAATGCAAATGATTGGTATAATTACAGGTAATAACAAAGATATTGATCTGGAATCTTAGCAGCAGCACTATTTCAAACAAATTAATAGGCACATGTTCAGAGAGAACATAAATTACATTTCCAACAAATTATTATTATGCAGTTAGTGCAAGTTTTCACCCTGTGGCCAGAAGTGAACTAGATGTTAAAGCAAGCATAGGATTTGAGACATTTCTCTCCAAGCTTCACTATCATGTGTATTTGTACATCTATATTTGTATGGAAATTTTACTACAGTTTACATGTGCAAATAGATTTATATATGCCTAACTGCTCATTTTCATACAGTAAAGTGAAGACTTGGGACTCATCTACTAAAGTTAAGCATGTCCTTAAGTACTTTGCTGGATCAGGGCCAGAACATTCAGCACCTTGTAGGATCAAGCCCTGAATGAACAATCACGGGTAAGTGCACATGCATAAGGAATCCATTTTGCACACCATCCATGAACTTCCTTTGAAAAGGCGTGTTAGGGATCATCCATCTTCGCTTAGCATTTCCTGGAGTCCCTTCCAAAAAGCAAGCTGAGTGGTTATTCCAGATTCATAGCCATAGAAACCGTGTGTCTTTTATCCTGCTAAATAGTTACAGCATGCATGGTGGCAGCCAAACTTACCCAAACTGCCCCAGCAGTACATCTACACGGAACCCGTAGGTCGAAATAAGATACGCAATTTGAGCTACAGAAATCGCGTCTCTTATTTTGATATAATTTTGAAATAGCTTATTTCAAAATCTGGCTCTGTCTACACAGCACCAGATTTTGAAATAAAGTGCTATTCTGAAACATCCCTTAACCCTCATGGAATGAGGGTTACAAAGATGCCAGAATAGTGCACCCATTATTTCAAAATAATGGGTGCATTTAAAGATGCGGAATAGTTCTTTCGGGATACTGCTGGTATCCTGAAATAGCACCGCTATCTAGATGCATCCTGACTGTGACCCACAATTGCCCTTCTTGGGATTGTTTTTCATTCTCAATATCTCCTCAATTCTTAGCCTTTTTAATCACATAGCTAGCCAGTGCTGCAATTAATGGTCGTTTTGAAGATCGGTTTATAATGTGAATAGGGTATTTTTCATCTTGAATTGGGACTGAGGCAGACTATTGATTTCACACAAGCCTCCTAAAAGCCATTAGATGGTAACTCCTTTTGGTCCTTACCACCAGCCTGCAACTAATTCAGAACAATGACCCATATTTTATTAACAAACCTTTTAAGCATCTAGTCCTCAGACACCCTATTTTTTTCTGTGCGGAATCTGAAATATTGAGAACATTTTCATAATTGAATGCAGCTAGTGTATTTTGTGCCAAGCTATTAGGTCATGCACATGACTCTACTGCACAGTTATAAAACAACAATGTAATATGCATAATGTAAATTGTCCACAAAAAAGTCTCCCAACTGTAGAGCCATATCCTGTGTTTCACTTTATACAACTTAAATTTTAAATTATGCTATGTTTTTACTATGAAATGACAATAGTAATCAATATGTCAAGTCAGTGTAGAAGTGGATGAGACACTGCCATCATTCTGAGTACATGTCAAAAGTGATACATTAAACATCAATCAGTAGGCTTTTCCTCCACAGAATTTTAAAAAAATCCATAAAGTACTTAAGGGAATAGATGTGTTACTTTGACAAAATGAACATTGGAATTCAATTTATGGTTTTAATCAACTGGATCTATATTACTGATTCAAATGCAGAGTTCTGATTAAAATCTGGAATAATTTTGTCAACATGGGTTAAATCATGGCTCTATTCAAATCAATGGGAGTTCAGAGATTGACTTCTAGGGGCCAGGACTTCTCTGCATAGTTTTAAAAGGAAAGCTGAAGAATGTTGCTCAGCTGTTCAAACCATGCATTGCCATCTAAGTGTTGTGGCAATAGTAGTGCTACTGGCTAAATTTCTTTTGGGATCAATGTGCTAAAGAATCCTAACAACAATGTACAAAATGCCACAGCTGTTGCATCTGTTTGTGTCCAGATTTTCTTTGCAATGTGCTCTATGAACTGCATTGTACTAAATGTCTTTTATATAGCTGTTGGAAAAGGCACTGCATTTCATTTGCAACACATTTGACATAAATTAAAATTTCATTATCAGTTTCTCTGATTCTTTTATAAAAATATTACAGTACTTTATCTCAACTTCAGAAAGATTGCAGCCATCTATCTGAAAGCTGAAAGAGGAAGCATTAGTGATGGTTATGTTTTCTTTGTACTGAATTTATAATAGGGATTAGTGAAGACAAACAAGCATTAATCTATGTGTCAGTGTTTAGCGGTTTTTAATATATGCTTATTTTCATGACTAAATGAGGTCTTAGCTGTGAGGTAAATATCTGATGCTACTCTGGAAGTGTATTTTGTTTGTAAGCGTTAGAGCAAAGGCCCAAAATTCATGTTCACAATTATGTTTATTTCAGAGCAGTTTATTCTTGAGTGGAAAGCCACATTTTCATAATCAATATAGACTGTGATGGTGATATTTTATTGTAGACTCCTATAACACTCAGTTAATCTTACTGTATGTTATTAGTTCTTCTGTCATTGTTCCCAAAACTGCAAGTTTTACTTTCAAAAAGTAAAAGGGTACATTATGAAGGATTTAAATACTATTCAAACAGTGGCCTCTTCCTACTTATATCCTATATTAACTTTGTTACAAAAATGTACACCTGAACTTACAGAACCTTCAATGTTGACCCAACACTTCAAATTAAGATATAGTAGTGCACTCCGGTGGTAATAGGGATACTCAACACACATTACATGTGTGCCCAAACACAAAATGGCCAATGTCTAACACCTGTAAGTATTCCTTCTCATTAAATTCCACATTGTGTTTCTTCTAAAATAGAATTCCCACTGCTTTCCTCTACACAAACGCATGGAAACAGATACACAAGACTTGTCTATGTGATCATTTATCTTGCAGTGAGCTGGGATGTAAACATACCCTAAGCTATCTTGCCAACCACTAAGGCTGTGTCCAGACTCAGGGGCTTTTTCGAAAAAAGTAGCCTTTTTTCGAAAAAACCTCACCTGCGTCTAGACTGCAGCCACGTTCTTTCGAAATTAAATCGAAAGAACGCGGCTTTTCTTTCGATGGCGGTAAACCTCATTTCACGAGGAAGAACGCCTTCTTTCGAAAGTTACTCTTTCGAAAGAAGGCGTTCTTCAATGTAAATAGGGCTTCTTCGAAAGAGAGCATCCAGACTCACTGGATGCTTTCTTTCGAAAAAGCAAGCCGCTTTTTCGAAAGTTCAATGTGCAGTCTAGACGCTCTCTTTCGAAAGAGGCTTGCAGTCTAGACATAGCCTAACTGTCTGCATAGACTCTGCTGCCATTCACTAAAAGTTTCCTAGTATGCCTTTATCTGCTCCCATTTCACAGACACTCAGGATGCAGAAGGCTAACACGGGGTAGATTTACACTCCAGATTGCAGTGAGCAAAGTGTTCATGTGTAGACAATACCTCAGAGTTTTCAAAGCTTTCTCCCTTCAGACACATTCAGACAATTCCCATTAACTTTAGCAGCTACACATAGGGTTGAACATTTAAACCAAAACATTATTTGCAAACATGTATTCAAATTCATTGCAGTCATGATTATGCCCCTTTTATTCACCATCCATGATGCTCAAACCTTCCCGCCTGTGCTTTCACATAGTTGCGGAATGATGGATATTCACAGGGCTATTTATATTTTTGTATAACTGTATTTGTATGCATACACTAGTATTCATTATTGGCTATTCACAGAGCTCATTAGAAATGTGTAGAATGTTTCATAGTGTTCATGAACAAAGAAAAAAACGTGATTGAATTTTCCCTATTTTTTTTTAAAGAAAAGCTGGTTAATTTATTATTCTCTGGTTTTTAAAATGTCAGTCATCCAATCCAGATGATGAAATGTCACTGAAGTGTCCTGGTGACACAGTTAGTAGTGATAGTCCAATTGATCATTATGAAAACAACATTAGGTCCTGATCCTGCAAAGACATGTCCTAGCCTATTTACAATACAAATCATAGTGAAGTTGCTTACAGTGCGTAAGGTAGTGCAGAAACAATGCAGAATCAGGTCTTTGGTCTTCAACACATTCATATGTTACATGTGAGTAGAAAGTACATTCATGAAAACTGAATTAGGTTTGTGGCTAATTCATTAATAGAGAACAAAAGTTACATTTATTAGACATTATTCCCATTCGGTTCTGTAGCCAATTCTAATTGTAGTGTTTGTCTTCAGTAGGAGCTGAAGGTGTACTGATAAGATGGTAAAGTTTTATATGAATTTTCCATGTAAAATGATGGAATAGAAATGTCAAACATTATGTATTTACTTCCTTATTATACAAAACTTTGTGTCTTGCAATAAATTTTCCATGAAGGAAAGTAGGGGATGGAAAGCTTTTTTCTCCATAGGACTGAGTATAATAATTACCAGCTCATATAACTCAATGAGATCACAAACATGAATGATCACAGTCTATCTTGGAATATATATGAAGTGTTCAAGAACAGAAGCTGAAGAAAATTAGATTTTTTTTAAAAAAATCTTCTGTGCATGTAAAATAGTCATGGGGAAGGGTAGATGAACTCTGACCTATAATGATCCCAGCAGCTGGATATAATGGCTTCTTCTAAAACAGTGGAGTTCATTAATCAGCCAGAGCTTTCAACGAAAGAGAAAGTTTCTTCAAACTGATGTCTTCAGTTTAACTGAATACATGCTAGGGAGAATACTAGAGCCCATGAATATTAGCTCTGCTTCCATGCAGGTTACAAAACTTTCTTAATCCTTTTCTTTTAAGGCAACAAAAGTTACATAGACAAATAATAATTAATAAAACAAATAAAGTTAATTGATATATAAGGGTTGGATGCATGGAAGTCAATGTTGTGCATTTTTCTGAGTACACTTTGGCAACTACACAGGTATTAAACCTTAACATGATGTCTTTGCTTTGAATAACTTACATCAATTGCATCAATTCTGGGTTAAAATAGTTCTCCCATTTTATAGACAGGGAAGCAAAGAGAGAGAGAAATAGGAAAACTTTAACATATAATCCATTGGATCTGTGAATCATCTGAAAATCAGGTTCTCACACTAATTTGCTATATGATGATGGGCAGATAAATTAAATTATCTTCATTTACCCAGCTTTTCAAAATGGAGGTACTTATAATTGACCTATTTCACAAACAAATATGGAATACAAATACATTATGTTTGTGCAATGCATATGTAAAAAATATTGTTATGGCTACTCAGAAGAAGCTAGAACTCAGAACTTCCAGTCCTCTGCTTATTCTTCAAAGAAACAACACTTTTTGAAGCACTTCCTTAATCTTTACCATACCCATCTCTGGAACTTTTCAAAATTCAAAACCTCATATGAACATAACTTTGTACCCTGTACACTACTTGATGGAAAAGTGACTTTTCAGAAATTCCACATCTCACTGTGACTAATTCTCAGAAAAAAATAGAATTTTGGAAAATCCTAACTGGATGATTAGAAATCACTGTCAATAAAATCTTGGTGAAACATTTTTCAGCAGCATTGTCCTACCTCTTCCTGCCTATTTTGCAATGTGACCTGCATACTTCATAAAGAATATTCATATGATTGGTTAGAAGAACCGATTACAGTATAGGAATAATAGGTTCCCTCCTCTTCTGGGATATATTTCTCCATTGTTTTTTTGATACCTCCCCACCAAGACAAGTTCAGCTAAGGCCCGATACCTCCAACAAAAGCCTCTAGGTTATTGTAATTCCATATCGTTCTCTAATAAGTGCTATGGTTTCAACCCATAATTTAGCCAACAGTGTCACCTTTTTACCCTCTGATGAGGGCACAATTTACCATATTTTTGTTTCTATCCTTTTTTCAAATAATTTTATCAAACCTTTAATCATTAATGCATAGATGTTTTTCTTCATTTTGCCCTCAGCAAAGTCCATAAAGCTCATCCATATTAAAGATAGCTGCATTGTGACTGAAAGATCAGATATAGAAGTACTGTACTGCTAGTGCTGTGATCAGGTCACAAGGGGAAGAAATATGAGCGCTTAATCCTTAATAACCTCTCACTCCTAGTTTTGTGACCTTTTGTTTGCCTTGATTTTATTTTACATAAATAATTAGGTTTCTGTCTCTAGTAGGCATAAGGTCCCTGGAATCAACAGCAATATAACTATGCTTTTTATACTTACCCTCATGTATTTGAACTCTGAGTATTGTAGCTGCTGACTGTGTAGCAAGGGTTGCTCTCACATTGAGCACAATCTTATCCTAGATGATGTCTGGAATGAAATCAAGATTTTATTCTTCTGCATTCAGGCTTAATTTATCTTTAGGCAAGGGGTCATTTTTCCCCAGTTTTATTGTTTGTCCCTAGCTACATGTAGAAGGCTAGAGTAGAAGACAGAGTTGTTAGCAAATTACTAAACCATTACAATTGTGTTTGTTTTCTTTTCTGATTTTATGTTACTTTTTTGGATATGTGCAGCTATAGAAGAGACCCTTGCTAATGTTTTCTTTCCAAAGAGTCAAATAATATATGTATTCCTTTGTTATTTTATGGTAAGTTTACAAGTAACCTGAAGCCATCACTGTAACCAGAAATAACTCCAGGCCTGATTTTAGTTAACACTTTAATTATTTTAGTGTTTTTTATTGTGGCCACTGGAACTATTTTATAGGAGTTTGTGAGCTTCAGGGGATAGCCAAATTAGTCTGTTAGGCTGTGTCCAGACTCCATGCCTCCGTCGACGGAGGCATGTAGATTAGCCAGCTCGGAAGAGGGAAATGAAGCCGCGATTAAAATAATCGCGGCTTCATTTAAATTTAAATGGCTGCCCCGATCTGCCGATCAGCTGTTTGTCGGCAGATCGGGAGAGTCTGGACGCGATGCCCCGACAAAGAAGCCTTTCTTCATCGACACAGGTAAACCTGGTTTCTCGAGGCTTACCTGTGTCGATGAAGAAAGGCTTCTTTGTCGGGGCATCGCGTCCAGACTCTCCCGATCTGCCGACAAACAGCTGATCGGCAGATCGGGGCAGCCATTTAAATTTAAATGAAGCCGCGATTATTTTAATCGCGGCTTCATTTCCCTCTTCCGAGCTGGCTAATCTACATGCCTCCGTCGACGGAGGCATGGAGTCTGGACACAGCCTTACAGAAAAAAAAACAGCAAGCAAATGGTCTGATAGCCCATTTCTGTTCTTCTGTTCTGAAATTTGATTTGTCCTTTTCATATGTGTTCATTTTTTAAATTGTATCCTTTGGTATATATGGTTGTGACAATTTTCTTCCACTATTTGATCTGAGGAAGTGGGTCTGGCCCACGAAAGCTCATCATCTAATAAACCATCTTGTTAGTCTTTAAAGTGCTACATAGTCCTGTATTTTGATTCAGAAAGTAGTTAGCACCTTCATTGATAAAGGTTCCACCACCCCATATCTTGATTAAGTCCATAATTAATTGAATTGATGATTCTGGCTCATGTGCAAGAGCCACAAGCCTGATGCTAAATATCAGGAAACAGCTAAAGAAGCTTTGGAGAGGACATAGGCAGTTACTAAAGTATCTGGTGTATGTATCAAGTGCTATCAAAATTAAAAGGAAACAGCAACCAGGAAAAAAAAAGGAAAATGGAAAATGGTTGTTTGCTTGGCATGCCTAGCCTCAGCCACTGGGACCAAGAATGTGGTTGAATGTGAATTAAGCCATCCTGTTAATTAACTCATTTAACTGAGAAGTTTTGTCTAGAAACTGATGGCCTAATGTGTTCTTGTTTTTATTTTCGATCCAAAGAGCACCAGGAATTATATTTCCTATGATTATGTAAATTAACATTAGCTTTGAAAAGTTAACATAAGAACGGCCATAGAGGGTCAGATCAAAGGTCCATCTAGCCCAGGTCCTAGATAGTGGCAGTGGCCAATGCCAAGTCTTGCAAAGACAATGAACAGAACAGGTAATCATTAAGTGATCCGCTCATCAATATCCCCCCGCTAACCTTTTCCATCCATGTGCAAAATATTTTATGTGACCAAAGCTGATGTGACTGTGCACCACCAGTAGAAACATAAAACCTAGGTGAGAGCGCTCTGCTAATCAGCTGGGCAGCATCTGAATCTCTTCTGAGTGGGTGCACAAGCACCCAGCTTACAAGGATCTTTGCTGTCCATTCTTAGCTTCTGATGAACAGAGGCTAGAGACACCATTGTGCCCATCCTGGCTAAATTGCTCTTGGATATCTTTCTAAAAGATGTGATCTAGTTCAGGGGCTACTCAACTTGGAAAGTTCCAGGAGCCACAATGATACTTACAGCACATGCCGAGGGCCGCAACTTAAGTGTGGTTGCATATACATGCAAATATATATGCAAATATATGCAAATAGCTTCTTTCACACTGATGGGCATGAATACAAAGATTAAGGCAAGACTACACAACACACAGGCCCCATTTAAGTCAGTTCTACTACTATTAATAAAATGCAATATTTACCCAATTTCTACCCATATTACAGTCCAGGAATTTAACAACTAAAACACATATCAACAGAAGACCATTATATTGACTACTTTTTTGTTTTGGCTCCCACCTGCAGGCAGCAAACAAATGGGCTGCAGGCCACATGTGGCCCATGGGCCACGTGTTGAGTAGCCCTGATCTAGCTCAAACAGAAGATACGTGCTCCATACACAAATTGCTGGATTAGGTTCTATAGCTTTTATTAGTCAGCTCAGACTCCTGGCCTTAAAATGTATGAAAATGCTTAGTTGAAATTCCCTCTGTGTGTATAGGTTTGATAGAACCCACAAAGATCTCAGCCAGTGTTTACACTACAGCTGCACACTCCCCTCTTCCATCTAAGCAAGGATTTTAATTTTGAATCCAAATTAGATATAGCCACTATTAGTAGGAAGACAAATACATTTCAGAACACTTTTCTAGAAATGGGTGGGAACTTTCAACTTTGGACCCTGGAGAAAACAACAAATCATGCAAAGTTGTTCAGACACTGAAGATTTTTTAGACTATACCCATGAATTAAACTTTGTCCATATTTCTTGTTAGATCAGCTCCAGTCTTTGGGAGTCTAACAGTCACAAACCTCTACAATCAGTAATGTGAAATACAAACGGTCAAATATCCTGTTTAATAATAGTAAAGTTGATAAACTGCCAGATATATTCAGTCACTCAGGCTAGGTAGAAGAAGTTTAATGATAAGTGTGCAGCTTTAGGTTTTTCCATTCTCATCCTTTGCCTTTCAGGCTAAGGTGAATAAAGATCAGAAACACCTTATTTTTATTGTGAGGACAGGAACACTTTAGTTATGATAAATTTCAAATAACCATTTGAGTTTTGGGATGATAGTTCTGACATTGAATTCTTCATTAATGACTCTTTAAAGGATCTGTGTGCTATTGTTTATTATTATGATTATTTCATCATTAGAAATAATGTATGATTTTTTTGTCCTCTATATAAAGTGCTCAAGGACAGCACTAGTGAAAGGTGAGAGAGATTGACCATCATCTCTTTTTTCTCCAGCTGTGATAAAAACCACCAGGACAATAGACAGGGCAATAGGGGTTTGGAATGAGTCCCATTTGAAGAGAGATTTGAAAGACTGGGACTTTTCATCTTAGAAAAAGATGACTAAGGAGGGATATGAAAGATGACTAAGGAGGGATATGAAAGATGACTAAGAAGGGATGACTAAGGAGAGATCTATAAAAGCATGACTGGTATGGAAAAAGTGAAAAAGGAAAAGTTATTTATTTGTTCTCATAACATAATAACTAGAGGTCACCAAATGAAATTAGTAGGTATCAGGTTTAAAACAAACAAAAGGAAGATTTTCTTTACTCAGTGCACAGTCAACCTGTGGAACTCCTTGACAGAGGATATTGTAAAAACCAGGACTTTAACAGAGTTCAAAAAAGAACTAGATAAATTCATGGAGGTCAGATCCATAGCCTCTGTTTGTTAGAGGCTGGACATGGACGACAGGCAAGGGATCACGTGATGATTACCTGTTATGTTCACTCCCTCTGAGGTATCTGGCATTTGCCACTGTTGGAAGACAGGATCCTGGGCTAGATATACCTTTGGTCTGACCCAGTGGTTACGTTTAGACTACAGGCTTTTGTTGACAGAGGCTTTGTCAACAGATACTGTCGACAAAGCTTCAGTCGACAAAGAGCGACTAGACTACATCCAGTTCTGTCGACAAAGCATGCTGCTTTGTCAACATGAGAGTGTAGATGCAAAGGACAGTGTATATTCAATAACACCTTCTGTCGACAGAACCCTGTCGCCAAAAGGCATTATTCCTCATAGAATGAGGTTTACCACCATTGACAAAACTGCCGAGTTCTGTCGACGTTATGTTGACAGAACTCAGCAGTAGTGTAGACGCAGGTATACTTTTGTCAACAGAAGTCCACTTTTGTTGACAAAACCCTGTAGTCTAGACACACCCAGTATGTCCATTTGTCTTATGACAAATTTTAAAATGTAGGTTACTTTAATGTGGATTTAGGTGAAGAGATTGTTTCAGCTGGGCTTGCAAGCTAAGCATGCAAATGTCTGCATAAAAACTGCTTTTGAATGTGCCAAATAAGTATTAATTGCACACACAATTTTTTCCCCCCATTCAGTTACATAGTTGTTGCAGGCAAATACATACATTGCGCATGTTGAATGCAAGGAAACAATTTAGAAAAATGTCTTTCTTGAAAGCCAAAGCCAGTAATCTGTTTTTATACCAATGTAGTATTTTTATTCATTGTTTTGTGAAGTTAAAAATGTTTAAGTTTCCTTAATGTTTCTGTTATGCTATAGCCTCACTAATAGATAACTGCAGGTGTGTGTAAAATATTACAGTGGCCTTCAGGTTTTTTATAAATATTTCATCAGTACATTTGCTACATTTCAATGATTTTTTTACCAGGCTGACTGTGACTATTGGGCATACATAAATATCAGTGTCTACTATATAAACCATATAAAATGCTTGCCAGTTGTTTTGATTATTGGTTCATACACACATTTTTTCCCTCCCAGGCAGCTGAAATTAGAATCTCTTATATTTCCCTGATATTGATACTACTAAGCATGCATTATAATGAGGTCTGATTTACCAACGTCTTCTCTTCAGCTGTGTAAAGCTCCAGCATTCCCAATCCTTGGTAATTTAATTGAAAAGGTGTTTGCAGTTAAACAGATTAGTCTAATTCTGTTAACAGTGGTGTTATTTCACAGCACTACATGCTTCTCTACTTAGCTAAATACTTCTTAGGTGACCATGACTTCTTTCATGCTGCTTCCTATACTTGGAGAGTTCTTCCTGATCTTTCTTCTAATCCCTCCCCACATCTCACCTCTTCCCACCACCCCTCCAACAATGGCTCACTCTCCTGCACTGACTTCCTAAATATATCCCACACATGGGTGTGTCTACACTACATAGTTAATTCAAAATAACAGACATTATTTCGAATTAACTTTAATAGCTGTCTACACATACAAACCTGCTATTTTGAAATAAATTCGAAATAGTGGAGACCTTATTTCGAATTAGGTAAACCTCATTCTACCAGGAATAACACCTAATTCAAAATAGCTAATTCGAAATAAGTGCTGTGTAGACACTTATTTCGAATTAGGGGGCCTCCAGCCCTTCCCAGTTCCCCCTGATGGCCACTCTGGGCCAAACCACGAAAACTCCTCTTCTCTCACGCAGCCCTGGGGCCCTTAAAGGGGCAGATACTGGCCACTGGGCACGTGCAAGAGCCAGGCCCACCAACAGCTGCAGACCCTCAGCCAGTGGCCACAGAATGGCAGCCAGTGGCAGCCAGCTCTCCCCTGCCCAGTCCCCCAGCACCCAGGGGCCAGCCAGGGGCCGTAGATGGCGCATGCCCTCATGGACTAGTGTGGAGATCATAGACCTCATTGAGGTTTGGGGGGAGGCCCCCAACATCCATGATCTCTGCACTATGCAGAGGAACATGGCCGTCTATGGCTGCATGGCAGCCACCATGGCCAGGAAAGGCCACTGGTTCACCCCAAAGCAGATGCACCTGAAGGTGAAAGAGCTACAGCAGGCATACACCAGCTGCAGCAGGGGCTGACACCTGCCCCTACTTCCCCACCTTCGACCAACTCCTGGGGGGCGGGGCAGTCCACGCCAGCCCGGGAGGCAGCGAGCCAGGACTGGAAGGCCCTGATCTGGGCACACCAGAGGGGCCACCGCCACCTGTTCTGGCACCAGAGTCGGCAGGGTCGTCCAGGGAGACCATACCAGGTAAGTGCCAGCACTGTCATCTACCTGGGGGGGAGGCAAAAAGGGAGACCAGGAATCGCGCATGTGGGCCATGCCTCCCACAGATCACGCAGCCACCTGTGCATGTGCGAGCACGTGCCATACCACTCTTGGGCAGGTGGCTCCAGCTGTGTGCCACACAGGGGCCGTGGCCCAATAGGCACATGCGTGTGTGAAGAGACCTGACACACATTTCCAACCCCGGGGCGGGACCCAGCAGGACGCTCTCCCTTCACACGCCCCCTCTATATAGAGGTAGGGGACATCTCCCTCCCGCCCCGGCCACACTATACACGGCACAGGGGCATGGGTGCAGTCTTGGGGCAGCTCCCAGTCCTGGGGAGAGCCAGATAGCCTGACCATGGCCTCTGTGCAAGCACGTCGGCTCTGACAGTGCAGGGCACGGTTGCCCTCACGTCGCAGAAGGGGACAGGGGAGGGGCTGGGCATCATCCACTGTGTCCTCAGGGAGAACTGACCACTTCTCTTCTTTCTCTACAACTGCATCAGCTGCTCGTGCAGAGCACACCACCCCGTCCGGAACATGCTCCCGCACCTGTGGTCTGCTCCAGACCACCAGCACGTGGCAGGAGTACCAGCACCTGGGGGCCCTGTGAGCCCTGCATCGCACCATCCAGGCCTGGATGCTGGAGGACCTGCAGCTCCGCTGGGAGCAGCTTGCTGAGGGCTGAGCCATGAACTCTAGCCTGCAGGCCCTGCTGCAGAGCATGCTGCCCCGTGCTGGTCCTGTGCCTGCTGCCCCCCCCCAACTACTGTTCCTCCTCCCACTCCTGCCCCCCCACCTCCTCCTCCTCAACCTCCACACCCCCCTCCCCATCTCCCTGGGGATGCCAAGGCCCCCTCCCCCACCATGCTGGGAGACGGTTGGCCTGATGAGACCCCTAGCCCTGAGTGCTGAGCTTCCCCTCCCCCTTCTTCCCCTTGCTTCCCTCTTTCAGCTCCCTCCTCCCAGTTTTCCCCCTCCCCTACCCTCTCCTGCCTCCTTTCCCCTGTCTCCCCAGAGTTTCATTCCCCCTCCCCAGTTGTATTAAATAAAGACAGCTTATATTTTTGAACATATGTGTATTTTATTTGACATCAGGAAGAGGGGGCTAGGGAAGGGGAAGTGGAAGGACGAGAGGGAGAAATGGGGCACAAGCCCCCACTGGGGCAGACCGGGGAGACTGTTAGTGCTCCTCAGGGTGAAAGCTCTCCCACAGGGCCCCCTGGATCCTGACAGCCCCTCGATGATCCTCCCGGATGGCAGCCTGCAGACAGTGCAGCCAGGCTGCTGGCAACGTGTCCACGAGACATAGCAGCGTCCCCGGGGGCAGGTCTGGTCCCATGTTGCAGAGTGCCGGGGTGTCCCGAGTGAGGGCAAGCAAAGCACTCCGAGACACAAATGCTTTGCTGTCCCTCAGTGAGGTAGACCAGCAAGTAGAGAAACCTGAGAACTGTCGGTCCGGGATGGAGGGTCAGATATCTTTAAGCACAGACCTCGGCTAGCCTGAGGCAGCAGCCCCACACACTAAGTCCGACCCTGATGCCCTTTTGGCACTGGTTCCGGCCAGCCTTACCTTCGATTTAGGGTCCACTCAATGTGGATGCGCTATTTTGAATTTTAAAAACTGCTATTTCGAATTAGTTTTTGTGTCCAGATGCGTTATTTCGATTTAGCTTATTTTGAATTAACTAATTCGAAATAAGTTAATTTGAAATAGTACTGTAGTGTAGACATACCCTTAGGGTGTGTCTAGACTACAGGGTTTTGTCGACAAAAGTGGCAAATCTACACTACTGCCGAGTTCTGTCGACATATTGTCGACAGAACTCGGCAGTTTTGTCGACAGCAGTAAACCTCATTTTATGAGGAATAACGCTTTTTGTCAACAGAGTTCTGTAGACAGAAGGCATTATGGCATCTACACTGTCTTTGCATCTACACTTTCATGTTGACAAAGCGGCTTGCTTTGTCGACAGAACTGAATGTAGTCTAGATGCTCTTTGTCGACAGAAGCTTTGTCAACAGTATCTGTCGACAAAAGTCTGTAGTCTAGACCAGGGGTCTCCAAACTTTTCTGCCCGAGGGCCGCATTAACTATCAAACAGCAGTTCGGGGGCCGACTACACACTTGAGGTCCAAATAAAAAACAATCAAAACATGGATGTTGTTTTTAATTAGTTATTTAATATTATTTTATTCAGTTATTATTTAATAACACATTGATACACTACACATGAACACCTGTATTAGTGTGAATGGTGAAATTGTTTCCTGGATGCCAAAATAGAGCCCAGCCCACTAGTGACCTCATGAGAGAGCTAGCCAATAGGATAAGAACGCACTGGCCAATAGGGAGCAATTGTCCACGCCAAGTCCCAACCCCTCTTGCTGTGAGGGACGCGCAGAGCCCGGGCTCGGCCGTCGGTCCGCAGGGTTTGTGGCCGTCCGTTGGCGGCTCCGATCCCCCGCACCCCCGGCCGGGGAGTCTCGCTGCCCAGGGCAAGGGCTGCGCGGGTCCAGAGTCCCTCCTCCGTCCCGCTGGCTCCTCCGGCTTCCCTCTCCTGGCTGCCTGCCCAAAAGAAAGTGAGTGCCGGCCGCCCCTGTCCTTCCGGCCCCTCCCCCTTTTGAGCCGGCACGCACGGGGCGTGCCGCTCACCCTGGCGTCCCTGTCCCTTCTCCTCTTGGGTCCTGCCGCCTTCCTCGCCTGCCGCGCCTGCGGCTGTGCGCCCTCGCTCCCCTCCCCGCGGGCTTTCCCCTGGGCTCCGCTGCGCTGCGCCGCTCGGCGCTTCTCCGGGGGAGGGGCTGTCAGTGTGGGGAGTTTCTTCCCCGCCCCAGCTCTGCGGCGCTGCGCCGCTCGGCGCTTCTCCAGGAGAGGGGCTGTTAGTGCGGGGAGTTTCTTCCCCGTCACAGTCTCCACGGGCCGGATGAGAGGGCCTCGCGGGCCGCATCCGGCCCGCGGGCCGTAGTTTGGAGACCCCTGGTCTAGACGTACCCATATATAAGAAGAACAAATAAAGGAAATAACACAGCGCTTACTGTGCAATATCATGCAAATCCCCCTTTCTCTTGCCTAATGTCATATCACTCTGTGACATATCTACAGATGGCTTAACTAATTTTCAAGCTACCTGTGGACTACGCCATGTTTTTATTGCTACAGATTCGAATGTAGTCATATAGAATGTGAGATAAAGTAATTAATTATTTAAATAATATTCATTCCCACAGCCTCAGAAACCTCCTCCTTTTTCTTTATCATCCCAACCCATGACTGCACTAGTCACAATTTTATTTTAAGGAGAATTAGCCATTAATAAGAGCTCTTTGACATTCTGCTGGGCCAGGCAGGCAAAATTGTTTAAATCATATGTGATTCTGGGACTTCCCTGGAGATATTCACCAAAGCTCTTTATGCTTTGTCTAGGGAAGCAATGTGAACAAACAGCTAATCAAGCTAAATCAAGAGATCTGATGGGCTCCTTGATGACTTCTCATTAGATTTATGAGGCCTTGGGGAGATTCTGCCTGGGTTAGAAGGCCTGGAGCCCTCTTGAGGTTTAGGAGCTTCAGAGGGGTAATCTGTAACAGGAAAAACTTTAAAAAAACAACAAATAGTCTAACAGCACCCTAAAGACTAACAAAATATGTAGATGGTATCATGAGATTAGGGTGAAAAGACAAGAACAAATCCAGTCAGCAAGATCCCTTTCCAGATCTGAAAATCTTAAAACCATTGCTCAGGAATCTCTCTCCTAGGAATACATTATTGACCAAAATCCCAATCCTTCTCCCAATGATTAATAGTGGAAGATCACATCCTGAAATTCAAACTATGAAAAACCTTTGTTCTTTATCCCTGATGAAAATAGCACATTCACCGAAAAGAGGGTTCACTGGGTCTGCTCTTGGAGGTGCTAACTACCCTCAGTCTCCACATGGGACCTGACTGCATAACTACCTTTTCTTCTTGTATTAAACTACCTCACCTCACAAGCATTTAAATTAAATACCAAGATGCTTAAACTACTTAACGCTCTCTTCAGTGTATTAGAGAATGTCTAGACAAAACTACTTTTTCAAGTAGCTAGCTGTAAGCTATTGAAGTGTAAAATAATAGTCTTAAAAAGAGCTTGTACTTTTTTTGTGAGTAGCATTGGTGTGTCATCTCAGCTAACTGACAATCGGTTCAGTGAGACTGTTGCTGCTTTTAAATGCATTAGTTTCTCTGTCAGCTTTAGAGATCTCCATAACGCAAACGTAAAACTCAGCAGATAAAAAGATTCTGTGCACCATTTATATTTGACATCTTCTTGGATATAGCTGAAAAAGCTCAAAGACAGGATAGATCGTGAAATTGAAGGACTGGAAGGGACTTCAAGAAGTCTTCTAGTCCAGTCTCCTCCTCTGCACTCAAGACAGGACTCAAACTATTGCTATACTATACTACAGAGGGGATTGATGTCCTGAGATTAATTAACTGGCAACCAATTTAGTGAATCTAGTGAAGACTTGCCAAATTGACCATAAAGCACTCTTCCATCGACTCTATTACTCTACCACAGGTCAGAAGAGTAAAGTAAGTTGATTGGAAATTTTCTCCTGACAGTTGCCTCCTCCTGCCATAGAGACCCTTCATTTACTTGACTGCATTACTCATATAGCTGGAGCTGTGTGCCTTATGTCAACTTTCTCTGGGGCAAGTGTTTGTCTAATTGGTTCTTAGAAATTCCCTTTCCAGATTCCACAATCTTCTTAGGTAATTCCAGTGCTTAATTACCTTGACATTTTTTCTAATGTCCAAACTACACCACTCTTGCTGCAATTTCTTGTCCTATGCTCAGAGGTTAACAAGAACATTTTTTCTCCCTCCTTGTAACAATCTTTTATGTACTTGAAGTAAATGAAGTAATGCTAGAGTACTATTTACATCCAGAGAAGTAGGGGGAGAGAAGAAAACAATCCATGCAGAATTGAATATATGGCAAAAATATAGAAACAAAAGAGTTATGCAAAAGAAAGATTGTTACAACTGCATATATATCTAACCAGCAATCAGGAAGAGAATACAGTGACAGATCATTCTCTCGGGGTATGTCTGTACTGCATCCTTATTTCGAAATTAGCTATTCCAGAAGAAATACTCCAAAATAGCTTATTGTGAAATAGCATGTCTACACTACAGGGAAGCCTCAAAATTAGTTTGAGGCAGGCTTCCCTAATGTGGATGCGCCACCTCAATTTAGAGCCGCAAGAGGCACTGAGGAGTAATTAGTTTGAATGGCCCTGGGGAGGAGCTATTTCAAAATAGCAGCAGTGGAGTGTCCACACTACAGGGCTACGTCTACACTGGCCCCTTTTCCGGAAGGGGCATGTAAATTTCACTAGTCGTCGTAGGGAAATCCGCGGGGGATTTAAATATCCCCCGCGGCATTTAAATAAAAATGTCCGCCGCTTTTTTCCGGCTTTTAAAAAAGCCGGAAAAGAACGTCTAGACTGGCCCCGATCCTCCGGAAAAAGTGCCCTTTTCCGGAGGCTCTTATTCTTACTTTGAAGTAGGAATAAGACCCTCCGGAAAAGGGCACTTTTTCCGGAGGATCGGGGCCAGTCTAGACGCTCTTTTCCGGCTTTTTTAAAAGCCGGAAAAAAGCGGCGGACATTTTTATTTAAATGCCGCGGGGGATATTTAAATCCCCCGCGGATTTCCCTACGACGACTAGTGAAATTTACATGCCCCTTCCGGAAAAGGGGCCAGTGTAGACGTAGCCAATCTGTTTCAAAATAGCTATTTCAGAATAGGTGTTATTCTTCATAGAATGGGGTTTGCTGAAGTCTGAATAAGCCATCCATTATTTTGAATTTATTTCAAAATAATGAAATTGCTGTGTAGATGCATACATTGTTATTTTGGAATAACAGCCATTTTCAGTTTAAAGCATAATCAAGGCAGCTCTGCCATGGGTGTGCTTTAAACTGTTCAATGTAGTCAGAGCCTTCGATGTTCATGGTTTTGCAATGGAAGGGAAGACAAATAACATACGGATAGGGAGCCAGAAGGACCAGCCCATTCTGGAAAATCCCACTTTCCTGATGGCCCAGGACTTTCATTTTTTCTGGTTTGAAAAGAAGGAAACTTGCTCATTGTGTAAGAATGCTAGAAAAGAGTAAACAAGCCTGTTTGATGCAAGAGTGTAATTGTATTTGCAGCATTGACATCTGTATTCATTCTACACAGATTCAGTGTTCTAATGGATTTTCTGTAAGATCATAAGTAAATGGACTGGAATATGCTCAAAGACGCACTTGTGTGTTCTTTCCTGTGTAAAATCTCTGTGTGGTGAAACATTGTGTTGAAATTAATGAATATACATTTAAAGGACAAATCACTTGAAAGATAATTTTAAAAATGAGCCCAGATTTGCTTCTGCAACAATAAATTCTGCTCAGCACAGAAGTCGGGAGGCTGAGGAAGCCCTGGGGCTGCTCTAACTACACCACCTGCTTATGCTCTCTATAGGACCAAATGTCAACTATGAACTGACAGAGTACAGACATTCAACTCCTCCATATGGCCCTTTGCCAGAGTTAGGGATGGGGAATATATTTAGCCAGCCAGAATATTTGAACCAGCATAGGCAAGGGAAGCCAGGATAACAATCTGATAGTTTAGATCGAGGGTGGGGAACCTTTTTTGGGTCAGGGATAACTGACCCACAGAAAAATCAATTGGAGGCCAGACACAAGTCAGAAGTGAGGGAAAAAACCCCTCACTGTGGCTCCTGACTCAGAAGGAGAAAGACTCCCCACATTCTCCTCACACCAGAGCCTAGGGTGGCCCAGCCTACTAGATTTTGTGCACTCCAGCCTTCAGGAGGACAGCAAGGGTCTGGAGCACCAGTGCAGACTCCCCAATTCTGGGGAGAGGGGCTGAGCCCCGGGAGCCAGATCCAGGCAAGCCGATGGCCGCATCCAGCCCACGGGCCTGAGGTTCCCCACCCCAATACAGACCAATGGTAAATTAATATGACTAAGAAGCAGGGGGAAGAAAGTGGGTCCAAGGAGTGTTTCAGTCTCAGAACCCCTGTCCTGCAATTGTATAGCATTCATGCACACCCTTCTTCAAAACTGTGCTCAAGAGACAAATTTAACCCTCAGTGATTTAATTTCAAATCAGCTCTGAACACAAGGAAAACATAATTCAGACACTTGGTTTTAATAATATTGACTATGAATAGCAATCCTGTTCTTGCAGGTGCATAGAGTGAGGAAGGAAGAGGAGCATGCAAACTTTGAAAGGTGCTTTGTTACAGGGTTTGTTGGTAGATGATGAATAGGCTAACCAGTGCAGTCTGTTACTGTGTATTTTGATAATGGGAAATTTTAAATGATACAAAGTTTCCTGGGGCATGGGGTGGGATTAGTCCTTAGTGATGTTCTTTCATTCAAACTAAAGACCAGATTCTGACACTTTTATTCATGTGTAGTGGTACTTTACTCCACAAATGGTCCCATTGAAATCAGAAGGAGTGATCAACTGTGTTTTCTTTCACCTTTCAAGAACAGTGTTTCACATGCTGCCCCCATATAATAAAGTGCTGTTTGCCTAACCTCTCTCTGTCAGCTTCCGTTGTATTTTCATTGGAAAGCTTCCAAAAAAATGTTAAAAACTTTTCACAATGTGATCAACAGAACATGTGAGCCTGGTTTGAATAACAACTTGGGGCTACGCATGAATAACCGGTCTCCCATAGAAATGCATGGAATACGGAATGGAATAAAACATAATCCATGACGATGGAAGAACAAAGTCATCCAGCTGAAAATTCAAAAGTTGTAAAGTTACATGGGCACGAAAGCTGCTCTGTGCCATCTATAGAAGTGACACCACACAATGGTATCGAAGTGCAGCTATTGTGTCCCAATGTCTATAGCAACATTTGTATAATAGATAGTGATATAGGGGACCAAATATGCTAAGGAACTGTCTTCAATGAGCCTCAATGAGGAAAGTTTACAGAGCCATTAGTTCCTCTCCAGTTTGATGATGTTTTTAAAGAAGTATTCCTCTGCCACTATCCAAGAACCTTGATGGAAATTTAATTTAGTAAATTATGTGCTGTACTTAACTGTAAAGAATGAGAGGAGCCAACCATAGAATTAAAATATTGTACAAAAATCTTGAGAGTTACCATAAACTGGATCAGACTAAGACTGTAATTAACAAAAGGAAAATATCATGGTCTTTTAATTACTTGTTTAATTGCTTTTCCATTTGAAGTTGTATTTCTTATTGTACAGATAGCACAACTAATATCATCTTCACTGTTGTTAGCAGTTCTGGAAAGCCAAAGCTGCAAGGTGCCCCATTCAAAGGAAGGGTCCAGTCTGTTGCTAAGTAAACCATTTTAATTTATTTCCCCCTAAAGTCACTATTTACTCATGAAATGAAAGATTCTGTCATTTTCCAGCTCGGTGAGATGAAAACATTCATGTAGAGACCATCAAATTAGTACTGTGCTCACCTGAAGGAGATTCTACAGGTTGCACCTCTGAAAACCTGCACTCTCTCGTCTGGCAACATCAGTGGTCTGGCAAAACCACGGATGCTCCTGCACCAGAGAGTCCCAGAACCTAATGGCAGGAGGCCAGAAGCCTGGCCAGGGCTGAAGACAGTGGGTCCAGAGGAGCCCCATAGCAGTGGTGGTCCAAGAACCGAAGAATCCCAGGGGCTGGGAAATTCTAGGTGCCTGTGGCAGTGTGGGCTTGGGGGAGCAGAGAAGCCCAGCTACCCAGGACAGTGTAGGGATGGGGATATCTGGTTGCACACAACAGCACGGGCCAGAGCCAGAGAACCCTGACTGCCAAAGACAGCCTGGGGCTGGGACTGCTGACAGCAAAGCAGAGGAGAGGAGAGAGTGAGTTAGAGGCAGGGGGCTGGCTGGCTTGTGACAGGAAACAGCTCCCCTGGTCCAGAAAATTCTGTTGTTTGGGACCGGTCAGGTCCTGACTGTGCCAGACCAGGGAGGTCCAACCTGTATTTTAGACCCTAAGGGTATGTCTACACTACAGAGTTAGTTCGAACTAACTTAGTTCGAATTAGTTAATTCAAAGTAAGCTAATTCGAACTAACGCATCTAGAACTAAAAATTAGTTCGAATTAGCATTTTGCTAATTCGAACTAGCATGTCCACATTAAGTGGACCCTGAACTGGGCTTAAGGATGGCCGGAAGCAGTGCCGGCAGGGCATCAGAGGAGGACTTAGGGCGTGGAGATGCTGTCTCAGGCTAGCCGAGGGCTGCGCTTAAAGGGACCCGACCCTCACCCCGGACAGACAGTTCTCAGGGGTGCCCCGCTTGAAAACCAGTCCTGGCTTGGAGTGCCCGGAGTGTCCACACTGGGCACATCACACCACTCGGCCATCAGCCAGGCTGCACTTGCCGCAGGCTGCCATCTGAGGAGAGGGGGCAATTGGGGGGCTGCAGGAGAGCTTCCACCCCCAGAAGCCCGCAGAGCCAGCCCAGTCCTCCCCATTGGGGGCTCGTACCCCATTCCTCCCTCACCTCCTTCCACTTACCCTTCCCTAGCCCCTTTTCTTGATGTACAAAATAAAGGACAATTGTGTTCAAAAATGGAAACTGGGGGAGACTGGGAAAAGGAGGTGGGAGAGGGGAAGAGAGAGGCTGGGAGAGGGGAGGGCAACTACAATGATCAGGGTTTGGGAACAGGTCCCATATGAAGAGAGGCTAAAGAGACTGGGACTTCTCAGCTTAGAAAAGAGGAGACGGAGGGGGGACAGGATAGAGGTCTCTAAAAGCAGGAGTTGGGTGGAGAGAGTGCATACAGAAAAGTTCTTCATTAGTTCCCATAAAGAAGGACTAGAGGACACCAAAGGAAAGGAATGGGTAGCAGGCTTCAAACTAGTAAGAGAAAGTTCTTCTTCACAAAGCAAAGAGTCAACCTGTGGAACTCCTTGCTGCAGGAGGCTGTGAAGGCTACAACTAGAACAGAGTTTAAAGGGAAGTGAGATCAAGTCATGGAGGCTGGGTCCATGGAGTGCTATTAGCCAGGGGGTAGGAGTGGTGTCCCTGCCCAAGGTTTGTGGAAGGCTGGAGAGGGATGGCACGAGACAAATGGCTTGGTCACTGTCTTCGGTCCATCCCCTCCAGGGTTCCTAGGGTTGGCCACTGTCGGCAGACAGGCTACTGGGCTAGATGGACCTTTGGTCTGACCCAGGACGGCCATTGTAAGCTCAGGGCTCAGGGTCGGGGGTCTCAGTGGACCCCCTTGATTTTCATGCACACCTGCTCCTGGGTGGCCAGGCTGGCAGCTCTCCTGCCCAAGCCGGCCACTTTCCTGTGCCTAGTGCGGAGATCGTGGACGAGGTCCACGATGTCCTCACTAGCCCAGGTGGGTGCCCGCCTCTTGCGGTCCCGGGCAAGCTCCCGGGAGCCGCCAGCCTGGTCCCAGGAAGAGGGGGAGGGCTGGGGGGCATCGGGTGGCTGGCTCGATCCGTGCCAGGTGCAGGGTCTGCTGGCTGGGTGCTGGCAGGCTTGCACCTGGCACGGGCACCGTAGCCAGCCCATGCCCCTTTAAGGGGTCCGGGGCCGGGAGGGGGGCATAGAGTTTCCCTGGTGTTGGCCAGAGTGGCCACCAGGGAAACCTGGGGAGGGCAAGCCTTCCACTTGTTCGAATTAAGGATCTACACAGCCCTTAATTCGAACTAGCTAGTTTGAACTAGGCTTAATCCTCGTAAAATGAGGTTTTCCTAGTTCAAACTAAGCACTCCGCTAGTTCGAATTAAATTCGAACTAGCGGAGCGCTAGTGTAGCGCCTATTAAAGTTAGTTTGAAATAACATCCGTTAGTTCGAACTAACTTTGTAGTGTAGACATACCCTAAATGTTCTACCTTTAGCTGAAATGGTAGATATTGCTGGTAGAGAGGGCATCCTTTTCAGTGTTTTAGGAATGTAGCTAAAACCAGAGGACTGTGGTTTTATTCTTCAAATTGCTCTAACACGAGGCCCTTCATGAATCACAGCCCTATGAAAGCTACTCAGCTCTTTCAATTCTTAGGCCTCAGTCCTTATTGTACATTGTGCAGGGATGGAAATGTTACTGACCATCCGAGACCCCAAACCAATCATGCCCCAGTTTCAGATCCCCTCACACCCTGGTATCCCCTCTCCCAATCTTTGACATCCCCCATATGAGGGCATTTGTGGTTTACAGCCAATTGTACTGGCCTTGTACCACCTTAGGACTCCTGTGTCAGGGGAAATATTGGCTGCCCTCTTAGGTAAGCTTCCTGGTTGTTTTGCACTGCAGTCATGGATTCAGCTCCTTTTACTTTCACTAGGAGTTGAGGTCATGCTGCTCAGGATTGGAGCCACTGCTTGTCTCTGACATTCCCATACAATAAATGGTAAATTATGGGCGATGGCAGCTTGGATGAGAAGCTATATTGGAAAGGCAAATACTTGTTTTCCAGACACAGCAGAAGCCTTTGGGTCAACACATGACAGGGTAACAGATGTGCATGCCTCAGGGAGGTTATTCAAGTGCATTAGTGACTCTTTTTTGCTACAATGGACACAGACACCATATTTTTTTGATTTAGGGATGGCTAAAATGACAACTAAAGCAAATTTCCATCCAGTTGTCCAAGCCTTCTTAGTCAATATGATCATGAACTAGGAAATTCAGATTTGAATTAGAATCCAACCCAGCTTTCTGGAGGAAAGTCTGGAGGATTTCTGACATAATTTAGTTTTAGTCCATTATAGAAAGTGAAGCTCAGATCTACATAAAAGATGTTCTCTAATTTGTTTTGGAATTAATGTGGGGAACTTCTGTGGCCTGTGTTATACAAGAGGTCAAGATAGATTATCACAGCGGTTCCTTATGGCTCTGGAATCTGGGAAGCTACATTTCCCTTAACATCTTGGCTGTGTAGATTTTGGTTTGTGCCCACCTCTAGCAGTGATGGGCAACCTAGTGAGTGGGCCGCATGAGTAGCCCTCCTTTATCTCAGTGAGCTGCAAGATTGAAAATGGTGGGCAACCTGTGGCCCTTTGGGGTTCTAATTGCAACCTGCACAACCCCTTTCTGGCCCCTTTCTCCCATACTTCGTGCACACGGGGGCACTGAAGCTCGGCCCTTTCTACTCCTCTCCTTTCCTCCCAGCACTTTTGGAGCACTGTGAATTGGCTGACTTGCAACGTTCAAGCTCTGGGAGGGAGGATGAGAATTGGGGAAGGAGCACAAATCAATGGATTCATGGAGCTCCAAAAGTGCTGGGAGGAAGAGAGAGGAATGGGTAAGTGTGGGATACCAGTATGGGGCTCCAGTGCCCCAGTGCATGAGAGGCATAGTGGAAAGGGCAGCAAGAAGGTGCATGGGCCGCAGGTGGAATCCCAATGGACAGCATGCAGCCTGCAGGCTGCAGATTGTCCACCACTGCTTCATGAGGTTTGAAAAGTACAGCTTAGCTACTTTTTGCATTTTTTGCATGCCCTTGGGTTTCTGGGTATTAACTGGGCTTAGAAAATAATGTACTAAGATAACGTGAGAGGGTCTTTGTTTTCAATGGCCCTGAGTTAATACTCATCTGAATAAGAACTGAAGGTGCAGAATATCAGGACCCAGTTCTACATCTATAGACCATTTGGCACAGATGCCTTATACTTCCAGACCAGAGATGCACACAGATTTTCTTCACTATGAGCCCCCAAATCAGTTAGGGTATGTCTACACATCAAAGTTAATTTGAAATAACAGCCGTTATTATTTAATAGCATCTACACATGCAAACCGCTATTTTGAAATTAATTCGAAATAGTGGAGCACTCATTTTGAATTTGATAAACGTCATTCCACGAGGAATAATTCCAAATTCAAAATAGGGGGCCTCCAGCACTTCCCAGTTTCCCCTGGTGGCCACTCTGGGCCAAACCAGGAAAACTCCTCTCCTCTCCCCCATCCCTGGAGCCCTTTAAGGAGTAGACTCTGGCCAGACAGCATGTGCCAGATCCAGGCCTGCCAGCAGTCGCTGCCCCTGACCCAGTCCCCGCAGAATGAGCCGGGCAGCCAGGGCCAGCCAGCCATTACCCAACCAGTCCCCCAGCTCCCAGGAGCCAGCCAGGGGCTGGAGATGGCGGGTGCCCTCCTGGACTAGTGCAGAGGACACGGACCTCACAGAGGTTTGGGGGAAGGCCTCCAATGTCCATGATCTCCACACTAGATGGAAGAACGCAGCCGTGAATGGCCGCATAGCTGCCACCATGACCACCAAAGGCCACATGCGCATCCAGGAGCAGGTGTGCATGAAAATTAAAAAGCTCTGGCAGGCGTACGCAAGAGCCACACAGGGCAGCTCCCCAACAGGGGCAGACACCTGTCCCCATTTTGATGCCCTGGACCGCATAATGGGGGGCGGGACATTCCGTGGCACCTCTGGAGGCAACGATCCTGGAGCAGAAAGCCCTGACCAGGGCGTGGAGGAGGAGCCGTAGGAGCTGCCATGTAGGGTGCCATGCCACCAGGATCCCTGGGCTGTCCCAGCAGCTGAGTCACCACGGTCGTCTGGGAAGGCCACAACATGTGAGTGCTATCACTGTCCCCTTCCTGGGATGGGGGTGTGGCATGGAGGGAGAACAGGGTTCGCGTGCATAGACCTTGCTTACCACGGATCACGCAGCAACCTATGCACGTGCGAGCACATGCGGTGCCACCCTGGGGCCTTGGCCTGATAGCCACATGCATGTGTGAAGAGACATGACATGCTCCTGACCCCTGGGCGGGACACAGCAGGCTGCCCTACCTTCACAAGCCCCCTCTACACAGAAGCAGGGGACATCTCCCCCACCACCACCTCAGCTGCACTATACACAGCACAGGGGCATAGGTGCAGTCTCAGGGCAGCTCCCACTCCCGGGAATAGCCAGACATTCAGACCAGGGCCTCTGTGCAAGCACATTGGCTCTGATGGTGCAGAGCACAGTCATCCTCGCCTCACATAGTGAGAACTGACCACTTGTCTTGTTTCTCCACATCCGCACCAACTGTGCATGCAGGGCTCACCACCCCGCCCAGGACATGCTCCCGCACCCAAGGGCTCCACAGGTCCACCCGAAGAGTGAAGGGGTACTGACAACAGCACCTGGGGATACTGTGCGCCCTGCACCGCACCCTCCAGAATTGGGTGCAAGAAGACCTGCAGCTCCGGCGGGAGCAGTTTGCCCAGGGTCGTGCCATCTGCCAACACCTGCAGGCCCTGGTGAGAGTGTACTGCCTCCTACCACTCCAGCGCCTGCTGCCTCCCCAGCTGCCGCTTCTGCTCCCACTCCTTCTCCCCCTCCCGCTTCTCCCTCCACACCCCCCTCCACATCCCCCCGGGGACGCCAAGGCACCCGCATCTGCTGTGCTGGGAGACAGTTGGCCAGGTGAGACCTCCACCACTGAGCTTCCTCTCCCCCTTCTTCCCTGTGCTCTCCCCTTCCAGTTCCTTCCTCCCAGGTTTCCCCCTCCCCTCTCCCACCTCCTTTTCCAGTCTCCCCAGAGTTTCTCCCCCCCCCCAGTTTTGTTAAACAAAGACAGTTCGTGTTTGTGAAAAAACATGCATTTTATTTGACATCATCAAGGTAGACAAGCAAGTAGGGAAACCTGAGAACAGGCTGTCCGGGGGAAAGGGGGTGCCCTTTAAGCACAGACCTCAGTTAGCCTCAGGCAGCAGCCACACAAGGTAAGTCCCGACCTGGTCCCTGTCAGAACTGCTTCCAGCCAGCCTTAAATGTGATTTACAGTCCACTCAGTGTGGACGCACTATTTCAAAATAGCAAAACACTATTTCAAAATGCATTTTGTGTATAGACACGTTATTTTGAAATAAGCTATTTCGAATTAACTATTTCGAAATAAGATATTTCTAAATAACACTGTAGTGTAGACATACCCTCTGAGATTATGTCTACACTACCCCGCTAGTTCGAACTAGCGGGGTAATGTAGGCATACCGCACTTGCAAATGAAGCCCGGGATTTGAATTTCCCAGGCTTCATTTGCATAAGCGGGGAGCCGCCATTTTTAAAACCCCGCTGGTTCGAACCCCGTGCAGCGCGGCTACACGGGGCACGAACTAGGTAGTTCGAACTAGGCTTTCTAGTTCGAACTACCGTTACTCCTCATTTTACGAGGAGTAACGGTAGTTCGAACTAGGAAGCCTAGTTCGAACTACCTAGTTCGTGCCCCGTGTAGCCGCGCTGCACGGGGTTCGAACCAGCGGGGTTTTAAAAATGGCGGCTCCCCGCTTATGCAAATGAAGCCCGGGAAATTCAAATCCCAGGCTTCATTTGCAAGTGCGGTATGCCTACATTACCCTCCTAGTTCGAACTAGGAGGGTAGTGTAGACATACCCTGGCAGTATAGCTATTGTTAATTCCAGCTCCAGTTAGTCAGTGCTCAAAGAGGAATGAAAAACAGCTTAGGGCTTCTGAAGTTTGCACTACAGAAGAGTTAGGGGAGAAGTCACAACCAGATTAAAAAGAATTAAAAAGTGGGTATTATCCCTGAAAAATAGGCTTATTGGTGATCCTTGTTCTAGTCATTTAACATTCTGAATTTCTGAGTGCCTATTCCTTTTACTCTGTTTCATTCTTCTAGCATTTTCCTTCTTTTATGGAATAGTAAAATCTGGTAAGAAATTGAGATGTTGGTATCCCCAGTTTGTTAAGGGAACAACTGACAATTTCAGCTCTTTCTCCTTTATTTCAATTCTCTTCTTTCCTGCTCCTTGCTTCTTTAAAATTTTTGAATGCCCTGGCTTTTGGGATATAGACATTACTGAGTAGTAAAGTAGGTTAAAATTACTCTTGAAGGCCATAAACTAATGTAAGGGGACTGTTACCCCTTACTAAAACTCTGTGGGAGTTTTTTGGTTTACCAGCTTCAGAAGGGGAAGGGTTCATGAGACTGACAGACCCCAGAGACAATGGAAAGCAGTCAACACTCCAGCTCAGCCTGACTGACAGGTTGTAAGTGGGGATTGTTCTGGCTCTGTCTCTGAACAAACAAGCTGTGTGCAGAAGAGGTCCTGCAAAGACAGAGAGCTGAAAGAGGAGTACAAGAAGAAGTCCTGCAGCGACAGAACCAGACACAGACTGGCTAAGCAGTGCAGACCCTGTGTTGAGCAGCAGACTGGCAGTGCTCAGAAAGCCAAAAGGAACAGAGAAACAACACAAGGAGCTGGAACTGGCCAAGCAGCACAGCCTGCAGCCGGATGTGGTGAGCTACTGGGACCTGCAAAGTGTGGGGAAAGGCTCTGGACTGGGAGAGGGGTCTGGCCACTTAGGGTACGTCTACACTACAGCGCTAGTTCGAACTAACTTAGTTCGAATTAGTTAATTCGAACTAAGCTAGTTCGAACTAGCGCATCTAGAACTAAAAACTAGTTCGAACTAGCGTTTTGCTAGTTCGAACTAGCGCGTCCACACTGATTGGACGCAGGGGGGCATTTAAGGGCAGCTGAAACCGGTTCTGGCAGGGCATCAGGTCAGCAGTTGCTTTGTGTGGCTGCTGTCTGAGGCTATCTGAGGCTCGTGCTTAAAGGGACCCCCCCTGGACAGCCGGTTCTCAGCTTTTCCTGCTTGCTTGCCAACCTCGCCGAGGGACAGCAAAGCGTCGGTCTCTGTGCCCGTCTGTGTCGGTGCTTCCCTTCGGGGGGGCCGCCGCAGGTGGCAACATGGAGCCACGGCTCGCCCTGCACCTTCTGGTGCACGTTCTGGACTTGCTGCTGCAAGCCTGCCAGCAATGGCTCGAGGCTGCCTGGCACCACCTGGGGAACGTCAGCCCCCTGCCTCTCCGCCTGGCCGCCCTGGGGGCCGTGGAGGAGCCGCGGCGGCGCCCCGGCACCGGCGTGCCCCGCCGCATCTGGCGTCTGGACACCAGCAGCGACTGGTGGGACCGCATCGTCCTGGAGCACTGGGACGACCGACAGTGGACCCAGAACTTTAGGATGAGGAGGGACACCTTCCTGGAGCTCTGCGAGTGGCTCGCCCCTGCCCTGCAAAGAAGGGACACTCGCATGAGGCCCGCCATCCCCCTCCAGAAGCGGGTGGCCATCGCCCTCTGGAAGCTCTCCACGCCGGACAGCTACCGATCCGTCGGGAACCAGTTCGGCGTGGGGAGATCCACTGTCGGAGCAGTGCTCATGCAGGTACGGCGCTCGTCGGCCACCGAGCCGGGGGGGAGGGGGGCTGCGAGGAGGGGATGGGCCGCCCCAGGGACAAAGGGGGGGGCGGGAGGAGGCGAAAGCGCCCCGCACCGGAGGGGTCGGGCTGTCCCGGCCGTACTACACGCCGCCAGGGGGGTTGCTTCCGGGAGTGGGGCGCGGGGCACTGCCAGGGCACGCACGCTCCCAGCCACCCGGGCGCCCCACTGATTGACGCTTTGCTGTGTCTCTCTCCGCAGGTGGTCAAGGCCATCAACCGGGTGCTGCTCCGCAGGGTGGTCCGCCTCGCCAACCCGGATGCCGTCATCCGGGGATTCGGCGCCCTCGGCTTCCCCAACTGCGGGGGGGCCATCGACGGGACGCACATCCCCATCCGTGCCCCGGAACACCAGGCGTCCCGGTACGTGAACCGCAAGGGGTACTTCTCCGTCATCCTGCAGGCCGTATGTGACCACCGGGGACAGTTGACGGACATAAATGTGGGCTGGTCCGGCAAAGCACACGACGCCCGGGTGTACCGGAACTCCTCCGTGTGCCAGCGGCTGCAGGACGGGACCTTCTTCCCCGACCGCCACATCAGGGTCGGGGACGTGGACATGCCCGTCTGCCTGGTGGGGGATGCCGCCTACCCACTGCAGCCCTGGCTCATGAAGCCCTACACGGGACACCTCAATCCCTCCCGCCAGGCCTTCAATAACAGGCTGAGCAGGGCCCGCATCGTGGTGGAGGGGGCCTTCGGGCGACTGAAAGCCCGCTTTCGATGCCTCCTCACCCGTCTGGACCTGGCCGAGCACAACATCCCTCCCGTGGTGGCGGCATGTTGTGTGCTCCACAATTTGTGTGAGCGGAAGGGGGAGGCTTTCTTGCCAGCCTGGATGGCTGAGGCTGACCGCATGGCTGGACACTACGGTCAGCCCCGCACCGCCGCCGTCCGGGAAGCCCAGCGGGGGGCCATCCGGATCCGGGAAGCCCTGCGGGAGAGCTTCCAGGTGGAGGAGGAGGAGGACTGACCTCTCCCTGCATGCCCCACCGGGGCCTTCTTCCACCCTACCCCCCCCTTCCCCTTTCCCCTCCCTACCTACTGTCAAATAAAGACACCTGTTTTTCCAACAAAAACGTCTGTTTATTTCACAGAACTGGGGTGGGGGAGGGAGGAATGAAGGTGGGAGAAGGGAGGGGGAAACCTGGGACGAGGGAGCTGGAAGGGGAGGGGAGGGAAGGGAGGAAGGGAAAGGAAAGCTCAGGGGTGGGAGTCTGGGTGCCTCTCCCGTCTCGCCACACTGCGGGTCCGGGGGCGTCGGTGGGGAATGGTTGTGGAGGGGGGGGCAGAGAGGACAGGGGGTGTGGAGGAAGCAGGAGCGGAAGCAGGAGGAGCAGGAGGAGCAGGGGGAGCAAGAGGGGGAGCAAGAGGGGGAGCAAGAGGGGGAGCAGGGGGAGCAAGAGGGGGAGCAAGAGGGGGAGCAGGGGGAGCAAGAGGGGGAGCAAGAGGGGGAGCAGGGGGAGCAAGAGGGGGAGCAAGAGGGGGAGCAGGGGGAGGAGGAAATGGAAAGCGGTCTAGCAGGCTCTGGAGGTGGCCTCGCAGGGCACGGCCCTGCTCCTCCAGGGCCTCCAGACTCCTCTGGCGCAGCCTGAGGTCCTCCTGGACCCAGTGGTCCTGGAGACGGAGCTGTCGGTCCAGGAACCGGAGATGCCGCCTCTGGTAGTCCTCCTGGTTCCTGGCTGTCCTGCTTGCCCGGGCGCGGGCGGCTGCTGCAGGCGGGGTGGTGCGCCCTGCAGTCCCCGGTGCTGCAGCTGTGGTGCAAGAAGACCAGCGGTCAATTACCCCAGGGGCCCAGGTGTGTGAAACCCAGCTCCCCTCTGCAAGGCCAGGGCCCCTGCAGGATCCCCAGCTGCTGCTCCGTAGTGGGCAAGGCCCAGGCGCACGGTCCCGGGGCTCCCTCTCGCCCCAGCCCCCCGTACACATAAGGGGAACACGAGGGTACTCACAGGTGGATGCCTCCCCGGCCTCTGATGATGCAGGCGAGCGGCTCTGTGGGGTGCCTCGGGGGTCCCGGGTCCTGGGAAGGCTGGCGGCAGGCTCCTGGCTCTCAGAGCCCTCTTCCTCCTCCTCGGTGTCCAGGAGCGGTCCCTCTGCCCCGGGGTCAATCACGTCCCGGGGGGCAGGGACGGCATGAGGCCCCAGGATGCGGTCCAGGGCATGGAAGTGGGGGCAGGCCTCCGGGTCAGCCCCTGGCAGGCAGGCCCGGGAGTAGGACTGCCGCAAGTCTTTAATCTTGCAGCGCACCTGCTCCCGGCTGCGCTGGTGGCCCCTGGCGGCCAGGCTGGCAGCCATGCGTCCATAGACGGCCGCGTTCCGGTGGCTAGTGCGGAGATCGTGGACATTTGAGGCTTCCCCCCAAACCTCGATGAGGTCCACGATCTCCGCACTTGACCAGGCGGGCGCCCGCCTTTTGCGCCCCCGGGCAGGCTCCCGGGAGCCGCCAGGCTGGTCGTGGGGAGCAGTGGAGGGCTGGGAGCCCTCGGATGGCTGGCTCATAGTGTGGCAGGTGCAGGCTGTGCAGGCACGGGTGCTTGCAGCCTTGCAACTGGCACAAAGTGAGTAGCCAGCCCGTGGCCCTTTAAGGGCTCCGGGGCCGGGAGGGGGGCAATAGAGTTTCCCTGGTGTTGGCCAGAGTGGCCACCAGGGAAACCTGGGAAGCCTTAGCCTCCCACTAGTTCGAACTAAAGGGCTACACAGCCCTTAGTTCGAACTAGCTAGTTCGAACTAGGCGTTAGTCCTCGTAAAATGAGGTTTACCTAGTTCGAACTAAGCGCTCCGTTAGTTCGAATTAAGTTCGAACTAACGGAGCGCTAGTGTAGCGCATAGGAAAGTTAGTTCGAACTAACGTCCGTTAGTTCGAACTAACTTTCTAGTGTAGACATACCCTTAGAGACTGAGGCTGTGTGGTCACTGCCAGTGCAAGTGTGTCCAGCCTGCAGCCCCTTGCAGCACTTCCAGGGCTTCTAAGGAAGAGACTGTGAACTGTCCTTACACTCTGCAGACTGCTGTGTTGATGTCCCTGTGCTACAGAGCAGGGCTGTGTGTTCTCATTTAACCATTCTCATTGTTTCTTATTCTATTCTCTTTAATCAGCTGATGTTTAATAAATTGTATTTGCTTTGAACCTTATGAAGTGATCACTGGGCCAAGAAGGCCTGCAGTGTAAAGAGAGCACCTCGGAGTGGGGACACCCTAACTCCTGCCCCTAGTGATTACAAGGTCAGGGATTAAGCCCCAGGAAACCTGGGCCCAGCCTTGTTGGGGTTTCAAGGGCTCTGCTACTCAGGAGAGTGGAGGGGGAGCCCTCAGGATCAGGGAGCCGTGGGGTAAAGGAAGTGGGAGCGGGGACTCAGATCCTTTCGCTGGTTCATTTCACCGGGGTGTATAGAAGCCAGGAAAGTTCCCCACAAGAGCGGGACCATTCCCCCGCTTACACTAAACGTGTTTGGGCTCTTGGAGCAGAGTGGCTAATATCTATGAAACCTAATCCAGCTTTTTTTTTTTCAGGGTCTTGCATGGCTGACAGGAACTGAACAGTAACTAAAGGTCGATTCAAAAGTCAGACTTACAACCTTTAACTCTCATTTGCCCAAAGACCTGGGCAAAGCTGAGTGTTGCTCTCTCTAGAAGACATATTACACTTTTCATAGGAGAGGTTTTATTCAGGAAACCACCTGCTTTCCTAGGGACTTAGTTTAGTTCCACTGTAAAAAGACAAAATGTTGACACCAGAATGAAAGTAAATCTAGTGTGATTAAAAGGAAAGTGAAATGAGCAGTCTCATAAGGTTCAATCCTGCAAACACTTACAATTCTGAGCAGAAGAATTCACCAGCTTAAATTAGTAGTCAGTTACAACAACCACAGGCTCTGGTTCATCTATGCCCGGTCATGTACTGTGGTATAGGGTCAAGGCTCCTTCCATTTTTCACCCATCCAGTGACTTCTAGTCTTCCTCCTGCAGTGGCAATAAGCCAAAGTGGGTCTGGGAAGCCTATCCAGGGACGAAAATCTGAGTACTGACTCACCATCATTCCCTTGTTTCAGAAGGGTAGCCGTGTTAGTCTGTAATTGAAAAAAACAAACAAACAATGAATAGACCTGCCTTATTCACTCCCTTGTGCAGGAATGTAACTCCATGCACAATCGAGTATTAGCTGTCAGCAGGATCAAGTCCTAAACTGGTGAGATCTGAGTTTGGTAAGAGGGAAATCTGAGGACTTTGAAAATATTTAGACATAACTCTGTCCTCAGTTGGGCAACATACACATGCACCTCCCGGGATCCAGCAAGCTGTATGCATCGCTGAGGACAAATCTTTGCCCCATGTTTATCTCTTGGCAGTTTTCACAATTTTTTCCCCTCTACCATATTTGAACCTGAGTCTTAGTTCCTTGTATTTATCACAGCATTTTGTACATGAGCTTTGATGATCAACATATTTGTAACCTTTGCGCCACCAGTAACCGGGGCGGGGTTCAATATCTAGGGGTTTCTCTCCATCCACCCAACACAGAACTGGCTTAAGCCTCCATTCAGTAACCTGGTAAATTCCCCCAAAGAAGCCCTGGGCACCTCTGAGAGGCAATGTTTCCCCACTCACAAGAACAGAATCTGAGGTGTAGAAAAGAAACCTTTAATAAAAGGGGAGAGAAGTAACATGGTATTAATTTGGGTAAAACACCACAGAGTTCATAACCAAAACCACGAGTAAACATCCCAACTCAAGTAGGCTGGACAATGTCCTTTTCCTCTCAGGTTCTTAAGTCTAGCAATGTAAATGTCCCCCTCACATGCCAACCCCATCTCTGCATCCCACTCCCAGTTGCTGCCCTTGGTCAGGGCAGACCAGAGTTCAAAGGTGCATCTGCAGAGTTCACCTCCCATCCTGAGTGGGAGGGGCGGAGACGGTAGTAGGCATCTTAATTCACTCCACTTGTCACTCACCAATCACCTGCTCGCTGTTCGCTGGTGAAGCTCTGCTGGCCATTCATCGCCGCTCCTCACACCTCTCCATCACCATCCTGCTGGCTGCTCATCATTCTGCTCATTGCATCTTCTGCTGGCCTGTGGTGGATTTGGCTTTGAGCCAAACCTAGTGATTTCAGTTCTTAGCACAATCCATCCACAAGAGACTCCAGCATCCACTGAAGTAAATTTAAATATGAAAAGAATCTGCTTATGGAGTCTTTTTTTAATTCTATCATTGAAACAGTGGAGAAAACAGGTTCAACTAGTCTTACAGCTCAATCTTGGAGGGCATGCAGCTTGTTAACTCAGAGTCTTCCTTCCCCAGCTTAATCTCACAGGGCTCTGGCAGACGAGCCTCTATCTATCCAAGAGTATTTATGCTGACAGGGTAGCTCCTTTTAACTGAGTTAAACACAGTCTGACTTTTCTGCATTCCCACAATGCAAGCATGGGTGATCATCTCTCACAATTCCTGCATTTCTTAATACCACAATTTGCTACCCCACAACAGCCAAATTGGTTACAATCAGCAAAACACCATTGTAACAACTGAATATCTAATAGGCCTAAGCAAACTGAGTGAACTGTATTTACTTGCACTAATTCAGAATCTCATTCTTTAAACTGAGAGTTTGTGCCAGGTTGAGCAAGACTTTCTTCTTTTGCATTCCCCCATTAATTATAGACATTGCAATTAGTATTAACACAATTTGTGACCCAACACCAGCCAAGTTGATTACAATGAGCAAAACACTATTTTAACAGCCAAATATCTAATACATCTAAGTGCTTCGGGGACAAACTGTGTTTACATAAACACACCCAGGATTTATTTCCCATTCCAGCAAGCTGTAATGGAAGCATTGATTCAGACCCTGCTTACATATTTTTAAAAGCTTGGCAATCATATATATATTAAATAAATGCTCTTGTATGTTATTCTGTATTGTGTGCTTAGAAGACTGAGAGTTACATACTCTTTTCCCTTACCTCTTTCTTCCTAATGCAGTAATAATGATATATTTTAAATGGGAGATGATAGAAAAAGGAAAAGAATTACCTGAAAGTGAAACAGTTGCATAAGAATCAGGTTTTTTTGCCGTGATTCATGAGACCTTGGTTCCTAGAATGGGCAACAGTCTTTCCCCCTCCAATTCCTGATGAGTTCTTATATTATGTAATTTAAATTATTATAAATTATTCTGTCAAATGGTAGAAGACACAGTGGCTCAGATAAGAAGCTATAAGACTTTCATGGTTTAATTAAAAACAAATCACAGAGCTCCATTAATTGAAATGTAATAGGAGTATCAGGAATCAAAGGAGGTTTTATTCCCTACTCATCTTTTTTTTTTTTTGTCACTTCTGGTCCGTTTTAATTATATTCTTATAAGAAGGCGTGTTCAGATTGCTAAATTCTTACAAGAACTCCAGTTTAAGGGCCTGTCCTGGTGTTCCCTGTAAGCTGTATGTCTGTGCAGCCACTCAAGAGAAATTCACATGTTGCCCAGCTGATGAGGAGTGTGCTCACAGCTAGGTTTTTTGGTTCTACTGGTGGTGCACATTCACACATGCCTTGGTAAACCAAACAAATGTCTTCCACACATGAATAGAAAAAATCTGTACGTGAAGGGAAAGATTAGAGGGAACATGACACGGAATGTGTCATGTTAGACCTTGATCCTGCAACATATGCTACATGAGCATACTCTTACACAAGAGACAAGCCCTGCTGAATTAAAGGGTCTTCAAATGTTGCTGGGGAACGGCTTCATAGAGCTCATAGCCAGGTCAAAGCTTCTCTGTTGTAGGCTGATAAAAGCCCCCACCCTTCCTAACACCCTCTCCCAGCTACTTCAGCTGGAGCTGAAGGTACTCAGTTCTTAGAGAGGTCTGGCTCATCTGTAAGGCCACAATCTTGCAATGAGCTCTGGGCAGAAATCTCTTTAGGCTAGCTTGGAGACCATTTGTGAAGTAATTAGGATTTCACACAGGTCTAGAAATAGCTCAATGCAAGACTGGCATCTAAGATTAAGTCAAGAAGTTAAAATGTCTGCAAAAATTCTAATTTTAAAAGGTGGAAAGAACATATAGCCTACAATATTCTGTGTGAGGTGGCATTTGTCAGAAATGGAGAAGAGAACATCTTTCATGCAGCAGCCTAAGATGAACTGAAATACACAAAATATAAGAAGACATTGGATATGTCTACACTACAGCGCTATGTTGAATTAACTTATTTTGAATTAGTTAATTCAAAATGAGCTAATTTGAAATAACGCATCTAGACCCAAAAACTAATTCGAAATAGCATTTTGCTATTTCGAAATAAAGAGTCCACACTGATTGGAGGCTGGATCGCATTTAAGGGCAGCTGATACTGGTTCCAGGAGGACATCAGGTCAGTAGTTGCTTTGTGAGGCTTCTGTCTGAGGCTATCTGAGGCTCATGCTTAAAGGAACCTCCCTGCACAGACGGTTCTCAGCTTTCCCAGTTGCTTGCCTACCTCGCCGAGGGACAGCAAAGCATTCTCCTCTCGCCTGCCTTGGTCACTCCTTTGGGACACAGCAGCACTCGGCACCATGGAGCCAGAGCCACCCCGGACACTCTGGTGCTCATGCTGAAAGTCTTGCTGCAAGCCTGGCAGCAATTGGTGGAGGCTGCCTGGCACCTTCTGCTGTGCCCTGCCTCTATGTAGAGGGGGCATCTGGAGGGAGGGCAGTGTGCAGTGTCTCTCCCTGGGGTAAGGTCCCTGGGCTCCCCCTCCCCACCACCCCATATAAGGGGTCCGTGATGTCACTAACATGTGGAGGCTTCCCCGGCCTCGGATGAGGCTGCTGACGGGCTCTCACGGATGGCTCAGGGTTCCTGGATGCAGAGCAGGCTCCCTGCAGGCTCCTGGCTGCCGTCGTCCTCCTCCTCCTCTTCCCCTGTGTCAGGGGCAGGGACCTCTGCCCCGGGGTCAATGATGACCGAGAGGCACGGACTGTCTGACCCCCCAGGATGCAATTCAGGGCCTCAAAGTGAGGGCAGGCCTTCGGGTCAGCCCCTGGTTGGGAGGCTCTGGTACAGGCCTGCTGCAGCTCTTTAATTTTGCTGTGCACCTGCTCTTGGGTCCACATATGGCCTCTGGTGGCCAGGCTGGCAGCCATACAGCTGTAGACAGCCACATTCCTGCGCCCAGTGCGGAGATCGTGGGCATTGGAGGCCTCCCCCCAAATCTCAATGAGGCCCACAATCTCCACACTTGACCAGGAAGTCACCGGCCTTTTGCGGCCCCTGGCAGGCTCCTGGGAGCCGCCAGCCTGGTCCTGGGGAGCGGTGGAGGGCTGGGTGGCAGCGGGTGGCTGGCTCATCCTGTGCCAGGTGCACAGTCTGCTGGCTGGGTGCTGACAGGCTGGCAACTGGCACAGGCACTGTGGCCAGAGTCTGCTCCTTTAAGGGCTCCGGAGCTGGGTAAGAGCAGACAAGTTTTCCTGGTTGTGCCCAGAGTGGCCACCAGGGCTCCCTGGGAAGGGCTGGAGGCCAGCTAATTCCAAATAAGTGTCTACACAGCACTTATTTCGAATTAACTATTTCAAATTAGGTGTTATTCCTCGTAGAATGAGGTTTACCTCATTTGAAATAAGCGCTCCACTATTTTGAATTAATTTTGAAATAGCGGTTTGTATGTGTAGACAGCTATTACAATTAATTTGAAATAAGGGCTCTTATTTCACCCATTGAGTGGAGTTTGAGTTCTAAGCAGAAGCATACAGAGAACATGTAGAGAAAAACAGCAGGAAAGCCCTAGAGATAGGGGGAAAAGCACTTGTAATGTGACTAGGGACAAAACTAAGAAAAAAAAGTTTTTGAGAGTGCTGACTAATAAGAGGCTTGGAGTTGGAACAGTTATAGAAGAAACTGCTTCCCGCTGTTTGAGTGCTACTGTGTTCAGGGAAACAGGAATACACCAGTAGCAAAAATTATTAACCCCTTACAGCAAGCTGCTGGGAAAGCCAAGAAAGGAATTGTGAGCACTATTTGCTGCCACTTACTTAGAGCATGTTTTAGTCATATGTAAATTCTTCTATTATAAAGACATAATAACATTCTCACAAAACACAGAAAATTTTCGGATTGTTAGGACATTTTAAGAGGTACTGTGCATTCAATGTATCTATTTTGAACTGCATACGATTAAATATGTATTTAGAGCTATATGTCAACATTCATTGTAGGGTTGTTAATTGCAAATGTTCAGTGTCAAAGATGAATGTCTTATATCTCCTTCTCTGTGCACAGAATTTCTATGGGTGTCAGAAGCATTTCAGGAACAATCTAGAGCCATATATATATCTAGAGGTGTGATAAGAGAGTCATTACTCAAATCGTGAAAATTAAAATTTGATCCAGATTTAGAAGACAACATTTCTGTTAAAAGTCTTCATTATAATGAATGGAGAATGGAAACACCTCAAGGCAATTTTGTTTCAGCTGCTTTTATCTTTGATATTATAATAACAAATGTTTAATCTCCTTTTGTTCTAAGGATAATGCAGTCTCTAAAATGAATATGTGCATACTCCATCCAGAAGCAACCCATATCTTGCTCGGGGCTCCCAACAGTTGAGGAAGGGATAGCCTGCATTTCATCCCTGGGCATATAAGGAAACCAAAAGGGGACCTTAATCTTCATATCCCAAATCCATCCCCCATTTCCACAGCAATAGAGCAATCCCTCCACTCAGGACAGCAGATGGGTTGCTACTCTCTTGCAGTCCCAAAGACATACACCATCTCATAGAGATCCAAAGGAGTGGGAAGGACACAGACATATGACTAGCCAGTTGTAGAGACTGGATCATCCTGCACCATATATATTTTCCTTACTTTTCTTGGGAAAATACGGGTACGTCTAGACTACATGGCTCCGTCGACGGAGCCACGTAAAGTAGTTTACTCGGCATAGTCAATTAAGCAAGGATTTAAATAATCCCTGCTTCATTAAAATAAAAATGGCCACTGCGCTGTGTCGATAATCAGCTGATCTGGCAAAGCGTAGCAGTCTAGACGTGCCATGGTCAACAAGGGAATCCTTTGTCAACCACTCAGGTAAATCTCATGAAATGGGCTTCCCTTGTTGACCGCACTTCAACTAGACTGCCGCGCTGTGCAGGATCAGCAGATTGTCAGCACAGCGCGGCGGCCATTTTTATTTTAATGAAGCGGGGATTATTTAAATCCCCACTTCATTGACTATGCCAAGTAAACTACTTTACATGGCTCTGTTGATGGAGCCATGTAGTCTAGACATACCCTAAATGTTGGATTTTATATCAACTGGCCATGAAGTTGTAGTCTTTTGTTTATTCTTTATGATAACATATCAAGAATAAATAGATTATACAACATTCATAGATAATTAACAGGTGTTTTAATAAATGACTGATCAATTGTTATAAAGTCAAACAGACCAATAGTCTGCATATAAGCCCCCATCGTAGCTTTTACTGGTGCACTTATAACATATGCTACGGGTGTCTGCAATATGCTTATCACATTTATTAATTCACTTGGAAGAGTTGACTCATCATTGCCATGCACGCTTATGGCTGGGTGAAATGTAGCAGTACAATCTCTCTATGACTCCTGCTGATGGTTGCAGTCTCCTTTTCATGTACTTCTCATATTTAAAGACTTTGGCTTAGAAATACTAATGCTGTTTTCAGGAGGACAGCTGACATGCCCTGACAATAAGGTTTTTGTACATAAATCTCTGACAAACTTCAGGGTATATCAAAACACCTGTGACTGACATTTCTTATTCTCAAATTTAGTGTGTTTAAATAGGTACCTTCTGTATGTCCAATCTTCACCATCTGACATGCAGTGGAAACCATGCTCAGTTTTCTTTACCAAGACAACACAGAAAATCTTTTAAAATACCATTTGCTTCATTTGGGGTTCAGGGATTTGGCTGGAAGTGGGTGAGCAGGGTGTGGGAGGGAAGAGAAGAGGCAGACACTGGGAAGCAGGTGGGGCCTGGGCAAAGTAGTGATGGAACAAAAGTGCTGTATGGACAAGGCCACAGGCAGAAGAATTGGGCTGGGGAGCTCGCTCTGCCTAAGCAGCAACTTCACCCCTCCCCATGGAGCCTGGCCTACAGAATTTGCCCTGTCACTGTAAATTGAGTCTCTAATACCTCAGGAGAGCTTGCCTGGAACACAGTCAAGTAAATAAATCTGCATGAGAACAGCAGAAGTGGGTTCAAATAAGGCAAGTTACTTAATTCACTGAAACCATTCTTTTCCAAGTGACTTGGTTTAGGTTTGACTGTTCAGAGTGCTGCAGATCACAGCATTTCACTTGTGGGACCCATTTAGACAGCACTCACATTCTACATTAAACCAAGGGTTGAGGTCAGGGCATGCCGACTCAGTCATCACTGCTATACTTTGCTTTCCTATGCCAGTCTTCTTTTCACTGTTTCATTTTACAGTTCTGTCACTAGGGATGTTAGCCTGTAGCCGAGTAAACAATTAACCAATAAGCTTGGGCTTATCGGTGAATCCTATCAACTACATGCACTCCCCCCTTGCTCCCTCTGTATCAAAGGCAGGGGGAGGGGGAGAATGGGAGAGCTTTAAGCAGGCTACTCTCAAGCACCGAATCTGCCTGCCCTCCAACCCGGACGCTGCTGCCTCTGATAGAGAAGCAACAGCGCAGAGGGTAAGAGGGGCAGGCTGGAGCCAATATGCACAGGGAGCCAGCTTTTAAGCCGGTTCCCTGCATGTGCTGGCTCCATGGACCTGCCTGCCCCCTCCCATGCTGCCTTCTACAGAGGCAGTGGGGCCGGCAGGCACCAGTGCTGGGGGGAGTTGGCTTCCCCCAGCACCGGCTCTGTGGTGCTGCCTTCCCTGCCCATCCCTACCTATCAGAGACAGCAGGGCAGCACAGGGACAGGGCAGGGGAGGTTTCTGTGAACCAGCCTCTGTGCGCGATGAGCTTGGGCCCACCAAGGACAGAAGCTGGTCTGAGCCAGCAGCCCTGTCTGCACGGGATCCGGGGACTATTGAATAATCATCATGGAACCCCTAAGATTTTGTGTAGTTCCACAACTACTCAATTACACGATATCTAACATCCCTCACTATCACTAAGGGCCAAATTGCAATAGGCCCTGAGGCGGGTGCATGGTAGTGGGGGAAGCATGCTAGATGCCTCCCCACCCTGGTATGTGTAGCCCTCTGGTCTGGTTATGTTATGAATCCCCCTCTGTGACAAACCTACAGAAGTTCTTAGTCTGCTGCAGCTTCCAAGTATGGAAATTAACTCTTTAGCTCTGGCAGTAGCAGCTCATGCTTTTAGCTCTGGAATGTAAACCCCAGTGGTCACCATGATGAAGGTTAAGATAAATTCAGACTGGAAATAAGGCAAAATATTTTTAACAGCGAGAGAAAACAATTTTGCCAACGGTTGTGACAGATTATCCATCACACACCATTTTTCAGTCAAGATTGTCTAAAAGATCTGCTCTAGGACTAATTTTAGGAGGGTTCCCTGGGCTGTGTTATACAAGAGGCCAAACTAGATATTCACCAGGGTCCTTTCTTGCCTTGCACTCTAAGAAAAAAATATTTTTGCAAACCACACACCCAAGGACCCTTGTGCTCAGAGAAGCATAGAGCCCAGTTCCATGGTGTGTCCCTGGAATACACAGTGCTCCAAAAAAAAAGAATACAGGAGGAGTGGTTATGACTGTGTCATTTTCAGCCCTGCACAGCCCAGAATGAAGCATGCGGTGCCCTCTCAGGAGAAACAGCACAGGCAGTCTCTTTTGGGGATAGACAGAAGAAAAGTGACACTGAAAAAAATAAAGTAATCTGGAGAAAGATTTAAAAAGACAGAGCTGATCTGTAATGGAGAAATGCATATGAAAGGCCATTTATTAAAGAGAGAGGGTGGGTCTGAGGCTAGAGATGAGATCTTAACAAGTTCCAGCTCAGGATGGTATTTCATAATACACATTTTGATAGCTCTCAGTTGGAAAACACAGTCTGAAAACTCAGCATCTCAACCGCTTGGATCTGATTTTGAGTTGAGTGCATGCACACTATTAAACCTCAAAAGTCAGGACATCTGATGCCTAAACCAAGGAGGCTGATTTCAATTTGCAGATCCATTCCTCAGAAGAGAGAAATTTCTCCATGGCTAATGACATTTCTGTGAACTCTTTCTCCTCTCTCTCCGAACACATGCACTAGTGTACAGCTTTAGGTGACTGCTTCTTGCTGTAGGTTTCTAACTGCTATGATGGGAGTGCTCTGCTCTGCAAGTGGTGCCCCCTGCTGGCTATGTTGAGGATTAGCTCTGCATGGCCATCGCCTCTTCCTGCAGTGGCACCTTCTCTCTCTTTCTCCCTCTGTGGCTCCTCTCTCACTCCAGGGCCTACAGTTTCCTCATGATGCAACCCTCTGACCAGGTCACTATCTGTGTTCCCACATGTCTGGGATATAGTCCAAAGTATCTTTATCTCACAGGGACCCAAGCACAGATTGCCCCACAGTTACCAATTCCCATCTGGCAGGTAGGGGAATCTGGGCCTACCTTCTCCTCCAGGTTTCAGCCCTGGGGCCCTAAATCATGCAGACAAGGTCTATTCAGGCCCCTCCCTGAGCTGCTTCCTATCTGTATCCCACAGGCTCTCTTCTCCACCCTGCTCCTTTCAGAGTTTACCATTCCCTCAGGGCCAGAGCCAGGCCTCCAGGCTCCCATCTTTCCCCAGGGTTCCCCACCCACCCACACACACACTCTATCAAATAGAGGATGATTGCAAACTTCCTCCCAGAAGCCTTTGCTTCTACCAGCTTCCTTGGGTTTATACTAGCCCAGCAGTGAGCTTCCCCCAATCAAGGTCCCCTGCTCAGGCTATAGCTAACTTGTTTGCTGCTCCAGCCCTCCCAGAACTAGTGTGGACAATACACATCTGCACTACATACTTATAGGCTTTTGAACATTTTCATATCCAGGATCCATGTTCTGAGAAGCAATTCGTAGGTCCCATTAATACTTTCACCCAACATACTTTACATTTTATGACATATTGTGACATTTCCATATGTTATCTCTCTCATAAATATGTCAACCTCTAATAGGCTATGCTGTTACATTTTATTTTATCTTATGATTCTGAAACAATGGAATGGAGAAGGCTTTAAAGTTTATTACGGGCTTCAAGTTACGCCTTAACCTTGTCCTTGGCAATACATCTATACATATTGTGTGTGCTACATTTTTATGAGAGACATGACATATGTATATGTCAAAGTATGTGACAAAATGTTGAGGAATGCTTGGCATAAGCGTAAACAACATCTAAAAATGGTGAAAACCAGATTTAGTTCCACAGCCTGTTTCAATTAGAACAGGGGTAGGAAATAACACGGGAGAAGTTCATCAGGGTTAGTCCCTGGCAGGTCACTGCTGCTATATTTACCTGCCTGGCTTCAGGTACTGGCGATCACAGCTCCCATTGGCCATGGATCACAATTCCTGGCCAACGGGAGCAATGGGACATGGCGTGGAGCAGGACACTACTTTCTGCAGCTACCATTGGCTGGGAATGTCAATGCATGGCCAATGGGAGCTATGCTCACTGGTAACTGTGGCCGTGCAGGTAAATATAGCAGAGGCAGCCTGCCAGGGGCTAACCCTGGTGGATCAGATCTGGCCTATGGGCCAGTAGTTGCCCACCCATGAGTTAGAACCATTGTAGATATGCCATTTTTTGAAATTCTATCTTTTGACATCTTATGTTGAGCTTAGAGTCAAACAGCTGCAGCATTCCTGATTGCAACAGATTTTGATCACTGATACCAACAGGTGTTTCTGCTTGCTAGAACAATGACACTCATGAAGTCCCCTCCCGATTTATCCCTTTACCTCCCTCCCCAGCTCTGGTTTCATTTTTTGGGGCTGGATGCCAACAGAAGCGACTGTCTATGAATGTATCACTTTAAAGGAAAAACAAACAGTGTGAGGCTGTAGAGCCAACAGATTAACTCATTTACGGCATTTACAGTGGTGTAAATCAGAAGTTATTCTGCTGAATTCAATGGAGTGACAACAGCATAAAGGAGGAGTACAGGAAATGACAGGAGAATAAGGCCCAATGTATCAATGTCTCTATTTGCTTAACAGCCAACTGTTTGCAAATAACGGGGAGTGGAAATTTATAGACACAAACTAATTAAGTGCCAGATTGTGCACTACCCCATGAAAGAGTACTTGGTAAGGAGGGAGATCACAGGAGTCCTTTCCACCTCCCTGCGCAGATAAGTACAATGACAGTCCAGGACATGATTTGAGCTGTGAAACTCGGTAGTCAAAAGAAAAGAAAAAGGAAAAAGTTTGATGTCTAGAGAAAATGCAAATGTTACGATTTTGTTTTCAGTAAACACAAAGAGTTGAAAATAACTCTTTGGAGGACAATATGGACTATTTTACTTGACGTTTTTGTAAATTAAAAAAAAAGTAAATCAATTTCAAAGCAAAAAGTCATTTTGAACAAAATAGCACCATGCATTTAATTACAAAATATAGAATCAGAGGTGCGTGGGGTCAATGGGAGTAGGGATGGTTTCTTTCTTTCTTTCTTTCTTTCTTTCTTTCTTTCTTTCTTTCTTTCTTTCTTTCTTTCTTTCTTTCTTTCCACTAAAGCCATTTAGTGAATACAACGTGAACTGACAAAACATTTCAGACAACCCAAAATGCACATATCTCAGCACAAACCAATTTTGGATGAAAGATTTTCACCCAGTGCTATATCTCCCCCACTCCTAGAAAGGGGTTGGGTTATGACTGAAGCTTCATCCCATAGGCTATGTCTACACTGCCGGGTTTCTTTGGTTTTTTTGGCAGAAGATATGCAAATCATACTTTTAGTTGCATATCTTCTGCTGATCCTTTTTGCGGAAGAGGTTTTGCCTCTAAGGGTAGGTCTAAACTACATGCCTCCGTCGACGGAGGCATGTAGTCTAGACACACCCTAAAATGCCCTGTGTAGGTGGGGCCATTTGTTGGGAAAAAAACCCTTTTTCACAAGATCCTGTAAACCTCATTTTTTGCCTAAGTCCTGAAAGGCATTAGACTCTTAACTTACATTGATGTCAAAAGAAATTTGGGCATGTAAATTCTGATCCCTTAACAAAGTAGATCAGAGAAAATCTGTGTCACATACATGTACAGTGTCTAGCATGACATTGCCCTGGTTTCTGACTGGTGGCTCTAAGAGTTAATGCAATATCTATAATAATAAGCAGAAGAATAATGTATTGTTTATATTGAAGTAATACCTTGGTGCTCCGATCATGGACCAGAACCCCATAGTGCTGGGCACTTCACAAATGAGAATGACTCCATGAACTAATGCTGCAGGGGGGAAGAAGGGGGAGAGAAAACATCACTGCTCAGATAGATGGTTTTAAGACACAATTTAGCTCTATTGCTTTGCTTTTATCTATTCTTAAGTCCTATTTTACATTTTGTGAGCTTATCTGCCTTGAAAAACCCAAAAACAAAGGATATATGATCAAGGTTTTTTTTCTCCTCTCATCCATTACCAAAGCATTTGTCTAATTTATTCTCTTCTTCACATCAGCTGTTTAGAAAGCATCTGTTGTCCAGCTGGGTTGGTAGCTACTGGAGGTCAGTAATTAATCAGCATGACCTCAATGAGACCTATGTTGACCTCAAGCAAGTTGAGGAATTGATACTCCAATGACATAATAATTCTTTAAAGCTTTGAACACTAAATATTTACAATCCTTTCTATCTTCTGTTTAAGGACAATCTTCTGTTAAAGGACAATATCATTTTCATTTTTCCATGTTGTGCTTCATTTCTTAAATTACCTTCTTAGGTGAATTGAATGGGCTGGTTGGTTCTAAACTTTTGTGTATAATTATCCACATTCTAGGTATGTATTAATTAGAAAATAATAACAATAGCAAGGAACATGGCAAGAAGTTGTTTCAGAAACTATGTCATGATTTGTAATTGTTGTGTGCTGTTCTAACTGTTCTTCATGTTACAAGATTTAGATTCCAGGTGCAATCTAGTTTCTTGCTGAGGGACAAATGGAGTGACATTTGAAAAATACAGAGTTTGACTCTGATTTATATTAAGTATCTACATTCTTAAGGAGATATTATTAGGCAGCAAAATACAGCGTATAACTCAGAGATATGGCACAACACTTTCACTACTCCAGTAAACAATTCGTGTTCAAACTCTCTGCTGGACTGTGTCTGATGGTTGCTCTCAAGCACTGATCCAGCTTTCCTTAACTATGAAAACATCCAGACTCAGTGTCATTCCTTTCACCTCACATGGCCTTCTTTTCAGACAAATGCTGAGCCATGAGTTTTTTTCCATGTGGGTCTGAAAGTTGGACAAGTGGGTCACCCCATCTTCTGCTAAAACAACACTCACATACATTTATATCTGTGGCTATTTTACAACAAATAGAAAATACCTATGTTTAAGTTTCAATAACTGCCCTTCATGGACAGAAAGACTTGCATATCTGCTATTAAAAGCCCTTAAAGTACAATTTGGACCTTCATACTGTCCAATTAACCAAGTTATTTTTATCAGGTTAAATCAAGTGCAAAGTAGGTGTAAAAAGCTTACAAATCAGAATGGCAACATTGTGTTTCCAATATATACAAGTATAAAGTACTACAGAAGGTGCTAGGCATCAGTTAATCAGGCACTCAGTTTGCAGGTTTCAGCAGCCTCGTGTTATGAGAGTTACTGCAACAGAGGGGAAAAACACACTCTGCTTACTCCTGGAGACTTTACTTTTGCTCTTTCTTTTGCTTATTTTCTGTACTCTAAAATGAAATGCATATCACACTGAAAGTTGATAGGAACATCAAAGAAATGCAAGTGTGAAAGAACATGTCATGTTTCAAATAACACATCCTTCTAGTAACTGGAAACACACTATAACAGTTAAAAGGTTACTGAGACAGCAGATAAGTAAGTAACGTGGTTCAAACTACACAAAATGAGAAACAAAGTACAGCATTAAATTTTTTTTCTTGGCTGTAGTTATACACAAAGTGATCTCTTACATTTATACTTCCAATTAATCCTGATTCCCTGCGGATTCTTCTGGTTTCAAGGGCTGGAGGTTCACTTAGTGAGTGACTTAATGCTGAATCTGAGAGAGAGATTTTGTCATGGTTAGAAAATCTCTGCTGCTGGAAAGAGCTTCAAAATAAGGGTAACTCCTTTTTTATTTATTGTTTAAATCTAACAATCTGGTTTCTTGCCTTGCACATCTGTTCTGTGAGAGTCAGACCTGGAAACTATAACTTCATACACTGTCAACACCACCCTGCCTGCTCAGTTAGGGCCAGATCAAAACCCCTCAAACACCAACAGAAGTTTTCCCATTGACTTCAATGGAGGTTGGATAAGGCCCTTGTTGATGTTTGCAGAAGCTATACAAATTGGGGGACTGGTAAATAATGAAGAGGACAAATCACTGATACAGAGCAGTTTGGGGCACTTCATAAGATGGGTTCAGCTGACCACTAGGTGCTTTACTTTTAGCCATATTAAAGCACCTAGTGGTCACGAACCTACTAACAAAGAATGAGGCTGTACTTATATGATGGGGGACTCTATCCCAGGAAGCAGCGACTCTGAAAAAGATTAGGTGGCAGGGAAGGACATGAGCTCCCACTGCATTGTTGTGGCTAAAAGGGCTAATGTGCTCCTTGGATACATAAACAGGGCAATCTCAAGGAGGAGCAGAGAGTTTACTTTACCCTCTGTATTTGACACGGGAAGCTTTTGGGATGAGCTTCACTCTCACTTATACGGGTGTAAATAATAATAACTCCCTTGTGGTGACTGGTTTTTGGTGTAAAAGAAAACGGAATTTGTCCCTAGGTCTTTGCTGCCCCCACTTGCTGCCCTGAGGAGTCTTGTTTGCTATTAAAGGTCCGAGTCCAATATGTTTTTTTCAGGAAATAAAAAATGGTGTTGTTGCTTTTATTCTGTGTCACTTTGTGTCAAACCTGTATGTGGGACAAGAGTCCCATCATGGTTAATTAAAGTGAGCTCCTTTGGCAAAGACAATGATTCATGTTACTTGATGCCATTAGTAGTATAACACAAATGGAATGATTCATCATTAATTCACAACACACTTTTGATGAAATGCTAAGTCAGCCTCTTTCACTTAGAAAGCAGGAGAGCAAGCCATTAATGCATATTATGGACAATGTTTCTCCCCTAAAACATTGACAATAGAAGCATTATTTTCCAAGAGGAGCGTTGGTGTATGTTTGGGGGCGGGAGGGTCTGGAGGAAAATGGGTTCTAAGGGATAAAACTTCAGCACTTAAGAAATTCTTTCTGTGCAGAGCAGACAGGACACACAGTCCCTTAGGGCACACAAGTAGGGGATAGGCAGCTCAAGCTTAGAAAAAAATCACCCCCTATTGCTTTGAAAATGTGCAGCATGTGCTAATGTAGTTGTGTCTTGGTGCCAGTTGCTGTCCTAAGGAGAGGTAGAACTCTGGCCTATTCCATAAGCTTGATAGCTATGACCTATTGGGTTTGAGACAAGCTGCCATGTGCTTTAACTATTTTACTAGCCCAGGTTGCAAGCATATGGTCGATTTATTCTATACTCATAGTACAGTTGATGGAGGAGTGTTGGGCAGGAAAGAGCCTCCTGGTGCTATTCCCTCTCTCCACCTATCCAGGGGACAATGCAATTTTAAAGACATGATCATTTGAGCCATAATTTTAAGTAATAATTTGCTATTTCATGCCCAGAAATGTCATTCTCTATCTAATTTGTAAATCATCCATCACTGTAATATTTGGTGCCTTAAACAATAACTTTCTGCAAATGTATCACTTTCCTTATACACAAATCAATCTGACACCAGAGACAATGCATCCAAAATGCAACATCCAATTGTATCTGGCACCAGTCCTCACACTCCTGTGGGATATTTACAAGTAGACGTCAGCCCAGAAACATTGAGATTTGTGGCTTTATAAACTTTTTTTTTTAATTTTTAAAGGTGCTCATAAATTGAGGTCTAAGAACTGTAAATTAACTATATATATTATTTGCTGAGCATAGCCAATATTAAAAGAGTCTGACACATTATATGCTATGTCCAGACCCTCCATCACCTCTTCAATCCAAAGCCTGAGAGAAAAGATGAAATTTCTACTGAAGTAAGCAGATTAAAAAACCTGGGACCTGATTCACAGCCCACTGAAGTATGTCCATAGGCTCTGATCAACCAGTGAGGGAAGTGAATTCCAGAGGTAAATTTCCTTCAGTTGATTGTGGCAGGCCTTCAAGACTGAAGATGTCCAAATCCAGGGACTAAGAGCAAAGTTCCTCAGTTCCCCTTAACGTTGAGAAAAGAGATTGACTCCACAGACCTTGTGTGACCACATTTTCCTGAACTTGTCTTCACACACTGAAAACCTGGGTGAAAGGCTTTTCCTGAGGCCCCTTCTTGGAAACCCTTTAAAGGTGTGTTCAGCTGTTTCTGTAACTATTCTTGAGTCTTTCCAGAGCCTACTGCCTCACATGTATGCCAGTAAATTGTTTAAGAAGTTTTCAGTGTGAGCCATGCAGATAATGCAAGAAAAATATGCAGCAGTACTGGTTATTCAGAGTGTTATCCAAAGGTCAGAATTTTGTAAGTGCACATCATTAATGTATATGGTAAGCTGTGTCATTTGCTGTTTTCATTTATATTTTTCTCACCTCTCCTTCATTATATCATTGTAATCTCTGTAACTTTTCCTCAGGCCACATTCTTGAAGGTGGGGCTAAATGTTCTAAAGGTTGGTATTGGTTTACCTGTCTCTGAAAGTGCAACAATATTTCCACTCCTTTTCACACTTATCTCAGGCTATTCCCCACAATTCCATTTGATGCTGCTGAAAATGAGACTGTTGTGTGTAATGTGGCAAGGGTGAGGAGGGAATTGGAGCAATTATGAAGGGTAGCTAGCATGAGAAAGATATAAAATTGGTGTGCTGAAATTGTGTTTATGGTTAAATATTCTGAACTTTACTTGGTATTTAACTTTTCCATGGTCATCTATGGGATGCCTTATAGAATCATAGACTCATAGAACTATAAGGAATCTCGAGATGTCATCAAGTATAGTCTCCTGAATTGACAGTAGGACCAAGCACCATCTAGACCAGTGGTGGGCATTAATATGTAATGGGAAACCACTTCAAGATTTTGGACAGGAGCCGCACTTCTATGGAGGGGGTCTGGGACTGAGAATGGGTGCAGAAGGGAGCTTGGGTAGGTGTCTGGTGGGCAGGAGAGGATGTGGGGTCTGAGAGGGAGCTTGGGTGAAGGAGGGAGTTGTGACCCGGGACAGGGGAATGGGGTTCAGGGTCTGGGAGGTAGCATAGGTGCAGAAGAGGATTCTGGCTGGGGGGGGGGGGGAAGAATGCAGGAGGAGGAAATAATTTCCTAGCGTAGACATGCCCTCTGACAGTTAGGAATTATTTTTTCTAACGTCCATCCTAAACCTTCCTTTCTGCAATTTATGCCCATTGCTTCTTCTCCTATCATCAGAGGATAAAGAGAATATTTTTTCTCCCTCCTCCTCCTTGTAACAGTCTTTTAAACACTTTAAAGTTCTTGTTATCTCCTCTCTCAAGCTTCTCTTTTCCAGACTAAACAAACCCAAATCTTTTAATCTTTACTGATAGGTGATGCTTTCTAGACCTTTCATCATTTTTGTTGTATTTGTTGCTATTTAGTTCCTCTTTTTATTGCATTTTTGTTTGTGACAGTTTATCCCAGTGAAGATCTAGTCTCTTAAAGGGTGTGTCTACACTGCGCTGTTATTTTGGAATAGCTAGTGTTATTCCAAAATAACAATGCGAGCGTCCGCACAACAATTCAGTTATTTCAAAATAATATCAAAATAACAGGCGGCTTAATTAACTCCTCTTCCAAAACATCTATTTTGAAATAGCTCTAGTGTGGATGCTCCACTGCTGCTATTTCAAAATAGTTCCTTACCATGGCCATTCTAAGTAATTTCTCCCCAGTGCTTCCTGCGGCTCTGAATCGAGATAGTGTGTCCATATTAGAGGAGCCTGCTTCAGACTAATTTTGAGGCTTCCCTATAGTGTGGCTGCTCTACTTTAAAATAAGCTATTTTGATATATATTTTCCTGCATAGCTTATTCCAAAATAAGCATGCAGTGTAGACGTACGTAGAATACTTTTACCTTTGTATTGTTTTACAAGAGTCGTTACTTCTTGGCCTAGCTGATAATGACAAGTAAGCCTGGCACCAGATGAAAATAAAAAACAAAACAAAAAAAACCCACTGAGCCTTTGGGAGGAACTTAATATCATCTGTCCATCCTCTTGGAAGAGGCCAGGTATGCTGGAGTTGGCCACAAGTACTTTACAAGCTCTAATAATGCCTTATTAACGGGGATGATGAGACTACCAGTGAATGAAGATTGCAGAATGTCTAGCAGCTTGTGTGACTTCTGTTTCACTGCTTCCTGTGGATTGTTAAGGGCCTGGGCTATGCATTTCATCAGGTCTTGGAATGCCTTAATGTTTTCTGTCAGACAAGGTGTAGACAGATCAATTATCTTATTGGGGAGGGTGACGAAATTGTTGCTGGGATAATTGTTCCTCCTCTTCTTCCTATTGGTTCCCCTAGCACTTAAAGAAAGGGGATTGAAATTTATATCAATACTTCCATTTATGTCAGCAAAACTTATGTCACTCAGAGATGTGAAAAAATATACCCCTGAATGACATAAGTTTTGTCTGCATAAGCACTCATGTGCACAGAAGGAGATGCTCTGTGGCCAATGTAGATACTGCTGCTCTTTTAGCTGGTTTTATTATGTAAACAGGAGAGCTCTCTCCCCCTTTCGGCTAACATGGCTACATGAGTGGTCTTATAGTAGGACAGTTGTATTGGTATAAAAGTGCCATTTTAAGCTTGCTAGTGTAGATGTGGCCTAACCCTGGCAACAGAGGATATTGGCTTGTGCACATTTAGCTGCATAGCCAGGATGTTCAGGAAGCTGTGAATGATAAGTGTATGTATACAGGACTGGTGGGCCTGGAAGACAATACCAAGGAGTCTGAGAGACTGAGACCTTCTCCACCTCCAAGAGTGAGGAATCCCTCCCTGTCTCCTAATGTGGAGCCCATAAATGACAAAATGCAGGACAATGTAGCACTTTAAAGACTAACAAGATGGTTTATTAGATGATGAGCTTTCGTGGGCCAGACCCTCTTCCTCAGATCAAATAGTGGAAGAAAATAGTCACAACCATATATACCAAAGGATACAATTTAAAAAAATGAACACATATGAAAAGGACAAATCACATTTCAGAACAGGAAGGGAATGCAGGGGGCGGGGAAGGAAGGAAGGTAAGTGTCTGTGAATTGATTATATTAGAGGTGGGGAGAGTGGGATGTTTGTGAGTTAATGGTATTAGAGGTGATAATTGGGGAAGCTATCTTGGTAATGGGTAAGATAGTTAGAGTGTTTGTTCATTCCTTTTTGGAGAGTGTCAAATTTTAACATGAATGACAGTTCAGAGGATTCCCTTTCAAGTGCAGATGTAAAAGGTCTTTGTAGCAGAATGCAGGTGGTTAAGTCATTGAGAGAGTGTCCTTTCTGGTTAAAATGGCAAGAAACTGTTTTTTCTTTGTGATCTTGTCTGATATCTGTTTTGTGGGCATTAATCCTTTGGCGAAGTGTCTGAGATGTTTGTCCAATGTACATAGCAGACGGACACTTTCGGCACATGATAGCATGGATTATATTTCTGGATGCGCAGGAATATGTGTTCTTGATCTTATAACTCACTTTGGGTATGTCTACACTACCCTCCTAATTCGAAATAGGAGGGTAATGTAGTCATACCGCAATTGCAAATGAAGCCCGGGATTTGAATTTCCCGGGCTTCATTTGCATAAAGCCGGCCGGAATGAGGAGTGGAATGAGGAGTACAGCTAGTTCGGATTAGGAAGCCTAATCCGAACTAGCTACTCCGTCCGCGTGTAGCCGCGCGGCACGGGGTTCGAACTGCCGGCATTTAAAAATGGCGCCGGCCGGCTTTATGCAAATGAAGCCCGGGAAATTCAAATCCCGGGCTTCATTTGCAATTGCGGTATGACTACATTACCCTCCTATTTCGAATTAGGAGGGTAGTGTAGACATACCCTTGGTTAGGTCCAATAATGGTATCAGCAGAATGAATATGTGGACAAAGCTGGCAACGGGGTTTGTTGCAAGGGAAGGTACCAGGGTTGGTATTACTGTGGTATGTCCTGTGGTTGTTGGTAAGAATCATCTTGAGGTTAGGTGGTTGTCTATAGGGGTATGTCTACACTACGCTCCTAGTTCGAACTAGGAGGGTAATGTAGGCATACCGCACTTGCAAATGAAGCCCGGGAACGAGGTGTACCGGTAGTTCGGAATAGGAATCCTAGTCCGAACTACCTAGTTCGAGCCCCGTGCACGGGGTTCGAACCAGCGGGGTTTTAAAAATGGCGGCTCCCCGCTTATGCAAATGAAGCCCAGGAAATTCAAATCCCGGGCTTCATTTGCAAGTGTGGTATGCCTACATTACCCCGCTAGTTCGAACTAGCGGGGTAGTGTAGACATACCCTAGGAGACTATGGGTCTGTCTCCCAGAGCCTCTTGGAGTATGGTATCCTGTTCCAGTATAGGCTGTAGTTTATTGATAATGTGTTGGACAGGTTTAAGTTGGGGGTTGTAGGTGATGACAAGTGGTGTTCTATTGTTGGTTTTCTTGGGTCTGTCTTGAAGTAGATGGTTTCTAGGTATTCGTCTGGCTCTTTCAATTTGCTTTATTATTTCTCCGGGTGGGTAGTTGAGGTTTATAAATGCTTGGTAGAGATCCTGAAGCTTCTGGTCTCTGTCAGTGGGATTAGAGCAGATGCGGTTGTATCGAAGGGCTTGGCTATAGACGATGGATCGTTTGGTGTGTTCTGGATGGGAGCTGGAAGCATGTAGGTAACTGTATGAGTCGGTGGGTTTTCTGTAGAGAGTGGTGTCTAATTTTCCATTGTTGATTTGTACTGTGGTGTCCAGGAAGTGGCTCTCTCGTGTAGAATGGTCCAGGCTGAGGTTGATGGTGGGGTGTAAGTTGTTGAAATCTCTGTGGAATATCTCCAGTGTTTCTTGGCCATGCGTCCAGATCATAAAGATGTCATCGATGTACCGTAGGTAGAGAAGGGGTAAAAGGGGACGGGAGTTGAGGAAACGTTGTTCTAGGTCAGCCATAAAGATGTTAGCATACTGTGGGGCCATGCATGTACCCATGGCTGTGCCGCTGATCTGGAGGTATAAGTTGTTCTCAAACTGGAAATAATTGTGGGTGAGAACAAAGTTACTTAGGTCTGCTATCAGGTTGGCAGTAGTGTCCTCTGGGATAGTGTTTCTAATAGCTTGTAATCTGTCTTCATGTGGGATGTTGGTATATAGAGCATCTACATCCATGGTGGCAAGGATGGTGTTATTGGGGGAGTTATCGATGTTTTGTAGTTTCCTTAGGAAGTCAGTAGTGTCTCGGAGATAGCTGGGGGTATTGGTTGCGAAGGGTTTGAGAAGAGAGTCTACATAGCTGGATAGACCAGTAGTGAGCATGCCAATACCAGAGATGATGGGACGTCCGGGGTGCCCAGGTTTATGGATCTTGGGAAGTAGATAGAACAATCCTGGTCGGGGGTCAGAAGGTGTTTCTGTAAATGACAAGGGTGTGAGAAACAGATGCGTCTCCATTCTGTCCCATGGGAGAAGATTAAAAGGAGTACTCCAGCGGTGGGGATGGCTCTCCTTTTTGATGTGGCACAGGGCACCACTGCCTCTCATCTATCTGGATATGGGAAGAAGGTGGTACTAATATCTTAGCTGACTGATGGTCTATCATTAGTGATTGCAGGTCTCAAGCTTGGATTCATGGGTTCCCAGACATTACTGAGGGTACATCTACACTTCATGGCTATTTTGGGATGTCCTGAAATAGCTACCGCACATCTAAACAAATATTTTTCAAAATAATGGGCTGTTATTTCGCTGTGTAGATGCGCCGCATTTCAATAAGCTATTTCAAAATAGATTCAAAATCAGATACGCAAAATCAGATACTCTTCAGCGGCCACCCAGCAGCGTGGTTCCAATAGGAAGGGTGGGCTGGTGGACCCTCATTCATGAGAGGCACCACTGCTCACAAAAATCCTGACTGGAGATGTCTGACCTGATTGGGTCAGACTGAAGAATTCCTATCTGGCTGCTACATTGGATCTAGCTTTGTTTGATATCCCAGACTACTGACTTTGGCCCTCACCTTTAGCTTGGTTCCTGCCTCTCACCGTGGCCTTGGTTCTAGCTCCATTTGCTAGCACCAGTCCATTGCTCTGAACACTAGGCTTGACCACCAGTGCTCTGACCATTAAGTCTGACTGAATATGAGCCAGTTCACAATACCTAGTTATCAGTGCTAATGTGATATAAATCCACAAGAGAGTTTGGGGTGATGGGCAGGGATGCTCTTCTGCGAGGCCCACAGAACAGCCAGAAGTGATCAAAGAAAGAGACAGTATCAATGGACGGAGTCTTGGGAAGGGAGTGCCAAGAAAACCCATGCCAAGAGTTACTGCTTGAAGATAGGCTGCCAGTAGATGTTGCTGGTATTGCATGTATGCTTTTCAAAGCCAATATTGAGGCACTAGAAGGGTATGTCTACACTACCCTCCTAGTTCGAACTAGGAGGGTAATGTAGGCATACAGCACTTGCAAATGAAGCCCGGGATTTGAATTTCCCGGGCTTCATTTGCATAAGCGGGGAGCCGCCATTTTTAAAAGCCCACTGGTTCGAACCCCATGCAGCGCGGCTACACGGGGCTCGAACTAGGTAGTTCGGACTAGGCTTCCTATTCCAAACTACCGGTACACCTCGTGAAATGAGGAGTAACGGTAGTTCAAACTAGGAAGCCTAGTTCGAACTACCTAGTTCGTGCCCCGTGTAGCCGCGCTGCACCGAGTTCGAACCAGTGGGGTTTTAAAAATGGCGGCTCCCCGCTTATGCAAATGAAGCCCGGGATATTCAAATCCAGGGCTTCATTTGCAAGTGCGGTATGCCTACATTACCCCGCTAGTTCGAACTAGCGGGGTAGTGTAGACATACCCGAAGGAACTGTCTGAGGTGATTGACTGCCCTTTGGCTGAGGGCTCAAGGTGAGCGTAACATGCTGATCAGTTCTGAAGGCCCTGAAGAGGGAGACCTATGTCTTGTCTCATCTCTGAATGGATGTTCCTTCACTCAGCTCTGTACAAAGTATACATTAAATCAGACACTGCCTGGAGGTGCTTACAGTCAATCAGGCTCTGATTCAGCAAATTGTGCTCACATTTGCATATCTTCTGCCGATTCTTTTTGCGGAAGAGGTTTTGCCTCTATTTGGCCCCATGTAGACCAGGCCAAATGTCAGGAAAAAAATCTCTTTCACAAGATCCTGTAAACCTCGATTTGTGAGGAATAAGGGATATTGCGAAAGAGGTTATTTTTCTGACATTTGGCCCTGTGTATATGGGGCCAAATAGAGGCAAAACTCTTTCACAAAAAGAATCGGAGGAAAATATGCAAATGTGAACACTATTTGCATATCTTCTTCTGCAAAAAAAAATCAGTGTAGCTGTAGCCTAAATTGAGATAGCACGTCTACATTAGGGAAGCCTGTCTCAGACTAATTTTGGGACTTCCCTGCAGTGTAGATGTGCTATTTCAAAATAAGCTACTTCAGAATAACAATTTTGGAATACCTTATTTTGAAATAAGTGCTCAGTGTAGATATATCCATAGAAATATCCTCAGTGGAAAATGCGTTTATTAAAATGAACTGAATATTGTATCGAACGAAGATGTGAAACCTCACTGCAATTTTCATATGGACCAAATTAATTAACTCAGAGCCTTTAAATTACATAGGTGCATAGAATTTTAAGCATCCTCGCACTGGAGAAAGTTAAAGGGGTCAATATATCCCACAAGTCTGCAATCCACAGCTCTGATTCATTCCTTTATTGACTTTATATGCATTTTTCATGCAACACCTGCTGCTTAGCAATATTTTGGGGAAAATCCAAATAATCTGAATTCACATTTTTTTCTGATGAATTAATGTTAAATGTAAGCTGGTGATATACAAACCTTCAATTTGTTATGAGCACTGCTTCTGATCAACAACCTCTCCCTATCTCCAGGGGCCCAAATACTGAGCTGTAAGTTTGGGCTGTAAGTATCCCCCTAATCCAATTCCATTCCTCAGGATTAATGCATAAATTCATGTTTGTTTGCAATATGTTGGACTTCTTATATTAATGCATGACTTTATTTTTCATCAGCAGCTACATGGGTCAACTTTTACAAGTTTTAAGTCTATATATACTCCTCATCGTGGCAAACATTTTGATAGTCCTTGATCTCTGTGAGTTAATAATTGTAAATATTTATTTTGTATTTTGTTTACATTGAAATAAACTGATGAGAACAGAGAACTACTAGCTAAAGTAATACATTGTGCATTTTGTTATACAAGCAAAAAAAGAAATATTACAGCTTTATTTTCTTGTCTTTCAGAGGCCAACACTAATACTGTTTGCATTCAAAAACATCTGTCTCGTCAGCATCTTTGCCAGCAGTTTAGACATTCAGTCGATGCAGATTGTTAGGGTCCAATTCTGCACTCTTAAAAACTGTGGTGCAAATGAACCATGGTTCCCCAGGACAAAAAATCCCTGCAGATTCACATAGTCAAAGTGGACTATAATATTCTGCCTCTTCATTTGTATAGAATGTCAACTTCCATCAATGGGAATTCCCTGCACACAAGGAATCATAGAACACTAGAACTGGAAGGGACCTTGAGAGCTCATTGAGTCCACTCCCCTGCCCTCATGGCAGAACCCAGTATAGTCTAGACCATCCCTGATAGACATCTATCTAACCTGCTCTTAAATATCTCCAGAGATGAAGATTTCACAGAGTATTAGAACTGGCCTCATCCACATGGATTTGAGGAGAGACACTCGTATTCCTTGAAGGGTCTAACACTGCACCTAGTCCAATATGGAACATCAGCTGATTTAAATAGTTATATTTATAAAGAGAGGACAATGATACCAATATCCACAGCAATGCAAGCTCAGCATATAGACTAGCGCACATAATCAGCTGCTGTGATTTTGAAAAAAAAAACCCACAGAGATTGGTTTATTGGGCAAAGAAAACAAAAATTGCTGAACATAGTGAGATCAGATGCTGTTGAAGAGTCTCAAGAGGAAATTATGCATATTCCAGTGCTTGGAATTTTAAAAACTGAATTGGACAAACTGCAAGGAAGAAATCATTAGGGAACAGTGTAACGTTGGCAGAAAGTCAGTCTGCATGAGTTAACTGGTAGAGTTGATCAAATATTATATTTATGAAAAGTTTGCCATTACAAAAATGCAGTTTTTTTCTAAACAAAACCGGGAGTTAGTTTCAACAAACTTCTCAGCTCAGAAATCTATTGAACAAAGTTTCTGACAATTGTCAGAGTATTTTGAAACAGTCTTCTGGTTTGAAACAAGTTTTCTGTTCTAAATGTAAGCTAATTAGAGTTAAAAATGATGGAAATTTATCTAAATCAAGAACATTTTCATATTTTGGTTAAAAACATTTTAGAGCTTTAGACTTCTCTGTCCTGATTTGTAATATCAGCCTTTATTGAAATCTCAAATTTTTTTGCAGAATGGCAAAACCATTTCCCATTCATCTGTACTAACTGGTCACCTCCCTCTTTTGACATGTAGGATTGTGGGCTAAATTTAATCCTAATGTAACATCATTCATTTCACTGAAATTACACTAGGGATACATTTGGTGCATTGGGTCAGATTCTGTTATGAATTATACTGCTATAATCATCCATTATTTAGAGAGTCAGAACCCTCAATCTCACCGTTTCAATTAAACAGTATCTGAGATCACTGTTAATCCTTTCCAAGAGAATTTGATGATTCCACCTCAGGCTATCTCTGTGTAAATCATTATAGTTATATTATAGTTACTATTTGTTCATGGACAGTCAGTGACCTGGGCACTGCAGAAGGCTTGCCCCTGGTCCAGTGATGCCCCACCATCTCTCTCTTGTCATTTACCGTCCTCCCTGCATGAGCCCAGAGCCCTCCCATTACAGCCCCCAGCCCAGCACTTGGCAATTAGACCACAGTGCCCCCAGCCCTGGTGTACCAGGTGGTACAGTCACAGAGCATCCAGCCCTTGTGTTCCAGGTAGCTAGTCACTGCTAAAAGATGAAAGATACTTAGTTACCCACCCTCTCTCTCTAATATCAGAGGATAAACAAACCTACAACCTCTGGCTGTGTCTAGACTGCATCCCTGTTCCATAAAAGGGATGCAAATTAGAAACATTGCAATTGCAAATGAAGCGGGGATTTAAATCCCCCATGCTTCATTTGCATAAACATGGCTGCCGCTTTTTTCCGGCTCGGAGCTTTGCCAGAAAAAAGCGCCAGTCTAGACACGGACCTTTCAGAAAATAAAGCCTTTTCCAAAAGATCCCTTATTCCTCTTAAAATAAGGAATAAGGGATCTTTTGGAAAAGGCTTTATTTTCCAAAAGATCCGAGTCTAGACTGGCTTTTTTTTCCGGCAAAGCTCCGAGCCAGAAAAAAGTGGCAGCCATGTTTATGCAAATGAAGCGGGGGGGATTTATATCCCCGCTTCATTTGCAATTGTGATGTGTCTAATTTGCATCCCTTTTACGGAAAAGGGATGCAGTCTAGAGACAGCCTACACTGTATACAACTCCTAATAGGAATATTTTGTCTGAGTGTCAGTATTTCTCAAAACAAAAACAAACAAAAAATCACAGTGATATCCAGGATATCAGTCCCCAGTTATTATAAATAGGAAATGATTGTTATAGCCATGTAGTCAACTTTGTAATAGTGACTAATGTAATTCCAGTTCCATTTGCTGGTATCTATAGGTCTCACTAAGAGGTTGGTATAAGCAATCATTTTATGTGACATAGTACAATATATCAAGACAATGGTAAATGTTACACATAGGTGAAGTGAGAATTTTCATTCAAAATGAAAATAGAAAGGCAGCATTTTGCCCAAAAAAGCACAAATTTCTTTTGCACTAGTTTTTCCTATTGAAATACAAATACCCAGAGATTAATTTGTTTTTTAAATTGACACACATTCTCTGCCTTTTTTTATAAGACTGTTACTTTGGTATTATGCTAGTCTAAATCTATTAATTTATGCAGTGATGGATCAAGTCCGCTGGGTTTCTATCTACATTCATTATAGAGGTGAATATTCATGTGGAGTTATGCCTGTTGACTAAAGCAGAGTTATACTGGCACTGAGATGCTAGAACAATTTTTACATGGGGAATGCTGAGAGCCATTGCACCAATGTGTAAAGCCTGTAAATGGAATCCATTTCAAGTCAGGGGGTGCATCAGTTCCAGCACATCTGGATTGGTGTAAAACCAACGCCTTGGAGCAGAGAATCCGGCCCAACCAATGTAAAAATTTCTCCCACAGCTAAAGTAGTGAAGAATTCATATCCTCAGATTCCATATCCATGCAACTCCTTCATGGCCTTACAATATATACTAAAAACATCTGTGAGCCAACAGTCTTACAGATGATAACACAGAGTGTTTCTTTTCTTCCTTCAGAGATAGGTAATAATTTAAAGTACGGAAGCATTTACTCATCTGAAACCTGAGGGAGGGTTGGATCTTTGTCCTCTCTTCTGTAATTACAGAGTTTACCATTTAACCTTAGGATACATCTACACTCCAGTTAGACACCCGTGGCCGGCCCATGGCAGCTGACTCAGGCTTGTGGGACTCAGACTATAGGAAACTATGTGGAAGTGTGCTGGGGATATTCAGCCCCAGGCTGAAATCTGGGCTCTAGGGCCCTGTGAGGTGGGAGGAACCCAGAGCTTGGTCTGCAGCCCAAGCCAAAATATCTACACCACAACTAAACAGCCTAAGCCAGAGTCTCAAGAGCCTGAGCCAGCTGGCATGGGCCAGTCACAGGTGTCTAATTGCTGCACAGACATATCCTTAGTATGAATAATTGCAAAGAAACCAGCAGATATTTGCATTCATCTGCACAGAGAACCCTGTATTTATACAAGTCCTCTCACATTGATCCAGGTACCCAAAAGATATTACTATTTACAAAACTACACACAAAAATAATGTACAAGCAGATGTCCTAATACTTCACCCGAAAGAGCTGCTCTTAAGAGACATCACTGTCTCTCTTCAGCGTCACTTTAAATTACCCATCCATTGCTTGATCATCAATTTCAGCTACTCCCTCTGAGCCAAGTCTGTTTTCACATTTCAAAATTCCTTCTGTGTCACTGCATCTTTCCCTCATTCTGTAATGCACTGGCTTGTGTATTCTCTGCATCTACCACCTCTCTCTCTATATATACTGGATGGAATGTTCAATGTGCTTGTGCTTTTACCAAGTGCTTTCACTATTTGAGCAAGCACAGATGCTCCGTTAGTGCAGCCCATGCTAGCCTGTGTGTGAAATTGTATCAGTGCCATACTTCCACACAAGGACTGGGGTGGTCATGGACTACCATGCTTTCCCTTTTCAGAAGTGGTGGGAAGGGTTGTGGCATCTTATTCTGATCTTTCCTCAACCTTTTTTTTTTTAAATGGGACTCCAGTGATTTTCTTTCCATGCTTTGCCCCCAGAAGTAACCTGTCATGAAAGCTGTGGGAGTCTGGAGCCACATTCTGCTCATCTCTTGCAGTGGGTGTAAGTCTGGGGTAACTCCATTGAGCTCAAGTAGACTGTATCTCTAAGTTCTGCTTTTATCACAGGGTTCCCCTAAAAAATCCTTATTGTTACTATTCAACCAACACCTAGGGTACATCTAGACTACATGGCACCATTGACGGAGTCATGTAAAATAGTTTACTCAGCATAAGCAATGAAGCAGGGATTTCAATAATTCCCACTTAATTAAAATAAAAATGGCCGCCATGCTGTACCAACGATCAGCTGAGGTTTACTGGAGCAGTTGACAAAGGCTTCCCTTGTCGACTGCATTGCGTCTAGACTGCCGCGCGCTGTGCCAGATCAGCTGATCGTCAGCCCTAGCTTGCTAAGAAAAAAGTTTGGATAGCTAAGATAATCGTCAGGATATCCTGCTAAATATTTGCATGCTTATCCTGACAGAGCCCAAGCAACATTTCTTTGATGTGTGATGAATGAAAGGGCATTGCAGCTCTTCAGTTATATAAGGGCATGTCAACATTGCCAAAAAGATTGAGCAGAGTTTGATCTTCTGGCCTTTGATTTAGCAAGTCTAGCAGGGACACGCTAAATCAAATGCTGAGTTCACTCCCATCGATGCCAGTACTCCTTCCTCTCATGAGGAATAAGGGAAGTTGAATGCCTACAGAAGGCAGTGCAATAGCTTGGCTTAAGGTACATCAGCTCCAGATAGCTGGAATTGTGTACCATAAGCCAATCTTTCCCCAGAGTGTAGACTTGCCCTAAATCTTTTCTCAGTAGTTAATTCTTGAGTCCTAACCTTAATTGTCTTGCCTCTAAGGATTAAAGCCATAGACCATGGGTCCTAGAGAGTCCCAAAGAGTGCTAGAGAAGCAGAAAGGGAGGTGGCAGGAGGCCAAGAGAACCAATGGAAATAGAGTGTGGGCTTTTGAATTGGAAACAGTAGCCCTTGCTGTGAATAGAACAAGGAATGTTTAGTTTGATGAGATCAGGTTTTCTTTATTTTGGGGATTTGTTGGACCTCACTGTGCTGAGCACATTTAACAACCCTCTTACACTGCAACTTTCCAAATTGAATCCCAGGGAAGCAATACTCTGTGTTTTAATCCTTTTTTCAGTTGCTCCATAGCAACCACCAACCAAGTCATGTTTTTTGTTTGTTTGTTTTTTAATAAAAATTACCCTTTTAAGAACATGATCTGATTCTTGTGTCCTACAAGGCAGGAGGTGTGCACATGCCTAAGACTGCACAGCTGGGCTACTAAGAGAATGTAAAGTTTTCAAGATCTCTCTAAAGGGTATGTCTAGACTGCAGAGTTTTTCCGGGATACCAGAGGGATCCTGGAAAAGCTCTGTAGTGTCCAAGGAAATTTTTTTTGAAAAACAGATAGCTTTTTTTGCCATCCCTGTAAACCTTGTTCTACAAGAAAGAAGGGATGTTCTGAAACAGGCTTTTTTCCCGACATTTGGCCCAGTGTAGACAGGTCAATTGTTGGAAAAGCCTCTTTCAGAAGAAAGGTGGGAAAAGATACACAAATTGCAATTCACAATTTGTGTATCTTTTCCGATAGAACTTCGTAGTCTAGACATAGCCCAAAGGGAACGTTAAAAGGAAGGAAGGAATTCCCAAGTGCGCCTTTCCAAGTTTTGAGGGGGGCGGGAGTTGCATTTGGGTGATGACAGTATACCAATCCAAGGCCAGGAAATCTGTGGCCTTTGGGATTTTGTAACACAAGCCTTCAGTGGCAGTATATTTTACAATCTTTTATGGGCCCCCTCCTTCTCCACTTGAAGTACCTGAGGGTATGTCTACACTACCCTCCTAGTTCGAACTAGGAGGGTAATGTAGGCATAATGCACTTGCAAATGAAGCCCGGGATTTGAATATCCCGGGCTTCATTTGCATAAGCGGGGAGCCGCCATTTTTAAAACCCCACTGGTTTGAACTCGGTGCAGCGTGGCTACACGGGGCACGAACTAGGTAGTTCGAACTAGGCTTCCTAGTTTGAACTACCGTTACTTCTCATTTCACGAGGAGTAAAGGTAGTTCGAACTAGGAAGCCTAGTTTGAACTACCTAGTTCATGCCCTGTGTAGCCGTGCTGCACGGGGTTCGAACCAGCGGGGTTTTAAAAATGGCAGCTCCCCGCTTATGCAAATGAAGCCCAGGAAATTCAAATCCCGGGCTTCATTTGCAAGTGCGGTATGCCTACATTACCCCGCTAGTTCGAACTAGCGGGGTAGTGTAGACATACCCTGAGTGAGGAACAGCCTTGACAAAGACCTACTCATCTATGATAATAGCCTTATTTGACTAAAAAACACCTTTCAGTGATTTAAGGATCTGTAATGCATCTAGCTATTTATATGGTCATAATCAGCATGATACATGAGTGCCTCATAGGCATTAATGGATTTTATCCTCACAAAACTTCTGTGAGGAAAGGGAGCATTATCCTCATTCCACAGAGAGGGAACTGAGGCACAGGATAGATTAAGTTACTTGCCTAAGCTTACAGAAAGTCTGTTGTTTAGCTAGGAAATGAGCTCAGATATCTTAAGCCCCATCTACTACTTACCATTAGACCATCCTTCTGAGTCTCTCTTATTCATTGTAGGAGGCAGCTTGATTATATGCTTGTTAAGATCAAGACTAGCCACACTGCACAGAGTTACAATGGTGTACATTCAGTGCCCATAATTCCAAAATCTGACCCAAAGAGTCTGTAGTCAAAGGAGACCTTCACAAGAGAACATAACAGGAGCAAGCGTGAGGCCCTGTGCATGCAGGAAAAACTGGGGAAGTACTCACTTTTCTGGAACAGCCACTGTACAATTCTTCTTTTGAGTCAGATTCTGCAGAAAATACTCTCAATCTTTCTGACCAGCACATCTCAAAATTTCCAGTTCTTGGCACTGTGGGACATTGCTTTATTCAGCAGAAATATCAGCCCAGTCCTGAATCCAAAGTCCCACACAGCCCTTAAAAAAAGCCCTAAACCTGCTCCACAGCCAGGCAGCAAGGAAGAACTACAACTAGAGCTTTATTTCTAAGCTAAGTTCTGAGTTAGAGCAACGTGCTCCGTAGGTGTGTCTGTACGTGTGTGAATTTAACGATAGGTGGCCAATCCTTGTGATAGTTAAAACACCAGATTGTTACACTTTTCAGCATGACCCAATGTGTCCAGGATGGATCACTATCACCTTTCACAGCCAGTAGGAGCCCTGTTTGTGCTCTTCAGGGGAAATTCTGCCCAGCCATCAGCTTCTGGCAACAGTTCCACAAGTTCACAAGTTCTATGATTTCCCTCTTCAGACCACCAATATACACACCCCACTTTGTCCAGAAGATAGGGGATTAGGCACTTGAGGATAACAATCTGCTGCCTCTGCCTTTTACTTCAGTTCAACACTGTCCTCAGCCCCAGGCATGATGTGCTTAGTAAAATTGTGTCTATAGTAAAATAAAACCAAACTTTTATTTCACAGAGCTCCATGTTTCAAACAAAAGCAAGCTTAAGGACATGGAAATGCAGGGTTATTCTAAAAGAAAATCACAAAACACATATACTTAGGAACAATTTAATTTCTTGTCTAATAAGGAAGTTCTCCCCAATAGTCCTTACAGTGCTTTTTCAGTCTGAAAAGCTCAGATCCACCTTTCAAGAGACACCTCTGCTAGCAATGTCTCCTTCACAATAGATAAAATCTTGTGACCTCTCCTCTGATACAATGACGGACTATTGTTTCTAACTCCTCTTACCCTAAGAAATCCCCTATTCAGAGACTTTTCTTGGACTTCTTTTGTCTTCGTATTTTTTTGAACTTCACTTGGCCCAGGCAGGAAACACATGGCTGGTTCCAGAGATGTCCATTCTTCTGACACTGAGTTAGCTCTGAGTTAGCCTCATGTGGCAAGTTTCACTTCAACAGTTATGAAACATTATATTTTACATATTTCATATCTCTTAAACTATATCCTTTACAACTATTTCAACAACCTTGATGATCATCTGGACCTTAGCTTTCATCAAAGACCACACATGACTCCTGATATGTGAGATAATGAGAAGATGGTCATACATGTGTAATATATTTGCCTGGGTAGGTCTGTATCACACACATAGCAATGACTGCTTGTTGGGGATTAAATGAAATACCTTTCCTTTCCATTAGTTTCTCCTAGCATCTTTGGGACTATCTGAACATTGTCAGCTAGACCCACCAGTGTGTTATTCTTTTACAATGTTAATGTTACTTTGTGTTGTATTTTTTTGGCACAGTAGACTTCCATTGGGTATTTTGTGTGCTGAGAGAGGAGATCGTTTTAGTTTTAGTTGGCTAGTTAGGAATTTTATTAGCTTTTTTCCTTGTAATATGCCATAAAAACTGTCTTCCCAATATAAACCCTTATCTTCATTCTTTTATCTTGGCTAAAAATAATAAGCAAGTCATAAAAAAACAACACATAAAATGCTATGTTAGAACCAAGTGAAGTAGGATCCCACAGAACTGGAAACTATGGAAGGTCTCATTGCTTCCTAAACAAACAAAAGTCATACTCCGTTGACAAGAGCCTGGGTAGTTGTCTTCTGGAGGTAAATCAATAATGAAGTGAGGGCAAATAGCTCCATTATCTAATATATATATATATATATATATATATATATATATATATATATATATATATATATATATATATATATATATATATTCCATAAAGGGGATCAGATATCTGTTGAATATCTAGAAAATTTGGGTCTTCTGAAATGGAACTAAATTGATTTATCCATGGAAGGGGGGAAAAAACCACACATGAATCCAGGGCTAGATTTTTGCCAAAGCACTATTTATGAGGTATTTTGTCACGCCACATTATTTTTCCCCTCTGCACTGGAATTTTCAAATGCTATATAGCAATTTATTTTTGAGACCACTTCCTGACGGTTTATTAGAAGAAATACATTTGGCAATTACATTATGACATTTTGCTATTTAGCTTTTGAAAGAGAGGAAACAAAATTCAAGCACTCCCTCAATGGAACTTTATCACCAATTCTGTTTTTGCTATTTTTCCCACTGGCAGGAGGAAATGAATATGCAATACTATTACTACTTGGCTAATATTAACATTGATGTTACTAGATGAAAGTGAGAGAAAAAATTGCCTTTACAGTGAAGAAAAATAGCACTATTTCCTGTTAATTGTACTGGTGATTTTCATTTCGTTATTTATGATGAAGTGCCCAAAAGGAAGTGGACAGAGACTACTAACTCACTTCTCCTCAACCATACTGTAACCATCAAACAGCAGAGATTTTCAGGAAGTCATTCTCCACCTTATCTAAACAGACCGGATCCAGAGCTCTTTGAATTCAATGGGAATATTCCCTGAGACTTCAATGGGCTTTGGACCAGACCCAGGAAAGGTGAAAATCTCTAGGTCTATGTCTATACTGCACGCTTATTTTGAAATAACTCACGTTATTTCAAAATAACAGAGTGTACATCTACACAGCAAGCTAGTTATTTTGAAATAATTTTGAAAACTGTGCTTCTCATTCCATGTCTCATTCCAGTCAACTTTAGCTCGCAGTGTGGACTTACGCTAGATGGACTTGCTTGTGCTGTTGAAATGAAAAGCAAAGACCCTCTGGATTTCATAGGTTTAGGGACAGAATCTATGTCCCTAACAATCTCAGTGTAAAGATGGCTGGTTGGTTTCATCTGGCTGGGTGATTTTTAATTATTGCTACAATCAGTTGTAGCAATGAGTTTTAATGAAGCATAACATTATGAAGATGTATAAGTGTTCAGATGTGGTGGATGAGTAACTCAACTTTTAGATCAGGGTTTTCCAACCTGTGGGTTGGGACCCAAATATGGGTCACCATTACATTTCAAAAAGGTCACCAGGTGTCTTCCCAGGTGGCACTTAAGGAGCTGTTCATACATTTTTTTAATTGCCTTGGGTCACCAAGTCTTCCTCAATTGTCAAAATGGGTCCCCATCTAGAAAAGATTGGGAACTGCTGTTTTAGACTAATCTGGCCCTTTTAGAGATTTCAGATTGTTTTTCCAACAGAGCTAGCTCCCTCTCTGACCCAACATTATTCTTTCCTTTACTCTGCCCTATTCTCTTGTCACCTTTCTGTGTCTTATTTTCATTTGCAACCCATTCTCTTCTCTGGTTTTCTTCCTTCATCATCACTTCTCCCTCCTAAGGTTCTTGATTACACACAGACTATCCATCCATGTTTTCCAGATTTTAATCATGTTTAAAAACTATGCATCTAAACTGCTCTGGATGCTTTTACAAGTTTAACCCCACAACACCAAACCACAACAATAAAGTGATAAAATGCTAAGATACCTTAAACATTTACTTCCAAAAATAATAAGCCACGTGTCTCCAGACATTCCATCTGCCCCCTGTTCAAATGCTGAGCAAAAAATACTTTCACTGTGCTACTATTACCATCCCATTCATTTCTGAAAAGTAATGTCCCATATCCTTCTGGCACAGGGTTTCCATTTTTCCGTCATACTCTAATTTTAGTCACTGAGCAAAGTTACCTCACCAGTATGATGATCATATCCTTAGCATTTGGATACTGAGGGACAAATCCTCAGACTCAGTCCTGGATGCTTTGTGCTGCTGGGATTCTGGATTCATTGAATACTAAGCTGGTGTGTTGCATCAGCATATCTGGTTATGTGTCACTGACTCCCTTTCCTTTGGTATATTTACATGGTGTATTGGGACAGGCCATGTTATTCTGCTCTATGTTGTGATGAGCTGTTTCAATCCCTGGTTGGACCTGGATAAGCAGAGAAAAAAATCTTAGAATCACCACCCCACTCCCTTCTCCTTTGCTACATCGAGTGTTTTTAGTTTAACTGGGAACTGGTCCCTGAGTGATGTTTTATATCTTGCCCAGAGTGTTTCTCTGATAACCCATTGAAAACAAGCCTTGTTAGAGCAATATTTCTTCTAGATTCATTCCCCCAGATCTAAATAAGACCAAACTTTAGGAGAGCTTGTGCCTAATCTGAACTTTGTGGCTTACGTGAGCAAAGGGACTGATTTAGAGCAGCTGATTCAAAGAGCAAATGTGTTGGTTGAAGTGGTAAGTCTCAAAACTGGATGGGGGGGGGTAAAAAGTACAGAACATGAAGATACAATATCTAACCATGAAGACATATTTTCTTTTTTGGTTGCCCTCCATTTATCACTTTCTTTTTTGTCTCATTTTTCTTTCTGCACCATTTTATGCTTTTCATTTTTAATTATCCTTGTAATATTTTTTATCCTCTTTCAGTCTGTGCCCTATAACATCTTTTCCATATTTCACTGATGTCTCAACCTGTAGTGATCCTACAGGCTGCTCTGGTTTGGTCCTTGGAAATGAACAGGCCCCTGGAAGTCAGCATTGTCCCCATTCCCAGCAAACTGTGCTGGATGTAGAAGGGCTGGTCCTACGAACTAGCTCAGAGAAGATACATTGACAATATCCACAGAACTTCATATTAATTTTCCACTATTGTTTGTGCCATGAGAGGTAATAGAAAAAGTAGAAATACATCATGCAAATGTGTTTTCAGGTGACAATTTGCACCAGAAGTATGTGTGTGTGACAGGGGAAAGGGATGTATGTTGGACATTCATTGTTTCCTTAGGAGGCAATGGGTCAGGAGGAAAATGGGGAAACCTTGTGACATAGCTGATTTGCTACACAGCCTGATTAAGAATATATATAGAAGGAATAGGAACACGTTAAGCAATAGTTGCAGCAAATAGTGTGTGCACAATCTAGGGGTTGAAATGCACTCAAAACTGTTAACTGAATAATTCCAACAAACAGAACAGTGAAAATCAGAATCAGTTCATGTGTAATTTATAACCCTGCGGCATACTCCTGGACCCTGATCTGTGCAGGGGAGACTCTCCACACACAACCACATATGCACATTCTGAGGACACTTCACCTAAGTGGTGCCTTCCCACTATCTCCTTTGGAGAAAATTGCAGAAAGCGGCCACCAGAGCCTCCTGTCAGTAAGGGCGGAAGCAGCCAAAGCAGAGACCTTTGGTCCGCTAGACATTCAGAAAAGAGTTTTCACAATTTTGACTGGACTTTCTCTGCCCTGTGCTGATCAGCTGTTTACTCCAATCCCCTTCCTACAGTTTCTTCACCTAAGCTTCTCTCTACACCTGCCCCTCGTTTTCACTTATCCCCTTCTCATGCCCTTCCCTTTTTGTTAAATTAAGATAATCCTCTCTTAATTAACCCGCTCTAATAAAAATAAATTGTGGGTCAAATGCTATTTCCTGCCATCACATTGGTTATTTTGCTGGTGTGTTCTTCCCCTTTCTCCACCCATGTGTCTTGCCTGGTTAAACTGTAAGTTGTTTGTGGCAGTGACAGTCCACTACTCTGTACATTACCTTGCACAATGGGGCTCTGTTTTTGGTTGATCTTTAGCCACTACTGAAATTATTTATTAACCAATTATTTATTAACCAATAGTAATAATTAATACAACATTGATAATATTATTACTAATAATTACTATTATTATTAGCCCAATAAAAGGGCTAAATTAATTTCATAAATTGTCCATAGCCAATAGTTTGCCCAAATCAAGAGACAGCAAAGTTTAGGTAGTAACATATTTGACGTATCAGTTCTGTGCTGGTAAAAAATTCTTCCCCGTGATATTGTCCATTCATCAGTAAAGGCTCATGAGCAAAAGCAGATCATGCCTGATCTTTCCATCATCTCTTCTAGAGATCGCTAAAAATGCTACTCTAATATGCACAGTTACTTTTATTGTTTAGTAAAACAACACCCATATTCATATCCTATACACGTCATTTCCACTTAAAGATGTCTGCAATTTAGAAATGTCAATGATAACATATTGGCACTGTTATTGTTTATAACTTTTTTATTTACAAAAATAGCTAGATGTTAAGTTTTAGATATTATTATATTATGTATTTATTAATGCATATCAAGCTGATATTTTAAATGATTTTGTGATGAATCATCTCAAGTGATGGAATATTTTGCATGTTGTAACAGGGAGTACAGTGCAATTAATTTTAATTGCACTTATTGGAACTCCAGGCAAAGGAGTGCAGCTTAAAGCACATAACAATGGAGAGTTATTTAAAAAAGAAGTTAGTCTACCAATATCTTATTTAGTAGATTAAATCTATATTATGAATGAATTTAACTTGATTCACTTTGTACCCTGGGAAAAGATCCAAAGGCTTTGGCTTGCCAAATTATTCTCTTTTTGGAGATTAACTTCTTGCCTGGATCACCATTTTTCAGAAAAAGCATTGGTTATGCACTAAGCACTAATTCCCTGAGGGTATGTCTACACTACCCCGCTAGTTCGAACTAGTGGAGTAATATAAGCATACCGCTCTTCCAAATGAAGCCCGGGATTTGAATTTCCCGGGCTTCATTTACATAAACCAGGCACCGCCATTTTTAAATCCCCGCTAGTTCGAACCCCGTGCCGCGCGGCTACACGCGGCACGGAGTAGCTAGTTCGGATTAGGCTTCCTAATCCGAACTAGCTGTACTCCTCATTCCACGAGGAGTACAGCTAGTTCGGATTAGGAAGCCTAATCCGAACTAGCTACTCCGTACCGCGTGCCTACACGCAGCACGGGGTTCGAACTAGCTGGGATTTAAAAATGGCGGCACCCAGCTTATGCAAATGAAGCCCGGGAAATTCAAATCGTTTAATGCTTGCCAAGTAAGAGGGTGAGATTCTTTAGCATCGGTCTCTGCATCTCACATGTTTCTGATCTTTCCTATATGGAGGTGAGACCGATATACTATTGGGGGCTCTAACCACACTAGGTAGCAGTATCCAGCCTAAAAAGGAGGGAGAATCAGGTATGCCTTATCTCCACACAGCCAGTATACTCCAAATAAGGGTGTGTTCCATGGTGCCCAACTACGGGGAGCAACCGGTGCTAGGAGACTATCAGGAAAATAACAAGCACACAGCAATCGGTGACCAGGTCCCTGATCACAGTGAGTGCAATTTAAGGGAGATCAGATATAAGAGTAATTTGCCTGAGTCAGGACACACAAGGAAGGGTCTATTGTCATCCATGTAGGGAGGAGTGAAATAGAGATTCCATTGGGGATCAAATATTTTGATTTCTTTCTTTCAACCTGATTCCTGTGACGGGAGATGTTGTATCATATTTCTATCCTTTTAAATTGGTACCCAATATGTGAGGTATTATAATAGATTTCACACTGACTTTCACCAACCCATAAAGTATTGGGTGTAGGAGATCCCCGGAGAAGGCACCATTTACCGGGTTGTTGCCAGACCAACAGGTATTTATCTGTATGGATTCCGGCATTTGCCCAAGTTATATTCTGGGTGCCTAAGGGATCTTTCCATGATGGAGTCCAAGTCATATTTTCCGCGCTAAGGGCAATAGGAATCATGAGAAGGCCCTTTTGACTATACGTTGGCATTAAGGAGCATACCCAGCAGGACAAGTTATGTAATGCAGGCATGTGAGTCTTCATTTCATGAGCAAAGTGTAGAAATGTATTAGCCTCTGATACCCTTATATTCCATACCACCAAAAAAGCAAAGCAACAAATAAAAGACAAAGTAACACACAGAGGACCCCGCAAATGTAACCAAGACATTTCTCAGCAAAGGGGCACCACCGATCTAAGTCCTTTTCAGCTGAAGCTTCAGGTCGCCCAAAGGGGTAGCAGTCCATTTGCCTTGGGAGCTAAAATTGTCTGCTTCTGATTCACCCGTCTCACGGTGGGGTGAACTAGCGCAGCTCCCTCGATGTCCGACGTCATCTGCTTCCAAGGAACCCTTTACCTAGTCAGGTTCCCTGGCGGTGCTCCTCTTGACCCTGGTATGACGAATCCAGGTGGGAAGTTCTTTAACCCGAATGGCAGTAGGGCTTACCGGGAGAGTCTCAAAAGGACCCAACCACTGAGGCCGAAGTGGAGTCTTATACGTTTTTACCCACACAGAATTACCTTTATCACTGGAGAGCACAAGGTGTATTCTTCATAATGGGATGTAATGATTTAGAAGTTTCTTTGCCACTGTGATGGCATCAGCTTTCCTGCAGGGAATAAGCTTTTACCCATCCCCAAAACAAGCAAACAATAACCAGCACATGCAAAAGATTGACATTTAGGCAATTGAACAAAATCCATTTGTAAATTCAGAAATGGTCCCAAAGGCGGAGATCTGGTTGCCAAAACTGTCTTTACAGGTCTACCTTTGTTGTGGGCTTGGCAGACAGGGCAAGCCAGACAATAATCCTTGGCTGCTTGGGAGAATTTGGGAGCAAACCAAATTTGTTTTACCTTTTCCATCGTGCGACAATTTATGGAGCACGGAGGCAAGGTGAGGTAGCAAGACCACTGGGGCAACAATGTGGCCATCAGAGCTGCACCAGTAGTGGTCTGGGTACAAGGTGCACCCTGCCAGTCTCCACTCCTGCTTTTTCGACTCTGCTCTTGGTCTTGCAGGAGGGCCAGTTCTGAAAGAGATGGCAAAGGAGCTGGCGATCATAGGAGAAAAGGGAAAAAATAGCAGGTAGAGGAGCAGATTCCGCTACATTCCAGACAGTACAACCTGCATAGCCTGCTACCAAAACTCCACTAGAATTATAAAAGCAAAAAAAATTTGTGTAAAGCACAAAGTTAAGATTATTTAAGGGACTTAAATCATTCTTTCAATAAAACAACAATGTTGTACACACAACAATGTTTGAAAGACATATATCACAATTAGGACACACAAGACAACTTTGGATAGAACACAGAACACAAACTTATTGTGTTATGACACAGAACCATGGTTCTTCATCAGTTACTTTTTAGCTGATATAAGTGCTTTTTGATGATCTGAAAGACAAAGAAAACACTTCGGGTGGTGCATTATATTTTAGAATACTTTTTCTTTACAGATTTTCTTTGTTAGTTTTTATCAGCCTGCTGTTACCCAATGGTATGCTTTTGTTTTGCACACCAGCTTCAGAGGGTTTAAGTAAATTACTTTATTGTTCAATTCTTAGGTTAAATATGACATGCCTCAGTTTCCCTTTTGTACTGCAGACCAGACTTTTTTTTTTTAATGTGTGAAGTTTCAAATGATTTACTGCTACAGAAACTCTTTCTTAGAACAAGGTGCTTGCTAGTTACTATTCCAGCAAGCAAAAAAAGTTTTTTTTTCCTGAAAAGAATCATATACAATGTTACAGGCTTACTTATGGGGGACAATGCCGCCCCCTCCTTTTCAGAACAGACAGGCAGTTTGCAGACACACACACCTTGAATCTGAAAGCAAGCCAAAAATTGCCATCAGCTCAGCCTTAAACAGAAACACCGTGAAGTTTCTGGACTTGGATTTTTAAAACAATAATTAGTTTCCTTGGAAGACAAATGCAACCCGTAGGTGTGCAGGTTTTACAAATTTACAATGTATAGATTTCATTCATTTGTACAATTAACCAGTTAAGTTCCAGTAAAATTTCTTATTTCCTTTTAATAGATTTAAGAAAGCGTCTGTAGCCAAATGTTTAAACTTGATTGTTTCTTTGCCTAAATGATTAAAAGAGGCTACAAGAAACAAGGAATAATTTTAAAGCAGGGTTCCTTTTACATATTACAAAAATTGCTTAATTCCGTCCACTCTCCCACAGAGTCACTTCTCACCTTCACATACCCTTTAATTACTTGCTTAGTTCTTCCAAAGAAAACGTTCCTCATTCCCAGTGACTTTTTAATGTTTACTCTACTTTCCTTATTCCTTTCACTACACCTATAGGGCTCCAAACTTCTTGCCTTCCCCTTTCACATGCTTTTTCCTTCTTATCCATCCTGGTCCATCCTGATTTCTGCTAAATGATGTCTTCCAATGACACAGATTTGTCCAGTATTAATTTGGTAAGGAAGGTGGACTTTCCAATTAGCCCCCATACTTCCTAATTCCTTTTAGTATTTTCGTGTTTCCTCTTTATCTGTGTATGCGTCATAAAGGGGGGCAGGGTGATATTGTGCCGAATTCTCCCCCACCCAAGCTTGGTTGATACAGGTGTGCCACCTAAGAAATCCTTTCTTTCCTACTTCTTGTGCATTATTTTTGGCACAGAGGCGCTGCAGCTCTCACTGAAGGGCGGATTTTTGCTTTTTCTGAGCTTCACTTTCATCCCTCAGAGCTTTAATTTTTCTCTTTTCCAATTTGTTAAATGCTTACAGGTCTTTGAACCATTATGCATGTACATATAGTACACAAGGGTGCCTTTCGGCAGTGTAGGGGAATGTTTAGACTAATCCCCACCTAAACTAACTCTACATACTCCAAAGAAAGAGTCTGCCGGGTCTAGAGTGTCAGACCTTAGCAGCTCCTAAAATAAGGGGAGTTGTCACTTCCTTACATATCCGTTGAGTCTTGAGGTTCTGCTGACCCACTAACTTAAGTCTTGCAATCAGGGTTTGGTCTGAAAGGACATTCCCTTTTCCAGTGTCCTGCCTTTCCACAATAGTGGCACTCCTTACGACCAGGGTCACACTACCTCCGCGTCCTCACTCTCTTGCTATTTTACGCCTTCCCCTTCCAATAGGTCCTCCCTGATTATTATGACTCCACCAGGGGCCCCCTCCTCTGCCTCCTGCCACAGCCACTGCCAACCAGCTGTCCCGCTGCCGGCATCCTCCGAGGCTTTGCTCCCCGTCTCCCTTGTTTTCCTGCTTCCAACAAGCTGAACCAATACAATTTGACTGACCAGAAATTCATTTTTGGCATTTTCAAGCTCCACCCTCTTACCAGGGTTATTGCTTTTATAAACGTGCACCTTGACATTTTTCTTTTCACTAAGCAGTGTTGCCATCTCTTCAGATTTTAGCATGGCTCATAGGTGACTTGTGTTAGCACTCAGGTGGCCATCCCCGCACTCGCTGTCCCTGCAGGCACCAGTTGCCACTTCCATGGCTTGTGATATGTAATGGGAACATAAGATGAAGCACTAGAAGGGGGAAGGAGTCCCTAAATCTAGTCACTTGATATTGCAGGCAGTCTCATCACTTAGTTCAAAATCATAATCAGAAATCATAGACAGAAAAATAACATTGGTGCAAAAAGGAGCTAAGAAAGCGATCACTTTTGGGAATCTATCTTGTTCATAGAATTAAAGAAATGTTGTGTTGCCTCAGGGATTCTTCTTTAAAAGCTACTGACTATATTTCAAGAAATGTAAATGCTCTAGAGAAAACACTTATATTTGAATTTTTTAAACATACGTAAATACAGCTCCCTGTTCTGCCATCTTAAGTAAATATTTTAGAATACAGAAATTATAGGATGAATTTCAAAACTCTTGTTTTCTTTATTTTTAAACAAGCCACTTTAAAGTTCAAAGCATCTCTATTTAAATATATTTTATATAAATGACAAGTTTTCAGTTCCAAAGACTTCAGGATACGGTGATTATAAACATTTAACTTTGCCAGACTTTCATGCTGTTCTATTATTTCTCAATGGATTCTGGCTTTTCGTCAGAAAACCAACATTTTAGCAAAAATTCAGAATGTTTCAATTTTCAGCTGAATTTTGGACTGTTTCTGACTGAATTCAAATTCAAAAATTCAAAATTGACCATTGGATATTTTTATATTTATTTCTCAACATTTTCTGTAGCAGGCTATGGGGAATGTTTTCCAGCCAGCTCTAATAACCGTGAAATAGTTGTATCACTTTGCTAGCAGCTCACATAGTAAACTCTTCAGAAAGGGTATGTCTACACTACAGCGCTAATTCGAACTAACTTAGTTCATTCGAACTAAGGTAATTCGAACTAACACATCCAGACTAAAACACTAGTTCGAATTAGGGAGGGTATGAACACAAAATTGAAAAGTTGAGAAAAACATTAATCAGGGAACATGAAAAGAAGAAAATACTTTAATTGCTTGTATGCCAATGCTAAGAGCCTGAGTAATAAACAAGAAGAATTGGAATTGCTAATTTCTGAGCAAAAATTGTAATCTAATTGTTATTACTAAACCCTGGTGGGATGAATCATGTAACAGGAATGTTAAAAATCAATGTTTGTAATCTATTAGGCAGGTTCAAGTTGTCAAAATGGGAGAGGAAGTGTCACTCCTTTTCAAAAATGCATTGCCTCTTTCTTTTTAAATTGGAAGACAATGATCTTGAATGTTTTTGAATAAATGTCCTACCAGATAAAGCACAAGTTGGGGTATTTGCTGGTGAGTACTTACAGACTGCCAAATCACACTAGGAAACCATATTGCTAGCTCTTTATTTACCTATGTATAAGATGTAGAAACTACAGTTGTGGGATCTTGGGGGACTTCAGTTTAAATGACCTATGTTCAAGGTCTCATGCTATCAGTACTAAAATATCATTGGAAATTCTAAATATTATAAATGACAATTTCCTAACTCACACTGTTTTATCTAACATAAGGAGATTCTGTATGAAACCTCATCTTGATAAATAAAGATAAACTTATCACAAAACTAAACATTAATGGAAGCTTACGTATAATGTATAGCTTGATCAAATGTAAAATGTGCAAACAGAACAAAGCCCAAACCAATTATATATGCACATATGGTGCTTTAACAGGACCTAGTTCACAAAACTGAAAGCAATTATGAGCCAAATCAGCAGGGAGAAATACTTTAAGCAGAAAAATGTGAATTACAATTGGGAATTGCTTAAGAATGACTTTAACTTAGATGCTTCAGAGAGGTAGCCGAATTAGTCTGTAACTGGAAAAAAATAAAAAACAACTAATAGTTTAGCAGCGCCTTAATGACTAACAAAACATGTAGATGGTATCATGAGTTTTCATGGGTTCAACCCACTTCTTCAGATCTTGCTTTTTGGGGCAATCTCATAGTCAAGGAAGAATTCTGTATTCATGGACAGCTGGTACGCTAGGCGGGGGAAGGCATTACGTTTCAAACCACCAGCCTGGCCCTGCCCACACACCACCCCCAGAACTCCTACTGTAGGCATTCTAGAGTGTTGCTGCCTCCAAGCATCTGCCCTCCACATGCTCCCAGCCCAGAATGCTGAACCATGCATCCTCCTCCCTCCCTGTGCTCCATAGTTGGGGAGGCTGGGGTTGCACACTGCCTGCCTTCCCTGTGTTCTGGGCCTGGGGAGGCTTGGGTGTATGCGCCTACCTGCCCTTTTCCCCTCCCTGTGGTGGTGGGAGGCATGTGCACAACTTCTTTAATGCTATCCGGCATAGGGAAATGAAGCCGTGATTTAAATAATCGCGGCTTCATTTAAATTTAAATGCCTGCCGCACTCTGCCAACCAGCTGATGATCAGATGTTTGTCGGCAGATTGGGGCAGTCTAGACACGCCGTGATCAACAAGGAAGCCTTTGTCAACCAGCGCAGATAAGCCTGGTTTCACGAGGCATACCTGCGCCAGTTGACAAAGGCTTCCTTGTCGACCGAGGCACGTCTAGACTGCCCTGATCTGCCGACAAACATCTGATCATCAGCTGGTTGGCAGAGCGCAGCAGCCATTTAAATTTAAATGAAGCCATGATTATTTAAATTGAGGCTTCATTTCCCTATGCTAGGTAGCCTAATCTACATGCCTCTGACGACAGAGGCATGTAGTCTAGACATACCCTGAGTGAAGAAAAATTTCCTTTTGTTTGTTTTAAACCTGCTGCCTATTCATTTCATTTGGTTACCGCTAGTTCTTATATTCTGGGAATAAGTAAATAACTTTTCTTTATTCACTTTTTCTATACCAATCATGATTTTATAGACCTCTATCATATCCCCTCTTAATTTCCTCTTTTCTAAAACAGAAAGTCCAGGTCTTTTTAATCTCTCTTCATATGGGACCTGTTCCAAACCCCTAATCATTTTTGTTACCCTTTTCTGAACCTTTTCCAATACCAATATATCTTTTTTGAGATGAGGCGACCACATCTGTAGCATTATTCAAGATGTGGGCATACCACGGTTTTATACAGAGGCAATAAGATATTATCTGTCTTATTCGCTATCCCTTTTAAAATGATTCCTAACATTCTATTTGCTTTTTTTACTGTTGCTGTGCATTGAGTGGATGTTTTCAGAGAACTATTCACAATGGCTACATCTACACTGGCCCCTTCTTCGGAAGGGGCATGCTAATTTTGAACTTGGGAATAGGGAAATCTGCGGGGGATTTAAATATCCCCCGCGGGATTTAAATAAACATGGCCGCCGCTTTTTTTCCGGCTTGGGGAAAAGCCGGAAAAAAGCGTCTAGACTGGCGCGATCCTCCGGAATAAAGCCCTTTTCTGGAGGATCTATTATTCCTACTTCAGGATAAGTTTATCCTTCAAAGTAGGAATAAGAGATCCTCCGGAAAAGGGCTTTATTCCAGAGGATGGCGCCAGTCTAGACGCTTTTTTCCCCAAGCCGGAAAAAAAGCGGAGGCCATGTTTATTTAAATCCCGCAGGGGATATTTAAATCCCCCGCGGATTTCCCTATTCCCAAGTTCAAAATTAGCATGCCCCTTCCGAAGAAGGGGCCAGTGTAGACGTAGCCAATGACTCCAATATCTTTCTTTGGAGTAGTTGTAACTAAATTAGTCCCCATCATATTATATGTATAGTTGGAATTATGTTTTCCAATGTGCATTAGAAGCTCTTCACAGTCTATGTTGGTCTTAACTATCTTGAGTTGTTTGGTATTATCTGTAAATTTTGCCATCTCACTGTTTACCCCTTTCTCTAGATCATTTATAAATAAGTTGAATAGAATGGGTCCCAGGATAGACCCTTGGGGGACACCACTAATTACCTCTCTCCACTCTGAAAACCCACCATTTATTCATATCTTTGTTTCCTACCTTTTAACCAGTTATCAATCCATGAAAGGGCCTTCCCTCTTATACAATGACAACGTACATTACTTAAGAGCTTTTGCTGAGGGACCTTGTCAAAGGTTTTCTGTAAATCTAAGTATACTGTATCCACTGGATCCTCCTTGTCCACATGTTTGTTGACCCCCCTCAAAAAACTCTAGAAGATTAGTAAAGCATGATTTCCTTTTACAGAAACTATGTTGACTTTTCCCTAAAAATTATATTCATCTATGTGTCTGACAATTTTATTCTTTACTACTAATTTGCCCGATACTGACTTACTGATCTGTAATTGCCAGGATCACTTCTAGAGCCCTTTTAAAATATTGGCAGCACATTAGCTATCTTCCATTCATTAAGTACAAAAGCTGATTTAAAGGATAGGTTACCACCCACAGTTAATAGTTCCACAATTTGACATTTGAGTTCTTTTAGAACTCTTGGGTAAATGCCATCTGGTAAGGGTACTTGTTACTGTTAAGTTTATCAATTTGTTCAAAAACCTCCTCTAATGATGTCTCAATCTGGAACAATTCCTCAGATATGTCACCTAAAAAGAATAGCTTAGGTTTGGGGATCTCCCCAATATTCTCAGCCATGAAGGCTGAAGCAAAGAATTCATTTAGGTTCTCTGCAATGACTTTAATCATCTTTGAGTGTTCCTTTAGCATCTCAATCTTCCAAGGGCCCCACTGTTTGTTTAGCTGGCTTCCTGCTTCTGATGTACTTAAAAAACATTTTACTGTTACTTTTTGATGTCCATATATCTTGTAAGACATGACAGAACTTGGCTGTCAAGAGATCTATTGGATTTGACTGAAAAGTACAGCTGTAGAATGGGTATTGACTAAAGAAACAGAATAAACTAATGGATTCCTGCTATTTACTAGCACAGTCATTCTTGGAACTGTACTTCTCAACATAAGGTCATTGTTTTTTGTAAAACACAGAGACCGTGGATATGAAACCAATTTGTGATTATATGAAGGAAACTTTTAGTGCTTTAGGCCCTGGTCCAGTATGGTACTTAAGAATGCACTTAACTTGAATAGACTTAGTCAAATGCTTAAAGTTAAGCATGCGATTAAGTATGCTAGTTGATCAGAGTCTGATGCTTTTCAGAAGATCCTGAAGTACTAGAAATGTTTGTGTTGTCCCAGCTCTGAAGTGAATCTCCTACTCAAAATCTGCCTGTTGCTATTCCAGTCTTTGGCTAACTCGTGTTTCAATACATTTAAGTGATGACAAGTGGCTTAAAGTTTACTTAAAATGTTAAATTAATTAAAACAAATTTACTATAAAGTCTCCCAGCATGTTTTTTGTTATCAGTGTGTTTAGATTGGAGAAGTGTCCATGTCTCCGTCTTTGTCTTGAAAATGCACCAAATAAAAATGCACTGGGCATGCTCAGCAAGTAATTGAATAATCATAAACAGTCCCACATATTTTCTAATTATTGTCAAAACCACAAACCAGTGAAAGGCAAGATTTAATTCTAATGCAATTAATGTCACTGGTAAACAAATAACTTTGCGGGCCAAATTCTCTTTCCTTTAGTGAGAGCTGAATAGTATTTCTGAATGTAAAATGACAATGCACCACTTGCGTTGGTCTAGTGCCTAGAAATCACAAATTTCTTCAAGAGGAATTTAATTTGTATGTTCTCAAGCATACTCAGTTCACTTCAAAACAAACTGATGCTTTTAACATGACTTAACCACATAGCCTAAACTCATGCAGGGGAACTTCTCTTTTGCTTCAACAACTCCCTTCTATAGGAAACCTCATTAAAACACGTACACTTAATATAATCTTCTGTCTAATCATTCCTCTTTCCCTAGGTTAGATCAATATCATTGAAATTCTGTGCCCCCCCCCAACCTTTAGCTTTTCCCTCTTGGGAAAATGTTACTACCCCCCATGAACAAGATTTGATGATGCTCCTGAGATACAGACTCAACAGACTGAATCCACTCACGCCAGCAAGCTGTAAAATCTCTCTTCTTGACAATACTGCAAGTTGCATAGACACTGGAAGATGAGATTTTCAAATGGACTAAGAGCTGACCTAACTCTGCTCCAAGGAAAGACAATTGGAGCGGTTTTTAAAAAACATTTTGAAAATTCCACCCATTTCTCTTCAGCCTGTCAGTATGGTAGTGACTTGCTAAGGAGGGCTAGAGCTCTGCTTTGTAAATCCTCCTCTACTAGGTCATGCCATATAGTGGATAGATCAGCCTCAGTTTTATTGCCAGCTTTTACCACTGACCTTCTGTATAATCCTGGTGTGACGGGGTGTCGGCCCAGGCTGCCGCCCCTCCCGCTTGCACCTAGACTGCGCTCAATGCACCGCCTGGTTCCGAATCTCCTGGCGGAGTGGGGGGTCTGGGCCCACCCTCTTTCCGGACCCCGACCCAGGGCCCTGACGCTGAGAGTGTGCCTCTCAGCGGTAGCAGGGGGGCTAGTACCCCAAACACACCTGCTCTCAGGTTCCACAGCCCGCCCTGGGTCCTGCTCCACTCCGCCGGCCCTTAGCCGTGCTCGTCACCGGCTGGCTCCCTGCCTCCGTGGGCTCCCTGCCTCCTCCGTTTCCCCCTTGTCTGGGTTCCGCGGTCTCCTCCCCTCTCTCCTCGCCTCCTGACCCCACTGGCTCGGCCCTCTTACCCCGGCCGCTCCTGCTCCTCTTATCCTCCCCCTCCCTTCCGCCTTCCCTGGCGTCGCGCTTATGACGTCATCACCGGTGCGCCCAGGCACTGCGTGATGACACGTCCCTCCGCCCTTGCTTGGGCCTGCCGCGGCTGTTGCCTGCCCCCCGGCTGCTCCGTTCGGCTCACATGAGTGGCGGGGTTGTCCCACCCTGTCACACCTGGGTAAACCATTTGACACTTCTATATCTCTTTCTGCAGTGTTTGGCAGTACAGGCAGTCCCCGAGTTACGCAGATCCGACTTATGTCGGATCCGCAGTTACGAACGGGGCTTTCTCGCCCCGGAGGATGCAAGCGGCGGGACGCCCAGATGCGCTGCGGTCCTGCCGCCTGCGTCCTCCGGGGCGAGAAAAGCTGCTCCGCGTCTCCCTAGTCTGCTGGGGGGGAGTGCCCCCCAGCAGACCAGGGAGATGCGGAGCAAAGCCGCGGAGCACGCGGGCAGAGGGACAGCCCAGAGGCGCCGCGGCTGTCCCACTGCCGGCGTCCTCCGAGGCTTTGCTCCCCATCTCCCAGCACACCAGGGAGACGGGGAGCAAAGCCTTGGAGCAAAGTCTCGGCGGTCCCGCCACCCGTGTCTCCCTGGTCTGCTGTGGGGTAGGGGGGCGCACTAGAGCATCTCTGCCTCAGGCTTCCTGTAGTCAGCCGCTGGTCAGTTTCAGCAGCGGCTGAATCTGGACGCCAGTTCCTACTTACATACAAATTCAACTTAAGAACAAACCTACAGTCTCTATCTTGTATGTAACCCGGGGACTGCCTGTACTTTCTAACACAAGGTGCCTCCCTTCTCTCTTGGAATAATGATCATTTGAGCACATCCAACCAATCAAAATAATGAAGTGTCCCCATCATATAGCTATTTAATCATGACACCACTAGAACCTTATGGTTACTAGTTCTGAGAAATCCTCAATTCCTAATACATAACATTAAGAAGGGACATTGCTGCCTAGGGGCTGATATGTTAACCTCCCTTAATACACATACTATGTCCTTGTCTGATTAACAGAAACTGTCTTAGCTCCTGTAGATCATGTGTTTGAGCTGTCAATATGTCGGGTTTGAAGTCTCTGCATCAGTAGGTCACTATCATGGCCCCACTGAAATCAGCAGGAGTCATCAACTTCAGTAGGATTAATATTTCAACCCTATTGTTAAGACCAACCTTTGGAGAGAATGGGGAAGCTTCAATATATCTTTTGTGATTGAACCTACGATGTTACAAATGTGATAAAGATATGAAAATAATAAACTGTAACTAAAGATGAATACATTGAATCAAATATATTACAACAGAAGGTATCCATTTGTTCATTTGTTTCTATGTTTGTTTCATTATATGAACTTTTTTACAATTTCCCACACTGGATATCCATGGGATTTATAAAGAAAAGGTCACATTTTGCCAGCAGTCCCAGAAATGTTTAGTTTCATCTTAATTTTTTCCCAATATTTGTCCTAGACGGAGACATAGTTTACACGCATCAAGAAATGCTTAACTCTAGTCTGTGAAAATTCATGACTAAATATCTCATGCAAATCTACAGAGATTTAAAGTACTGTATTTAGTTGAGCCCCCAAATAGTTTATTTTATTATTTTCAAGTTTGTTTGCATCTTGGTATTGAGAAAGAGATTTTACCATCATGGTTTCCCATTCAGCATGAAACCTCCGAGTTGCAAACTGTCAGAACATCAAAACATCCTTTGCGGTGTTTCTCTCTGCTTGCCATGTTGGAAGGAGTGTGTGTGTGTGTGTATGTGCATGTAGCTAAATTCAATGATTCCTGACTGCTCAGTTAGCTAGTGGCCTGTTTGCTTAGATATGGTATTGTAGAGTTGTTATTGGCTCAGTTTATCAAACAGTTTCAACATAATGGCTGACGGCTACTAAGATACTTTGACTTGACTAAGAAGAATAATTGTTTGTTGGCATCTAACATGCAGGCTTGCCAACATAAACTGCAGCTATTGGTATGATCTGGCAGGCACGGTACAGCTAGTAACTAGAATGGTTTAGGAATCTCTGTAGCAGTTAGCAATTTAATATCAGTAACTTCCAAGACTGTATGAATTATAAAGTATATTTTATAGCTACTTTTCTATTAAATAGCATGTGATCTTTCCCCTCCTGAACTAAAAATAGCCTATTCTTCCTCCATAGGATTGGAAACTCATTTCTCCTCTCTTGTCCCTCCAAATGAGACATGTGGCTCATTTTAATAGTCTGCTGAAACCTGAGCAACTTCCAGTGAATGTTGGCATTGAGAACATTGCGGTCAAGGTCTGAGGATTTTGCACAGTGAGGGGCAAGAGAGGGACAATAAAGATTTTTTGTTTTAAAACAGTCATGTGAGGTAAGGCCTCTAAGCCTTTCAGGCTGCCTATATTTATAACAAGCCACATTCACTAGTTAATATGATATACTTCAGCTACCATAATTACAATTCATTGTAGCAGATATAAAACAATGAGTCTAAAGAGTATAGTCTTTTTAGGCTTTAAACACAGACTTTTTGGGGGGGGCATGTGTATAATAAAATAACCATTAAAATTTGCCATTTGGCTATGAGAAAATAAATAGCAAGGGAAGAAAGCCTTTGTCAATAATTATGCTTTAGATATAAATTGTAGTTATACTACTGAGCAATTTAAATGAGACACCTCTACACGTACACACCTTTAGTCAAGAATAAAAAATAATTTTATCATTGAATAAGCTATATTAGATAAAGCTATGTTCATATATTAATATAAACTGGAATTTTCAAAGGAGTTTAAGGTAGTCAGGCATTTACTTCATCAGAATTTCGATAGGATTTTTGCATCTAACTCTTGTAGGTTTTCAGCCAGTCCCACCCATTATTCATTTTCAATTACCTTATTACACAAGGAAAGTGATTGTTATTTAATTGGATTTAACAATTACCCTTTTAAACTCCATAAATAAACTTCAAGGACATAAAAATGGAAATGTTGTTGAAGTAAAAGTTATTTCCAGACTTTAACTTCCAATGACCTATATTTACACAGGGATGGAAGAAGTAGTAAAAATGATTGTCTACAATCGACATTGAACCAATCCATTCATTAACATTTTCCTTTTAACTGATTAAGTATTTGCCCACTTCCTGGTTTTGTCAGAAGTAAACATGGAAATTGTGAAATTATAAAAGAAATACTATCTATATAGTGCATTCAATATTACCTGAATCTTACAAGCTTGGAAAACTCCTGAAAGTTTGTTCTCAAAAGATTTTCAGTACATTTTTTAACCTGAGTGGTTGGATAAGCACAAAGCTAACATGAGCAACCAAATCCTTTAGTTTGTGCCATAACAGGTGGAGAATTATGATTTAAAGTAATACATGTATTGGCTTTGGAAAGGACACTTGTAACTATGTTGGGTTTAGAGAAAAAACTGGGCCCAATCCAAACCAATGTAAATATAAATTATAGTACCTAAAGTAATAGCATATACTATAATTGAAACCAAAGTATAGGGACAAAACCAATGCATTTTAGTTCTAATATATTTTAGAACACATGTGAATTTGACATTGTGATGTTAAATTCAAAATACTCCCAGCTCAGTGCAGACTCTCTCTCTAATTCAGAGTTGCTCTGTCAAATTAAATAATCTCAACCTGTTTGTATAAACAAAATAATAAACCCCTAGATAAACCTTGTACAATTGATTAACGGTTTAAAATGGCAGGTTTTTTAAGGTAAGCAACAACCTACATTATACTTACAATTCATATTTATATATCATTACCCTCATCATTATTAAGTTCCAATCTACATCCATAACTGTTAATTTTTGCACAAGAAAGGTGCTGACACTAGTATTTCCCCCCAAATGATTCTACCCCAACTTGAAGCAAGAATTACTTGAAGTCTTATTAGGTTGTTTATCCGCATAATATATAAAGTCCCAAGAATTTTTTGAGCGTTTTCTCTTCAATAATAACACTAGAAGATTGGAACAATGTTCCAAGCCTTGATCATCCTTGGTTAGAAAGAAGAGCCACCTCCGTGCAATCTCTGATACATTTTTTGCTTTCACCATAACAAACATCTCATAATAATCACAAAGTTTTGTCTTCAGGAAAGTTTCTTGACACAAGATCCTAGGATTTGCTTTTTGCTCACAGATCTTTAACATCATGCAGGTTTCTGGTTTGGTCAGGTTGCCACTTCAGTTGTGCACTGTATTTTGCCATACAGCTCCAGGAATAACAATGGTGTAACCCGATGCAGAATTTCACCATCTATTTAAATATACATAGAAGAAAAAAGCAAAGGAGCAACAAAACTAATATTTAACAGATTAAATTCATTGGATTGAAAATAGTAATGCCAGTTGCGGCTTAAGTATGAATTGATCAGAGAATGGAGTAAGTAGTAAAGCAGCACAGATTAGGCATTCAAGGAATGTACAAAAGAAGCATAACTGACATTCACATGCTGTTCACTGGACAAGTTTGGCAAAGGATCCTATTTAAAATAAAGGGAGTTAAAACCACTACACAAAAGCTGAATTTGTCCGTGGTACGATTCAAGATAGTCTGGGCTTATGTCAAAGAAACAGGGGTGATGGAGGTGCTGCTTTATTTTGCATCCTCCTGTGAGGTTTTTTTCCCCCACATGATCCTTTCTTCTCTTTGTATTTTGGTTACACTGTCTCTGCACATTCACTGAATGCCAAATCTCCTTTGCCACTTTCACTTATATCCACCATATAGCTAACCTTACCAGTTACATTACTACTGCATTTGACTCAGTGATGAGTGTGGTTATTCCTCCATGTTTTATGAAAATTGACTTGTGAGTATAGATGTGCATAACTCTGAGATTCTTTGGACAACATATTTCATGTAACCTATCAATTTCAATGTTGCAGTCTGCTGGATCTGTATATCATATTTTGGTACCTATATCATTCTTGTATGTGAAGCTAGAAACGTGAAGAATGCATCTGTTTATAGCTTTAAATGTGCTAAAGAGAGCCACTATTAGTGCCCTGGAAGCTTGATGACTGGGTGATCAACTGAGTGACTTATAAACAGTCTTGTCTTAGGATACTTACTGATTCCCTTTACCTTCCTGATTTTCTATACCCCCTGCTCCCTGTCTCCCACCCCCTCTTTTTTTCCTTCCACCCCCTCCCCCCTTTTCTTCTATTTATTTTGGTCTGCACATCCTAAACTCAAAACTCGGGTCATCTGAAGTGAGCTGTGCTCACGAAAGCTCATGACACCGTCTACATGTTTTGTTAGTCTATAAAGTGCTACCAGACCATTTATTGTTTGTCCTGTAAGTTTGAAAGGTGTTTGGTCTGGAGAGACATGTGACCATACCACCTGGTGTTGGATTCTATCTTGAACGTAGCTACTGAGTTTTTCCAGGAAACCAGAGGTATCCCAAGGGGTCTTCTGTTTCTTGTAACTTTAAAAACAACGAGCAATCCTGTGGTACCTTAGGATATATCTAGACTGCATTGTTTTATTGGAAAAAGATACACAAATTGCAGAGAGTTTTGTTGGAAAAGGCTTTTCCGAAATTTGACCCATCTACACTGGGCCACATTTTGGAAAAACCTCTTCTTTCAGAAGAACCCTTCTTCCTCATGGAATGAGAAAGACAGGGATTCCAAAAGAGCACATCTTCCGCAAAAAAAAGGAGAAGAGCAGACACGTTCCATCAGCTATACGTAGCCTTAGAGACCAACTCATCTGATGAAGTGGATTTTATCCATGAAAACACAAGATAAAATATTTGTTAGTCTCCAAGATGCCACGGGACTGTTCATTATCTATACAGAGTGAATTTCAACCTCTGTGAATTTAGCATATGGAAGGTATAGACTAAATAACAACCCGCCAACCGGAAGCATATTCTCACCAGCAACTACACACCGCACCATAATAACTCGAACTCAGGAACCAATCCTTGCAACAAACCTCGGTGCCAACTCTGCCCACATATATACACCAGCAACACCATCACAGGACCTAACCAGATCAGCCATACTGTCACTGGTACATTCTCCTGCACATCTACCAATGTAATATATGCCATCATGTGCCAACAATGCCCCACTGCTATATACATCGGCCAAACTGGACAGTCCCTACGTAAAAGAATCAATGGACACAAATCTGATCTTAGGAATGGCAACATACAAAAACCTGTAGGGGAACACTTCAATCTTCCTGGACACACAATTGTAGATCTAAAAGTAGCCATCCTGCAGCAAAAAAACTTCAGGACCAGACTTCAAAGAGAAACTGCTGAGCTACAGAATAGTGATAGCGACGAGGAGTCCTGTGGCACCTTATAGACTAACTGAAGTGTAGGAGCATAAGCTTTCGTGGGCAAAGACCCACTTCGTCAGATGCATGTAGTGGAAATTTCCAGAGGCAGGAATAAATAAGCAGGACAGGATCAGGCTGGAGATGACGAGGTGGATCCAATCAAGGAGGATGAGGCCCACTTCTAGCAGCTGATCTGGAGGTCTCCAGATTGGATCCACCTCGTCATCTCCAGCCTGATCCTGGCCTGCTTATTTATTCCTGCCTCTGGAAATTTCCACTACATGCATCTGACGAAGTGGATCTTTGCCCACGAAAGCTTATGCTCCTACACTTCAGTTAGTCTATAAGGTGCCACAGGACTCCTCGTCACTTTTGCAGATTCAGACTAACACGGCTACCCCTCAGAATAGTGATAGAAATGTAGCCGTGTTAGTCTGGGGTAGCTGAAGCAAAATGCAGGACAATGTAGCACTTTAAAGACTAACAAGATGGTTTATTAGATGATGAGCTTTTGTGGGCCAGACCCACTTTTGATCTGAGGAAGTGGGTCTGGCCCACGAAAGCTCATCATCTAATAAACCATCTTGTTAGTCTTTAAAGTGCTACATTGTCCTGCATTTTGCTGAGCTACAGTTCATCTTTAAGTTTGACACAATCAATTCTGGATTAAACAAAGACTGTGAATGGTTTGCTAACTACAAAAGCAGCTGCTGCTCTCTTAGAATTCACACCTCCAGATCAGCTGCTAGAAGTGGGCCTCATCCTCCTTGATTGGATCCACCTCGTCATCTCCAGCCTGATCCTGGCCAGCATATTTATACCTGCCTCTGGAAATTTCCACTACATGCATCTGACGAAGTGGGTCTTTGCCCACGAAAGCTTATGCTCCAACACTTCAGTTAATCTATAAGGTGCCACAGGACTCCTCGTCGCTAATGCTTTTACTGAAAACCATAATTTAAAATCCCCCTAAGTAGAAATAGAATTGAATTGTTGTAATTTGGGATTATTATACTGATTTCAGCTTTTAGCTTTCAACTATTTGATTCTAAATGTAAGAACTAATTTGAGAGGCTCTTGCTTAAATTACATGGGAGAAAAGATGTGTCAATCAATAATATCTACAATGGATCAGAAAGACAATAACAGGGCTTTTACTTTATATTTGATTTCTATATATAATAGTTTCAATTAAAATCACTTTTGTTTAGTGCACTTAATATGTAAGTGGAGGTTCTCTGTAGACAATTTTTAGAGTGCACATTTCTTTATTCTTAATTATGAGAATTAAGGGAGTCAATATAGTTACTGAAACTTCTAGTTTAAAGTTTACTTTGATTCTGTTGACCAAATAGGAAAATCTAAAATTCAGGAAAAAAAGATACAGTTCACAAAATCATTGTTTCCAAAAGCAAACAAAACAAAAAACAACCAACCAAAGCCCACTTCATTCCAAAATGCTATTAATTTTTTTGAGTGTCATCAGGCTCGCTGTTTATAAAAACAAGCACTTTAAAAAAACAGCTAAGAAAGATAGCATAGTTGTTAAACTGCCCACTTAAACTAGGCCAGACTCTCAGCTGGTGTAACTCCATTGACTTTAACGTAGCTATGCCAATTTACACCTGCTGAAAACCTGGTTTATCATTTTTACTAAGTAAGAGTTCCTCCTCTCTGTAATGAACAACATGTAGCTGCAGAGATGGGGGCTGAGCAAACACTTACTCCTTATTAATTTGTAGGCCACTGCCATTCATACTGAAGAATTAAATTTGGTCAGATCATTTTGAAAAAAATGTTTAATGATAAATGAAATAGAGTACACATTTGTCATGATTCTCCCCTCACACACTTTCTGATAAGCTCTTTAAAAGGAAGCTCTTAAGCACCAGCCAGTTAAACAAACCAGCACCAGCTTAACTTGAAGCACATAAGACATTTTACTAATTTCAATGTTATTCCCCATGTGCTTACTACAGCTCTGCTTCCCACAGCTCCCACTGGCCAGGAATGGCAAATCATGGCTCCTGGGAGCTACAGGTGGCTGTACCTGTGGACACAAGATAAGCAATCTGTCTAGCAGCCCACCAGTGGCTTACCCTGATGAGCGGTGTGTGGTCAATTGGCCACAGGTTGTCTAATGCTGACTTAAGTGGTTTATCATATTAAAGCCTTACTTAGCTTTATAAGGAGTATGATGCCCATCCTAAACTGCAAACACTCAATAGGCAATCAAAAGCAAGCTGTTTTCTTCAAATATAGTCAGCACATGCACTTGCAGTCTGATTTAACAATATGGAAAGTTTGACAGATAACAAAATAGGGGATTTTATATATGCAACTAGTGCAGAGTGGGTATCTCTGACCCATAATGTAAAAGAAAGGCTATTTTATTGATCAAAGAACACATTTTCTTCTATGAAGAAATGGAGATGTGGTTGTATAGTCTGTCTCCTTTCCAATACACCAAACACAAATGTGTACACCAATAAACATGATTTATGAGTTTGGTTTAAAAGAAAAATCCTGGGGGCAAAATATAAGCATATGCCTTGCAAGTTGAAAAACAGGATAAAGAAAGTCTGTTATTCTAGTTTGCTTTTCATTTCTAAGCAAACTTACCCAGAGGCAGGTGATTACTTTGTTTATTTTAAGTTTTTACTTATTTAATTGCTTTTTAAATCCTCCAGCAACCCACAGCTATCTGTCCTTTGAGCTATGCAAGGGTTTGGTTAACTAAGGGCTTTGGTTGCTAAGGCAGTCTTGGTTAGGAATGAAGCAACCCCAGGTTTACTTGAAAATTCAAACTGAAATCTCCATCATATGATCCTCAATTACAGCTAACTTTTCTCTACAATAAGCTATATGGATTTTTTTTCCTTTACATGGCTTTACAGTGCTCATTCCCTTATCTGGAGATGGCCCTAAGGAAACAGGCTGGAGCAAACTTTGTCAGGTTTCCACCTGCATGAGAACCATTCTTCAATATTCAGTGAACTTTCACAACTCTGCACTCTCTTTAAATTCTTATTTCATGCCCATTACCTTGGAAATTAAGCACCAGAAACCCAGTGTTCTCTGGTCTAGTGGGCTTCACACCTAATGCAAGTATTTAACACAGCTGTGAATGGGCTTTAGATGTTATATTTAAATAGTTAAAAACTGCTACTATTTTGGAGCCCCAGAGAGCTCTAAAATTTCAGACACTGGGACTTTTTCCCTATTTTCTTTCAGATTTTTCTGTTTCCTCGTCTCTATTCTACTGACTGCAAAACACCACATATCCTTACTGCCAAGCTTACAGACAGCTTCTGTGGTATTCCATGGACCACTGAACAAGAATGTTTAGAGTAACATGATCTGCACTTTCCTATTACAAAGATTGTGAAAGAGCTCTGCATCTTATCCCATCCTCCCAATCCACACACAACTTCTGAGGCTTGGAATTCCTATGTCTGTCTCCAGACTTGCAGATAGAAATTGGAAGATCTCTCTGTTGGCACAGGGCCTATAGGCTTCCCAAATGCTTTCATACACAACTCTGCACACTCTTCTACTTGAACATAATTTCATATGTCTTCCATTTCTTTTATAGAAAGGAGTGCTTAAGCAGTCTAGAACAGATATGTTCCTTTAAAACAATGGAATTCAGGTTCAGTTTGGTTATGATATGCAAAAGTTCAAATGTTTCTTTGAACGCTCATTCCTTGATTCTGCAGGGGAGGTGTGGACTTTACATTTCTATTGCTTATGTATGCATATATCAGGAAGTGATTGACAAAAGTCAATAGTTATTTTGGTGCAAAAGAGAGGGATAGTAAACAGACATTGCAGCTGCCTGCAGGAAAGGTAGTCATTCTACAGACAGCTACACAGGATGCAAGACCACTGAGAATTTAGCCTTCATGCTTGGTCAGAGTCTGTGCTGCCCTTCTAGCGGTATATCCATTTCACCATTAACTCCTGTATCTGGCTCATATCAGCTGAGTTGAGGTCATGGGACTCAAACTACAGGGCTGAAAAATTGTGATGCAGATGTTTGGGCTCAGGCTAAAGCCCAGGTTACAGAGTTCGGACTCCAGCCTTAGCCAAACATCTATATTGAAATTTTGGAGCCCAATAGTCCAAGCACCAGGTGTTTCATTGCAATGTAGACATTCTCTAAGGGCACGTCTACACAGAGCTATGCAAATTGCTTTGCTTATTTCAAAATCTGGCGCTGTTTACCCTGTGCTAATTTAAAAATAAATTGCTATTCCAGCATCTTCCTTAATCCTCATGCAATGATGTTTACAGGCAACCAGAATAAGAAGTCCGTTATTTTGAATATATTTGGAAATAACAGGACTGCTGTTAAGATGCACGGAATTCTATTTCAGGATGTTATCCTGAAATAGCGCCACTGTATCGACATACTCTAAGGGGCTCAGCACTGCCCAGGGCCAAGTGAAGGGCTAATGCAGCTTTAAGCTATGTTTCAGCCTCCTGATCCTGGACTGCTTCCATGAGATTATTGCTACTTATCTTGTAGTCCTATTTGGAATTCAAAAGCACAAAGGAGCAAAAGATTGGCGGAATTACAGATGTTAAAATATTTCAGACTCTTATTAAAGTTTAAAAAACACTAAATGGTCTGGTAGCACTTTATAGACTAACAAAACATGTAGATGGTATCATGAGCTTTCATGACAGGTCATCTGAAAAAGTGGACTGTGCCCACGAAAGCTCATGATACCATCTACATGTTTTGTTAGTCTATAAAGTGCTACCAGACCATTTGTTTTTTTTTCCTGTACAAACTAACTCAGCTACCCCCTAAAGCTATTAAAGTTTAAATCTACTTTGGTTTAAAAAACAAACAAACAAACAAACAAACAATAAACAAGATGAAATTTGGGTGACTGGGAGTTCCCGGAAGATGGAACCCCATTTTTTCTTACCAACCTCTAATTTACAAACACCAGATATCAGGCTAAATAACTGCAAAAATAAGGAACTAACTAAAACCATTAAAAATCCAGTAGCATCATGAATAAATATGCAGAAGTTGATTCAAATAAAATAAAAACTGAGCTCAATATTTTCACCATCTCTAAAAACAAGCCACATCTTGAAAAGTTCATCTCACTTTTCTTTTTCAAGTGCTTATTTCCTGCCAGAAGTTGCAGTGCTGTATCAGCTTATGAATCCTGGAAATCATATAATATAGCCTCTTCCTGTGAGATTTCCAGCCACATTTTTGCAAACCGAAAAGATCCAAAGACTCACATAAAGCTTTTAGAGGCATCTGAAATTCAAGCTAACTGAACCAAACACTTCAGTTTTGCCCTTTGCTCATCCTGATTCCCAAAAGAATCATTAGCTTGAAACAACAAGAGTAATTATTCTACCTTTTCAGGTAGAAATGAGAAATTGGAAAGGTAAAGTATTTCCCATAAATTTGTCAATGATTTGCAATGATTTTGTCACATTTCCCATTTATTGTAATGAATAGAGGTTTAAAGCCATGTGATTACCATTAACAATTATAGAAGAATAATGTCAATGTCTCCACACTGTGCAGAAAAGATATATTTATAATCTTTACTATAAGTAAGGATAGGTAAAAACTAGAAGAGAATTAAGAATTAAAAGAACTGAGCAAATAGCTGATTTTTCAGTTTGGTGGCCAAAAAGATTTATTTCCAATCCAAACTGGAGGAGGGGAGGGGAGGATTTGTCTTGCCAGAGCAGGAAAAAAAACAGAAAAAAAAATATTTAGGGTGAACAAAATGTCTAAATATTGTTTTGAAAATGTTATTTTAAATTGACTTTTCAAGATCAATTCAAAACAGATTTGAAAAAATCTAAATATATTTGACATTTCCAAACTTTTTTCAGCTGAAACTATTTTCCAAATTCAACCCAAATTTATGCATAGTTATATGCCCCAAAATGCACATTTTCAGCAAATTTCCTATTTACCAAAAATCTTTCACCCAACTTTAATTAAGTATCATTTTACCAATCAGCCCACTTCTTTCTACATTCTCAGAATTCAGCCCTATGGAAGCAAAGCTTTCTGACAGCTCTTAGTCTTCAGTTATCCTTTTTAAAATATATTTTTAAATGTTTTCCTGCCTATTCACTCCATAAAAACAAAGGAAATTCCAACTACCATGCTCATTTTGGGGTATTACTGGCCCACCTGACAGAAAAGACTACGGCATAAAATCCTATAACTGGTTGGTTCCAAGATTAGAGGGACAAGGTGATGATGTAATCTCTTTCATTGGATCAACTTCTGTTAGTGAGAAAGAAAACCTTTCGGCTGTGTCTACATTGGCACCCCTTTCTGGAAAAGGGATGCTAATGTAGACTTTGGAATAGGCAAATCTGCGGGGGATTTAAATATCTCCCGCGGCATTTGCATTAATATGGCTGCCGCTTTTTTCCGGCTTGGAGATAAGCCGGAGAAAAGCACCAGTCTAGACGTGATTCTCCAGAAAATAAAGCCTTTTCTGGAGGATCTCTTATTGAAAGTAGGAATAAGAGATTCTCTGGAAAAGGCTTGCTTTCAGTTTGAGCACGGACAAGTGTTGGGCAATGGCTTCCTGACGAATGGGAGAAGAAAATGGATGATTTCAAAGATTTTGTCCATAAAGAAATTAAACAGCTGGGCCTGAAACCAAATAACGTCATTAACATGGATGAGGTGCCCATTTCCTTCGATATACCCAAAACTCGGTCTGTTACTGCAACTGGAGTGAAGACAGTCAGTGTAGCAATGACAGGTCATGAACGCACCTGTTTTACGGTCGTATTGGCATGCACAGCAGGTGGTTAAATTAAAAACCGATGGTAGCAGAAATTAAAACCGATGGTAATTTTTAAGAGGGTGACGATGCCTCCAGAAAAACTACCAGCCGGCGTGTCTGTGGTCTGTAACAAGCAGGGCTGGATGAACACAGAGGTGATGAAGACGTAGGCAGACAGCTGCTTTCATGCACAAAAAGGTGGGTTTTTTAAACCCAGTTCTCTGCTACTTCTTGATGTCTTGGCCACCCATAAAGAAACTTTGGTTCAAAAACATATCAACACTATGGGAGCACATACCGCCATAATTCCAGGTGAACTGACCTGCAAGTTGCAACCGCTTGATGTAGCTGTCAACCACCCATTCAAGTGCTTTATCCTTGAGGAATGGGACAATTGGATGACAAACGGGGAGCACACCTTCACTCCGACAGTTCGATAGCGCCGTGCAACTTATGTTGAAGTTTGCAAATGGGTATTGGCAGCTTGGGAAAGAGTAACATCAGCTACTATTTGCAATGGATTCCGTAAATGTGAAATTCTTCCAGAAATTGACGTGTCTAGCTCTTAATCCGACTACGAAGGCAAATCAGATGCAGCATCACAGGCCTCAACCATCAACGAAGCATGCCTAACTGAGGTTATGGATGTTTTTCAAGATCGTAAGTATGGTGAAAGTTTTGATGGTTTTGAAAATTCAGACGCTGAGGAGGAGGATGCTAGTTATGACTCAAGTGATGCAGAATAAACTTATTCAGCATGCAGCATGTACTATTTATTATATGACAATGTGTAGGACGGATTTTTTTAAAGCTGCAGTATCATATGTATTAACATTTAGTTAGTTAGTAGCTTCACAGTAAGTAACATTTTAACTTTTATTTTATTTTAGTAAACACAACATTGCCACTCTTATTAAATTATTATTAAATCGAAGATGCTGATTTTATTATGTTGATCTTCTCTTCTTGTAATATGAGTAAAAATCAAATTGCATAAGACGTGGCCATATATACTCCGTGGGGGAAGAGGGGACATGGTAGGTAAAAACATGGACAACCCATGGGCTATATTTGCTAATTCACGGTACTAAACATTCTAACTTTATTGGGTGCCTCAGTGGCAGATTTAGAGTTAGTGGAGCCCTGTGCTCAACTTCATTTTTGCCCCCCCCCCTTCCTCTGGGCACCCAGCCAGGAAAAAAAAAACATTCATACTTCCTGCCCTTCCCATTTTTCATTCTTTTTTTCTTCATCCTCCTCCTATAATATAAGCAATAAGAAGTAAATGAAAATAAAGTGAAGTACCTTGATTGTTTTTGTAGTCTAACTTTTTTTTCCACAGACCACTTGGAAATTGCTAAGGGTCTCGGTGGACCAGTTAATGATCTTTCCAAATATTGTTTGTACCATTAGCTAACTATTGTAAAGTGCTTTCGATAAGAGCACTTTATTAAAAAAAACCCAACATCATAACCTTTCCTCAGTCAACCTGAATCGAATTCTTGGAGCACAGTTTGAGATGAAACTAGATGAAAGCTTGTATTTGAAAATATGAAAAATGTGTAAAAACAAAATGTATAGATGGTGCATGAATGGAAAAATAAAAGTTAACTTCCTCTGAAGAAATGTATTCATTTAAAAGATATATTCAGGTAGCTTTCTTTTAGCACCTTTTCTTTACAAAATCATCAATTAAGTCATTGTAAGTAATACTTTGTAAAGAGGTAGTTTCAGCTGTCAATATTGCCGAACTTGTCAAATGTTCCTGACTCATCTTATTGCACAAATAATTTTTAACTCACTTCAATACAGAAAAAGAATATTTGTCACAGGTATTCTCAGAATGGTTTCTACATTTGGAAAGGTTGCCTGCAAACCATCATGTACATGTTTATACAAATCAACTGGTGATCTCAAAGCACAGACCTCATCATTTTCAATAAAACGAATAAAATGTTTCACTTCATCTTCAAGAAGATTTGTGTCTATGTTCTCTCAGTAGAATTCAGTTAATTTCTTAATATAGTGGCTTTTAGCATCTTCATCCATGCTTCTGTCAAAAAACATGCAAAATAAATCAACAGTTTTCTTTAGAGATTCACCTCTACTCTGCAATTGCACTATTATTGTGTCAAAAATAGCATTGACGGTCTCAAAAATGATCCTATAATTCCCTTTTTAATTGATTTAATCATCTCTAATTTAATCAAAAATAACTTCCTGGTACTCATCAGATATATTAGAGGAATCTTTATTTTATGTTACTGTTAGTGCCTCTGCTTCCACAGATATATAATCATTTCGAACTTCCGTGACAAAAGTTGCAGCTGAGGCTAACAGTTGCGCAGCATTCAATAAATTTATATTAACTTTTTGTAGTGATTTTTCTGATGTAATTAATTATTTGAAGTAAACAGTTCCACAAAATAGTAAAAACAGCAATATCATATTTTTTAACATTCTTTCTAAGGATTGTGCTTTAGTTTTCTCATGTGGTTTTTCACAATTTGATGTGACTATATCTAATAAGGTTTTCTTTATAACATCATAGCTCATTTTCAAAGCCAAAACAGCATCTACACAAGCAGTCCTCCTGGTGTCACAAATTATTTTAACTGTCAAATGTTTTCCATTTGCTTCCTCCAAGCATGATTGAAGCATTCTCCACCAATGTGTGGAAATCATAGCATGCGAGTTTTGAACAATGTCAAAAAAATGTGTAGCTCCCTCATAAGATGTGGCTGGAGCAATCCAGATTAAATTTAAGGAGTGGCTGGAACCTGGCATGAATAAAGCAGAATGATTTGCATTGCTCAGTATTGCCTGTAGACCTGAATATTTTCCTACCATATTTGTGGCATTTATCAAAGCTCTGATGTCCAAACCTAAATGATTTCCAGAACTGTTGTCTCTAGACATTCAGAAGAATGGGATTTTAGTGGGATAAAATGAAGAAATTGCTCTACAACTTCACCGTTTCCAGTCATACATCTTAACATTAATGTTAATTGGGCTACATGACTCACATCTGGTGTTGAATCGACTATTATGGAATAGTACTTGGCATCCTTTACTTCATCAACGAATTGGTTTCTGAGCTTCTCTGCCATTATAGTAATGAATTCAGTGTAGGCTTGGTGCCTTAAGAAGTTGGTCTTCCCTCGGCCAGTATATTGATAATTTTTCAAATGCTCATTAAAAAAATTGTCAAATTCACTAAGATATTCAAGGCAGTTTAAAAAAATTGACTTTTCAATTTGATCCCGATGGCTCATCATGTCCTTTTAAAGGTAGTCTAAAAGAAGACAGCAGTTTCACCATGGCAACACATCTCAGCACTTTCCTCCAATAAAGTACCCCTTCTCAAACTGAGCCGATAACCCAGAATTAATTCTTCTGGATAATTTACATCTTTGAACAAATTTACACATAGCATTAATATGAACTTTGGAAGTTTCATGATCAGCAATATTTCTTGCAGCCAGTGTTCCCTCTAAGCTGCGGGACAGCACGGTTTTACAGGTGATTAATGAGCTCTGCCCAGTCAGACGCTCAGTGCTAACTGATTGTGCAGGGTTGATCAATCACCTGTGAAGCTGTGCTGCTATGCAGCTTAGAGGGAACACTGCTTGCAACATTTCTCCAGTTAGAGTTCCCATCTACAAATGTTTGTTTTCCTTTACTATGGTCAGGGAATAATTTGCAAATATAACAGTAGACCGCCTTTGGAAGTTTCCAGAAAAAATCAACCAATTTCTCATTTCTGTGGTCCCTTTTTTCGGAATCCTCAGAAAATGGGACTCGTGAAGAACTTTAAATTGTTTTCGTCCTCTAGCCTCATACTCTTTTCTTCCTCAAGTTTTCCACATAACCTATGTTTTTCAGTTTATTTACAAAGAAATGTCATATCCAATGAAATAGATTTGGGCCATAATGCAATGTCTTCAGAGTAGGTTTGTTCTCTTACTTTGACAAAATTACCAATATTTTGTAGTTCCATTAGCACTTCGGAGTTCACTTGTTCAACTTTTGCAGTCGTCATGGTATCCCCATAACTCAGCAAGTGATCAGATAATTGAGAGGTTTCCTCCTCCGTGCTTTTTGATGAATATCCTCTGTTCAATACTTCAAGATTTTTAAAATAAGATGACAAACTATCTTTTTGCTTAGCTTTGTCTTTTTCGTCTCACCTTCATTTTGTGTGTGTGTGTTTTTTGACTGCCAGACTCAAAGTATCACTTTATTATTGCTAAGAAAATGTCCTTGAGCTTTAGGTAGATTCAAAATGTCTGAAAGAGCAGGGATGTAGCTATGGGTGGGCCTCGGTGGGCCATGGTCTGGACCACCCATTCCCCAATTCGGTTTAACACCAGGGGCTCTGGAACATTTTTAATAGTAGGGTGCTGAAAGCCAGCCCTTGTCTCTCCGAGGCACAGGTCCAGACCTGGGTGTGGACCATAGGCACAGGATCTAAGGGTTCAGGCAGGGCTGCTCTCAAAATAGTCAGGCCCCTAGGCAGGTCTGTGCCCCCAGAAGGGAGGGGCCTCAGGTGGAAGGGGTGGAGTTGGGGGCCCAGTGCAGGAACAGAGCCTGCATAGTGGGGCTGAAGAAGACAACTGACAGAGAAGATATGAAGATCTCCATGGCTGCGGAGAACAGCTTCAGGTGCCCAAATGGCCCTGCACTAGCTGGACCAGAGAAATGGGCAGAGACCCACATGTGCTCCACCTGAAGGTGGGGGGGGGACAGTTCCATCGGCCACCTGAGCACCCCCCTGCCACTGGCAGCAGCCTCTCACCATGTGGCAGCCAATAGAAGCACAACATTACAGGGGCTGGAGGACTCAGGGGGAGGGGGCAATGCAGCTACACAGTCAGCTGTCAGAGAGAAGTGGTGCTTTCCCACTTCGAAATGCAACTTTTTTCCTTCTGGCTGTGCAGCTTGCAGGCTCTACAATTCCTGGCCACCTCCCTCCCCATCCCGTGGGCAGCAGCCACTCACCAGGTGGTGGCCAGCAGCATAAACATGGGCTGAAAGGTGTCAGAGGAGCACTGGGTAGCCGCACAGCCAGCAGCTAGAGAGAAGTGGCACTTTCCCTCTTCAAGTGTTGATTTTCTCCATCCAAGTGCATGGCTGTCCCATACTCCTCTGAAGCCTTCCAGCCTGTGTTCACACTGCTTGCCACCGCCTGCCAACTTTCCCGAGGCTGCAGCCTGCTGGTGAGCCTCTCTGCTCTCCTGTCCTCCTCCCCCCTGAGTCCTCTCTGGAGAGGGACTGCCCCCCATTTCCTGCAGAGCGCCAGCCCCCTGTATGGGAAGTGCCGGACCCAGTGTAGGACTTCTTGGCCCTGATGTCCTGTGTTGTTGGGATCGGGGGAGTGGGGAGGCACATTCCAGAGCACAGTATTTCATTGAAAATCCACCTCTGGGGTGCTCATCAAAACTAAATAAGGGCCTGATTTTGCCACTTAGCTCACAGTTACTGGGACCGCCAGTGTAGTAAGTTATTACACAGTGTGAGCCAGGATGGCAGAACAAGGCACCAATAACCAGACTCAAAACTTACTGAACTCAGTTGATAGGCTCATTGCAATCACGAGGCTTTGGAGCATCCCTAGATGAGCAAAAGCAGTGTGCTCTCTCTACCACGGTAGGCTGCATCAAGAAGCAAATCACAGACATACCACTGGAGGCCTAAGCTTTCCAGGGGACTCTAAATTTGAATATCTCAGTTTCTTACCACTGTGAACACCATATTCAGTCTTCATTTGACGACAGGGAGAAAAATTAGCTGCTGGAACAAATTTCCATGGGGTTCTCGATCTACAAGAATCTCTATCTATTTTGTAGATAGAGAATCCATGACTTCTCATTGAAGTCTGTTCCAACAGCTAATCATTCTCACAGTAGAAAAATTTGTGCCTCATTTCTAATTTATCTGGCTTCCACTTCCAGCTATTGCTTCTTGCAATGCCTATGTCTGCTAAGTTAAAGAAACCTCCAGTGCCTGATATTTTGTCCTGGTGAGGAAGTAATTAATAAAGGGAAGGCTCTTTAACACCCACATTACTTACAGCTGAATTCTGCATTCCTTATAAATGATGCCCTAATGAAGTCAGGGATACAACTCACCTGAGTAATGGTCTTTAGATTGCTTTGGATTTGATTAGAAGCATGGGTGTCTGCTGAGTGTTTATACCAGTATTTAGGACCTAATTCAATAACTGAAATGAAAGACTTTCCAATCAGTTAAGTGAGCTCTGGATCTGGCCTTCAGTTAATATCGATGAGAGAAATGTTAGGCCCGGATTGACCCCCCTCCCCCATCACTCGATGGCCATGTAAGGTGGGCAGGAAGAAAGCATCAGTGACTTTCTCCCTGATCTCTACTATGTGCTGGTACAACAGGGACACAGTTGTATGCTCAAGAGAGAAGATAAGCAGGTGAGGACATGGTGCTGCCTTCTGCACTAAGCATTGGCTATCTGAGAAGGGGAAGCTGCATGCACGCTCACCCATTCCGACAGAGCTCCATGAGGAATTTTCTCTCCCTGAGTGGTACAGAGTTTCACTTCCCCCAGCATGGAGCTGAGCCTAAATGGCACAACTGAGTCCACAGGGAATGACTCTCACACGAGCTATAGAATCCCTGTTAGGTCAGCCAGCAGAGAAAGGGAGGAGATAAAACTTGGATGGGGAAAAAAGCCATATACATATGTCCTGGCTCCAAACCTCTCCCAGTTGAACACTACGGCTTTATTTCTTTCAGGTAGGAAGGATAAAAATCTGTTAATAATTTAGCTTGAGAGCCCCATCTTTATGCAATCATCTGTTTGCCAGTAATGGCAGAATTCATAATGAAATGATTTTACATTTCTTGTATGTGATTGTCATGTCGATGTTTTTGTATTTTTAAATGTTCCATCCTAATTGAAGATTAGTTTTGTAGAAAAGCAGAGTGTTACCTACAATTACCAAGGGAAAGATTTGTGATGAAATCATTCCTCAGGAAGAAATACAAATTAGTTCATTCTAGCTTGGCTTGCATACAAATTATGCTATTAAAATATGAATGCATGAAAATATTATGAACCTCAGATCTTATCAGAGGTCAGCTTCAGAGGGCCAGAATGAGACTATCATAGTCTTTATTACAGACTCCATAGCTTGTAGTATATGTTTATATTTTATAAATAAATCATGCAGGAAGATAGAGCCTACAGAATAACCAAGAGAAATGTAATATGGAATCAATCTAATTTCATCTTTATCGTTTTCATTGTATCTGGCTATAACATGGGTCTTATTAAATGTTAGCCCCACAATGACTATCTGAGCCAAATGCAAAACCAGTGCTAGCAGCTATGGACTTTTCTGAAACACAGTAGCCAACGAATGAGGACTCGTTTTTTTAAAGCTTCATTCATGATAATAATATGGAGATATACCATCTCATACAACCCGAAGGAACCTTGTGAGGTCATTAAATCTCATTCCCTGCCCTCACAGCAGGACCACTTACCATCACTAACAGATTTGCCCCAGATCCCTAAATGTCCTCTTCAGGGATTAAACTCACAACACTGGGTTTAGCAGGCCAATACTCAACCCACTGAACTAGCCCTCCCTGTATTAGTAGTATGAGCTTCATTTTCTTCTCACTTACACTCTGTAAATCAGGACTAATTTCCCTGAAATTAAGCGAGTTACACTAGTGTAAAGTTGGCGGGAAAAGAGAATCTAAGTCCTATATGACTCTTTGTAACCAGAAAGAGGAAAGCAAAAGGTTTACCATACAGTAGTTTAGCATTGGTCATATGAATTATATGGAATCAAGATTATCAGATCGCATTTCTTAACACATATGCTAGGACCAAAATTACTTCTATGGGTGTGCATTTGTAACTACCTCAGGCCCAAAGTCAATGTGACTTAGTCACATGCATAAGTGATTTCCTGAATCATGGCCCTAGACTGCAAATGCTGAATTACTAAATTTTTAAAAATCCACTAAGTAGCTCCAGCAACAACAAATAGAATTAATTTGCCATTCAAGCTTTAACTAAGGTGGCCCCCACTATACAATATCTCAGCACCTCACACTCCTGAATATATTTATCTTCACACCAACATTGTGAGGTTGGGAAATATTCCCACTTTCTAGAGGGAAAAATGAGGTATAGAGAAGCAAAATGACTTTCCCATGGTCACACAGGATGCCTGTGGCAGACAGAGGAATCGAAACCCCCTCCCTGCCCCCATCTTCCATGGCAGTATGTTAACTATTGCAGTATCCTTCATCTTTGCATTAATTACCTGAGATGTGATTCAGTAAGGTGAGTTTCACTCTTTTGGGAGTCAAGGCTTGCAGTTAATGTTAATAACCCTCTATACCCAGCAATATGGTAGCAAGGAAAAATGCAGAATTGTCTTTCTATTATTTTTAGTTTTCTTAGCCATCAATAAAGTAAAATCTGAGAGGCTTTGAGATTAACATCTGACCCAGAGCTTGAGATTCAGTTTTTCAAAGCTCACACAAGCGTAGGAGTCAAGCTTTTCCAGTAATGACTTCCTTCATTAATTTAATGGAATAGTTTCTAAGTGACACAATATCCACTATAAAGGGCAAACTGGACAGCTGAGTCATTATTGGAATAGTCACTTACCCCCATTCTACGCTCTTTAAATATTATACATTGGGTTGGGAGAACTGAATAGATTGTAGCTAATATGCAGGCCAATTGCTCTTTTGTTCCTTATTGGGATTTCCATCACGAAACTGCTTAGGGTGATAGTTTATTTAATTTATTTTCAATGTTATAAAAATGCATGCATCATAATATCTTAGGACATATGTAAAGCATACTTGGTTTCTGTTTCTTTTGGATAAAGACAATTTAAGAATAATTAAACTACTCACTGTATGGCATATTCATTCTGAACTGGAGTGAGTTAAAGTTAAAAAATGATTACATAGAATTAATAGGCCAAACACATTTTATATCTACCACGTTGATACTGACAGGCTACGTCTAGACTGGCATGATTTTCTGGAAATGCTTTTAACGGAAAAGTTTTCCATTAAAAGCATTTTCGGAAAAGAGCGTCTAGATTGGCACAGACGCTTTTCCGCAAAAAAGCCGTGATCGCCATTTTCGCAATTGAGGCTTTTTTGCGGAAAACAAATCTGGGCTGTCTACACTGGCCCTTTTGCACAAAAGTTTTGCGCAAAAGGACTTTTACTCGAACGGGAGCAGCATAGTATTTCTGCAAAAACACTGACAATCTTATATGAGATCATCAGTGCTTTTGCAGAAATTCAAGCGGCCAGTGTAGACAGCTGTAGACAGTGTAGACAGGCAAGTTTTTCCAGAAAAGCGGCTGATTATCCGGAAAAACTGGCCAGTCTAAACACAGCCACAATGGCTGTGTCTACACTGCACCCCTTTTCCGGAAAAGGGATGCAGATGAGACAAGTTGGAATTGCAAATGAAGCTAGGGATTTAAATATCCCCCATTTCATTTGTATAAACATGGCTGCCGCTTTTTTCCAGCTCGGGGCTTTGCTGGAGAAAAGCGCCAGTCTAGACGGGATCTTTCAGAAAATAAAGCCTTTTCCGAAAGGTCCCTTATTCCTCTTAAAATCAGATCCCGTCTAGACTGGTGCTTTTCTCCGGCAAAGCCCCGAGCCGGAAAAAAGCGGCAGCCATTTTTATACAAATGAAACGGGGGATATTTAAATCCCCCGCTTCATTTGCAATTCCGACTTGTCTCATCTGCATCCCTTTTCCAGAAAAGGGGTGCAGTGTAGACACAGCCCCTATGTATTGCATGACTAATATTTAATTGTTTTGAATAGAAATGTACTTACACCCTAATATTAAAAATAAACTTAAAATTTTTCATACCACCATTACTATTCATTTCAGTTCATGTATGCTGTTTTATCAATAAAGTCACATTTCATATCGTGTAAAGAGGCAAGGAAGATATTATGTGAAATTTCAATAGAGAGTCACTGTTTATGCCATCACAGGTAGAAGAGTAATAGCCTGAGAGATTCTTAAATTACTAATATAAATGAAAAACAACATGTGGTATGTTGATTCAATTATTGCACGTGCCTTAGAAATGCACACAATATTCCTATGTGCCCCTTACATTATTAATACAGGCAGTCCCCGGGTTACGTACAAGATAGGGACTGTAGGTTTGTTCTTAAGTTGAATTTGTATGTAAGTCGGAACTGGTACATATTGTAGGGGAAACTCTAGCCAAACATTTCTCCAGAGCTCAGTTTTATTCTCCCACACCTCACTTCCCTCATTCTTTTATTCTCAAGCTGAGGTGTCTGCTGAGAAAAGCCGCTCCGCGTCTCCCTGGTCTGCTGGGAGGGGCGCTAGCTTTGCGTCTCCCTGGTCTGCTGGGGGGAAGTAGCTAGTGCGGGGTTGCCTCACCCCGTTTGTAAGTAGGGATCCGATGTAAGTCGGATCCATGTAACCCGGGGACTGCCTGTATTGCCATTTTGGAGCACAACTAACTATATTTCTCAATAGATCTAAAGTGAAATTTCCTCTTTATATGAATGTCTAATTCTGGATAACACATGTGAGAATTGCTCTTGTCTATCAATAAGATAATGCATTAATAAATATTAATATGATCTATAATAATATATCTATTTATATAGCTCTTTTCAGCTTACTATCGCCTCATCTTTACAAACCTTGGTAATATCACCACTATTTTAGAGATGAGGTAATGAGAGCACAGATAGAAAAAGAGGTCTCTTTGGACAATAATCTGTACCTGGATAGGCCAATATTTTACAGGATTGGGATTTGTTTCCATTTTTTTTTAATAACATTTTTTGTGACAGTTGGTCACTTGGTAGCTCTCTCTGCTCAGTCAAATCCTTCAAACCCATGAAACTGAATGAATGTTTAAGATTTTTTTTTTTTTTGGTCTTTTTGTCTTCAGTAGCCAATGTGAAACCAAACCCCAGAGTGAAACTCAAGAGATATCAATGAAAATTTTTAATGAATGGAGCTGTTTTTAACAAATTTTAACTGTAAAGACAACAGGATTGGAAATTATACCAGATGTCCATTTGAGTCCCACTTTATACTAAGATTACATTTATAATTAGTTTATAGATGATGAATAATAGGTTAACTGATATTTTAATAAATGGCTAAGCAATTGTTATAGAGTGCAATAGCTCAGTGGGTTACTTACCACAATAGTATAATGATCTCTAAAACCTTCTACTGATGTACTTATACCCATCTACAAAAATATTATTGATTTCTGCAACTGCTTATAATTTCTATCAATCATTAGTTAACGTTTTCATAAACAATTTATAAGGGTGTACCTTTAATGTAAAGTATGATCTGCTTTTCTTTCTTTTTCTCATTTATACTTGTATAAATCTGATATTCTTTTACTGAAATCAGTGAGGATTTATTGGTTTTATGCCAGTGTGACATTAGAATCTAGGCTTAAATTTTAGCAAGTATAATGTGCATCAGAAGTACTCATGCTACACCATATTTTTTTAAAATTTTGGTCATTCTATCAAGGAACAGAAATGCTAGCATGTGACTTATAAAGTAGCCAATCCTATATCACATAAATATTGAAGAGTGAATAGTTAAAGGCCAAGTTAAGGTGAACAGTCAGGACATTTATTGAACCATATGTGCATAAAATAAGTGTTCAGATAATTGTGAATACAATTTTTATAAGAATCAAGAAATTTCTGGAACAGAAAAACATGTAAACGTGTTGAATAATTTCTTCAGTATGAATCGCTTCCCTGGTTCACATTACATCCTACATTGGTCACAAAATGGATTAAGAAAAATAATACTGAAAATACTCTAATGTATTCATTTTGAGATTGCTCTTTTAGCTGTTTTTTTAAAGGTTTAGAATGAATAGAAAACATTTCATAAAATCACAGGATTTCGAGATAGGAGAGATCTCTACAACATCTGTCCCATTCCCTGCCATGAAGACCAGAGTAGGGAAGACAATTTTACCCATTTTTTTAAAAGAGAGATCATAGGCAAACTGAATTTAAACAGCTTTTTAAAGTTGGACTCTGTCTAGAGAACTGTTTTTAAAACTAGTTTGACATGGCCATTGTCACTTTAAATACAGTATCTGAAATAGTAAAGAAAAAGACCATCTAGATGACTGAATAAACTTACATCTAGATGTTCCATAGAGAAGTAACTTAACCTGTCTCAGTAAACAATTTTAGTACAGGCACAGAGTCCAAGCAGTTATCTGCAAATGACCAGAAAGAGACTGACACTGCTGGTGACTGTTCGCAAAGGGGAGTCGTCAAGGTCAGCCCCCTGCAATCCCAGCAGGACCAAGGACTATCTAGATCATCCCTGAGAGATGTTTGTCTAATCTGTTCTTAAATGTCTTCATTATCTAAGCCATTTCTAGCACCGAAGATGTTTCCATGAAATCTTTAAAAGAATAAATTCCAGGAGACTGCTTCAAACATCTGAGGCTTGCTTGCAGCCTTCAGCACTGCTACATTTGGCTATTCCAGGGACACCAGGACATAAAATTGACAGAAACAAAGAATGAAAATAACAAAGCCACCCTTACTCTCCAGGATGGGATAAATGCTAGTAGGAAACAGAGTAGGAAACACTAGTAGGAAACAGAGTTTTTAAACGTTGCCAGTTTTGAAAACTATCTGGTGTGTTAGTAAGTCAGTGAACATGTTACATATGTGTGGGGACAGATATAGCAGCAGATTCTGCCAGCACAGAGCAGCTGTAGACCCACTTTGACTGGCTGATTAGACTGGGTTTTTGATGTCTCTTTCAGATAATCCGCAAATCAAGAAAGCAACATAAAGCAGATTGCTTCTCCAGCCATAGCCTGACACAACCCAGCTCCTCCAAACTTATCCACATCCTGCCAGGGTCAGATCAGGCTGGGTTGCAGGTCCCCCTCCTCAGTGTCCCAAACAGAGCCCAGACTGTTCTCCTACAGAAATTGCCCTCTGCCCCCATCATTCTCAGCAAGCAGCTGCTCCTGTCTTCATCTTCCCCTCTTATAGGACCCACCATGCGCCTCTGGCAGGCTGATGTGCTCCAGCTGACTGCTGTCCTCATCCATGAGCTTTTACCTAATAATTCAGGGTGCTACTGCCCTGGACTTCTTGCCCCAGCCTCCTCCTAGACTATCTCAGGGCCCCAGATGGGTGCAGGGCCAGTCATATGCTGCTATGCAGTGCTGGAGTAGTGCAGAGCAAATAGATGTATCCTGACCACCACTTAAATCTTCAGAAAGAAACCCATTAATCTCCTCTGACACCAAGGCAGCCAACTTGCCTCCGTTTCCACTCTCCTGCCAACACTGGCTGCTGCATCCCTGGCTGTCTTTGCCTTACTGCTCTGTATCCAGCTGTACCCACTTCTGCTTCCCGAGGGTACCTCCTGGAGGATGGAGAGATTTAGAGTCTGACAAGGCCCTCTTTATAGTGGAAGGAGAAGCCTTAGGATCCTCCATGGCCACAGATACAGTCAGGGCCTTGGATTTTATAACCCCTCTGTGAGAGGGCACCTCCAACAGCCCCCCAACCCATGCTGCCACATTACCTGAACGCACTGGCTCAGAGACAGCCATGCCATTATAATAATCAGCACCTTGGCTTTCCCTCCTGCAGGCACAAGCCCTGCACAGCCGGTGGGAAATGACTAGATCACCATCCCAATGCCATAGTGCCATGCTGTGGGTGACTTTCCCCCTGACAAAACAGGAAAGGGACCTTTACCCAGCAGACATTGTGGCCAAGATGACGTTGGGCCTGCATTTCCCAATGCAAAGAATAAGCACCACGTCCTTTGTCCTCCTGCTGTTTGGGGCCATGTTCTGTCACCTGCCTGTTTGCAAGAAAATTATGTCTGATTTCAGAGCCTGCTTGTACAAACGCTTTACCACCAGACACTGGCAGCTCAGCCCTTGAGAACTGTGGCTTTGATGGGAGATTTTCTGAGACAGATTTGTGGGGTTCAAAAGAAAGGTGGAGTGTACAAAACAGCTGAATGAGTGGGAGGTTTAATAGCCACAATAGGGCATGGCTATGGGGACAAAAGTTTTCCTATGTAGCTGAGCAAAAGGAAAATCACTTAAAAAGATCAGCTGATCGTATAGAAAGTTACTGAACACAAGTTCTGTTGCTCCAGGATCTCTGTCTACCTGCCCTGAATGTCACTGCTGCTCAAGTCATCCTTGTTCTATTTAAAGAACCCCTAGCTCGGGCACAGAAAGGCAGCAGGTAGACTATGGCTCACAGGAGCTCACAAAGGAGGGAAGTGGCTAGTGGGTTCCCCCAAGGATCTGTACTGGGCAGGGACATCCCCAGGGCAGAGCAGGGCCTGAGTCAACCCCCTCTCAACCTCAGGCCCCACTCCACAGTGCCACTCATCCACCCCAGTGCACTCCCACTCCACCATTCCCCCAAGCCCTACCCTGCACCACCCCCACTCCACCTCTTCCCATTCCTGCTCTGCCCCATTACACCTCTTGCCTAAAGCCCCTCCCCCAAGTGACACATCCCAGGAAATTACCTGGGGGCCTGGCATGGGGCGGTAGTAGAGGTTGGGCCACTGCACTCACTTCAGGAGACAGAGCGACCCAGCAGCCCACTGCACTCCATGCCCTTGCACTCACATCACGTGGGGGAGCAGAGCTGGCTGGGGCCAGATTGCTCCACTTCCTGCTCCTGTTGACCCAGCTGGGAGATGGTGGTGGAGTGGAGCAGGTTCCTGTGTGAGTCGCTCCACTTTCCACTGCTCCTGTTGCTATGATGGATGAACGGGGCCCCAACTACTCCTGCGAGACCCGGATTCCCCAGGTAATCTCCTGGGTTGTCCTGGAGAGCTAATCTCCATAAGAGGGACCAACCCTTCCATAGGACAATTGGGGTGGTCACCCTGGAGCCCCCCCCAAAGCACAAGGCCTGGAGCAGCCACCCCAAACCGGTCTATGGATGGGACAGCTCTGATACTGGGACTTGCGCTCTTCAACATATTCACTGATAATCTAGAAAAGTTAGAGAATCAAGCAAAGAAGGAGGTGGCATTGTTTGCAGACGATATGAAGATACTCAAGACTGTTAAGTCCACAGCAGACTGTGAAGAGCTACAAAGGGATATCATAAACCTGAGTGGCTGGGCAACAGAATGGCAGATGAAAGTCAAAGTACAAAGTAATGTTCATTGGAAAAGATACTCCTGGCTATTTATATACAATAGTGGGTTCTGAAGTAGCTGTTACCACTCCAGAAAGAAATCTTGGAGTCACCACGGGAGCTGATTGTGGAAGGCTGATGGAGCCCCCTGTCCTTCCCTTCCATTAGAACTCAGCACATTTCCCCAAACTAGGGATCTTGGTGGCTTAGTTGCACCTATCCATCAGTGACCCAGTGGAGGAGATTGGCTGGCTGGCCAGAAAGGGGATTTATCGTCTCTACATACTGCTGCTATGCCACAGGTAAGGAAACCCAGCTGGGAAATGGGACCCAATAGGAAAGTGACACAGACGGAAGCCAAGCAACAGGAACCCTGAAGAAATGATCCACCTTGCTCCCATCTGAGACAGTTCCAAGGGGGTAATGGGAGCCTTGTTGAAACTCACCAATTCCTCTGAGATTGGCCCCAGCTAGAGGATGAGTCTGTCTCTCTTCTCCCCTCTACTCCAGTTAGGAGCAATCCCTCTCTCCAGGCACCAAAGATACTCCACCCACTGTAGGGAGCCCTGCTATTCTGTGGGGCCAGAGATGCAACCGAATAGGAATGGAAGAATACAGCCACCACAACCAGACAGAAATGTGACAATGAAAATCTGCTAAGGAACATCTGTCATAGGGAGAGAGAGGGAATGGAGGCAGGAGCTCCTTCTACAATGGGATGGGATGGGGGAGTTGGCACTGGAGGTCACTAGAGAGGAAGATGAGTCCAATTGCCCTGATTGAAGGGGACATCCAAACCTCTGGCATGCCCTTATTCTCTTGAGACAGCAGGACATCACAGCCATGGTGATGCGCCAGCTCCACTCCATCTGATCCTGTCAACAGATGCCGGGGGCTCTGCAGGGGCTGTGCCTTTTATGGTGCCTCTGATGGGATGTAGAACCCCACATTGCCTCCCTTTCTTGTGTGCAACTGCCAGCCATGGCTTTCACTTCTAAGGGGGTGGGGTGGCTAGGAAATTATAGTAATTGGTCAGGTGCCAAACCTATATGGCAACTGTTTCATAAAAACAGCCTCTGCCTGAGCTTACTTGATTTTACACATGCACTTTCTGGAAATACACTAACTGTAAGGTCTAAGGTTTTAAACTGCAACTCATTATAATCTTTGTCAAACTTTGCAACTTGCTGTAATCCTTATAAAACCTTGCAAATTTGTAACTCTCAGCAACTTTGCTTTATAAGTTCAGAAACTTACTGTAAGCTGCAATGTTGTCATTCTCAGCCACTTTGCTTGTAACTTGCTCTAAACTGCATTCTCCCCTGAGTGATGGAGAGAGAGTGTGTGTGTGTTTTTGAAGTTCCAATGCTGAGGCTGGAGCACATGGTGATGAGTCATCAGAGACTGCTGCTTTGCTGGATAAAGAAAGGTCTGGGCATGCTCCCTGGTGATGAGGTGGATGAGTTACAGGGGCCATACAGATACAATATAAAGGAGAAGGAGCACATGTGAGACTCTCTCTTTTTTTCTTCTGCTGATCCTGAGAAACTCCTCTCTACAGCTAGTGACCAGCTCCTTAGACATGATGAGCAGACAGACTGTCCAGGATCTACATGCCTTGGCTTCTTTTATAGAACCCATATGCCTATGTAAGTGTGTGAGTGCCTGAGGGAAGAAATTAATGTGTGTGAATGAGTGAATTAATGGAGGGGTGGGTGTGCTTGTTTGTGTGTGTGAGAGAGATAGCTGGTTCCTTCTTTAGTTTAAACCATTGATGGCAGCTCTATCCTCTTTGATTTAACCTTGTTGTGCATGCAGTGGATGTTAATTTCTCAAACAATAAATCCATGCTGGTGTAACCCTGGGTTGTCTCTAGTGGGAATTTTTTGGGGGTAACAGCAACCTAACCACCAGCATCCATGCAGAAGGAAGGGGAGTATGTTACAATATTGCCACCCTTTCTTTTGTGCTGCTTCTGGCGGCGTTTCTAAGTTGGGCAGCAAGAGAGTGTGGGTGCCAAGTACAGAAGGCAGTCTGCCACCAATATTGCAGGGGGTCTGCTACTACCACTCTTCCTTCTGTACCACTGCTGGTGACAGTACTGCTCTCCTATCTAAACAGCTGTGAGTGGCGGCTGCTGGCAGGACATCCAGCTCAGAAGTCAATGCCACCACCAGCAGCACAGGAGACAAGGTGTCATGGCATGTTATGCCACCTTTTCTTCAGCACTGTTGTTGGTGGTGAGGCTGCCTTCTGATCTGGATGTCCCTAGAGCAATGGACTCTTGTGAGGTGTCCAGCTCGCAAGGCAGCACTGCTGTTAACAGAAGCACAGAAAGAAGTATAGCAAGTTGTGTTATTGCCACTCTTCTGTCTGAGTTGTTGCTGGCAGTGGCACTGTTTTCCAGGCTCAGCAGCTGAGAGCAGCTGCCACTTCAGCCACTCAGCTCTGAAGGCAAGGAAAAATCATGGACATTTTTTTCACATTTCCGAAGTCCACAAAGATCAGAGGACCAAAGAAGATGTCATAGCTGAAAAATCCAAATGTACGGGGATACTACTAGCGACCTTCCTGCAATCACCTTGCCACCCCCTTTTGAAGTGAGACCTCCAGTCTGAGAAACACTGCACTAGTGTAGGGGTTCCCCCCCCCCGTGCGGAGGGGCTTACGTCTGCCCCCCTCAGTTTCCACAGTCGTTAGCGACCCAATGCGCCCGGCTTTGCTCGGTTCAGCTCGGCGGTTGGGGGAAGGAGGTCCGGGCCTGCCCTCGCTCCGGACCCCGACCCAGGGCCCTAAGGTCAGGGAAAGGCTCCCCACCTAGCGGGGGGGGTCGAGAACCTTAAACTCCCCCGCTCTCAGGGTCCGCATCCCTGCCCTGGGCCACTTCTTCCCCAGGTCCAATTGGCTCACCTGGGCTCCCACTCCGGTCCTGCCCAGGGCCTCCAGTACTGGCGTCCGCTCACCAGCTCTTGGGGGGAATGCGTCTCCTCGGCGTTCTCCCTGATTGCCGGCCCTCTGCGCCAATTTAAACTGCCTGCCGGTCACAGGCAGATGATGTCACCCCCCTCGTTGGCCTCCGGCCCCTCCCCGGGCCGGCCTCCCCATGATGTCATTTCCCCTGCCTCTTCCCCCTGCCCCTTGACGGCATTGTCTGCCGGCCCCAGCTCGTCACCAGGCCAGCACGCCGGCCCTCCCACTCGGGGGAGACAGACGGCTCTACAAGCCGCGTCGGGGGGTGAGCTTCTCCCCCGCGATCGCGGCGTCCCGGCGGCTTCCGGGAGGGGCGGGGCTACCCCGCCACAACTAGGGAATGCCTCTACAACCCTGAGGTTCAACACAGCCAGTAGTTCTTGGCAGACCCTTTCCCACAACTTCTGTGGAAGTGGTTGTAGATTCGCAGGGAAGTTGTATACATGTCAAACATCCGCATCCCTAGCATTAAATGGCAATATACTTCTTTGTACAAAGAAACCTGTCATTACCAACGCATCGCTTGAGCAGTGAGAGCAAGCCATAAGGCAGGTTTCATTGATTCAGACTTTAAGGGCAGAAGGGACCATTATGATCATCTGGTCTGATTTTCTGTACATTGCAGGTCACAGAACCTCATTCATCCACTGCTGTAATAGGCCCATGATCTCTAAGGCTATGTCTAAACAGTGGAGATATTTTGGGATACTGAGGTGTCCTGAAATAGCTACTTCACATCTTAGAAATGTGCCCATTATTTCAAAATATATTTCAAAATAATGGGTGTGCTATTTCATCATCCCTGTAAACCTCATTGCAGGAGGGTTAAAGGATAGCTCAAAATAACGCATTATTTCAAACTTTGGCACTGAGTAGACTGTGCCAAATTTTGAAATAGCCCATTTCAAAATAGATTTGAAATAAGACATGCAATTTGTGTAGTGCAAATTGCGTATCTTATTTCGAGTTTAGAGTGCTGTGTAGACACACCTTCACTGAGCTACTGAAGTTCTCAAACCATGATTTAAAGATGTCAAGTTATGGAGATTCCACCATTTATACCAGTTGAAACAAGAAAGCGACCCATGCCCCATGTTGCAGAAGAAGGCAACCTTGCTCACCCAACTCCTAAGGTCTCTGCAAATCTGACCCATTTGAAATTCCTTCCCAGCCCCAAACATGGGGTCAGTAAGACCACGAATATTTTGACAGAACCCACCGGCCAAACACCTGTGAAAAATTCTCTGTGGTAACTCAGAACTGATCTCATTTGTAAAGCACTTTTAAACCTACTGAGGAAAAACAAAGCAAGAGCTAGATGTTAACATGTAGTTATTTTAATTTCAATTCACTAAAGATCTTGTTTGTCACACATTCACATTACAGCTCTTTGAAATTATGTATATCAATTTGCATAATGCATATAATAGTGCATAGCAATTATGTGTCAGAAGCCCTCATAATGAATGTTTGAGTTAGCAGCATTCTGCCAGCTTCCAAAACGTGTACATATGTAGGACTTGTGTATTTATAATGGAAATGTATAAAAATTATGGATTTAGCAAAATAATTAAGTTCTTCCTGTGTTATTATCAGAAACAGGTGGATCTGCAGCTTTAATCTTTTAAGTGTAAATTACTTCCAACCTTATCTAGAATTGTGTACCACAAACTTGCAGCCAACAGTACTTAGCTGTCTGGCTACTTGACTTTGTACATATCTCTTCGGTTAAATCAATAAATCAAAAATGTGCATGAAAAATGAGGCATTGAACGAGATCATGTCAGTTTTGTTTCAGAATCCATAAGCAAGGAAATAAATTACACTCATCATTGCATGAGTGCTCTCATATGTCACCTGATGCAATATGGATAAGAATCTACATTTCATGTTCTTCATTTAATAATTAATTCAAATATGCTTTAATGCAAGCTATGTGTATCTATGCCCACAGGCATGTGCGTACATGAACAATTTAAAAAACATCAAGTCAAACTAACATTTGACACAGACTAATGTTTTTGTTTTTTGTTTTTTGTTTGTTTGTTTCAGCAAGAAATAATTTAGTTTCAGTTCCAAATGAAGTGAATTGTTTCATAAGGGCTGGAAGTATGTATGCAGGAGGAGCTACCACACCACCATGGCTTGAAGTGGATTTCAGAATATATACAGAATTTACAATTTGGTTAAGTGGTTCTCAGCACCCCCACTATACAAATTATTCCAGCACCCATTAATTGTTTGGGGGATTTGTCAGTTTTGCTACCAATGCCTCCCTCCCTCCCCTACCCCCTGAAAAATCATCTCTAACCAAGACTTCCCTCGCTCCACCAGTCATTCTGAAAGCATATAACTACTCTCAGTTCCATCATCTTTCAGAGTTCTTCCTGCCATAACCTTCTTAATTTTCCTACATACCAGATGGGTTGTTTCTTATACTACTGACAGCCATGTTTCTCTTACTACTGTGGATGCTGCATTATCCCAGGTGATGCTAAAAGTACAGAGGAAAATTCAGTAACAGATGAGTGCCTACTCCTTTTAACTCTAGCAGTATTTTTCTCTCACTTGGTCATATGCTAATGGTGACAGAGTCTAATCCTTTAGATTAGATATGATAAAGTGAATATAGCCCTTACTCAGATTTACACTCTATTAACTTTTTCCCCTCATTTGTTCTTGGGTTTTGTAAAAGCTTGTTTTTATAAAAGCTGTCTTTTGGACTGTTGCACCTGAATGTGTTCCTTTAATATTCTCGTTAGACTTTCAACTATGCATTTTTAGCACCAGATTCTATACGCTCTGTTAAGTAACTTTTATAAGGGTGAGACCAATGCTATTTCTCATTTCTCATTCAGTGAGCCATACCTAAGATTTCGCTTTCAGGGATGGAATGCATATGAAAAATATCTTTATTCAAAGAGTGACAGTTGCTAAATGAAAACTATGATTTGTTTGAAAAAAAGCTTTTTAATCACTCTTTTTTCTCCCCACCCCATACATAACCATGTGAAAATGGTAGCGATAAATCTAAAATCATTTCCAAAAACACTGTTTGCACAGAGTGGCCTGTTATTACTTGTTATGTCTGAGATCATCCAGGCAGGTTTTGCTTCTTGCTTTTGGTTAAGCTTCCAATCAGCTCATTTATTTTTTTCATAATTATCATACAAATAATTATAATAAACTCCAGTCCTCCAAGCAAGCAGCAGTTTCCCAAACAACATGAACAAAAGGCATCATTGAGAGATATTCAGTGAGGCTGGAACAATTTAGTTCCAGTTAGCCTATTAAACTATTATGGGTTGTCTTTAAAATCTAGATGAAGAGCAATTTTATTTTCTGCTGTGTAAGCTCATAATCAGTAATCCTCAGATCATCTCTTCTGCACATACTTCAGGTAAGGCTAGAGACTCAGGGCACATTTACACTGCATAGCTATTTTGGGATACTTCTAGTATCCCGAAATAGCTACCCTGCATCCACATAAGCTGCTCATTATTTTGAAATATTTTTAGAAATAATGGGCGTGCTATTTCATCATCCTGGTAAACCTCATTGCACGAGGGATAAGTGATGGCTCGAAATAGCACATTATTTTGAAATCTGGCACTGTGTATATGTGCCAAATTTCAAAATAAGCTATTTTGAAATAAATTTGAAATAAGATATGCAATTTTCACTATGCATATCTTATTTCCAGTTTAGGGTTCTGTGTAGACACACCCTCGGTCTGATAAAATTCATGCATGTTTATTTTCTGAAGTTTCTGGGGAATTAGACCAGTCTGAACTCAGTTTTAGTGCTTAAGAAAATTAGCATATCACTGAAGAGTCAAGCAGATGAGTACTGGGTTCAGAACAAAAGAGTGTTAGAGAACATTTAGGATCATGTAATAACGAAGTGGGGATACAATTAAGTAGAGAATTATCAGGCCACACACAGAAAACTTGAACCTGTCTTTGTATTCATTAAGAAGTGCTTGAGATTTATTTTGTGTTCTACCTTTTGTTTTTGACAGCATCTGCTGTAATATGAAGCACATCCCAATGCTATTTCTATTAATCCTCTTATTCTAGCTGTCCCACTTTGAATATTAAAGGAAAGCAAGACATCATACAAATATATAAAATGGCCTGCTCCTGTCAGGTGCTCAGCACTTGCCTGAAGTCAGGCATTCATGCCCTGCATGGCACTGATTTTAAATGGAGCTGGACAGGACCATCAAGTATTTGGCATGGAAGAGAGTTGAGGTCACCTCACCGAAGTTGCTCAGCAACACTGGGGATCAGGCCTTAGATTTACACTGGTTATTTCCTATAGGATAAGTGATGCTTGGAGTGGTAGGGTCAAGTATCTTCGAGTTCTTTTATCAGCACAAGATAACTTAATCAGCTTAACAAGCTCTGAGCACTCTTGGGAGGGGAAGGGAGAAACAGATTATGCCAGTATCTGCAATTTAGTAAACTGAGTTAGCTCTTGGGTGCACTGGGGATTTGCCTTGATTGAAGCAATTGATACAGCTCTATTAGTATAGCCCCAACATACAATGACAAAATAAACTCCCCTGATGCGTCTACAAGAGGGCTTGTGCCTGTACAATCCTCTATATAGGGAAGGCCTCTGAGGTCTGCTGCTAGCCCAGGGGCCTTCAACCTAGGAACTTCCAAGCACTCCCCATACTATTAGGACCCCAAAGGGAGAGGAGCTGGAAACATCTGCATTACCATCCAGCACTCTATCTCCCACTGCATTGCTCTACCCCCACCTTCACAGAGCCCCAACCCTCAGTGAATAAGTCTGCCGCCTTTCCATCCTCAATATTGCCCCTTGGATCTCAACATAACCAAACACACCTCTTCAGCGGCAACTGCGGCTCACTCTGCGCTCTTCTCCAGCTGCTCTACTCCCTCACTCCCCACCTAACCCTGGGGGACTTGAGGAGGTATGAGCCAAACTCCAGCTCTGGGAAGTGTGCAGCTGGGAAGCAGAGAACTTGTTGCCAGTAGGGCCTAGTGCTTCAGGGGCAGTCCTGAGGCAGCAGAGATCTGCCTTCTTAACGTGTGGAGGAATCTTCTGAGCAAGTAGAGCCGCTCTCCTGGATTTCCAAGGAAGGATAGGAAATGGCAGGGGTCTTCTCCAGAGAATGACAGGTTTACTAGGAATGACAGGAATTATTAGGAAAGGGATAGAAAATAAGACCCAGAATACCTTACTGCCCCTGTATAAAACTATGGTACGCCCACATCTTGAATACTGTGTACAGATGTGGTCTCCTCACCTCAAAAAAGATATTTTGGCCTTGAAAAGGGTTCAGAAAAGGGCAACTAAAATGATTAGGGGTTTGGAACGGGTCCCATATGAGGAGAGGTTAAAGTGACTGGGACTTTTCAGCTTAGAAAAGAGGAGACAGAGGGGGGATATGATAGAGGTCTATAAAATCATGAGTGGTGTGGAGAGGGCTGATAAAGAAAAGTTATTTATTAGTTCCCATAATAGAAGAATTAGAGGACACCAAATGAAATTAATGGGGAGCAGGTTTAAAACTAATAAAAGAAAGTTCTTCATCACACAGCATGTAGTCAACCTATGGAACTCCTTGCCAGAGGAGGCGGTGAAGGCTAGGACTATAATAGAGTTTAAAGAGAAGCTGGATAAATTCATGGAGGTTAGGTCCATAAAAGGCTATTAGCCAGGGGATAAAATGGTGTCCTTGGCCTCTGTTTGGGTATGTCTACACTACAAAGTTAGTTCGAACGAACGGATGTTTGTTCGAACTAACTTTCATAGGTGCTACACTAGCGCTCCATTAGTTCGAATTTAAATCGAACTAACGGAGCGCTTAGTTCGAACTAGGTAATCCTCATTCCACGAGGATTAAGCCTAGTTCGAACTTACTAGTTTGAATTAAGGGCTGTGTAGACCCTTAATTCGAACTAGTGGGAGGCTAGCCCTTCCCAGCTTGCCCTGGTGGCCACTCTGGCCAACAACAGGCAAACTCTACTGCCCCCCTCCCAGCCTCTGGAGCCCTTAAAGGGCAACGGGCTGGCTACACAGTTTGTGCCAGTTGCAAGGCTGCCAGCACCCGTACCGGCACACCCAGCAGCTGACACCCATGAGTCAGCCACCCGATGACACCCAGCCCTCTCCCTCTTCCCAGGACCAGCCTGGCGGCTCCCAGGACCCTGCCCGGGGCCGCAAGAGGCGGGCGCCCTCGTGGTCTAGTGCGGAGATCGTGGACCTCATCAAGTTTTGGGGGGAAGCCTTCAATGTCCATGATCTCCGCACTAGCCACAGGAACGCGGCAGTCTACGGCCGCATGGCTGCCAGCCTGGCCGCCAGGGGCTACCAGCGCAGCCAGGAGCAGGTGCACTGCAAAATAAAGGACCTGAGGCAGTCCTACTCCCGGGCCTGCCTGCCAGGGGCCGACCTGGAGGCGTGCCCCCACTTCCAGGCTCTGGACCGCCTCCTGGGGGCTCATGCCGTCCCTGCCCCCCGGGACGTGATAGACCCCGGGGCAGAGGGACCGCTCCAGGAGACGGAGGAGGAGGAAGAGGAGGAGGGCTCCGAGAGCCAGGAGCCTGCCGGCAGCCTGCCCAGGACCCGGGACCCCCGAGGCACCCCACAGAGCCGCTCGCCTGTGTCGTCCGAGGCCGGGGAGGCATCCACCTGTGAGTACCATCGTGCTCCCCTTATGTGTATGGGGGGCTGGGGCGAGAAGGAGCCCTGGGACCGTGCGTCTGGGCCTTGGCCACCACGGAGCAGCAGCTGGGGATCCTGCAGGGGCCCTGGCCTTGCAGAGGGGAGCTGGGTTTCACACACCTGGGCCCCTGGGGTAATTGACTGCTGGTCTTGTTTCACCACAGCCGCAGCACCTGGGCCTGAAGGGCGCACCACCCCGCCTGCAGCAGCTGCCCTTGCCCGGGCAAGCAGGAGAGCCAGGAACCAGGAGGAGTACCAGAGGCGGCACCTCCGGTTCCTGGAGCAACAGCTCCGTCTCCAGGACCACTGGGTCCAGGAGGACCTGAGGCTGCACCGGAGGAGCTTGGAGGCCCTGGAGGAGCAGGGCCGTGCCCTGCGAGGCCACCTCCAGAGCCTGCTTGACCGCTTCCCAATTCCCCCTGCTCCCCCTCCTGCTCCCCCTGCTCCTCCTCCTGCTCCCCCTGCTCCTCCCCCTGCTCCTCCTCCTGCTCCCGCTCCTGCTTCCTCCACACCCCCCGTCCCTCCTGCCCCACCCTCCACAACCATTCCCCACCAACGCCCCCGGACCCGCAGCATTGCGAGACAGGAGAGGCAGCCAGACCCCCACCCCTGAGCTTTCCTTTCCCTTCCCTTCCTCCCTTCCCTCCCCTTCCAGCTCCCTCGTCCCAGGTTTCCCCCTCCCCTTTCCCACTCTCCTTCCTCCCTCCCGCCACCCCAGTTATGTAAAATAAAAAGACGGTTTTGTTTGAAAAACAGGTGTCTTTATTTGACAGTAGGTAGGGAGGGGAAAGGGAAAGGGGGTAGGGTGGAAGAAGGCCCCAGTGGGGCATGCAGGGAGAGGTCAGTCCTCCTCCTCCACCAGGAAGCTCTCACGCAGGGCTTCCCAGATCCGGACGGCCCCCCGCTGGGCTTCCCGGACGGCAGCGGTACGGGGCTGATGGTAGTGGCCAGCCATGCAGTCAGCCTCAGCCACCCAGGCTGGCAGGAAAGCCTCCCCCTTTCGCTCACATAAATTGTGGAGCACACAACATGCTGTCACCACGGGAGGGATGTTGTGCTCGGCCAGGTCCAGACGGGTAAGGAGGCATCAAAAGCGGGCTTTCAGTCGCCCGAAGGCCCCCTCCACCACGATGTGGGCCCTGGTCAGCCTGGCATTGAAGGCCTGGCGGGAGAGATTGAGGTGCCCCGTGTAGGGCTTCATCAGCCACGGCTGCAGTGGGTAGGCGGCATCCCCCACCAGGCACACGGGCATGTTCACGTCCCCGACCCTGATGTGGCGGTCGGGGAAGAAGGTCCCGTCCTGCAGCCGCTGGCACACGGAGGAGTTGTGGTACACCCGTGCGTCGTGTGCTTTGCCGGACCAGCCCACATTAATGTCCGTGAACTGTCCCCGGTGGTCACACACGGCCTGCAGGATCACGGAGAAGTACCCCTTGCGGTTGACGTACCGGGAGGCCTGGTGTTCCGGGGCACGGATAGGGATGTGCGCAGTTGGGGAAGCCGAGGGCGCCGAATCCCCGGATGACGGCGTCCGGGTCGGCGAGGCGGACCACCCTGCGGAGGAGCACCTGGTTGATGGCCTTGATCACCTGCGGAGAGAGACACAGCAAAGCGCCAATCAGTGGGGCGCCTGGGTGGCTGGGAGCGTTCGTGCCCTGGCAGTGCCCCGCGCCCCACTCCCGGAAGCAACCCCCCTGGCAGCGTGTAGTACGGCCGGGACAGACCGACCCCTCCGGTGTGGGGCGCTTTCGCCTCCTCCCTCCCCCATTTTGTCCCTGGGGTGCCCCATCCCCTCCTTGCAGCCCCCTCCTCCCCCGGCACAGTGGCCAACGAGTGCCATACCTGCATGAGCACCGCTCCGACGGTGGATCTCCCCCTGCCGAACTGGTTCCCGACAGGATCGGTAGCTGTCCAGAGTGGAGAGCTTCCAGAGGGCGATGGCCACCCACTTCTGGAGGGGGATGGCAGGCCTCATGCGAGAGTCCCTTCTGCGCAGAGCAGGGGTGAGCCACTCACAGAGCTCCAGGAAGGTGTCCCTCCTCATCCTGAAGTTCTGGGTCCACTGTCGGTCTTCCCAGCGCTCCAGGACGATGCGGTCCCACCAGTCGCTGCTGGTGTCCAGACGCTAGATGTGGCAGGGCACGCCGGTGCCGGGGCGCCGCCGCGGCTCCTCCACGGCCCCCAGAGCGGCCAGGTGGAGAGGCAGGGGGCTGACGTGCACCAGGAGGTGCCAGGCAGCCTCGAGCCATTGCTGGCAGGCTTGCAGCAGCAAGTCCAGAAAGTGCACCAGAAGGTGCAGGGCGAGCTCTGGTTCCATGTTGTCACCTGCGGCGGCGTCCCCGAAGGGAAGCACCGACAGACACGGGCGCAGAGATCAACGCTTTGCTGTCCCTCGGCGAGGTTGGCAAGCAAGCAGGAAAAGCTGAGAACCGGCTGTCCAGGGGGGTCCCTTTAGGCACGAGCCTCAGATAGCCTCAGACAGCAGCCACAAAAAGCAACTACTGACCTGATGCCCTGCCAGAACCGGTTTCAGCCGCCCTTAAATGCGCCCCTGCATCCAATCAGTGTGGACGCGCTAGTTCGAATTAGCAAAACGCTAATTCGAACTAGTTTTTAGTTCTAGATGTGCTAGTTCGAATTCGCTTAGTTCGAATTAACTAATTCGAACTAAGTTAGTTCGAATTAGCGCTGTAGTGTAGACATACCCTCTGTCAGAGGCTGGAGAGGGATGGCAGGAGACAAATCGCTTGATCATTGTCTTTGGTCCACCCTCTCTGGGGCACCTGGTGCTGACCACTGTCGGTAGACAGGCTACTGGGCTAGATGGACCTTTGGTCTGACCCAGTACGGCCGTTCTTATGTTCAGATTTACAAGAAGGTCTGAAAACCTGTAATCTGTGTGGACCAGTTATATCGTTGGCAGCTTGCAGCCCCTTAACTCTGCAAATAGTCCAGTCAGAGATGGACTTCTGTCAATTTACTCCAGGGGAGATCTGGCCCTGAGTTCTGGAGTCTTGATGTCCTGACTGAACTAATTAAAAGTAAGGGTGTGTATGTGTGTGCAATCATGAAGGGCTGCTAACAGCATTTCTGGGCCCTGGGGCAGAATAGACAATGGGCTTCCTATGACTCGGTCCGCCTGAAATTTGGGGGATGCTGCACTTGTGCTGCTGGCATGTTCCCTCTTACTTTTTTCATCCATGTGAGCAATACATTTTATTGTGTGCACTGAAGCATGTGCATAGGTGCACTGCCAGTATAAACAAAAACCTTAGATATAATGTTTAAAAATTACCATAGGGATAATTACTCCAGCCAGGACTGGATAGGCAGTTTAGAGCTCACTACTCAAAGAATTACATTTAAGAGTAAGATAATTAAAAATTACAAAATGCATAGACTGGTCACAGCACCAAAATAGCACACTTTGACAGAGTAAAATTACAGAGAATATATATGCATTGCAGGAAGTACCAAGTAGTAACAAAAACAATAGTAACACAAGCATGTGCTGGGAGGTAAGTGTGACACAGACAGAATAATGTGTATGTGAGACACAGACACAGAAACAGGACCTTGGATGAGTGACTGAGAGAGATTGGCACAGTTGGGGCTGTGCGTATGTGTGTGACACGGAGACAAGACAGTGTGGCTATGTCTACACTACCAGATTATTTTGAAATAATAACTCTGGAAATAACAGTTTTGAAATAAGCTTATTCCCCAAGGAAAAAGGAGTTATTATACTAAAATAACCAGCCCCTTATTTTAAAATAACAGGCTTAGTGGGCTATGGCTACATGGCAGCGTTATATCGGAATAACATCAGTCTGATTTCAGAGGGGAAGGCAGTTTTCCTGAAAGGGTATGGCAGCACTACAGCGTTATTTCAAAATATCTTATTTTGAAATAGTTATTTTGAAATATCTTATTTCAAAATAATGCATCTACATGCAAAATGCATTTCGAAATAGCTATTCCTCATAGAATGAGGTTTACATATTTCAAAATAAGCCCTCCACTATTTCAAAATAGCGGTTTGGCTGTGTAGATGCTAGCAAAGTTATTTTGAAATAACGGCTGTTATTTTGAAATAACTTTGCTGTGTAGACATATCTAAACAGATTAATGCAAAGAGGTGTAAGCTTATGTGGGACGGAACCCTCGTCATCAAATGCATGAAATAGAAACTAGATAAAGTGGGTTCCAGTCCCAAAAGCTTATGCCCAAATGCATTTGTTAGTCTTTAAGGTGCCACGTTTGTGTATGTGTGTGTGTGTGTGTGTGTGTGTGTGTGTGTGTGTGTGTGTGTGTGTTTAAGGAAGTCTGATTTACATCCATCAGTGACAATCTTGTTCCATTGCCAAAGCTTTTGGTGCAATGTGAAACTTAGCAGCATTCCTTGGTACACATGCTTTGGAATTCATTGGTCTTCCATTTTTATAATAAGTCAATACCAAGAAAGATGCTGGAAGCAAACCAAGACTGATTATGGCAGTTTGGCTTTAAATGTCCTTGTGTTGGACCATGTCCTGTAACTTGATTTGGAGTAGCAATTGGAACTCCTTCCTTCCAAAAATAGTGTCTTTAAACCATTTCTAGTGGGATCCTATCCTAGATAAACTGTCACGATGTGTGACGGAGAGCAGAGGGTTATCACTTTATCTTCTACTTTGGTGAAACAAGTATGGCTTGTCAAGACAGCATTATTAAATTGAATTCATATCCATGTACCATATAGTTTTTTTTAATTCCATTGTAATCATATGAGTAATTGTCTTTGGGATTTGTAAGGTAACCTCAGCACTAGAAATAGATTCTATTTCTCCTGTTTCATAAACAAAAGTTCTGTTAAGTTCCCACCATGGGGCTACAATTCTCAATGAGATTGCACAGAGGTAGCGAGGGACACAATGTGAAGATAATGAGGCTGCACAGGTGTGGCTGAGGACAAATTATGAAGATAATAGGGTTGTAAAAATGTGTAGCCAAGTGCAATCTTTGAAGATAATGGTTTTGTACTGGTCTAAATGAGAGATATTTGAAGGCAACAGAATTACCCAGCTGGAACAGAGGGGCAGAGTTTTGCCTGCAGATTCTTTATTGTTGATTATGATGCACAGGCAGGAAAAAAGCACAGACGAACCATTGAGAGCCTAGAATAAGCGTGCAGGACTGGCAGTGAGAGCAAACAGCTTTTTAGTTTTAGCTGGGGCAAATCTGATCTGGAGTCATTGAGGATCCCTCACAATTCTGAAGAAAAATTAAATTTTGAAGGACGACCTTCAGTCTGAAAATCACATTTCAGTCTGAAAATGTTATAGCTACTTTGATCACAAGAAACATCTGTGATCTCTCCGACTGAAGTAAGTATTTTTTTAAAGTTTGTTTACTTTGCGCATTTGACAGCACTTTATATATAATCAATTTCACAGTCTCCAACGTACAGGAGTGATATTTAGCAGCCTTCTTTATTAACAAAATCCATCTTCCCATTATCTTCTCTCTGTCTCTTTGTCCAGTATAAAAATAGTGACATTTAAAATCTACTGTACATCAAAACTCCAAATGACAAATTGAATATAAATGGTTCCATGACCCTGGTAACCTACTTAATCTGACATCTGTTGTTACTGCCTCTGCTGATGCTGACGGGAAATTGCTTTTTTTTCTTTTCCTCTGAAAACATTTGTTACATCTTGGGTCAGGCCAGTTGTTCAAAGTCCACAGAAGACGAAGCCTGGTTTTATGGCTTAAGACATTGAAGTTATGATGCAAATAGTGTCCATATATTATTTCATTTTGTTTGGGCTGGGAATTTTGAAGAGTGAGTTAGGGAACACAGCATGCTGAAATCAGACCCTATACCCAGTGAGTGCAGCAGGAATATAGGAAACAGCATTCATGAGGAGGAAGAATGATACCTATGCTGAAACTTCATATTAATAATTTCTCCTGGCCGGATGATAACTTTGTTAATGGATGTAATCACAGCAACAGTGTCTGTTGCTTTTTTGGACTTTGACATGATATCTGTTCAGTGAAAGATAATAAACACTAATCAGAGCTATAAGACAATAAAGATTGCTTGTTGCTTTGATATACCTGTCTTGTATATTTCCTTTTCCTATGATACTACATGCACAGTTGTATTCAGCAGTACAGGTAGATGTCAAATTCTTAACTAGAGTCATTATTATAATCTCTTATAATATGTGACTGTCTGTTCCTCAGGCAATGCATTCAAGCACCTTTCATTTTCCTGGGTGTAGTCTCACACTATGGCGATAGCTGTAATTATTAATTGAAAGCAGAGTGAATTGATTTTAAATCAAGGCGATTTAATTCATAGATTTCAATCACGATTACAATCACTAAAGAAAATCATTGACATAAAACAAGTTACCAAAAAAACTAAGACTGACTGTGCTTAGAGTGCACTTAATTTTGAAGTAGGCCCCATTGAACTCTCTGGCACATCTGTTTTTTGAGAAAACATGTATAGAATGGGGTTCTCTTGGAAAAGCTGAGTTATGCTGAAGTAAAATAGGGAAGAGACTGATGGCATCATCATTATGGGCTGTGGTCATGGTGTTCCAAAATAAAGGGCATGTATAATGTAATATAAAGTAAGAAAATGACACTGTGAGGGTATGTCTACAAAGGAGGGCTAAAGCTGAAATAAGCTATGCAATTTGAACTACGTCAATTTCATAGCTTAAGTCAAAATAGCTTATTTCAGCTTTTGGTGCTGTTGAAACAGCAGGATGTCCAAAGTAGAGCACTCTTCCTCCAACTTCCCTTACTCCTTGTAAAATGAAGGTTACAGAGTTGGAGTAAGAAGTCTTCCAGCTCGACATTATTTTGACATTATGTCGAAATAACTGCTTATAGTGTAGACATGGACTATGTTATTTCAGAATAATATCAGCTATCCCGAAATAACACTGCTGTGTAGACGTACCCTCAGTGGCAATTGGCAACTCTAGATTTCTCTTACTGCAGTTTTTGGTATTGTATACTTGGGTGATAGATTATACACCTACTTACTAATTAAAGAAGCTATAAGGATTATCCAAGGTGTGTCTACACTGCAAGGCTTAACTCAAAATAAGCTACGCAAACTGAGCTATGTCAATTGCATACCTTATTTTGAAATAAAGCATTCTTCCTCCAACTTCCCTTATTCCTTGTACAAGGGTTACAGAAGTTGGAGTAAGAAGTCCTCCAGATTAACAATATTTTGACACTATTTCAAAATAACTGCCCGCTGTGCAGACGTGGACTAAGTTATTTTGGAATAGCACTAATTATTTTGAAATAGTGTTGCAGTGTAGACGTTCCCTAAACTAAACTTTTTTTTCTTTCAGTATCCAACACAGCAAATAGCTTGGGAATCTGTCAGATCATACTCATACTAAAAGTCAGAGAAAGAGTCTTGAAGAACGATGTATTGCAAACTGAATTATTTAAGTTACTACCCAGCTGATCCACTCAGACATATATACAGCTTCATCCACATCATTTTCTCTCAATAAGCAGTTTTCCTTATGATGTTTCATTCTTGCAACTAGGCCCTGCATCCTCTTTTTGCATTACTACCACTTGATACATTTTCCTTATTTATTCAGGGAACAAATTTCTTCAAAATAATCCCAGATAGGATCTCTTACACCCAGAAACCTGGCAGGTTTCTATGGCAAAAGTATGGGGGAATATAGAAAGCTGCATGTGTGCTGAATACTGTCTTCCTTTTTACTTTCCAGTCCACTGTTCCTTTCCAGTTCACTCCACTGTTCCTTTCCTACTGCTTCCATCCTTTTTTTATATATTGTCTCTCGGGGAGGGGGGGGGGGGAAGGGATGAACCTCTGGAGAGACTGGGAAAAGGAGGTGGGAGAGGGAAAAGAGAGGGTAGGAGAGGGGAAGGGGAAACCTGGGAAGAGGGAGCTGGAAGGGGGAAGCAAGGGGAAGAAGGGGGAGGGGAAGCATAGGGACCAGGATTGGGGGTCTCACTGGACCAACTTGATTGTCATGCAGACCTGCTCCTGGGTTCACATGTGGCCTTTGGTGGCCAGACTGGCAGCTATCCTGCCATAGACGGCCACATTCCTTCATCTAGTGCAGAGATCATGAACATTGAGGGCATCCCCCCCAAACCTAAATAAGGCCCATGATCTCCACCCTAGACCAGGAAGGTGCCCGCCTTCTCTGGCCCCTGTCAGGCTCCTGGGAGCTGGCAGACTGCTCCTGGGGAGTGGTGGAGGGCTGGCTGCCAGTGGCTTGCTGGCTCATGTTTTGGGACCACTGGGTCAGGGGCCCCGGTGGCCACTGCTGACTCTGGGCTGGCAGGCTTGGAGCTGGCACAGGCACTGTGGCCAGGGTCTACCCCTTTAATGGCTCCGGGGCTGGGGGAGAGGAGAGTAAGTTTTCCTGGTTGTGCCCGGAGTGGTCTACACAGCACTTAATTCGAAATAGCTATTTCGAATTTGGCGTTACTCCTCATAGAATGAGATTTACCAAATTCAAATTAAGCACTCCGCATGTATAGACGTTATTTAAGTTAAGTCAAAATAATGGCTGTTATTTCGAATTAACTTTGCAGTGTAGACATACCCTTATTGTGACAATGCAGAGCCTCTACATCAAGTCAATAGGAACTGTAAGAATGCTCTTCACTTTTCAAATTAGGCCCTAACGATGCTATTAAGTGGTTAGAACAAATAGTTTTTAGTCTCCTCCAAAAGGCAGCACTTTCTGCAGCATAGAAGGTATCAGCATCAGTCTGGGACGTGTGCTTTGTGGTAACTCAGAAGGAAATTTATTTGATGACCAATAAATCAGTTTGCTGACAAAAACAAACCTATTTTTCCTCATTTGTAGAGCTCCCATACTTATGTGGCTGTATGATTCCATATCCCAAGGTGCATTAAGCTAGAAACAAGCCTCTTAAGGCTACAGTGAAGGGAAATAAAAAGGGTTTCTGTTACAAACTTCATATTTTGCTTTGGAATAAAAGAAACAATACTCAGGCCTGACATATTGCAACATAAAACATTATGCTGGCATTTACACTTCCTCTTTTGAGCGAAATGCCAGGCAAACAGGGAACCTAGTGACACTTTGTGTAGCCTGCAGATTAGTGGATCTAGCAAGTCACACTGTCCCCATTATACTTAGGTTTAAATAACCATAGCTGCATTCTGGCTAACTTTTAAACATACAGATTTTATCCCAAGTAGGGATGCATTTCAGCAGTGCTATTGGTTTTCAAAGTTGATTTTAGGTATAATATTTCTGTGGGGATGAGGCAGGTATTAGAATAACTAATGTGACAGTAGAAACAACATTTAAAGTAAATGCTGGACTGCTCCTATTGTAATCTAGCCTGGCTGTACTCTCTGTCTTCATAAATGCATCTGTTTCCTGCCTCTGTATGTGACAGGGCCTGAGAAAAACAGGATTTCTGGCATTTTAGAGCGTCCTGTACAATGGGTGGCAAACTTAAACTTCTTGCTGCAGCTGAAATCTGTATAGCACATTAGGTTTGCACATCAATGCAAGCATTAGGGCACTTGGCCTAGAATACTCCACGGCTGTGTTGGCAATGGATATGAGGTCAGAGCGTTTATATGCAGAAAGGACGTGATGCTGGGTCAATGTGGTTCAGAGACCTTTATATTCCGTATGCTGCGTAGAGAAAAGAATCTCCATGCAACAGAGGCAGCTGCCATTTTGTGTTGTGATGCAAATGCCCTACTCAGGGTCGCACTCATGATCTGGAGAACTTACTTTTTGTTCTTTCTTGTTTTATTCTCATGTTTGCTTTCCATTTCTTGTCCTCATAACATAAAAAACCAGCTTGGGTTCATGTTTGCTATTTCCCCTCCCACTGCTGTTCTCCATCTCCTTCGGCACCTGTTTGTCTTACTCCTACGAAGCTTCATGCACAGAGCCCTTGGCAGGGGCTTGCAGTTCCCAAGCTCTGTGTACGGAATGTTTTGACTCATTATCAGATCCTGTCTGTTCTCTTTGGTTTCAAGGGAAACCGGGGAGGAGAGAGACTGGAGTGAAGCACTTGAAACTTTGGTAAGTCACTGGTTTAATATTCAGCAGTATAAAGACAGACTAATTTAAACAAGTGCCCTTCATGTGCATAGGATTTCTGACATCAGTAAAAGGTATGTTTCCTACTCCCAGGACCATACAATAAACATGGTCACAACACAGATGAAAAGGAAAGAGGTGCAAAGTGATAGAATAGCGCATTTAGCACACTTCTTGTTAATCCCAATGTTTTTTTTTAAATTTGGTGTGACGTCCATTAAAGGAATATGCAAAAGGACAACTGAGGGAGAGCCAAGTTAGCTGGTTAACAGTGGGTGGCAGTCCAAACTTTGAGCTGATTGCTGCTGTCTGGGGTACTATCTGCAAGCGTTTGTTTTGTCTCTATGTTGAAGAAACCTGTAGCTCTAATGATTCATGCACACACATTCAGACTCTTCACCCTGTGTTAAAACATTTATTCATAATATGTCTTGGTTGAACATTCAGATTGGTCTCAAAACTCAATAATTCAGTTTGACATGCCTCCCTTATTTTCAGAAGAAATGGGGCGGGGGGTGGGAGGACGACACATGCATGCCTGGTTCTCTGGTGTCCTCATTCTTATTTAGTGAGTCTAGCAAATCTATTGTAATTTGAAACCACTTCAACAAATCTTATGAAGAGGAGGAGGGTAGAGTGGGACAACTTGGGGGGGGGGGGGAGAGAAATTTGGCAGATTATTTACTCATTTTCTTCTTCATAAGGGACCATTATCCCATCTGGCTTCCTGCATTACACAAGCCATAGGATTTAGCTGGATTAATTTGTTTCTTCCCTGTGAATTAGAATTTCCTTACAGCCAGAATTACAATTATCACATTACAATACACTGAACCCAAACTGAACTTTGATTCTATCTTATTATAAACTGGGCATGAAAACCAATAATTCTAGATTTCCATGCTCTTGCAGCCAGACAGGATCACACAACCTTACCACAACCCTAGATATTTGTAAACTAGCAATAGACACATTCAGTATTACATGCTAAACTTCTTGAGTTCATAGTGGAGATTGTAGCAAGAATCATGTCAGCCTATTATCTTCACTCCATGGCAAACTAATAGGGTTTGTCTACATTGCATCGTTATTTCAAGATAACTAACGTTACTTCAAAATAACAATGAGAGTGTCTACACAGCCGTTCCATTATTTTAGAATAATTTTGAAATAACAGACGACTTATTCCCAAACCTACAAGCCTCATTCTATGAGGAATAATGCCTATTCCAAAACAGCTATTTTGAAATAAGGTGTGTGTAGATGCTCTGCTGCTGCTACTTCGAAATAGCCTCTCACCAGGGCCATTCTAACTTATTCCTCCCCAGTGCCTCCTGGGGCTCTGAATTGAGATAGTACATCTACATTACGGAAGTCTACCTCGGACTAATTTTGAGGCTTCCCTGAAGTGTAGACATGCTATTTAAAAATAAGCTATTGCGGAATAACTTTCCAGAATAGTTTATTTTGAAATAAGCGTGCATTGTAAACATACCCAAAGTTAGATCATATGATGGATCACAGCATTTTCAAATACCAAGACCATTTTTATATTACATTATTTTATCTCTGAATCATGAAGGTTGGCCATTCACAGATTGGTTGAGACCATAAGCCCATACTCATGCCATAATCACATCAGATACCAATGAAAGTCTGCACTTTAGATAAAAAGTGCATACAGACTTCATGATTATGCCTACTACACATAAAATATATTGCTGAGGAAAAACAAACATGAGCAACAGAATACAAATGCAAAAGAATTAGTCACTCTCATAAACCTCAACCAAAGGTAACCTGCTTATCTACTGAGACATAAAAGATAATAAATTGAATATTGTGGACCCTTAAATATTTGTTTAGTCAAATTATATTTGGCTACATTTATGCATTGCTTTTTTATCCCAAAATACCTGCTTGCATACATTCATTAAAAATAGCCAGCTCTAATAAACTGTACAGTATTTCCTCATTTAACACGTGCTCGCTTAACACGTTTTCGTGATAGCACAATTTTTTTTTAGGGAACGTTTTTTGAATTACACAACTGTCCCCAGAATAACATGATTTCCCCTGCCGGCCAGTTGCTGGCGGTTGCACCCCCTCTCCTCCACTCCCACTTGCAGGCTGGCAGCTGGGTTTCCCCAGCCGGCCTGTCACCAGTGGCTGCTCGGGGCTTCCCCTGCATCCCTGCAAAGCGGCAGAGGGTTTGCCACTCGTCGCGCCGTTCCCTGGCAGACCCGTCACAGGGGCATACTCCCAACCCAATCCCGCTCCTCCCTCCTCCCCTTCCCTTCCCCAGAGCCTAACACCTCCTCTCCTTGCTGTAACCCAGTCCCCTTTTTTCCCCAGCCTTATGCCCCTTACCACCACTTGGAATGCAGCCCCCACCTTTTCCATTATTTTCAAAGGGAAAATTGACCCCCATGACACGTTTTCACTTAACACAATCATTTTCTGAAACATATCTATAGTGTTAAATGAGGAATTACTGTGTATATTCTTGATAAAACAAAATATATCAGGACAACTATTTCTCCTTTACCTAATTACTATCCTTTGTTGGGTTTAAATATCCTGTCAATTACCTTATGTAATGATGGTCATTTTTCTGTAACCTATTTTGTGCACTTACTTATATAAGTAGTTGTGTTGACTTAAACAGGGTGATGTGTATTGTGCAGCTTGATGAAGAGCTAATAATTTGCCCTAATAGTCATCTGCAGAGAATGTCAGTATATGAAGTATTCCCTATGGAAAATATAGTGAAATTCAAGGGAACATTGTAGATACTGAGGAAACCTGCTTTGGGTAAAACTGGCATATTTTTTAAGAGCTACCAGTACTGTCACCTCTGCCAGTCACCATTGTAACACTCTTCATATAGTCAGGATATATGCATGTTTGGTTTTTACAAAGGCTCAAGAATGTCAAATTCACATCCAAATCCACAGCTCTTGTGAAACAACAGAGTGGCACAATGCCACCAGCGCCATGCCTCTGGGCCAGTTGTCTTGTTTTAACCAAAGTAACCTGAAACCAGAGCATTTTATAATGCTGGGATCTGAATTTGTTACCCTGAACATTAGCTATACCAGTCCAGATTCACAGCAGGTGTAAATTCACATAGCGCCACACAAGCCATTTCCACTAGCTAAGGATTTGTTCCACAATCTTTAGTTGGCTTCCTTTAAGCAATAACAGTGAACAGGTTGTCATAGAATCTTCTGGCTCATATTTTCCCCCCTGAATTGTAATCCTAATTTAAAATTGCACTAGAATAGCATGTGCACCTACCCTTAAATCCTAGGGTGAGCAATGGTCTAGAAATACCTAAGTATTTAGATTAGACAGATATGCAAGAGTAGTATCTACTCGCAAGAGTGAGCAGGGTGTTCCGAACTAGCACACCATGCTCTGGTAGCACAGATAGGTTGTCTCATACTGAGGGAGAGACTGACAAAAGGAATGTTGGATTTGAAAGAGGTGATTTATACAGCTCTATTATTAAAAAGGTTCCATTTTAGTAGATAGGATTGTCTGTGAGCATTCAGTAATAAAGGCTTTGAATTTATTTTGACACTAATGATTAAAAGGGCAGGATGTTTCATTAGCCATATTTACCTGGTTACATTAAAAATCTATAATGCTATAACTCTATTTCTCCAGCCTCTTCAGAGGCTGTAATAATAATTAGATGTGGATTAGTTTAGATTTGTGATATTGAATTACTCTAGAGCAAGAGGCTGTAGGCATAAATTTGCAACCTATGTGGTACTGATGTTAAGTCAGATCACCTTCCCATCTCACAGGGTATGTCTACATTACCCCGCTAGTTCGAACTAGCGGGGTAATGTAGGCATACCGCACTTGCAAATGAAGCCTGGGATTTGAATTTCCCGGGCTTCATTTGCATAAACTGGGCGCCGCCATTTTTAAATCCCTGCTCGTTCGAACCCCGTGCCGCGCAGCTACACGCGGCACGAACTAGGTAGTTCGGACTAGGCTTCCTAGTTCGAACTACCGTTACTCCTCGTGGAATGAGGAGTAACGGTAGTTCGGACTAGGAAGCCTAGTCTGAACTATCTAGTTCGTGCCGCGTGTAGTCGCGCAGCACGGGGTTCGAACGAGCAGGGATTTAAAAATGGCGGCGCCCAGTTTATGCAAATGAAGCCCGGGAAATTCAAATCCCAGGCTTCATTTGCAAGTGCGGTATGCCTACATTACCCCGCTAGTTCGAACTAGGAGGGTAGTGTAGACATACCCACGGGGATTAGTTAAGATGGGGAAGAAAACACTAAGATTTCATCTTGAATTTTTTCTTGTATCATCTCATGAAAAAAGTCCTTCTGTGTGGAATACACATGGAGGGGTAATACTACAGGGCTGTGTGTATAACAGCAATGGCAGCCCATGTAAAATGAAGTAGTAACCAAAAATCACTACCTCCCCAAAAGGTTCATTGATGAAAACATATGCTGGAAATTTATTTTCCTGAATCAGGGGAACTGAAGACGAGTGTTAATGTTTTTTTAGTTAGAAACACCGACACAATGGGACTTAATTTTTATAACCATGCGCCAGTATACTTATTACACCTGTTCTTACCATTCTGATCTGGCCATGTTTTGCACCTACTTTGCTTAGGCAACACTACACAAAGCGAAATATTTAATAAAATTGTTGTCAACAATTTCTGTAACAAAGAACCAAATGAGTATATCTAAACTTCAAATAGATGAAAACGGTACAAGAGCTAATATGTAATTTGATTCTCCTCCAGGGAAATCAACATCCTTCATAAGCTGGAAATTGAACCAGGCAAGTTATTCAGAATGAAAAACGTATTCAATAAATTGAGCCCTATTATCTGTCCCCGGATCATTTCTGAACAGGCTTTAATTTTTTATGACTTTCCTAATTATTTAAAGCTGTTCAATTTTTTTTCATGTGAATACGTTTTAGCCTACAGATTGCTAACCATTCATTTGCTAAGACTACTTGCTTTTAATATTCACCATTCCACATTTACTCCTTGTGCTCCATGATTGGTTATCTAGACCAAATGGCATTCTTTCTGACCTTTGATTGGCTCACTGTTGCTCTTGTAAAGAGGAGAAGAGGCCCAGTAAGTAACTAGGGCTGTTTCAAGATGTTTGAGTAAACTCTTTCTTCAGAACCACAATGACACAAATGTGCATGAGACTTTTGCTTTCAAAGAACATTCTTGCAAGCAAGAATTGTTCTTCTGAAGGTTTGCAGGAAGCATTCAAAAGGGGGATGTGAACATCATGGAATAATAATCAAGGTTTTTATATAGATGAGTAATAGTGGAGCCTTTCTTTTGCAGTAAACACCTAAATTCTGTTGTAATTACGTTTTCAAAACTTAGATCTCTTCTTGCTCTGAAGAGATCTCTTTTACAAGTACTGGAATCTGCATCTCTGAGACACTGACAGAGGCCAGATGGATTTGTATAGCATTATGAACCAAATAAGCTGATGACATTCTGGAACTTGGCCCAGGACTGTTGAGAGAAATCACCCCTTAACTTTATCTTTGTTAAATTAAATAAATTGAGCTCTTTGAGTCTATTGCTGCAATGACTGAGTCTCATGATTCTAATCTGCTAAAAACGAGTATACCAGATCTGTTGCTGATGACTCTGTTCGCATGTTGGGCTTGGGTTCATAATGTAGCTTGTCATTTCAGATCTTGTTACTTGATCTAGTGCACAAAACTGCTGGCATTCATCCTACCAAGAATGACTGTGGAAAATCTATGAAGTCATGATGCAGATTCCACAGATAAGGAAAATATTTTTTTCATAGACAGTGATGGTATCAATTGGTATATCCACTCCTGGGGTCTGTATCTAGTTCTTGCATAGGTATGCAACTTGATGATATAATAGTATTCTTCAAGCCAGATCCTCAGCTGGTTTAAATCAGTGTAGCTCCATTGATTTCAATAGAACTGCCCTCTTTTCTTCATCAGCTGAAGATCTTTCAACTCTAAACACAATAAGCATAAAATCAAGAAGTGAAACACACTGAAATTTAAATATCCTGTTGAAGATCCTGAATGTTTCCGAGACAAAAATTGTTTGTAGATAATTGAGATAATGGAACCCCATAAAACTAGTTTTAGGCCAAAGTAACCAAATTCCACTCAGAGACTGCACAGCATGAATAAATGAAGGACCTATGTGTTTCCCTGTTATATACCAGTTCCAATTTCATAATGTGTATTGTCCTGGGGAAAACAGATGTCAACATCCAAACCTATCTTACAGCAAATTGTATTCTGCTTGTCAAAAGTCAGGTTGTTCAGTCACAGATTTCTTTTGTGAAAATGATTTGAGGGGGGAAACTTGCATTGTAAAGGAGGGAATTTTAGAGATGTGGACAATGAAAGGCAAAGCTAGATGTGGTGTGATAAACATCTAAGAACAGTGTTCAAGCCAAAGGATCCTTTAATTTATACCCGTAATTTGCCTCCACTATGCCAGGCTATTGCATGTAATATGTTAGATTTTTTTGCAACATTTCACCACATATTTTGCTTTGCCTAAGCCAGTGTTTGTGCCTTAACTGAAATTTCTTGTCAAGTGATAGTTTTGAATTGGACCTTAAGATTATCTGAAAACAGATTTTAAACAAGACAATCCTTCTTTCATTATTAATTCATTATTTTTTGTGGTCATCACTATTCTTAAGCACCCACCACACTGTAGAAGGTTAAAATAAGAACTGCTTCAGGCAGTTTATGGTCTGTAGCCCCCATCCTGCATCTGAGTGCATGATTCACTTTTGTGCCAATGCACAGCTGAGTGCATGATTAAATGCCAAAACCACAACAGTTCTTTCAAGGATGTTAATGCACAGCATGTTAATTTCTGTAGTGACTTTTCTTGTTTTAAAAGGAGGAAGCTTTAACTTGTGATCCTACAGGGCCCTATTCAGGGATTTGTCTCACTGCATTTAACAAGAGTATTTCCATTGCCTTCAATGAATTTTGAGTTAAACCCATAACAACTGATACAACAATAATTTACCCTTGGTTTAACTTGCTGGCTGTATCAGATTTCCACCTGGCATAAAGATCACTCAATGCCTTTTAGAAAATCATCAGTGTGTAACTAGCTGGTGTTATGAAAACATGACTGTGCCTTACACCTCTGTATATGTAATTTACTGCAGTTGTGCACTAGGTGGTTTTTAAACTGACAACATAGTTGATTTAATTTGAAAATGAAATACTTGGGCAGTCCTATGCAAACTGTGAACTTCATGACCTGTGGAATTATATTGTAAATGCTATTTGGAGAAGTGTGTATGAGGGAGATTGTAAACTTTTTTCTCTTATTATCTCGGTCTACTAAATGGATGTTTTAGGAAGTTAGTTAAATCTAAAGCAACCACTTTTTCTTCTGCTCTGAAATCTTATATGTTAAAATTTTCTAGCCTGGACTGAATGTTTCTATGTAGCAAATATTGACCCCCCAGTTAAGGACAATACTTAAGCAAGAGCTTTCAATGGGTTTGAAACAAGTGCTTAATGTTAAGTACCTGCTTAAACACTCTCCCTGAAAAGGGGCTGTAGCCAAAACTTGGTGTTTTCAAAGTTGACCTCTCCAGCAGCAATTTCTAAGGCTTGGTTTACACTACCAACTTATGCTGGTATAATTATGTTGCTTGGGAATATGGAAAATCCATGGTGTAGACAGCACCATGTTGATGGGAGAGCTTTTCCCATAGACACAGCTACTACCTTTCAGGGAGATGGGGTACCTATGCTGGCAGGATAAGCTCTACTCTCAACATAGGTAGCTTCTTCACTAAGGCTATGTCTACACCAAAGCCTTTGTCGGCAGAGACAATGCAAATGAAGCATTCGTTAGCATTTCTTGTGCTCTCATTTGCATAGTCTCTTCCAATCCGTTTTGCTAAAGAGGCTTTTTTGCAAAAAAAAAGGAGTGTAGACAGGGCCATTTTGTTAAAAAAAAAAAAAACACCTTTTGCACAAGAACCTTATTCCTCAAAAAAGCAGGTATACAGGATCTTGCGCAAAACGATATTTTGCCCTGTCTACACTGCAGGGTTTTTTTTTGCAAAAACTTCTTCTGCAAAACAGATCGGAAGAGACTATGCAAATGAGAACTCGAGAAATGTTAATGAGCACTTCATTTGCATTATCTCTGCCGACAAAGGCTGCAGTGTAGACATAGCCTATGCTGCATCGTTTTTTCAAGTTAACTAGCATTATTTCAAAATAACAATGTGAGTATCTACACAGCCATTCTGTTATTTCAAAATACTTTAGAAAAAAATGGACAGCTTATTCCGAAATCTGTAAACCTCATTCTACAAAGAATAATGCCTATTTTGAAATAGCTATTTCAAAATAAGAAGTATATAGATGCTCCACTGCTGCTATTTCAAAATAGCCTCTTACCAGGGCCATCCAAAGTTATTCCTCCCCAGTGCCTCCTGGGGCTCTAAATCAAGATAGCCTGTCTTCATTAGGGAAGGCTGCCTCACACTAATTTTGAGGCTTCCCTGCAATGTAGATGTGTTATTTTGAAATAAGATATTTCAGAAAAACTATTCCAGAATAGCTTATTTCAAATAGCTTATTTCCTATAGCAGTGCAGCTGCACCCTGGTACAGTTATGCCCTTGCAGTTTGTGAGTGTACACAAGCAGGGCCGGCCCAAGGTATTCTGGCTCCCCGAGCATGGGCGCATGGCGCCGCCCCCAGGCACACGGCGCATGCGTGAGCCCACCCATAGGGAGCGGGCCCTCCCCGGGGCGCACGGCGCATGCGCGGCCCGGCTACAGCCACTGGCGCGCAACCCGGGCCCGCCCCTAGGGCAGGGCGCACGGCACAAGCGCATCCCAGTCCGGCCCGGCTGTTGCTGCTGGTGTACACCCTGCGGCCGTGGGGGGAAGGGCATTGCTGGCCAGTGCCGCAGGGATGTGGGCAGGCTGGCACTGCACGAGCCGGGCACGCGGCGCCAGATGACAGCTGTAAGGGACACTGTGCGCCCCTTACAGCTGCCATCAGGTGCCCCCCATCGGTTGGCGCCCTGGGCAGCTGCCCAGCTCACCCATGCCTTCATCTGGCCCTGTACACAAGCCCTCAGCAGGAGTACCTTGCCTCTTCCTTGGTTTTCCCAAGTGTTTTCAATATGTCTAGGGGCATGTCTACACTAAATTGTTATTTTGAAATAAGGAGAGCATCCACACAGCAAACCTGTTATTTCAAAATTATTTCAAAATACAGGCAGTCCCCGGGTTACGTACAAGATAGGGACTGTAGGTTTGTTCTTAAATTGAATCTTTATGTAAGTCGGAACTGGCGTCCAGATTCAGCCGCTGCTGAAACTGATCAGTTTCATCAGTGGCTGAATCTGGATGCCAGTTCTGACTTACATACAGATTCAACTTAAGAACCCCAGGCGTCCCCAAGTCAGCTGCTGCTGAAACTGATCAGCGGCTGATTCCAGGAAGCCGGGGGCAGAGCAACTCTGTCTCAGGCTTACTGTAGTCAGCCGCTGGTCAGTTTCAGCAGCGGCTGACTTGGGGACGCCTGGGGCAGAGCAGCTTGGGTGCTGCTGGGTTGCTCCAGTAGCGCCGAGGAGCGGCGCTACTGGAGCAACCCAGCAGCACCCAAGCTGCTCTGCCCCAGATGTCCTGATTCAGCCGCTGCTGAAACTGACCAGCAGCGGCTGAATCAGGACACCTGGGGCAGAGCAGCTGGGTTGCTGCCGGGTTGGTCCAGTAGCGCTGAGGAGCGGCGCTGCGGGACCAACCCAGCAGCGCCCCAGCTGCTCTACCCCAGGCGTCGTAGGCAGAAAAGCCTGGTCTGCTGGGGGGGAGGGGGCACTAGCTGTGCCCCCCCCCGGAGCAGACCAGGGAGACGCGGAGCAAAGCCACGGAGGACGCCTGCAGTGGGACAGCCCAGGCGCGCCGCAGCTGTCCCGCTGCGGGCATCCTCCGAGGCTTTGCTCCCCGTCTCCCTGGTCTGACCAGCAGACCAAGAAGACGGGGAGCAGCTTTTCTCGCCCCGGAGAACGCAGGCGGCGGGACCACGGCTCATCTGGGCATCCCACCGCTCCCATCCTCCGGGGTGAGAAAAGCCCCGTTCGTAACTGCGGATCCCACATAAGTCGGATCCGCGTAACTCGGGGACTGCCTGTAACAGACTTCTTATTCCAGAATAATAAGCCTTCATTTCATGAGGAATAATGTTTATTTTGAAACTGCTATTTCAAAATAGTAGTAGTGTGGATGCTCCACTGCTGCTGTTTCAAAATAGCTCCTCCCCAGGGACATTCAAAGTAATTGCTCCCCAGTACTTCCTGGGGCTCTAGTTTGAGGTAGCACACCCACATTAGGGGAGCCTGCCTCAGACTAATTTTGAGGCTTCCATCTAGTGTGGACGTGCTATTTTGAAATAGTTATTTTGGGAGTTATTATTTCAAAATAACTTATTTTGAAATACCCTTGTAGTGTAGACATATCCTAGAATGAAAATTCAAGCAAAGGATCTATGTCTGTTCTACTTAATCATGCCAGATTTCCAGAATGCTAACGGGTGTGGAGCACAGGACTGGGATTCGCTCTGCAAAGGCCTCAAAATTTTTCCTCCAGTGACCAGTGAGTGTCATCCTTTAAAATGTATGAGCCATCGTCATCCTTTAAAATGTATGTAAATAGGTCAAGATGCATGTTCTATTCAAAGTACATAAACAATGCCTCTTTTCTGGCAAAAGATAAGGTATCCCCAAATTCAGCCAGTCTGGGGTCATTTACATTCTGATTTACATTTCTGATTCTTGTAAACAAACTTTATAAGAAAAAATAAAGAAAAAGTCAAATACATTGTGCATCACATAAGAGTAACTACAAATAAAATGAGCAATTCTTTACTTTTTTTACTTATTTGAAATTTGTGAAGAAATCCCAAGTATTGAAACTACTACTTGTATCAATACAATGAGAGAGTCTTCCTACGACTTCTTGATCAGCATTCTGGGACAATTCAGCAACATTTGTTTTTGTGAATAAATGCGAAAGTTTATATAAATACTTTACTAGTTCCTAAAAACAAACTACTATTACTGATTCTGGAGATGTTCATAATGTAAATAAACCATGGACAGCAAATAGCCTCAACTGAGCAGAAATCCTAATGTAAAGTGCATTTATATCTAATTTCATTAGAATTCCTCTAGCGTGTGTTGCAATAGCTTTGAATTTTGCAAACAAATTTTAATCTTTTAGAGATGTTGATATTACAGGAAAAAGCTCTTAAACATGGGACAGATAAGAAATGTTTCGCTTTCTTGCTACTGACACTGAATAATTGATTCTTACTGATAAAGGTGTAACAGAGGACGGATATTGTACTCTGGCTGCAGTCCCAAATATAGATTATTTCTTGTCTCCCTTTTTGGCATACATTAACTTGCTGCTAATAAATACATATCAGTGTTCAGTTAACAGTTGTTCTGGAGAGAGATTGGGGTGGGGGAAGGAGAAATATCGAAGGGCTTATATTGTGTGTATGTTTGTGGGAGAAGGGGAGAGAATAACTTTTAGTTGTGTTTCTTTGAATAGGAAGCCAATAGCTAATTTAAAGTGACAGACAATTCTCACTCTATTAAAGGACTCTGAAGCTTAAAATTATGATACCATGGATCTAATGCTACATTGCTTATGCACCAAAGCCACTGAAGTCAATGTTAACTTTGAGCAGGCAAGAAATACAGGCCGAGGCACTAGATGTCATCTTACTACATACTAATGGATAAATGAACATATTAAGTCAGACCCTTTGGACCTTGCTGAGTCCTCATTCTATTATTAAAACAACCACTGAGGCAAATGGAAGTTTTGCCTGAATATAACTTGTGGCATATAAGCTATTGCTATTCTTAGTTCACTAGCCAATTAGCCTGTCATAAAACGGTATTTTCAGGTCTCTCCTCCACGTCTGTCTTCTCTCCTGAGCCTCCGGTCTCTCGCTCCCTCTCTCTCTCTCTTCTCCTCCCCCTCCTGCCTCTCTTTCGGAGGACCGCGGAGCCCAAATGGCCATTTGGGCGCCGCCCTCCCCATGCTGCATGGGGGGTGCGGAGTCCTTGCACCACTTGCACCCCCACGGTGGCCCGACTGAGCAGCGCAGAAGTCAGCCGAGCGCCACGGCAGGAGGCGACGGGGGGTGGGGCAGTGATGTTCATGGCTGGGGGCGGGGCCTGGAGCTGCTGTCACACCGCACGTCACCATCCTGCCCCCCCTTTGCCTCCCGCCGTGGTGCACGGCTGACTTCTGCGCCACTCAGTTGGGCCGCCGCGGGGGAGCAAGCCGCACAAGTGGCCGTTTGGGCCCCGCACTCCGCATGCAGCATGGGCCACTCAGAGGGAACAGCCAGCATTTCAGGCAACAGCACCGCCCAGAGGGAACAGCCAGCATTTCGGCATTACAGACTCTCGGACACTGGGCTACTATATATATGATTTTAAATGTTAGACTATACCCCTTCTATTGTCCTAGGGCTCAAAACAATACCTGCTCAGTTTACTCAGGCAAGAAATATTCTTGGATCCTTATAGGAGTAGTTTGTACAAGTAAAATTCAATAATTCTGCAAAAATGTTTATGAACTATTTTTCAAAATATCTATTGTATTGAAGGCCTGGAAAAATGAAAGAAATCACTACCTCTCAAAGTTCCTCTAATATTTTTCCATCATGGTGTAGAATAAATGTTATTATGTACACTGAAGCATTAATAGATGTGCACCATCACTAGAAACATATGCTGCTGGCTGTGGGTGCTTTTGGCACTCAGTTAATCAGCAGGGTGGCATTTGAATCACCCTGGGTGGTCACCGAAGCACTCAATTTACGAGGAACACTGGTCACTCTCATACATCAGCATTCAAAGATACTTTAAAAATATGTATAAGGAGAGAGAAAAAGAATTCACATAAATATACAATATACACAATATTTGAAGGTTGTCTTTTCTGCTGCCTTGGAATAACATAGTGGGTTCAAAACAATACAGCAATGCAGAGATCAATACGGAAGCTACAACATCAGTAAAATACAATTTGAATAATGCTTTTATCCCAGAGACAAACCTTGACACGTACCAAACAATTTGAGATCCTTCTTAAGGGATGTAAAAAGATATAGTATAATAATCTGCTGGGAGCCAAGAATGTCCTCCAGATTCCAAGTACTGAAGCAAATTCTTCTGTTAGTCTCTTTGATATAAGAAGCATAACTCAAATGCTACAGAGACTGAAAGCTTTGCATCACACCCTTAATGAAGTTAATCTGGAGTTAGATCTGTGTAACTGAGAGCAGATTTTGGCAATTGTGTCCTTCCTGCTGCTTAAATTCCTTACAGAAAATTTAACAGCATGAGAACTCCACCCTGCTGTGTGCCAGGTGCAGGGGTGCTGGAATGGGGGGGTACGGAGGCCATGGCCTCATCACTTTTGAAAGTGGAAGAGTTATGCCGTCAGGATGAGTGATAGGTCGGGGGGAAAGGAGCTAGTGGAGTGAGGGGTATTGGGAAGATAGGGTGGAGCAAGGACTAGAGTTTAAGAGACCGGAGCAGCATAGGGGTAAGCCCTCAGGAGGTTGGGGCCTCAGTTCAGGCACTAGTGTCCCCCTCCCCATTTTTGGAAGCTTCTGCCACTCCTGGCTGGGCAGTAATCTAACAAGCATCCTCACTAAAGCTCAATCCTCGTATACAGACAGTGAAAGGAACTAAGGGTAACCATGTTTGGTTCTTTCTCCAATTAAAAGGAAACAAGAAGGGGTGGGGGGGAGGGAGGGAAGGGAGGCCTCTGCTTCCTAACAGGGACAAAATTAGTAGAGGGAAATATTAGATAATCAGGTGTTTAAGGGTATGTTTCAAACCAAACATGAATTGAAAACAATTCACAAGTTCGTTTAAACATAAGGGCTACGTCTACACTGGCCCCTTTTACGAAAGGGGCATGCTAATTTTAAACTTCGTAATAGGGAAATCCGCGGGGGATTTTAATACTTCAAAGTAGGAATAAGAAATCCTCCGGAAAAGGGCTTTATTCCGGAGGATCGGGCCAGTCTAGACGCTTTTTTCCGGCTTTTCCCCAAGCCGGAAAAAAGCGGTGGACATCTTTATTTAAATCCCGCGGGGGATATTTAAATCCCCCGCGGATTTCCCTATTACGAAGTTTAAAATTAGCATGCCCCTTTTGTAAGAGGGGCCAGTGTAGACGTAGACAAGTTGTAGAAAGTGTAATATAAATATTGATAGGTGCAAAATGATGTTGGAATAGATACACCAAAAAATCTCCTTCATACAGAGTCATAATATTCCCTTTGTGGTGGCTCAGCTTTCTGTAGCGTGGTCCAATGGACAGGGCATGATGCTGGCACTTGGAAGATCTCTAATCTGCTATCAGTTCTGCCACTGACCTGAGACATGACCTCAGCTAAGTCACTGCAACCCACCGTGCTCCTGTTTTCCTTTTTCTGTCATGTCTGTAGAGATCAGGACCCACAAGCTCCTCCATGAATTGCCTCTCTCACTCTCAGCACAATGGGATTCAGATATTAGTTGAGACCTCGAAGTACCTACATAGTACAAATACTGTATCTTTTGTATTCCTCTGTCGCCCTATTCCTCATATTTGCTTTGTTTCTCTGTTAACCTGGAGCCATCCTGGGTGTGCCAACCTTCCATCCATCTGGTGTTCAAATCCACACATTTTGTAGCCCATCCAATCTATCTGCCAGCAAAGGAGCGTTAACTAAATTTATTATGACTCTTAGAAAAACACCAACCAAATCATGATCAGCGGCACCACCTACGCCTGTGGTGGCTGCATCCACACAGCCGCCTGCAGTCTCAACAATAAGAAGTTGAATGACACTAGATTTTACCACCTTCCGGAAAAAAAAATCCCTTTGATGCAGTTTTATCACAATCATAGACAGATACATTTCACACCCTGCCCATCTCTCCTGGCTGGGAAAGAAAGGAAAGAACTGAGGGGAGATCAATTCTGAACCATCCACTGGGTCACACTGTATTTCAGTGAGGAGCGCTGGTGCTACACTGGTGTGTGAGCAGTATTGGAGGGAAGCTCACATTACTCATTCCTGTCACCTGGGCTCTGGCCACTTGCTGCAACTGCAATTGTTTTGCATTTTATTGCCAGCAATCGATTGAGCTTGATGGCGATTTTACTGTCTTTATCAGCTAATGGCTGTGTTTTCTATCACCACTGGCATTTTGATCATGTTTGATTTGAGAGTCAGTGTTTGGGTTAGAACAAAAACTGATTGCTGCACCTCTTGGTCTTAATAGTGCCCCACTGCCAATTCAATCCAATTGCACCACTTGTATTCAGATACTTGTTTCCCCCATTACCAGCTTCCTGCTTCTCCTCCGCCTCATTAGGCTCCTAAAACAATATTGTCCTGCACCTGTTCTGCCTGTCTCCTTCACCCCACCTTCCCTCCATTTTTGCAGACCTAATAAATTCTAACTGATAATAAAGAGTGGGCCCCCATGGTTCTAGGCCTTGTACACACACGGAACAAATGGCAGCCCTACCTCAAAGACCTTACACCAGGAGTGGGGAACCTTTTTTGGGTCAGGGCCACTGACCCTCAGGAAAAACAGTTGGAGATTAAGTACAAGTGAGAACCAAAACCAAAAACAAACCAAAAAAACCCCCCATCCCTCACCAGCATGGGCTTCCCAATGCTGAGGGGAGCCCAGAGCCTCAGGGGCTGGTTCCAGGCAAGCTGGGGGCTGCATTGGGCCCCATGTGCCCCCCCATCCTTACAACCTAAATAGACAATACAAACACAGGCTAAGGTAAAAGGCTAGAAAGTGCAAGATACCTACCCCATTATTATTGTGGTTTATGTTTTAAATTGGTTCTTTGATTCTGTGTGTGTAGAACCATGGACCCAAGCAGAGACACAATGGAGCCAGCAGGCTCTCAGTATGTTCAGTGTGAACATGAGAGTTTGCCCATGCAAATCGGATAGCAGGGACTAGAACCTTGGACTGTGAATAATCTGAGGCAAGGATCAAGATGTGATTCTGTTCTGACATAGGTAATAATGAACTTGGAGCAGCTCCACTGAAGTCCATAGTGTTGTACTATAGTAAATGTGGTGCATGTGAGATCACAACTGGCTGTAAAGCAGCTCCCATGTAGTGTGCACTCTATTATTAATTATGTATAATTATAATCTGCAGAATTGGGCCCCCATTCAGACATTTGTATCTCTATGTGTGGCTTTAAAATCTGCAGCCAGGAAAGCAAATGTATTGCATATTTTTCATTTCACTCATAGGCCCAGTTCATTCCAATAAAGTCTCCCCACCTCAAAGTTTGGAAAAGGAATTTCCATTCCACTGTGTGAGCTGGACACTAAAACATGCTACTTATTGCAACAGAATTAAAATAAAACTTTAGCCATTTCACTCATTCCATGTGTGTGGAGTTTTTAAAAATGGTGTGAAGGTAATGATTAACTGTTAATCATCTTGCTCCTCTCTCACCCACCCACACAATGCATAAAGGAAGGAAGTATAACATGCTTGTTTACACTCAAAATTTGCATTTTGATTTCTGAAATAAGCATAGTTCCCCTTGCATAGCAAGATAACACCTCACAGATTAAAGTGCTGCTTTTATATCTTTCTCATAGTTCATTTGTTACTTTATGAACCCAGAGTCCTCAAGGGAGTGGCAGAAACCCATGTAATTTTTATGAGTGTTACATCTGACATTTGGATCTTTCACTGAGCTAATACATTTGAGAAAAGAACACAGGTAGCCACATGGTTCCCTCATGTCCACACCTGTGAAAACAGTGAGAAATGCAAACGATTCCAGCTAAGGTTAAGTGGCTTACATTTGAAAATTTTCCTCAGTTGCCTTTTTCCAAAGGCATAATGGGGTAAGCGGTATAGTGGTGATCCTGGTTAGTCAAATATTTAGTGCTTTTCTCCACTCCTATGCCTGACTGTCTCCCGGCAATGATGAAGCTTTTCTCTTCATATGTATTTTAAAGCAGTTGCCAAAGTCCCCCAAAGAGACTTTTTCTGAATAGGATTTAGACCATATCACCTAGGTGCTTTTGAAAATATTTCCTGTTCTAAATATATGGAGCTATCCACAAATGCTTATGTTGAATATTCACAATACTCGTGTAGCTGGGTCGAACCAATGCTCTATCATCTGCCCCTCTGATAAACTCCATCCTCACTCCATTTTTAGAGAGGTAGTCTTACAAGAATCAAAACTTTGCCCCAGGCTTTTTTTCCTTCTCTCTCTAGGGTTGGCTAGTTTTAATTCCTCTTCCCCTCTAGATAGCGACCTCTGCTGGGTTGTACTATGCTGTACCAGTCCCTCCCCCGCAAGTGCTGCTGAGCTCAGCGCTGAAACCCAGTTCTCTAGTCTGTCCTTTGTACGTCTGGCTGGCCCTTGACAGAATTGCTTTGTTAACACGAACATCAAAGCATGACGCCTGGAGTCCGACTGGGAGTCGCCTTGTGGGCTCGAAACACTCCTGCGTGCAGGAGTTGAGTGCTCTTCATAGCCTTTGCCTAGAGGCTGTGGCGGGAATCACCCTACCTGTCTCAGGGGTGTGAGTTGAAAGATTAAGGGAGGGGAAGAAGACAAGGAGAAAGTCTGTAGAAGGGCACAGAGACAGAACACGTGGTGTGCAGAAGGCGATAGTAGTGGGAATCCATAGGCATCATAAACATAAGAAAATGCAGGACAATGTAGCACTTTAAAGACTAACAAGATGGTTTATTAGATGATGACTAATAAACCATCTTGTTAGTCTTTAAAGTGCTACATTGTCCTGCATTTTGCTTCAACTACCCCAGACTAACACGGCTACATTTCTATCACTATAAACATAACAGGGATTGTTTTCTAATTTAAAGATATCACTGGCATGCTGTGGAAACTCAACTGGAGTGTTTCCCTAGCATGCGTTTTAAGGAGTGTCCTGGAGAATCGCCCCTGGAATCCGGCAGAGAAAGAAAGCTTTCCCTTAAAAGGATTTCGTCATTTGCCCACTTAAAAGCATTATGCAGTTTCACACGCAGGACCAAAGTGGGTCTGCCCGCCTTTCAAGCGCACCACGAGCCCCGCTCAGTCCACCCTGCTAGGCACTGACTCCTCTACACACTCATTTGAGGAGCTGGCAGCTTTAGATCTCACAGTCCCGCGCTGGATTTCGTCCCCTGACTTCCCCTCTCTGCGTTCCTGCGCCTTTCGCTGTGGCTGCCTTGTTAGCTCTCCCCCTGCTTTTCTTTCTGCGGCTCGCTCTCTTCCTTCTGGGTGTGGCCTCTCTCCCCTCCAATATTTATGAGATCTGCCCCTACTTGCTCAGCTAATGATGTATTCCAGCCTGGGGTGAGCTGCCTCGCTTAGGCGGTTGCTGGGAGGGCAGTAGGACCAGCGTGAGTGGCGGTGACTGTAATTGGAAACCAAAGCTTTCCCCGTCATCGCTCAGCTACTTTCCATTCACTCCTAGGTGCTTAATTAAGGAATGGGGAGACGAGTTCCCGGAGCCTGATAGCAATAAGGATTATTCTACAAAGAAACTGGGAGTGCGTTTGCAGCCACCAGGAGGAAAAGGTTTTCTACAGTCAGCCAGGTTTGGAATTAAAAGTGCCCTGGTAAAAGGAGTGGAGCCCATAAACTGATAGAAACGAGACAGAAATTTGATGGCATTGCCTTACTGAGTCCTTCAGTAGCTAGGTAAGCATGATTGAAAGTTCTCTTTCAGCACTGTAATGGATGTGAAATGTGACTGCTGAGTTTTGCCACAGCTCAGAGTTAATTACAATGATTTTTTCCCCCAACTGTATAATCTTTATTTTTTTCCCCAGTGAATGATTTGACAAACAGAACAATTCTGGAATTCAGCCTTGAGCATATGACACCTGCGGGTGCTTTACAGTGAAGTTATACACCACTTTTATAAAGCAGGACAGAATTTCTTTTTTTTTTAAAGGAACTCCATGTGAATGCAACTTTCCCTCTTTAACAAGTTTGTTATTCACACTGTGAAAATAGGAACAACTAGTGAGAAATGAAACTGGGACACTATTTCTTGAGTCTATGCTAAAGGGGAGTACTTGTAAGATTTCAGTGCAGTTGCTGGCCTATACAGATCATGTGCTCAGAATATGTTGATTTCGCTTACTATCATGACTTTCCATAGATAAATACAAAACTGTTATTTTATTCCAGACTAGGATTCTGAACTGAAATGAGTTTGTTTTCAATTGCCAAGCGGTCCTAAAATTCAACATATTTCCCTTCTCTAACTCACGTGTCAGAGAAGGCTGTATTCATAAAGCCCTGGGATATCTTTATGGCAGTAATATGCCCTTATTTTACGTACCCAACAGCAGGCAGGGAGCATGCAATTTATTGTTGAGATCTTGTATTGTCTGTCACTTTTGTGTGACAGTAGAAATTTGCAATTCAAGCAGAAGTATAGCAGCATTTCTCCTCAATGGAATTAGATTTGGCTAGGAACATGGAAGGATTTTTTTGACAGTTCCTCCCAATATGATTTAGCAGAACAGAAATAACCCTATACTTTCCCTCTTTCCTTTCCCCTCTGTATTGCAAAGAAGGCATAGTGCTACTACAGTAGAATACTAATCCCATTGCATCTGTTAAAATCACATGTTTGGTATGATTGGCCATTTGTTTTGGCCCGACAAAGCAATCTTATCAGGATTTAATGGCATTCCTGTGTTTGAAGAAGGTTAACTAGAAAGCTATCCCATGGGCTAGTGGTAGGGTATTGAATTTTAAACCCACAAAGTAGTGTTAATATTGGAATTGGTGCAGCTTGTTTAAAAATTATTTTTGGCAAAGGCTATACAAGTATAATTGTATTAATTAACGAACCCTTAAACATTAACTGGGGCTGTTCCAAAATGGGTTGTTTTCTTTTGTACTGCAGAGCTGTATTTGGTAAATTGTCAAACTTAGTGGTTTTGTCAGCAGAGAAACACCACAATACCTGCATTAGCCCCAGACCAGCTGCAAGAGGGTAGCACTGCTGAACAAGTCTGACTAGTGCAGCAACTCTCCCTCTCCCAGCCCTCCCCCACTCTTGCATGGAATTTTGGTGTAGATTGTAGCTCTTTTAAAAAAAATGACTTACAGTAAGCGAATATTGAATGACTGAAGAATGGTAATGAGACACAGCCTCTCACCTCTGAATCCAATCCAAATTGGGACTGATCTGACTGAAGTCATTATTATCTGACAGCTGTTTACTGCCCGATATGAAACTACCTGGACGTTAGAGCCAGGTGCTGGGGTTTTTTTAAGGACAGATGTTGGTCTCACCAGAGAGGGCATGAACTGAAAGGACACAGATACAAAACTAATGTCTTCGCCCTTAGAATCATGAGCTTTCATGGGCAAAACCCACTTAAGCTCATGATTCCATATATTTTGGTTAGTCTGTAAGGTACCACAGGACTACGTGTTGTTTTTAAAAGTTACAGACTAACACGGCTTCCCCTCTGAAATTGTTTTCCACCCTTAAAGGCTACGTCTACACTGCAGGCTTCTTGTGTAAGAACTTTTTTGCGCAGGAGTTCTTGTGCAAGAGCGCATCCACACTGCCATGTGCTTTTTGCGCAAGAGATGTGCTTTTGCACAGGAGCGTCCATGACAGTGTGGATGCTTTCTTGCACAAGAAACCCCTGTTGCCAGTCCACACATGCCTTTTTGAACAAGAGCTCTTGCACAAAAAGGCTTATTCCTTGTAGAAAGAAGAATAACTCTTGAGCAAAAAGCCCTGTGTTCTTACAATTTCATATACTTCTTCTTCCACAAGAACACGCTTGTATTGTGGATGCTCTGTGAGCTTTTGCACAAAAATGGCTGTTTTTGTGCAAAAACTCTGCAGTGTAGACGTAGCCTTAAAGGTGGTCCTGTTAATATAATTGAGGTGCAGTGTGGAGTAGTTTGCATTAGCACAGTCCAGGTAATCTCAGTTCTCAGGGTAAACAAAAACTTGCAGTGTTTAATGTTATTATTCTGTAGGAATTCTTAGATACTAAGACACATCCTGCCAGGTGCTGAGCACCCTCCTCCCCCATTGAATCCCTCTTCATGGTAACATTCTCAGAAGATACTAAATAGCATACAGAAGGGGAGATGTTCTTATTAAAAATCTAGCCAGAAGCTGGTATGATATGCATAGGGTTAGAAATCAGCAGGGCTTGACAAACGGCTGCAAAACCTACTCGCCAGTTCCACACTGTGCATGCGCAAGACCTGCATTGCGCATGCGCACGCCGCCGGTGAACAGGGCGACCAGCTGAAATCTACTTGCCACAGGCGAGTAGATTCAGTGATTTGTCGAGCCCTAATCAGCTTATATGGATTCTATTTAGAGAATAGACTTCTGGGCTAATTCCCCTCTCTGTTGTTCCAGCTTTATGCAGTTGTAAATCCACTGATATCAGAAGAGGTACACTGATGTAAAATGGCTGGAATTGTAGGGAGCATCTACACTGAACCTGTAGCTCGAAATAAGCTACGCAATTTGAGCTACACAATTGCATAGCTTATTTTGAGTCAATTTCAAAACAGCTTATTTTGAAATTTGGCGCTGTCTACACAGCACTTATCTTGAAATATATCACTATTCTGAAATGTCCCTTACTCCTCGTGAGGTTTATAGGGATGCTGGAATAGCATGCCTGTTATATTTCAAAATAATGGGTGCACTCAAAATATGCATAATAGCTATTTTGGGATACCTACCATATCCCGAAATAGGCTACATCTATACTGTAAAGCTAAGTGGGAAATCAGATCTTAGTTGTGTGTAACCATAGGAGGATCCCCTAACCTTTCTAAGTCTCCATTTCTGTATATGTAAAATGGGGCTAATTATGCTTGCCTGTTTCTCGGGATGTATTCATTAGCCTTTGGAAGGTGTTTTGGATAAAAGGATGGGCTTAATTTTGAGTGTGATTTTGTTTTATGGGCTCCCATTAACTCCACTAGACTTTGGATCAGGCTCTATATGAGATACTGCTTTTCTAATTCCAAAGTATATTTGTAGTATTCTACCTTTAAAAAGCTACTCAAGTCAGAAAGTCTTAGAGGGTAGCCATGTTAGTCTGTAAGGTGCCACAGGACTACTTGTTTTTAAAGTTAGAGACACACACACATATATAATTAGTATCATGACCTTTTTTCATGGGCAAAACCCACTTCTTCAGATGAGCTTGAGTGGAAGGTGTGAGTTACCTTATGCAGTTGATGGATTTCTATTCATCTGAAGAAGTGGGTTTTGCCTAATAAAGCTCGTGATGCAATATGTATTTTGTTAGTCTGTAAGGTGCCACAGGACTACCCTTTTTTAACTCAGAAAGGAGTGTTCTATCAGTTATGCAAATACAACCACCAGAATTATGTGAATGGAGTGAAGCAATAGACTAAGTAGAGTATTTATATGCCATCTACAGTAGACTTCCGATAATCGGGAATCTATGGGACCTAGGTGGTGCCGGATTATCAATTATGCCGGATTATCAGGAAGTACTATAAAATATATATACACACTGTATACATTATATACTATATATAAAGTATTTTTAACCCTTCTTATTGTACATTATGTATACAGTAATGTTTTAGGTTTTTTAAGCCTTTTTTACCCTTTTTGCTCAGTTCAGCTGCTGCCGCTGTTACCTTGTAACTCATTTTTTTGCCGAAGCTCACTCACTAGGCTCTTGCCATTTTGATGCCGGACTATCAGGAGTGCCGGACTATTGGATGCCGGACTATTGGAGTTTTACTGTACTATGAAGTATTCCTATTAGGAGACACAAACCTGGGACTAAACTCCCGGAATGGGATTATCCCAAACAACAGTTGATGTTAGATGTAACGAGTGAGGGTGAAAAACTGGCTGTGTTGGAGCCAATGGTAGTTGTTCCATTAAGTGTTTTTTTTTTTTTTTGTAAAATTGTGCATGTTCTAGTATATAAGATACAGCAAAACAGAGATGTGCTCCCTCTGAAGTTTAAAAAACTGTATAGATTAAGCATGATGTACAGTAAGGAGCGAGGTCTAAAAATATCAGCCAGCTTTTACTCATGAAACATTATCTCCTGTCCTTGCTTTGCTCTGCCTTGACATTTAGCATAATTATTTTTCCAGCAGGTGGAATTATCCTTATTGAAATAAACTGAGTCTTTACTCACCTAAAACTTTGTCTATGCATTGTAAGTAACATGCTTACAGTTCTTTGAGTGCCAACACAGAACATATCCAGACAAAACATTTTTGGATTTAAACGGAAAATGTGTGTCTCATATTATACCTTCAATCTGGCAAAGCTCTCTTACTCCTACTCTTCTGCACTGTTGATTTTAGTCCACATATTTTATATAATGTAAAATTAGTAATGGACTTTCTTTTTCTTTTAGGTTTTACTTCTTGGATATTAAGTTGAACATCAGAAGATATGGCCTTTCTAGCAGTCTACCTTTTGATTGGGATGTTTATTTACTCTAGCCCTGTAAAAGGATCTTCACAGCCTCAGCCCAGGGTGTTCTTAACATTCAATGGTAAGGAAGCAGATCAACATGCTTGAGCAAATGTTATTGTATAACATTTTCTTCTTTTCATCCAATCCAATAACCAAGTAATAACTAAGAGATGGCTTCTAAATATGTGTCCACATAAATGATTTTTTTAAATTATTTGTAGTGCCTAAGAGCCAAATGCTGAGGTTAACTTTTACATGGAGGCTACTATTAGCTGTAATTACAGGAACAAATACATGGGATTTGTTTTCTTTTTAAGTGTCTGTCATTATGGCTTAGGCAGAATTAAGGCATTCTCCCTTATTTTATTTTTTTTGTATTTTAAAAGTAATTATTGTAGTGCATGACCAACAATTGCAAAATAGATCAGTAATTTTGATTGCCTCCATTTTTTTGGTGTTCATGTAGAGATACCTTTACGGAGATTTCAGAAATGACTGAGGAGTCACCCTCTGAAAATCAGGCCTTTTTAAAGGATATTAATTTGGGCATCAAACATCACCTGTCATTTTAAACACTTATGTTTTATGTGTGTATTGTATACAAACTACTATTAAGTAGTGTGCATGCTTAGGAATTTTAAATTCTCATGGAATCAAAGTACTGATGCCCGTATTTTGTAAACGGACTACAAACATGCTTTTTTTCAAAATATATGCACAGTTCACATCTAAGACTCTTTGTCACAATAGGGATATAAATGTTTTAAACCTCTGAATTTAATTGCAAAACTGGACTTCTTTCACATTGGCTGTTAGCATTTATGGTGGTGATTCTATGTACTGATTTAGTAATTTTTCCCTTCTATGTATTTGTATGAGAATTTCCTAGAGGCTTTGACAAATGCTGTGCTTAAATGAAAAGAATCTAATGCTGCAAAATATACTTTGGATTGATGTTTTCTGCATATGCTGTTTCCAAGGCCTGAATGGAAATTTGTGAGATTACACATTTCATGAAATTTAGAAGGAATTCAACCCTCAGGCCAAACCATTTTGCCAGATGTGTCTATCAACCCACCGTCCAAACCACTTGCAAGTGTGACTAACTCATCTAACCCATATTAAAGAAATACAAGAAGATTAAGTGGGAAAGGCCACTCAGCCAGTCAGGAGCTATTTGTGTTTTTATGACTGATTCCATTTATTCTATTACTGCTTCAATCACCCAAATGTCTGGAAAGCTGGTGCACTTGCTTTATTATTCTTTGTCTGAAACTTCAATATCAGTCACCTCTCCAGATACATGTGGCCTCTGGGCTTATAAAGTCTCTTGAATTAATATTATTAACTATTTGGCACTTAATAGTCAGATCCCTCAGCCCTATACAAAAGCTGGGCTTGGTCTGTCTTTGAATCACATGGAGCGGATCCTGCCTGCACTGGTCTCCTGGAGCCCGGCTGGCAGGTCTTGACACTTGAAGATTTCCCCCATGCAGTGAAATCCTTGGGTAGCATCGAGTCACCTTAGTGATTCCTACACTGCCTTACTAGCAGGACTTCGGTGCAGTGGATAGGGCATGGAAACAGTGTGTGAGACCAGGGTGTCCCTAGCATAGTTAGGATAGCCCCAAGGTGGCTGTAAGTTGCTCCCAGGGATCAACCTGGGGACCTCAATTGCCAGTGGGCTGCATAGTGACTTTAAGCCTCTCTTCTCCACTGGGCAATGATAAATTCACAAGGGATAGATCAAAGAATCTGGCCTTTTGTTTTTATAGTGTCCTTCTTTTCTTCACAAGAGGTAGAAAAGTGGGACTACCAGGACTCTCTATCCCACTCTATTTTTTCTACATACCCAAAGATGGTGATAACCCTATTTCTGGTGGCAGATTTCCCTCCTCTTCCCCCCCCCCCCCATGCTAATATCCAGAGAAACACATGGTAAATATTAAGTATAATGAATGTCTTTTCCATCTCTGATTGTCTAAACGCCACCCTGGAAAAACAGTGTTGAGGCAAATTCTACACTTAAGAGATCATTTTCATTTCTAATTTCTGTGATTCAAAGATTTAAGGGTAGCAGCTCTAGTATATCAGGCAAGGTATTTTTGGAAAGAAGCCCCCACAAAGAGGAATGATTGCAACGTATTGTGTTCAGTACCTACTACTGTACAATGCACAATGGGCTGGGTCCTCGGCAGGTGTAAATTGATATTGACATTAAGGTAACTATTTTGGGGCTTAGACTCAGTGGCCATCTGGGAGAGCAGAAGATGTTGAAGCTTTTGAGTCAGTATTCTGCAGTACTGAGTCTAGCCTCTCTAGCAACCTCTAATTCCAGACTCCATCTGGGCAGAGGCAAAGTCTGTTATGAATATGTATTGCTGCTCTAGCCAGAACCATAAAAGGCTTATACAAACCAGATCACAATATTTGTCACATGAAATAGCACAGAGAATTAGCCTAGCTGTCCTTAATTTGAGAACACTAAAGAGGGTGTCTTGGTTAAACAGGTATTATCACTTCAATATCTGAACTGGACAAACTAACAAGCACAGGAGGAATAGTCTTCTCATTTGGATGTTGGCCTGAGTCTCAGAAAACCTGTGTTCTGTTTGCCACAGTTGTCTTAAATTTAGCACGATTTTTGCAGAGTAAAGAGTATTGCCATCTCCCCTTTGTATTGGACTAGATTCTGCTACTCTTACATATGGGCTGTGTCTACACTGGGCCACTTATTCCGGAAAATCAGCCGCTTTTCCGGAATAAGCTGCGAGCTGTCTACACTGGCCCTTGAATTTCCGGAAAAGCAACGATGCTCTACTGTACAAAATCAGCCACTATTCCGGAAAAACTATTCTGCTCCCTCTCGGGCATAAGTCCTTATTCCGGAACAGTGTTCCGGAAAAGGGCCAGTGTAGACAGCCCAGTAGTCTTTTCCGGAAAAGCGCGTCTAGATTAGCCACAGATGCTTTTCTGGAAAAAGGGCTTTTCCGGAAAAGCAGCCTGCCAATGTAGACGCTCTTTTTCCGGAAATACTTATAACGAAAACTATTCTGTTTTAAGCATTTCTGGAAATTCATGCCAGTGTAGACACAGACAAATAGTCCTTTACTCTATATAGTGTGAATAACAGTGCCAGCCTCTACCCTTCAGAGAAGAAAGGTAGTGGAGTACTCATGATATCGTGACTGTGTTTAAATGGACTGACCTAATCACTTCCTCTCAGTGCCTCAATGCACAGTCATAGTCATTGGTTTCCTCTGAACATGCTGAGTTTTGCACATCAAAATGTGAAGCCTAGAGCAATATTCTTTTGTTTTTAATACAATATGTTTTGAATTCCTCCCTTTTAAACAACTCTTCGTGATCTCTGAAGTAAATTTATATTATATATATGTTTATACAAATATATGTATAAAATTATACATATATATTTGGCATTAGCTGAAGCTCTCCCAGTGAAATGAAAACACTAAGTTTAATTTGTATTAAGTTTGCTTTCCAGATGGTCAAAAGAACTTTGGGATGTGAAAAGAGATTTCCTAGTTTGCTGTGTTTACAGTACAATGGGGCCACTATTGTCCGCAATTCTGATAGAAAAAGGTGAAATATGATGCTGTTTACTTTTCAAAGGTGACAATGGCACTTTTCAGCTTCAGTGTACTTCCATTCTCTTTAATAATAATCTCTTTACCATAAGATATTGCATGCAAGAATTATTGATGTTTAGAAAAATGATTCTCATTTTCTTTTAATAAATGGATATTATAAAAATGTAACTTTTTGTATACCATATGGTTTAAACACAATGAAATTAGACAACAATAAGTCAAATAGTTCCTCCTAATGTGATATTATTCATATTTTGGATTGGATTCATGTGTTACTATTTTACCAGTACATACAGAAATTTAAAAAAATGTAACCAGGAGAAGAAAAAAAAAAAAAGCATGATGCATTTTAAAGCTGACATCTTTTAGGAACAAGTCCCTTGATGTTTGCATAATAGCATCTGACATAGGGGAATCCAGTCGGCAACTTGACCCATTCCGTTTTTAATCGGGAATGATAAAGATCTGAAATGACTTAATCATTAGTTGCTTTCATTCCTTGTCATGCATTGCATCAAGAAGGAACAGTAATTAAAAGTAAACCGCTTTAATATTTTGAGGGCCTGATAATAGGAGTTTTGCAATTAATTTCAATGGGAGCAGGATTTAACTCTTAATTTATATTTTTGAGATTAGTGATGTGTCTGCTTTTCTATTTAAAAATACAGTTTGTTACTCATTTTCTATCGTTAAATGTTTATTTCACATTAGTGTGGAATTTAGCATTGCCTGTGCCTTAAGAATTTGAGTATCATGTATGCATTATGGATCTGATTTCCCAATGCCTTGCATCTTGTACCATCATTTATATCTGTACAATAATTATGTTTAGGAATTCATTAATCTGAGTTTATCATCATCTCATTGTTCTGTTAGTTGTAGTGGCCAGATCCTCTGCTTCACCGCTTTTATACTCAGCAGAGCTGAAAAGAGGATGGGGGAGAAGGGAAGAAAGCTAGCTTTAAGCTCCGCTAATTCTGGATCAGCAGTGGGTGGGATGGAGGGGAAAAAACACCAGGATATTCGAGCATACGAAATCTATACAATTTAGCACAAGCATACTATCTGTAATTACCTCATGGAATAATGATACCAAGCCCTGCAGCTTCTGAACCTACCAATATATATACCTGAGCACTCACATTCCTGAGTGCTCCTACCAGGTTGGGGAAAATAAGATTTTTGGGGCCCAATCCTACAGTCCTCTCATGGGTAAAGCTCTTCTTGAAGCCAGAGAATGCAAGATCAGGCCACAGGGTAGCACAAGCTTTGCTTTGGTTTCAATTCACCTACAATTCAAGTATGGAGTTTAATGTGCTTCCAAACCATGCATGATGCCTTTGTTCTGTAGAGGTATGTCTACACTGCACCGTAGGTCGAAATAAGATATGAAATTTGAGCTACGCAAATTACATATCTTATTTCAATGTTATTTCAAAATAGCTTATTTTGAAATTTGGTGCTGTCTACACAGCACCTAGGTTGAAATAAATCGCTATTCTGAAATGTGGAATGAGGTGTACAGGGATGTTAGAATAGCAAATCCATTATATTTCAAAATAACAGGCACACTCAAAAGACGTGGAATAGCTATTTTGGATACCAGAAGTATCCCAAAATAGCGCTGCAGTGTAGACGTAGCCTAGTAGTGCAAGGCTGCTCCAGATGGTTTTTGAGCTTTGGACCTTTTTGCAAACCTGCTTTGACTTTTATTGAGATGCCCAGACCAGGTGAGTTTCACAAGTTTTGCTGTGCACATTTCACACAGCCTAGTATCTAACACCATAGTCAAATAGAAGTTTCCTGTGTAGATCCCCCACTGTCTTCACTGGAAATGACAAATTAGTAATGGATCAGGTCTAAGTTTGTGCAAGTTCACAGATAGCTATGTCTCTCCATGAGGCTAAATCTTACTAGAACAAATAAGCAACTTCTAAGAAAGACTCACCCAACTTCATTAATACCTATTAAAAAGCATACAATGTCACTAGGTCAGCAGCAGCCCCTTTTCAGCTGTCAACATATTTTAAAAGATTTAATATATCCCCTGTGGTTGCCCTCCAGGAGAAAGAAAGAAACTGAGAACCATTTTCTTTTAGCTTCTGAGCAACAGCAACACAGCTTGTTTTCAAACAATCCCTCATTGTAATGCTAATGCTACTTACACTTAATAAAAAGTTCATTTATTATTTGGCCTACTTTGTGGTGGTGACAGTTCAAGCAGTCAATAGTTTTGTGGTCAAATAGTTGATGAACTCTTTGGTGGTGTTCATATGATGAAAGCTACTTCCAAAAGGCAGCAAGGGTAAAAGGCTACTTGAAAGATTTATCAATCTGAGATCTTATTTCTGTTTTGGATGCACAACTTATCAAACTTCTCTCAGATTTTATCATAGCATTATCCTATTCTGGGAGTCCTAGGCCACATTTTTTAAAGTGACTAGTAGTTTCCTGTCCCCCAACTTTAGGGACCACGTATGGGTATGTCTACACTGTACAATAAGGTTGGGTGCTCACTCAGGTGTGAGCCAAAGTGCCCCCACCCCTTCATCCACATACTAAGCAGTATGATTTACAGACCTTCCAATTGCCTGGTCTGGTGATTCAAAAGGGCCTAAGGCTCCCGGCTGCCACTGCTGCTACTGCAGGAGTGGCAGTGGCCAGAGCCTTAGGACTTTTAAATAATCACTTGAGCACCACATGGCATGCCCCAGCTCTGCCTCTTCCACCCAAGGCCCCCATCCGTTCCGGGAGCATGGAGGCATCCTCCCCCTTGGCCAGGGGCCTGGCATGTCTGTTCCACTCCAGTATTGGGTCAGCAAGCACACAGCAACCAGGTTCCAAGATCCTGCTGGGGGCATAAGTCCAAGCCCAAGTCCCACCATGATACAGGTCCAAATCCTGTCAAGTGGCAGTATGGATGCAGACCTGAGATAAAAGGAATGCACAGCAAAGCATGGATTCATTTGCAGCACTGTAAAACCTAAGTCTAGCACCTATAAAATCAGGTTTACAATGCTATGGGAACACACAAGTAAAGGCTTGGAAACACTAAAACCACAAGCCCAGGTCACACAGACTTGAGCTTAGTAGACATACTTATGGTGGGCTAATTTTTAGGAAGTGCTGTGCACCTGCCCTCTGATCAGTCAGCTCCCATGGCATTGAAAATTGAACACCTGAAATCATTTCTGAAAATTTGGGACCATAGAGTCTAGAACTTAACACTACACTTCATTTGTTTAAATAGAAAAGTAGGTGCCCCTTGTCTCTGATGGAAATGACAGAAGCAAGTAATCCACCTCTGTGCATAGAAAATACGTTTATTTTTAAATGGGTTAATTTAGCTTGCAATTGTCTTAGAACTATGCTGTGCAAATGTGGACATGATACAGGTAATGATATGTCTGCATAATCAATCTTTACACTTGGCACATACTGACTTTTAAAAAAATCCTTTTTTAAGTAGTATTTATCAGATGTGAAAAACCCAGTGTTCACTGAAAATGCTCCCTGTACAGATAAATATCCTGAATCTTCTCTCACCGGTATGTATTTCCTATCAATGTCATTCACTTGACTACAGTGGCATAACTTCTTACTGACCTCAGTTCACATGAAAAGAGAATCAGACTTATTTTCCCTAGATGATGCACAGGGTGGATTATGAACTTCAGCTATGAGGACTATCATACAGTGAGGTCAGAGGGGATCGGAAAGGTGAAACATGGGCTTTGTCTGATCTGTTCATCAGCAACACTGAAGTCATTAGAGGAAGTGATGAATAATATATGACTGCAAAGGAAGAAGGTAAAGGGGAAATCTAGCCAAAATCTGGTAAAAGTCTTGCTCATTCAGTTCTTTTATTTATCATTCACCAATTAATTTCTTTAGGGGAGTGCTAAGAGCTCTGGATATTTCTCCCATTCCACAACAGTAACAATATATTCTAACAGAGGGTCCGTGTCACTTAACTTTCTCCCATTCTCAATCCTTGGAGATTAGATGAGTGGACCCTAGATCTGAGCCACTTTCAGTTTTGTCTTCTGTTGAGCAAAAATGAAACCTCAGCTCACTTTGACAAGCCCTCCCTGTTTTAATCCTCTATTTATCAGAGAAATGGCATGGTCAGCTCCATTATTCCCTTGCTACAATTTTCCCATCTGTGCCCTGTTGCAGGCCAAAAACTGCTCAGGCAGAGATCATATTGACCACAATGTTCTTCTACTTTGTAATTTTTTTTTGAACAGAGAAAGGCATTGATATGCCTACTATCCTAATATGAAGTGTATGAATATCAGTAACAAGAGCTGCACCATGGGCCCTCTTTAATAAAACAGTAAATACACTTGAAGCTTTCACAATGCTCTTTGATATACGATGCTTCCGAAGCCTGTGTATGTGTCAGAGATTATTAGTGACACGTGACACACAAAAATTACTCATTTTTATTGGAGAGTGTTGAGTGAACTCCTTCAGTAAATAAGCAGATGGATTAGATGTTGTGCTCTTTCATTTCAACACGAATGCTTTCATCTTTTCAATGTAGTTTCTGTTTGACTCCAGTAACATGCCCTTATAGAGGACTGGGCATTGCTGTGCCCCCTCTTTTTTTTTTTTTTCTTTTTAACCTAAGGACCGTTAGTGATAAGGGCACAATTTGCTGGTGAATTCCATGTCTTCCTGTAATATCTTATATTCATATAGTGATGTTTCATTCCTAAGGATACATGTTGCATATTTATGGAATCCTTTCATGCACTGCTACTGACAGTCCAAGTGCTGGAAGGACAAAACCCCTGTTCACTAACGTGATTTTCATGACTCTCTTGTTAAAATCCTCTAACAAATTGATGGGAAGATCAGGAGTAACAAAACCACCTCTAGGGTATATCTACCCTTCAGAGTTTTGTTGGAAAAATGGCTGTTTTTCTGACTAAACCTGAGTTATGTCCACACTGCAATCGCATTCTTCCGAAAGTAAATTGAAAGAACAGAGGGTTTTTTCTGGAGCTGGTAATCCTCTTTCTATGAGGAAGAAGCCTTTTTCCAAAAGACCTCCAAAAAAGGCAGGTGTGGACAGGGAAGAGGGAGCTCTTTCAAAAGAAGAGGGAAAAGCACAGGTGCCCTGGTGCGACTCCGTCAATAGTTATCACAGCTTAAGTGTGAGATAGCATCCACACTGAATGGATGCTATCTTTTGAAAAAGCAGATCGCTTTTTTGATGTGCTTTTGTGTGTGGACGCTCTCTTTCGGAAGAAGTTTTTTGGAAGATCTCTTCCGAAAAAAGGTTCTTTCAAAAGAAGCCTACAGTCTAGACATAGCCCTACATGAGAATTGCCTTTTCTACAAATATGACTACATCATCCCCATCACTGTTATTTTCCCCTGCCTAATGGTTCATAAAAATACTTCTGGAGAGAAAATCTTTTGCCTTTAAAATAAGCCAGATTTTTGTCTTTATAATGGAGCCATCTTTTTATTCTGTGTTTGTACAATACCTAGCACAATGGGGTCTTGATCTGTGACTAGAGCTTCTCCACACAAGGGTAATACAATGAGTGATCTCAGAAGTGGATACTGTTAGGTTCCTTACAAAATCTCCACTCCCTCTCATTTCACAACACACAAGATGACAACTGAGCTCTTGTTAGGCTATTTTCAGGAATACGATCTAGTATACCTACAGACTTAACATAAGTGTATTTGCCACACTAATATAATCCTCCTCATTATGCATAGATATGTGCCAGTAATTTGTTTAAGTGGGAGGATGAATGAGTAAAAGTCCCAGTATTTCACACTTCCTATCTATTGGCAGCCTGGTATATGAAGTTCATCATGTGCTAAGGGGAACATTTTTCTGGGAATTCCCTCTTAAAATACACTGGCAGCATGTCACTGAAACACTGTTCAACTGTTCACTTGTGCAGTCACAGTAAAGTCACATAAGGGAGTGAAAAGAAATATAATATAGATTTGAAACTATAGATGCCACTTAGGTAAGTATTCTGGGTCCAAACTTGCTGAGTACTGAGCACTTCCTGATAGGTTCTGAGCACCCACTAATTGACAGGAGTTGAGGGCATTTAGCATACTGCAGCAGATTCTCAGCACCTCATAGGGCTGAGCTCTTAGTACTCTCTCAAAATAGAATTTGGCCAGGACACCAGGACCTGATACCTGGATGGCTTGTTATAAGTGCCATGTGACTTTTTTTAAATGACCACAGTAATTTGGGTAGGAAGCACAGTAATTTTTTTAACTATAATTTTTATTCCCAGTGGAAATGTCAAATACCAGTATGGTTGCACATAATATAACATTTAGCAGTTGTTTGGGACTTAACACACAGACTTTAAAGCTGTCCTATTTAATTTAGTTAGCTAATGCTAAGATAAATGATTTCCTCACTTAAATTACCTTCTAACTTGTGGATGATCTGGCATTACATTGCCAAGTTGCTTAATGGAATAATTTTGTCTTAAATTGGATTTTTTACAAAATTAATAGCCAAAAGGAGGTTGGATCCAAATTCTTTCATTAAAGGCATTGCTTTCACCCATTACAAGGGTCAGACTTACACTCTGAAATAAGGAACAGGGATTTAATAGTCATGCAATAAATGGAAATACATCAGATTAACATTCACATTCATCTACTTTTACTCTTCCCTTTGCAGTTCTAAAGTTTCCTTTTTGCCTTAATATCATTTATTTAATATTCCAGCAGTTCTAAAGTGTCTCCTATGTCTTTCTCCTCAAGTAAGTAGATTTCCTGAATTCTTTTCTCGGAGCCCTTTTAGACTCTCAGGCTGTGTCCAGACTCAGGGTTTTTTTCGGGAAAAGTAGCCTTTTCCCGAAAAAACTTCCCCTGCGTCCAGACTCAAGCCGCGTTCTTTCGAAATTATTTCGAAAGAACGTGGCTTTTCTTTCGATGGCGGTAAACCTCATTTCACGAGGAAGAACGCCTTCTTTCGAAAGTTCCTCTTTCGAAAGAAGGCGTTCTTCAATGTAAATAGGGCTTCTTCAAAAGAGAGCATCCAGACTCGCTGGGTGCTCTCTTTCGAAAAAGCGGATTGCTCTTTCGAAAGATCCTCCTGCAGTCTAGACGCGATCTTTCGAAAGAGGCTCTTTTGAAAGATGCTTTCGAAAGAGCCTCTTTCGAAAGAAGCCTGCAGTCTAGACATAGCCCCATTGTCCTTCCCAAATTTTTAGTGAAAAAATGTTTTTATTATAGCTCAGCTTTCACAAGTAGCATGTGATGCAGAATAAATCAATTTATGGGGATTCAGTTTGGCAAATGTGTTACTTCTTTGAACAGCTGCATAAATCAGTCTATTACCCTTTATGGACCAGTTTAAATGAGCTGGTGAAGTGGATATAAAAGGCAAAAGGAGTATGTTATATGAGACAGCTGTTTGATCACTATATCACTTCAAAAAATGGTCAGGGTTGGTAAGAAGGATTTTTTTTTTCTTACCTCTCAATACACCAGAGCAAGGCTGCCAAGATTTATACAGGAGGAGAAGAAAATAAATGAAGGCAGATAATTGAATATTTCTGCAATATTAAAATAGCAAATCAAATGACGGGCTAAATGTGCTGGGAAATCTATAACCAGTTACCAGAGATGGAAAAAGTAAAGTGGATATGGAAAACATGCTCAGTTGTTATTCCTCCATGCAGATGTGTGATTGACGCTGGACATACATGATGTGTACGATACCAAAGCACTTTATAAAGTATGGGCCTGACTTCTGTCTTCGGAACTGCCATTGATGGCAACAGAACTGAGCTCAGACGATCTGCAGTGTTGGACACCTGACCTGTTCAGGAATCACCTGGTCTCCGACTGAAGCACAGCCACCTCTGGAGTGAAGCATAGACATATTTTTAACAGCATATAACACCACCACATGTTATCTGGGGACAGGGAATGGAGAAAAATACTGCATTTTACTGAATTGTTGAGGTCATTTGAGGAGTAGGATGTATTTACCCAACTTGGAATTTCACTGGTTCCCAAAGCAAGGTTAATGACATGCCCATGCGGAACATGCCACTATAATTCATCTTTGGAGATCTAGACCTCGGTTTGATTCCTTCTCAAAAAGACCACACTGATTCCCACACCAATATTCACCCAGTCTAAAGCAGATGAAGAGCTTTGCTAAGTTGCCAATGCTGTTTCCTGCAGCACTTCGAAAATATGATTGATCCTCTATCTCAGATGTGGGAAAATACCGGCCCATAGACTGGATCCAGTCTGCCAGGATTTAGTCTCTGGCAGGCCCCCACACCACTTTATTTACCTGTGCCTTAGGAGGTATGGGTGATCACAGATCCCATTGGCCGAGGATCACCATTCCCAGCCAATGGGAGCTGCAATCGCTGGTGAACCGCCATCATTTTATTGCCCACACCTGCTCTATGCTATTTTTTAGCTTGGATACCTGAAAATGGAAGAAATTTCAATGAGAATGTTGCCTTTAAAATACTTGCATTTGCTTGGTAAAATGGAACCCTTCCAGTTTTTAAAAACTCCTCCTCATTCTGCTGTTGCATTCACTCTAGCCTACAGAATCCCTATCGCTTCAATTGCGTGAGAGGTCTTTTTTGAGTGAACACAATAAGATGTAGAGTATACTTAGAAGCCAGACTTGTAAACTGGAATAAAACACCACGTGTTTTGTCATCCTCAAAATGACATTAATAAGAACCAGTTAAGATTTTCTAAGAAAAAGCTGGCATTTCTTCAAAAAGTTACTTTTAGAGGCCTGATAGGGTTTAGTTGACATGGAGATCTGATTCTGGGCTTAGATTTTTTTGGTGGGTTTAATGTGAATATAGCTCATGTTGTTAAAAATCTCACTTCCTGCTTCTGCTCAGAATAACTATATGAGCTGCATTGTTTTCTTAATGTACAGAAAAGAGTCTAAAACCTTCTGGAGTTTTGTTATACTTTGTGTTCAGGATATTTATATGTATTGAAGCAAAGGAAGCATACTTAACTAAGCAATATGAAGCTGTGTTTGTCTCAAGGCCGAGTATGTTTCAATATCAGTATCTCCATCCCCTAATTACCACAGCATTTGCCACATGCACATGAACTGTTTGCTAAATCAAGAGACTAAAACCATTGCTCTTTCTATGGCTCTTTGGGAAAGTAGGACCACAACTTTTAAAGCACAATAGCAAGTGAGATGTACAAGGTCCATTGATTTAATTTTCTCACACTCGTTTAGAATGCTGCTCCTAAGTACCTAAATTTAGGCACCTAAATCCATATTTAGGCAAATGCAGATAGATTGTCAAAGCTCAAGGACTTTGTGACTAAACTGGTAAATATAAGCATGTAGGAATTTTCAAAAGTAATTTTAAGCCTGTCTAATCATCAGGGATACTGAGGAGCTGGGGTTGGAAGCAGAGCAGGCCCCAGACTATTTTTTTGTGCATGTATGTCGGATATTCAGTTTGGTTCATGGAGGAAGTTTGTGCCAGATGAGTCAATAGTGGAGTGGTTTGATGGCCCTCTGGCTTCTATGCCTGTATTTTGAAGTTAGGTTTCATACAGTTTACGGTCTGAAGGGATCACTAGATCAGACAGGCTGACCTCCTTACTTTGCACAAGATTTATTTGCAAAGGTAGGCATTTAGGCAGAGATAATTCCACAATTCACATTTACTGCTTAAAAGTGATACCTCTCACCAGACACTCTTAAAAAAGCTTTGCAAAAGTATTTTCTTAAGGAAGAAGTAAAGAAAGGACTCCAAATATTTCCCATGAGATCCAGTAATCTAGTATATATTTGAGAGAGTTTCGCTGTTTATTCAAGAACTCCTCCTAAACGGTAAGAACTAGGAGCACCATATTCAATATACAGCTTCCTCTTATCATAATTTAAAGCAAGGTAAGGGTTTGGTTGTGCCAGGAAAATGGGATGTATCTGGAATGGGATTGCTTCTCATAAAACCATACAGAAGAGAGACAAACACCAGGCAGGTGAAAGAGACTGGAGGGGAACACACTCCCCATCCAGCACTGTCCCAGCCCTAAGCATCCTGTACCTGACACCCTTTAGGGAGGGGTACTGGACACCCACTCCTCCACTTTGTACAGGAACATTGCTGCCTGATCCCTTTCATCAGGGAGCAAGGGGAAAGTACATAGTTGGCTGCATTTCTCACAACAGCTGGGGAGCACAGGAGGCAGATGAACATGGACCTGCCCCAGCCAAGGAACAAGCACTCCTCCCCCAGCTGTGCCCGCTAGAGCTGCAATAGCCGTGGAGAGGCCCTTTTTATCTGGCCTCAAGCTGCTGTGATGAGAAATGGCTGAGGTAATCCCCTCTCCCCAGGACAGCCTGCATACCTAACCCCTCATCCCCAGCCCCACCACAAAGCACTGATTTAAATGAAGCAGGTACATTTTCATTTGATTTAAAAAAAAAGAGTTAAAGACCCCGACCAATGCCAGGCAAATCTTCTAGTGCTGTATAATGGTGAGACTCCATCCATTGTTATATACATGGTCTTGTTTGAGGGGTTAGAATAGATTTTGGGGCCAGGCATGCAATGCTGCTTTCTAGGCAGAGCTAACACTGATACTGTATCTTGCAGTCCATCAGTGCCAACTTATACACATGCATCTGACGAAGTGGGCCTTTGCCCACGAAAGCTTATGCTCCTACACTTCAGTTAGTCTATAAGGTGCCACAGGACTCCTCGTCGCTTTTGCAGATTCAGACTAACACGGCTACCCCTCTGATACTTAACTTATAGAGAGCCACACTCCGCTTACCCATTCTCCTTTCCAGCATCAGTGTTCCACAAGATAGACGTTTTAACGAAGTCCTGTAAAATATGTTTTAGAATAAGTCTCTGTGACATCACCACATGGAGAAAATGAGTCCGGTATCTGGCAGCAGCAAAGTGAGTCTCTGTCAGTGAATGAGAGTGTTCTTCAGGAAGAAATATGAGTGTTCCTCCAAAAGATCAGAGAAATCAGGGGCAGGCTTGATGATGTTGATTTCAAATGAACCACCAGCAATCATGTAGCAGAATCACTTTTCTCCTCAATTCTCCATTTACCCTCATGGGTGAGGTTGTAGGAAGGTAGATGGGGGGGATGTTGCTCCCCCCACCAAAACTGCAGGCCACAGACAGCTGCAGAATATGACCCCCCCTTGCTGCACATGCTGCCATTGGCCTGATTGGAGCTGTCTATCTCCACAAACATAGAAGTCCATTATTCATAGGCTCACCCTGAGGAGGACCAGATCCCAGTTCTATTGGAACAACTGATTGGGACTTGCACAGGCCTTGTCCAGAAATATGGTTGGGTTTCTGTTTTGTAACTGGTCTTTATAGAATGACCATGGAGGGCCCTTAACTTTTGGGAATTCTCTTGTGTGTCATGGGGGCACATTGACACCAGGCTGGGAAAATGGCCTGGGGTATGTTCAGGGGAAGCTTTTTAAGCTCTGTTGCAGAAAACTTCCCCCTTCAAATCAGTTTGAGCGTGGAAGAGAACTTCTCCTGTCAGCTAATCATGAGATTGTATACAACCCGAACAAACAGCGACATGAAGGGTAAATAAGAGGAGGAGCCAATATTTACCATCCATCTGCTTAGTCTTTCTTTCACCTCTGTGATTGCCCTCCTATGAACTGACAAGCTCTTAGAGGGCACATTTCCTGGGTTACATCTGAACTCATAGGAGACAGAGAAGCAGGCTGTGTAACTTCTTTCTCTGAAAGGCTCTGACAAGAGAAGAACAGTGCTCTGGAGAGAGTAGGATGTGGGGTTGCAGTCACTGAAAGGAATCCTATGGTGACTACACTGATGGAGGATAGCATGAATAAATAAGGGGCAAGGGGAATATTAAGTCACTGACAGAGGCAGTTTAAATTAAGTCACTGAGCAGTGCTTGTCAGTCCCTCTTTGTATTATATAGCACACCTGGCCATCATGGTGTGATACACTTCTCAGGGGAATCCAGGATTAGGAGGCATCTCACTACCACCTGCTTTTAATGTGAGGAAGCCTCATCTGTGCCTGCCATGGGTCAGCATTCCGACTCCACTGGCCTTGGGCAACATAAGCTCTCCTCTCTCAGCCTCAGGAGTCCTGCTGTCACTCTTCGGATTGGCGCACACTAGCACTCAGGCATCTCCCTGTTCTACTCCAGACTTGCAGCATTCTCCACTTTGCTGCATCCAAAGAAGCAGAACAGCCCGGCTTCTGTTCTACCTCAGAGCAGTGCTGGATGTATGCACAAGCTAAGTAAGCTACGTCTCATATTATGAGGGGCCTCTAAATTAAAAAAAAAATTACTAGTTTTTAGTTGCTACCTTACCTATGTATCAATACATATGCAAATATAAAACTTAATTATTTCTGTTTGCATTGTCCTTTCTGTTAAAACAATACACTTTTTTGGGGAGGGGGGTAATGCTATGGGGCTCAAACTTGATATAGTTTAGGGCCTCAGCATGTCTTAATCCAGCCCTGCCTCAGAGCACCACTCTGCTTAACTGTCTGCTATTTCATTTGTTCATATCTAAATCAAATGTAACAAAGTAGAGGGATTCTCAAGAAGTAGTATTGGAAACAAACCATTATTTATAAAATGAAACCATAACATGCAATTTAGAGTAGAGACTTAATTGTAGACTGTAATTAACAAGTTCTCTCATGTCTTACAGAGTAAGGCTCACTCAAATTACTTGCAGCTATGCATGCTGTCAGTTTACTTGCTAGGTGAAGTATATTTCTTTGTACTCCAAGATATTCCAGACCAATCCTTTGTCTTTATTAATAAGTGAGACACCCCCTGCTGTTTCTTTCTGTAGATTTCCTTAGCTTTCAGTTCATTCCAGGCTTCTGTGCAGTATCTTGCACAGAACACAGAAAGGGAGGTACGCGTAAGCTACTTCGTCCTAAAAGGAACATTGCTTCCTGGTGACCTGACTTAATGACAAGACTTAAGAATATCATTTCAATATAGATATACAACTCCTCACATATTTTGATGAATGGACCCAGTATCAGAGCCCTGTAAAAACTTATGCATCCTCCGTCATGTAGCATCAAGTGATCACTTGGTCACAAGCAAGATGGGTGTTGTGGACATGTTTGACAGGAGATAGATAAGTCATCCACTAATACCAGCCGATTGTGTGCATCAGAGATACCAGGCTCTGCTTTTGGTGAGGAAACAGAGTTCATAATTAGCATTCAGCACAGTACCTATGGCTGGTTCTGATTCGCTATGGCAACTTGGGAAGCTGTCTTTAGAAGCTGTCTTTCACACCTGCTCTGCATAAAATGAAATTGCTGTTTAAATGTTAGCTTCTCCTTTGAGCAATGGCTTCAGAGAAGCTGGCTCATTAGACACTATCCAAAAGAGATAGAATAACTTTCCCCAAAGTGGTCAGAAATGTGACCCAAAAGAGCATTACATCCCCCCATGGGAGGCTCGGGGCGGGACTCCAAAAGCTAGTTAATTTGTGTCATACAAAATAAAGTGCCTTAAAGGTTTGGCACCCAAATATAAAAGTTTGCACTATACACAAATTATTCTACTTTAAAGCAGTCCAGTGCTCTATCTCAAAAGGGAACATTGCATCTGTGTATCTGTCTATTCTGTACCATATCTATTATATTTAGAAAGTTCCCTCTTCAGAAGAGAGAAATCCTGTATATGAAGCGTGACATGAAGCAACACAAAAGCAATCTGTCAGATGATCCTGCCCACATTTTCTGCAGTTAATCTCTTTAGCTGTCTCATTTAAGTGAAAGAGAGATTGTCTCTTTGCTGTTACACTGAGCTTATTCATAAAGAGGATGAATAAATCACCGTGCTGGTTCTGATGGAGTGTGCTGAGTGAGAGGCATTAAATGCAGTCTTTTCAGGTGCAGAATTATAATTTATTTATTTAGTTTTGGAAATTCCATTGAGCTCCTTCAGCACTAAGATAAAGTTTCTTCTAAATTAAACAAGCAGGGTTTGTGACCAGATCTCAAAATAAATGTTGCTTTTAAAACAGGCTTGAGACCTTTGCTTACTGCAACATCTGGATACAGTTTATTTCAATTTCATGTGTGTCTATCAGTATGCGTAATGTTATATATATATAAGATAAAACAGGTTCCTTCATTCCGGGGGCTGATAGACTTGCTGGGCCCCCACGCAAGGTGAGGGGGCGGGATGACTGCATTCCCAGAAGGCACTGGGCCTCGGGCAGAAGGGGTGGGGTTGGGACACCCCCAGCTAGCCCACCCTCAGGTAGCCTCCTGGGCCAACTGGAAAACACTTTATGGGGCTCCTGCAGCATTTTTAAGGGTGTAGGTTCCAAACTGCTGCCACCATTCCTGTGGTGGATTGGCACTACCACTTCCCATCACAGAAGACTTCAGATGGTAACTTTTGGTCCCTATCTATGATTAAGTTCATATGAACAACTAGAAGTGAGAGCCTCAGTGTCCCATTATCAATCCCCAAGAGGGAAGGAAGAGGGGAACCAAGGTATTACATAATGGAAAGAGCTGAGTACTATAAGTGTTGAGAGCTCTGCCACTGATCTTAAATGCTTGGCCAAATTAAGAGCAGTGAAACAGAAGCGAAATATAAAGTATAGGACAGGGTACTGAAACTGGACATCTAAGTGCATTGACCGATTTAAATTATGCTTTCTAAACAGATTCATTCTGTGTCTCATGCAGGATACAGGCATATTCGCTATAAAGGGCTATTCATTTAAAACTGATCTTACTTAATCCTAAGGATACGGGTTTAAATCCCAGGGTCATTGAAAGATATTAGCGTGAAGCTGCCATAGGCCTTCAAAAGCTTTGTGACAGAAGGCTCTCGGCAGGTGTTATCTATGGTAATAAATACCAGTGACAAAGATTGTGGGCGAGATGAAGATTTCTAGAAAAACAAATGAAGTTATCAACTTGGAACATGAAATGATAGAATCCCCTGGTAGCTTTCTTTATCCGTAGAAAATATCAATCTCTCTTGTGGTCAGACAAAAGAGTTTTTTTATAAGAACAGTTGTTCATCTTCTCTAATGAATAAAACTTGGGTGTGTTGGTGTCACAGTTCATAGTAAAATATGCTGCCTCTGTTTTCCCAGCTGCCACACCCTCTCTTGCCTGTCTCCTGCTGTATGTGGGAAAAGGAACTTGAAGAGGAGAAAAAAATAATAGATTTCTTGCTACTCTGCTTTTAAAATTTCACTAATGCCAACACTCTTTCAGAATATGGTCCTTCTGCTTCCATTTATATCCCCCAGCAAAACAGAGTGGGTCAAGACCCAATACTTACAGTGCATGAATTTTCAAGAGGGAAGGGAGGCGCACACAATCACCCTCAGACTCTATGTTTGGATGAGCGGGAAGGATGATGACGCTGAAACTAGAACAGTGGGATAGTGAAACTGTTTTACTGTTGAAACTCTTGGTCATTCTCTGGACAAGGCTAAGACTGGCTGTTCCAGTGTAAACACAGAAACAGGCAAAAACCTACTGACAAAGAAATAGCTTTCAAGTCTCCTTTATACATTCAATTGGGTAAGGGAATGGGGCACAGAAAGTTCCCCTCTGCCCCTTTATTTTCAGGGCTACGAGGAATACTGTATGAAATATGTCTACCTGGCCCTGCAGTTTTCACTGTGGTATGTGTGTGGGATGGGGTTGAATTGTAGTGTGCATTAGCATGCTACCCTGTAACTTGCCCATGTGGATGCTGCTGGCACAAATTAAAAGGTCATGTTTTAATGTAGTCCCAGAGGACTAGTGTGCTCTGTAATTTGCATCCCTGACGTTTGCAACAAAATGGAATTTTTTAACAACAAGTCTTTGGCGATAGAATACCCTCAAGGACTGCATGAAAATAAATGGAATTTTTTCTCACTATGAATTGCTCTGAGATTGGATGAGATTTATAAATGAATGCTGGATTTTTAAAAGTGCACCAGTTCCTTTATTTGGAATCTTGGTAACATCTGAATTCCTGACTCATTTCCCAACTTCAGTATGCACCACTCTTTATGCTCCTGTTTCAGTATTGTCTTCAGAGATCCAAGAAAACTTTTTGATTCATGTAGTTGCTAGAATTTAGAATCAATGAACAATATGTCAGTTGCATAACTAGGGTGACCATATTTCCCTATGCTAAATAGAGGACATCTGATAAACATATCTAAGCTTGTTTAATAGCAATCAATCATGCAAATGTTTAAATTAGCATCAAATTGACTGAGACCGTTAAAAATAAATAGTGTAGTTGGATTCTTTTTATTTACCTTCTTATCTTTATGGCTTTACTGCTCAATTCCCCAAGCCTGCAATGTGCAGTGCTGTGGCACATGCAGGGCCTGACTTCCTGGCCAGCACCCAGGGCCGCAGGGCCGGACTTCCTGGCCAGCACCCAGGGCCACAGGGCCTTGAGCTTTTCCTGGGTACTGGCCCAGCCAGCAGTAGCAGGGGAAAGAAAACACTTGCCAGCCACACTGCTGGGGAGTTCAGTGCTCTGACCAGGGGTTTGTTCTCTGCACTGTGTTGGGAGCAGGATGTATCCTGCTGGGGGAGGGAAAGGTGGATATGGAGGAGGGTATAGGTGGGGGGGGGGGAGGAGAAGAGACAAAGCAGAGAGAGGACAGTAAGAGGGGAAGCACTTAAAAGGCCAGTGGGTGGGCAGCGGAGGCAGCTTGTACCCAGTTGCTGTCTAGCACTGGACTACACTCAGCAACCACAGCAGCTTGCAGCCATTGCTAGATGGAAAAATCCTGGGGAGGGGCAGAACCCTGTGGGCTGAGTGCTGTGGTGCAGCGGGGGGAGGAGGGAAGGGTGCTGCACTGATGAGCTATTAGGAGGAGTGGCTGGCCTCATTTGCTGTATCTTCATCCCACCACCAGCACTGCACACCCACCACATTGTTAGCCATTGTACCCTGCTGGTGGGCGGGCAGCTGGTGAGCAGGGATCCACTCAGCAGCACAACCCACCAGTACTGATGGGGACTGGGAAGCCAGAAAATATGGGACAATTCACATATTTTTAAGAAAAAGTCAGGGCACCTGCAAGAAGGCTTAAATACAGGACTATCCCTTTTAAAATGGGACATCTGGGTACACTATGCATAACCTCAGGATTCACACACTTCACTGTCCTACTGCTAAGTATCCTCTTTGAACTAAAAATGGCACACCCTTGCTATTGTCCTCTCCTCCCTGCATGTGCCACTAATTGCTACTTCATATAATTTATATATACAAAGATTTAGTTTGCAGGTTTGAATTTTCTTTTTTGCCACTAATCCTCACAGCTGCACCCAAACTTTTTTTGTAGTTTGTCTAGTTCAAACTGAACTAAAGGTTCTTGTGGTTTTTTGCTGTCTTATAACAACTGGCAGCAGCTAAAGTGGGACATGTCAAGCAACTACCACAGAAAGATCAATAATTTACAAGTTCAGGTGAAGGTCAGAGAAATATTGCTCTTCTATAATCATGCTGTTGTATGTATTTTATCTAATATTTTCATATTTTAGTCTATTCAATTTTCCCTAATCGAGTAAATGTTACAGCCAGGAAAACCAAGGCCAAAGGATTATTTTGTCTAAGCAGTGCCAAGGCCTGGGATATTTCAGGGGGTGTGGAAGGAAAAACAGTAATTTATTATTGTCTGCCTTGTAGTCCGTTGAAGGTATTTGAAGACAAACTGATTCAAAAGTTTTCTGTCTTTCTACCTGATCTGAATAATAAGCTTCTATTGAAATGGGCCCAAACCCAAACCATCTTCAAATATTCTTTAACTTTTAAATGGAAAAAAATGTGGACCCCAGATGTCAGCTACCCATGGTTTTAGTTTTGATTGTGCCTAAGCAAAATCTGATATAGAAATATCATGGGTCTGCTTACAACCCCAATGCCCAGAGAATGGCTACAAGCTTCCGCACTGAAGCTCTTTTCTGCTGCCAACTCTCTGCCTGTATGCTATCCCCATCTGTTCCTTCTTAGCTCCAGCTCCATCATTAATCTGGAGTTACTTAGGCCTCCTGATTTCCCTCAGATGTGTTCTGTTGGTTGATTAGTTGAACACCCTACCATATGCCATCCCTCTCAAGCTGATAACCCTAGTGGGCACAGGTGCTTCTTACTTGTATCTTGCCAAAGCTAAGTCCACAAGTCATCCCTTTCCTACTGTAAGTTCTCCATTGGGCAATGTCATCTGCCCTCCTCCTCCATAGTATTTTTAAGTTTTTCCAAGTGGAACCTCAGTTCTCTCACCCACTTGCAAGGTCAGTTCTGCAGCTAGCAGCTCTTCTTATAGCCCTTGCTCCTCAGTCACCAATATCCTTTCCCATACTATTCCAGCCTCTTTCAGATGTATCCTTGTAAGAACATCATTCTTTTCCAGTTCCTTCCCATTCTTTGTCATTACAGGTCAGTCAGCTTTCCCTGTCACTGTGATGCCTATGCTCTGAGCCTCATCCTCCTGCTATAGGTCTTTAGCTGGAACCTTGCCTTTCGCTAGGCTACTATGCTATTCTTTGCAAGGGTAATGCCTCCTCACATTCCCACCTCCGCACAGGAAAAAGCAAAAGCTTTCCCCTCCTGCTCTCCTAACAAGTCAGGTGCCTTCAGCTTAAGGCTTCTTGTATAGGTATAGATGAGGAAGGAAACACCTGAAAAGGGAATGATCCCTACAAGCCTAACAGTCCCTTAGCCAGGGTTACAGGCTCCTGGCCCTGGAGCTCCTTCTCTGCAAGATCCTGAGCAGATATTCCTACTCTTGTGACAACTTTGCCAAACAGGAATGTTTGTGCCTCCTGGTCTTCCAAGACACACATGAGTAGGGCATGGATCCCTTTATTTTCTGTTGGCTCCCTTCAGCAGCAGGAGGCAGCAGCAGAACTCTGAGGTCCACTTAAGAGAGAGTGCATTTTCCTTCAGCAAAGGAGGCCTCTGCATATTGCAGCTCCATTGTCTATTTCCCTGCTTTTTTCCTACTTCCATCTCACTGTCCCCTTGTATTAGGACATCCAAGCTCTCACATTTGCTGCTGGAATTGTAAAGAAGTCCTCAGATACTCTGCTACACAGAGCATGACTTCAGGCTTCCTTAGCCTACCTCATTTCTGCTTCCAACCTTTATACTAGCCTCTCTTGTTCCTTCTCAGCAGGGCTCCATAATCAATCAGCAGTTACCTAGACCATCTGATTCCCCCTGGTGAGGCCTGTCATTGAATCTGCACCTTCTCAGCCTCATTATCTCTTTCCAGACCAGTGTTGGGGTGGCTTTACAATAGGAGGCTTTGCAAAATTGAAAGCACCTCCAACTTTTCACATCTCTACATGAAACACAAGCCTGTTACTCCCTTTCAGTAATGGAGAAACATTCACTGGATAACCTTTTTAGATAACCTGTTAAACAGAGATACATAATACACTTCAGTTAATAAAGTGAGTTACATTCACCTTTGCAATGACAGAGAATTGGCAATGTATCTGGTATATATCAGCTTTATGACCATATGTAGCTGGGAACAATACTACTTCCCTACCTTATCTGGGTATTGTGAGGATAACGCCCATTTGTGAATGTAAGACATTCAAATACTGAGGTGACAAAAGCTACATAAATACCTGGGTAGATAATTATGACCTGTACAAATGAAAATCACCTTTTATGTGGCTAAAAAGTTAAACTGACACTTTCCCAATTAATAGCTAGAGATGCTGAATATTACACAAATTATGGAACATTTTTTTGTCCTATGTGAAACAACAGATGAAGGGACTAAAAATCTGAAGTATAGATCCTGATTCAGTATAAGAGATCCTGCCTGAAATCACAGATTTTCCCATACTGAAGCCAGACCTCCCATCCCCCCCCCCCATTTTTAAACCCAATTTGGCTCTCTTTCAATCAATATAATTATGGAAGGATTTCATACAGCTACTTTCTTTAATGTCCCTCTCTTTCTTCTAAAACCTACCATTGTTTCTTTCTAAGCTGCTTAGGGGACTGCCCACTATTTTGCAAAGCTAAAACATAGACTGAACTGACAATTCTTTGCTCTAAATATCTTCCCCAATTTGATATACTAGCCCCCTAAGGTAAGAGATTTGAGCCCCTGAGCACACTACTGAAAGCTTTCTTTTTCTATATGGGGTGCACAAGCTATTTCACATGGAAAAACAGCATACATTTTGAGGACTAAGTATGAAGGGTGAATTGAATAGAGAATGGCATTGTCAGTTTACTTAGGATTTCTTTACAACCTCATTAGTTTCCCCCCTGTATGTTTTATTAGACTAAAATGTTACCAATCAGACAGCTGGAAAAACAGGGGCAATAGGCTGGCTTCCATTTTTCCATTGCTTTCTGCCCCTTAGATCCAGAAGGCTTCCTCTTCTGCCAAACCACATCCACACACCACACACACAAGCCCCTTTCTTGTTGCTTTAAGCCACGTGCAGATTAAACCTCATTAGCTGTGGGAGGTTTCAGAAAAGTTTGAATTATAATAGATGGAAATTTCACAAAAAGGGAATTTGAGATGATAAGACTATAGAAAATAAGCCTCCATGACTCTTTTGTGGGGATAATAATTAAAAGTTGAAAACCACTTTTTTATAATGTTCTTTAGATGCCTGCTAAGCCTGATGTCCAAATACTGTGCATTTTCTAAATTCACACATGCACCAGGTGGATGCTCGCACACATCATTAAAGAAACAAGAATAAGCCTATATATAAATTTCCTTAGAGCAAGGAGTTGGAATTGGGACAAGAAGTTGCATTCTCTTTTTTTGGGGGGGCTAATGTGCTACCAGTTGAGCAACATGAGTAATAGGAATAGATAACTTTTATACCCAGATAGATTGGATTTGCTTTCTTCGGTCACATTAAAGTTACCTTCCAAATACTATGGATGCCTGAAAACATTTTATTTAATTATTTTCCCAAGCTCTGCTTATCAGAACATTGGAGCAACGCTACCAGAAGGATCATAGGTATCTGTGTGAACTGATTAGTGGGGATTTTAGAGACTCAAATATACTCTATGTTTCAAACTTTTAATATGTACTGTACAATGCCTATAACAACAGGACCCTGATTGAGGACTCTTGGCACAGCTACAATACAGAGGATACTAAACTGTTCTCTCTACCTGAGCATGTCCTACAAATTCACAGTGGGTGAGCTTCTGAAGATTGGTTAATAGTTGAAGTAATTTACTATTTGTTTTATTGCCAGGTCAATGTCTTTGATGTTCTGCCATATGTAGGCAGACATAGTCTCCATAACCAGAAATGTTTCCAGACAAAGAGCTTTATACAGCTCCTATTGAAGTCACTGGAGTCTTTCCACTGACCACAAAAGATGCTTTGAAGGCATCACACATACCATAAGGGAGATTTCCCCACCTTCATTCTGGCTTGTTAATCTTAATAGAAGGATCAAATCAGAGTGAAGGGGCCTTAAGTGTCCATATCTGGTCATGGACAATTACTCAGGGACAGCTACCTCAGAAAACAGCCATTATGCTGCCTTTGAAGGACCCTCCCCCGCTCCTCCTCCCTTCTCCCTCCCCAAGCACTGGTACTGGTGGTATGCTGGAAGCAGGGTGGAAGAGTCATGTTAGAGATGGGGAACACAACACTCAAAAGGTTCCATGGAATTGTTGGGACACAGAGAGCATCCCAGAGCTATGCTACACGGGGGGCTGGGCCAGCCCTAGAACAACCAAGCTTAGGGAGGGCACAATGGTAATATAAAGACATTTTAGCTTTCATTTAGCTCTGGGCTGTGAAATTAGTGCTGTATCTTTAAAACCTCACTCAGGATGATCAGATGATGCTGTGCTGCCGATGTGATTGGTACCCACAAATATCATTTAAGTTACACTAGAGAGATTAAGCTCCAGCCACAAAATGGTGCAGTTTTAATTTATTTTTGTTGTTGTGTTTTTATTCTTTAAATCATCACCTACATACTACAGGTGTGTTTTTAGGGAAGGAATTCCCGATGCGCTCCCACAAGAAGAAAGATGGAAGGAAGCACAAAGATAAGAGTGGGGAAAGGTCCACAGATTTGTCTGCTTTGCCAAAATGAAGTATGGAAGCCTATTTGAGGTCTATTCATGCTTATTTGAATCTGTGGTGAGATGTGTCTGGAAGCCTCAGAACAACAAGAGAATGCTTTAACTGTATGCCAGTTTTCCCCTGAAAACATGGTTTTCTTCTCCTGTAAGCTTGTGAAGGTTCTTCACAAAGCACATATTCCAAGGAAGAGGAGAGGAAATGCTTCAGCTCCCCTTCAAATTCCCTCTTTATTTGCATGCGAAGGTAGAATGAGATAGATTAATGGAGATGTTTTCCACTGGAAATAGCAGTGACGTAATTGGGCCTCTAGTAACTAGCTTTTCAAAAGTTTGCTAAAGTTAATAATTATACCCTAAAATAATCAGTACAGTGCTTAAACTGGCAACCTCTTTTACCACCTATAGGTGACTACTGCAATAAGAACAATATTTTTACAACCTTTATAGTTGTTTTAAATAATATTATAGTTCACAGCTGCTCACAAACTCATTCAAGCTGCAACTTTCTTCCAATTTCATCTACAGCTAGTGAGCACTTTGACTGATGAAGCTGTGCCAATTTAGAATCATAGGGCTGTGAGAGACCTCAGGAGGTCATCAAGTCCAGCCCTCTGCCCAAAGCAGGACCAACCCCAACTAAATCATCCCAGCCAGGGCTTTGTCAAGCCGAGAGTTAAAATCCTCTAGGCATGGAGATTACGCCACCTCCCTAGGTAAACCATTCCAGTACTTCACCACCCTCCTAATGAAATAGTTTTTCCTAATATCCAACCTAGACCTCCCGCATGTTATGAGTATTGTGAGTTATGAGTATGAGGTCCCTTAAGTCTCATGTCATGGGGGCAATAAGCAACAGAGATGTGAACTGAAAGCATTTCATTGAAACATAACTAAATATCTCCCTGCATGCTCCATAATGTAGATAATATACATAGACCTATGTAAAAGCTGTGTCTATCAAATAGACCAAATTACAATTAACACACATCCTTTTCTTTTGCATACATGACACATGGAATTGTAAGTGTTAGAGGTTATATCTGCTCTGATCCATCTCCCTGCTAATGCAAAATTGTTTCTGATAATACATTTTGCTAGTATTTCATCTAGCCTACCTTTGAAACTCTAACGCTATGAGACTTCTTCCACTTCCTTTATGCAGCAAAGGGAACAATTTTCTTAATATAAAGCCTTCATTTTCTCATCTTAATTCCATCCCCATTGTAGCAGCTCTGTACAGTTCTTCACCATCCTAACTAATTCCTTTCCCTTCTTGGAGGTTACACCTCTCACAATAAAGGAGGACTGTGTTATGTTCCTCCTGAATCATTTATCTTATTTAGCTTTAGAATTTCCCCCCATAAATCATCCCCTTTGTCTTCCTGATCACTTTCACAGCTCTGAGCTCCTGCTGGTTCATCTATATCTTAATGATAATGAAGGAGCCCAGAAGTGAATGCTCTTTTCCAGTTACACTCTCACCATGGCTGTGGAGGGAGATACTATTGTCTCAAGCAATCTTTTCCATGAGGTTATGCTGCCATGTATGAGGCTCAGCAATGCGCTGCATGTAGCCCAGCATCATTTCTACTGAATCCTTGAAAACATTAGTAACATCTGATCTCAATTAAATGAGTGTACATCCAGAGTAACCACACTGAAGTCAAAGGAGTTGTGCTGAATTTACACCAATGTATTTATTTTTATTCGTTAGTTTTAAAATAATACAGAGACACTAATCCAAGGCTTTTGGCACCCTCATATGTCATTGTGATACATTCATGCTGCTGGCATTTTATTGTAACTGAGATCGAAATCTGTCTCCCTCTTCTCACATGCGTATTTATTGTTACTTGAAACCTGTCACTTTGACATCGGCTGAGCAGCTGTACAAATATACAGGACTGCAGAATAGGATTTTTGATATACATAGACCTATTGATCTCAGAGGGTCATCTGTACAGTATGGCAGGTACGCTGGTGTTAATGTTCTCAATCCAAAGGGCTTTCAGAATATGTCATGCTGGCCTTTGCCGTTATGTTTGTCCAGGGATGTTCTATATAGTCATATAGTCTATATAGTTCCCTATTTATATAAGGGAAAAAGGCATTATACCCTGCATGATGTTCTGCTGCAAATGGAAAGAAATCACTAACAGCCCTATGAAAAAACAGCTACAGAGAGGCCTAAGCAGCATACCTTGTATGCGATTCAAAATGCTCCCCAAGGACATGGGGAGGTGTTTCATTCGGCTCACAGAGGCAGCAATGATAGAAGTCCCGTTTTACTCTTTCCCGACATTAAGGATGGTTTAGATCTGGGATTGTGCTCTGGGCAAGTTTCTTGTTTTTAGGGGAAGAGATGGAATAACTCCCTTATCACCAGACCTGCCAACAGGGGATGGGGGCCAGTCATTCAAAGGGGCTAATGCAACAGTGGCAGCAGCTGGAACCCCAGCCCCTTAATATCACTGCCAGAGCACCACATGCTCCAGACAGCACTAAAGGCTGGAAGGAGCGCACCACGCTCCAGGCAGTGCTGAAGGCTGTCTGGGTGTCAGCCTGGTGCACTCCAGGAAGCATGCAAGGCTGGTTGCCCCTAACCCCACCCCTTTCAGGAATGGGAGCCAGGACCCCCACAAACCTTGCTCAGAGCCCCATGGAGGCTGTCATTGCCCTTGCTTAGCACTGTCTACCTGGGCTAAGTCACAGATGCTGACACATCTCACACCTGAGAAAGCTACAGCCACCCAAGTCTCTGTTTTGGTGCCAAACCACATTCTTCAAACAGAAGGCAAGGATATGAGCTAAGCAACCCTTCAGTTAGTCATCCTTTCTCCCATGCCCCAACACAACCCAACACAACACAACACAACACTAGGGCTACGTCTAGACTACATCCCTCTGTCAGCAGAGGGATGTAAATGAAGCACTTTGAAAATGCAAATGAAGCCGGGATTTAAATATCCCGTGCTTCATTTGCATAATCATGTAATGGTGTTCTTTCAAAAAAGTGCTATTTCGAAATTGAAACCGCAGTCTAGATGCATTTGATTTAATTGATGCGGTAAGCCCAGAAGTGCTGGGCCTATGCACTGCTAAGCATAGAGGTGCTAAGGCTGGGCTCTGTCAACATCTGGGACAAATTAAGCACTGGACACTAATACTAGAAAAAAAGCTAAAAAACAATATCTAAGTAATTTGTGGGAACAGCATGTTACAGTTATTATGCAACATCTACAGTGTTTCCCAAAGATCCGGGCAAGCAGTCACTCCATCTACCCATCTCCTGTCTATAGTTAAATGGGATGTCGGAAACAGGCACAGATAGGAAGTGAATGGGAATTTAAGAAACAACAAAGGGGAAGATTCTCAGGCCTTTGTGTTGAAAACAAGTTTGTTTATTATCTAATACTTTAAAAAAATATTCAATAACTCGTCCATGCAAAATATGATCCTGGCAAAATGATCAAATTGTTACTGATCCATTGTTATGTTCTGTTAGGTACTGTTTGCCTAAGAATCCTGGAGAGAATTTTAATGAACACAAGTATCCCAAACTAGTATCTAAAGAGCTTTGTTGTTCAGTGCCCTCTCTTTTGGATAGATGTCTCTATCTCAGCCCCTCCCCACCACACACAACAAGTTTTTTTTTTTTCTGAGCACACAGAAGTAGTAATGATTTGAGTGCTTGTAACAGGGTGATCTGCTTCTTTAAGGGCTGGGGGCCAGCCCATTATGTTGGATTGTTATAGGGTTGCCAGGTGTTCGGTTTTCTACCAGACAATCCATTTTTGGGGGGGCTCTGTCCGGTAAAAAAAAATCCAGAAAATACCGGACATGTGCTGTTCCGGTATTTTCTGGTTTTCCGACTGGGTGCCCAGAAGCCTGTCGAGGGCAGTGGCTGAGAGGCGGGGCGCGATCGGCACTGGGAGCCCTGGTTGCATGTGAGGAGAAGGGGCAGCCCGGTTTGAGCTCCTGTGGGCTGGTGAAGCACGTGGTGAAGCCGCAGCCGGACTGACTCGCGCTTCGCCTGGACTGTGTGGGGGGCGGGAGCACCCTGGGATCTGCACTACACAGGTCAGTCCCACTCCCCACCGTCTGATACACTCCTCTCCTTCCCACCCCCTCCTGGCTGGCTGGTTGGTTCTCCCCCACTTCTCCCGATTTTTCCCGGCCAGCCCCGCTGCACCCACTGCCAGCCCTGCTTCCAGCGGCCAGTTCTCCCTTCCTCTCCTGATCTCCCCCAGCCAGCCCCTCTGTACCCAACCCCCGCCCCCGCTGCCACGGTTCCTCCTCCCGATCTTCCCTGGCCAGCCCTGCTGCACCCCCCGCAAGTGCTGCTTCCGGTAGCCAGTTCTCCCCTCCTCCTCCCGAGCTCCCCCGGCCAGCCCCACTCCCGCTGGCCACTCCTCTTTCCCCCCAATCTCCTCCAGCCAGCCTCGCTCTGCCATCCTCCCTCCCCCCACCAACCAGCTCTGCTTCCCATCAGCCTCCCCCCTCCCCTGATCTCCCCCGGCCAGCCCCCGCCCCTTCGCCAGCTCTGCTTCCCAGCCCCCCCTTTCCTCCCAGCCAGCCCTGCTCCCCTCTCGGCCGGTCCCTCTTTCCCCCCCCACCCCCCATGAAGTATGTCCAGTCTTTTTTTTAAGACTACTTGGTAACCCTAATTGTCCAACACAGCTTGAAATAAGTAATTCCTATACAATTCTGAGAGTTTAGTTGAAGGGGAAGCTACAGAAATCAGGTGTTTTGTCTGGTAGACCAAGGAGCAGGAGAAAGAGGGACAAGGGGAAAGGTATCTGGGCCTGTGGTATGGTCAAGGGAATAGCTTTGTTTTGTTGCTCCTTTGCGAACTCTGATTTGAAGAATCAAGTGTGCACTGAAAAGAAAGGCATGAACAGACCTTGATGAGGTGTTAATTTTTTTCTTTGTTGGGGAGACCAGCTGTCAGCCTATGGCAGTGTTTCTCAAAGTGGTTCACAGAGCCACACTGAGAAACCTAGTAACTGGCCACTCCCATTTGTTTATTTACTGGCTCCGCAGCCATGGAGCCTCATGGCTCCCATTGGCCTTGGTTTGCCATTTGCAGCTAAGGAGAGCTGTGGGAATCAGAGGCCTGGCCCACGCCACTTCCTGCGGCTCCCCTTGGCTGCAAATGATGAACCACTGCCAATGGGAATCACACGGCTCTGTGGCTGCGGAGCCGGTAAATAAACACACGGGAGGGGCCAGTGAGCAGGTTTCTCAGAGTGGATTTGTGGACCACTTTGAGAAACACTGGCCTGTCGTGATGATGCTATGCATTAAAGATGTTAAATAAAATTACATATATATATATATATTGTACCGTATGATGATTTTATGTGAGAGTAATAGTTGCATCACTCTACTGAAAATAGGTGACAGTATCTAAGTATAAATCCAAACTACATTGCTAAGGCTAAATGCTCAGATGGCAAAATTCCACTGAAGTCAATGAAGTTGGCAGTTCAGAATTTGGCCTCTGAGGTTTTTTAGCAGTGTTTCACTACCTACTATGGAGAGAGACTTTAAGGAGAAGCCAAAAACGTGGATGAGATCATTGAATTTTCTCACAGTGCAGTGAGCAAATAGCTGGACTTTCCACGTGACAGTTCATCTACTCGCTAAAATATAGAAATGGGGATTCAGATGTATAAGGCTGGAAGTAGTTCACACAATGCACAGTAATCCCGTGCAACTCATGGACATCGGATGTTGTGAAGGAAACTATAACTGGGTTAAAAAAAAAAGAATTAGATAGGTCCAGTAGTGGCTGTTAGCCAAGATAGCCAGAGATGCAACTCCATGTTCTGGATGGGATTTCATCTCTAAAAATCCAATGGCAAGAAACATTGGGCATGCCACAGAACAGGACACAGGCTATATTGACCAATGGTCCATCCAGCATGGCTCTTCTTATGTAACAGATTATAGAAAGCTTTCTGTACTGATTACAGTATATAGTACTCAGGAGGAGAGCAAATCAATCAGCCCTATCCTTTAGAATTTTATACATACATTTCCCTTTCTTTTCCCTCCATCATTCTTTGTTTAGAGTTATTTATACACACATGGTTTATGATATATAAACAAAGAAAGACACAAGAGTAATAGTAGGGCTTTATGTTGTTTCTATATATGCTTGTAAAAATAACTCCCCATTAAAAATGCCCAACCCTGGTCTGATTCTGAACCTCACTTCAGATACTCTAACAATGTATTATACTATAGTTGGGAAGTGAAAGTGTAGGCAAATCTGACAGCAATTGGACACATACAGTCTGCTATAGATTTTGTTAGAGTGCTATTATGTTCAGTACCTATAAAAATCAGAACATTATATGTAACAACAGTCTGACAGCTCAGCTAAGTTTACTAAGAGAAAACCTTCGCCAGTAGGGTAGGAGTTACAATAAACTTTCTGAAGAGCCCTACTGGCTCTTTAATTTCTACACGAGAGAAACAGAAAACAAAACACAATAATGCAAGAGGTGGCACCCCAAACAATTCAGCTTTCTCAGTTATTGTCCTGTCATATCAGCATTGGGGATGAGATGCGAGACATGAATCGTTTTGACCTTTCACCTAGATCCATGACTGCTAGCTAACTAGTTGACAATCATCATCTCAGTGATTAACATATGTTTGTTACTAGTTGACAATCATCATCTCAGTGATTAACATATGTTTGTTAACTGGCTAACATTCTTTGGGTGGGATAATTGCAATTGATAGCAAACAGTGGCTTCTCGCTCAGCCTAGTTTGGGGAGTACATGATTTTACAATTAAACATGTGCCAACATCATTAGGAAAAGTGCAAGAGCTACTGATCACATGTGTAGCTGTCCTCTGACCACCTGGTTTAAAAACACAAACCAGTAAAGATGACTTTGCCAAGCTTTAGTTAAATTAAACTTTTTTTTTCAAAGTTTAGATTGGATGGGCTCAGTTTCTTGGCATAGCCATGCAAAAGCAATTTTTGCTCAATGTAGATTTCCTTCCTCTGCTAACATCCAGCAAGCTCCACTGTACACTTAGTAGATCTGCCAGGCTTAAGTGCAACAGAGCTTTCCAGAGGTTAAGGATTCACAGTGCATCATGGGATAATTCTAATCAAGTTAATGACTGAAGTGAGTGAGGTTTGAGTACAACAGCCAGTTCAGCACAGTGGCAGGCCTCCAATGGACAGACTGGCAAGAGTGCACGAGATCAGCAAATTTTTTTTAAAGTGTATTGAGTCTTATTTTTAGACAACCAAGATGATACTTGAATTGTGGGATAGTTCTGAGGAAGTTAAGAATTAGAGAAAGGGTAAAGGTTGGTTATGGTGGCATGGAGCCTGGGTATTATCTTTGGAACTCAAGCCCTGCTCTACTTTCAGAGAGTTATTAGATCAATTGTATGTCACTCAGGGTGCGTCTACACAGTACTCTTACCTCGAAATAAGCTACACAATTTGTGCTATGCAAATTGCGTCACTTATTTTGATGTTATTTCAAAATAGCTTATTTTGAAATATGGCACTGTCAACACAATGATAAATTTTGAAATAAGGTGCTGTTCTGAAATGTCCCTTATCCCTCATACAATGAGGTTTACAAGGACGTTGGAATAGTGAGCCCATTATATTTTGATATAATGGGCTTGCTCTAAAGAGGCAGAATAGCTATTTTGGGATACTTCTGGTATACTGAAATAGCTCCACTGTGTAGACATAGCCTCAAGAGTCTACTGCATCAATTGTATGTTCATTTATTCATTATTAACATGACAGGACTCTGAAGGTTCTACGTGTTCCTGTCGCCATATATAAGAGATGGAAACTAATTTAACTCTGATTTAACCATCATAGGTATCCTTATAGTCAAGAAGTGGGTTGTGCTCACAAAAGCTCAGGATACCATGTACATTTTCTGTTAGTCTCTAAGTTTGTGGGACTATTTGTTGTTTTTTAAAAAAAATTTCTTATAATCAATATATCTACATTGTTTTACATCAGTTGGTCCTTGTTACTGCCTAATGACAATACTTAGGTATTTTTGCTTTTGTATTGCTTTATAGGGTATATTTAAATTTTCTTGGAGCCTCTTCAGTTAGCAGTGTAGTCACGGCGTATAGAGGATCACCACTGTATTTATCTCAGAAGATTGAAACCTGTATTCATAGTGCCAGTAAATGACTTGACACATTGAAGGAGACATTTGACCTTTATGTAACCTCATAGAGGGGAAGTGTGAATCAATCTACTTATCAATTCTCTGTTACACAGTTCCTCTCTCTGATTCAAAGTATTTTCAGAGACCATGAATCCATGCAAGAAGACAGTTGGATTTCCCAAACTAGAAGAGGAATTTATAAGAGAGGTCACTTTCTTTCTCTCTCTCAGGAATCTAATATAAGTTTTTACTATCAGACAGTTATACACACACAATTAATTTCAAATTCCTTTTAGGAAAAACATTCTAAGCACAAACCATTACAAGCTCAGCACTTAAAATGCACCTTAGCTGGACAACCAGCATCAAGAACTAGGTATATTATTTTCCTTTAACTGAATATAATAGGGCCTGAAATGCAAAAATAAAATATATAATACCTTATTAAGTAAATACAGGGATTAAGTGTTCTGACAATCCAAGATTTTCTGCTTTTACATGGGTTCACCCTAAGTATTGTATCAATCAGTAGATAAAGCATTTAGTTGTTCTGTAACACCTATTATTTCAACTTCTACAATAGTGGACACATACACAAATTTGTATAAGAAAGAAAACTTCATAATTCTTGCAGTTGTTAGTCTCACACTATCTCTGATAGAATGCTGTAATACTCCTGAATGTAATGTCCTGAAGACATTTGGCATCCAACAAGCTGCAATTCCTCCTGAATGTTATTTCCCAGTGTCAAATCCACTGACTCCTGTCACATTTACAGGAAAATGCACTGGGATCCACCTCCCATCCTATTCCATCTGGGTTACCCCTGCAGCTCTATTTTCTCCCTGCAGGGCTCGGCTGGACCTGCCGAGTGCTCAAATGGAAACCAGTTTTGTACCTATGACAGAACTTATTACTGATTGGCCATGTGCTTTCAGCTTCTAATGAAAATGGTATGTGGTACATGCAGGAATGCTTTCCCTTAACAAAGCTTGCAACATCAACTTCAAAACACCTAGGGTACATCTAGACAGAAAGGCTATTTCGGGATACCAGAGGTATCCCGAAATAGCCACTCCACGTCTTTTAAATGCGCCTGTTATTTCAAAATATTATTTGAAATAACGGTCATGCTAATCTGATATCCCTGTAACCCTCATTCCACGAGGGTTAAAGGATGTATTGAAATAGCATAAATTGTGTATCTTATTTCGAGTTTAGGGTGCTGTGTAGACGCACCCCTACTGAGCATGGTTAACAACTTCCTGCACTCCTTTTAGTGTGCTGACATAGCAACTATTTCTTTGCAGTCACTCAAGGCTCTGTTCTCCCACCGTGTCCAGGAATGTTTTCATATCAACTCAGAGCATGTGGAAACAGCAGCTGTAAATACAATAATACAAGTGTATTCAGCTGAACAGCATGACATAAGAAAAAGAAATGGGGAGTTATATTTGGGCTGCACTGTTTTAAGTGGCATTCTGCTATCTCTGAATTTGAGATGTGTTTCATACATTTAAGCGTTCTGCTCAGTGCAGATATATCTGCTTCTCAATGTAGCCTGGAGTTTATGCAAGTATTGAACAGATAGGTGACATTCAGATATCCAAATGATTAGATGCAGAAAGTAAAAGAAACATGTCCCTATTGAGCACCTCTGCTGAGGTCTCATCACCTCAGCAGAGGTGCTCAATACATCTATGCTATGTCTATACTCTACAGGGTTTTGAGCAAAAACAATTGTTTTTGCTCAAAAAACCGTGGAGCGAATACACCTCAAGTGAGTTTTTGTGGAAGAAAATCAACAGTAAATCAACAGAACAGAGGGCTTTTTGCGGTGAAGGTATACCTCCTTTTACGAGGCATAACTCCTTTTTGCGCAAGAGTTCTTGCACAAAAAGGTGTATGTGTACGCTCAACAGGGGTTTCTTATGCAAAAAGAGCCTGTCACAAAAAGCACAGGTGCTCTGATGGCCATTCTGTGAATGGCCATCAGAACTTTCTTGCAAAAGAGTGTCCATGAGGTATGGACACGCTTTTGCCAGGACAGGCATAAATATCTTGCACAAAAAGTTGTTGTTGTTTTTTTGCAAAACAGAAGCAGTTACACTGCTTCTTTTTGCACAGAAACCGCTTGTGCAAAAAGAAATGGAAGAAAATATGCTAATGAGATCACGATTAATGCTAATGAGTTCCTCATTAGCATATTTTCTGCCACAAAATCTCTCAGTGTAGATGTAGTCCTAGGCTTTAAAATATTCAATAGTGTAAACCCACTGAGGTCAATGAAAAGATACCCAGTGACTAATATAGGGCCTGATCCAAAGCCTATGTCTTTTACTGTAAACTGAATCAAATGTGTAGAAACAAATACTGCCTAGTACTGTCTTTCAATATCTTGTTTTGGAGCAAAGCTTTAACGAGTTTGACTTATGAATACAGCTGAAGTGCTAAAGTGTTACCAACTACTACTGAAATATAGAGAAGGACTAAGAACCTGTGTTTAAGAGGACTAAATACAATTCACATTTTCAGAAAATGGAACAAGAAGTCACACCTACAATAAAGAGCTTCATTTTTTTCTTTTATCAACATGTTTTACCCAGCAGGCCTAACACACAGCCATATGCTCTGGAGTCCCCAGGGGATTTCCTCCAGCTTGAAAATCAATATGCCACTTGCAGCTTTGTGGTAATGGATGCTTACAGCAGCAGGTTTATATAAGCTAATGGGACACTGTACAAGAGCACCTCATTTAGTTGAAAGGGTTATGCAGCCTGAATCAGTTGTTCCAGGGAGCAAAAGATGAATGTTTGGAAAAAGCTAATCAAAAGTGCAATTTGTTCAGTGACGATCCAGGCTGTTGATAGCAGGCTAAACTAGCGACAGTGCTGTGGCATGATTTCACGGTGTGTTGGCCTCTTTTTCCAGTCTGCTTTAATATTTGTGGATTAAAGAAGCTGTGGTCATGTCATCAGCTAGTGTCAATCAGCATCACTCCATTAAATGCCTTGTGAGAATCAGGCCCAGCCTATTTGTTCAGAATGGCTGCAATAGGCCAGATCCTGTTTTCCCTGCATAAAATCTGAATTGTAAAGATGTCAGTGGGAATTAGGACAAGACACCTTCCCATGGCCACTACCAACAAATGGTCAGGACCCTGGTTTTGAATATGATCTGAAAAGAGAGGACAAGACAGACCTAGGATGAGCAGAGATACCAAAAACATTCTGGCCTCTCTGGTAAACTACCTTTATTTTTGCATGGCTGGTGGACTAGCGACAAGATCAGAAATCTCCTCGATTACATGGTATAGAAATGGAAAACTGGAAAACTATTCTCACTGCCTCTAAAGCCCCATGGCCACTTTCCTTGTAAGACAGATGACTGCAGCCACTACTGTTCCTGCCTTATCTCTCCACTTTCCTTCACTGGGCTCAACTGGGAACAGCTGAATTTCATACCATGGATGGAACAAAGTTTGAAGACACCCATTTAGAAAAGTAAATTTGTGTTCAGACTTCACATCACATGCAGTAAGATAGTTTATCACCTGTTTTCCTGTTGTTTGGTATAGACACTATACACAGTTTCTGCCAATTTGTATATTATTGTAGTGAGGTCAAAACAGGGGCATAAGGCTAGGCAGGAAAAAGGAGTGCTTTAGCTTGTATGAGTTCAGCCAGCAAGACTGGTGCTATTCCAATTATAAATGGGTTATCATGGAAAAATGCAGAGTTACACAGTTGTTGAGTTAGGCAAACATCTATATGGCTGTTTATGTAGAACATATCAAATATCCAGATTTTCAGAGCTTATATAAATTGTTGTGGACATCTCATCAGAAGAGGCTCTTGCTAGATTCTCTGACCTTCCCTTCCAGCTAGAGAAGGAAATACACTCCAAGCAAGTCTTGGCACATCCCCTCAGTCCTGTTTATACATCAGTTGTGAAAACAACATCTGAATATATTTAGGATCTATATTTTAGAACACCAAAGTGGACCCTGCTTCAGTTCAACGACAAAAATGAGTGATATGTTCAGTGGTGAAAGAGAGCAGCCATTCCTCATCCTCTCTCCCCTGCCCCTTTTCAAGCCCCAAATCCCATAGCTTGGGTATTTTGTTTAAAGAGCAATGAGAAACATTTTCAGTGTAAATCCTAATCTCCTGTCTATTCAAATAGACATTTTTCATTTTAAATCACTAACTAGTGTTAAGTAAGGTTTCTACCAGATCAAAAACAATACTTTGTAATTTGTGGTAACCAAAGATTGTCTTGGCAAGTTTTTCAAAAGTAACCAGGCTATGTTTTTGTGATGCATATGTCACTGTTTATTTATTCTACATCTCTTTAAAACAGTTTTACGTATTATATTTATGACTGAAGTTTCATCGAAAGGACCCCATGGCCTTTTGTTTGCATGTTTATGATACACATCAAAGGACAATATAAACACACTGAAAATTTTGTCTAGCTAGAAATAAAGCCACTGTACTATTTCTACAATACATGTGTTCGTAGTTTACTTTAGTAGCATGGATTACCTTAGTTCTGCGCTGGTGAAACTCACTGCCAGTATATGCACAGGCCTGGACCTCATTATGTACACATAAGCCTTACAGTCTAAACCTGGTGTTTACGATAACGTAGTGTAGGGTTTGAAATGTCGTTGTACCATGATCCTCTTTTGACAACAAAAAGCCCTATATGATCCCAGTGGACGACTGAAGCCTGAGCCCTGCTGCCCTGGGCAGAGGGGCCAATTCCAAAGTTTGGTGGGGCCAAAACTGAAGCCTAAGTGCAGTGTGGCTCAGGCTTTTGCCTCATTCCTCAATAAATATAATGCTAGCCCTGGCAACATTTGGGTTTTTACCCACTTTGGGATCTTGACCCTGAGTTTGAGAACCGCTGATATAGTTGAATTATATTGAAAAAGACATTTATCACATGCTACCTCAACTCCAGGATTATTTAGCATCCTGCCATATCAGTTCTTTAAAAACCCAACCCATAGTTTATTAAAGTCAATGAAAATACTTCCCTGTCCTGAGTATTGCTGTTGAGGCTCTCATAGAATCATGGAATCATAGGACTGGAAGGGACCTCGAGAGGTCATCGAGTCCAGCCCCCTGCCCTCAAGGCAGGACCAAGCTCCGTCTACACCATCCCTGACAGATGTCTATCTAACCTGTTCTTAAATATCTCCAGAGAGGGAGATTCCACCACCTCCCTTGGCAATTTATTCCAATATTTGACCACCCTGACAGTTAGGAATTTTTTCCTAATGTCCAATCTAAACCTCCCTTGCTGCACTTTAAGCCCATTACTCCTTGTCCTGTCCTCAGAAACCAAGATGAACAAATTTTCTCCTTCCTCTTTGTGACACCCTTTTAGATATTTGAAAACCGCTATCATGTTCCCCCTTAATCTTCTTTTTTCCAAACTAAACAAGCCCAGTTCATGAAGCCTGGCTTCATAGGTCATGTTCTCTAGACCTTTAATCATTCTTGTTGCTCTTCTCTGTACCCTTTCCAATTTCTCCACATCTTTCTTGAAATGTGGTGCCCAGAACTGGATACAGTACTCCAGCTGAGGCCTAACTAGCGCAGAGTAGAGCGGCAGAATGACTTCACGAGTTTTGCTTACAACACACTTGTTGATACAACCTAGAATCATATTTGCTTTTTTTGCAACAGCATCACACTGTTGACTCATATTCAACTTGTGGTCCACTATGACCCCTAGATCCCTTTCCGCCATGCTCCTTCCTAGACAGTCGCTTCCCATCTTGTATGTATGGAACTGATTGTTCCTTCCTAAGTGGAGCACTTTGCATTTCTCTTTATTAAACTTCATCCTGTTTACCTCTGACCATTTCTCTAACTTGCTAAGGTCATTTTGAATTATGTCCCTATCCTCCAAAGAAGTTGCAACCCCACCTAGTTTGGTATCATCTGCAAACTTAATAAGCGTACTCTCTATCCCAATATCTACATCATTGATGAAGATATTGAACAGTACAGAGAGACCTCAGAGAGACCTCAACCCTCCACAGTACAGAGAGACCTCAGAGAGACCTCAACCCTTCCCCTCCTTCACCTTCAGTGCCAGGGTTGCACAAGAAATGGAAAGCTGAGAAGCTGTATTATCAAAAATCAGTGCTAGGGGGTACACTCACTGCCAGAATACCTCCTCTTGGCTGCTCTGAAGGAAAATTCTCATCCAAGTCCAATAGCTCCATTTATGGTCTTTCAACTTGCTGTTCTCTCACTTGTTGGTGCTTCTCTTGCTCCAGCAGCTGTAGCTTTTTTTTTCATGACTTGGCCTTCCAGTCAAGTCACTATGTGCATTTCCCTTCTGAGATTCCGAACACTACTGGGCCCATGATCCAGGCAATGCTATTCCATAAGTGCCTATTAGGAGAACCTGGGCTCTCTTAGTTCTCCAGGTTCAAGCCAAGGTCTGCTCAACTTTGCTGCCGTCTCTCTGGGCCACATCCTACTCTGCCTGCTACACGCTTTCTTTGTACACCCTTCCTTCAAGGCCAGGCTCACACCAGTGTACCACCATTCTCCTGGGTTCACTCTGTAGTGCACAGCCCTACACCTAAAGGTGGCTACAGCCCTTTAAATTTCCAAAGCCCTGTCTTTATATTAGTCCAGACTACACCTGGTCAGCTGAGCTTCATCTTCTAGTTGGCTTACTTCTCCAACCTAGTCCTCTCACCTGAGGCCTATCATAATAACTTGCCTCTTTTGAGGTTCAGACGTTTGGTGCTGTTGTGGGGTGAACCCTGAGTCTTAATCAACAAGTACAAGAATTTGCATATAGCAAATTGAAACCATTTAGTGTTATTGGTCAATCATACTTTCACATCAACATGTAACTGGAATGGTCATCTCTTTTTGTACTACATGGAACAAAACTTGGGGAAAAGAATGTTAAGGTTGCAATGTGATTCAAAAGTTAGGAAATTTCAGAGTTTAAAGGTATTTGTGCAATCTTAATTTCATCCAGTTGTGCATATGCATTATGATACAGTTTATAATGTTGTAATCACATGGTATTTTTCTTCCCACAGGCCCTTAACTCATTCTTTGTTCAGTATATAAAATGCTGACAGAGCAACTATTCAGGATTTGTTTTTTACCTCATTGTTCAGTATGTGGTCCCAGGTCTTTCCTGTACTCTTCTCAGATCTGCTCTGAAGATGAAACTTTCATTTTGTCATGGGTTTTTCTGTGGTGCTCATTATGGTAGCTTCACAACTATTTCTAAATTAATTTTCACAACATGTGAGATACAGGGGCATTATAAACTTTATTTTATAGATAGTGAACTGAGGTACACAAAGATTAAGGTCAAAATAAACCACAAACTTTGGGTGCCCATTTGCCCAATATGAGATGCCTACACACCAGTTTTTAGGAACATATAACCTCTTCTAATACTGTAGATATCAAGGGGAACTATGCTTTGAACTTCAGTGGCATTTGTGAGTTCTCAGCCTTTCTACAAATCACACCTAAAGGGACTCAGGGACTCACCCAGAAAATGAGTACTACACATAGTTAGGCCATATCTACACTACAAATAAGATCGAAGCAGCAGCAGTCGATCTCCTCGGGTACGAATTAGTGGGTCTAGTGAAGACATTCTAATTTGAACTGAGAGGGCGCTCCTGTCGATGCTGGTAGGCCTGTTTCTATGAGGAGTAAGGGAAGTTGAAGGGAGAGTGTGCTCCCTTCAACTTCCTGCAGTGTGAATGGTGCCAAAATTCGAGTTAAGATACTTTGACTTAAGCTACGCAATTAACATAGCTGAAGTTGAGTATCTTAATTCGAACATATCCCTTAGTGTAGACCTGGGCTTCATGACCACCAGTGAAATATGTGGTTTAGGCGACTTGCTTAGCACCATACAGGAACACTGAAGTACAGACTCTAATTCTCCATGGCAGTATTCAATTACCTTAACCATGAGACTATTCCTTCTCTTCCTGGAATCCCCTGACTCATTCCCTATACATCTTTCAATAGCTAGAAAAATGAAGCAAGGTTCCTATGGACAACAGCCTCCTTCACTTACACAACCCTGACTCAGTGCATAGGAAATGACAGTTCTGTGAATGAATTTGAGAAGTGAGTAAATTATTCACAGCCCAAAGTGAAAATTCTAGAACTGTGCTGTTTCTTTTCATTTCTTCACTAGCTTGGAAGTGAGCCTGTTTCTCAAAGTGGTAATACTAGGTTTCAGTTTTTTGCTCCAATATGTGCCTTGTCTCCAGTGAAAATGAGTCTGTTTCCAAGTGAAACTGAGCAGTCCTCTAAACCCCTGGAGTGAATAGGCTTTTTGGCATTGGTTTCAATAGGAGTAGAGTTGAGTTTTTTCATGATCAAAAAGGGGACTCCAAAATTCAGATTTCACATGCTTTTTCCAAATTGCATATTTCCTGATACATGTCTGGGACTTCTGCCATCATGAGTGCCGCTATCCATTGTACAGTGGTGCAAAGTATTATATGCCTGCCATTTCCCACAATTATCATTCAACCTTCATACAGTTATGTTCTTTTCATGGTCCAAATATACTGATTTAGTTTCCTGTATTGAGGATGCCTGGATACATTTCTGGAATCCCTCCTGGGATGTCCCCTGCGCTTGGACTGACATTAACTAAGACAGAAATGTAGACAGCATAGCATGGTATACACAAAACAAATCCATTCCAGTGGCTCAGATTTTACTAGATGCGAGAAAGAAAAAAATTATGTGAGACAAAACATTACCCTGATTGCCAATAACTGTTGCCAAGATAATTCTGTTAGTTTGGCTCTTCTAGGCCTTAGTTTTAAACATTAATTCTGAGCAATTTGTGAACTCAAACTTTTATTCTGTTGTTCACCTTTAATATGTGCTTACAAATGCTTAATTAACCTGGGCCATTAAACTGAATACCAATACTGACTTTGTGCACATCCAAATGAAACAGGGAATCACAATATCATTCCCCCAATATATTTAGGTGGAGGTTTTGATTCCTTAACTGTTACTGAAGTTATTCTACTTGTAGTGAGAAAAAAAAAGTGATACTCAGCAGGAATAAGGTTATGTGATTCTGGGTCTTACTTAGGCTAAATCTACATTGGTGGAGAATATTGATGTAAGATACACAATTCCAGATATAATTTTGTAGCTGGAGTCACCATAACTTACATTGATTTTTCTGGGATAGCCCCACAGCGGGAGGTTGATGGGAGAAACACTTCTGTTGACTTGCTTTATACTTTGTGACTGAAAGGAGTACTGCAGTTGACAGGGGTGCCCTCAACGTTCGATTTAGTGGGTCTTTATTAGATCTGCTAAATCAAGTCCTGAAAGATTGATTGCTAGAGTATCGATCTTCCGGTAAGTAAAGACAAGCCCTTAGTATGTTTTTTTTTCCAAAACACTCTCACATGTGTTATGAATGTGGGGATCTCATGTATGATTGTCAAACTATGCATAATGAATATGCATGTGTGTTAGCTGCAGAACAAATGAGGCAAATTACCTCAAGAGATCTGAATAGAAGTAATTCACTTCATTCTTCTGGTACTTCAGACTTTGTCTACACTTAGGGTATGTCTACACTACAAAGTTAATTCGAACTAACGAATGTTAGTTCAAATTAACTTTCATAGGTGCTACACTAGCGCTCCGCTTGTTCGAACTTAATTCGAACTAGCGGAGCGCTTAGTTCGAACTAGGTAAACCTCATTCCACGAGGACTAAGCCTAGTTCGAATTTACTAGTTCGAATGAAGGGGTGTGTAGCCCCTTAATTCGAACTAATGGGAGGCTAGCCCTCCCCAGATTTCCCTGGTGGCCACTCTGGCCAACACCAGGAAAACTCTATTGCCCCCCTCCCGGCCCCGAACCCCTTAAAGGGGCACGGGCTGGCTACAATGCCCGTGCCAGGTGCAAGCCTGCCAGCACCCAGCTAGCAGACCCTGCACCTGGCACGGCTCGAGCTAGCCACCACGACCGGGACCGCAAGAGGCGGGCACCTGCCTGGTCTAGTGCGGACATCGTGGACCTCGTCCACGAACTCCGCACTAGGCACAGGAAAGTGGCCGTCTAGGGTAGGAGAGCTGCCAGCCTGGCCACCCAGGAGCAGGTGTGCATGAAAATCAAGGTGGTCCATTGAGACCCCCGACCCTGAGCCCTGAGCTTACAATGGCCGTCCTGGGTCAGACCAAAGGTCCATCTAGCCCAGTAGCCTGTCTGCCGACAGCGGCCAACCCTAGGGACCCTGGAGGGGATGGACCGAAGACAGTGACCAAGCCATTTGTCTTGTGACATCCCTCTCCAGCCTTCCACAAACCTTGGGCAGGGACACCACTCCTACCCCCTGGCTAATACCACTCCATGGACCCAACCTCCATGACTTGATCTCACTTCCCTTTAAACTCTGTTCTAGTTGTAGCCTTCACAGCCTCCTGCAGCAAGGAGTTCCACAGGTTGACTCTTTGCTTTGTGAAGAACAACTTTCTGTTACTAGTTTGAAGCCTGCTACCCATTCCTTTCCTTTGGTGTCCTCTAGTCCTTCTTTATGGGAACTAATGAAGAACTTTTCTGTATGCACCCTCTCTACCCAACTCCTGCTTTTAGAGACCTCTATCCTGTCCCCCCTCCGTCACCTCTTTTCTAAGCTGAAAAGTCCCAGTCTCTTTAGCCTCTCTTCATATGGGACCTGTTCCCAACCGCTGATCATTTTAGTTGCCCTCCCCTCTCCCAGCCTCTCTCTTCCCCTCTCCCACCTCCTTTTCACAGTCTCCCCCAGTTTGTTCAATAGACAGATTCCATTTTGGAAGACACGTTATCTTTATTTTGTACATCAAGAAGAGGGGTTAGGGAAGGGTAAGTGGAAGGTGGTGAGGGAGGAATGGGGCACAAGCCCCCGATGGGGAGGACTGGGCTGGCTCTGCGGGCTTCTGGGGGTGGAAGCTCTCCTTCAGCCCCCCAATTGCCCCCTCTCCCCAGATGGCAGCCTGCAGCAAGTGCAGCCGGGCTGATGGCCGAGTGCTGTGATGTGCCCAGTGTTGGTACTCCAGGCACTCCAAGCCAGGACTGCTTTGCAAGCGGGGCACCCCTGAGAACTGTCTGTCTGGGGTGGGGGTCGGGACACTTTAAGCACAGCCCTCAGCTAGCCTGATACAGCAGCTCCACGCTCTAAGTCCTCCTCTGATGCCCTGCCGGCACTGCTTCCAGCCATCCTTAAGCCCGGTTCAGGGTCCACTTAATGTGGACATGCTAGTTCGAATTAGCAAAACGCTAATTCGAACTAGTTTTTTAGTCTGGATCTGTTAGTTCGAATTAGCTTAGTTCGAATTAACTAATTCGAACTAAGTTAGTTCGAATTAACGTTGTAGTGTAGACATACCCTAGAAAGGGTTCACCGGTATAGCTATAATGGCAAGCCCTCATGATGTAGACAAGGATTATACAAGAAAGTATAGTTTGTACCAAATGAAATAAGCTATACTGACAAAAAGTACTCTTTTGCTGGTATAACTGTATTTTATATTTTGCAAATATAAAAAGGTAAAGGGATAATAGACTCTTCTATAATGACAAAAATTTCTAGATTAGACCAGACCTCAGTCTACGCTATCAGTAAAATTAGTTGACTAATTTGTACCAACCTTTTTGTGAAACAAGTTGGAATTTAAAGTTGAAAAGGTGCCAAGTGAGGCACATTGCAAAGATGAATCCTCGCTCCTCGTATGTGTGTGTGTGTGTGTGTTTGCGCGCACGCACCCTAGTCTTCCCTGAGCGGCCGGAGCATGTGGGATGGAGACTTAGGCAGTGCGCCATTCTTGCCTTCCCCCAACCGGCTGGAGCACGCTTACTTGGGGAATCATGGAGGGGTGTGTTGCACCTTTCACATCCATACTGCATATGGGCCTGCTGTTCTTTCATTTTCTTTCGAAACTAAACAATTTAAATTAAAATAAAAAATTACATTCCAAGAGCGCTAAGCTGAAAAGTCACGCTGAAGTTAGTAAAAAGCAAAATTAAAGTTGTGTACACAATCTGAACTCCTTTCTATTGTGTTTGCATTCGATATATTTTTCAAATAACAGATTTTGTTTTTGTACTATTCTCCACAGCCTTAAAATACATTTTGCACATGTTATAATATTAATCTTTTTCTATAACATAGCTCTAATGGTTCAGTTTCTTATATTAAACAGAAAAATTCACAGAAATTTGGGGTACAATAAAAACTGTTGCAGCCTTTTGAGAAAACTTATGGGACTGTTTTACTTCTGCCTTTCTCTTGTTTTGCACAGGCTCTAACTCAGGAGAAGTACATTATTGTACAGCTGAACTAATACAGCAGTGAATCACACCTTGTATTGGCAATAAACATGACAGGTGCATTAACTATGATATTAGTTTCTAAACTCAATGGAAGAGTACAAAGTGAAAAAATAGCTCAATGCATCTGGCTCCACAAATGCACCTATTATTTTATTGGGACAGCTGCTTGGATGAATAAGGAGTGTCCTAGCCTGATTCCTCCCAATTCCAGTCAAGGCAGAAAGGGGAGCAGAGAACTGTCACTGCTGAAGAACTGGGGAGAGGGGGAAGGAGGAGCTAGTGTGATCACCCATCTTCCAAAGCAATAGTTCCTTCAAGGTGCAGAAGGGGTACAGGTAAATGCTGACTTTGGTAAACTGTTAAAGATGTAAAAAAGCCTTTTGGGTTTGCAGAAGCATTCCCAATGTTAGCTGTAAATGCAGCAGGCTTTGAAACACCATTAACATTTTTACAAGGGTCAGCAATTCCCTCACCCTTTCAACACCAAATCCACCTGCTTATTAGTCCCTCTTAATAATTATCAGCACAATGCACTATCTGAACCTAACATACCAAGTGCAACCAGCATTAACATGCTGCTGTGAATCCAAGTGTAAATCCAGGTAATTACTTCCAGGATTTAAAGATTAGGCCTATATGAAGAAGGTGTTTGGGTGTGTGAAACTGCCATAGACTTTCTAAAGGCCTTGAAGTAGGAGATAGCCCTGACCTTACATATCATAATTCAGTTGATTTATCAAGGTACAAGCTATTCAGTTGATTTAGCATGGTACAAATCTGACTATAAATGCAAGCTCTAGCTATGTCTCTGTGTAATGTTCATCTCTACATTAGCTGAGCGACTCTATAATGCCGTACATGGACACAGAATTAGATTCCAACTCTTTGCAAAAGAGTGATGTGTCTATGTTTGAATTATAATAGGAAAAAAAGTCATCCTCTGCTAAGTCACAATGCTAGCACCCCCATCTGCTTAGACAATAAAATATTTGATAGCAGAACATCTCAGTAGCTGATAATGAGTGGGAGATGTTTGCTGTCTTTGAGACACTGCAGTTTCCTTCCCAGCTTGTCGGTTTAGATTAGAATCAGATATGAGTTTCTAATTCAATATGGAGAGCACTCAGCCACGGAGATGCTTTTGGAGCTGATGCTCCTTTCCAGAGAAAGAAAAAAAAGAATGGCTGTTGGCTGCTTTTTGCTACTGACCTTAAGCTATGTCTTCACGTTATTTTGAAATAGATTTAGAAATAATGGGTGTGTAGCACCATTAGGCTACATCTACACTGCATGATTATTTCAGAGTAAGCCATTCCAGAAGAAATACTCCAAAGTAGTTTATTTTGAAATAGCACGTCTACATTACAGGGAAGCTTGGAAATCAGTCTGAGGCAGGCTCCTCTAATGTGGACATGTTTTCTCGATTTAGAGTCCCAGGAAGTTCTGGGGAGTACTTAGTTTAAATGGCTTGGGGAAGGAACTATTTTGAAATAGCAGCAGTGGAACTACTTCTGCTATTCTGAAATAGCTTTTTTGGAAGAGGCGTTATTCCTTCTGGAATGAGGTTTACAAATGCCACAATATGCTGCCTTTTATTTTGAAATTAGTTTGAAATAATGGACTAGCTGTGTAGACACTCACATAGTTATTTCGGAATAAGAGATATTATTCCAAAATAACACTGCTGTGTAGACCCTCCCTTAGAGTGCTGTAGGGATAATCATCAGTACTGTCTCGAGTTCTCTTTGATGAGCACTGGGGGGGGGGGGGAGGGGGCAATGCGGTCTCTCTAACCATCTGTGAATTTCCTCTCTAGTCCAGGAACATTAAGTGCATGTCTATACTGCACTGCAAACTTTGCAGTAGTGAATTTCACAGACTGGATCTACAGACTTAGGCTCATGGGAGGTTATAAAAGCAGGAGTGCAGCTATTGCGACTTGGTCTGGAGCTCAGGTTCTGAAATCCACCTCTCCTCCTCCCCCTTGCTTCAGAATCTAAGCTCCAGCCTTAGCACAGCAGCATTAGCACTGTAGTATCACACCAAGTCTGTAGAACTGGGCTCTAAGGATATGTCTACACTGCACAACTATTTCGGGATATTGGAGGTATCCTGAAATAGCTACCCCATGTCTGCACAAACTGCCTGTTATTTCAAAATATTTTTCGAAATAACAGACATGCTATTTTGCCATCCCAGTAATCCTTGTTGCACGAGGGTTAAGGGATGGCTCACAATGGCACATTATTTTGAAATTTGGAACTGTATAGATGTGCCATATTTCAAAATAAGCTATTTCTAAATAGTTTCAAAATAAGATATCTTATTTCCAATTTAGAGTGCTGTGTAGAATCATAGAATACTAGGACTGGAAGGGACCTCAAGAGGTCATCGAGTCCAGTCCCCTGCCCTCATGGCAGGACCCAGTACTATCTAGAACATCCCTGATAGACATTTATCTAACCTACTCATAAATATCTCCACAGATGGAGTTTCCACAACCTCCCTGGGCAATTTATTCCAGTGTTTGACCACCCTGACAGTTGGGAACTTTTTCCTAATGTCCAACCTAAACCTCCCTTGCTGCAGTTTAAGCCCATTGCTTCTTGTTCTATCCCCAGAGGCCAAGATGAACAAGTTTACTCCCTCCTCTTTATGACATCATTTTAGATACCTGAAAACTGCTATCATGTCCCCCCTCAGTCTTCTCTTTTCCAAACTAAACAAACCCAATTCTTTCAGCCTTCCTTCATAGGTCATGTTCTCTAGATCTTGAATCATTCTTGTTGCTCTTCTCTGGACCCTCTCCAATTTCTCCCCATCTTTCTTGAAATGCGGTGCCCAGAACTGGACTCAAAACTCCAACTGAGGCCTAACCAGCGCAGAGTAGAGTGGAAGAATGACTTCTCGTGTCTTGCTTGCACACACCTGCTAATGCAACCCAGTAGTCATACTACATTGCAGAGGGGTTGGTTTCTTGAAGCACTTAGGTGTATACAGGAAAAGTTTTTTATATAATAGGTTATCTTTTGACAGTACATTTCACTATGAGCAGCACATGGTGTACTCCCAGCTCACGAAACATACCCTTAACACTAAATCTACACTGGACATAATTTAATCTTTCTTTGATGATTCAGAAGGCACCTCAGTATCTTGCCTATCCCTAATTTATTGTTTAGCAGCTATACATGCACGTGTATGTTGTATTGGACCTGGGTATTATACATATTAGGAGAGAAAGTTTAGCATGTGGAGAGATCTACTGTATAATATAATCCCAGTGAAAAGCATAGCAAGTGTACTGAGATGATATTACAAGGAATGAAGCAGGGTATTTAGATATGAAGCATTATAATACTGCTCTAGCACTCCATGTATTATCGAAGCCGGTCTGTAAAATACATAAATAAAAAAGGAAGATGACTCATCTAGCTTCTTTACTAGCTATGCACTTCTTTATGAGTCCACAAAATGTAACCTTAAATGGAATTAGAGCATTTGATCATTTTAAACTAATTACGCAATTAAAACAAAACTCCTTATGCATATTTGACATTGTCTTTTTTATTTTTACGCACTTTGGCACACAGCAAAAAAGCTTTTAGTTTGTATGAGGTGCAGTGAGCAGCATGCTGGCTCCTTGAAGTTACAGTGTTTTAAATCTCTAAGGTCATGTCAACACTAGGAAGTTATTTTGAAATAACTCCCCTTATTTTGAAATAACAAGACAAGCATCCACACTTCAGGCATGTCTACACAGCATTATTATTTCAGAATAACTGATGTTATTCCAAAATAACAAAGAGCATGTCTACACAGCAAGCCATTATTTCAAAATAATGAGGAGCTGGAGGACATCTTATCCGAGTCCTGTAACCCTCATTTCACACGGAATAAGGGAAGTTGAAGAAAGAGTGTTCTTTCTTAGACTACCTGCTGTGTTTAGGGTGGGACTTACAGAAAAAACACAGATGACTTAAGAACACAAGTCCCACTGAAAGTTATCCAAGGCTTGTGTTGCTACATCATGTAGTGGATTTGAAAATGCCACCACAACGTCCAGTTTATGGGAATGAAATTGGCATATTTCATGAAAAGTCATTAAATCAGAGTAATCAAAGTAATAAACGCACTGATGTGGGGATCTTTTAAGTTGTTTATATAGAAAAATATTTTATGTTAAATCAAGAGGATTTCTAGAGATAGCATCACCATCTACATGTTTTGTTAATCTTTAAGGTGCTGCTAAACTATTTGTTTTTTTAAAAGTTTTTCCAGTTACAGACTAACTCAGCTACTCCTCTGAGGATTTTCAGTGTTGGCCTATTTCTGCTCCCACTGAAGTCAATGAGAGCTTTACCAAATACCACCATAGGCTTCTTAGCATGCTGCTGTGACTGATGAGTGTGTGGGGAGGGAAAGAAAATGGCTTGTTTCTAGTAACAAACATGGATCCAGAGAGAAGGAGAGCCTGTAAAATAAGGCTTCTAATGTACTCTCTGCCCTCTGGTGATTTGGTGGTGCAGTATCTCCCCCTCTGAACATTGGTAACTGTAGGACTTTGTTACCCCCTGAGGTAAATTTCATGGTAATTTCAGCTTCTTCAAACTTTTCATGCAATCTGCATCATGTCCTGCTAGACAACAGTTGGGCATGGGTTTGTGACAGATGGTATCTTGTTATCCTTTTAGCAGCTGCTTGGACATGGCAGGGTGTCAATGCCCCCGTGATGTAACCATTGTATGTCCTCAAAGCCATCCTCGCATGACCTTTGAGGCACTTGGCATCATGCTGCCAATGGCATATTTTACAGGAAAGGGTCCGGAAACTTGAAATTTGAGCATGTGGCACATGTTTCCTTTCTATACACACTTTTATGGGGAATGACAAGTGTTTCACATTTTTAACAATAAGCCTTTTGCTGATTGGAAGCTGAGGTGTTAGATTCAGAAGAATCTGGTTTTGCTTTTAATGTGATCTCATTTATGCCAGTTTTTCACCAATGCGATTCTATTGATTCTAGTGAAGTTGTTCCAGGTTTACACCCACACAGCTGACAGGAAAATCCAGTCCTTGACCTCAAGGGCATATCTGAAATGTTATGCCCTGTCTAAACATAAAGAGGCATTAGTTGAACAAAATCAGTTTAAAACATGACTTTAGTTAATCCCATTTGTGAATACTTTTAAATAGATTTAAACCTATCTTATGTTGGGTTGATTCAAGTTGAATTTCATAAAGTTAAACTAAATCCATATAAATCTGACTAATTCAAATTATGAGTTTCCACACAGGTCTTTGCCCTGGTTTATATGAAATACATATAAACAATGTATTTCACTATACTGCATATAGAAAAAGCTCAGGATGGGGACACAGTATGAAATGTTAACTCAAGCTCACAGTTAACAGGTAGATTGATTTCCTAACTAGCAGCAGGATTGTGTTCCATTTAGAATTTAAACGTTTAATCTGGCTGATCTAACAAGGCCTTCTTTACATTTCTAGCCTGTAACATTGTAATTTACCACAAAACCTAAGCAATGAGCTTTCCATTTAGTAGCATGATATTCTTCGGTGTGTAATTATAGCCTTTAGCAATGGCAGTGAGCTATTCAGGGCCGTTCCTATGCATACATGGAATGTGCGGCTGTGTAGGGCACCTGAAAATTTTAGACACCACCAGGACAGCGAGTAGGAGCAGGTCGATGCCCACATGTGCAGGATTTGACCCACTCTTACCTGCTGTCCCCGTGGTGCCCCAAATTATGGCAACATGAGCATGCCAATGCTGGGGGAGTATGTACCTGGTTACTGCTGCCACCAGTTCCACCTGGCCACAGGCCACCTGAACCAAGATTCCCATTCACTGGAGGTTGGAGCAGCTCTGACTCCAAGAGAGCTGCTCTGACTCCCAGCCAGCCAACGGAGCCAAGTGGCAGCCTCTACAACAGCCAGGCATTTAACCCCTCCTTGCTGGACTCTCCCAGGTAAGGTGACATGGGGAGGGGATACGAAAAGCACAAAGAGTCCTGCGCTGGGGACAGGAACAAATCATGTGTGGGGGGGGGGGCTGTGAAGGGCCTCATAAATTCTAAGGCTGGCCCTGGAACTATTTGTCATAATTTAACTTTCGTTTAACTTTGTTCACTGTTGTTCCTCACTGTGGCCGAGTGCTGAGGATGGTATTGAGAGCCCTGCGCCAGATGTTTAGAATTCTTGTGCAGCAGTCATTGAAAGCCACTGCCTCAGAGTTCAAACCATTTGTGGTATGATGCAATTTGCTATGAGCAAGATTAGTATACACAAGATCTCACCACCAGAACCTCATTTCTGGTGCCTCTTTCCATGACCTTTCCAAGTTTAGCTAATTAGCAAGTATCATGACCATCAACAAGTGGTGACTGGTGCCACCTGTTCCATGTGGGATGTTAGATCTAAATCATGCCACCAAACAACCATGAACTAAGCAATAAAAGAGGTTAATTGGCTATTAAATCATTCTCTAATCTTCAGTGTTATGAAAATACTCTAAAATGCAACAGTCAGTGAAATTACATTACTACATATTCCAGTTATGTGTTCAAAAATAGCTCTCTTCTTTCCCTTTGCCTTTTTATTGTGATTTCATTTCATTTAATACAAAAGACTCACAAAGCAATGGTGGGATCTTTGCCTCTCCTCCTTCATGAAGGCTTCAAAGGACCAACAGATCATCTTCTAGACTAACCTCTGGTCAGTTTTAGGCCACCATCCTCATGCTAAACCCTAGACCAGAGTATTACAGCTCTCAGGGGACAGTTGTATGCCACAGGCAGAGAAATAGAAAGACAAGGAAGGGAAGGGAACTTATTAAATTATTATGTGAGATGTACCCAGTTAATCCTGGCAAATCACCCCCATACTGCAGAGAAAAGACAAAAAAAACCTTGGGTCACTGGAGGGAGAATTTTTTCCTAATTCCATTTGTGATGAGGAAGAACAAAAGATAAACCAAACTTGTGATGAGAAACAAAAAAGGCTCTGTACTGGGCCTGCCCGCACTAAAGGAGCTCGGACATTCCAGATTGCCTTTTGTCTCCTCCTTCTAGACTTGACACCACCCATAGGTTTAATGGACTTGAAATCTGTCACTGGTTTACTCTTAGCTTTGCTTATTTTCCGCATTGCCAAATGCTACTAGAGGTTGCACCTCTATAGACTGGGACTCTCTGGCCTGGCAACATCTGTGGTCCGGCAGGATCATGGATGTTCCACGATCAGAGGGTCCTGGTGTGCTGCAAAGATTGGGGGATGAAGCCCATTGTGATGCAGTGGGGGGCCAGGAGCCCAGTGTGCGACTCAGCTGGGCTGAGGATGGCAGGGAGCGGGATCTTGGTGCACAGCCCAGCTGAATTGCCTTGTGGGGGCCAGGAGCCAGGGAACTTCCATGCTGCTGAGGGGGACATGGAGCCAGGAAACCCAGTGTACAGCCAAGCTGGACTGCTGGGGCAGGGAGAACCAGAAGTCTGGTGGGGCGTCAGGGTGGGGAACAGGGCCGGCACCAGGAGGGTCCAACCTGTACTGGAAACACCTGCCAACTCTTTCTAAGTTATTTTCCCTGGTTAGTAGAAGGGTGGTGGATAGTGAAAAAACTGATATTTTTGACAGTTTTCCAAAGGGGGAATTCAGAAGCTTCAGTGGTTTTCCGTGCATATCAAAACATGACTCCTTTATATTTAAACTATAAACATTTTTGGACAGTTAGCAAGTTCACGTGCTTTACATACAGCTCCAGACATCGCTCCACCTAGGTTTTGCAGCTGTGCTGTTATGTGCACAGATGCTGCCAGCTCACCAAAGCCAGAGAGAGCTAAGCTGGATCAACATCAAGGGCACACCCAGTTTCCACAGCTGCCTGTGCTGATGATTCATTAGGTAGCACTCTCCTAAATCAATACACTGGGTCTAGTGGACACTGTGGAGGTGCAGTCTTTTGGGTGGAATGTTAAATAGAGGTCAGCTGTGTTATTTGAGTCTGAAAAGTTAGAGCAAAATGCAGGGTGTGAACCCCCCACATAAACTGAACCAAAGTAAAGCTTTATGAAAAAGAAACCCTGAGTTTCATACTTCTCCCATTCCCTGCACTTTTGCATGGATTCAGCATTCTTCATCATTCTCACTCCTAAACCTCCATGTTGTTTACTATGCATAGTGAAATAGCTGCTTCATTTCAGCTCAGAGCTGGGTGTTGAGAGGTGTGATCCCTCTAGACTGCTTGCTTTTCTCTCAGGTGTGCTAGGAGACTTAATTAAATGTTTATAAAGCCCTTTGGGATCCCTGGATGAAAGATGTACTGTTGGTCTGTGTTAATTTTACTACCTACTGTATTAATAACCCAAATGCAAATACACTTTTTTTCCAATATATTATGTCAAAATGTGTAAATACAATCTTCAAAATAGTAGCGAGGAAGGAAGGTCCAGGACTCATACCAATAGCTGCAGTCTTGGGAGAGCTAGGTTTGGTTAATTTGTTTTGTCACTATTTCCTGGGAGAGACCTGTACAAATCACTCAGGCCCAGATATTCATAGATATTTAGGCACCTAATTCCCACTGATATTGAAAATCCAGTGTTCCAGTTCCCCATCTATAGAATGGATTATAGCACATCCCCATGCTACTAGGATGTTGTGAGGATAAGAACATTAAAAACTGTGAAGAACTCAGATACTCTGGTAATGGAGTCATAAACACACTTAAGATAGAAAGGTAGATCTGCAATATCAAGCAAGACTATGAGGGTGTCCTGCCTGTGGAATGAGCCAAGGCTTGTTATTTTTCAGGGGAAGGAAATAATTTCCCCAAGTCTACCTGGTAATTTTACAGTGCTTTTTTTCACTGTGAGAACATGGGTGAGGGGAGAGACAGAATTCCTTCAGGACCCCAGTTGTAAGTCTGTGTGATTTCCTAGGGGGAAAATCCTACCAGGCGGGTGGAAGGGGCGGACACAGTGTTCGTTTATTGCATGCAATAAACATGCATGTTTTATTGTTTTGATAAACCAATCTCTATTGCTTTCTCAGCCAGTGGCTCTGTGAACAGCCCCTTTATTAACTTTACCGTATTAGCTAATTGCTACAACCATTTTATTTTTCTCTGCTCTTTGAATGCATGCATTGTCTAATAGGGGACCTTATTTATCAGGCAGATACAGCAATATAACCAGGATGGATGAATAGAATTCTTGTACTAATGGAGTTGAATGCAGCAGCTTTAACAAATTAATTAAAACCTGTTATTATTTAGCCTGCAGCTTGGGCTAGGTACAACTTAATCCTGGTTGTAATAAATACAATATTATTATTATGAGTCCATAAAGACCTGTATATTTTAACTAGTTTTATGATTTCCCTATGCAGTGTTAGGCAACAAATTTAACTACCCTGAAACATTTACGCTGAGAAACATATCAAAAGCTTCATTATTATGTGGCCTGATTTTATAGCTCAGTCAGTTATTATAGTGGTGGGAAACCCTCAAAAAATCCAGGATTTGGTTCATTCCAGAAATACAAGCCAAAGTTTAGAGGCCAAATCCTGAAGTTCATTTAGTCTGTCTCAGAACTGCTCCCATTTCCTAACGTCAGAGTCAGCTTGTCAGAGTTGGAAGACAGTGATAACTGTGGGCCTGATTCTGCCTTAGTCAAGTCAAAAAAGGAGATTTTCCAGTGACTTGAGTGGGGCACAATCAAGTCCTGTGAGAGGACTTCAGCATGCTCATCCCATGCTCTTTGACTGAAGTTGTGGTTCCCTCCACGCCAATAGAACAAATTCTAGGATTTCACACCTAGTGTCTCTCAAGTAGAAATTTCTGAAATTCCAATCCTACTTACCTTTTGGTCAGTCGGCCATAACACAGGAATAGCATTTCCTGGGGTACTTTGCCCCCTCCCCTTTCTTTTAGTTTTTGGTGGACCCTCACCAATCTCCCCTCTAATTTTTTTCACCCGTGTGTGGAATTTTTTTGTTATGTGCACCAAGGCCTGTGTGGATGTGCACCACCAGTAGAAACATATGCTGCCAGCTATGGGTGCTCTGCTAAACAGCAGGGTAGCATTTTAATCTCTCCCGAGTGGCTGCCCAAGTGCACAGCATATGGGGAACACTGACCCTTACCCTGAAAGAATATTTGGGAACAAAATTGAAAAATAATAGTGAAGAGAAGAAATAGGCAGACTTCTTTCAATCTCCAACAATTGGGGTCATTTTGAAAGAAGAGGAAAGAGCTTCATATTTTATCCAGACTGATTCATTTCTATCTACCAAACATTTGCTTTTCGTCCAAACAGTGTTGCCAACTCCTCTGATTGTATTGTGATTCTTGCAATAGTCTGTTTTTCTTATAACCCACATTCCTAGAATTCTGTGATTATGTAGAATCTTAGCCTTGAGTGTTTATTGATTACATTTCCAATCCCCTTGGGTTGCAGAGAAAAGCTTGAACCCTAAAGACTCAAAAAATCAGAAGACAAAAAAAGAACCCACTAGTTGTTGTTTTCTTAAAACTCATGATTTCCAAGATTTTTTGGAGGACAGACTGCCGATTTTTCAGTATTTGGAGTTGGCAATCCTGCAAGATGCAGTAGCAGGCCATTGTTCAACCCTCTAATAATAATATTAAGACCATGGTAACAACCTGCTAGCTGCAATCATGTTCCCTTTATGCAAGGCACTGAACAAATACATGGGGATCAATCGGATGCATTTTTTCGGCATCCCTGTATTCCTCATTGTATGAGGAATAAGTGATGTTGTGAAAGAGGAAGTTTTTCCGAAATTTGGCCCCATGTAGATGGGCCAGATTTTGGAAAATCCTCTTCTGGAAGAAAAAAAAGCAGAAAAAGATATTCAAATTGCGATTCGCAATTTTGCGTATCTTTTTCTGATATAACTCTGCAGTCTACACAGCCTGAGTAGGTCTGGTCTTAGGTGCACACACCAACACACACCAGAAAGCACACTCAGGCCTAGTCTTCCAAAGTTGCGTAAAAAGTCACAATACTTCCCTTATGCTGAATAACTTCATACTAGACTAATCAACTGGAGTGTCTCTCTACTAGCATTAAGAAGTCTGCACTCAGAAGAGTGCACTCAGAATTTTCTGTAACTATACTAACTGCTTCTGGCAAGCATGTTTCTCACCACTGGAGGCATTGTTCTTGAACCCATTGCACAAGAATGAGTGCAGAAAACCATTTCCACTTACCTAAGTGGCTTTGGTTTCTGGTCTTCATTAGCTGAGTCCTTAGTATTTGCTTGCTTATTAATAGAAAATAGACTCCGCGAACTTTTGGCTCGGGTAATGTTCCTACAGAAGGTAACATTTATAAGGACAATGAAATTTTTGCAGCTCATTCTAATGAATGAAAAGAAGATAGCAGAGTTAACCACAGAGCAGAAGATACCACTGATTGCCACTGTGTGCTCTGTGGCAAATATACATTCAGTTTGGTTTCCCCTCCCTGAATTTTCTTTGAAGCGTGTCTCTGCTAACAGAAATGTCACAAAAGGTTTCAGTAATTCTATTTTTTCTGAGCCAAAGCCCTTCCTTTGTACATTAGGGACGTTTACTCGCCAAAATACACATGCCTGTCTAAAAAATGTATTTTTCTGAGAAAGATCAGAATTTTTGTTGAATGTACATCTGGATTTTTTTTATTTTTTCTTCCTTTTTTACTCTTTTTAATCATTGTTGGTTTGATTTTTGGGGTGGTAAGTTTATACATTGCAATTCAGTGACATATATCTTGTGACAATGAGAAACAGAAATAAGAAATTACTTATTACACAATCAGTGAAATACAATTTAAGCATAAAAAACAGTCAAGTAGTGTCAAACAAGGAAGGTAGAAATCATTAACACTATTCAGACAGATTCAGTTGCCAAAAAAGGTACATAATTCAGTGATAAGGTGCAAATTTGTGTCGTTTCACATGCTGAATTTAGAGTGACTGCAAAATGCATTGATGGGGTGCATGTTCACTGTGTGTCAGAGATATCAGGTCATTTTTTTTTTTCAGATTACAGATAAAAAGAGGAGCTATTCTCCTTGTATCAAACTTCATCTGGGCTCTCAGAATCAAAGTGTGTCCTTTCTTTTTCAAGCATCATCACTTTAACAACATCTACAATACATAAGAGGTGCTGTCAAGCTGCAATACAAATGTGCATTGGGGAAGCTGGAGAAGAAGAGTGGAAGACTCGAAAAGCCATGCAACTTTCACTTGCTCTAAGAGCCACAGATTCAAGGGGACTCGTCACAAATTTGTCATCCCCCAGTTTAGAGAATTGAAACTCATGGCATTGCTTGGTTACAGCATGCAAGATAATTTGAACCTAATAAGAAAGCCAAATTCACATCACATTTCTTTTGCTATTGATATTTTTAATAAAAGCCATGCATGACTGTTTAGAACAGGGGTGGACAATAAGCTGCCCGGCTGCTTGTGATTTGAATACTGAGTCATTAGATACCCTAGGTATCACTAATGGCCCTCATTAGCACATGTAGAACTATAAACAGATTCAACCTTCATATTTCTAACATCACATACAAAAATGATACATTCATAAAAACATGATATACAGATTCACCAGATCATAATGTTAAAATTGATGTTACATAAGGTATTTTGTCTAAAGCATCTTCGAGTTATGCACATTTATATTCATAATCCAATTTTCATAAAGCATGACAGTGACATAGAAAGGAAACATGGATGTACAGTAGACTTCCGATAATCCGGAACTTATGGGATTTAGGTGGTGCCTGATTATCAAATATGCCGGACTATCAGACGGTACTATAAGCTGGTTATATATATTCTGTATACATTATATACTGTATATAAAGTGTTCTTAACCCTTTTTATTGTACATACTGTATACAGTATACTGTAATATTTTAGTTTTTTTAAGCCTTTTTTACCCTTTTTGCTCAGTTCAGCTGCTGCCGCTGTTACCTTGTGACTCTTTTTTTGCCGAAGCTCACTCACTAGGCTCTTGCCATTTTGATGCCGGACTATCAGGAGTGCCCGACTATTGGATGCCGGACTATTGGAGTTTTACTGTATAATAAAATGAAGTCGTTTCATTTCAGTCATGAGAGATACTGGTCATAAAATGGAATGAGTCATGACAGAAATGATAATTGCGGCTACACTTAAAAATAGACCTACTCTCCAAAAGGACTAGCCCAGTACAGTACTGGAATATCTGAATGGTGGCCGACTATCATTCATGTGAGCAGGAGAATTTCCACAGTCTGTGTGATCTGTGTAAGCACAAATCTCTTCTCTTCTGGGGATATGACATAATAAGAAACATATTAAAAATAACAAAGTGGGAAACCCAGTGTAAGTCATCTTTCCAGCTTTGCATACTCATAAGGTTGGTCATTCAAGACTGCTCAGCTCAGTTCTTTGCTAGTATGCAGGCTGTTCATCTCAGAATGGGGAGTGCTTTTGTTTTCTGGTCTCCGAAGGCATGCACTCTGATTTCCTCCTTTGGTGCCATACCTATGGTCATTAATGGCAGTTCTGTGGTTAATGCACCCTCAGAATGGATTGAGAGCATTGTCTTAGTTATGTACTTCTCGGGTACTATCACTGCACATCACTTTCCTGTGGTCCCTGGCTCTGTGTCAATTTTATTTTTCCATGATAGGGGATGACTGTGTGGTTTATAATCCCGGGTGTCAGCCACGAGTTGGTTGAAAAAGTCAGGGTGGTTGAGCCATTAATTAACAGCAGTCATAATATAATTATCTTTGACCTTTCTTCAGAGTGGTGCAGAATAAGAGGCAGTACTGTAAGTCTAAATGGAAAGCAGGAGGAGGATTTTAACTAAGGGAGTTATTAAAGTTTCTGGAAAGCTAAAATCCACAGGCAAACCCAGTAGCTGCTAAGATTTAACAAAATAATTTTAAAAAAAGGCTTAGGTATTTCTACAACTCATTCTCATTATTATTTGTGTTTCCATAGAACCTAGACTGAGATTGTGCTAGATTCTTTACAACCTGGTGAGAGACAATCCCTCCCTTGAAGAGTTTATGATCTAAATAGACAGGACAGAGCAAGGGCAGGAAGGGAACCGAGACATAGAGAAGTAAAATGACATGCCCAGGATCACACAGCAGGTCAGTGACAGATCTGGGAAGAAATCCCAGATCTCCTGACTCCCTTTACTGTCCATTAGATTAGTGGTTCTCTAACTATGGATCAGGACAAGGGTGGGTGTTAGATTTGTTGGGATTCAGGGCCAAAGCCCAAAGTCCACCACCTGGGGCTAAAGCCAAAAGCCATTAACTTCATACCTCAATGCCAGGGTTCAGGTTACATGCCCCCCACTGGAGCTAAAGTCCTTGGACTTCTCCCCACCCCAGGACAGTGGGGCTTAAGCAGGCTCATGCTCCCCTGCTCCCACATCTTTTCAGTCGTGTAGTAATTCTTATTTTCAGAAAGGGGTCACAGTTCAGTGAAATTTGAGAACCTCTTCATTAAACCTATAAGAATAGCTTCCAATGCTACACAGATGGCAGGGCGGGGGGGGGAGGTTACCAGAACCTTCAGTCTATAGTCATCAAATTGAATCAGCAATAAATCCTCCTTCCTGGTAATATAAGAGTGCAGATACACAATAACATGCATAATTGGTGTTTTACTTCTTCCTCTGGAACATCAGAGACAAGGTTCTGGGGATAGTTAGATAATTTGTCCAGTCCAGCATGGCAACACTCTTGTTCTGTAATTGACCGCAGCAGTGATTTTATTCTTTTTGGTTGTTTCAGTGTACAGGCAACCTTGGATAAATACGAACTCCTTTCTGATTAGAATGTTTTTCCCAAGGCTATTGACATAGTTTCCTTTGTTCAGTCAAATCTAGGCAAATGCTAATGCCTCTTGAGTATGACTGTAGCAGAACAGAGGCCAAACCTATAATAGTGTATACTGTATGTTCAATTGTTATACACATGCATGCTACCATTAGTACTGAAGTGTAGTTGATAGATCTTATTTCAATTAGGACCACATTGGAGTTATATAAATTGCTTTGTCTGGAATTTAATATGTAATATTTGTACAATTAAATGAATTCCTGGTGTCAATTACTTTGATTTTGCAGAATATTAGCATTTTCTGAACACAGAAATCTGCTTTCCACAAATATACACAACAGGTAAAAGGGGGGAAGTTACCACATTTCATATTTTGAGCCAGATTCTCCTCTAGTGTGAATTGTTATAGCACCACTGAAGTCAATGAAGTTAGATCAGTTTGTACATTCGTCTTTCATGTTGATTGGAACAGAGAACAGAAAAAATGTCTTCCCCAGTAGCAAGACAGTATAATTTATATACTCAGCCCTATGATTTTACTGAACCTTATCTGAAAGCTTGCTAAGAATCAGAAAAGTGTAGCCTTTCTCATATGTTTAGTCCATTTAAAAATAATGTGGTTACTCTCATAAATATTGATTGACAGGATCAAGACTCTGATTTGCGTTGCTCCTCAGTTGCAATGCTCCTGAGAAACCAGACAGTTTAAGAAGGCCAGAAAAGCTGAAGCAGATTAATTGTTATATACTCTCTTTCTTTCTCTCTCTCTCTAGACTCAGGAAAAAAAAGTATTACAATATATGAAATATAGTCAGTTTCCATGTATTCAATTCTCCGCCAGCATACGTCACCTGCATTCTTCCCTTCTTATATTATAAATTCTACAAGAGTATGTGTTTCTGCACCTCCCTGCACAATGGGCCCTTGATCCAGATTTGGTCATTTGGATGCTATTGCAATATAACTTCATACACATAAAAGTGCTTGTCAATTTCTAGACCTAAACTGAATCAGTAAGATTTTTTAAAATATTTATTTAACCATCTGAAAAAAAATTTTCACTCGGTCAAGAAGTTCCCCAGGTGTCTATGTGCTAATTGAAGGAAAACTTCCTTTTGCTTGCTTTGAATTTGCTATCTATTAATTTCAGTTGGTGACTCCTAGTTTTTATGTTCTGGGAGCAAGTAAATAAATTTTCTTTATTCACTTTTTCCACGCCAGTCATGATTTTATAGAATTCTATCATATCCCCCCCTTACTCGTATCTTTTCTAAGATGAAAAGTCCCAGTCTTTTTAATCTCTCTTCATATGGTACCTGTTCCAAACCCCTAATCATTTTTGTTGCCCCTTTCTGAACCTTTTCCAATGCCAATATATCTTTTTGAGTTGAGGCGACCACATTTGTATGCAGTATTCAAGATGTGGACGTACCATTGTTTTATATAGAGGCAATAAGATATTCTCTGTCTTATTCTCTATCCCTTTTTAAAGGATTCCTAACATTGAGTGGATGTTTTCAGATAACTATCCACAATGACTCCAAGATCTCTCTCTTGAGTAGCTGTAGCAAAATCAGTCTTTAACATTTTGTGTGTATTGCTAGGATTATTTTTTCCAATGTGCATTACTTTATATTTATCAACATTCAATTTCATTTGTCATTTGGTTGTCCAATCACTTAGTTTGGTGAGATCTTTTTGAAGTTCTTAACAGTCTGCTTTGGTCTTAACTATCTTGAGCAGTAAGTATCATCTGCAAATTTTGCCACCTCACTGTTTACCCCTTTCTATGAACAGGTTGAATAGGATTGGTCCCAGTACAGATCCTTGGGGGACACCACTAGTTACTTCTTTCCATTCTGAAAATTTACCATTTATTACTACCCTTTGTTTCCTGACTTTTAATCAGTTATCAATCCATGAGAACCTTCCCTCTTATCCCATGACAACTTGCTTTACTTAAGAGCTTTTGGTGAGTGACCTTATCAAAAGCTTTCTGGAAATCTAAGTACACTATATCCACTGGATCTTCCTTGTCCACATGTTTATTGACTCCCTCAAAGAACTCTAGCAGATTAGTAAGGCGTGATTTCCCATGCTGACTTTGCCCCCAACAAATTACATTCTTTTATATATCTGACAACTTTATTCTTTACTATAGTTTCTATGAATTTGCCAGGTACTGATGTTAGATTTACTGGTCTTTAATTGCCAAGGTCACTTCTAGAGCCCTTTTTAAATATTGGCATCACGTTAGCTATCTTCCAGTCTTTAGTTACAGAAGGTGATTTAAAGGATAGGTTACAAACCACAGTTAAAAGTTCCATAATTTCCCATATGAGTTCCTTCAGAACTCTTGGGTGAATGCCATCTGGCCTTGGTGACTTGTTACTATTAAAGTTATCAGTTTGTTCCAAAACTTCCTCTAATGGTACCTCAATCTTGTGTTTACTCATCAAGTATGCAGTATGTAGAGTCATGTCTCAATTTACAAATTGCTGGTGATTACTGAATTCTGTTATGTAACCTCTCGGCCAAACTCCACATCTATCCATTTGACCAGTATGTGGGGAGACAGAAATAAATGTTTCTCATGGTCATCAGGTGATTTGATTCTAGCTTAATTTGTATTTCTAGGCACCATTCAGGCATAGAAAATACTATGGAAATGACTGTTCTCACTGAAGTCAATAGCAACATTTCCATTGAATCCCAAGTTTGGGCCCTGTTTCACTGATACTTTTTATTGCGGGAACATACATATGAAGTCTCATTTTTCCTTTTGTTGGTTTCTGCCTCTTTCTCAAATACCCTGACACCCTCCCCATCCACACCTCCAAAAAAGTGAGAATTTATGCAGGTTTTCTCAAATTGAGTCTTAAAATAGAATTATAGTGGCTGTTGTGTCACAGTGTAAAGCCTCAGGAAATAGTCATGTGTTTGTAGTAGTTGGTGCATAAATCAATGTAACTGGTGAACAGACAAAAGTCCTTTTTCTGTGTGATTTATTTTACCTGTTGTAAATTGCTCATCATTGAGCCGATAAGCCACTGTGATCTCAAAGATCCCAGCCAGGAACCTGTTGTTCATTACTTCTAAACTGCTGTGTTGTTTCCCATAGCCTGACTTTAAGTGGTAAAGTGGTGTGTTGTCTCAGAATTCAGAAGGGTCTTGCTACACATCATTAATATCAGGACACCAATGATTTCAGATCTGCTGGGCAGTGCAGTACAATCCACATGAAACAGCAGGGCTCAAAATGCAGTGTACAGTAATGAGACAATCGAATAGAGCAGCATGCTCAGAACAACTTTTCCAATTGTGAAATCAGCAGCATTATTATCATATATATAGTAGCCCAATGTCTGTGAGTCTGTAAGGCTGTAGCGTTACAGACTCGCCTCTGAGGAGTGCTCTTGCCTCCCGCCATGGCACTCGGCTGAGTTATGCACCGCTCAGCTGGGCTGAGGTGGGGGAGCAAGTAGTGGCAAGTAACCATTTGGGGTCCGCAGTCCCCATGCAGCATCCCTTGGCTGCATGGTGAGTGCGGACCCCAAACAGCCACTTGCTCCCCCACCGCGGCCCGGCTGAGAGGTGCAGAACTCAGCCGAGCACCATGGCAGGAAGGGAAGGGGGGCGAGGTGGTGACATACAAGGCCCTGCACCATGGCCATGTACGTCACTGGGGTAGAGTGAAAAAAAAACGGACACCCTTGATTGGAGGTGGGAGGGGGGGAGGGACCGTCCGGGAGAGGAGCGGGGCTGGCTGGGGTGGGAAAGCAGAACTGGGGGGGGGGGGAGGGTCAGAGTCAGCGTACCTGGCAAGGGGAGAATGGGGGAGAGAGGCCGGTGGGAAGCAAAGCTGGTCAGGGGTGGGGGTTGGAGGCTGCGGGGCTGCCGGCAGGAAGCAAAGCTGGTCGGGGGAGGGAGTCAGGGGCAGCAAGGCTGGCTATGGGAAATCAGGACGAGGAACTGGCTGGCAGGAGGTGGGGAGAGGGAATTGGCTGGCGGGGGAGCCGGACTCATCCGGGCGCATGCTGATCCCAGAGTGCTGCCTGCCCCGCTCATGCATCCCCAACGGATACAGAGGAGAGCAGAGAGAGAGTGAGAGGCAGGAGGGGGAGAAGAGAAAGAAAGAGACGAAGAGAGAGGCAGAAGGCAGAGGAGAGCTGGGGGGGGGGGGGGGAGAAGGCAGAAGGAGGAGGAGAAGAGAGAAAGAGAGAGAGACGGAGCAAGAGACCAGAGGCTCAGGAGAGAAGACAGACGTGGAGGAGAGACCTGAAAATTCCATGTTATGACGGGCTAATTGGCTAGTTACTAATAATATCTGAGGTGGGAAAACAACTTCTAACTGAAATCACAAATAAAGAATAATTAAGTATCAGTAAACCCAGGTGAGGTGAATACGTATTGTTATACTGATTTTGCATATGGAGAAACTGAGGCACATAGCTAGAGAGGTGTCCTAAGCCATGAGGCAAATTATTAATAGAACCAGGAATAGAACTCAAATCCTGATTTCTAGTGCCTTTGTCCAACCACTAGGCTGTGTTGTGACAGCGCTTGGGGTATCTGGAGCAGAAAGTCACTTTGTTATCCCCTGTTTAGGTGTTAGTTCCCTAGCACCATCAGCATTTCAGCCACACACGTATGCTCCTCCATGCTATGTCAGCCCTGTCTTTGCATTACAGGTTAACAAAAGGTGCACTCCAGTTTCCGAGTCCCCCTGAAGCACACATAGGTCTGAGTTTACACTACATTCTCTGAGACTGTATTTTTTAAAATTGTTAAAAAAACTATTTTTGCTGCACCCGGAAAATGCATGGTGCATTCCAGATAAATCAGCAACCTCTTACTTAAGAATTGTTTAGCCTCAATTAGACATAACATAATATAACATAGAGTAACAATGAAGGCAGAGGGTAGAGTGTGGGCATAGCAGGCAGAAGGAGTGTAGCAAAGGTAATTATTTTGGGTATTGCTTTTAGCTACTAAAAAAATCCATGCTTTTACCTATTACAAAAACCTCATGTTAAATGATAAGATTCCTCAAATGAATGCATGTATTCTCCCTGTGAGGTAGCTAGCCAAAATACATGTATAAAGCAATCAAGCCTTGTTAAATAAATACCAGCTAAAAGAATGGACTTGTTGCAAAATATTTCTGTTCACCAGACTATGAGGTTGCTGTTTTGCACTCCTTCTTATGAGAAATTATAGCAAGGATAACACACCTTTGGTAAATGTTTTCTCAGATTAAAAGCTCTTCAGAGCCATCACAATTCATTCTGTTGCAAATTACATAGTTCTAACCTGAAAAAATATGTGTGTGTGTATTACTTTGCCTGCTAAGAATATCAGCAATGAAATTATGCCTATAAAAGTGGATTGATTTAAATGTATGTAAGCTTTAGATGGTTTAGTGGCAATGTGAGTTATAATAATAATGTTCATTTATGACTTGCCTCTGAGGGTTTATGTGCACTTCACAAGCATGTATTGGCTGATTTTAACAATAATTCTGAAAGATATGCCATGGTTAAACTGCGACACAGTGGCTGTGTCTAGACTACAGGGTTTTTTCGAAAAAAGTGGCACTTTTTTGAAAAAACTTCCCCTCTGTCTAGACTGCTGCAGTGTTCTTTTGAAATTAAATCGAAAGAACGCAGCGGTTTTTTCGACCGTGGTAAACCTCATTTTACGAGGAAGAATGTCTTTTTGAAAGTGCTCTTTCGAAAAAAGGTGTTCTTGAATGTAAACAGGGCTTTTTCAAAAAAAGAGCATCCAGAGTTCCTGGATGCTCTCTTTCAAAAAAGCATCTCACTTTTTCAAAAGTAGTGATTGCAGTCTAGACGCTCTCTTTCGAAAGAGGCTTGTAGTCTAGATGAACTCAGTGAGATTAAACCATTGAAATTCACCTGGCAAATCCCTAGGAGTTCTGACTCACAGTTCATGAAATGATCCTCCCTTCTTCTAAGTGTTTTTTAAAGTTATTTTTTAAATGAATGCTGATATTACCTTCTTGGTCATGCTTTTATGAGAAAAATATGCATAACATACCATGCATACAAAAATGGTTGTGACATAGGCAAAATGGACTTGAAAGTTAATGAGCATTTTGCTTATGTCTTGACTGGAGAAGACGAGAGAGTTATGCATTTATATATGGGGAACGCATTCCAGTGTTAACACTTATTAATCCATGCCACAATTAAAGTCAATGGAAATTTAGCTGTAGACTTCTTTGAGACAGGATCAGACCCCCTACTGCTCTTCATAGCAATGCCAAAATCATACACTGTAGTTTAGGGACCAGGTTGTGTAATCTAAGATGACTTGAGACATGCAGAGGGAGAATGCCTTGTACACTGTCCATTTGGATGTTGCAGTGTGTTTTCTGTGGAAGGGGTAGGATTATGGCCCTGCTTCCCCCCCCCCCCCCGCCCCTCCGAGTTGGGAGTATACAGGCTTCTTATGCTCTGCTCACCTTGCCCACCTATGTTCTGCCAGTACAGTCTATCTTATCATGGAGGAATCTAAACAACCATGGGCATAATTTCTGGATTTGGAATTCTGGAAGAGACATCGCTACCTTGAACGTGTTTCAACACCATAGCTGTGTAATAGCCATGTGTTACTTTCATTTTAACTCACTTTGCAGCTTTTTCCTGGTTGTTATTTCTTCAACCTGCAAGCTATAATATATCATCGTCTTCTCTTTGTCTGTGCTCTGCATACCCTAAGGGTCGAATAGTTCCTAATGTTAGACGCTATCATTATCTATACACGACTGTGCTGAAATCACACAACACTAAATAACTCAGAGATTTGTTATCTAAATATGTAGCTTTTATCTAAAATATTTTCATATTTGTGTGCAAGCGAGAAAGAGGTAACATTTTTTCTTTCTCCTTTTTTCTCCCTCCCCAAATGGAGGATGATACTGCTGCTGAATAAATATGGCAAGTCTAGTTTAAACAAGGAGTGAGTGACTGCAGAAGGTTTATTTATTTAAATAGTTTCCCGTTCAGATGAAATCTAAACAGAAAAGCACAAAAGTTATCTCCTAAATCCAAACCAGGGATTTGGCTGGACTTATTAAGTCTGAAAGTTCTGGATTTCAAGCAAACATGACTTATTAAGTCTGAAAGTTCTGGATTTCAAGCATAAAAACTGGTTTTGCATGTGAAATGCACTTGAAATAATTTCCTAGAGTCCTCCTTCCATTTCAAAGTGCTTTACAGCCTCTACCTAGCTGATCCACCTTATTTCTCAGTGAGATGTTTATGTTACTATTATTTTCATTTTACAGATGAAGAAATGAAGGAAGAAAGTTTAGATGACATGCCCAATGCCACAGTGGTAAACACTCACACAGCACAATTAGAATTATGTAGTTCCTGATCAGCATACTGTAGCTCACACTCTAGGGGTGAGTCTAGACTACATCCCTCTGTCGGTATTTAAATATCCCGTGCTTCATTTGCATAATCACGTAATGGCGCTCTTTCAAAAAAGCGCTCTTTCGAAATTGAAACCGCAGTCTAGACACAGTTATTTCTAAAATAGAAGCCTTTTTTGAAAGATTCTGTACTCCTCAAAAATGAGTACAGGATCTTTTGAAAAAGCACCCTGTTGTCAAAAAAACCGCATCAAAACTAAGGTTCAGTTTTGAAATGGCACTTGTTCAAAACAGCGCCATGACGTGATTATGCAAATGAAGCATGGGATATTTAAATCCCTGCTTCATTTGTACTTTCAAAACATCTAATTTACATCCCTCTGCTGACAGAGGGGTGTAGTTTAGATGTAGCCTCCATCTACCAGTCTATGCCTCTCTTCCTAATGTCTTCCAGACACCTGCTGGTGATCAGCTGAATATGAAGATTGATGGTAGTATGTGACTGTGGAATGCCACCTAAATTCACCCTTCACTTCACCTATATTCAGCCTTCTTAATGGGGTACATATAGAGTAAAATATGGTTATGTGACATACTTGAACAGGAGCCAGGCCAGGTGACAGACTTCATTGGAACCCGGGCAACGGGGGAGAGGGGAGGGTTAGTCTCTCCCTCCCAACCCTCACTGCCACCTGGATCATGTCACATGGGCTCCGGTGGTGATTTAAAGGGCCGGGATCTCCGACTGTTGCTGCTGCTGCCATGGTAACAACAGCCCAAAGCCCCGGATCCTTTTAAATCACTGGACCCTGAGGCAATTGCCCACTTTATCCCTGCCCTCCCACATCAAGGGCCCTGACAGCAACTTTGTTCTTCACTGAAATATAAGTGCCTCAGACAAGAGGTGTTCCTGCCAACTTTAGAAATGTCTGGAGCAGGGAACCAAGCCATGATTCATGAATAAGGGGACACCTCGTAATGGATCTTCTCACAACCTCCAAATCTATTACTAAATGAAATAGAAAAATAAATAAGGAAGCAGTAAATACTCACATACATATTTACTCTTTGGAAGGCTTTTGGTTCATGTAGTTAAAATAACATAACAAACCTTAATTAATCTATCAAGCAAGATTTATCAAAAGTCCTAGGGTCGCAAGGGACACAAGAAATGTATGTTGACGGTGCACTTAATAATTCAAAGTTATTTCTAACTTTTCTTGAAATTCACAACTAGGTGTAATAATAGAAACATTTTTGGGGGCACAGAGATGTGTGGGGGAGAACCTGCCACTGACAGAATAACCTGCAAGATCCCCAAAATTTTAAAAAATGATTTCTCTAACATATGCAAACTGATTAGTAGAAAACCTTACACAGATGGAACCACATCTTCTGGGTGTGGATGCATTTTTGTATACCACAAAAATACATTTTAGGGAAAAACAGGAAAACAAAATAAGAACAGGCCTGAGATTTGCTCATCTCCCAAACCAATCTTTCCTTAGCTTCCAGAAGTATCTCCCACACTCACATATAGACATCAGCTTGCTTCCTTACAGTGGTAAAAGCTGAGTAGCCTTCTTTTGGAGGCTGACTCAAATTGAACCAAATTAGATCTGCAGAGGATAATTTAGCAATACAGAGAAGCAGTACAGAATAGGTCAGGGAGTAAAGAATATTGTCTCCAGTTAAAATGACCAAGACTTGTGTAGGTACAATTGTGAAAAGTGCCATGGAAGTAGTAGTGACCACTTGTTTTCTCAAAGATGGTATGAGGTGTTGTGTTATTGGAGATAACTTGATACTAGGCATTGCCTCATTAATGATTTCGGGTGGGGGGTTGGGTTTGACACCTAGGGTACGTCTACACTACATGCCTCTGTCAGCAGAGGCATGTAGATTTGTTTGTTCAGCAAAGGTAAATGAAGCCGCGATTTAAATGATCGCGGCTTCATTTACATTTACATGGCTGCCGCGCTGAGCCGACAAACAGCTGATCAGCTGTTTGTCGGCTCGCCGCTAGTCTGGACGTTCCCCCTGTCAATATCAAAGCCCTTTGTCGGCAGCCCCGGTAAACCTCATTCCACGAGGAATAACGGGGCTGCCGACAAAGGGCTTTGATGTCGACAGGGGGAACGTCCAGACTAGCGGCGAGCCGACAAACAGCTGATCAGCTGTTTGTCGGCTCAGTGCGGCAGCCATGTAAATGTAAATGAAGCCGCGATCATTTAAATCGCGGCTTCATTTACCTTTGCTGATCTGTCTAATCTACATGCCTCTGTCGGCAGAGGCATGTAGTCTAGATACAGCCCTATTAACCTACAGTTTAGGTCCCTGAAAGAGATGCTATTATTTGTTTGTTCCTTTATACCTCAAGTATGAACAATGTAGAGATGGGTAATTCTCTGCACTTGGAATATGGAAAAGAATGATTGTTACATGAGCTTAGCTGTGACATATCGACTTATGTTGATAATAGTAGGATACATGAAACCATATGGAAAGAACAATCCAGAGATCTATGTAATTCCAGCCTCTGTATTGCTTACCGGCCAGAATTGAGACCATTATTCGTGGTACCAGCATTTCAGGTTACTGTAATCAAAACAGGACCATAGGCCTGAATTTGGACTTAAAGCGGAGATGGTTTTAGTACAGGCAGTCCCCGGGTTACTTACAATATAGGGACTGTAGGTTTGTTCTTAAATTGAATTTGTATGTAAGTCCGAACTGGCGTCCAGATTCAGCCGCTGTTGAAACTGACCAGCGGCTGACTACAGGAAGCCCGAGGCAGAGTTGCTCTGCCCTGGGCTTCCTGGGATCAGCCGCTGATCAGTTTCAACAGTGGCTGAATTTGGGCGCCTGGGACAGAGCAGCTGGGGCGCTGCCGGGTAGGTCCCCACAGCGCCGCACCTCACCGCAACTCTGCCTTGGGCTTCCTGTAGTCAGCCACTGGTCAGTTTCAGCAGCGGCTGACTTGGGGACGCCTGGGGCAGAGCAGCTGGGGTGCTGCCGGGTTGGTCCAGTAGCGCCGAGGAGCGGCGCTCCGGACCAACCCGGCAGCGTCCCAACTGCTCTACCCCAGGCGTCATCAGCGAGAAAAGCCTGGTCTGCTGGGGGGGCGCACTAGCTGTGCCCCCTCCTGAGCTGACCAGGGAGACGCAGGTGGCGGGACCGCCGAGACGCGCCGCGATCCCGCCCACATCCCCCGTGGCTTTGCTCCGCCTCTCCCTGGTCTGCTGGGGGGACTCCCCCCAGCAGACCAGGGAGAGGCGGAGCAAAGCCACGGAGCACGCAGGCGGCGGGACAGCCCAGATGCGCCGCGGCTGTCCCGCTGCCAGCGTCCTCTGAGGCTTTGCTCCCCATCTCCCTGGTGTGCTGGGGGGAGCCCCCCCCCCAGCAGACCAGGGAGACGCGGAGCAAAGCCGCGGAGCACGCGGGCAGCGGGACAGCGCAGACCAGGGCTTTGCTCTGCTAGACCAGGGCTTTGCTCCGCCCAGACGCGGCTTTGCTCCGCGTGTCCCTGGTTTGCTGGGGGGGGCTTCCCCCCAGCAGACTAGGGAGACGTGGAGCAGCTTTTCTTGCCCCGGAGTACGCGAGAAAAGCCCCGTTCGTAAATGTGGATCGGATCTGCGTAACTCGGGGACTGCCTGTATTGGCTTATTATAGTGCCTCATCTTTGGTCTCCTATATAGCCACCTATCTCTTCCCTTTTTTTTCACATAACATGCAGCAATCGAGATTGTTTTCCTCAGCTATTGCATTTATCATGTCACTCCTCTTTCAATCCCTCTACTAGTTCCCATTTTAATTTGCATCAGAGTCAAGCTTTTTGTCCACACCTTCCCTTGCTTCCATGCTACTTAATACCTGTTATCACTTAATTTGTTTGTGCCTCACCCACTCTGCTGCTAGAATGAATAAAAACAAAGGTCCTCAGTTCCTGATTTACTGTCATCTAATTCTAAATTGATTAAAGATGTTGGAATGGAATGGTAACTGTGACAACATGAGTTTTCTATTTTGTGAATATAGCAGACTGCTGAGGGAGAGACCACTGTGCTATAAGATTTGTGAGCAGTGATGCAGTTGAAACTAGAGGGCAGGATAGAAATGCAGGTGAAACTAGTAATATCAATAAAGTTAGGGATTAAACTGCAGCATGAGTAGTAACACTAGTCCTAGATATATGGAGATTGGCTGACTCTCCAGATAATTTGCTCTTTGAGAAAAAAGGAGTATACTGAAAGAAATTCTTCTGTACCACTGCTATGGAGTTGGTTCTTGCATTTTTCCAGCGGTCATAATGAATATCTCAACACTTCAGATGCACTTTGTCAGTGTGTTTTTATTAGCCCTGCAGTTAATGCAACTCTGCATCAAAGTGACCGTGGGGGGGGGGAATAAAAGGAGGAAGTAAAGGCATACAGTACAGCTTTTTACATCTATAAACTATAAGCTCAGGCGTGCATTCTTAAACACTATCATGTTTTTAGCACTCACGCTGTTTTGAATATTTTGGAGCAATTAATCATTTTCTGTTCCAATACAGGCACACAGTCTAGACTCTGTGAATAGGGTCGTTGTATGTAACAGGAAATAAATTATTAACCTCTTAGTGCTACCATGAGACATGGTAAGAACAGCTGCCATATGAAATGCACAAAGAGAAAGTGATGGGCTACCAATATTCTGAGAAGGATCTCCTGTGAATAGGTTCCCCCTTAGCTTGTGTTAACTGGTATTGGGGACAAGGAGATGGAAGAATAAGTATGGAAAAGGACTAGCGTATGTGTGTGTGTGTGTGTGTGTGTGTGTGTTTGTATTCTCCCTTTAAACACACAAACATTGCCATCACCATAGTAGCCACGAGGGAAGACTTTTTAGGAAATGTTATCCTTTTTTGTTCTTGGAAATTCAGATACTATGTTACAATTATCATTGTATTAAAAACAAACCAGGAAGGATATATGGATGCATACCTACAGTATATAGAGAGATGGAAAATTGTATGAAGTACAATGAAACTGTAGCAAAATCTGCTTTGATTGTAAGCTGCTTTGGATAGAGATTGTGCGTTCCTATGTGTGTGGACAGTGCCCACCTCATTACAGGTGCTTCCATAATAACAATAAAATTAGAAACATTAATAATGTTGAACAGCCTTGGTTTTAGATAGGGCTGGTAAGTTGAAAAAGTGGCTGTACAGACTCTGAGGATGTTCATTCCAAGATGAAATCTTTTAGAAATACCTGAACCTTGTATTCCTAAGGCTAAGGATTATCTTCTCAGAAGTATTTTATGAGCACTGAGGATGGGTAAGTGATCTCTGGCAGGGATAGGTTAACAGAAGCATCTGGATGTGCAGAGCTGAACTTCAAATAACCCTAATCTTCCCATCCGTATCCTTGGTGAATTTTAATAAGAGGATACTAAGAGCCCTTTCCAGCATGTCACAGAAATGGGCAGCAAGTATCTGCAGTACAATCTTATAGTAGGTTATATCTCTAATGAATAGACTAAAATGGGATGCAGACAAGACACATCTGTATCTGTTCCATTAAGTTGTGACTGCCTTTGGGAATGACACATTTTTAATAAGGCTCTGACTTTCCTAGAGCTTAAAACCAGCAACGTTTGGTTCAAGCTCTTTGTCATCAATAGCAGGAAGAAACAGAAAAAATTAGTGATAGTCTATCTGTAAAAGAAAATAAGGTCAGACAGGAACATAAATTAAGCAGAAGACAAGCACAATGGCAGCAGTATTTCAAAACTCCTTTATTCAGCAAGAATAATAAAATTCTGATGACTCATCATATCTATTCTTGGTACTTAATTTGCCCACCATCTTTTTAGTAATTCTCTCAGTAACTAAATGAATGAGAGTTGATTCTGGGTAAAGTAGAAATGCTGTTTACTTTTCATGGAGAACTAGTTGGAAAATGCTATGTGCAATCCATGAAATAGTTCAAATGGAAACAGACAGAAAGTTAGTTCTTCGTTTTTTCCACACATCTCTTCCATGAAAAGGGCCATTTTCCGTTGGAAAAAAATATTGATGAAAAACATTGTGATCAGCTTTACTGCCATGCAGTGCCACCTACTTTATTACATAACACCACATTAAACCCCTCTGTTGCCAAAGCACTTCACAGACATTAATAACATAGGTCTCAAAATAAATAAACCTCTATGCCAAACCTCAGCTCTGGATCTTTACCACAGTCACATTCCACTTAAGTTAATACAGGTTGAATCTTTGTGGTCCGGACTCTTTGGTCTGGCTGCTGGACTATGGGGCACTGGAGTCTTCACCTGGCAGGGCAGGAAATCTGGTGGGGTCACCAGAGCCCATGGAACCTGCAGCTGACAGGGCTAAAGAGCTGAGAGGGCTACTGGACCTCCTGGGGCTCAATGGGCAGCAAAGCTGGCTGCCACAGCCAGGGAACTGGGAGCAGTAGTGCCAGGAGGCTGCAGAGAGGAACCTAATGGAGAGGCTGTCACCTCCCCTCTCCCTGACCTCCTCTGGTCCGGCAAACTTCCTTGTCTGGGACCAGTCAGGTCCTGAGTGTGCCCAAATCAGGGAGGTCCAACCCGTACTCACACTGAGCTTTCCAGGTTAACACGCTCAGTGACAGGTTAACAAAGGAAAAGATTTCAGCCACGAGGGCCCTCTGTTGAAAACATCCCATCTTCACCCTCACCACCACACTCCTCCTCCACATGTTCAGGCTTAGAACATGTTCAGTCAGGGTGCTTGTGCTAACAGTCACACCAGTGGCCAGGGAGACGAAACTGAGGCCTTGCAAAGCTTTTCTCTTTCAAATATAACAGCATGAATGGCACCTCAAACTGGAAAAAAGACAAGTTTAGCTTTTGTGGCCTAATCCATCTTCAAATCCATTGACATCAGTGGTGCAAGATAATAGCTATGGAGAACAGATTTTATATGTCCTGTATGGCTGACTCTATTAAGTAAGAGGGCAGCGTTATTCAGCATGAGCTGTAGCTTCTGATTCATCTTTGCATGGAAGGAATTGCAGTAATCCAGTCAATTTGTTTTTTCAACTCTCTTTGACTTTTGTATCTACAAACAAGGCCTCTTTTGTCCGCAGGTTGCCTGACAGCTTTGTGGAGCATTTTTTGTAAGTGAATGAACTTCAAGGCAGATAGCTCTGTCATATTTCCTTTATGAAGCGATTGGCAAGTGTTGGTGTAGTAAGGAGGAAAGGAGAGAGAAAACAAGAGAGTATAATGAACAGATAGGATGTTCCCAGAAGTAGGAAAGCAATGTGGAATATGTCTGACTTCTGATCTGGGTGTGGCTTTTTTTCTGCCCCTTTAACTCAACAACAATGTCATACTTGGCAAGAAAAGGGTTTCCTGATCTAGCATATGGAAATTAAAATGTCTTGAGTGCTGACTGAAAAGCCTCTGTGTACATTCAGGATACCAGCTGAGGTTCCTTTGGTTTTCAAAGCTTCAGGAAATGTGGTAAGGACCTTCTGTATCTCTTTTGAAAAGAAATGAAAGGAGAGCTCTATTACTATGTACAGGCACACTCCAACATACACAGCTTAAATCTCTATCAGAGCAGCTTGAGCACTGCAGAGTTGTTGACCCTGTACACCAGACAGTGAGAAACGAAGGGGGTGGGGGGGACGGACACAAAGAGAGGTTGGGTGAGTCAGAGGCTTCAACATGAAATGGCTAACTAGTTTAGCTGAGGTAAATTGAAGCAAAATTGACATGTCTTCACTGCACTTCACTCTTGCCACAGTTGTTCTTTTGGGACCAAAGATGATAAATACAGCCAGTCCCCCGGTTACGTACAAGATAGGGACTGTAGGTTTGTTCTTAAGTTGAATCTGTATGTAAGTCGGAACTGGCGTCCAGATTCAGCCGCTGCTGAAACTGACCGCCAGTTCTGACTTATGTACAGATTCAACTTAAGAACCCCAAGTCAGCTGCTGCTGAAACTGATCAGCAGCTGATTCCAGGAAGCCTGGGGCAGAGCAACTGTGCCTTGGGCTTCCTGTTGTCAGCGCTGGTCAGTTTCAGCAATGGCTGACTTGGGGACGTCTGGGGCAGAGCAGCTGGGGTGCTGCTGGGTTGCTCCAGTAGCACCGCTCCTCGGCGCTACAGAACCAACCCAGCAGCACCCCAGCTGCTCTGCCCCAGGAGTCCTGATTCAGCCGCTGCTGAAACTGACCAGCAGCGGCTGAATCAGGATACCTGGGGCAGAGCAGTTGGGGTGCTGCTGGGTTGGTCCAGTAGTGCCCAGAGCGGCGCTGCGGGACCAACCGGCAGCGCCCCAGCTGCTCTGCCCCAGGGTCCACAACAAAAGCCTGGTATGCTGGGGGGGTGCACACTAGCTGCGCCCCCCCCCCCCCCAGCAGACCAGGGACACAGGGAGCAAAGCAGCAGTGGGGGGGGTGCCTCGCCTCTGAGGCTTTGCTCTGGCACCGGACCGCTTTGCTCCCGGTGCCTCTGGTTTGCTGAAGACAGTCCCCAGCAGACCAGGGGCACCGGGAGCAGCTTTTCTTGCCCCGGAGCTCGAGGTGGCTGACCGCTGCCTGTGTGCTCCGGGGCGAGAAAGCCCCGTTCGTAAGTGCGGATCCGACGTAAGTCGGGGACTGCCTGTATTATGGTCAAAATAACAATTAATGAATTGGATGGCTCATTCCAGAGACTCTCATGCACTGCTGTGTTGTAATATTGTCACTCTGAGGTATACAAACCAGGGTGATGCTCTTGAATAAAGTGTGTGAGGGTTCTCCCCATCTTGATAAAACTGCTCATAAGACTTGCACAGTAAGGCTGTGTCTACAGTACATGCCTCTGTCGGCAGAGGCATGTAGATTAGGGTTGTAGGCAAAGGTAAATGAAGCCGCGATTTAAATGATCGCGGCTTCATTTACATTTACATGGCTGCCGCGCTGAACCGACAAACAGCTGATCAGCTGTTTGTCGGCTCGCCGCTAGTCTGGACGTTCCCCCTGTCGACATCAAAGCCCTTTGTCGGCAGCCCCGTTATTCCTCGTGGAATGAGGTTTACCGGGGCTGCCGACAAAGGGCTTTGATGTCGACAGGGGGAATGTCCAGACTAGCGGCGAGCCAACAAACAGCTGATCAGCTGTTTGTCGGTTCAGCGCGGCAGCCATGTAAATGTAAATGAAGCCGCGATCATTTAAATCGCGGCTTCATTTACCTTTGCTGAATAAACAAATCTACATGCCTCTGCCGACAGAGGCATATAGTGTAGACGTACCCTAAGAAAGTAACAATAACTTTTCACCTCTCTCAACCTTTTTATACTGTTGTAATTCCACATTCTTCAGTGGAATTGCTGGAGATTTACACTGGTGTAAGCGTGAGAAGAATCTAGCCTACTAATTGAACCATGGTCCAAGTTGCTAAACCCTAGCTAGACCGCCTGGCTGAAGGGTGTGGGTGGTCTTACATAATTCTGACTGAAGGAATCTGGATACTGGAATCTTTGGCAAGACATTGAATAACTCTGCTCCTGCAGTCAGGGAAAAAATTAATTTCCCTCTACTTTCTTAGAGAAGCCTGGGGTCTATACTGTGGGATGTAGCATGATTCCACTATAACAATATATTGGTAAATCGAACATTTATGTTAGGTTTTATGATAGTGCCTATTCCTCGTATTCTAAATCTGCAATAAAAATACACTTAAGCTTACTAGATAGCTTGAGCTGGTGAATGTGCCTCAGAGCCATTCCATCAGACATTGCTACACATACAAGAAAGGGTATTTGTTTCTAATATTGTTTTTATCAAACCTCAGAAAACACATCTCTTTTGCAAAATTGGCTGTGATCTAGATCCCTGTAATCCACCTCTCCTCATTCTTTATTTTTCAAAGCAGCAAGTCACTGGGAGCAGCTAGATTGCTGAGCTATTTGCTTGTTTTTGCTGTAAATTATTTAAAATCAACTTTCAAGATTACCAAACTATGCCTTCCTACTAAATTGTGAGATACATTACTTCCAATGGCACGTGTCAATGCACTGTTCAAAAAGGCTAGCTAGGGAATCTCTGTTCCTCTGCATTATCTGGTGCATCTTTCTATACAACTTATTGGTCATTTCACAGAGAATTCTTGAATGTTCTGCCCCTAATATCAATATTGTGTTACCAGAGGTAACTGTTTCTGGTTTCTCGTTCTCTACTGAGTTATGCAATCATTGATACTTTGAGCTGTTACTGATATCTTCACACAATGCTACCATTCTGATCTAGTAATGTTTTCCATCCATTTTACAATTATCTTGCATAGATCTAAGTGATTATACAATGTGCAAGGCAGTGGAGAATCAGTGGTCACTGAAGCGAGGTCATTTTTTATAGCTCGTTGGCAGGACATTTATTCTTCATTCCAAGCACAAAAACTAATTTTCTTTCATGTAGATTATACACTTAAGACGTGGCTCTTGCCAGACAAATTCTTCCTTTTTTTTTCTCTATATTGACAGTGAACTTTTGTCCCAAATGACAGTATTAATGAGTTCACTTATGATTTCCTGAATTTCAGCCACTGTTTTGTTCTCACTCTCTTTTTAAATAAAGAGTCGCTTAAAGTGTAGCCAGAGATTTATGGACTGAAAGGATGAGTTTATTCTGTGACTTTCAATTCATATAACTCCATTATTTTGCTATGAAAATTCAATTTTTCATTCAACAAAAATCATAGAAAAGCATGATTGTTTAGGCTTTTGCATAATGCTCTTCTGTTGTTTGAATATTGTTGACTGCAGCGCTTTGTTTACCTTTTTGTATGTTCTAATGGTAATTTTGGCTTCTTCTGACTTACGTAAATATGCTGGTAATGAAGTTCTTCAGGAATCATGTATCACATATCACCTAAATGCATTTGATATTGAAAATGAGTTATCAACATGCATTTGGCAAAACAAAAAACCTCTCTTGAATTATATATTCAACTATTCTTTATCTTGTCTGTGCAAAGAGACCCAAACTAAATTCATATTCAGAATGAATTTAGCCCCAGAAAAAAAATCAATAATATAAATAGCATACTGTCCCAGGAATATTGTATACATGGTAAAGAAACAAACAAAGAAACAAAAAGTTGGATAATCATGCCCAATGGTCATGTCATTCTGTTGAAAAATCTGGAAGAAGATCAAGAAAAGTTAAGATGATTGCTTTTCTGTACTTCTGAAGCCTGTGGTCTTTCATCTGAGACATTTCAAGTGAACCCCCCAACAAGATACTAAAAGCATTGTTTAGACATTTCATATTCTAGTACTGCATATCATAAATAGGAAAAAGTATAAAAAAAGACATGTTTTCTTTTAGCCAAAATTTGTTTGTGAAACTGAAATTATGTGCAGGCTTGGAGACATTTCACAGAAATGATCATTGGGGCAATATTCCAGATTCCACTTATGGTTTTGAAACCTAGGAAGTGCCTAAAAATGAAATATATCAATAGTAAATTGTTTGCGTGCTCAGAGTTGCCCAAAAAGCAATTGGAGTCATTCTCCTTTGTGTTTATGCTACTAAAATAGATACTTCAAGAACAAAATGATTTCAATCCACTTCCTAAGCAGACAAAAGTTCACATGAAAAAAGTCAGATTAGATACTACCTGGCAGCACCTTTGTTAGTGTAGACCAAGGATTAAATAAAACTGAAGGGAGTATTACAGGCTGTCACTTTGTAAAGGGCCTAGTCAGACAATGTTGCCAAAGCTGCAGTTACAGATGAGCCTCTGGCTCATATAGAACTATGAGCCATGAGGGACAAGTTGAAATAACCGTGGGCTGTCATCACAAGACATAATATTAAATTAAAGAATTATCTTTAATTCCTGAAGGCTCCAGGACAATCCTGGAGTGCTGGCAATCTCAGTGGACTTGACGTTAGAGGGCCCCTGTTCCCTCGAGTGTCTATTATTGATGGGACCCAAGAGGAATAGGGAACTGATGAAAACACTCAGGAACCAACTCCCTTACATGGACAGGGTTAAATAAAGTTCCATTTGTTCTACTTAGCCTAAGTTCAGCTTCACTCTTTGACATTGAAATGTGGTAATAGTGTCTAAAGCCGCCCAGAAGCCTGGATTTTGCAGTCCCAACACACAAAATGGACCCAGTGGAATGATAAACTTGAACATGCAGAGCTGGCCATCTGGGAGGACAACAACAGCTGGAAAGTGAACAAGGAATAGTGCCCTGTACCACTCTGAAGCTTTCCACTTCAAGCCTCAGAGCTGTTCTAGGAGCCCTGGAAAACCATTGCTCCCTAAAGCAGAATGAAATTGTGAAGCAACAGAGGTTTTTCACTGGGCATCAGTCTGAAGGGAAAGGAATAGACTCCTGTGTTACTGTCTTGCATGCACTGGCAGCTACATGCAATTTTTGAAACTTGACAGACTCCTTGATATGGAGCAGGATAGTCTGTAGCACTTGGGATCACCATATGCCGGATATGCTGCTCAGGGAAGTTGATCTCCTATTACGTAGACTGGGGATCTCAATTGGAAGCCTCAAAAGAAAGGAAGAAAGCCCAGAAGGCACAGTTCCCCAGAAGGAACCATGAAGTGACACTGCAGCAAAGGAGTGCACATGGGTACAGTTCTATATCTATAAGGAGGTGCATTTACTATGGAAGAACTGATGGGACCTGCATTTGGACAGAAATGCAATGACTGTGGGAAGAGGAGCCATTTTACAATATGTGCAAGAGCAGAGGAAGGTCCCAGAAAAGATTCAGTCAAACTTTAACAAGAGAGGGATGACACATTAGACAACAGTGGTAACATGGAGAACACAGCCATAAAAATCATGTAGCTGATCATGTGTAGGGTCAGAATTTCAAGCTGCAGTTCAAGGAGCTAAAGGGAGTCCTAGGGGCAATGGAGACTATTTTAGAACATTGAGAGATAGACCAGCTGATGAGGGGGCACCAGGGATCACTACCGGAGGGCCTGGCAATTAAAAAGGGCTGGAGCCCTTGACTCTTTAAATTGTCACTGGAGCCCAGTGTGGTGTGCTCCGGGTGGCTCTGAGGGCTGGCATGAGGGTGGAGGAATGTGGCACAGTATAGTCCAAGTGGTGCTGAGGTCCGGCTGCCCCAGCCCCACTCCTTCCACTGGAGGTTCCAAACCTTCCAGTAGTGAGGAGCTGCCCCACCACCACCTGCCCCAGGGGGTTGACAAATCTCTTGGTCCCTTTATATGGAGGTATTTTCAAAGATCAATCGTGCCAAAGTAGTGACTAGAAGTAGACACATATTGGACCCAGAGTGGGCCCTTCAGGGAAAATTCTGGAGGCAGTATGTAGTCTGGTATGCAAGAAGTTTGAAAGTTTGCTGAACAGAGGGTAGCAGAGCACCTGTGGAGCCCTCTGCAGCCTGGGTAAGCTGCATAGTGGTGGTCAAAAAGCCATTAGGAAAATTACACATCTAGATAGGCCTAAAACCACAGAACCAGGCATTGAAAAGATGCCACTATCCACTTCCCATATGTTTTTACAAGTTGCCAAACTTTCCAAAACCAGAATCTTTACAGTGTGTGATTTGAGGAATTGATTTTGGCACATGATAAAGAGTACAGCATCCTCACCCCAGAGCTGGAAGGGCTGCCTGGAGAGAAAATAACTGTGATTACATCCTTATTGTTTGCATAGGGGCTAATGACACAGAAGCAGAACGAGACCATGACAGAAAACTACATGCTTTGCCACAGCGATGCAGGGACAAGAACATAAAATTTAACACAGAAAAAATGCACTCAGTATGAGGCGACATACATAGGACTCACAGCAGAGAGAGACTGATCCAGGTAGTCAAACATATGCCAGCTCCAGAGGTGTGAAAGAGGTACAGTGCTTCACAGGAACTATCAGTAATCATCTGTCCACAACTGACTACAATAACAGAATCAGAAGTGAAAGTAAACGGGTGAGTCCAGGTGCACAGCTCCAGCAAGAACTAGCTAAGTTACAGCAAAAGCCAGGAGGAAGCTATTTAAAGAGCTGGGAGGGACCTGGCTTGAAATAGGACAGTACCTGTAAGAAATTTTAAATTACTTTTACCACTGAACAGAACTCATCTCTCAGCTCACAAGGTGGATTGCTGAATAAGGCTGCAGAGGCCCCAAAAGTGGGCATCTGACATACCAAGATAAATGATAATGGATGCCCCTTTCCTGAAGTATTGCGAGCCAGGACTGCCACTGCCATCCCAGTGTGCTTCAAAGGAGAAATGGTTGGAAGTGGTTCTTTTGCAGGAGCAACTGGTCTTTTCTCTCAAATGAGCCCTGTGAGAGACTGACAAAGATATGCCCAATAAAAAATAAAAAGAACTTTTGGTTCTGGTATTTAGAGTAGAGTTCTTCCATCAAAACATCTATGGACACTCAGTAATAGTGTAATCAGACAAGAAATTCCAGGGACCATTATGACAAAACCCCTTCTTAGTGCACCAACATAGTTGCACCTCATGTTGACATGCCTCCAGTGGTACCAGTGAGAGATCAGATATTTTCCAGGACACTAAGGATGCGTCTACACAGCAGGGTTTAACTCAAAATAAGGTACTCAAATTGAGCTACATCAATAACGTAGCTTATTTCAAAATTGGGAGCATCTACACAGTGTTTATATTGAAATAGAACACTTTTCCCTCGAGTTCCCTTATTCCTCGTGCCATGAGGATTACAGGAGTCAGAGTACGAAGTCCTTCAAGTTGACAGTATTTTGACATTATTTCAAAATAATCATCTGCTGTGTAGGCATACCCTAACTGGTGTTAGTTAATACCCTGAGCAGGACATATATACCTAGTATCATCAGGTTGGGAGAAGGGAATGAGAACATTGATTCCATTAACGTGCAGCACTATCTCCCAGTTTCAGTAGCAAAACAAATAGAAATTAGAGGCTTCAGAGAAAGATACTTAGCTACAGTCAATCAAAAAAGCTATTCTAACATGGTATCCAAAAGACAAAGACCAGCTGCTGGTAGCAACAGAACCATATTTTCAAATGGAAGATGAGCTGAGTGTACAAGATGGAATCATCTTTTGAGGAGAGACAGCTGTTGTCCCTATCGTAGTTCATTACAATATAAGGCAAAAAATACACACCTTACACCTGGGCACTGACTGCTGGCTTACACAGGCTTGAGAGTGGGTATAGTGACTGGGAAGGAATACAAAATTCCTCTCCTTCACAGATGTGTGTGACACTTGCAGATATTCTGACAACCATCAGCAGAAAGAGATGGTGCTATCACATGAAGTGATGAGTGAATCACATGCTAGATATGAGTCAACAGTGTAACACTGATGCAAAAAAAAAAGCAGACATCCTGGGATGTATTAGGAGTGTAGTAAGTCAGACACAAGAAGTAATTTTTCTTCTCTACTGTGCTCTGATTAGGCCTCAGCTGAAATATTGGGTCCAGTTCTGGTGGAAATATTGGGTGCCACATTTCAGGAAAGATTGGACAAATTAGAGAAGGTCCAGAGGAGAGCAACAGAAAAGATTAAAGGTCTATGTCTTTAGAGGAAAAATTGAAAAAATCGGTTTAGCTTAGTCTGGAGAATGGAAGACTATGAGCAGGGACATCATACAGTTTAAGTAAATAAATATAAGGAGGAGGAAGAAAAATTATTCTCCTTAACCTCTGATGATAGGACAAGAAGCAATGGGCTTTAATTGCAGTAAGGGTCATTTAGGTCTTCTCAGGCAGGGGAACATATACTCCATGGGGGTACACAGAGGTCTTCCAGGGGGATACATCAAAATATTAGCCTGGTTTTACAACAGGCTACATAAAAAAGCAGTAGCAACATCACTAAAAAGTAAAATTTCATACAGACAAAATGAGAAATTAAACAGTTTTTCAATAATAGTGTGCTGTGGTGCTTTTGTACTTTTATATCTGATTTTGTAAGCAAGTAGTTTTAAGTGAGGTGAAACTTGGGGGTAACAAAAGACAATTCTGGCTCCTGAAAGAGGTATAATAGTCTTGAAAGGTTGAGACCACTAGTTTAGGATAAATATTATGCAAAATTTCCTGTTTAGATAATACTTACTCTTGCCTTGAGTGCAGGGGACTGGATGAGAAGACTTCTTGTGATCTCTTCCAATCAATGATTTTATGATTCTAAGAGCTACACACCTATCCATGGCAAAAGGTGGAAGGGGACTCATTTAGGAGAGGAGAGGAAAAGCAGTACTTGATTACAATGTGCTATTATTTAAACTTTGGTGAGGTCAATACCCTGCCTGATAAAAGAAGCATGCCTGTGTTTAATAAACTGAGGCCCACTTTGAGAGGTATGGTACTCTGGACATCGTAGGTAGCAATAGCAGACCCCAATTTGCTTTAGAAGAATTGAAAGAATTTGCATGCACATGGGAATTTGACCACCACACCATCTTCACAGCATATTCCCAGATTAATGGGAAAGTGGAATCAGCTGTGAAAATAGCTAAGGGTATGTCTACACTACAAAGTTAATTAGAACTAACAGACGTTAGTTCGAATTAACTTTGATAGGCGTTACACATACAAACTGCTAGTTCGAACTTAATTTGAACTAGCGGAGCGCTTAATTCGAATTAGGTAAACCTCATTCTACGAGGACTAATGCCTAGTTTGAATAAGCAGTTCGACTTAAGGGCTGTGTGGTCACTGAATTCGAACTAGTGGGAGGCTAGCCCTCCCAGCTTTCCCTGGTGGCCACTCTGGGCACCACCAGGGAAACTCGTCTGCCCCCTCCCGGCCCCGGAGCCCTTAAAGGGGCACGGGCTGGCTACGGTGCCCGTGCCAGGTGCAAGACTGCCAGCACCCAGCCAGCAGACCCTGCACCTGGCACGGCATGAACCAGCCACCCGCTGCCACCCAGCCCTCCGCCTCTTCCTGGGACCAGGCTGGCGGCTCCTGGGAGCCTGCCCGGGTCCGCAAGAGGCAGGCACCCACCTGGTCTAGTGCGGTGATCGTGGACCTCATCCACGACATCTGCACTAGGCACAGGAAAGTGGCCGTCTAGGGCAGGAGAGCTGCCAGCCTGGCCACCCAGGAGCAGGTTTGCATGAAAATCAGGGTGGTCCAGTGAGACCCCGACCCTGAGCCCTGAGCTTAGAATGGCCATACTGGGGCAGACCAAAGGTTCATCTAGCCCAGTAGCCTGTCTGCCGAGAGTGGACAACACTAGGGACCCTGGAGGGGATGGACCGAAACAATGACCAAACCATTTGTCTCGTGCCATCCATCTCCAGCCTTCCACAAACAGAGGCCAGGGACACCATTTCTACCCCCTGGCTAATACCACTCCATGGACCCAACCTCCATGACTTTATCTCACTTCTCTTTAAACTCTGTTCTAGTTCTAGCCTTCACAGGCTCCTGCAGCAAGGAGTTTCACAAGTTGATTATTTGGTTTGTGAAGAAGAACTTTCTGTTATTAGTTTGAAGCCTGCTACCCATTCATTTTATTTGGTGTCCTCTAGTCCTTCTATTATGGGAACTAATGAAGAACTTTTCTTTATGCACCCTCTCCACACCACTCATGCTTTTATAGACCTCTATCATATCCCCCCTCCGTCTCCTCTTTTCTAAGCTGAGAAGTCCCAGTCTCTTTAGCCTCTCTTCATATGTGACCTGTTCCAAACCCCGATCATTTTAGTTGCCCTCCCCTCTCCTACCCTCTCTCTTCCCCTCTCCCACCTCCTTTTCCCAGTCTCCCCGAGTTTTGTTCAATAAAGAGAGTTTCTATTTTTGAACACACGTGTCCTTTATTTTGTAGATCAGTAAGGGGGGCTAGGAAGGGGTAAGTGGAAGGAGGTGAGGGAGGAATGGGGTACGAGCCCCCGATGGGGAGGACTGGGGTGGCTCTGCGGGCTCCTCAGGGTGGAAGCTCTCCTGCAGCCCCCCGATTGACCCACCCCGAGTGCTGTGATGTGGCGAGTGTGGGCACTCAGGGCACTCCAAGACAGGACTGCTTTGCAGACGGGGAACCCCTGAGAACTGTCTGTCCGGGCTGGGGGTCGGGACCCTTTAAGCACAGCCCTCGGCTAGCCTGAGACAGCAGCTCCACACTCTAAGTCCTAATCTGCTTCCGGCCATCCTTAACCTCGGTTCAGGGTCCACTCAATGTGGACATGCTAGTTCGAATTAGCAAAATGCTAATTCAAACTAGTTTTTAGGTCTAGATGCACTAATTCGAATTAGCTTAGTTCAAATTAACTAATTCGAATTAAGTTAGTTCGAATTAGTGCTGTAGTGTAGACATACCCTAAGAGACTGTTACAGAAGTCTCTGGTTTATACTTGGCTTCATACCTCTGGTTACCATTTTTGTCACATGAAATACCCCACAGCAGAGGTGCCAAAACAATCTAAAATAGGCATTGAGGGCCAAAGAACTAAAGCCCTTCTACCAATGAGGGGAGATCTGTTGCTGCTAGTAGGATGAGGATGCCAAGAGGAGATAGCCAATAATCAGAGAAAGTTGGCACTGAATTATGATAGGTCAGACAAAGACCTATCAGCCCAGAAGCTAGGCTTTCCTGTGAGGCTCTAGTCTTTAAAGATACCAGAAAGTGGACGAAAGGAGTCATCAGGGTGCAGTTGCACTCAGATCACATAAGATGACTATGCAAGAGTTACAAATGATTCCAAAGAGCAGGAAAGTCTAGAAATCAGACACAACAACCAGAGAGAGCCAAGAGAGATCATCACAAAATGGTGAGAAAGACAGTCATTTAGACACCAAGTGTACAGGCACGGAGGAGACTCCAGAGGGGTATTTTGCTAAACCAGAAGACAGGTGACAGATAGACAAAGTTGGGTCACATCTGGAATGGTTGCCGGTTCAGAAGATCAGATTACCTCAGACTCCAAAACCAGATGAGTCTGTGATGAAGATGAGTCTCCAATTCAGCTATGCGCTAGTAATTCTGGCCAAAGGGACGCAGTTCTGGGGGGTTGGGCATCTATTTTTTTTAAGGTTTATGTTAAAATCAAGGGAGCCAACTGCTTTGCTAGGCCCCAAGCCAAGGGCAGGGGTGGTTCTGCTCTCCCAGAAGGGACAGGACCTCAGGCAGAAGGCGTGAAACCAGGGCAGTGGGCCCTCAGTGCCACCAAGATTGTGGCATGCCTCCCACTGACCTCAGCACTGTCTGGAGCAGGCCGAGCCCTCCACTGCTACTGTGGCAGTGGTAGCCAGCAGCCCAAGGCTTTTTTGAAATGCTGGGCCCCAAAGCAATTGACCCCTTTGCCCCCCTCCTCCTGTCATTGGGTCTGGTTAAAATGTTAGGAAAACAAAGAAGGTGTAGCCTGATCAATGTACTTGGAGTCAGACAAGAAGGCTTCGTCACCACGGCAGGGTTTTTGCACAAGAAGCCTTTTGTGGAAGAGTTCGTCTGCAAAAGCTTCTTGCGCAAAAGCATGTCCAGACCTCAACGTGCATCACAAAATCATTGTGCTTTTGTGCAAGAGAGCGTCCACACTGCATGGATGCTCTTGCGCAAGAAAGCTGTGATGGCCATTCATAGAATGGCCATCAGAGCACTTGTGCTTTTTCAGATAGGGGTTTCTTGTGCAAAAAACCTCTGCATCCATACACACCTTTTTGTGCAAGAACTCTTGCAAAAAAAGGAGTTATTTCTCATGGGAACAGGAATAACTGTACTGCCAAAAGCCTTGTCTTCTGCCAATTTACTTGCGCAAAAGCGTGCTTGAGGTGTGGACGCTCTGCTGGGTTTTGCGCAAAACCGTTTTTGCACAAAAACCTTGTAGTGTAGATGTAGCTGAAGAGCCCATGTTCCATGGAGGGGCTGTCATTGGCCGGACACTGGGGAAACAGGGAACATTTAGAGTTAGGCTGGAAGCAACTCAGCCTCATGGAGAGAACCTGTTCTACTTGTTCCTTTGGTTTAACGTAATCTTCATTCAGCTTTGCTCTTTACTGATGAAACAGAGTAGATGCTGGGTTGGGCAGAATGTGTAGAGATGGTAGAATGAGCCCTTTGGCTCAAGGATGAGACATGTCATAGATTTCCCCCTCCTCCATCCATTCTTCCCTGAATTTCTTTTACAAACATATTCATCAATGCTGGGCATGTGTCTGAGGCTTCCCTCTGTGTACACTTACTGGGACTGGAGAGGAAAGGAAATCACTGTCCTTTGTGCCTTATTGCAAGCAGTTCCAAACTGATAGCTTCACACAGCCCCCATAAGTACTGGAATCAGCCCTAGCTCAAGAGGCCCTGCCTATGCTGTACCTGTCTGTGGATAGAGCACTGCATGTTCCAGGACTAGTAAATAGGATGAAGTTTAATAAGGTCAAATGCAAAGTATTCCACGTAGGAAGGAACAATCAGTTTCACATATACAGAATGGGAAGTGATTGTCTAGGAAGGAGTACTGCCAAAAGAGATTTAGGGGTCATAGTGGACTAGAAGTTAAACATGAGTCAGCAGTGGGACACAGTTGCAAAAAAAATCAAACACGATTCTGGGAGCAAGACATGAGAAGTCATTCTGCTCTACTCTGCGCTAATTAGGCCTCAACTGGAGTAGGGTGTCCAGTTCTGGGCACCATATTTAAAGAAAGATGTGGAGAAATTGGAGAAGGTCCAGAGAAGAGCAAAAAAATGATGAAAGGTCTAAAAAACATGACCTATAAAGGAAAACTGAAAGAACTAGGCTTGTTTAGTTTAGAAAAGAGAAGACTGAGAGGGGACATGATAGCAGTTTTCAAGTATCTAAAAGGGTATTATAAGGAGGAGGGAGAAAAATTGTTCTCCTTAGCCTCTAAGGATACAACAAGAAGCAATGAGTTTAAATTGCAACATGGGAGGTTTAGGTTGGACATCTGGAAAATCTTACTGCCTGTAAGGGTGGAAAAACACTGGAATAAATTGCCTAGGGGGGTTGTGGAATCTCCCTCACTGAAGATAGTTAAGATCAAGTTAGACAGACACCTGACAGGGATGATCTAGACAATGCTTGGGCCTGCCATGAGGGCAGGGACTGGACTCGATGACCTCTTGAGGTCCTTATCAGTTCTCGTTTTCTATGATTCTATAATGCAGGTATCCCTTAATTCACCATTAAAAAAGAAAAATGCAGTTCATATCCTGAAACTCAAAATGTAGTCACATACTGCTCATTTTCATTTGTTGTCATCTATTTCCTCTGCTTTTAATAGAGAAACTTTCTGGAGAGAGTCATTTAATGAGGCAGGTAGATGCTTGTCTGCAGTATATCCTAGAACTCATCCATTTTTAAGGCAAGATAACTGTCAACTTGGTTGGTTCCAAAAAGTTCAGGAGAATAGTACAGTAAAACTCCATTAGTCCGGCATCCAATGGTCCGGGACTCCTGATGGTCCGGCACCATCAGGAACCCGGAAGTGCTGGGGCAGCCGGACAGGCTTCCCCCATTCAGCTGCTGCTGAAACTGACCAGCAGCTGAATCGGGGAAGCTGGGAGCAGAGCAGCTGGGGTGCTGCTGGGCTGGTCTCGTAGCGCTGCCCCTCGGGGCTGCGGGACCAACCCGGCAGGACCCCAGCTGCTCTGCCTCAGGGGTCCCCGATTCAGCTGCTGTTGAAGCAGAACAGCGGCTGATTCCAGGGAGCCTGGGGCAGAGTCCTTTGGCGCTGCGGGACCAACCCGGCAGGACCCCAGTTGCTCTGCCCCAGGGGTCCCCGACTCAGCCGCTGCTGAAACAGATTAGCGGCTGATTCCAAGGAGCCCCGGGCAGAGCTGCTCTGCCCCAGGCTCCCTGGAATCAGCCGCTGTTCTGCTTCAACAGCAGCTGAATGGGGGAAGCCTGTCCGGCTGCCCCAGCACTTCCGGGTTCCTGATGGTGCCGGACCATCAGGAGTCCCGGACCATTGGATGCCGGACTAATGGAGTTTTACTGTACTATTCTCCTGAACTTTTTGGAACCAACCAAGTTGACAGTACTCTAGCTGCTCTGCCCCAGGCATCCCCAAGAGCAGCTGGAGTGCTGCTGGGTTGGTGCCGTAGCGCCGCCCCTCAGCGCTACGGGACCAACCCGGCAGCACCCCAGCTGCTCTATTGCAGGCATCCCCGATTCAGCTGCTGCTGAAACTGACCAGCAGCGGCTGAATCAGGGACGCCTGGGGCAGAGCCGGACTATTGTAAGGGGGGACTATAAGGGGTCTGGGGTGGCACCCCCTCCCACCCCACTCCAGACCCCTCATAGCCCCCCCTTCTGATAGTCCGGCATATCTGATAATCCGGCACCCCCTGGCTCCTAAAGGTGCCGGTTTATCGGAAGTTTACTGTATATGGTTTGGTGATGAGAATTCACTGAACATTTTGTTTCTTGTTAAAAAACAGATTATTTGGCCATCCTTTTCTTTAAGATCAGATTTCTAAGTGTGTGAATCAGATTGGTATTGATTTAATCATGATAACCAAGATCAAACTCACTGACCTATTTAACAGGGAGAACAAAGGTTACTTTTCCAGCCAGATATTACTTACACATGGAATACATTAAATGCTTTATTTTGATTGTCATACAAAAATATTAAATACTCACAAAATGCTAAGAGGCTTAACTTGCTTAGGTCTCATTCTATATGCAGAGATTGCTGGGTTGGTACTGTGGTTGAATTCCCAAATTCCCAAGGCAAGCAAATGAGAGATCCTGTCCTTCTCAGGAATTTTTCTTATGAAATATTGGGAAGATGGGAAGAGAGTATCAAGGATATTATAGTGGCTTTCCATCACTGAGGTTTCAGAATTATAGTCTCTTAGGAGTAACACATTCTATTGTTACATTTTGTAAGGTGAGTTTGTGGCAAATTTTTGTTTTGTCAGAAGACAGTGTACGGGATCATGAATTCCTCCACACCTGACAAAAACCCACAGGAGGCCTGTGATTCATTTTTACATCTCAGCCCAAAGGAAATGCAAGTAACAAGCTTCTGTGGGACTGTATCTCCCAGAGTAGTGTTTTACCACAAGGAGGGGCTTTCCTTTCCCACTTGTGGATGCTTGCAAACTTCTTTGTAGTGTCCTGTGGTATCATTCTTCCAGCCAGTGGTCTGTTGGAAACAGCAGTTCTATAGCTTTCTACTTCTGCTTTTGCCTTTAACCATATGTCTTGTAAGAAAGCTGTAAAACAGAACCCAGGAAAATAAAGATGTCTCCTAATATGAGCATGAGAGCCATGGAAAAAATCATGTTCCTTGCTTCCTGGGCCCTTTCCTTGAAAGGAGTCATTATCTCCCTGACTCATAATGAGACTATTCACAGTATCGCTGGCTACTCCAAAAGGTATCATTAATGGGAAGTTTGTACATTCTCACATACTGACTCGCTGATGCTGTAGTGTAGTATGTACTTGCCTATGGGAGTGACACCAAGAGCACAGTAATTCAGTATAGCCTGAGGTATGCGATATTTTCATTGGATACCTTTCTATGTGATTGAGCTGTAGCTCAGCTCTGGTAGTAGGGTTGCCAGGTGTCCAGTTTTGAACTAGACAGTCCAGTATTTGAGCTTTCTGTTCAGGAAACAAATTGAGAAAATATACATGAGAAAATATAAATGTCTGGTATTTTCTAAATAAGATGTAATGTAGATTGTGATGTAATGTCAAGTGTGTCCGGTATTTTTGATGAAACCATCTGGCAACCCCAATCTGGTAGTGAAATTGGTGAGAAGATTCAGCTTCCCTTTGCTGAAGCAAAGCAAACTCAAAATGAGGATTAAAGGAACCAGAAAGCTTAAGGAGAATGAAACTACCATAGTTTGTTTGAAAGGTGAGCCTGAGAATTTCAAAAGGGCCTACAGGACATTTTTAATTAATATTATTGGGATTTGGGCACCTATTTCCCTTAGGTACCTTGGAAAAGCCCATCATTTAAGTTCAAACAGAGGAGTTTTGAATGAAAAAAGGAAAAAGACAATGGATTTTCCAAGGGAATTAAGAGTAAATTTATGGCTTTCTTCTGTGAACATGAACAGTTTTCATACATAGTTATAAGGACCACCTGGATTTAAGCTATCAAACAAGGAATTTGAATCTCACTTATGAATAATATGATTTTTAATATTACACTTCAGCCTCTGTGAAGTTATCACAGCACTATTCAAGTTACTAATTTACACTAAGGCTACGTCTACACTGGCACGATTTTGCGCAAATACTTTTATCAGAAGAGTTTTTCTGTTAAAAATATTTGTGCAAGAGAGCATCTACACTGGCATGTGTTTTTGCGCAAAAGATGTGCTTTTGCGCAAAAGCATCTATGCCAGTGTAGACGCTCTCTTGCACAAGAAAGCTCCGATGGCCATTTTAGCCATCGGGCTTTCTTGCGCAAGAAATTAACATTGCCTGTCTACACTGGCCTCTTGTGCAAGAATACTTGCGCAAGAGGGCTTATCCCTGAGCAGGAGTGTCAGAGTATTCGCGCAAGAAGCACTGATTTTGTACATTAGAACGTCAGTGTTCTTTGCATAAATAATCGCGGCCAGTGTAGACAGGTGGCAAGATTTTGTGCAAAAGTGGCTACTTTTGCGCAAAATCCTGCCAATGTAGACACAGCCTAAGAGTACGTCTAGATTACATTCCTCTGCCGACAGAGGCATGTAAAATAGGCTACCTGACATAGTCAATGAAGTGGCGATTCAAATATTCCCTGCTTCATTAAAATAAAAATGGCCACCGTGCTGTGCTGGATCAGCTGATCATCAGCACAGCGCTCAGGTCAAGATACGGATCGGTCGAGAAGGGAAGCCTTTGTCAACCGATCCCTTATGCCTCATGAAACGAGGTTTACAGGAGTGGTCAACAAAGGCGTTCCCTGTCGACCGATCCACTTCTTGACTGCCACGCTGTGCTGACGATCAGCTGAGCCAGCACAGCACGGTAGCCATTCTTATTTTAATGAAGCTGAGGATATTTAAATCCCCACTTCTTTGACTATGTAAGGGAGCCTATTTTACATGCCTCTGTCGGCAAAGGCATGTAATCTAGACGTACCCTAAAAGAGGATCTGCCCCATTGTCTCCAAAGTTACCAGCTATCCACAAAGTGAATTAAATGAACATGAACTGTTGTCTGTCACAGTTAATATAATAATGCAAATCATATCTAGTTAACTTGGTTCTCTGTATTTATATCTACCATAAATCTGTGGAGGACCCAGCTCTCAAACCCTGAGTCACTTGGATAGAGTAGAACTAATGGAAAATTTTCCATCAAAACTGTTTTCAATGGAAAGCTGGAATTTTTCAATTAAACCAATTTTTTATGGTTAATCTCCAATTTCTGTTAAAAAATTGTAGTTTTTGACAAAAAAAACCCCCACAAAAATCTGAAATCCAAAATTTGATTTTCTGACCAGCTCTATTATAGCCCAATTGATTTCATTTTGACTGGTGGTATCAGTAAGGACAAAAGGCCAGATCCTGGCATTATTACTGTATTGTTATTCAGACAAAGGTCTTGTTAGACATTATAAGAGCCCTGTGCAAAATCTAGAGATTTATTGGCTTAGTTCCAATGATGTCAATGGAGTTCTGAGTTATACCACGTTACAAGTCCAGATAAATATCTGGTGCTGAGTGAAGGCAATGGACTTTATCTTCAATTGTGTGAATATAATTTGTAAGATTCATTTTCAGACATCCTTTTCTCCTGCAGCATTCATTGATTTCACTTGAAATTGTAGGTAATCAGTACATCTGAAAATAATGTGTCTGTGGTATAAGTACATAATTTCATGTATTCAGAACAGGTTACTTTATTTTTTTAAATCTTTCATTTCCATTCTCAACTACAGATCAAACCACTCTGATCCAGGACTCTCTTTTCCGGCAACATACATTGTCCGGCAGGACCACAGATGTTGCTGGACCAGAGAGACCAGCAGCTGGGAGTGGGGACCAGCTGGGAGTCCAGCATCAGAAGGATGGAGATGGGAGGCTGGGAGCAGACCTAGAGTTCAGTTGTGGGGCCAGGAATAGAGCCAGAGGCTGGCCCAGGGACTGGAGACAGAGCTGGTCCTGTGGCCAGGGGCAGAGAGCATGTTCAGGGCCAGCAGCAGAGTCAGGTGGCCAGGGCTGGCAGTGGGGTCAGCACCCTTGAAGGGAGCCCATCCACGAGGTCGGCAGCCCCAGGGGATAGCCCAGAGGCCAGCAGCAGAGGGTCTGGAATTGACCGTCCCATGTCTGGTAAACTCCCTTGTTCAGGACGAGTCAGTGTGCAGGACCAGGGAAGTCCGCCCTGTATTAAAATATTCCCAGTTTTTTAATTCAAAATAAAATAAGCAAAGTGGAGGCCAAGGATCATCTGAGTAAGGAGAGGAAGGCCTATCTTATTATGTTGTTATATAGTCATGCTAGTCCCTAACTATGAAAGAGAGAGAATATGGGTAAGATATTATCTTTTATTGGGCCAAATTCTGTTGTCTAAAGAGAGAAAATTTCGAGCCACTGATCACTTTCACCAACAGTACTTGGCCCAGTGAAAGATATTACTTCTCCCACCTTGTCTCTATTTCCTTACAGTCCTTATTTCTGCAAAACTGAATAGAAGTGCATTGTCATGGGGATATAGGGATGTTAGCATTACAAATGCTTATGTTGTTCCAGGAATGGGCACAAGTATGCACTGTTGAAGGCAGTGAGGATTTTGACATTTACTTCAGTAGGGGCATGAGTGGGATTTATCTGACTAAACAAAGGGTTTCAACCTAGAAAGCGGAAAGAATAGCTCCAGTCCCATTTGAAAAGAAAAAGGAAAGTGCCTGTTTGAGGCCGATTCCATAATTAGATTTTATTTTAAATTAACTATAGCTTGTGATAAGTAGTTAAAATTCATGGAGAATTACAAGAATATTGTATTTTGTCAAAAAAAGGCACCTTCCCCTTGAAAATATATAGGCAGCCATTCTCAAAGAAACCCTCTAATAGGAAAAGTAACTGATGTGTTTATGCAGCTTTTATTGATTTGCTTCTGTCATAAACTTTATAATGTATTGAATCCATTATTTAATTTTATATATAAAATCTGCCTTAAAAGCTAGCACAGTAAATAACAATATCCATTAAAACAGGGGAGTTCATTAGTTGAATGGATAAAGCAATGCCTGATTCTTACTTAACTTGTAAATACAATTTGCTCAAACTTGGAAAGGAACATTGGATTTAATTGAACAATACCTTTATTGCCCACAGCTTGATGTTATTTTTTCTGTTATTAGCTACACTTGTACTCATAGGGTCTTTTATTTACATAGGATGCAATTATAAAACCAAGAAAAGTAACTGAATGCCTTTACTAACTTATGGTACTCGCTATTACAGAGCTGCAGGAAACCAAGACCTCTGAATATTACCGTGTATCCCATCACCCCCTTGACTACAGGATATTATTGATGGATGAAGATCAGGACCGGATCTATGTGGGCAGCAAAGATCACATTTTGTCTTTGAATATTAACAATATAAGCCAGGACCCTCTGAGTGTAAGTTCAAAAAGTACTTCCAGAATCCAATATCATTTTACTGCATGCCTTTTTGTGAAAGGAAAAAAAATGTGTGTTTCATTAGACCAGCAGTAGGCAAAAGTCCAGATCCACATCTCATTGCACAGTTAGTACTTGTTTGATGTGTAACATGAGATGAACAGGACTTTCAAATGGCTTAAAATACTTCATTCAACCTGTTTACTTGTTTCTGAGTGATCTGTGCTGTGGCTCAGTTTTATAAGGAACACCTTGTCTGAGGTGGCTGATGTAAAATTTCCACTCCTCTCAAATATTTGAGAGAATTCAAAGTTGCAGCTTTAAATGAGCCCTCTAAGCAGATTGAGGATTTTCTTTTTTTGTAAAGGTCTCCTTTTTTCAGGCTATGTGAGGAAAAGATAAAGCTACTTTGACAAAGTTTGCTTTATTTTCCTATCGCTGAAGCTTATCCTCTGACTTCTTTATTTGCTTCTGTTTTATCATCTTTCCCACTTTTGTGTGGTAGGGGAGTGATACATTCCTAGTTTCAGAGGCATAATGCTAATTCTGTCTCATTGCAGTCCCCCTCCATGCAGTCTTCTCCATTTAGTTATTGTACCCCATTTTGGCAAGGTCACCTTCTTTATCTGCTCTCAGCATTCCAGCATGTGCAAAATGTCCACGCCTTCTCCCTCAGACGTATCGAAAATGGAGTGGCATCATTCCAGTGTTTGGAAAACTACAAAGGCTTCTGTCTGGCTTCCAGAGCCTGTTCACGTTCAGCTTTCTGTAAAAGATATTTAATTAATCTTGTCTCTATGATAACACAGATTCAATAATGAGGTCTTCAGTCTGTCAGAGAAAGGTATAACACAATCCAATGGCTAGAGAAATTCAGACAGGAAACAAGGTGTAAATTTTTCACAATGAGAATACTTAACTGCTGGCATCATTGACAATTTTAAAATGAAGATGGGGTGCTTTATTTGTTTTGTTTTTTTAAAGAAGAACTCCTGTATTTTAAGAAATTCTTGTAAGTAAACTTCTGTGGCCTGAGTTACACCAGAAGGTAAGACTAGATCACAGTGGTCCCGTAAGGCTTTGGAATCTGTGAATCTTATCTGGTCCTTTAGTCCAGCAAGCATCCCTCCTCCATATAATTTATAATCTCCCTAGTACTCAAGGCTTGTACTCTCTTTAAAGGCCTTTCTGTGCTTCTCTGCCACACTGATTAAATGCTGCTGCAAAACTCATCTGAAAATGTATTTTCTTCCTTTCCATGTGTCAGTTTTTTCTCAACTGCTATTATTTATTCTATAATGTGTGTGTGTGTGTGTGTGTGTATACACATACACATGTCTGCAGTACACGCTACAAAATATTGTTGCAATACACTGTATAAGTAAAATGTAAACCAGAGTCAGGGTCTATTTGCATATATCCATCCATAGCAAACCAAAAATAAAACAACCAAACAAAAGCCAAACAAATAAACACCCATGCATTTCTGACAGGTCACAATCACCCAATACAACACTGCTCCAAACTAGAACCCAATCAATATTGGCATTAGATATTGGCATTGAAGTTTGCTTATTAAGTTTGCAGATTATACCAAGCTGCTTATTAAGTTTGCAGATTATACCAAGCTGGTAGGGGTTGCAACTGCTTTGGAGGATAGGGTCATAATTCAAAATGATCTGAACAAATTGGAGAAATGTTCTGAGGTAAACAGGATGAAGTTTAATAAAGACAAATGCAAAGTGCTCCACTTAGGAAGGAACAGTCAGTTGAGGTCCCTTCCAGTCCTAGTATTCTATGATTCTGTGAATATCTGCAGAATTGCTACTTGGCGTTCTCTTAGACAGGGCCTGTATTTTCCTACTCTTCTGTAAGGGGTCCTGTTCTTTTAAGTTGATATTCACTTGGTAACTATCACTAAAACATATTGAAATAATATTTTAATATAGGTAATGTGCACAGAAATGAACTGTCAGATAAGTACATTTAGACTCAGATGTGTCTAAATTTTTTATTGTTATGATATTGGCAGTGATATCTTGAGGCAGAATTCTGATTAACTTTTCTTTATCAGGGTGTGCCACTTATGAAGAAGTGTTTTTCCCCCCTATTACTGCCTTTTCTGTTTCAAGATTAGCATTAATAATGGATGAACTTTAACAACTTCTGAATTCAAATATGGCTTGGATAAGCATTCAGAACTTGATATGCTTATCTGAAAGTTATCTATGCCTACAGAGTTACATTCAGCTGAAAATTTTAAGAGAATATATTTTCTCATGAGATACCCAGCACTTCTTCTTCCAGAAAAAGAAGCACTGTAGTAGCAACCATTTTTGCTGTATTTCAGCACTTTCAATTTATGGACCATCCTTGGATATATCATAATGATGGGCAGCATTTTTTATTAATAAAAATGTATCCTGTATTCAAACATTTCAGAACCTTGGCAAAGTTTTAGTCTTAATGTCCTAATGTTCTTTTGAAAGGGAGTTATTTGTCCAGATTGGTTAACTAATCCTTAACCAGACTAACACATTTTAAGACAGATACTCAGCTAATATAAATCAGCTTGTCTTCATTGATATCAAGGGAGTTACACTAATATGTTCCAGCTGAGGATCTGTCCTATTATTTCGAATATTGCATCCTAAAATACAAAGCTTTCATTTATCGTGTTTTTATTTAAGAATAAAATATTATATCAAAACATAAACACAGTCTTCCATGTCATGTGTTTTAAACTGATGCATGACTAATCTAGACGAGTGAGGAAAAAGTAAATTGTCTTTTCTGTTTAAAATGGATTTCTGACAGAAAAATACTGGACGGAAATATTTTTCCTTTACATAAAAAAGGTAAGAAATCTGTAAAAATATTGACTTTGTGAACTCAGAAATACCTTGAAGGAAACCTGTTAGCCTAAACTGGGCGGAGTGATGAATGTTGTTTATATTCAACTAAAATTATGTAGTTTCTTACAATATTATTTCTTTCCAAATAGATTTTCTGGCCAGCATCAGCAATCAAAGTTGACGAGTGCAAAATGGCTGGCAAAGATCCTACAGTAAGTTTTATGCACACACAGAAAATTAAATATCTGGCCATTGAGTCAGAACACCTTGAGAGCAGCTGAAAGCAAGATGTAAGGGGTGTGGACTTTTCTTTTTAAATACTCTCCAGGCCAAATGGTAAAGTGAAATTCTGGAAAATGAGAATATTTAACAGTATGTGTCTTCAGATTTTGTCTGGAAAACTATGTGCATTGCTCATTTTCGCTACCGGATTTATGATTTTTGTGTTGTTTTTTGTTAGTGATGGATAGCATTAATAATGCTTGTTCCAAGTATCTCCTAGAGAATATATTGTAAACTGCTGAGCTAATGACAATGTCAGTGCCTGGATTAGCTCCCAGACAATATATGATCTTTTCTATGGAAAGAATCTTTGCAAATGGGCAGTGGTTATTTGCACATTACAACAGCACACAACATTAGTCATAAAAAAGAGCCCCGCCTCTTTTATTAGTTTTCTAAAACAATGTTTTAGGACGAAATCTGAGAAATAACAGTGCTTCTTTAAAACAGGTCAGTTTGACACACGCTATCATGGTGCATGGGAAATGAAAACCAAAACTATGCCTCATTAAATAGTGATATGCTGAAGCCACAACCTTGCAGGTGGGTCTGATCAGGCACTGACTTCAGCATGGAGCTCTGCATAGGTGTAGGTATCTGCCCCTGAATTGTGCTCATTGCAGGATCAGATACAAAGGCCTGTACGTATTTGCTTGTTTTACCCAGAGATAGAAGTTTTGTGTAGTAGACAAATAAATAGACAGCAACATTTGCTGTTCTCCCCAGTGTTTACCAATCAGGTGATGACACACTCATCACTGAAATGGTCCCAGTCTTCACTTATATCATTGTTTCAGACACAAGTGGCTATGTCTAGATTGGCATGATTTTCCGCAAATGCTTTTAACGGAAAAGTTTTTCCGTTAAAAGCATTTGCGGAAAAGAGCATCTAGATTGGCACGGACACTTTTCCGCGGAAAAGCATCCGTGCCAATCTAGATGCAGTTTTGCGCAAGAAAGCCCCGATCGCCATTTTTGCCATCGGGGCTTTTTTGCGCAAACCAGTTTTTAACTGTCTACACTGGCCCTCTTGCGCAAAAACATTTCCGGAAAAGGGCTTTTGCCCGAACGGAAACGTCAAAGCATTTGCGCAAGAAGCACTGATTTCGGACAGTAGAACATCAGTGATTTTGCGCAAAATCAAGCGGCCAGTGTACACAGCTGGCAAGTTTTTGCGCAAAAGCGCCTGCTTTTGTGGAAAAACTTGCCAGTCTAGACGCAGCCAAGTATGTTTCCATAAAAGAGTTTAAGCACCAGCATTACTAATCATACACAAAGCAATTGTAATTTCCCCAGCAGCAATCTTCAGAAGGCACTCGATCAAATTCTTTTTGTCATGGATGATTTGATCCAGAGCTCAGCAAAGTCAAAAGGAGTCTTTCCATTCATTTTAATGGGCTTTGGACCATGTTTCCATTCAGGCTGAAAACTGAAATCAAGGCACTGATAGGGTATGTCTACTGATAGGGTACGCCTCGTTCCACAGATAGTTCGGAATAGGAAGCCTAATCCGAACTATCTAGTTCGTGCCGCGTGTAGCCGCAGGCACGGAGTCCGCACTAGCGGACATTTAAAAATGGCGGCGCCTGGCAACATGCAAATGAAGCCCGGGAAATTCAAATCCCGGGCTTCATTTGCAAGTTCCGTATGACTACATTAACCACCCTATTTAGTAAAGGGACTGTGGAATTATTCAGTATAAAAGAAAGACTGTCTTTGGAAACAATGGGCCTGATCCAAAACTCTTTGAGTTCAGTGGAAAAACCTCTCTTGTTTTCAGTGACTTTGAAACAAGCCTAGTGTTGTAATATTTCAAGTGCATACAGCTTGAAAATATTTTGTTAGCTGCACACTTCTTAATGCCAAATTAAATGCAATGGTGACATTAAGTCCTCATTTTTGACACTGTCAATCTATTTTAGTGATCTCATCAACCAAATTCAGATTTGCATCAAACTTAGCTTATCCTGAGTCTATGATAGTTCATTCTACTTTTGATTAAACGAAAGGAAAATTGGACCTATGGGAGCATAATGTAATGCAGACCTTTTGGTCAAGTCTAGAAAATAATATATTTTAGTGCTCCAGAGCAAGAAAATGATCCTTTAAAAATTTACATTAGGGTTGTGACAGTAGCATATCAGTTTTTCGTTTCCAGATGATTGTAAAATTGAAATATGTGGCTTTTCTTAAGGCATATGTGTCATTTGCTACACTTTAGTAGTTCTTTATATGATGGTTAAACAGAAAATCCAATGCAGAGCAGTATATAATTGCATTTTAAGAGTTATGGCTTGGTTTATTTAATATAGAGAAATCATCAGTCTTATTCAACTCTCCAAACATATAGCATCATGAACTTGCGTGGGCACAGCCCACTTGTTCAGATGATTGGAGATGACTCAGGTTATCTGAAGAAGGGTATGTCTACACTACCCCGCTAGTTCGAACTAGCGGGGTAATGTAGGCATACTGCACTTGCAAATGAAGCCCGGGATTTGAATTTCCCGGGCTTCATTTGCATAAGCCGGGCGCCGCCATTTTTAAATCCCGGCTGGTTCGAACCCCGTGCCGCGCGGCTACACGCTGCACGAACTAGGTAGTTCGGAATAGGCTTCCTAGTTCGAACTACCGTTACTCCTCATTCCACGAGGCACGGGGTTCGAACCAGCCGGGATTTAAAAATGGCGGCGCCCGGCTTATGCAAATGAAGCACGGGAAATTCAAATCCCGGGCTTCATTTGCAAGTGCAGTATGCCTACATTACCCCACTAGTTCGAACTAGCGGGGTAGTGTAGACATACCCGAAGTGGGCTGTGCCTACGAAAGGTCATGATACCAACTACATGTTTTGTTAGTCTATAAAGTGCTACCAGACCATTTGCCTGCTGTTTTTTTTTCTGTAACAGACTAACTCAGCTACCCCCTGAAGCTTCCAAGCATATAGTGACGTATATAGTAACATCATAGTATGAAAGGTACTTTTGCCTTGGATGCAATACATAAAATGTGTGCTCCATGAAAAAAACCCTTCTGTTCTCCAAGGAGATCCTTTTAAAGTGGATTATTCAAGAATGAGACTTTTATTGCACTTTTCCATGATGAGTCATCTTGGGATGCTTTGCAATGTGCATTGCAATAAAAGCCACATTGCTGAACACAGCCTCTCCCTTTGCACCTGAAATATATTGCCTGCACGTTTAACCACAAGCCCATTCAGGTTTGTCAAATATGGGAACCCTGCCATTTGCAGCCACATTTAATTTCTCCTGCTTGATGAAATTAATTTCACCTTCATTTCAGTGGCATAGACAGGAACAGGGACAGGGACAAGTGAGTGGGCCCTGATTTCAGGGGGGTGGGTAGGCAACAATGGGGCCACCTTTTTCCCCCAGCTGTCCATGGGGAAGGGAATGATAGATACATTGGCCAGTAGCCCTGTAAAAAGGGAAGCCCCATAAATATATGTGCCTCTCCCTCCCTAACCCATGGGGTACTTCTGCTGGGGAGGGATCTCAGGGACTTGCCCTGCTTAGCTTGCCCAGTGCTCCCAGCAGGGAACAGGAGTGGGGCATGGAGGCTTGTTCTGCTTTGCCATCCACTCTCAGTGCTCCGAGGGGTGTCGGGACATGGGGGCTTGCCCCATGCCCAGCTGGTTTTCCTAGCAGGGAGCTTGGTTGGGTCACTGGGGCTTGTCCCACTCCCAGCTGGTGTTCCCAGTGGAGACCAAGGTTGAGGCTTGCTCTGCTTTGCCAGGTGAGCCTAATGGGGAATAGGGTCAGGGATCGGGGGCTTGCCCCACTCCGACTGGCCAGTGGTCAAAGCAGGTTGTGAGGTCGGGTCACTGGGCTTCCTCCCAATGGAGAGTGGGACTGGGGCTTGCTCTGCTCTACCTACCTGATGCTCCCAGTGGGATCAGGACACTGGGGTTTGAACCATCTCTGGAACTCCAGCCACAAAGCAGGATCAGGGACTTTCCCATTTCCCCTGCCTGTCCAACACTCTTCAGTGGAGTGGGCTCAGAGCACGGGGCCTTGCAAGCCCCAAACTCCACTCCCTGCCAGGAATGCTGGTCGAGTGGAACAGGGCTAGTCCCTGAATCCACTCCCCAGCCCCGGATGGAGCACGGGACAGAGATGGGCAAGATCCCATGTCTGAGCAGGAGCAGGGCCAGGACTGGGGGCCTAAGATCCTAAATGGATCCTGGAGCCTGGATCCTAAGTGAGTTGGCTACAGCCCACCTAGGCCTATTCATGGCTACTCCGCTGCTTCTTCTGATTAGGTGAATTCCAGCCCATGAAAGCTTATTCCCAAATAAACTTGATAGTTTTAAGGTGCCACAGAATTTCCAAAGGAGGAATAGAAATCATACCTTACTCAATGTCTGGAACCAGCAATTGAGAGCTCAATTTTAATAGCATTTATAAATTTTTCTGAGAGTCAAAATAAGTCCTAATAATATGGTAGATACGGTAAAGGAAAAATAAGACTGATTTTTTCAAATATATTAAAATGTGTCAGATACACAGAAGTAAAACTGTAGTCCTTGTCACTTGAAGTAATTGAGATAAATGCTGAATAATATCAGATCTAGGAGTATGTCTACACAATAGCATTGTTTCCGAATAGCCGACGTTATTCCAAAATAACTTAGTGAGCATCTACACTGTAAGCCTTTATTTCGAAATAAAGTCAAGCTGGAAGACTTCTTACTCCAACTCATGATAACCCTCATTTCATGAGTAGCAAGGGAAGTCAAAGGAAGAGTGTTCTTCCTTCGACTTCCTGCTGTGTACACAATGCCAAAAGCTGAATTAAGCTATTTCAACTTAACCTATGCAATTGACATAGCTCAAGTTGCGTAGCTTAATTCAGCTTTAGCTCTGCTGTGTAGATGTGCCCTAAGAGAGAACTATGAAGGACACAAGATGTAAGGGGGACAGTAGACATTGAGATGAGGGGGAAAAGCCTACACACAGTCAGCTAAATACAGTATGATAAAATCAATCAAATTCAGCTCTTGTCAAAGCAATTTAAGTTCCAAAGAATAAACCCTGATTTAATGATTACTGACATCGCTTGAAGTGGAAATATCCAGTAACACATGAACTCATGACAAACTGTCAACCACACGGGCAAATTGATCATTTGCATTCTCAACCAAACCCATCTCTGTACTCTCATGTAACCTCAGACTACTTAGACTTTAAAGGTGAACATAGTAACCCAATACGTAGAAAGGGAAAATCAGATACTAAAAGGTTCCTGAATCAAAGTTCTTCAGGTCCCAAAGCTGTTTGTTACACTGCCCCGTTTTAATGGGATGGGGACTGTAGCAGAATCACACAGATTAATCATGTATAAAATCATAGGCAGGGTTCATTGGCATTACACTGAAGAATTGCTTTCTTTAGCAATTGAAAGAACATTTCAGAACTGACTCCCTAACTGCACTCTGTGGGTATGTCTACACTACAGCACTAATTCGAACTAACTTAATTCGAATTAGTTAATTCGAACTAAGCTAATTCGAATTAGTGCATCTATACCTAAAAACTAATTCAAATTAGCCTTTTGCTAATTCGAAATAGCATGTCCACATCGAGTGGACCCTGAACCAAAGTTAAGGCTGGCCGGAACCAGTGCCAGTAGGGCATCAGGTTAGGACTTAGAGTGTGGAGCTGCTGCCTCAGGCTAGCCGAGGGCTGTGCTTAAAGGGACCCGACCCCCAGCCCGGACAGACAGTTCTCAGGGTTCCCCGCTTGCTTGTCTACCTTGATGAGGGACAGCAAAGCAGTCCTGTCTTGGAGTGACCTGAGTGCCTACACTTGGCACATCACAGCACTCGGCCATCAGCCCGGCTGCACTTGCCACAGGCTGCCATCTGGGAGGGTCAATGGGGGGGCTGCCAGGATCCAGGAGGCCCTGCAAGAGAGCTTCCACCCCGAGGAGCCCACAGAGCCACCCCAGTTCTCCCCATCAGGGGCTCATGCCCCATTCCTCCCTCACCCCTTCCTTCTTTCCCCTTACCCCTCCCTAGCCCCCCTTCCTGATGTAAAAAATAAAGGACATGTATGTTCAAAAATAGAAACTCTCTTTATTTAACAAAACTGGGGAGACTGGGAAAAGGAGGTGGAAGAAGGGAAGAGAGAGGGTGGGAGAGGGGAGGGGGAAACCTGGGAGGAGGGAGCTGGAAGGGGGAAGCCAGGGGAGGAAGGAGGAGAGGAAGTATAAAACTATGGTACGCCATATCTTCAGTACTATGTACAGATGTGGTCTCCTCACCTCAAAAAAGATGTTTTGGCCTTGGAAAGGGTTCAGAAAAGGGCAACTAAAATGATTAGGGGTTTGGAATAGGTCCCATATGAAGAGAGGCTAAAGAGACTGGGACTTTTCAGCTTAGAAAAGAGGAGACGGAGGGGGGATACGATCGAGGTATATAAAACCATGAGTGGTGTGGAGGGGGTGAATAAAGAAAAGTTCTTCATTAGTTCCCATAATAGAAGGACTAGAGGACACCAAATGAAATGAATGGGTAGCAGGCTTCAAACTAATAACAGAAATTCTTCTTCACAAAGCAAATAGTCAACCTGTAGAACTCCTTGCTGCAGGAGGCTGAGAAGGCTAGAACTAGAACAGAGTTTAAAGAGAAGTTAGATAAAGTCATGGAGGTTGGGTCCATGGAGTGCTATTAGCCAGGGGGTAGGAATGGTGTCCCTGGGCTCTGTTTGTGGAAGGCTAGAGATGGTTGCCATGAGACAAATGGCTTGGTCATTGTCTTTGGTCCATCCCCTCTGGGGTAGCTGGTGTTGGCCGCTGTCAGCAGACAGGCTACTGGGCTAGAGGGACTTTTGGCCTGACCCAATATGTCCATTCTTATGTTTTAAGCTAAGAGTTGAGGGTCTCACTGGACCAACTTGATTTTCATGCAAACTTGCTCCTGGGTTCGCATGTGGCCTTGGGTGGCCAGGCTGGCAGCTATCCTGCCCTAGACGGCCACTTTCCAGTGCCTAGTATGGAGGTTGTGGACGTTGGAGGCTTCCCCCCAAACCTGAATGAGTTCCACAATCTCTGCACTAGACCAGGTGGACGCCCGCCTCTTGTGGCCCTGGGCAGGCTCCTGGGAGCTGCCAGCCTGGTCCTGGGAAGAGGCGGAGGGCTGGGTGGCAGCGGGCAGCTGTCTCGTGCCGTGCCAGGTGCAGGGTCTGCTGGCTGGGTGCTGGCAGGCTTGCACCTGGCATGGGCACCATAGCCAGACTGTGGCCCTTTAAGGGCTCCGGGGCCGGGAGGGGGGCAGAAGAGTTTCCATGGGTTGGCCCAGAGTGGCCACCAGGGCAAGCTGGGGAGGGCTAGCCTCCAACTAGTTCGAATTAAGTGGCTACACAGCCCTTAATTCGAACTACTTAATTCGAACTAGGCGTTGGTCCTCGTAGAATGAGGTTTACCTAGTTCGAATTAAGCGCTCCGCTAGTTCGAATTAAATTCGAACTAGAGGTTTGCATGTGTACCGCCTATGAAAGTTAACTCGAACTAACAGCTGTTAGTTCAAATTAACTTTGCAGTGTAGACATACCCTGTGAGACCACATAAAATCTCAGAAACTCAGCATTGAACCAGATTGTGTAACCTGCCTGTTAATCACCACAGAGGAGAGATGAGGGCACATTAGATGTCATATCATGAGCTCACAATGCTGTCCTTAAGGAGTGTCAGATTTCTCTAGCTATCTCTATACATTTGCTGCAGATACTGTGGAAAGAAAACAACGTGGTACTGGAGGGTGTTTATCCTTTGTAACAGTGGAACAAGCCTGTGTTACATTGAGGTATTATTCCTCAATCCATAGTCTCCAAGGAGCTTTTTTATAAGATTACCCAACAAAGAATCCTTTATGTTCCAGTAAAGCCCCTATTGACAGGACCAAACATGACATTCTACCTTCCTGGCATGAAGTTATGTAGTGCATATGAGCCAGGAGCATGTCTTAGATTCTCCTCCTCTTCACCCACAGACTTGAACAGCCCAAAGAGACAATTCTGAGATATTTCCTGTGCAGGACTGATTTTGACAGCAAAGCTGCTTTTAAGGCATCTGAGGGTGTGTCTAAACTACATGGCTCCATCGATGGAGCCATGTAGATTAGGCTGATCGGCAAAGGGAAATGAAGCCGCGATTTAAATAATCGTGGCTTCATTTAAATTTAAATGGCTGCCGCGCTGAGCCGACAAACAGCTGATCAGCTGCTTGTCGGCTCAGTGCACTAGTCTGGATGCTCCTGCGCTGACCTGAAAGCACTTTATCGACCTCCCTGTTATGCCTCGGAGGATGAGGTTTACCGGGGAGGTCGATAACGGGCTTTCATGTCGGCAGGGGAGCGTCCAGACTAGCGCGCTGAGCCGACAAACAACTGATCAGTTGTTTGTTGGCTCAGCGTGGCAGCCATTTAAATTTAAATGGAGCCGTGATTATTTAAATCGTGGCTTCATTTCCCTTTGCCGAACAAACAAATCTACATGACTCCGTCGATGGAGCCATGCAGTTTAGACGTACCCTCAGTGACTTATTAGATGTGGGGAAGCAGAAGAATCAAAAGATAGCCCACAGCTTTGGGAAAGCAGTGTATTTTGATGAGGGTCCCATGATCACCCATTTAATGGAACAGCAATTAACAAACCTCCTTGCTATTTGCTGCACAGCATTCCTAATGGGAAAGCTTTTTCTCACTGATACTGAATGCAGACAGTAATATAACCATTTTTTTGGGTGCCTTTATAAACAGGTGTCATAGTAGAATTCCATCATATATTGGACTGAAAATGCAAACATCTTCAAATATAAATAAAATGTGCAGCCTGTTGAGTGAGGATTAACTCCAGTGATTAACAGGGGATTGATTGATGGCCTAAGTTCCAAGCCTGTACTCATCACAAACACACAGCTAACTCTCAGTGACTTCAAGGGATGTTACCAGGTTGAATATGAGGGCAGAACTGGGCTACTGATCACTAAAAATATGGAAAAGAAACATCTGTCTACATAACTTAATTTAAAGCGCAGCAGCAGCTGATCAGTGTCAAGAAAGGAAAGGAAAGAGATGCTATGAGGAGAATGGGAGAGAATGCAGAGCAACACTGACCTTACATTTACATTTGCTTAATGTATGCTGCTTTGAAATCGTTACAGCAGGTTTTCAATACAGAGCAAAGTTTCACATCCATTGGGGATTTGCTTATGTTATGAGCTTCTCAGGCTCTTATTATTTTGGAGGGAAGTTGTCTAGACAAGTAATAGGGGCTGGGTTCTTTTTCCCAACTATTTCCACTTCTGAACCGGTGTTGTTTATCAACAATACTGGAGAAATGAATGAGCTCTTTGCAGAGACTTCCTTGAGGGCACTAGTGATGAAGGGCAAAAGCTGGCTGTCCTTCGGGAACCTGATTCTCTCTTAACTCCTGAAGTAAATAAAAATTACCCCTGGCCAGTGGGGAATGCATCAGGACCACTTCATGGATAACCGTGTATGGTAACTGATATGCTGTGGCTCTCTGAGCCAGGAGAGCAGGCTATAGGGAAGCTGAACAGGGAGAGTCCTTGGTTTCTGCATCCTCCACACTGGCCCATTCATGGCAATCTGGAGAACAGAGCAGGCTGGAAGAAAAGGCACCACCATGGCTTGTTCGTCTACAGCTTTGCAGACCAACTGGCCAAAACTTCCAGTGGACAGGAAGTGAAGTAGCCATCGCTTTTCAGATGAGAACAAGAGCATTCTGTCCCTTCTCCCAGCACTGTACAAAAATCTGTTGACCGATGGTTTTGGCAGGGATCACTGATTTGGTTCTAAACAAGGAATGAGAAAGAGAGAGCAAGGGTATTTGTCCTAATTAACATGACTGATTATACCAGAATGTTTTGTAATAAACAAGTTGACAAGGATAGCATTGAAATGATCAGCTGTTTCTATTCCTTAACGTTTCCCAACTTTCCATAAGCTTTGTCTGCATGCATATCTATGACATATTTTTATTTCCTTACAGCATGGCTGTGGAAATTATGTACGTGTGATACAGACCTTCAATCGCACCCATTTGTACGTCTGTGGGAGTGGGGCATTCAGTCCAGTATGCACATACCTCAACAGAGGGCGCAGGTCTGAGGTAAATGTTTTTATTCATTGTTCTCATGCTTTCTGTGGGAGATATTTTTAGTGGTAGGCAAATACAGTTATCCAAGCCTTGATGAGTCTCAAAATTGCACTTGGAGATCTTAGGAGGTTACTTTGGCCATTCAGGCTAGAAACAGCATAAAAACCACCTTTCTCTTGATATGAGGATAGGTCTGTTTCCAGTCCCAACTGCTACCAGAGCTGCACAAAAATCAATTTGATATTAGCCTTAGAAAGGTCTCTCTTCAAACTTAAGTCTAGTTCTCATTTTATCTGAACTGGTTCATTCATTTCTAATTTATCACCCACAACCAGAGAAATCTCTGGAAATAAATAGCAGTAGAAGTAAACTCTGTAAGGTCCCTCAGTTATCCCACAGTCCTACAAGCATTTACCCATGGGGAGTAGTATTATTACATTCAATGGAACTACTCATATGGGCCAAGTTATGGGTGTAAGTGTTTGCAGGATTGGGACCTACAATCCTTTGAACCTGGAATCTATATTCAGGTAAAACTCCCAGTCTACATCTACACTGCAATGCTATTTTGGGATACTGGAGTATCCCAAAATAGCTATACTGTGTTATCACAACTAGCCCGCTATTTCAGGCTCGTTATTCCAATGCCCATTGTAAACCTCCTTCTATGAGGAGTAAGGGACGTTTTGGAATAGCGCTTTTTTTCAAAATTTGGTGCTGTGTAGACAGTGCCAAATGACAAAATAAGCTATTTTGAAATAGCATTGAAATAAGCCCAAACTGAGTAGCTCAAATTGTGTATTTTATTTTGAGTTATGGTGCAGTGTAGATGCACCCCGAGAAGCCTCATCTACAAAATAAGTGGTACCTGACTAGATGATGCAAGTTTAGTTTGTCAATTAACATATTAGGGTGAGACCCTCAATTGGTGTAAATCTGCTTATTTCCGTTGAGGGATCCAATTGAGTTATGCTGATTTAATTACTAAGGCTGACTGAAGCAATTTAGTTTACAGCTGGTAAAAGAGAATTCAAGAACTTTCTAAAGACTTCCTGTAACAAGTCTAATTATCCTGTAGAGTTTGCCATCCATCTACCAATCAGCTGTTACTGGTCTTTTAAAAAGATTCTTCCCCACACACCTGTTCTGTTTTTTTTTCACTTCCAGGAACCACTATTTGTGCTACTAGCTATTACTTGTCCTACATTTTAAATCATAAACCCACATACTGCACTGTCATTAAATAATAGCTAGCAGAAGCACTTCTTGTGAAGAGGAGCCTGTTAGTACAATCCCTGAGCTAGTTGCCTACTTTCAGTTTCATGGTACTGGATACATAGATACAAGCTCATTTTCCAGACTTCATGATTTTAAAAGGACATTTTTTTTCTGTTTCTGTGCAAACGTAGTAAGCAATAAATAGCACAGAGGGAAAGAAAAAGGAAAGTTCTTATCTCACTTTGGCAGAGTTTGGGTCAGACTGACTCCTTCAGGCAGCAGAAGGAACAGAATGGCATATGGGAGAGAGCTGTGCTTCAGAGAAAAGGCAGATATTGGTAGTTGAGTTCTGCCATGGGAAGCCAGCTGTAAATCATAGAATCATAGAGTCCTAGGGGTGGAAGAGACCTCAGGAGGTCCTCAAGTCCAGCCCCCTGCCCAAGGCAGGACCAATCCCAACTAATGTTTGCTTCTGCTTCTGTAAGAAGCCCATGTGGGTTTGGCAACTGATATTTTGGGTTTAAAATTCTTAGCCCTCAAGGACAGACAGGGGGATGAGAGCTGCCCAGGCAAGGTGTGTGGGAGCTGGCTCCTCACCCCAGAATGGGCGAGTGGGCAGAAGGCGTGAGGCCAGTGGCAGCCAGCCCTCAGCACTGCGCAAACTGTGATGCTGAGCCCCCATTCCTCAGAGATGTGCAGAACATGCAGGGTGGTGCTCCAGCAGCAGTTTAAAGGGCCTGGGGCTCTGGCTGTGGCTACTATGGCAACAGCAGTGGCTGGGAGCCTCAGGCCCCTTTCAATCACCAGGCCCCAGGGCAACTTACCCCTTGCTCCTCTCCTCCCTCCATTGGTGAGCCTGAGTATGGACAGTCTGGAGGGACTATGAATCAGTGCACCTCTTGCCAGCCTGGCCCTATCCCTGCATGGAAAGGTCCCAAGCCATGTGGAGGAGAATTGGCTGGCTCCAGCTCCCCAAGCAGACTATGCAGATTGAAATGCTTTACTTCCACTCCTAAAAAGGTTGTCTGCCTCTGCGAATTAGGGCCCTGGGTTCACAAGCACTAGAAAGCAGAACACCTAGAATGAATCTCTGAAATGAATGGATCTCTACAGTAGAAATCCACTCTTCTGCTCTCAACTAGTGAGCAAGTCACAGTTGTACCATCCTGGTGACGTTAATCCTAATTTAATCTGATCAGGAAATTAATTATTAAATTTAAAGTGATTCCCCCCCGTAGAATAAGCAATACAATATCTTCTTAAAACATGCGTAGCAGTTAGACCATGCACTGCAGACATTTTGAATCTTATGATTTTTTTTTTGTCATAAACGTGAGTTCACTTTAAATAAGACATGAGGCTTCAAGATGATGCAAGATGTTAAAATTCATTCTTAAGTTAAAAATAAAGATACATATCTTGGAAATGTAGCATTGGCTTCCCTTAGCCTGCCTTTGTATCTACATGCTTATGATCAATTGATTAAATAAACTGCTGTCTCAGACGTCTGGAGTCTGTCAGACACTTGACTGTAGGCACTGCGCTCTCATTGCTGGAGCTGTCCAGGCCAACAATAGCAAAGCACTTTAAAGAGTATAGATTTAAATTCAAGTATTTCCCTCTCTGCCTATTGCAAATGCCTAATTAGGAGAGCCGAGTGAAAAATTATGTGGTGCTGGTGGAACTATTGAGACATTATGTTTCCTTTGCTTTTGCAAAAACCATGATTTCACCTCAAATTTGTCACTGTTTTCCACAAACAAACATTTGTTTTTGCAGGTGTAAAATTACTATTTTAAACATGTCCATCTATTTCTGCTGCAAACACTCCCTGGAAACCATAAAGAACCACCCAGCATGAGAGCATTATAGCCTAGCACTGCTGGGAGCCTGGGCTCAGGCTTTGGCTAGTGTGTGATTGCAAGAGGGCATCACGTTCCCAGCCACTGAGCCCTCACTGGTTAAACTGGATTTCCCTACGCAACTTATGAAAACTTTTCTTTCCTCATCTTGTGCCCTGATACACTGGACAAAAGAAAAATGTTCTTTGTAGGGACAGAGCTGAATGCCCCTCTTGCCATCATAAAATGTAAACTTGGGTTTGGCTCTTCCTGCAAGAACAGGTGAGGAAAAGGGTAATCATTTGCAGAATATGTTTACAGTGAACTGAATCAAGGGTTATTCCAATATGAGAGTGGATGCAAGTAGAAGCAGATGTTATGATTGTATGGATTCATGATGAGCCAAGAAAAAATAACGTAAGCTTCTGGCGTATTACCAGTGCAATGCTTGGGCTTTTTGAAGTAGCGTTCAGTAAGCATACAATAGTAATATACATCAGTGTCAAACTACAGATAGATAGTCAGGCACTAAGGGAATATGGGAACTTACAGCTCTAAGGGTACGTCTACACTGCATGCTTATTTCGAAATAAGCTATTCTGGAAGATATACTCTGAAATAGCTTATTTCAAAATAGCACGTCTACACTGCAGAGAAGCCTCAAAATTAGTCTGAGGCAGGCTTCCCTAATGTAGATGTGCGGTCTCGATTTAGAGCCCCAGGACGCACTGGGGAGGAATAACTTAGAATGGCCCTGGTGAGGGGATATTTGAAAATAGCAGCAGTGGAGCGTCCACACATACCTTATTTCGAAATAGCTATTCCAGAATGGGTGTTATTCCTCATAGAATGAGGTTTACAGATTTTGGAATAAGCCATCCGTTATTTTGAAATTATTTTGAAATAACGCTAGTTATCTTAAAATAACGGTGCAGTGTAGATGCACCCTCAGTGAACATTACAACTCTCTCAAGTGAGTAGAGACCTAATTTATTCTCCTCAGATGGAATAGGTTGAACCTCTCTAGTCCAGCACCCTCAGGACCAGAGAGATGCCAAACCAGAGAATTTGCCGGCGTATGGGAAGTCAATATTGTCTAACAGCATTACTTGCACTTCCACTGTTTAGTGAGCTCTTAGAAGACATTTAGGAGTAAGTTATACCTAAATAACAGCACAGAACACTGAGAGCCAGGACTCATGACTTTAAAAATTTATGGGACCACAGGAAATTTAGCCATCCCCATGATAAGTGGACATCCAACTAATTAATATCACGGTGGACCGTGGATTTTTAACCTGTAGTTTAGTGTGGCATTTAGGCACCACTATCATTTGTCTTTATCGGGGAAAGAGAAACTAATGGATTGGTGCTCTTCTCAAAGTGTCCTATAATGGCTAAAGAGCATGATTACTATCCTCAGGGCAGATGGTTAAGAAGTAGGGCATCAACCCCATACTGGTTGTGAGTTCTGTACTTAGACTGCATCAACACATTATCAAGTATGAATTCCTCAGGCAGGATATTAACTCTAACGTGGAGTCATAGACAGGCCCCTTGGGGTACTCTGATCTATTTTGTCACCCAGGTAAGCTTACCTTTGTGATAGACAGTTGCTTATACCAACAGCGATATTGTGGGTACTCCCAGTTCCAAAGGAATAGTCAGTTGCACTTCGGTCAGTTACACTTTATATCACACACTGGTAGACAGTTCTATAATAAACTACTAAAGATTTATAAACTAGAAAAAAGAAATAAGTTATTTCAAGGTTAAAGCATGTAAACATGTGTTCAATAAATTCCAGTCTTATGTTTCAGAGGGTAATAGATGCTTCTAATAAGCACTGGAGATCCTTTGTGTATGCTAACTAATCCTTGTTCCTCGGTATCCAAGCAGGATAAAAGATACAGAATTTCCTTGTTAGGGATTTATATCTCCTTCCCCTTCCTCTTTGAGTTGCAAGTTTAGACATTGGGAGGAAGTCAGTTGCAAGTCTTCTCTTCCTGGTCAATGGAGGAGCAATCATAAAGTCTTTTTCTGAGGTTCCAAAAGGTCTTATTTTAGGGGTCAGGAGAAAACACCTCCTGTGGAAAGCAAGTATTTTACTCTTGGGGATGCTTTTCTCCTGACTGGTCATTTACAAGTTACACAGCTGCAGGAACATACACAACATGGGGCAAGCAGGGGTTACATAAGAAAATGAGAACGGCCATACTGGGGCAGATATACCTGGTCCATATAACCCAGTGTCCTGTCTACTGACAGTGGCCAATACCAGATCCCCCAAAGGGAGGGATCACAACAGGTAATCCTAACGTGATTTCTCCCCTGTCACCCACTTTCAGAGAAACACAGGCTAGGGATATCATTCCTACCCATCCTGGCTAACAGCCATTCATGGACCTAACCTCCATGAATCTATCTAGCTCTTTTTTGAACCCTGTTAAAGTTCTAGCTTTCACCGCATCCTCTGGCAAGGAGTTCCATGCGTTGACTGTGCGCTGAGTGAAGAAAAACTTCCTTTTGTTTGGTTTAAACCTGCTGCCTATTCATTTCATTTGGTGACCCCTAGTTTTTATATTGTGGGAATAAGAACATAACTTTTCCATATTCACTTTTTCCATAGCAGTCATGATTTTATAGACCTCTATCATATCGCCCCTTAGTCTTCTCTTTTCTAAGCTGAAAAGTCCAAGTATTTTTAATCTCTCTTCATATGGGATCTGTTCCAAACCCCTAATAATTTTTGTTGCCTTTTTCTGAACCTTTTCCAATGCCAATATATCCTATTTGAGATGAGGCGACTACATCTGTATGCAGTATTCAAGATGTGGGCGTACCATTGTTTTATATAGAGGCAATAAGATATTCTCTGTCATATTCTCTATTCCTTTTTAAATGACTCCTAACATTCTATTTGCTTTTTTGACTCCTGCTGCACACTGAGTGGATGTTTTCAGAGAACTACCCACAATGACTCCAATATCTTTCTCTTGAGTAGCTTTAGCCAAATTAGTCCCCATCATATTGTATGTATAGTTGGGATTATTTTTTCCAATGTGCACTACTTTATATTTATCAACATTTGCCATTTTGTTGCCCAAGCACTTAGTTTGGTGAGATTTTTTTGAAGCTCTTCACAGTCTGTTGTGGTCTTAACTATCTTGAGCAGTTTGGTATCATCTGCAAATTTTGCCACCTCACTTTTTACCCCCTTTCTCTAGATCATTTATAAATAAATTGAGTAGGATTGGTTCAAGGACAGACCCTTGGGGGACACCACTAATTACCTCTCTCCACTCGGAAAACTTACCATTTATTCCTACCCTTTGTTTCCTGTCTTTTAACCAGTTATCAGTCCACGAAAGGACCTTTCCACTTATCCCATGACAACTTACTTTACTTAAGAGCCTTTAGTGAGGGACCTTGTCAAAGGCTTTCTGGAAATCTAAGTATACTATATCCACTGGATCCCCCTTATCCACATGTTTGTTGACCCCCTCAAAAAACTCTAGCAGATTAGTAAGGCATGATTTTCTTTTACAGAAACCATGTTGACTTTCCCCCAACAAATTATATTCATCTATATGTCTGACAATTTCATTCTGTAATATAGTTTCAACTAATTTGCCAGGTACTGACGTTAGACTTCCAACTATGTATTTTTCTCTGTTTAGTTGAGATCTAAGGGCTATGGCATGAACTGGCACCTGGTCTGCTGGAGTCACAGGATTCACTCCAGTTTCTATTGGATTGTCTATCATATCACAAAACCTTCATTCTGATTGGCTTACCTTTTAGTTTGTGAATGACTTGTTTCTGATTGGGACAGATGTATCCTAAAATCCTTACTTACCCTTGCAATTTGTTTTCTGGTCCTGGCTGTAATTAGCAAAATAAGAGGAGCACCAAGATGGGGTGGGAAAGCAAGTTCACCCAAATATGATCAGACTGTGTCTGTTCAAGGAACTGATACATATTTCTTCTTACTCTAAACACTTCATCCATTTTTGAGTTGTAGTGCTGCATATGACCTGTAGAAAGTCCTTCACTATCTAAATAAAATTGCTCAGTTTTGTAACATGAGCAAAAGAGCTAGTCTTCCACCTGCTTTTAGTATTTATAAGGGGCCTTCCACTGTGGTGTCTGAGTAATGGGACTAATCCAAGAGATAGTGCTTTGAAGAAAAAGAGTGTGTTTTAGAAATTATTTTGGAAGTGTGGTAAGGAGCCTGCCTCATGTTTTTAAAAGCTGTTTAGATCATAAAATCATAGGATTGGAAGAGCCCCCAGGAGGTCTTTGAATCCAACCCCGTGCTAAAAACACGATCAATCCCAACTAAATCATCCCAGTCAGGGCTTTGTCAAGCCAGGATTTAAAAACATTTAGGAATGGAGATTCAACCACCTCCCTAGGTAACCCATTCCAGTGCTTCACCACCCTGCTAGTGAAATAGTTTTTCCTAATTTCCGTTTCTTGTTCTGTCATCTGTCACCACTGAGAGCAGCTTCTCTCCGTTCTCTTTGGAACCCTCCCCCAGGTAGTTGAAAACAGCTATCAAATGCCCCCTCCTTCCTCTCTTCTGTACACTAAATAAGCCCAACTCCCTCAGCCTCTCCTCATAAGTCATGTGCTCCAGCCCCCTAATAATTTTGTTGCTCTCCGCTGGACTCTCTTCAGTGTGCCCACATCTTTTCTGTAATAGGGGCTCCTAAATTGGATGCAATACTCCAGATGTGGCCTTACCAGTGCCGAATAAAGGGGAATAATTACTCCCCTAGATCTGCTGGCAAGGCTCCTATTAATGTCATTGCATTCAATGTGGCAATACCTAACTGATTTAGAATCCTGAGTCTCATTTTCAAAAGAGAATTGGGCTATTGATTAGTGAAGAATTTAGATTCCTAAGTGACTTAATCTCTTTTGAAATTGACATTTAGACTTCTACAGCAGTTAGGCATTACAATGCTGAGCACAGAAACATCTAAATAGTTATAAAACCCTAGACACTAGTGATTTATAGTATGACAAGCTGACAAATATAACGAGAAGCTTGCATTCTTGTGTATTATTACTAGAGTGGTTTATTGCAAGTGCTTTAGGCTAGGACCCTGATATAAATGCCAGCACGAATTCATCAAATAATTCATAGATAATTTCAAGGCTACAGAAAAAATGTCTGTAGATGTTATTGCTGACATATAAGCTAGGTGGACCACAGAGAGAACAGCTCATTCAGTTAAGCTGGGAGAACACTCCCTACATTTGAGAGTGCATTGCATTTGTAATTACAGTGAAAATAATTTGTACAAGTGAGAAGATTGTGAAAACTCAGCATAAGACAGATTTATTAAGTAGTTAAGTGAAAAGCTGACTGTGCTTATTATCCAGAAGAACAGAGGGAAAAAGCCTTCTCAGACTCTCATTTTCATTTACTAAGGTTTCTATAGAACAGCAGTGACATGCCTGTCTGTATTACAGGAGCAAGTCTTCATGATCGACTCCAAGTGTGAATCAGGGAAGGGACGCTGCTCTTTCAACCCTAATGTGAACACGGTATCTGTTATGATCAGTAAGTAAAATAATCACAGATCCCGGAGGCTTAACTCATTATTACTGTGCAGGGTGTGAAATGATGGGGTATTATAAACAAATGGAACACGAGGGGATAGGCCATGAAAAAGAAACCATTATGTTCATACTGCTTGTCAGGCATCTTTTGAAAGTCTTCATGGCGCTAAGCATGAACGTGTGAAGGAAATGCAGAAGGGATCAGCAATGAGGGAGGGAGGAACAGAGAGCAAAAGATTGTCCCCTTTTTATCTTTCACATTTTCCCAGGGTTAGCTTCAACTTTTAAATATGTTAACCATGTTTTAAATGCTTTGTGACCTCATTCATCATGGCCATTTCTTGTGTCTCATTTAATCACTTGTAAAATCACCATGTAGCTAGAAAAGCAAAGCCTGCTGGAAAATCTCTTGAGTTATTCTGCATTTCATGTATGCTGTCTGCTGCAGAGGCCACCAGCACTAGCTAGGCTCTTCCCTCTGTGCCTGGCTTTTCTACCCACTCCCACCTCCACTGTATCATTGACTATAAATTTAGCAGCTCGCTTCCATATGAAAGGGCAGAGAGTGCAACAGCTGGTTCCCTTGACATCTCACTGTGGGCTGTCTGGCTGAGAGTTCGCTGAGAGTGAAATCTTAGCACACACAGCCAGCACAATGCCAATGCCCCCACGTAAATCCCATCTAAGCTTCTGCTGAGACTGAAGTGGGGCTCAGGATGGGTGTAGCCCTTTGCAGAGGGGTGAATTTCACCTGGTAAGAGAACAGATTTCTCCCACATTCCAGCTGGAGAAATCAACATATCCCCACTTCAACATGCCCGATCTCCAGTGGTCTATGGGCTGGAAAATATGCCAGAGTAAAACGGGTGTAACACAATACAGGCCTCGTTCTGGGTTACACTAAGACCATTCTATATTCTGGTTGTAGTATAAGGATCCTTTATGTGGATAAAAATGTACAATATGGCCTTAATGCAGAGGAGAATCAGGCCCGATCACATTGATTTAGCAACGTTGTATCATCACCTGCACTGGCTTTGCATTGGTGAAAAACATCACAGCAGAAACAGGGCAAGGAGTAATCAGAGCCTCAGATCTCCCAGACTGAAGCATGATATGCTTTAGCCATAACTCTGGGTTAGTCAGTCCATAATGAACTCCTCACTAGCTTTCCACAGCAAGGAATGCAAAGAATTTACTTTGGAATGCCAGGACTTAGATGATTAATTTAAACGTTGCCTGAATTCATTAAGCATGCTCAAGTGATTGTGTCGTTTGCCTTCTGCCTATTCACAGCCTGCAGTACATTCTTACAATGATGCTAGGAGCCAGGCAGGAGCAGCAGCCACGTGGGGGCTCTTGAACGTGCAGTGGAGACATATGTAACCTGTGTAGATTAGATTTGCAGTGTGGTCAGCGACTACTGCATTCTGAATCTGTGTCTAATCCCTGATCTCTGAAGGCCCATCCTTGCTGCCCCATAGCTGTCACTCCAGGGGCGTGAATAACAGTGAGCACCAAAATACTATGATGTAACTCCCCTGTGCAGAGTCACGGTTAGGAAGTAAATGGTTCCTAGTCGGTATTAATGTAGGACTACATAAATGAGAACCAGGACTCTTTCAGATCATGCCTGCAGCATCCACATGGGGGAGTTACAGCACAGCACTGTGGTGCATACTGCTATTCACACCTCAGAACATGCTGTGTTTTTAGCCAATAGAAAGAGCAGGAATTGCACTGATTTCTCAATCTTACTTAGATTTAACAAAGAGAAGAATTCTGTTGACCTCTGTGTACAGTATGTTGAGTTTCACAGTAACCGCACACAAAGTTGTGAGGCCCTTATCCTTCGGTTTTCACTGTAGCACCATGTGGTGTCTTAGCCATTCCATTCCCATTGAAGTCAATGAGCGGTAATAGTGCCAGGCTTTCATTCCAGTGAAAGATCAGGACTTCAGGGACAGGTCCATTATACTCTCTTCAAATCTCTATAAAAAATAAGGAACTTGACAGAATTGTCCCAGTATCTTAACTGTAAAATGTAAAGTTCCAAGGCCACCTGGTATTGTAGTGAGCAGAGGTCTTGGCGGAAGGGGATTCCAGTCTGCATAGAAGAAGGGGAAAGGTCACTTCTCTAGTGCGATATTCCACCTCATTAAATTGGCTGCATTTCCATCTTACCTCATCAATGATCTATGTGCAGCATGTAAAGGAATTGGATTCCAGTCACTTAGGCTGCATCTAGACAGCACCCTTATCTCAGAATAAGCTATGCAATTTGCGCTATGCAAAATATTTCAAAATAGCTTATTTCAAAATTTTGCACTATATACACAGCTCCAAATTTTGAAATAACATGCTGTTTTGAGACATCCCTATAACCTCATGGAATAAGGGCTACAGGGATGATGGAATAGAGCACCTGTTAATTTGAAATCTATTTTAAAATAATGGGCGTGTTTAAAAGACACAGAGTAGGAAATAGCCCTGCTGTCCAGACATGCCCTTATAGACTAGTCCACTCATAAATGCCAGATACAGTTTTCATATTCTTAAATGAGTTACTGCCATCAAAGAACAAAGTTTCCTTTTTTGTCCTGAGTTTTATGAATGCCCATTAAAGTATTTTATTTCTAAGATACAGGATGTACAGTTAGACAAAGTCTTTTCTCTTTTGAACACAAGGGAATTTTCTTCATTTTAATAGAAGTTATTTTATCAACTTTAATCACCCAATCAAGTGGCTGAGCAGATAGAGATGTAAAAAATGTTTAAAAACATTAATTGTGTAATCGATTGAAATTCAGTCAGTTACACAGTTAAATGCTCTATGGGCTCTCTGCAGGTGCCTGCCCAGTGGGCTCCGAGAGGTGGCCAAGAGTTTAACAGGAAGGTTAACCAGTAAACTAATGCTAATCAGTTAAACATTTAAACCCTTACATCCCTATGAGCAGGCCCCAATATCTAGTCAATACCCAAAGCAGTATTTCTCCCTGAACTTTGAATTATTTGGGATACACAATGTACAGCGCTCACACTTTAAAAAGTTTATTTTAAAAAAGATTCAACTGGTTGGAGAAATACACTGCTAGGAGGGGAAGAGTAAAGAGATTGAGTAGCTAGGAAGCCAAAGACAGATCTGGGAATTGAACCCAGAGCTCTTTGGGCCTAGATAAGTGCGTTAATCACAAGATCTTGTTTCCTCCCTCTTCCTCAACTAAGGAATACTTCTGGAACTAATAAAGTATAATGACATAAACCTTTTATAGTGTGGTCCCTGTTTCTTGTCGATTTCTGGCATCGCCTTCCACCTATACAACATAGAACACAAGCTTGAAATATAACAGGAAATGTGAATGGTCCCACAGAGGAAAACACCACATGACAAACAAATTTGAAGGTCGGAGAAATACACCATTCTACAACAAATGCTTTAGAAGCAAAGCTATTAAAAATGCTTTAGAAGCAAAGCTATGAAAAATGTATCTTTGGGAGGGCAAGGCATGATTAACATCCATGCTCCCTTTCTTTCCGCAACCAATGCTCACAGGTATTTACAAGAGCAGACATACATCAATTCAGTAATTCCCTCAGTAACAAAGAGAAACAGTGTGAACTGGTTACCCAGCAAAGACAAACTGTTGTGTGGAATTTAAGCATTAAACCAAAAGGAAGTGGAGCTGACAGATGTCATTTGGTACCTGATTAGACTAGTAGGCTCTAGGAATGCTTAAGACATAACTAATAAAGCTGGTATGCAATAGGATTAAGAATTACATAGCCCCATTCCAGGCTTTTTATTTTTTCCAGGAATGAACATGAAAGTGCTGTGAGAACCGTAGCCACGATCCACTGCAGTCAGTCTAGTTAAGAACAGGAATAAGACACCAGATGGTTTTGGAAGTAATCATACTGATGTAGAAAGCTTCGTAATAAGTCTCTATTGATCTAGCAGCATTGTATACAGTTACATAAATCGTGGAATAAACCACATTGTTTAAATACCTCTCTACTCTACTCATTGTTAGCCCTGTGCAATGCATTCTCTTATACACTGAGTCCCAGCTAAGGGAAAGAGATGCAGGCAACACAGTGCTTGCATTACCAACTGTAGAGATCTGGTTCATGACCTGGCAAGCAATGAAGAAAAAAAAAACCCTCTAGAGTTTTCATCTCTCAGGCTACATCTACACTACAGGTTTTTGCGGCAAAAATTTGCTAATTTAGCCGCTACCGTTTTGTGCAAAAACTCTGTTTTGCGCAAGATCCTTATGCCAGAGAAGTATAAAGATCTTGCGCAAAATGTGTTTTTTGCACAAAAGAGAAGTAGCTACACTACTTATTTTTGCGCAAAAACCCCTTGCACAAAAAGAAACAGCAGAAAATATGCTAATGAGACTGTGAATTATGCTAATGAGTCCCTCATTAGCATATTTTCTGCCATAAAAATGTGTAGTATAGATGTAGCCTCAGAGGTCAATTGGTAGTTCTTAATATTGAACGAACAAGAAAAATTAAATCCTCAACTGCTTCAAAAATTATGACTCTTGCCAGCTTGACCACACATACTCATGGCCACACAGACATTTGGGTGAAAACATCAGTGAAAGGACTTAGCTGTTTAACGATTCATTCAGCCACCACTCCCAGCACAGGAGTTGAAGATTATTTTTGCTCTGCATTGTGTTGTACTCTGGGGTGTCTTACCATTAGCCAGTGGAAATGGCTTTGCTCACACACACACACACACACACACTTTCTCTCTCTGAATTTTCAGAATCCTGCACAGGAAATTGAGGTGCCTAATCCTATTAAAGTAAATGGGAGTTTCATGGCTAATTCCCGTCATGCCACATTGAAATGTACTTTGACTGTAGTGTGTAAGGTGGATATTGGTTACTTTCCAATTACACTGAGCCATGTTACAAGCATCCTCTTCCAGTTTCTGCAATACAGAACTGTGCTTGAGGCCGAAGTCCATCTTGAAAATGGTGCAACCCTATTGACTTCAATTGGAAGTACGCCAAGTTACACTCGCAAATACTGGCCTGGTAAAACACTGAATTTTATGCCTTGTATTGTTATTGCCTTGTCTGTGCATAGGTGTTTGGCAATGTAAGTTCAGTCCCTAAGTTGTAATTCAAATGAAAAGTTTACCACACATGAAACTAGCTGCTACATTTAATTATGGAGTTTCCAAAAGTCCTTAGAAATATCTTATGCTTCCTTCTCAGGCTAGACAATTGCTCCATGATTCAGAGGAGACTCCATTGCCACCCACCCAGTATTGTTTTATAGTGACTGCTATACAAATAAAGAACTGGCACTGTCTGAAGCAAAAATAGGTTACTAGAAATGGATTTTCCAAAAGCCAATATAGACACATTCAGATTTTTTTCCTGTTTCCTTTTCTACTTTCTTATAGATGAAGAGCTGTTTTCAGGAATGTACATAGATTTCATGGGTACTGATGCAGCTATTTTTCGCAGTTTAACCAAACGGAATGCAGTGAGAACTGACCAACACAATTCTAAGTGGCTGAGTGGTAAGACAATTCTTTGTTTAAGTTTTTGGTGTGTGACTAAGATAAAGGTTGTTGGGTTTTTTAAATGAGTTCTTTATCTCCCATTCTAAAATAAATCTACTAATGGAAACGGTGGGCCAGAAATAGAAATAAAAACATACCCCAGACAACGCACTCTGTAAATGATTAATAGGAATTCTATATGACACAGGAATTGCCATATTGGACGAGACCCCTGATTCATCAACTTCAGTATGCTGTCCTTGAAGTGGCCCATATTACCTGCTTTAGAGGGAAGGATGTGTAATAGACAGGTGTAGGCTAATTTGCCTCCTGGGGAAGTTTTTTTTAACCCCCAATAATTTGAGATTGTTTTATATTGGAAAAGTGATTATAATAATGTGATTGTTACAGACTGGCACAGTGAGGAAAAGTCATCTCTGGGCAATGCTGAGGTGCAAGGAGTTAAAACCCTGGCTTTGTTGAAATCAGTGGAACAACTCCCAAAACATCTGTGAGGCCAGGACCTCACACAAGGCCTATGTACTCTGCATTATTTTATTCTTAAAACAGCTATACTCCATGACCATGTTTCATTTTCAGAACATGAATAGTCCCATTGATTTTGCTAGGTTAAAGTTAACTCTATCTGTTTTCTGAAATTAGTCGAAACAATGAGGAGCTCTGTGGCACCTTAGAAACTAAGGCATGGCTACACTGGGGAGTTATTTCAGAATAACTCCCCTTATTTCGAAATAATGGCTTGTTATTTTGAAAGAATAACTCCTGATTGTGAAGAGGAATGAGCTTATTTTGAAATAGTTATTTCGGGAGTTATTATTTTAAAATAATTTATTTTGAAATAACCTTGTAGTGTAGATATAGCCTAAGGGCATGTCTGCAGTAGGAAATTATTTCAAAATAATAACTCCTGAAATAGCTATTTTAAAATAAGCTTATTTCCCAAGGAAAGAAGGAATTATTATTTCAAAATAATCAGCCTCTATTTCAGAATAACAGGCTTGGTAGTGTGGACGCTCACTTGTTATGTCAAAATAAGGGGAGTTATTTTGAAATAACTACCTATTGTAGACCAGGGTTAAGGTGCTACAGGATTCCTTGTTGATTTTGCAGATACAGATTAACATGGCTACCTCTCTGAGACTAAAATTTGTCACTAGATATCTTTATTCTCTTAAGCTTGCCTATTCTCTTTTAGGGATCTTAAAAAAATAGACTGCACAGAAAAGAGTTCATTTTAAAAAATACAGTTGCTTGAAAAATCACACACAATGCGTTTCTATATTGCTCCTCTCTAGCAACATGAAATTTGACATATCCATTAATAATGGACTGAAGAGGATAGAAAATATCCAAAATGAAAATGTGACTTTTCCATCAGAGATCACACCAAAAAATCAATAGCGGTTTGTACTGGATATCAACCGTTCAAGTGGAGAAAAAAATGTCATTTGATGTCTCAAATGCTGTTCAATAGCTTGTAGCCAAGAAAATTTCCAGAGGATACTTCTCCTTCAATGTTTTCTATCTCTGTAGTAAACTAGCACTGCTATTTCTGCATCAGACATACTTTTTTGAAAACTAGGACAAATTTGTTCTAGAATCAACTTGATTCTAGAGAAACCATCCCAGATCCCTGTCCTGAAAACCCTGTCACTAGTGCTTAACCCAACTAGGGCCCAGCCCTAACACAGTGGGCAGCAGCAGATGCATTCTGTGTAGGTACCTGGAGATGTCAGTAGTTGTCAAGAGTTCCTTATATTGACACATTGTTTGGTCTTTATCTCTCTCTTTTCAGACCCTATTTTTGTAGATGCTCATCTCATCCCTGACGGCACAGACCCTAATGATGCTAAAGTGTACTTCTTCTTCAAAGAAAGGCTCATAGACAACAGTGGAAGCACCAAACAGATTCATTCAATGATTGCTAGAATATGCCCAGTAAGAATAATTTTTGTTCAATTTTCAGGGGCTGATTTACTGGCTTGATTGAATAATCAAAATAAATCCATTGCATTAAAATGTTTTAAAAGCCCTTAATTCCAATTACAAGCAAATTTCCTGTTCCGGCTTCCATCTCCATAATTAAGAAGAAAGGCTGTTGAGTACCTTGTTAGAGATATCTGGAATATATCTGTAATTTTAGTAGGAATATTAGCAGTTGATTAATCTGTGCATCTCAGTGTCTGGAACAGTATAGTTAATAACATTAACTTCCTGAGCTTGCTTTATTTTACATAATTCAGATGTGAGATTTACTGAATCATGGATGTACCAAATCTCCCACAAGAATTCCAGTGTAAAGGCATTTGAAAGCATGGTTTTTATTCTTAAAACAATTACACTTATGCACATGTTTAATTTTAAGAATAGTTCAATTCATTTCAGCTGGATAAAGTTAAGCATATGCATGTCCGTGCAGAAACAGGACCTTATAACTAAATTACCTTTATTTCTCTTTTTTCTGTAACCAGAGTTAATTTTGCATGCACTGTGAGTGAAGCAACTACCTTTTATTCTGAGGACATAGACTCATGTAAATGTAAAAGGGTATAAGGCTCTGTTTCTGATAAGCCCTTGATTCCTTACCTAGGAATAAAACTGGAGATCAAGTTGAAGCTACTGCCCCCAGTTACAATGTGCTTTGTATTCAGTATGGTTGTGATGTGGCTCTGCAGGGGAATGGGTGTGTGCTTTGGTTTTCGTTCGGTTCCTGCTCTGGCAGTACATTATGACATATGACCTAGTCTCATAATATTGTTTTTTGTTTTTTTGGGTAGCTGCCCAATGGCCTCTGGGTATTTTTCAAAAAGACATTAAACGTTGTTAGGATGTTATTGTTGTTGTTGTTATTATAATGAAGTCCAGATTGCTTCCAAAACGACTTGGGCCTCATTGTGCTTACATTGAAGTCAATGGCAAATTCCTATAGATTCTAAAGGGAACAAAGAGCTGATCCTTCATGTTGATAGTGATCTACTGTAACAGCCTCCATAAGGAGTAAACATTGCTACAAGGTATCAGCCTGACTTGCAATGAGCTCTGCTAACTTTCAGTCAGTTAAGGAGACCTGTTCTAACAGCATTTGTGGCAGCACAGAAGTTAATAGTCAAGCCTCTTGAGCCTGTTGGTCCAGCTGCTAATAAAGTTTCACCGACTGCTGAAAAGTCTTAGTTCCAGTTTAAAATGAGAGAGGTCACCTTCCCCTCTTCCTAGCAGGACAGAACTCCTTTTTCATGTGCCCATTAAAGGCAGAATTAAACTGGTAAAAAAAATTAACATCATTTTGATAACGAGTTTTTACAAAACATAGTCCCATTTTTGCCATGCTTTATATAAAACAAAATTAGTTATTTAGGTCTTAGGAATGGAGCCTTCCCTGTCACTTGTGCTCAGATAACAAATACTTGACAACTATATTAATGACATTTTTGTCCAGCTCTGGCATCGTTATGTTTTACCAGTTATTTTATCTTACATGCATCGTATCTTATTTCATCAATGAATCTATTAAAGCAGCACTTTCCTCTTAGTTCTGTTAATTAAAATAGTTCATCTTCACAGACCCTGTCAATGAGAAATGACTGGAGAACTGGAAACTAAGGGGTGAATTTTGCTGTAAACAATTGTTCTGATTCCACCTCAAATTTTCCTAAAATAATTCACTGTGATCCATACTCTATATGCCAAACACATTTTAAACTGATTTTTATTAAAATAAATATTAAAGGCCTGATTTTCAAAGGCCACACATTTAAAAGTATATATGTTCTTGTGCACCCACTTTAGACTTGCTAACAGCAGAGTTGACAGCCAGGCTGGGCCCGTGGGCACAATGGTAGGGCCCGGCTCCATGCTTCTAGGGAGGGCGGGGCCTTGGGTGGAAAGGACGGTGCCAGGGCAGCTAGCCCTCAGTGCACCTGGAGTGCACCACAACAACCCCCTCCCTCGCCAGCTCCTAGAGCTGCCCAGAATGTGCACCATGTATTCTGTCAGTGCCATAAAGGGCCTGGACACTACTATTGCCACAGTAGCAGCGGTGGCAACCAGAAGCCTGAGATCATTTAGAATTGCTGCACCTAGGGGCAGTTGCCTCCTCTGCTGCCCTTCCATCAGGGGGCCTGCTTACAGATACCAATTGTGCTCAACAGTAATATAAACGTACAGAAATGAAGGCATTTGGACTGTTGGAAACAAGATTAATAGTAGCATAAATGTTATTTGCTAGTGTTTTATGATGCATAAGTTCTAAATAGAGTCACTAACAATCTGATTTAAATAAATAGTTCGCATGATTCATCATGGCGAGAGCTCAGTTAAATATGTGTTTTCATACATTATTGGTTATTGTGCCTGTGCTTCTTGTAATCACAGCTAACATTAAACACATGTTGTTTACTGTCTGGCTGGGTGACAAATAGGAGTGTCCAGCTGATTGTTGTACTTCCTCAGAAAAGTTGTAAAATCTGTTCTATCTATTATATCCACTGGAGGACACAGAGAAGAATCTGAATGACTATGATTGGAATATTAGATGATGAGCTTTCGTGGGCCAGACCCACTTCCTCACATCTGAGGAAGTGGGTCTGGCCCACAAAAGCTCATCATCTAATAAACCATCTTGTTAGTCTTTAAAGTGCTACATAGTCCTGTATTTTGTTTCAGCTACCCTAGACTAACACGGCTACATTTCTATCACTATTCTATGATTGGAATGGCATTCAGGGCTGTGTAGAAAAGATTTCATAGATAAACATAGGTAATATAGGAATTACTATTATGGATAAGACCCAGAGGCCAGCTAGTCCTGTGTCTCATTTCTGATGGGACTCAATTCCAGATGCTTCAGAGGATGGTGCATAAAACTTTGCCTTAGGCAGATATGAGATAATCTGCCCTCCACATGAGGTCTTCTATCATCACTAATAGTTAGTGCTTGTTCTAAATCCTGAAGTCTGAGATCTAACAAGCTTAAAAAACTAACACTGTTGTTGTCTGGTCTCTCTCTGAAGCCATTTTATAGAGTGGAACTTTAATTATCTTTCATTACTAAAGATAGTCCTCAATTTCAGCATTTATAACTGTGTCTGTGTTTGGGGGTGTTTGAGACGGGTTTGCTTCATGCCTATCTCTGATTCTTTTCTTTAATATTAGCAAGGTATTTGCCAGATGATGGATCATCATAACATGAAAAATGATTGCAGGGATTAAGTAAGATTTTAATTTTGCTTTGTTATACTTTTTTCAAATTCATTTTGCTTTTCAGAATGATACTGGCGGACAGCGTAGTCTTGTAAACAAGTGGACGACATTCTTGAAAGCAAGACTCGTGTGCTCAGTAATGGATGAGGATGGAACAGAAACGTACTTTGATGAATTAGGTATAACAGTATAGTCTTTACAAGTATTCAAGTCATGTTACCTCTCTGTGTGTATTTGAAAATATTAACTTCAAATAAGAAAAGATATGCTTGTGATTAAGCTACAGATGTTGGAAGTTAAGGTCATCTGAATATGTTTCCCAGGTCTACCCTGTGTCACCTTGGAAAAGTCACTACGAGTGAAACCTTGACCCCATTAAATCCATGCCAAGAATGTTATTGATTTTAATAGCACTAGGATTCTATTTTAAATTTCTCTGAATGATCATCCTCATCTCTGAAGCAGGAATAATAATGTTTGAAATGGACTATAGTATTAGGAGGCTCACTTAACGTTTGTAAAACACATGCATGGCTACATCTAGACTGCAAGCCTCTTTCGAAAAAGAACATCTAGACTACAACCAGTACTTTCAAAAAAGCGAGCCGCTTTTTCAAAAGAGAGCAGCGAGGCAGTCTGGATGCTCTCTTTCAAAAAAGCACAGTTTGAAAGAGCACTTTTGAAATAAGGCGTTATTCCTCATAAAATGAGGTTTTTCATGATTGAAAAAACTGCCACATTCTTTCAATTTACTTTTGAAAGAAAGAGGCAGCAGTCTAGAGACAGAGGAAGATTTTTTTTGAAAAAAGGCCGCTTTTTTCAAAAAAACCCTATAGTCTAGACACACCCAGGGAGAGCGTCTGATTAAAAGAGAGGTGTAAATGCAGAGTATAATTGTTGCTGTTCCTATTTATGTTCATGATTAATCTTTGCTTTTAGTTTTTAAACTATTTTAAACTGTATTGTATATCAGTTTTGATGCATCACTACTGCCTTTTTGATGACAAGACAGGTTACTTTGGGTCACTTGGTAGAAGTCTCTTTGGAAGCAGAAATGATTGTTGATGATGAGGAGAACACTAAATACTAGTACTACTAAGAATAATATCTTAGAATCTATGAATGCTTTTATATCTGCAAAGTTTTTTACAAATATTAACTAATTCACCCTCAGAACAATTGTGTGATGTTTTGTTTGTTTAAGGTTTTGTTAGGGTCTCCAAAATAAATATGATTATTAACATCCTGATCACGTATCTAATGATGTGTGTTTGTAGACATCTACGTCTAGACTGGCCCCTATTCCTACTTTCAGGTAGGAATAAGAGATCCTCCGGAAAAGGGCTTTATTCCGGAGGATCGCGCCAGTCTAGACACTTTTTCCGGCTTTTCCCCAAGCCGGAAAAAAAGCGGCGGACATGTTTATTTAAATCCCATGGGGGATATTTAAATCCCCCGCGGATTTCCCTATTCCAAAGTTGGAAATTAGCATGGCTATTTCAGAATAGGGGCCAGTCTAGACGTAGCCCTGGTGTCTGATGGGATACATCTAGACTACACGCTTCTTTCGAAAGAAGCTTTTTCAAAAGTTTTCAAAAAAGCTTCTTTCAAAAGAGATTGTTTAGACAGCCACAACTTTTTTCGAAAAAGCGATCTGCTTTTTCGAAAGAGAACACCCAGGCAATCTGGATGCTCTCTTTCAAAAAAGCCCTGTTTGCGGTCAAGAATGCCTTTTTCAAAAGAGCTCTTTTGAAAAAAAGCATTCTTCATAAAATGATGTTTACCGCTGTCAAAAAGACCGCCGCCTTTTGATTTAATTTTGAAAGAACACGGCAGCAGTCTAGACGCAGGTGAATTTTTTTTTTAAAAGGCCACTTTTTTTTGAAGAAACCCTGTAGTCTAGACATAGCCTGATTATCTAAGATGTTGTCACAGATCTGAACTCCATTTGTTGGACAGATAACCTCAGCTTTGCCTCATCTGGGGAAAGTGAGCTTATCTGTGTACCACTGAGTAAATACAAATGAAAACCTTGATCAGTTGCCCCTAGTCCTCTTTAAATCAATGAATAAACAGCAGAATCTTTTGCTTTCAGAAGCTAAGGATGGTGTCAAGGCTGTTCCCCACTCTGGCACTCCAAGTGCAGAAGGTGGGGGCCCAGAAGAGACCTTAAATACCTTGTCTCTGTAGACTTTTGCTTAAAAAGCTCCCCAAAGTCACAGATTCCCTGGCCTTGGGAGGTAGCTGTCACCAACAAATGAACCTGAACCCAGGAAGAAAGCACTTGGACTTCTTACAGGGGGGAACCCTCAAGCTCTTTTACCAGAAGAGAGCTGGAAATAAAGAAAGAAAAACAAACTGCAGTCTCTGATAGTTGACCTCTCAGTCTTAGGCATGCATACACAGACCTCCTGTTACCTTCCAAGACTCAAGAATCAAATCATTGCCTTAAAAAGAGATTTTTATTAACAAAACAAAAAGATATGCTTGATAAAGCATATTTGATTTCTGAGGGTACATCTACACTACACCATTTTTCTGTAATAACGTCCATTATTCCGGAAAAACAATACTAGCATCCACATTGCAATTGCATTATTTTGACAGAAAGTTGAAATAACGGACAGCTCTTTCTGACAGCAATAAACCTCATCCCATGAGGAAGAAGCCCTTTTTCTAAAAAGATTTTTCGGAAAAGGGTGCATGTAGATGCTCCACTGCTGCTATGTTGAATAGCTCCTCACCAGGGCCACTCTAAAATTATTCCTCCCCAGTGACTCCTGTAAATCGAGATAGTGTGTCCACATTAGGGGAGCCTGCCTCAGACTAATTTTGAGGCTTCCCTGTATTATGAATGCTTTATTTTTAAAAAAGCTTTTCCAGAAGATATCTTCCAGAAAAGCTTATTCTGAAAGAAGCTTGCAGTGTAGATGTACCCTAAGTGTTACAGAACAATTGAGAAAAGGACAGATTAAAATACAGAGAAAATAGTATCTCTGGGCTACAGCTTGTAATACAGTGTTTGGAAGGGGGCAAGTGGACTTAGAACACAGACATTTAACCATACAACTAAAACAAAGAATATAACCTGATTGCAGCTTAATGGACATTTTTCTTGCTACTTACTATCTGTGCTCCAAGGTCCGGTCCATTTCCATGCCCAGTATTCCTTGTAGGCATGGTAGTTCTTCCTGGTTCAATTCATCTTGTCTCTCCAGCTCCTAGCTCCTAAAACTCCCACAAAATAAACAGCAGGCTGGTATATCTTTCCATTTAAATTTCAACATTCTTTCCCACTAGCTCCCTTGGCTTCCTACCAACACCCCCTAGTTTAACCCGTTAGTCACCAAATGCTGGCCAGCACGCCTCCTCTTGATCATAGATAGAAATGCTATTTCAGATAAGATCTGTTGTTAGCTAATGAACCACATACTAGATCTCATTCTGACTAATTCATGTTGCTTCCACACTCATGTAACTACACTGACCTGAGTGGCATTGCTCTTGATTTTCACCACTGTAAGTGGGATCCAGAATCTGTGGATTGTTACAGATATTTCAGTGCAACTGTTTTGATTGAGAGTCTCTCACAGAAGGTAGAGGGAGTTGGATCAAATCCTAATTTGGTGTTCCATGTGAGTCAGATTATCAGAAGCTGGTTCTGGATCACTATACTTTAATCCTATGACAAAACACTGCATGGCATGTATTGTTGGTCTCAGTCATTGAAAGAAAGCAATAGAGTCTAGACCAAACTCAGAATTTAAGGGATACTTTGAGAGTCACCTTTCAAAAGTGCTCTACTTTCAACAGCTCCAGGACCCTGATTCATTGATCCATCCCTATTCACCAAAGCACTTATGTTTAGCTTTGAGAATTAAGGCTTTGGGGATCATATTGAACTAGCAACTGACCATGAGCTCCCAGGATAATGCTGTGGCAAAAAGGGATAATGTTATCCTCAATTTATCAAAAAGGAAATTGAGAGATGACTTTGCTGCAGTGTTTTAGTATTTTCATGGGAAGAAACTACAAAGGACTAAAGGATTAATTTTTTTAGCAATGAGAGGGTACGTCTACACTTGCTCCCTAGTTTGAACTAGGGATGCAAATGTAGGTGACCGAAATTGCTAATGAAGCAGGGATTTAAATATCCCACTCTTCATTAGCATGATCTCACTGGCGCATTGCTCCGCTCAACAGCTGTTTTGAAAGTGAAAGTGCGTGCTGGGACACATTAGTTCGAACCAAGCCCCTTGGTTCGAACTGACATTACTTCTCAAGGAGTTTGGTTTGAACTAACGCATCCCGGCATGCACTTTCACTTTTGAAACAGCTGTTGAGTCGGCAAGATCATGCTAATGAAGTGCGGGATATTTAAATCCCTGCTTCATTAGCAATTTCGGTCGCCTACATATGTATCCCTAGTTCGAAGTAGGTAGCAAGTATAGACGTACCCAAAGGGATTAACTATTAGAAGAAATCCAAAGGAAAGTGGTAAATCCTCCTGGCCTTAAATTATATGAACCTTTGAAAGCACTGTAACCTCAATTCCAGGAGAATTGAAATATCTGCCTAAGTTCAATTACACAATTAAATGGTTTCATGAGCTGAGGTTCTGTTGAGGAGAATTGGAGAGGATGGGTGGTGAGTACATTTTAAAAATTGGATCCTTTTATTCATGTGTCTAAATAGAGGCAGTTGTATATTGAGTTCATTTGAAAATCTGGCCTTGAATGTGTAAATACTAGTTTAACGACAATCAACCTTAATTATGACAGCCTGCCCCTGCTTTCATTGAATCAGAAATAAAATTCCCATGGAGGTCAATGTGAGTGGGATGGGGCCCAAAGTTTTGAGGTTTGAAAGTCAAGGTAGAGCAACTACTCAACAGCTGTGTTCTTTCTTTCTCACAGAGGATGTATTTCTCCTAGAAACAGATAACCCTAGAACAACACTGGTGTATGGAATTTTTACAACATCAAGGTAATTTTGCAGATTTGTAGAGCTCTGTAATCTCCCTCGGTTCAAATTCCATATAATCACAAAAAGAGGTATTTTGTCTCAAGGTAATTGGGACTGAATGCATTACTGGCATATCCTGCACCTATCATCACCACCTATAAGAGGTCCTTTCAGTCCTTCTTGTACTCATAAATTAGAAACACAATTAACCATGCTGGAGCTGTACTCATTGTGCCAAATTGATCCCTGGTGTTGGTTCAAGAAAATTATACCTAGGATAAATTTCCCCTCTGCTCCCAACCTTTTAAAAAGAAACTGTTTCCTGTTGTTGACATATATTTACACTTTTTATTAGGTAGCAGGGAAGAACAAGGACCTAGTGTTTGACTTCACCATGTCCAATGAGAATTCTCAGCATCTCATCTGGTGTCTTTAGCACCTGAACAATCAAGCCCAGAATTCCTATTTAAATTCATGCTAATAGTTCCCAATAAGGCATTAGCTCCCAAAAGACACCCTTATGTTCTGTTTGATCAAGTCCTTCCTTAATCACAACCTGTGTCTTCAGTCTTCTCTTGATCACTGGTAAACATGGGCACTCCTCACCTCATTGGAGATAAGGGCCCACCTTACTTTAAGAAAAGAATGGATAATTATTTGAGGAAAGTCGGGTTTTCATGTTATGTTTGCTGGCCTGTGAGCTGTCATTCTGAGAAACAACAGAGATTAACTTTGTTTGAATCCTGATGTTCTGGGTTTTTTTGCTCTTGGCTCTTGTCCAGTTATCTGAACAATGAAATGCTATTGCCTGTCTATCAATATATTTTTAATACATACAACGCTCAAGTATCTTGGGCCTTATATTTCAGTCCATTACCTTGACCTGGCTAAAACAAAATCAGTTAGAAGTCTTTTTTGTTGTTGTTTTGTTAAAAAAATAGAACTTTGTTGAAACTGACTTTTTGGTAATTTTTTTATGGAACATTTTTAAATAAAATGAAAAAATAATTTCAGTTGAACATTTTTACATGAGAAAAAGTCATTTCCTGATCATATCAATCACCATCATAAATTACATGTCCAGGTCTCAAGCTTACATAATACCCAGGCCTGGATAATGTTATAATATTTTGTTGAGGGAAAAACAACCTGTATCACAGTAGTGGGCAACCTGCAACCCATGGGCTGCATGAGACTGTCTGGAACTCTGCCTGCAGCCCATGGACCACCTGGCTGCTCCCCTCCCCCACTCATCTCTCACACACTGGGGCACTGGAGCTCTGCACTTTCTACACCTCCTTCCTCCCTGCCAGGACTTTCAAAGCAGCCATGAATCACCTTATTTGCACTCTGTCCCAGCTTCTTCCCCTCTCTCCCTCAGAGACCTGGAACACTACAAATCAGCTGTTTGTGGTGCTCCATCTCCGGGAGGTAGAGGGAGGAAAGAGGACAAAGAGTGAATCAGGCAATTTTCATGCTCTGAAAATGCTGTGAGGGAGGCTGAGGAGCAGGTAAGTGTGGGGCTCCAGTACCCCAGTGCACAAGAGGCATGGGAGAGAAGGTAGGCAGATGGCGGGGCCCACAGGTAGACCCCCAGTGGGCTGCAGAAGCCTGCAGAACACTGAAATAAAGGAGGATAGTGGCCCACCGACTATTCATGGTTGCTATCCCTGCTATATAGCTTGTAAATCAATGGTTCCCAGCCTTTTTTATACCACAGCCCAGCCAACCCATTCACAAACTTTTGACAGACTGATAACATTTTATTTGCATATTTGCATGTTCATTATGCAAATAATGAATATGTAAATTTGAAAATAAATGTTGCTTGTCTGCCAAAATATGTACCTCAGCCCCGCCCCCTGATCTGTCCCTTAGCTCTGGCAGCCTCAGTGGCCTGGCAGCCACAGGTTTGTGGCCCAGCACCAGTCCATGGACTAGCAGTTGGGAACTGCTGTTGTAAATAGTGGAGGCTATCTATACTGTATGACTCTTATACCACAAGAAAAGAAAATGCTGAGGCAAGGTTTAGTGATAAAACCACACTTATGATTATGTTATGGATCCAACATATCTGAGTTGGAAACTATTCTATCTAATTCTCATGGTATTTCTGCAGTGGAAATTGAGTTTGAGTTAAGACAGCATATAAACTATACTGAATACTTGGTCTATTCCAGGCTTTCGAGACATTTTCTCACTTTATACAAGGTTTTACTCTCGTCTAGGTTTCTGTTCCCACAAACCACAAGACTTCTGGTTTTTTAATTCTATATTGTACATGTTATGTAATTAAATCTAGCAGTCATAATGAGTTTCATCTTGTTGCACTGCTTGTATCTTTTTCACCTCTGCATACTTCATCTGAGAACAGTAATTGGAGAAACAGACTACGAGATAAAAATAATTGTTAATTTTATCTAAACTATATCAGTCTTGGCTGTGACTGAAGTGAATTATTTTTAGAGCAGGAACTATTATAAAATTAATAAAGATGCACTGCAGTAATCAAGTGCACCCTTTAAACCTTATCTTATATCTTCCATGAATACCTGGGAACATTTCATAAAACAATTGAAAAGAGGGTTCAGAAAACACATGTGGATATAATACATCTGAGGGCTTTCTCAAGGTAATACATGTGTGAAATAGTGCAATGATGATTGCTGAGTAATGTTCTTTAGCAGTTACCACATGTATAGACATTTGTTTTTTCTACAACTTACAACTGCAGGATAAATATTTTTAACATTTTCCGTATTCTTTGCTAGATTTTACCTGTTCAGTGTACAATAAACTTCAATTTGGATTTTTCTTATTTCCCACTTACTATTGAGCAAATCTGGAATGTCTGGATGCTTGTCTCTGAATACACTTTCAAAGCATGCTGTTTTCTCTCTCCCAAAAATACACTCACAGTGGAGATAGAAGGAGACTGTTAATATAACAGCCAATATCCTAGCTTCTTACTGAAAATCATGTCCTTCACACGGGCAATCATCCTTAATGGAGAGTTCTAGAATCATGTGCTGACTGCAAAGTCCCTGGCAATATGGCTCCACCACACCAAGGAACCAAGATAGTGCCTCTGTAGGCCCAGATAAATGTGAAGGCACAAGGCCTATACAGCGGGATCCATACTAATTTCCTGGGATTCCCTGGAGTTACTGGCTCCGAATTCTAGTTTAGTCTGTGGGAAGGTCATCACTCCTGATGGAAGAATGCAGAGGAAATTCTTCAAGGGGAATTTCATGAGGTTTCCTCGCCTCTGTGGTGATGTTTCCAAGTACAGTAAACTTCCGATAATATGGCACCTTTGGGACCCAGGGGGTGCCGGATTATCAGATATGCCGGACTATCGGAAGGGGCGGCTATGAGGCATCTGGGGTGAGGGAGTGCCACCCCAGACCCCTCATAGCCCCCCCTTCCAATAGTCCGGCTCTGCCCCAGGCGTCCCTGATTCAACCGCTGCTGAAACTGAACAGTAACGGCTGAATCAGAGACACCTGGAGCAGAGCAGCTGGAGTGATGCCGGGTTGGTCGGGGTAATGCCGACCCTTGGCATGGTAAGACCAACCAGGCAGCACCCCAGCTGCTCTTGGGGATGCCTGGGGCAGAGCAGCTGGGGTGCTGCTGGGTTGGTCCCGCAGCACCGCTCCTTGGCGTTACTGGATCAACCCGGCAGCACCCCAGCTGCTCTGCCTCAGGCGTCCCCAAGTCAGACGTTGCTGATACTGATCAGCAGCTGACTCCAGGAAGCCTGAAGCAGAGCTGCTCTGCCCCAGGCTTCCCTGAGTCAGCCGCTGGTCAATTTCAGCAGCAGATGACTTGGGGATGTGTGGGACAGAGCAGCTGGGGTGCTGCCGGGTTGATTCAGTAGCGCCGAGGAGCGGCGGTGCGGGACCAACCCAGCAGCACCCCAGCTGCTCTCCCCCAGGCGTTCCCAAGTCAGCCGCTGCTGAAATTGACCAAGAGCTGACTCCAGGAAGCCTGAGGCAGAGCAACTCTGCCTCAGGCTTCCTGGAATCAGCCGCTGGTCAATTTCAGCAGCGGCTGAATCAGGATGCCTGGGGTGCTGCCGGGTTGATCCCGCAGCCCCCAGAGGCAGCACTAGAGGACCTACCCAGCAGCGCCCCAGCTGCTCTGCCTCCGGCTTCCCCGATTCAGCCGCTGGTCAGTTTTAGCAGCAGCTGAATAGGGGAAGCTGGGGGCAGAGCAGCTCCAATGGTCCGGCTGCGGAGCACTTCCAGGTTCCTGATGGTGCCGAACCATCAGGAGTGCCGGACCGTCAGATGCCGGACCAATGGGGTTTTACTGTAATACCATGATCTGAGCCCATATTATTGATAGAAAGCTAAATACTGATTACAATAGTCTAACTGCACTTATTATTTTAATGGATGTTCTATCCTGGTGTTTTATAAGGTGCCTATGGACTCTCATGGACTGAGGGCTGGGAGAGAGATGTTCCATTTCTAGTTCAGCCACACAGAATATCAAATCCTGGTGTCACTGAAGTCAGTGGTATTTTGACCACTGATTTCATTGGGAGAAGGTTATGACCTCATGTGCAATATAGGGGAGGTCACTTAACCAGTCTCTGCCTCCATTTGCCCCGTCTGTAAAATGGGGATAATAATATATTCTCCTCTCATTGGAAAGATAGATACACTTTGTGAGAAAAATAGTACCTAGCCTTGTAAGTTAGTGCTGTGTAGAGTAAGTGTAGATTAATGTGTGTAAAGTCATTTGAGGTCCATGTATTGAAGATGCTATACAAGTGCCACATATAATTAAAAGTATCATCTCTATGAGCATCTAGCATCATGAACCCTTTGTGATGACAGCAAATGTTATATAAAAGGCCAATTGTGGTGCAAATATTTTCCTTGTTTTTTTTTCTTAGTTCTGTATTTAAAGGTTCAGCAGTGTGTGTGTATCACCTGTCTGATATCCAAACAGTGTTCAATGGGCCTTTTGCACACAAGGAAGGTCCTAACCACCAGCTAATCCCATATCAGGGAAGAATTCCATATCCACGACCTGGCACAGTAAGTACTAAAAATGTTTCTGCAAATCAAACGTGGCAAATGTAACAAAATATAATAAAACTGGTACTAAAGTACAGACCATAGATAATATCTAAAATAAATTATAATTCTACCTATCTGCGTATTAAGCTACCTATCATGCACATCACTATAATGTCTCATGTGCTTGCTTGCTCTTTCTGATCGGCAGGTAAAAGTCTATTATTTCATTAGATGTCTGGGTTTTTTTAAATCATGTGTCTATTTGAGACAAAGAAAGAGACAAAGAAAAAGTAGGGAGGGACTATTAAGAGAAGCCAAACTGAAGTGATTTTTTATTTCATCCTGATCATTCTTGCCTCTCATAGTTTCGAGTTCTATGTTTTAAGTCCAGTGCCCATAAAACTCTGTCTCCTGTGCACATGAATCTTCTTCCCGATTTTTCAATAGTTTTATTATTCCAATAGAGCATTGAGATGCTGTGGTGGAAGGTTATGGTTGCTAAGAGAGAGGCAGTCTCTCAGCTGATTATGTCAATCCCAGGGAGAGTATTAATAGTTAGGAAAGAGTTCTTGAAATGGACTGTGTGATGGATGAGGGGCCAGAATGATCTGCTCACAGCAATCTTTGTTACTACATCTTTTTGTACCAGTTGGAGCTCTCTTGGGCCTTTGTTTCAGGATATACTGAATTTCGGTAATCAACCTAGGGATACTAAAAATGGTGAGGTCTATGTCTTAAATCTGATAAGCATATTTATAAAATTGTATTTTGCCCTTTTTAAGTACTGGCGATGTACAGAGGAGACCTGCAGTAAAACAAAAACAAAAAAAATAATACAATCCGAAAAAAATACTCCAACCACAATTACTTTAAAAATATCAGGAGTCTTCCATTTTTAATGGGGGATTTGCAGAGGTTCTCTGAGGTGACATCTTAACTGAAGGGTTCAGAGTTTTATCTTTAACTAAAAAGCCTTTTCTCTAAATTGTTCTTTATTCACCTGAGTTGAATAGTTTCTCCATATGTCATGCAGAAGAAAAAAGGCTCACACACTTCCCACCATTCTTTCTTTCTTTCTTTCTTTCTTTCTTTCTTTCTTTCTTTCTTTCTTTCTTTCTTTCTTTCTTTCTTTCTTTCTTTCTTTCTTTCAACATTTTTCAAATATGATACTCTCTCTTCTTAGTGCGTGCTCCTCTGCCTGATGAAACAGGATAGATGAGTGTCCGCTACTCCCACATTGAGCAGCTGTCACTAGTAATGAAGCTCTTCATGGGTTACAGATTGAATAAGCTCCAATTCCTGTGCAGGCATGAATGAACTGTGTTGCCTTGTTAAGCAAGCCTCTGCACTGTGACTTAAACTACTCCATGCTGTTCTCCTTTCCTGAAAAGCCCTCAAATCCTCATGCTTCATAACTCTAGAAGAATTTGCTTGTTATACCATATTTATGACGAACATCCCATCTCTTAGGTATATATGGTTGTGACTACTTTCTTCCACTATTTGATCTGAGGAAGTGGGTCTGGCCCACGAAAGCTCATCATCTAATAAACCATCTTGTTAGTCTTTAAAGTGCTACATTGTCCTGCATTTTGCTTCAACTACCCCAGACTAACACGGCTACATTTCTATCACCCATCTCTTAGGGTGCATCTACACAGCAGGGCTTAACACAAAATAAGCTACACAAGTTAAGCTATGTCAATTGCATATCTTATTTCAAAATAGCTTATTTTGACATAGAGTGTCTACACAGCACTTATTTCAAAATAGAGCACTCTTCCTCCTATTTCCCTTATTCCTCGTACAATTATGGTTACAGGAGTCAGAGTAAGAAGTTGTCCAGTTTGACAGTATTTTGACCTTATTTTGAAATAACTGCCTGCTGTTAAGAAGCAGACTAAGTTATTTCGAAATAATGTTGCTGTGTAGACGTGCCCTCAAAGATTGGCACCTTAGCAACCGTTCAGTGTTTGTGATTTGACTAATGAAAATACTCTTATTAGCAGTGATCAGTCATGTGGTTAGTTATCTATGAGAGCTTTGCAAATACATTTAGAATTGAAACATAATAGCTGATGATAGTAAACACTGAAATTGACTAGTTCAGTATACAACAGCAGTGACCATTCCTGGGATTTACATTTCTCTTGTCACAGGGACAAGAGCAATGTAATTCTTCATAGCTTCAGGAATGTCAGTTCAGCCTCGTAAGATATTACTGGCTGTCAGATTTATGACTTTCATGTCCCAAAAGCTCTTCAGGGTTTGTTAATAATATTTCATGTTCCACTGCACTTGAAAGGTAGCATTCTTGTTTTCAATTAATTCAGATAGTCCTAATCTCATGAGTTCACTGTTGCTTTAATTTTACTGTTTATGAAGATATAACATAATGGCTCATTTAACCAGGAGTTTGTATGTTCTAGTGATTAGTTACATTTCAGTGTTTCTTGTTACTTCAGGAGTATTGAATCTATGTATTTTCTAAACCACTGTTACGTTATTCTTGGTTCATCTTCTGAAGGTTTATGAAGGGCAAAACACAGTAAGGGATCAGGCAAAACAAAGGAAAGGAAAATTTAACTTAGGTCTAGGTTTTACATGGTGGCAAACATTGTCTCACTGTATCAGATGTGCTGATGGAATCTGAATGGAAAGGAACCTGAGAAGAAAGATTCTTCAGGATCATGATGGATACATCAGGTTTTGTGTTAGTTCAGTGTGGAGCTGTAATTAAAAGACAAGCCAGAAAGATGGTTTGACACATTTGTTAAAGAAGGCAAAAACAGATAGTATAGTATAAGGACATGATCAGTGATATGTCAAAACTGGAATCTCAAAACCCTAAAGCTCTGCACATTTCCAAGGGATTGGAGAGTTGCATATGAATCTTCTGAGTGGAACTTCTCCTTATATATTTTCTTCAGGTCAAATTCAAACCTTAGATAGCTGATTTTCCAATACTAGTTCAGAGAAGGTCATGAGAACAAGTATCCAAATCACCGCATGTTGAGCATTTAGCCAAATTTTCCCCCTTCTGTTGCCAGTTTTTCCAATACAAGACATGACTTGACTCTAATATTCTTTCCCCAAAACTATCCAAATTCTTCTACACAAAAGTCTTTTAACAAGCCATTCCACAAACACGCAAGCAAGTTTGTCACAGATTTCCAGTTGTCACGTCAGCCAATTCCCATGGTACCTCCATTGTTCTGCATAATCCAATCCAGTTCATTTGAGGGCAATATTTTCATCAGATTTGACTAAGATCTTCATTCTTCTTATTTGAAACTTCCCTATCCTCTCATCTGTTCCCCTGATGCTTCTCTGCAAACCACCCAACTTCATCACAGTCTCTAACTGAAACATTTTCTAACTTGTCTCTGCTTTTCTGCATTGGCAGAAGGCTCTCTATCTGACATTCTGGAAGGATTAAGTGTTAAATTATATTTCCCACTGAAATCAGTGTAGGTGCAGCACCTTTGGAAAGCAGACCTCTTCTGTTTAGAAATTTAAATACATATTCAGATGCCTGTTTTCAGGGAACCGAGTTCAGAAAGTTTGCCAAACTCCATTATGGGGTAGGAGCCTCTTTCTTGTCAAACATCAGCTTTTGGCCACTTCTAGGATGCTGGATTAGAAAGGAAGCGGTCTGACCCAGTACGGCAAAGCATATGTTCCACTTACATAAATAGATCTTTCAAATTAAACAGTTTGTTATAAATGCACTAACAATCAGCCAAAATGCTGTAACTGTAAACATCACAAATGCTGCATCATGGCTTAAATAGAATTAAATTAAGTAATATGTTCAGTAGCCACAGTCAGGCTCTGTAGTCTTTGGTTGCCCTTTACTACATACCAAGTATTGTTTATTTCTTCCACACACTAAAATTACCTGTGGAAAAATGTTTATGGCATAATTGGCAGCTTCCTACTACATTCAGAGCTGCTTAAAGGTTGTTTCTATTTTCCAGATTTTACAGAACTATTTTTGTATCTATCACTAGTTGAAGAATGTACTTTAACACAAAGGAACCCTCTCCTCATTTAGTTCATCTCTAATTTATGAAGTTATCTCTGCAGGCTAGAGGTTGCAAATGTGCTATGAATCTTGTGATTGTATGTTTAAATCGCCTGTAGGGAGGGGAGTGCTGCAAAGATATACACAACTCTTTGAGGAAGGGAACAGCTCATGTTGTACTTCACTGACTTCTCTGGTGGCAGTGGAGACACACAATCTATGAATTTTTCCGAGTCCAGCCTTTCTGGCCAAAGAAATTATTCAATGACACTGGCCTTTGGGCTGGTAATAGAGCAATGAATTGGTCCAAGAAAGATGGCTGGGACTTGCCTGAAACAATTATGCAATTGCCAATCTGCTGTTCATGAGGACTTACATATCAGGTTTGGAATACATTTGGAGAATCACAGCAACATGGCTTAGGATCTCCGAGGCAAGAAGGTGGTAGAAACTGCCTGGTAAGCCTTGTGCTATGCAGCAGTGTATCGTGGGTGACTCTTTCAATAGAAACTTGGGTGCAGGGCAGGGATGTGGCCATTTCCCCTCTTTTCATGGATTGTGTGCTGTGGGTCAAAATTTGAGCCTGATTCAGGAAAACACATAAGCACATTTAAGAGGTGCTTACTGCCAGTTCACTAGCCTGGCTGGGGCAGTGGGTTGCAGTCCAGATATTGTTTCCTTTTGGTCAGAGAAATTACCCAGTTTGCAGAAAGGGTTCAGGCAAACTCACCTATGGACTGAGTTTGAGTATGAAACCTCCAGTGCCTCTCACGGTCCTTTTGTCTGCCAGTTCTCTCACAAGTCATTGTGAAGGAAACACAGCATGGTTCAGCTTATTCCACCAGAAATTCTAGTGAAATGCTCAGGCAAACACCCATCAGGATACAGTAACAGAGGAAAGGCCGTGCACTGTGGCTCCTCACACCGGGTTTAGGCTACCCTGGGTGGTACTCATGTACAGTCTTGGAGGGTCTGGAAAAGGTTCCTTGCATTTTCTCCCTTCTTGTCCAAGGCTTTTCCAAATCTAGCATTGTGTGCATTGAATAATTATAACATATCAGAGATAGGTACCTAGTTATGCACCTACATATACCCGTTGGCCTTACATCTGTTTTTGTACTACCCAAAGCCAAGATCTTTGAAACTTTCTCCTTACCCGTCACTTGCATTCTTTGGAGTGGGAACTTTGGGAGCATTGCCATTTGGGGGAATGGAGCATTGCCATCAGCCTCACTTGCAACAACACACAAATATGTTTATGTTTATTTTATCCCAAATGAGGACAGTTTATAGACGCAGCTAGTAGAGGACAGCTTTTCCATTATTTAAATGTAATCATTTTCACATGGAATATGAAGTGCTTTTTCAATAAAATGTTACCATGTTGCCTGCCATCAGTCAATGTTTGTAGATAAACTGAATAAAAAAAATCTGTGATAGATGCTAAGCATTGTTAAGCAATATTATGAATGCTTCCTTACAGTGTCCTGGAGGAGCCTTTACACCCAATATGCGAACAACTAAGGAATTCCCAGACGACGTTGTGACCTTTATTAGGAATCACCCCTTGATGTTCAATCCCATTTACCCAATACACAAAAGGCCATTAATCATTCGGACAGGAACAGATTACAAGTACACAAAGATAGCAGTGGACCGAGTTAATGCTGCCGATGGACGATACCATGTCTTATTTCTGGGAACAGGTAAGATGCATTTAACAGCAGATATACACAGAATTTTTTAAATTATTTAACTTTGATATACTTCATTGTAGTTTTTAATCAGTTCCAAACTCTGTACAGCCTATTGTCTTCAGAAATGCTTGTTAAAACATGATTACTGTATACAAAAATATGCCCTAACAACTATAATCAGAACAAAACTTCAAAGAAAATAAAATGAATATTTATTGTAAAATATAGAATTTATTCACATGGTTCTCATTGGAGACGAAAGTCAGCTATGATGTATGCAATATGGTCTAGATTTATTCATCCTGAGTAGCATCTTACCCATAAGTAGTACCATTAACTTCCATGGATTGATGTTCTCATTTACTTGAGTAAGAATGTGGGAATCTGGCCTTGAATTTTTATTAATTATGAACATCATAAGAGGTAAGCTGCCTGTGGAAAGAACGGTAACGTGGCCAGAAAGTTAGAAGGGCATAAATAACAACTTCACAATAATATAAAAATATAGAAGGTTTTAGCAAATAGAAAAGAGAAGGCTGTAGCTCTAGCTGTCCTGTGTTGCAGAGCCTGTGTAAGTGTGATGCAGGCTACATCTATACTGCACTGTAGTTCGAAATAAGATACAGTACACAATTTGAGCTACACAAATTGCATACCTTACTTTGACCTTATTTCAAAATAGCTTATTTCATAATGTGGCACCATCTACACAGCACTAAATTTCAAAATAACCCATTATTCCAAAATGTCCCTTACTCCCTGTGGAATGAAGTTTATAGAGACATCAGAATAGCAAGCCCAGAATAACAGGCTTGCTGTTAAGACACAAGATAGCTACTTTGGGATACTCTGGTATCCCAAAATAGCATTGCAGTATAGACGTAGCCTCAGTGACTACAAATATTTCCTTTACACTCCAACATAACAAACCAAATTCTACTCTTAGTTTCACCTCTGTGAATCTGTAGTAATTCCAGACTAAACTGAGACCAATATAACTGGCCAGTCTAGTGATTTTCATTACGAACTGTAAGGCTAGAGCTGGGTTTCCCAACCTATGGGTTGGGACCCAAATATGGGTCGCCATTACGTTTCAAAAGGGCCGCCAAGTGTCTCTCCAAGTTGCTCTGCTTTCCCTTCTCCCCCCATTTTTGAAGTGACATGGGTCACCAAGTCTTCCTGAATTGTCAAAATGAGTCCCCATCTGGAAAAGGTTGGGAACCTCTAGGCTAGAGGATAGTGATTCAATTTACTGTTCAATAATATTGGGACTGGATTGAAATTGCAGACAATAATCATGCAGTGGCAGGGAAATAGACTAAAGTAGCTGATCTAGGGCTTGATCCCAAGTGGTCTTTTCACCTGGAGCCGCCATCGACTTAGTAGGGAGCTGTGCTTGTGAAGAGTTTATGGACTTGACCTCTGATAAACTACAATCTAGGCTTCTTGATTCTATTTGTTAGCATAGAGCAATTTCAACTAAAAATAAGGCTGATAACCTTAGAGACAGATTTGTCTCACCATCAGACAAGTCTTGTGGAGATACGGAACTACTGTTTTTTCCAACAAACTACAACTTAAACCACATGGGTTTTGGAATTACCATCCTTTTATTAGACTCAGGAAGACAAGACTAAAAATCTTTCAAATTGCCAGACTTTTATGAGGAGGGGATTAAAAGAAACTCTCTTCTGAAAGCAAGTCCCCAGCCACCAAAGGAAATAAGAATACAGAAAAGCTCTGTTATTGTTCCCATGGCAAACGATCATCATAGGCATCCCTTCACTATCTCATGTTTAAGCAGAATGACGCTCTCTCTAGTGGCTAGTGTACATCACTATAAAGCATGGCAGCGATAGAAGATGCATAGAGTTTGGGTATTGAATTACAGCAAGAATTTAGTGAGTTTTGTATCTGAGCATTTTTATTTTTCTTGGCCCATCTAAGGCAAAATTAGTTTTAAAATTGCCTTAAAGTGTCTTGGTTTTGTTTTCATTGTTAGTCATCAGATTAATTAAGGAAATAAATATTAATTAAGACCTTTTTTCCTAAAGTGTATCATTACTAATAAGCCTTGTTCATCCAACAACAAGCCAGGACACCTGAATCCTTTAGGGTTTAATTTGACACAATTGGGCCTATAGAAGAAGCAAAGAAAGATGTTGTGCATGCTACTGTGGAAGTCTCTGGAGTAATGCTCATACATTCTTTCCTTGCTTATTTTTCATATAGATTAATATCAGCCCATCACCTAGATTAAAATCACAGTTTTAATCACACTTGTCAAACAGTGGAATACAGATTGAAATTTACTAAGCATTTTGGATGTTTTCCTGCATTTTCAAATATATTGATTTCAATTACAACGCAAAATACAAAGTGTACAGTGTATAAGTCCCCTCAGTCCTAGTTCTTGTTCTACAGTCTCTCAGGGTACGTCTACACTGCATCCCTAATTCGGACTAGGGATGCAAATGGAGACAACCGAAGTAGTTAATGAAGCGGGGATTTAAATATCCCGCGCTTCATTAACATGACTCGCCGGTGCGCTAGTTCGAATCACAGCTGATTCGAACCAGGAAGTGCGCGCCGGGACACATTAGTTCGGACTAAAGCCCTTAGTCCGAACTAACGTTACCCCTCAAAAAATGGTAAACTAAGGGCTTTAGTCTGAACTAACGCATCCAGGCGTGCACTTCCTGGTTCAAATCAGCTGTGATTCGAACTAGCGCACCAGTGAGATCATGTTACTGAAGCGCGGGATATTTAAATCCCCGCTTCATTAACTACTTCGTTCGTCTCCATTTGCATCCCAAGTCCAAACTAGGGATGCAGTGTAGACGTACCCTCAGATAAGTAAGTTTGTTCATATTTCCAGAAGATATTTCTTCCCACATTTTGTTTACAGTGTCAACTGAAAGTGAACAGGCATTCATTCTCGTAGACCGATTGCAGCTGGCATCACAAGATATTTATATGCCAGATGTGCTAAAGATTCATATGTCCCTTCATGCTTCAACCACCATTCCAGAGGGCATACTTCCATGCTGATAATGGGTTCTTCTTGTTAATGATCCAAGAAAATGATCCAAAGCATCATGGACCAACGTATTTTTACTTTCATAATCTGAGTTAGATGCCACTAGCAGAAGGACGATTTTCGTTTTTGCTGGTTCAGTTCTTTAGTTTCTACTTCAGAGTGCTGTTCTTTTAAGATTTCTGGAAACACGCTCCATGCTTTGTTTTTCAGACTTTAGAAGGTGCTTCAGATTCTTAAACCTTGGGTCGAGTGATGTAGCTCTTTTTTAGAAATATCACATTGGTACCCTCTTTGTGTTTTGTCAAATCGGCAGTGAAAGTGTTCTTAAAATGAATAACATGCTGGGTCATCATCCAAGACTGCTATAAGATTAACTATGTGGCAGAATGCAAGTAAAACAGAGCAGGAGACATACAATTCTTCCTCGAAAAATTCAGTCACAAATTTAATGAACACATTTTTTTAACTTCATTCATCAATATGGAAGCATATCCTCTGGAATGGTGGCTGAAAGATTAAAGAAATACAAATGTTTAGCATATCTGTAGTGTAAATACTTGCAGTCGTGGCTACAAAATATCATGCAAATGGTGATTCTCACTTTCAGGTGACATGGTGACAAAAAGAGAGCAGCATTATTTCCTGCAAATATAAACAAACGTATTTGTCTGAGTAATTGGCTGAACAAGGAGTAGGACTGAGTAGACTTGTCGGCTCTAATGTTTCACATTGTTTTATTTCTGAATGCAGTTTTTTAACATAATTCTACATTTGTAAGTTCATCTTTCACGAAAAAGAGACTGCATTGCAGTACTTGTATTAGGTGATTTCTTTGGGGGGATGGGTTACTATGCAAATATTTGTAATAAAACATAAATATAAAGTTAACATTGTATACTTGGTATTGTATGTTGTAATTGAAATCAATATATCTGAAAATGTAGGAAACATCCAAAACATTTAAATAAATGGTATTCTACTATACTTTAACAGTGCAATTAATCACAAGATTAATCACAAGCAATTATTTTAATCACACAATCAATTGTGATTAATTTATGTAATGCCTTGACAGCACTAGATTTGTTTTAACTAAAAAAACCCCAACAGAATAAGAACAGCCATACTGGGTCAGACCAATGATCCATCCAGCCCAGTACCCTGTCTGCTGACAGTGGCCAATACCAGATGCCCCAGAGGGAGGAAAAACTACAGGTAAAAATCACGTGATCCTTCTCCTGTCACCCACTTCCAGAGAAACAGAGACTAAGGACACCATTCCTACCCATCCTGGCTCATAGCCATTGATGGACCTAACCTCCATGAATCCAGCTAGCTCTTTTTTGAACCCTATTAAGGTCCTAGCTTTTACCACACCCTCTGGCAAGGAGTTCTACAGGTTGACTATGTGCTGAGTGAAGAAAAACTTCCTTTTGTTTGTTTTAAACTGGCTGCCTATTAATTTCATTTGGTGACTCTTAGTTCTTATATTGTGGGAATATGTAAATAACTTTTCCTTATTCATTTTTTCCATTCCAGTCATGATTTTATAGACCTCTACCTCTCTCAGTATTGCCATCTAAGACTCTCAAATCACTTTACAAACTTTATTAAATTGAAACTCATTAATGATGTCACAGATTTCAATGATGAATAGTTAATTTGGGTCCAATCCAATTCTCACTGGAGTCAATAAAAATATCTCCAGTGACAAGTGGGAGCTGGGATCAAGTCTCAAAGTCAACTACTGAATATTAGTAAATTACTCCTCATTATACTCCATTGAGGGGGATAAGTCCAGGCAACCACATTTTATAGTTTCACAGAAAGCAGCCATGTAACTCAGCCCTAGCTACACAAAGAGCAAGTGGCTCATTAAAGGTATTAACTTACCTGAGCTGGCTATATGTGTTTGCTTTCGTTCTATAATCCACCAGCAACCAGTCCATTGTGAGCCAGTTTGTGTATTGTATAGAAGCATGGGTGTTACACTTGTGTCAAAAGGGCCTTTGTGATCCCTTTTGTCCCTTGTGGTTACTTCTAACTCTATGGCTCTATGATTCTACAAAATCTACTTTCATTCACCACCTCAAGGAATTAAGATTAGAGCCCTGACTACTGAAAACAATACACTTGATGAATTGTGTTATATGCAATTTATATTTTCCACTAGTCTACTTTTTTTGGACGTTATTATTCCTTGGTGGTACAGAGATTTGTCCTCAAATGAAAATAACTTCATAGCCCTGTGGTAAAACAAACAGCTATGACAGAGGTACGTCACCTCTCAACCCTTGTAAATACAAATGATCAAGTTTCTGTCTCTGAGAACAATGACTCTTTACCCTTTTCCTTGGCTCTGCTTTCTGTGAGGCTTGGGAGGATTTGATAAAGACATTAACAGTCAGAAGAAATGCCGAGGGGGTTTACTTTTATGTAAGCTTCTGGCACATGAAAAACCCACATTGTATTATGTTTGATAATTTCTCAGGACTCCTGAGCCTCTCAGCAGCAGAGAATGGGACTTGGCAGCTGGTGACAATTACATTCTCTCTGGTGGCGAGTCACTGCTGCTGAACTGAGATGTTGCCAGTCACGTCTGTCACTGTCAGTGACCTGTCTCATGCTGCAGATTGGGGTGTTTTATGTCTTGCCAGATGTAGAGTGCACAAAATGTTTAGCTTCCCTCACCTTCTTGAAAGCCTTAGTAATAAATTAGTTCCTGAGTGCAAGTGAACAATAATAAAAGTAGCTCTAGCATCTCCTGTATTTTTCAACATGTAGTCATGGCAAAGAAAGGGTGCAGGCAGCCATGTCTTTTTTTTTTTACATCAATGTGAAATAAATACAGTATTTCCTTTGCACCATCCAACCTAGCCAGGCATGTCATACTCACTGTAGCTGTTCCTTGTGAAGAGTTGATCTCAGTACAATACTTCTTTTCTAGGCTACATGCATAGACTAATGTTGTGCATGAAACATTGCACACAGCTCATCAAATGATAAGGATCTCACATTTACACTTTGCCTTCCATCCTTAAGAATCCCAAAGCACCATATAGAACACAGCAGGCTGATATGAAAATTTGACACAATGGCGGATCTCTTCATTTACCACTGAAAGGGAGGTGCCTGTGAGTTGAAAAACAACAAGAGTTAAGCACTAGATAAGTATCAGAGGGGGTAGCTGTGTTACTCTGAATCTTCATAAACAACGAGAAGTCCTGTGGCACCTTATAGACAAACAGATTTATTGGAGCATAAGCTTTCGTGGGCAAAGACCCACTTTGTCAGATGCATGTAGTAGAAATTCCAGAGGCAAGTATAATATATAGGTACCAAAAGAAAGGGGTACCAATCAAGAGGAAGGCCAGAGATAACAAGGTCAATTCAGTCAGGGTATGTCTACACTACAAAGTTAATTCGAACTAACGGACGTTAGTTTGAATTAACTTTAATAGGCACTACACTAGCGCTTCGCTAGTTCGAATTTAAATCGAACAAGCGGAGCGCTTAGTTCGAACTAGGAAAACCTCATTTTATGAGGATTAAGCCTAGTTCGAACTAGCTAGTTCGAATTAAGGGGTGTGTAGCCCCTTAATTCGAACTAGTGGGAGGCTAGCCCTCCCCAGGTTTCCCTAGTGGCCACTCTGGCCAACACCAGGGAAACTCGCCTGCCCCCCTCCCGGCCCCGGACCCCTTAAAGGGGCACGGGCTGGCTATGGTGCCCGTGCCAGGTGCAAGCCTGCCAGCACCCAGCCAGCGCTGCACCTCGCATGGATTGAGCCAGCCACCCGATGCCCCCCAGCCCTCCCCCTCTTCCCGGGACCAGGCTGGCAGCTCTCGGGAGCTTGCCCGGGACCGCAAGAAGCGAGCACCCGCCTGGTCTAGTGTGGACATCGTGGACCTTGTCCACAACCTCCGCACTAGGCACAGGAAAGTGGCCGGCTAGGGCAAGAGACCTGCCAGCCTGGCCACCCAGGAGCAGGTGTGCAAGAGAATCAAGGGGGTCCACTGAGACCCCCGACCCTGAGCCCTGAGCTTACAATGACCATCCTGGGTCAGACCAAAGGTCCATCTAGCCCAGTAGCCTGTCTGCCGACAGCGGACAACCCTAGGGACCCTGGAGGGGATGGACCGAAGACAGTGACCAAGCCATTTGTCTCGTGCCATCCCTCTCCAGCCTTCCACAAACCTTGGGCAGGGACACCACTCCTACTCCCTGGCTAATACCACCCCATGGACCCAACCTCCAAGACTTGATCTCACTTCCCTTTAAACTCTGTTCTAGTTGTAGCCTTCACAGCCTCCTGCAGCAACGAGTTCCACAGGTTGACTCTTTGCTTTGTGAAGAACAACTTTCTGTTACTAGTTTGAAGCCTGCTACCCATTCCTTTCCTTTAGTGTCCTCTAGTCCTTCTTTATGGGAACTAATGAAGAACTTTTCTGTATGCACCCTCTCCACCCAACTCCTGCTTTTAGAGACCTCTATCCTGTCCCCCCTCCGTCTCCTCTTTTCTAAGCTGAAAAGTCCCAGTCTCTTTAGCCTCTCTTCATATGGGACCTGTTCCCAACCCCTGATCATTTTAGTTGTCCTCCCCTCTCCCACCTCCTTTTCCCAGTCTCCCCCAGTTTTGTTCAATAAAGACAGATTCCATTTTGGAAGACACGTTATCTTTATTTTGTACATTAAGAAGAGGGGCTAGGGAAGGGTAAGTGGAAGGAGGTGAGGGAGGAATGGGGTCTGAGCCCCCGATGGGGAGGACCGGGCTGGGGGGTGGAAGCTCTCCTGCAGCCCCCCATTTGCCCCCTCTCCCCAGATGGCAGCCTGCGGCAAGTGCAGCTGGGCTGATGGCTGAGTGGTGTGATGTGCCCAATGTGGGTATTTCGGGCAATCCAAGCCAGGACTGCTTTGCAAGCGGGGCACCCCTAAGAACTGTCTGTCCGGGGTGGGGGTCGGGTCCCTTTAAGCACAGCCCTCGGCTAGCCTGAGACAGCATCTCCACGCTCTAAGTCCTCCTCTGATGCCCTGCCGGCACTGCTTCTGGCCATCCTTAAGCCCGGCTCAGGGTCCACTTAATGTGGACATGCTAGTTCGAATTAGCAAAACGCTAATTCGAACTAGTTTTTTAGTCTGGATCCGTTAATTCGAATTAGCTTAGTTCGAATTAACTAATTCGAACTAAGTTAGTTCGAATTAACGTTGTAGTGTAGACATACCCTCAGGGAGGATGTGGCCAACTTCTAGCAGATGATGTGGTGCTCTTGGTGTTCACACATCCACATCATCTGCTAGAAGTGGGCCACGTCCTCCCTGACTGAATTGGCCTCATTATTTCTGGCCTTCCTCTTGATTGGTACCCCTTTCTTTTCACATACTTGTATATTTATACCTGCCTCTGGAATTTCTACTACATGCATCTGACGAAGTGGGTCTTTGCCCATGAAAGCTTATACTCCAATAAATCTATTAGTCTATAAGGTGCCACAGGACTTCTCGTTATTTAAGCAGTAGATAGGTTAGTGCAGAATACCCTTTCATTCCAATAGAAACCACAGCTGTAATGAGCTGGGCACATTATAATTAGTCATTTGCATATTTGACAAGGGCAATGAGGCTAATTATCTTTTCCTCTATGCAAGGGTAGTAATATCACCAGGTCAAGACCTTGGATTTAGATTTCTTCTTCAGTTTCTCTGCTTCTTCGTTAGGTCTATGCTTGTCACTTTTTGCAGCTCATAAAGCATTTTATTTCCCTTGCATTTTATTTTAATTACATGACATTGTTCCAAGCTTCCAAATTCTCCACTCTGTGCCCTACTAGGTTGTTTTCCATTTTAGTTCTAAGACATGTAGTAAATCAGCACAAAGGCCTTTTTTTAGATTAATATTTATTTTTAATCTTGCCACCTACTACTTGCATTGCCAAACTCTTTGTACAGAGTTCATCTGATTGCACAGTCATGAAACTCTGTATGTTTTCTTTATTGTGGTGAGCCTTATGAAAATATTTAAACGTCTGCGTCAGGTTGAGGCACATTCAGCAGTCGTTGGCCATCCATAAGAATTTTCTCAGCTCCTTTGAAAAGGAGCCTAAATTACTATTGTAAAAAGTGTTTCAGATTTCAGGATGATTCCACACAGTTTAACTTGTGCCATGTGCATGTTGTATCCAGTGTTCAATGTTGTGTGTGCTTGATTCTAATTATCTTTCCTTCTCCGATCCAATTGTTTGAACCTGTCATATGAAAGACTGGTTGCATTTAGCACTTTCAGAACATGAAGTTAAAATATGGATGAAACATATGTGACTAAATCCCTAGAGTACTTTCTTTTAGCACTTTCTTCCTGATGGCTGTCTTTTGGAAAGACTAACCTTTGCTAATAACAGTAATATGCAGCAGTGAATTAACCTATAACATATAATGAACAACTCATTACAGAGCTTGATAATCTGGTCAGAAAACCAAGCCTGCCTGCCACTAGTTTGAATTCTGTATTTGAGCTCTGGAATAAGATTTTACACCAGAGTGGTATGAAAGGCAGCACGTTTCCCCCAGTTCATGAGCAAATCATTCAAAGTGAAATAGGGTGATCATCTCCCCCAAAGTTTTTTTTAACTTTACAACCATTTCTATGAGTTGCAAATTCACCCCAAGGTTTGTATTCTGAGATCCCTTTTTAGGCAATGTCTCCAGTTGCCACATCAGAAATTGATCTTCTGGTATTTGATTTAGTGGGTCTAGTTAAGACCCGCTAAATCAAATGCTGATGGCTGCTCCAATTAGCACTGGTACTTATAAATAAATTAATGGAGATTGCCTAGAATTGGAAGGGACCTTGAAAGGTCATCAGGTCCAGTCCCCTGCCTTCACAGCAGGACCAAATACCATCCCTGACAAATTTTTGCCCCAAATCCCTAAATGGCCTCTCTAAGGATTGAACTCACAACCCTGGGTTTAGCAGGCCAATGCTCAAACTGCTGAGCTCTCCCTCCCCCTGCAGTTTCTTGCAGTTGTAAGGAGTAAGGGAAGCTGACTGGAGCATTTCCTCCTGTTGGCCTCTCACTGTGAAGATAACTCTAAGATTAGCTTAAGGTAAACTGACTCCAACGAGGTATTTTACATAGCTGGAGTTCTGTACCTTAACTTGACCTCCCAGGTCTGTGTAGACCTGGCCTCAATTCTAACTCAAACTTACACTGACTTTCAGATTTTGTTTTCAAATAGAGTGAGTAGGTGCAGGCTGAAGATCAAAGTACTTTGTCCAGAAATTCTTTGCACTTAGCACTGCTCTTTGGCAGAGACTCCAAAGTGTTGTACAGAACTGTTGTTCATTAAGAGCAAGTTTGTAGGCTGTATAAGTATTATCCATTTCAAGGTGGGATAAACTAAGACATGGAACATTTAAATGACTGTGACCAGACCATCCTCGTGGAATGAAGATTACAGGGACGTCAGAATAGCAAACCCATTATATTTTGAAATAACAGGCAAGTTAAAAGATGTGGAGTAGCTATTTGGGATACCTCTGGTATCTCGAAATATCACTTCCATGTAGACGTAGCCTTACTGTAGTAAGGTCAAGTGTTATGTATTACCTACAGAGAGACCAACCAAAGGCATAAATTTTCTATGTAACTAAGTATGTTCTAATGTTTAGCAGCAGACAGAGTGGCTTGTCTAGTAATTTAGTAGAACTAACATGTTCTTTATCAAATTAATCTTTAGAATGACTTTAAGGAGTCAATAGAGTTATGTCAGGAAGGAAATTGTCCCTCTGTATATTTAATTTTGGTAGGATTTTGTGAGGAACATAACCGACAAGCATTCATTGTTTGTCCTCTTGTATTTTGCTTGCAGAATAATTAACTGGAAAACACATTGGACTGTATAAATTTGCATATCTCATGTGTTTTGCCAGTACCCTTTCCAACTTTCCTTTTGATTCAGGAATTTAATTCTATTAACAGAAGTGAACAAATTAGATTTGCAACAAAACCAAATGTAGTTATTCTCAGATGAACACATAGAAATGCATTTGGTTTGACAGCCACTGTTCTTATAGTCTAGAGAATGAAACATTTTGGAGAAGAAAGCAGGGTAACCATATGGGGACAATTATTTTTATTTCATTTACCAAGAAAAAGACTGAACAATGACTATAAAACTATTATTATTGTGTATTGTTGAGGTACAACTCACAGACTATGCATTGTTGGGGAAAGTGACCACAGGCCAAAGTTACTCCTTGCATACAATATTTTTAATGGGCAATTTTCCACTGTCATGCTTTACATTGCATAAATTACCTTGAAAATATTATGTCAGAACTAATAAACGCAGTAGAGCGCCGTGAGGATTTTTTATGACAGAAGAATGTATCTGGTAGGGATGTAAATGGTTAACCAGTTAACTGGTATGATGCACCCTTAATGAGGCTTACCAGTTCTGGTTAACTGGTAGAAGCTGGAGCAGCTCCCTACTCTAGGCAGGGGGATGCTTCAGCCCCATTGGGCCCAGTCCCCCCACTACAGACTTATACTGCTACTTTATACTGCAGAGCTGCAGCACATGTAACCATGTAACTTCAGTTACATTTTTTAATGAATTTTTACATCCCTAGTATCTGGAGACATAGATCTGACCTGTATTGTTAAAATAATATTGAGACAACAGACAATACATTGAGATGCACATGGGAAATATTATCTGCTTGCCCTGTTTCATCAAGCTATTGCTGCAGCTAATGCAGGAGCAGGCAATAATTTTTGTGGAGGGTGGAGGGACAATCCACAAATTTTGATAAGTTGTCAGGGGCCAGCTGTGGGCCCCCAGAAGGGCCTGAGGTGGAAGGAGCAGGGCCTTAGGTAGAAGGGACTGTGCTGAGAGCTAGACAGAGAGTGTGAGTGTGTGTATGAGAGAAAGAGAGGCTGAGTTTGTGTGTGTGTGTGTGTGTGTGTGTGTGTGTGTGTGTGTGTGTGTGTGTGTGTAACAGAATTTGTGACACAGATTTACTATGTGTGACAGACTAGGTGTGTAGGTGTGTGGGAGAATGTGTGTGTGTGTGTGCGCGCTGATTGCTGCTGAATAAGTTTCTGAGAGACACCATATACTGTGTTTTTAAGACAGGGTAGTCTCTCCTGCTCTATTGTCTCCTCCCTCCCACATTCTGCAGAGATGGGGTATAACAGGAGAGAGAGAGAGAGAGAGAGAGAGAGAGATGGCTGCTAGAGAAATCTTGAAACAGTGCACTGACTCTTAAGAAAGGCATTCAGCTCAGTCACTCATCATACATCAGACTAGAGCATGTCCCTTGCCCTGACTTCTGCTCTACAAAGATGGGGTATAGAGGGAAGAAGACACCCTGACTTCAGCACTTTCTTCTCCCCTGCCCTCTGCACGGCTAGCAGGAGGCTCCTGGGAGCCCCTGGGCTGTAAGACAGAGCAAGGTGGGAGGAGGGGCAGTGGAACACATGTTGTTGGCTGTAGAGTATGCAGGCTCTGCTAATCAGCTTGGTGGGCCAGATAGAAATTCTGGGTTGGCCATATCCGGCCTACAGGCGGTACTTTGTCTACCCCTAAGCTAATGGTACAGGAACTCACATTTTAGATATGGTGTGCCTTATAGGGATGCAAATCCTGCAAATCCTTGAATTTGTGTGCTCATATCAGTGCTTAGTTATATAAATGCCCATGTTGGTCATCTACGATAAGTTCTTATTTCAGAATCCTAGATCAGGGTTTGTGCATTGAAGACCCATTAACAAAACATGTGGCATGGGTTGTTACATAGCTGAAGTATATTGACTTCAGCATGGGAAGAGACCCATATTGCACCTGTGGGGATAGGAAGGGTCTCTACCAATATGCATGGGAGTATTTTGCATCCTGTAAGAAGGCTTTGGAGGACACAGGACAGGCAGTTAAGAGTGTATTGCAAACTTCATGACAATCAGCAACTCCTCTCCTCCCCCAAGTGTTGCCTGATACTGTATATCCTGATACTGAGGGAACAAAGGACAGAGAAGAGTCATAGCATAATAATTTGAAGGGAGGTAAGGAAAGTGAGTAGAGACAGACTATGTCTACAAGGGGGAAATGAGGCTTACAGGATCTAATGACAAAGGGATCTGGGATCAGCTGATCCCCGTCTAGACTACTGCGCTGTGCTGACAATCAGCTGATCGGCACAGCGCGGCGGCCATTTTTATATAAATGAAGAGGCGATTATTTAAATCGCCGCTTCAATTCCCTTTGCCAAGTACACTCATCTACATGGCTCCATTGACGGAGCCATGTAGTCTAGACACATCCCAAGCTACATAAATTCATGATTTCTTGACTGACTATGCGGCGAGGAGTCCTGTGGCACCTTATAAACTAACTAAGGTGCCACAGGACTCCTCGCCGCTTTTGCAGATTCAGACTAACACGGCTACCCCTCTGATACTTGACTGACTATAGAGGTAAAGCTTGGTGCCTTATCTGTCTTACATGTGTGCGTGCACGCTCACACACACACACACATACACACACACACACTCTTCATCTCAGCTCCATGAAAAGACATTCCACAGTATTCAAGAAGTTTAGTGACTAGATATGTCCTGGTAGCCAGCAAGTCTCTTTCAGCTAGCAGCTTTGCTAGGGTGTGTCTAAACTACATGGCTCCATCGATGGAGCCATGTAGATTAGGCTGATCGGCAAAGGGAAATGAAGCCGTGATTTAAATAATCGTGACTTCATTTAAATTTAAATGGCTGCCGTGCTGAGCTGACAAACAGCTCATCAGCTGTTTGTCGGCTCAGCGCGCTAGTCTGGACACTCCCACGCCGACCTGAAAGCCCTTTATCGACCCTCATAGGATGAGGTTTACCAGGGAGGTCGATAAAGCGCTTTCATGTTAGCGCGGGAGCATCCAGATTAGTGCACTGAGCCGAAAAACAGCTGATCAGCAGTTTGTTGGCTTAGAGCGGAAGCCATTTAAATTTAAATGAAGCTGCGATTATTTAAATCATGGCTTCATTTCCCTTTACCGAACAAACAAATCTACATGTCTCTGTCGACGGAGCCATGTAGTTTAGACATACCCCTAATATTGACACCCTGTCCAGACCACTGGAATACTGTCAAAAGATGTAGTTTCAAGAAAGTTCCTTATGGAGGAACTGGTTTATCATGTCATTGCATAATGAGGACAAATGATAACCATCTACAAATCGTCATGAAATAATCATGGCTAACATTTGTTAAGCACGTAGAGTTAATTGCTATACATTTTTTTTTATATCTTGGCTGATTTAGGTTGCTTGATTTAAAATTAAAACACAACAGTGTGGTTGAGGTGGCCAGGATTATTCCACATGAGTACAGTTCTTTATTTTGAAGCCAGAGTAAGCCTATATACTGGCTTACACCAGGGAAAAATGATTTTAATTATTTACAGGAACCAACTTGCATTCTAGCTCCAGCTAGATATTTAGTCACTGACCTTAAAAACAAAATTGGAAGTCTCCCGCTTTTGCCTTCCTCTGTTGGCATCATATGTGTGCACACACAAACACACACACACACACACACACACACACACACACACACACACACTTCAGCTCTAACATTTTACTGACATGCTCAATTCAACAGTATTATTATTGAAACATTTCAAGACAAAAGAGAGATGCAAACTCCTTCATCTTACTCTTCTTGACAATGTAGAAGGAAATAGGTTTGTTAGAGTCAGACTGAGTTCTAGTTTTACTTGACAAAGGAAATCTATAGCCCTTTTTTCATCCAAAGCTAAGACCTCACTGGACTGCAAAGTTGTGATTCCCTTGATCCATCAAGAATACACTGTAGACTCAGTAGCAGAGGTAAGGGTAATAGAAGCACAAATGAGTGCTGCTGAATACAAACCCACCTGAAACCAGTGGGTACTTACTCACCAAGGCTCAGCTGTGCTATAGAGTCCATACTGCTATTTATTCTTGCGCTAGTTTTATGAGCGGTAGCATGAGCTAGCCATACATGAGCAGAGGAATCACATATAGTTGGCTTGTAGTGTAGATGTAGAACCACCACTGTCCTGGGTTAGCAGCATAAAAGTAGCTGCTAAGATCATCTTTCAGGTCTGTCTTTCTTACCATCTCATATCTTTCTTCAAGTGCATCCTCTGACACTGTCTTTTCCTTTGCATCAAATACAGAACGTTTTGTCCCTACTTTGAAGGCCCTAGAATGCTGGAGTCCTGGTCTGTGACTTGGGCCCCTGGGTACTATGGTAACACTATTACCAATATGGTATTTAATTATTATTAATTATTATTATTATTCTTTTATTAAATCATCTCTCCCATTTGATCTTTCATATTGCATCACCTCACACACTGCATTCTATACTACCCGAGTCACACAGAACATCCTCCCTGAACCAATCCATAAAGGCACTACTTCACCCTCCATCGATTTTCATTTCAATACCCATTTCAAATTGTAGTGCTCACAAACTGATTTTGGGACACAGACTACCTCCTACTGTGACATTGTGAGAGCATAATTTTGATACATTCTTCATGTCCATCCCTGATTTTTATGTGGCATTCAGAACAGTTTCTCCTGCTGCAACACAAGGTCTCATTTATTGATGGTGCACACCAGCTCATACAGACTAGGATTTGCTTTCTGTAACGAAATATGTACCATGCAGGTTGCTTACATATTATTAATTTCTGTTATATGGATTGCAAATGAAATTCAGCATGGTGTCCATTTCTCCTTTCCTTTGTTTCTCTTGTGGTTTTTAGATTATAAAGTCTTTGTGACAGGGGCTGTATTTCCTCTCCTTGCATGGCACCTAGTACAGTAAGGACCTAATTTTGACTTGTACGTGTGGGTACTATAAAATAATAATACAAAAATAAATGAATAGATAAATATTTGACCTGCCTTACAATAAAGTGTAAAAATATAATTAGGCAGACTAAAAAAGAATATAAAGAAGAGCTAGCCAAAGTATCAAAAAGTAATAGTAAAAAAAAAAAGTATATCAGAAGCAGGAAACCTGCTAAACAATTAGTGCAGCTACTGGACAATACAGCTACTAAAGGAACACCCAAGGATGATAAGGACATGACAGAGAACCTAAATGAATTACTTGTATTGGTCTTCACAGCTGAGAATATGAGGGAGATTCCCATATTCCTTTAGGTGACAAATCTGAGGAACTCTCCCAGTCTGAGGTGTCATTAGTGGAGGTTTTGGGACAAATTGATAAACTAAATAGTAATAAGTTACCATGACCATAAAATATTCATATTTGATTTTTGGAGAACACAAATACAAAATTGCAGAATTGCTAACTGATATGTAAGCTGTAATTTTAATCAGCTTCTGTATCAAATGACTGGAGAATAACTAATGTGACACTTAAAAGGGCTCGAGAGGTGTTCTTGGCAATTACAGACCAATCAGCCTGACTTTAGTACAGGGAAACTGGTTGAAACTATAGTAAAGAAAAATATTATCAGACACATAGATGATTACAGTTTGTTGGAAAAGAACTAACACAGTTTTTGTAAAGGGAAATCATGCCTCACCAATCTATCAGAATTCTTTGAGGGGAGTCAACAAGCATGTGGAAAAGTGGATATAGTATACTTTAGTTTTCAGAAAGCCTTTGACAAGGTCCCTCACCAAAGGCTCTTAAGCAAAGTAAACTGTCATGGGATAAAAGTAGGGTTGCCAGGTATCCGGTTTTGAACTGGACAGTCCGGTATTTGAGCTTTCTGTCCGGGAAACAAATTAAGAAAATACCAGACATATAAATGTCCGGTATTTTCTAATTAAGTTATTATTATAATGAGTATCAGTACATAGTTACATATTGCCTGGCTGGTAGACATGCTCACGCTGTGTGAGCATGTCTACCAGCCAGGCAGTATGGAACTACACATTAGAGAGGAGGGGAAAAGCGGGGCGGGGGCAGGGCAAGATGGAATCCCCAGGGCCGGACTCACCCATGTGCCCCGCTGAGACCGTGTGTGGGGCAGGCAGCACCCCGGGATCTACGTGCGTTGGGCCAGCCCCACTCCCCGCCGGCTGCTTCCTCCTCCTCCTACTCCCCCTCCTCTCCCGGCCAGCCCCGTTTCCCCCAACCCCCTCCCAGCCAGCCCTGCTTCCCGCCGGCTGGTCCTCCCCTCCACCCTCAATCTCCCCCAGCCAGCCCCACTCCTCTCCCAGCCAGTCTGCCCCCCCCCCATCTGAGATCAAGTTTGTCCGGTATTTTTTTAAAACCATCTGGTAACCCTAGATAAGAGGAAAAGTCCTCTCATTGATTGGTAACTGTAAAGAGATAGAAAACAATGGGTAGAAATAAATGGTCAGTTTTCAGAATGGAGAGAGGTAAATAGTGGTGTGCCCTTAGGCTCTGTACTGGAACTAGTCCTATTCAACACATCCACAAATCATCTGGAGAATGGGGCAAACAGTGAAGTGGCAAAATTTGCAGATGTTACAAAACTGGTCAAGATAGGTAAGTCCCTGACAGACTGCAAAGACCTTCCAAAAGAATCTCACAAAATTGGGTTAATAAAGTCCAGCCCCTTGGTCTCCCCCACCACTGCAAGATTAGAGCACCAGCACTGGCTTCCTGCTGCGAGCGGGGAGACCCCCTCAGCCATGTGGGCCACATCTGGCTTGTGAGGAAATGACCTCGTGTGCTGCTGCTCTTCCTTCCCCTGGCTGGGGGAACAGCAGTGCAGGAAACTGCTCACCTGGAAGCTTCCCTGCTGCTTCCATTGATGAGAATCACAGCCAATGGGAGCAGCAAGGGGCGATGCACCTCCATTGCCCTCACACACACACCCTCCCACTGAGACCCTACACTCCCATCCTGCTCCTGCATCCTCCCTCCCACCCAGACCTTGCATCCCTTCCCCCACCTGCACCTATTTTGTTGGCTGGAGGTTGGCTGGTGAACCATGGAAAGATTTACATTGAGTGCAGTGGACCATGGGCCAAAAACATTGAGAACCCAATGTTCTATATAAATTCATGTTGTGCCCACATCTTGAATACTGAATACAGATGTGATTGACCTATCTTCAAAAAGATATATTGGAATTGGAAAAGGTTCAGAAAAGGGCACCACAATGATTAGGAGCATGGTATGGCTGCCATATGAAGAAAGATTAATAAAACTTGGACTTTTCAGCTGGGGAAAGAGATGGTCAATGGGGGATATGATAGAGGTCCATAAAATCTTGATTGGTGTGGGAGAAAGTAACTAAGGAAATGTTATATACAGGAAATATGGGTCACCAAATGAAAATAATAAGCAGTAGGTTTAAAACAAATAATAGGAAGTATTTTTTCACACAAGGCACAATTAGCCTGTGGAACTCCTTGCCAGAGGATGTTGTGAAGGCCAAGACTATAACAGGATTTTAAAAAGAACTAGATAATTTAATGGAGAATTGGTCCTTTAATGGCTACGAGCGAGAATGGGCAGGGATGGTGTCCCTACCCTCTGATTGCCAAAAGCTGGGATTAGGTGATAGGGGATCAATCACTTGATAGTAATCTGTTCTGTTCATTCCCTCTAGAGTACCTGGCATTGGCCATTATCAGAAGACATGATACTGGGCTAGATGGATCCTTGATCCAGTATTATGTAGATCAGAAAACGAGTGAGCAAAGTCTGATCCTTTACACCCCTATTGCCTAAATCATATTATAAGGAGTTATTACACATAGTTTAGAAAGCAAACACACAAAGTTATTGGGCTCATTACAAGAGTAACTGGATGAAGTTCTGTGGTCTGTGTTGCAGGGGTATCAGACTTAGATGATCTAATGGTCCCATCAGGTCTATAAATCTATGACTTTATGAAAATCTTTTCCACCCTTCCCTCCATTATGCTTTTTCCTCTACTTGTTGGTAATAATTCATCTCTTCTCTGCTTTTATGTTCTAGATCAGGGGACTGTACAGAAAGTTGTTGTTCTACCCACAAACTCTTCTGCAAATGGAGAACTGATTTTAGAAGAACTGGAGGTTTTTCAGGTTTGTCTTGCTCCCTTTTCATTCCTTTAGCATGTATGTTCACACAAACACTTTGGTCCAAAAGACTTTGGCAAGGGTGATTAGCTCTTACTAAAAAGATCAAATAAATTAGAAGAATGTCAGCTTGATGCTCTCTATCTGAAGGAAGTAGAAATAAAGAGATATCTAGGGTAATGAGGAGTGTAAATAGGCTTAAAATCTTTTTTTCCTGTATTCAAATACCTTTCCTCCACCCCTTTTATTTTGTCATCCTGGCTCAAAGGATTTGAAAATCACATTTTTAAGAGCATATACTATACTGGCTGCCAGCAGCAGACTTTTATCATTGGCATCTCATATTGAGACGGCAACCATTTACAGCTGAAATTTCAGTTTTTCTTTCTTTTTTTAAAACTTTGATTGTACAATAAGCTTTCTGTTTCTGAGCCACAGATTTGAAGCAAACTTGTGTTGTTTTTACTTTGTGCTAGTTCTTTAAAGCCAGATGTCAATGGAGTTATAAAGCTGTAGACCTAAATCACCTTAAGCTGAAAAGAAGCATAAACAATTAACGAAAAAATAATAAGAGTCTCTGTCAATCATTCTAGCTGCCTGTTAGAACAACAAGACACTGTTTACCCTACTGGTGAAAGCTCTTTAAAATTTGTGAGTGGTCTGCCATGTACCATCAGGGCAAGTAGTGATGCTCAGCCACAGGGCTCAGTAGGGAACACTACAGAGGTACACTGCACCCAGGAGAGCTCAGCCTGTTGGGAAGAGGGACTAGGAAACCTGCTTGCTGTGATGCAGCTAACTTGCAGTGTGGGAAGGGTCTGATCTCCCGCTCAGCCCTCTTTGAGCATACCCAGGTAGCATACCTGAGGACCTATGGACCTCCTTCGTGTGAGCCATACACGGGAGTGCCATACATGCGCAACATCCTCTTCGGCACATCTTCATAAAGACCTGACTGTGGCGGGATAGCCCCGCCCCTCCCGGAAGCCGCCGGGACGCCGCGTTCACGGGGAGGAGGAGCCCTCCCCCACACGGCTGGCAGAGCCGTCTGTTGTCCCCGAGCGGGGGGGGCCGAGCCGGGGCCGGCAAGCGGCAACGTCAGAGGGCGGGGGAAGGAGGAGGCGGGGGAGGTGACGTCACAGGGAGGCCGGCCCGAGAGGGGGCCGGTGGATGACGAAGGGACTGACGTCATCTGCCTGCGACCAGTGGGTAATTCAAAAGGCTGCAACGACCCAGCAAGAAGGGAGGATGCCGAGGAGACGGACCTCCCCTGGGAGCGAGCGCACGGACCCAGGTATTGGCGACCCTGGGCCAGACCAGAGCAGGAGCCTGGGGACGGGACGTGCTGACGTGGGGGAAGAAGTGGCCCAGGGCGGGGACGTGTACCCCGAGAGCAGGGGAGTTTAGGGGTCTCAACCCCCCCTGCTAGGTGGGGAGTCTTTCCCCGACCTTAGGGCCCTGGGCTGGGGTCCGGAGCGAGGGTGGGCCTGGACCCCCTTCCCCCAACCACCTAACGGAACCAAGCGAAGTCGGCCACTATGAGGCGCTAACGACGGAGAAACTGAGGGGGGCGGACGTAAGCCCCTCCGCACAAGGGGGAAACCCCTACACGGACCCATTCCTGGTTGCAGTCCATTTGTACCCCAGGATCCCAGGATGAGTTGCCTATATACTTAAATAGTCTTGTTATTCCTTATGTGGGAAACAGAGACTATTTTTTCCCAAAAAGTGCATATGAATAGTATTTTATGGGGCTTGTTCACCAGGGTAGGGAAAATTAGGCAGGGAAAGCAAGGGCTGATGGGAAGTCTGTACCAAACCCCGGGAGAGAATCCAGGGCCATTATTCTTGGTCCACTGCTTGGCCTTCTCATCACACAACATTGCATTCTGAGCCCTCCAGAGCATTGCAGCATATGCTCTGGGCTCCAAACATAGGTAGTTGTACTGGGGCTTTCCTAATGACTATCAGAAATAGAGGGGACAAGGCTCACATAGGTTCATACTTAATAAAGGCATCCCCAAAGTAAAATGTGGTAATGCTGTCAAGTATTTTCTCTTTGAAAAGTAGCTCTGAGAGGGAAAGTGGAATCTGAGACCCAAGGTGGCATTTGACAGATTGCAGTGACAGACGAGGCAGCAGAAGAGACAGAAAGCCCCAGAAGAGCACTGCAGTCACAAATTGGGGACATTTTGATATACTTTGGTGGTTGTGAAAATGAGACGCTGATAGAATGGTTCAAAGGAAGGAGGGAACAGGCACTTTGTACTTCCCACACACTGACATCTGCAAATTTACTACCCATTACACATGAACTGGCAGCCACAGTCTTATTAATCTAGCCATTTGCCCCTTACAACTACAGTATAAATCATTTTTCATCTACCAAACTTTTACTGCTCCAGACCTGAGCCCTGACACCTGCTAATGCACTAATCTTCACTGCAGATATTTATGTTCCCCACCACAGTAGTATCTGAACACTCCATAATGGTTTCTGTATCAGTCCTCTTCGCATCTCAGTGAGGTTGAGAAATATTATTATCCCCATTTTACAGAAGTTGCCCAACAGAGTTGCCCAAAGCCACACAGGAAGCCTGTGGTGAAAAATGGAATTGAACTCAAATATTGCAGTTCCCACGCACTCAGTGCTGCAGTGCTACAACCCTACAGTCCCAGTTTTGTGCTCTCTCCAATCTCTGCACAGCCACTTGGTATTCCAGCCCTGGGCTTTCCCATAGCTCTTCTGGTGTGCTGTGCTTTAATTCTGATGTACCACAATATCATTCAGTTCCTGAAATTACTATAGAATAGTGATGGGCAACCTAGGCTAATGACTGGGTTGTATGAGTGGGCCTCCTTCATCTCAGTGGGACACAAAATTGTCATGACAGAGACGGTTTTCTAGGATAGGGTAGTTTTGCTAACTATGCTTGGTAGGAAAAAAGCTATATGGATGGAAACCAGTGGAATCTGGCAACCCTGCATGTGGGCAAAAGTAAACAAATAGCCTGTTGGCTGCTTTGCCCACCACTGCTGTAGAAGATCCTCGATCCTCTAAATAATGATTACCATTACTGTTGCCAGCAGCAGTGCCATTAAATCTGATGAGAATAATGGATTGTTTCATTGGTTTAAAGCAGTGGATGTAATAACTCTAGCGGGCGTTCTTTACCATTCAGTTTGACACAGATAATGAAAGATATTGAAAACTACATACAGTAGTGAGCAGTGTACACTGAGCAAAACCAAAAAATCAGTAACACAACACGTCATTTGTAATGTTGGCATTTCTTGTTGATAATCTAAAGCCATGTGTTGGACAGTAACCAAAGTGTATGTATCATAGATACAGTGTAGAAAAAATATTAATTCTCCTAGTCCGGATCATGTGCTAATTACGTATGAGCTGTTACATGATTCCTGCATGCTGTCGCCTCCAAGAACAAAGGCTGTGCCTTACGAGGAGAGAGTGATGGTTTGAAAACACATGCTGCCTATCTGAAGTGAGAAGGCAGCTCTTTAAGAGCAGATCAGCCAGAAGTGTGAGAGAACTTGTTAATGTGTCTGAGTCAAGTCCAGAGGTTCATGTAGCCAATATATTTACTGACTCCAGCTTTGTGTTGATGTCATATTTGTTGAGTTGTGACAAAAGATGATTAGGTGTGGATGACACCCCATCAAGAGTCTGGAAAAGAACGGTTTATCTAAAAATGATTGTGGCTTACATAATGCTAAAAATGTAATGTCATGGCATTATAAATAAAGAAGGCATATAAATGTCATTTGTCTTTCAGAATAATGCTCCCATAACAACAATGAAGATTTCATCTAAAAAGGTAAAGAAAAGGGAAACACTCATTCAGTGGTTATTACTTGAAGAAAGAATTAACATAAGGTGCTAAAAGGCTACCTATGATACACCATACTCAATAGGGACACAAAGATCTTCAGTGTAGTACTGTTGACTCCAAATCTGCGCTGGCTAACGATCTCAGGACAAAATCCACTAGCACATTGTTCAGTATTAGTTATTTGCACTTGATAAAAAGTGTCAACAGTCCAATTAGGGAACAAAAATGTACCCTATAACCAATTACACTACAATCTATAGACAGAAGCTACTTGTCTGAATTATTCATTCGTCTCCTGGGGAGCGTAAGAAAGGTGGTAGGAGGCTCATGATGAGCTCGTGTCTTTCAAGCGAATTCATAATGGATATTTGGAAATGAATCACTGATACAGTGATGATGATCATAAGAGTTGTATGCAGTGGAGCCGACAGACTAGCCATGGAACTGGGCCAGGTGCAGGGGTGAGGGAGGTGTAGCTCAGGCGGAAGGGTGGGACTGAGGCTAGCCTCTTCCAAGCAGTCCTTAGCTGTGCCTGGAGTTTGCTGTGCCTTCCCCAGGCTGCCCTCAGCACTGCAGAGTGCACCACATGGGGCTCAGGTAGCAATTTAAAGGACCAGGTGCTCCGGCCACCGCCATGGACTCAATAGCAGTGGTAGCAGCCAGGAGCTCCATGCTCCTTTGAATTAGTGGGCTCTGGGGCAGTTACCCCTGCATCCACTCTTTCATCAAGGGGCCTAGTTGTGTGACTGCACAACCAAAATAAAACATAGCTAAAATTCTGCATTCAAATAATTGAAATGTACTGAAATTAAACTCAGTGAAATTTGCCAGCACTGTGATGGAGGCACCCCAGTTTAGATCCAGATTTATCATTGTGTTAAGAAATTCTATAGAACTGGCTTTTGGCTAGAACCCATCATTTGGCTCCAGATTCTGATGGCTTCAATCCCCTTGAATGATTCTTACTCTATGAGTGTTCTCATTGACTCCAGTGGCCCCATTGACATGGACTAAGGTTTTATTGAAGGTAAGACTCTCAGAATCTGGTCCATAGTGACTACTCATTTTTCTGTTTCTGGAATCTCTGCCTTGGAGAAATCTAGCTAGAAGCTTTGCAAAATATTTCTTAGGGAGACTTGTTTGCAGAGAAGTTACTTAGCTCGAAGGCTTGATTCAGTAATCCTCACTCAGTAAGACCCAAGCCCTCAAATCTGAACTATTTCAATTCAGACCTTCTGGTGCAGGAGAAAAAAATGAGACTCGATAGCTAATAAACCATTAGCATTCTCCATAGCATATAGTATTCTAACAGGTGGTGGTAATTTTGTAGGCACATTAACCTGGGAGATTTCTATTTATTTTGGTTTTGAACACTTTAGTGGATCACCTCTTGGGCTGTGGTTAATTCCAAAATGAATTGAAGGCTTTATGCATGTGTGAGCTAAGTTCCTGAGTGAAGCTCCTCCTCTAGGCTCCACATCTGAAATAAATCTTCCCATTGCCTTCCACAGCAACAGTTATATGTGAGTTCGGAGGAAGGGATCACCCAGGTATCTTTGCATCGCTGCCACATCTATGGAACAGCCTGTGCTGACTGCTGCCTGGCCAGAGATCCTTACTGTGCTTGGGATGGCAAGTCCTGCTCCAGGTTTTACCCAACAGGGAAAAGGTGAGGAGTGTGATGAGATTTGCAAGAAAAGTACAAGTCAGGGTTTTACTTTCATATGTAGTCATGGGTCATGTCACGTGAGAGCGGAAGGTGATTTTGTTGTTGCTGGCCTCTTTGAAAATAATCCTGAAATATTTGGTATTGCACACTAACCAAAACTATCTGTTAAAGATGTCACTTTTTATATTTAAAGTTTTATATGGTGAAAGAAAGATTTCATTCTTATTTTAATGCAACAAGGGCCTAATCCTCTACTTGTATACAAGTACCAAAGCTAATGGAGTTACATTAAGGTAATGCTGGTGCTGGATAGAATCAGAAGCTGGTGATGTGTTTGCCTTTGTTTAAATTCAGCTTTTTGCTCAGGATGTAAACATCATGATAATCCATTTCATGCATCACAGTATCTGAGAGTGTGTCTGATGTATTATGTCTTTACATTCTGTATTTCTGCTCACTGAAAAGCACTATTTATATGGAAATTATTTGGTCAGGAATTGTTTGATGACTTATTTTCCATCAAATTACCACTGATGTATTGACCACAAAACTATTCACAAGTCTGGGGCTGTCTCAGCAAATCTCCTGGCTTGAAAAATGTTGGAAAAAAAAAGTAAGAACACTGTCAAAACATTCCATTTAATCTTTTTTGAAACACAACAAAAATAAAACATTTTGGTTAAAAATTTACTCTTACTAGACCAAAATAGATTAAAAAAGAATACATGAAATCAAAGCAAAACATTGTTTACAAATCACTGAAGCAAAATGTTTCAATTGAAATGAACCAATATTTTTTAAAAAATAAATGTTCAAATATCTTTGAGATTTTGAGTTTTCAGCCCCATTCAGGATGGTGAATATTTTCAAACTCTCAAAAATATTCTCAGGGCAAGAAGATTGTTTCTCACCCTGTTCTGGGAAACAGACAAATTCAGGCAAATTTCATTTCTATATTATATCCACTATATTTTGTATTGTCAACATGAGGTTCATTAGAGAAGACATAGAACACAATTTTTCTGTAATTTACAAGAAAAGGTCTCTAGTTCTCACTGAGCTAATGGTACAAACTGTACTTTTTATGCAAAGTAGCAGCCTTGCTCCACTTCTCCAGGGAAATATTGAATAGCAGAAGGCTGTAGTGAGGTCTTATATTACTGGAGCTTCACTGCTTGCACAAATGACAAAAGAATATCAAATGAACATTGTGAGAAATATGAAACTAAACAAGTGGAGTGTTAGCCTGGCCCATGCAGGAGCAAAAGGGGAATGAAACCCACATTCCCCAGTGTAACCTTCTTGTATCTCATTGGTGCAAGGAACAGCCTGGGAACTGTGTGCATGGTACTTCTCCCTTTGCAGATATCTGAGGAGCAGACAGAGAGGGATAGGAAATGGGTGGAGCCGTAGCTTAATTCCAAACAGACCAATCACCTGGTGAGGTGCCAGTAGCCAATTACTAACATCTGAAAGCAGAAGCAGAAACAGAGACAATTTGTTGGATTTCTCTTGGGTTAGGGCACCTACAGGCCAGTGCTTGTGCAGCATTAATTTGTAACGCACAAGCTAGCCCTAAATGAAGAAAGTATATTTTATGGTGCAGGTTCCTCTGTTCTTCACAATAGATTCATTCAGACACCAAGCAAAGTCCAGGGAGGGAGGATGGAGAATGATCAGGATGTGACTCCAGCTCTCTGGGTGCGGTGAGGGCCAGTTCCATGCTTCCAGAAGGAGTGGAGACTCAGGTGGAAGGGTGGAGCCAGAGGTAGCCAGCTCTCAGAGCCAACCAGACTATTATGCCTCCCTCCAAGCCTTCAGTCACTGGGAGCGCACTGAATGGTGCTCCAGTAGTGATTCAAAGGACCCAAAACACTGGGTTCTCCTGGTACAGCAGTAGCAGCAGCCTGGAGCCTCAACCCCTTTTGAATTACTAGGCCCCGAGGCACAGCCTTCTTCCCCCATCAGTGGGCCTGCCTTTAGCCAACACAATTTAAAACTATCTAGAGGTACGCCAGAGTGAAAACTCAAGCCCAACATGATTTTATAATTTTCAGCTGACCTCTTGCCATATCCATCATATATATCCATGTTGTTTCCATTGGGTTTTAAACTGCTGCTAACATTTTGTTTGTAATGTGCTTCTTATAGCAGACTAAAATAAACACCAAAAACAGTATGGAAAACAATCTGTTTTTCATAAGCTAAGGAAATGAGTTGTTTCTTTATCTAAAGAAACAGCTTATGCTGGAGAAAACTTCAGTAATTCCAGCCAAATCTCCAAGTCTAGACAGTAGTATCTTTCTTTGGTCAATCTCTCTTGCCACCTCTTTGCCCTACGAATTGTCGCTTATGTCATCCTACACAGCATAACCTCAAAACACCTGACCTTTTTCTTACGTCCTGAAAACACCCACAAACACATCCTCCCCAAACAAACATTTCCACTTCTTATTTCTGGGTATATAGTAAACTGTCAGGATAAGACTGCTTGATTAGGTTAGTGGGATGTGGGAGCAGCTTCTGAAAGACCACAGCAAATTATGGTTTACCTCAATATTTTCCTACTGATGTTCATCGTATAATTCTTCACTGTTTTCTCTCTCATCTCTAGATCTCTCAGACTATGTTATTCTGCTGCAGCATTTGTAATGCTGAATATTAAATGCAAAAGAGGACGGTAAAATACTAAGCCACCTAACACTTGCCTGGTTTAAGGTTTTGTTGTAAATTCTAGTCAGGCAGAAAAACAGAGAGATCCACCATATTTTGTGTTAGGCTGAAAGGCATGAATTCACGCTGAGAAAAATAGTTCTAATAGGCTAAAGCATGCCCATCTCATTATCCCAGAGCATTTCACAAACATTAATGACTTAAAATTCACAATATCTCCCTGAGGCAGAGGAGATTTTCCTATCTGTAATCCTATATTACGGATAGGAAAACCAATGCATGGAGAGCTCCTGGCACACATTTCCAAACCAGTTGCCTAGAACTGACCAGATAAATCCATAGTTAAGCACCAAAATTAGTGGTGTGATTTTCTGAGATGAAGAGCAACTACAAATAAGTCAATGCAAATTCATGCCAGGTCCTGATGTTCAGTACCTCTGGTAATCAGACCATTTAGGCTAGCTAGAAACATTGTCCTAAGTAATTTACCTAAAGGTGAAGAGTGAATAATTGATGAGGAGCAGTTATTACCCTTACAAGGCTTCCCTGGCCTCTAAAAGGAACTGACAACGTTGGTACGAGCCCCTGTAATGTGACACTTCTGAGCTTTATGTTGCCCCACTGTACAACAGAGACCGTTTGACAGTAAACAATAGATGAGCCAGTTTGGATACAATACAAACCCTTTCTCAGAAGTCTGAATACAGCTCACCTTCTTTGAGGTTCAGAAAAATCTGTTGTTATCATAAATAGGGTCAATTTTAGCATCCGGCTCTGTGCCCATTGACCTCAGTGGGAAAACTTCCACTGACTTAAACAGAACTAAAATCATGGTCTGATATGCTTGCCAATTGCAAAACATGGAATTGTTTACAGTTAAGTCATGACCACTGATACTAGTATGTAATTTGGTGAATAGTTTGTTTTCCAATATGGCTATTTTGGATTAATAGTTTGTACTTCCCAAATATTTCAGGCGGAGTCGCAGACAAGATGTGAGACATGGAAATCCTATGACTCAGTGCCGAGGATTTAACCTGAAAGGTACTATAATTGAAAGATGATGATACAATTAAAGAGCACTTGAATTTTCCTTCATGTGACTCATTCTTCACATCAGCCATGTGGTTTACTGGTAAAGCAGCAAAAAAACCACAGTCATTTCCCAAACCTGAGATAGGTTTTTGTTTGTTTTTAACAGCCTTTCCTTTTGTTTTACATGATATTATGCAATGAGAGTCTGGCAGTATTGACTTGGGTCATCAGAAAGGAAATCTGGAAGGAAATCATTCCCCACACACTCCTGCCCATGTCTTTTAAACCCACCTAGTTTAGTCTTACCCCTGATGCTTATTTTGAATTGCAAAATCATTTGGGGCTACATTGTGCTTTTGGGCAGAGCCCTGAATATGGGGTGATGTGTAAGCTGTACCCCCACTCCAGGAATAGCTCCAGGGTGTACTGTGACTTGGATACCACTTGAATTCAGAGCCCTTCCATCTGCTGTCTTATCTCAAGCTGCTAGAGATTGTTGCTATTAGTTTTTGCCAATGAGCTACAGAAAGCATTAGGATCATGCCCTGGCCTGCTGCTGCTTGGGAACACTGGAGAGAGGAAGTTCCCTGTGCCCTTTTATTATTCCTAGACTACAGAAGCCAGGATTTGACCGAGGATTTGCTAAGAGACCCACAAGCAAGTGCCCTAATTTCTCAGCACAGTCCGTGCCTCATAGGGTAGCCAGATGTCCCAATTTTATAGGGTCAGTCCCAATATTTGTCTTTTATAGATACCCATTACCCACAGCCAAATTTCTCACACTTGCTATCTGGCCACCATAGTGTCCAGAGCAGAAATATTTGAAGATTGGTTTCTCCTGAAGTTACTCCAAACTTCATTCTTTTTGTAGTATTTACCCCAATTATAGATTCTTGGGCATCTTCAGTTTAGTGAGTCTGACATTGGGTGCGATGTAGCTAGATTAGGGAGCCTTGATTGCTAGTTTTGCTGACACGTAAATGTTTGCTTTCCAAGTCAGAATCAGGCACCTGAAGTACAGTGGTCTTATCTGCCCTCTCTTGCTTCCTAGCATACAGAAATGCCGCAGAAGTTATCCAGTATGGTGTGAAAAATAACACCACCTTCCTTGAGTGCAGCCCTAAATCTCCCCAGGCATCCATTAAATGGCTCTTACAGAAAGACAATGACCGAAGGAAAGAGGTGAGTAATGCAGTTCAGCACCACCAATCAATCAAAGGGGGGAAAGTGCATTCAGTCAGGGCGGTTCAGTCAGGATGGTTCTGATGAAGTAGGTTAGGAAAGTTGCATGAACATATTTGAGTGTTTTGACATGAGGCGGGCCAGCTGTCCTTATGAATTTTAGCTGAGATTTTGAAAGGAACTTAAGTGAATAAGGCACTTCGCTCCAGCTGACTTTTCATAGGAGCTGGGCACCTAATTTCCATGGAAAACCCCAGCCTACAACCGTATTCAAAACACCAAGTAGAAAATCTTTCTTCCAGAAGAAGATGATTGTAATGGGAATATTGGTACAGTCAGAACACAGTGGTGATCTGAGGAAGCAGGCATAAAAGAAACAAGATGTGTCAAATCAAAGAGCTCAGTCTGGGTACAGCAGCACCTTTATGCAGAGGAGAAAATAAAAGGGAGAGTAAGAGGAAATTCGGCAGGTTTCCTAAGAAATTAGCCCAAGCAAAAAATGCTTAAGGCTTCAGGCATTTTCCTCACTGTGGTGTAATCACATTTTCCATTACTGCTGCACACTCCAAGGTACTCAAGTTTCAGCACTTGAACATACAGAATAATGCCACTCTTGAGTGATACAAAAAGGAAAAGTTATTTCCATTTCAAATCTCAGGCAAATATTTTCTGAAGAAAAAAAAAGAACATCTGTTGTAAGAATAAGATGGCAACATGGTGCAGGTGATGGAATATAAATAATGGAACATATTACACTAATGTCAGACCACGCTATGAAATAAGAGAGAGAGATAATAAGGTGTTTATTAAACATGCTGCTTCTTAGACATATTCAGCGAAGACTCAACCTTGTACTAGCAGTATAGATTCAATTCTTTATTCCTTACTCAAGAAAAAAGCATGCACTGTAGCTGAGTCCCTTTCTGTGTTTCTGTTTTGCAGTTCTGTTGGGATAGCACATGCTAGAATTAGTAACGGGTGAAGCACAAAAGGATCAGAGGGTTGTTTCTTTGCAGCTACACTGAAACTCTCTGAATTCTCTTATTCCTACTTTCAAGAGATCCTCCGGAAAAGGGCTTATTTTCCGGAGAATCGCATCTAGACTGGCACTTTTCTCCGGCTTATCCCCAAGCCGGAAAAAAGCGGCAGCCATGTAAATGCAAATGCCGCGAGGGATATTTAAATCCCCCGCGGATTTGCAATTGCGATGTGTCTCATTAGCATCCCTTTTCCGGAAAGGAATGTCAATGTAGACACAGCCAACTTGTGACTTGCCACAACATTGAAATACATTGAAATAAAAAGACCCTCATCAACTGTCATAGGCATGAAACTAAATTGAATAATGTGCTATAGAAATGTCTCCAAAACTCTGCAAAACTCAATACAGAAAAACATTGTTCCTACAGACACTTTTACACCATTTTATAGAATCTAGACTAGGTATATAATTCCTCATAGAATTGCCTTCCATTGCCAGTGTCCAAATAAAGCATTTAGCACAAAGCCACCCAGTGTCCAGTGAGTCAACAACCACCGGTATTGGAGGCTCCATTTTCCTTTCCACAGATGTTAGCAGAACACTCTGACGATAGTGGGCAGGCTCACCAGATTTCTAATGCTGGTCTCTTTACCTCCAGGTGTCTACCCTCTTTGGAGGTGGTTGAAGATCTTGCGTTATGTGGCTCCTCCCAGGAGCCTAGGTTGATCTCTATGGCTTGATCATCTCAAATTTTAATAGTAACTGTTGAAACAATAAAGATACATTTCAGAAAAACTCACCACAGAGCAAGCACATTAAAAAGAGAATTACCCAAAGATATTATATGTGTCTTGTCTAAGTAACTGGCCCATCACATTTATTTTGCCTTTTGTAGGTCAAACTTAATGAAAGGATCATATCAACTGAGCAAGGACTCTTGATTCGCTCTGTCCAGGATACTGATAGAGGACTTTACCACTGCATTGCAACAGAGAACAGCTTCAAGCAAACCATAGCAAAGATCAATTTCAAAGTGTTAGATTCAGATATGGTGGCCTTCATGACTGACAAGTGGTCCCCCTGGACCTGGGCAAGCTCTGTCCGAGCACTGCAGTTCCATCCAAAGGACTTCATTGGGGCTTTCACCCATTCAGAAATGCAGATGATTAACCAATACTGCAAAGACAGTAGACAGCAAGGGCAGCATGGAGAAGAATCCCAGAAGATGAGAGGGGATTATGGCAAGTTAAAGGCCCTGATTAACAGTAGGAAAAGTAGGAACAGAAGGAATCAATTACCAGGATCTTAATTTTTTTTATTTGTAGTCGCATATATGTTTGTTCTCCCTGCAGGGGCTCTTGTTTGTCTGTTGAGAGCATATTAAAAAAAAAACTAGTAAATCAAGCTTGAGAAATGACCCTTCTCCCAGTAAAATGCAGTGTAAATTAATTCAAGCAAATATACAAGAAGTATTTTCTTTGTGTGATGCTCACTAGCACTTGTAGGCCCCTATTGCATCAGCAAAACTGAATATTTACCTTAACCCATTTGATATACTGATATTTACTTATAGTTTAAAAGAAAAAAAACAGTGCATTAACTTGCAGTTTTGGGATTAAACAGAACAGAAGGGAAAAGAGACCATTTAGGTTAAGGTAGATGTTCAGATATGGGAGATGCTCATGTGTTTCTTTCACTGCATTTAAGTCTCTGAGTTTCTAATTGTTTACGGTTCTATGTTGGGTTTACAGTTTCATTTTGTTGTACATGTCACATAAGTGCATGTAGCTAAGAAGCTAGCAAAAGAAAAGTACAGTAGAAGTGGATAGTACAGAAAAAAACCTGAAAGTAACATTAAAGTAAAAGCAGGACAAAAAGGAGAAAAAAATGCTTTTATACTTCAGGAAACATTAATTACTGTCATAATATGAGCTGTAATACATTTTGAGATTACATTTACAAATATCTCTGCTCATAATAACCTCAACTAGCATATTGGCCTAATAAAACTGCATAGCTTTGTAAGCAACATGAGGACATTATAAGTAATGTTTTCAAAAGTATTTAAGTCACAAGGTGCTTTTGAAAATGTTACCTTCCTGTGAGCAGAATGTGGATGTATATTACATTTCCTCAACTACTAGAACCACAGATTTATTTTATAATGTCCCAAATGATAAAGGTTAGAGCAAGTTCAAAGACGTAAGGGAAAATAATCATTAATAACATATCCAAAAATACTTTATTTCAAAATTTTCTCAGTTTTCAATGTTTCCCGTTTCTTTCATCCTTTCCCTCTTTTAAATAACCCAGTTGGTAGGAGTTGCTGAAAAGGGGAAACAAAGGAAGATTTAGAAAGGGGAAAAAAATGTATAAAAATTTGTCCCCTCCCCATAAAAGGAACATTTCAAAGCTAGATTTTTGTGGGCAATTTTCATTTTCAAAAAACATTTTTTAGAAAAAAAAATTATTCAAAAAAATCACCACCAACTCTGATGAAAGTGATAATTTGTAACATGATAATAGAACTGGTTGAAAACTAGGTGGATGTTTTTCGGTCCGTACATCCATTCAGCTTGGTTAAAAAAAATCACCATTTTTCAATCATATGCAAAATACCAGGGGCTGATCCTGCTACCCTTACATATGTGAGAAGTTTCTTGCAATCCAGTAGGACTGCTCACATAAGACAGTTATTAGTCACAGCTAGCACTACAGAATTTCATATTTAGCTAAGTGACATCTTATGGCTGTCTGCAACAAAATAAGCTAATTAAAGATATGAGATATTTAACCAACATAAGATAATTTTATTACGAATTGAGGAAAAATAACCTCTAACCCCAGAGATGATCTAAAAAAAAATCCAGCACTTCTAATAAAGTGATGCCTTCAAAGTATCTATATCAACCGTTTGAAGCCTGTGGGTCAGGACCCTGTAGTGAATCACAACCCCATTTTAATGAGGTCACCGGGGTGGAGTTATACTTGCTGGGGACCAGGCCAAAACCACAGATTAAAGGCTTCAGCACTGGGTGGCAAGGCTTGCATTACAGACCCTCCTGCCTGAGGCTGAAGCAATGGGGCAAGGGCTTTGCCTTTGGGCATTGGTTTCATGGGGCAGTAGGGCTCAGGCTTTGGCTTTGCCCCCACTCAGGGCAGTGGGTCTCAGGTAGGCTCAGGCTTCAATCTCTCCTCCTGGGATAATGTATGTGAAGTTTTGTTGTCAGAAGGGGGTCGCAAAGCAATGAAGCTTGAGAACCCCTTATTCTACCCATTATTATTTTCACTGTATGGTTTTTTAAATAGTTAGTGGGAGTTCTTTGGGCCTGATTCTTATCCCATGCCTATTGGTATCTATTGGGAGAAAAGTCTACTGAAGCAAGTAGAATTATTCTAGATTTACACTAGTGTGATGCAGAATCTGCCACACTTGCATTGTTCTGGTTTCAAACTGATGCAAGTAGTATCGATCAGGCACTTCAGTGACAGAAGAGATGGGGAATATGCTTTGATTCTGCAGATTACTGATGCCCAGGCTTATGCCCCATTGCCATCTGTGGGACTCACTCATATTTCACTGTAAGTTTGGCACACACTCAAATGCTTTGTTTACAAACGGATGGATAGCTCATATGCTTAAATCTGAGCCTGTACTTCAGTGCTTTGCTGAATCAAGGCCAAATGCATTTTAGTGGATATGTACACTGGTGTTTAATGGCCTGAACCAAAGCCCATGGAAACCAAAGGGAAGACATCCATTAATTTAATTTAATTGAGCCTTGGATCAGGATCAGGATCAAGAACTGGCAGGGTAGAGTCTACAAAGATTGAATACAAATGAGTGAAGGAAAATCAGTGCTTGACAAGTGTCTTGCAATGGAGGAAATATCTTTTGGGTAGGATGGGAGACTTTCTGATCATTCAATACTTAATTTACAAGCCAAAAAGTTGTTTGGGGCTCCACAAAACAAAACTACCTCCTACACTGACATTAGTTTATGTACACTGTATGCTACACTTGCTCTGCCAATGTTATCCAGCAGACTCACTGCACAGTTAGTAAAACATTAATGTCTGTTGTGAGGCTCATAATTGATTCCAGTGAAATATGGCATTTAATAAGTATTTAAGTGTTCAATTTATTCTTTGAGTGGTTGACTATAGTGATATTTTAATAGGCCCCATCAGGCCTCAAAAATGATAGTTACATTGTTTTCAACAGAATACTGGCAATATGGGATTCAGTTAAAACAATCAGAATAGCTCTGAGTTTCATATGATTATAAAATAATATTTTTAAAGCTGCTTCACATACAATTCTTATGGTATGACTGTTTAAGGGATTACACTTAAACTAACATTTTTATGCTGCATGAAAACTTAAGTGTATACATAACAAACTTCTGCCAATGTGTAGCCGGTACTGCCTTCCACACTTTAGCAGATCTCCTCTGGGTACAGCATAGCTAGGGGGCAGATTCTCAGCAGATGTAAATAGCTGTAACTTCCTTGAAGTCCATAGACCTACAGAGATTTACATCTTCTGAGGGCCTGGCCATAAATGTACAGGATAGACATTTTTTAATTTTTAAAATAGACATCCCCATTTGTATGTAACATAGACATTTAAGATTGTGATATTTGTGCTATTTAATAACTTCCTATTTTGAAGATTACTGAATAATGTATATAATTTTATTCCTTTTTTAATGAAACACCTTCTAGACATAACTTTGCCAAATTTAAAAATAAGTTCTCTGTCAAGAACTTCATACGTGTACTTTTTTGCTGTTCTTATTTTGTGTAGTTTGTAAAGTTTGTTGAAATTCTGATTTAACGATGTGTACTTTGCAATCTTTGGTACTGTAGATAAATGTTTTTCATTCAGAAACCCTCTTTTTTTTTTTAAAAAAAAAAGTGTATGTATGTGTATAGTTCCTAGCATGATGAAACTGTCATTACAGTGAATATTGCTTATATCTTGTGAAAGAAAAAAACAAAATGTAGTTTAACACAGTGGTATTTAATTGGATACATAAAATATTATTTGCTTGACAAAATAAAGTGTGTTGAAACCATTTCAGAATTTGTTTTGCTTTTCCCTTTGTAGATATTTGTTAACAACCAAGAACTTTCTTGCTTATCAGAGGAACAGCTGTCCCATATGACTTTACAATAAAACCATGCAAAACATGCTTGTTTCAAGATTTGCAGTAAGTCTTTTTTGACCTCTTGGTCATGTGATACCTTATTCCATTAGTTTAGTATTATTGTAACTCTAAGGGCAAGATTGAGCCTCTAGGACCATGGTGACTTTTTTGGTGGTCCACAGGAACATTGTCCAAAGTCACACGGCATGAGCAGGTGCTGTCGTTAGGCTGTTTTACACCTTTCTGTCTGCTCTTTTTTTTCATGTCTGGAAAAGGAGGTGGTCCACGAAAATTTTTTGATTGGCCTGGTGGTCCGTGGACTGAAATGAGTTGAGAACCACTGCTGTAAGCGTTCGCATCATGAAGTTTTCCCCATGATGACATGAAGGAAGATTTGGCTGAAATTTTCAATTGACCATTATCTGGCAGCAAATTGGAGTTTGAGAAAATATAAAGGATTTAGAAAGGAGGACAATTAGGGGAGTTCATTTTTCCCGCTCAGTATTTCATTTTTAGATGAAAAAAGTTTTTTAAAAAAAGTCAGTGAACATTTTCAAATGGAACAGGAGTCCTGTGGCACCTTAAAGACTATGGATACGTCTACACTGCCATGAATTTCCGAAAATGCTTTTAACGGAAAAGTTTTCCAAACCCCTGATCATGTTAGTTGCCCTCCCCTCTCCCACCTCCTTTTCCCAGTCTCCCCGAGTTTTGTTCAATAAAGAGAGTTTCTATTTTTGAACACACGTGTCCTTTTAACGGAAAGTTTTAACAGAAAAGTTTTCCGTTAAAAGAATTTTCGGAAAAGCACGTCTAGATTGGCAGGATGCTTTTCCGCAAAAGCACTTTTTGTGGAAAAGCGTCCGTGGCCAATCTAGACGCGGTTTTCTGCAAAAAAGCCCCGATCACCTTTTTCACGATCGGGGCTTTTTTGCAGACAACAGTACTATGCTGTCTACACTGGCCCTTTTGAGTAAAATTCTTTCGGAAAAAGACTTTTGCCCGAACGGGAGCAGCATAGTTTTTCCAGAAAAGAACTGATGATTTTACATGATATCGTCAGTGCTTTTCCGGAAATTCAAGCGGCCAGTGTAGACAGCTGGCAAGTTTTTCTGGAAAAGCGGCTGATTTTGCGGAAAAACTTGCCAGTCTAGACACAGCCTATGGGTATGTCTACACTACAGCACTAATTCGAACTAATTTAATTCGAATTAGTTAATTTGAAATAAGCTAATTCGAATTAGTGCATCTAGACCTAAAAACTAGTTCGAATTAGCATTTTGCTAATTCCAACTAGCATGTCCACATTGAGTGGACCCTGAACCGAGGTTAAGGATGGCTGGAAGCAGTGCCAGCAAGGCATCAGATTAGGACTTAGAGCGTGGAGCTGCTGTCTAAGGCTAACCAAGGGCTGTGCTTAAAAGGACCCGACCCTCACCCCGGACAGACAGTTCTCGGGGTTCCCCGCTTGCAAAGCAGTCCTGGCTTGGAGTGCCCGGAGTACCCACACTGGGCACATCACACAACTCGGCCATTAACCCGGCTGCACTTGCCGCAGGCTGCCATCTGGGGAGAGGGGGCAATCGGGGGGCTGCAGGAGAGCTTCCACCCCCAGAAGCCCGCAGAGCCACCCCAGTCCTCCTCACTGGGGGCTCGTACCCCATTCCTCCCTCACCTCCTTTCACTTACCCCTCCCTAGTCCCCCTTCCTGATGTACAAAATAAAGGACACGTGTGTTCAAAAATAGAAACTCTCTTTATTGAACAAAACTCGGGGAGACTGGGAAAAGGAGGTGGGAGAGGGGAAGAGAGAGGGTGGGAGAGGGGAGGGCAACTAACATGATCAGGGGTTTGGAACAGGTCCCATATGAAGAGAAGCTAAAGAGACTGGGACTTTTCAGCTTACAAAAGAGGAGATGGAGCAGGGACAGGATAGAGGTCTCTAAAAGCAGGGGTTGGGTGGAGAGGGTGCATTCAGAAAAGTTCTTCCTGAGTTCCCATAAAGAAGGACTAGAGGACACCAAAGGAAAGGAATGGGTAGCAGGCTTCAAACTAGTAAGGGAAAGTTGTTGTTCTTGACAAAGCAAATAGTTAACCTGTGGAACTCCTTGCTGCAGGAGGCTGTGAAGGCTACAACTAGAACAGAGTTTAAAGGGAAGTGAGATCAAGTCATGGAGGTTGGGTCCATGGAGTAGTCTTAGCCAGGGGGTAGGAGTGGTGTCCCTGCCCAAAGTTTGTGGAAGGCTGGAGAGGGATGGCACGAGACAAATGGCTTGGTCACTGTCTTCGGTCCATCCCCTCCAGGGTCCCTAGGGTTGGCCGCTGTCGGCAGACAGGCTACTGGGATAGATGGACCTTTGGTCTGACCCAGGACGGCCATTGTAAGCTCAGGGCTCAGGGTCGGGGGGTCTCAGTGGACCCCCTTGATTTTCATGCACACCTGCTCCTGGGTGGCCAGGCTGGCAGCTCTCCTGCCCTAGACGGCCACTTTCCTGTGCCTAGTGTGGAGATCATGGACGAGGTCCACGATGTCCGCACTAGCCCAGGAAGGTGCCCGCCTCTTGTGGTCCAGGGCAAGCTCCCGGGAGCCGCCAGCCTGGTCCCGGCAAGAGGGGGTGGGCTGGGGGACATCAGGTGGGTGGCTCTGTGCCGTGCCAGGTGCATGGTCTGCTGGCTGGGTGCTGGCAGGCTTGCACCTGGCACGGGCACCGTAGCCAGCCCGTGCCCCTTTAAGGGGTCCGGGGCCAGGAGGGGGGCATAGAGTTTCCCTGGTGTTGGCCAGAGTGGCCACCAGGGAAACCTGGGGAGGACTAGCCTCCCACTAGTTCGAATTAAGGGGCTACACACCCCTTAATTCGAACTAGTAAGTTCGAACTAGGCTTAATCCTCGTAAAATGAGGTTTTCCTAGTTCGAACTAAGCGCTCCGCTAGTTCGATTCAAATTCGAACTAGCGGAGCGCTAGTGTAGCGGCTATGAATGTTAGTTCGAACTAACGTCCGTTAGTTCGAACTAACATTGTAATAGACATACCCTATCATTGGAGATATTTAAGAGCAGGTTAGATAGACACCTGTCAGGAATGATCTATGCAATACTTGGTCCTGCCGTGAGAGCAGGGGACTGGACTCAATGACCTCTCGAGGTCCCTTGCCATTCTAGTGTTCTATGATTCTATGATTAGCTTCATTGGAGTTGCCTGGTGTCCATGCCAACCACACACATCACACCTGTACTTGAATCCCAAAATGAAAGTGACCCTTCAGTATGCTACAAACTCAACTGAATAGAAACCAACTAAAACCTTTGCACACATCCATGTTAGGCACTTTTCACAGGGGTGCAATGAGAAACCATGTTCCCTTTCAAAGTGCGCTGCTTGATTCCTACAGGGCCTGAGACAACTTCTTATACCATCACTGGGATTCCTATTATTTCAAAGGGAGCAGAATCAGGCCCCAAAGTCACAAACCTTCAACAGCTCTGTGGGATGAATGCTTGTTAACCTCAAAGGAAGCACTACATTTCAAATAGCCCAGTAATTGGGGTGCTAGCACTCATTTCCTCTAATCAGCTGTGTTTCTAGTTTTCCTTGTTCTATGCCCTGTAAAAGCTGGTGAGTTTCTCAAGACAAGAAATGCTCTTTTATTATTAGTCTCTCTACTACACTGTAAGATATCAAAACTGCTATAATTTAACATGTGTAATCTAAACCAAAGACAGAGATTTAAAGGATGCTCTGGCACTGTGAATATTCCAAGAAGCAAATTCAGCACAACTGGTTCAGAAGTCACCAAGTAATTGTGTTACAGTGAAAGATAATTCTGTAGCCCAGGACTCACTACCAGATTCAACAGATTGCACTACAGAGCAAACGATATTTCACATCCTTGTAGGACACCATTCTCTTCATTAGATTTGATCTGAATGTGAGGCTCAGACATGACCCCGAATGTTTGCTGAGTTTTGCTTTTAGGGGGATTTTTAAACACCCTACATCTTAAAGTACCCTATAATATTTCAAAAATGCCTTGTAGAAAGAAATAAAAGACATTTACATTCAACAAATGTCCACAAGAAATGACTAAGAGTAAACAAAAAAAAGGACTGTTTTCTGACTAAAAACCTTATATAACAAGGAGAGAGTAAATAACAACATGCTTATTTAATCTCTGGTTCATAATTCTCTTGGCCAGATGGGTATCTTGAGATTCGACCAGCTATTTTGCAGTGCTTTTCTTCCCAGTATCTGTTCTTTTTCTCTTTTCCTTGCAAAGGTCCCACAGAGACACAGGGTCTCTATTTGCGTCCAAGGTCATGTTTTTCTTCTTCTCCTTCCAGGACATCATTTCACCCTGAATATCTAATCCAGCCGTAATAGAAATAACATAACAGTAATCTACAATATCTGCCTAAAATGTTGCTCTTTCATGTGGCGTTTGGAGCAGGACTACTGCAGCACTATTTATGGGTTTAATCAAAGCATCAGACAGACAGGAATAGAATGATGGAAGGAGACAGAAAGTACCGTATAATAGAATATTTCATAAGAAGAGCTCAAGCACAATAGCAATTGGCATTTATTACTGAATGATGTACTTGTTTTATAAGGGAAGGAGTGTGGCTCTTTGAAGATTCTCTTCACTCTCCTCTTTGGACCCTGTTCCAAATCTCAGTGAAATCAATCATGCTTTTCACTGCTTACAGTGGATGTTGAACCAAGCCCTTTCACTGCCTCTCTTTCTGAAATGTCCCTTTGTTTTTGCTGTAAATTCTTCCAGCCATCTCTTCCCCAGGCTTCTCTTCTTTTAGCCTCCTTAATCCCTTTCCCTTCTTCGGTCAGTCTCTACTTGTCCCAGCTGTGCTCATTGGCTTTGATTAAAAAAACAGTTACAATAAAGATTGTACGTAGAAAGAGGAGAACTCAATCGACTTTACAAAGGAGGTTGGTATATATGTAACCACTTACAGTTGGAGAAACCAAAGAACAAAACCAGGGGCTTGGGCCAATATTCTATCCATTATGCCAAGCCATTCTCCAATGCATTGTCCAGTTTGTTCCTGAGAAAATGCTGCACTTCTGGGACAGCATTTTGGGCTTTTGCTGAGCAATTTTCCCTCTAATATTTTCCATCTGTGTGAATCTTTTCCATATCAATGTTCAGAATAAATTTTATTATGTGTACCAAGGAAGGTGTGACTGTACACCACTGGGAGAAACACAAACGTATCTGTGTTTGAACCAGGAACCTTTAGGGTATGTCTAGACTACATGCCTCTGTTAACAGAGGCATGTAAATTAGACTACCCAACATCGTCAATGAAACGGGGATTTAGATATCCCCTGCTTCATTAAAATAAAAATGGCCACCGCGCTGTGCCAGCTCAGCTGATCGTCAGCACAGCACGGCAGTCAAGAAATGGATCGGTTGACAGGGAACACCTTTGTCGACCGCTTCCTTATGCCTCATGAAATGAGGCTTACAGGAGCAGTCAACAAAGGTGTACCCTGTCGACCGATCCGTGTCTTGACTGCTGCACTGTGCCGATGATCAGCGCGGTGTACATTTTTATTTTAATGAAGTGGAGGGATATAAAAATCCCCACTTCATTGACTATGTTGGGTAGTCTAATTTACATGCCTCTGTTGGCAGATGCAGGTAGCCTAGTCAGACACTCTGATCTTCAGTCTAATTCTCTGGGAAAGTGCCCTCTGTGGGCACTCTGCTAATCAGCTGGTCAGTACTTCTGAGCAGCCGTGCAAGCACACAGCTTATAGATGTAAGCAGGGTCTGAATGACTGCTTGCAATGCAGACAGCTGAAATGGGAGAGTAGCCCTGGTTGTGGTTATGCTCTCTCAATTGTTTAGCTCTGCAAGATAATCAACTGTTGATATGTAAATACAACTCATGCTGGAATGGAGAAGGAATCCAGAGTGTGGTTATGTAAATCCAATTCAGGATGGTGTATTGTTGGAATGGAATGTTGTGTATTGTAACTAATTTGGCTGCTTTGGGGTCACAAACCATACTACTCCTAAATGTAGGAACTGTAAAATATGACACCAGTGCTTGCAGGAGAGACACTGTCATCGTAAAGGGTCTCAGATGAACAAGCCTCCCTCTTCCAGATTTGAGTGGACCGAGTTGGGGGAAAGGGGCTTGAGCCAGCTAGCTTCATGCCTGCCAGGTGTGAGCTGTAAGACTGGTTCAACCTGTCTCCTTTTCCCGCCCTGTTCTAAGGACAGACCTAAAGCAGACTCCATAAGGAGTCTCTTTGTTATTCCAGTGGAAGCTGGAATCTTTTGGCCAGCCAAGGTGGTGGCTAAAAGCTGAAATCACTAAGAGCTGAAGTCACTGGTTTGAACTGGGGCCAGACCCATTGCAACCAGCAGGTGGCTGGCTGGTACGAGCAGCAGCAGATGGCCAGCAGGGCCATTGGCAGGAGCAGGCGGCCAGCAGGGAGGCTGGTGGGAGTGACTAGCAGGGTGGCTGGTAGGAGCAAATGAGCCACAGGAGCAGCAAAAAGGTGACAAGGCCCCAGGTTCAATGAGTGGAGTCATCAGGGTGATGTGTTTGGGTCTGCACTGATTGGATAGAGCTGTAAGTGGAGCGTTTGAAGTGGGGTACAGAGAAATTTTGGGTAGGTGCATGGGACCATTACATTGTTGGGCTAGTGAGTCTGAGAGGCAAAGGACATTGCTCAATCCATTTGAGCGGGAACAGTTACTTATGGGGTGTATGAACTCTAGTTGTGGTATTTTCCCAAGTTAATGCCATGTGACTTCTCTCTCTCTCTTTCATTAAAGTTTCTTTTCTATGCTCAGACTCTGTGCTAGTGAGTAGGGAAGCATTGCCTCTCAGAGGCACTCAGGGGTGTGTGAATTTCCCAGGCTACTGGGTGGGGTCTTGAGCCAGTTCTGTGTGAGATGGATGAAAAGGAACCCCTAGATATTGAACCCAGCCCTGGCTGCTGCCGACGCTGCCTTCAGAAGGGTTACATAGGGAACACTGTTGCTGAACTTGATGCTTAAATGTTTGGTTAAAAACAAAACAAACAAAGGTGCCACTTTCAAGTGACATGGGACCTTTCAATACATTCAGGTCTATGATTAAATTTCAAACCCTTGCTATTTACTTGTCTGCATTCTCAAACCTCCCTGATAAAAAACATACTATGCCATATCTTTTCAGTTTAGTTTTCCTCAGAACAATATCATCACCTGAGTGTATTGTCTCATTTGACAATGACAGTATATGCCCTCCTCCATACCCCTTACAAGTCTCCTGAAGAAAGCTCAAAGCACAGAAATACGGATATTTTTCTTCAGGCTCTTCAGTAGCACATGATGGGAGGGAGTACCAGTAACTAGATTAGATTTGATTAGATTATTTTTAAAATAAACAGCATAACTCAGAATGCCTCCATTAGCTCATGCAATCAGTTTAGAGCTCTGCTCAGAAAAACTTCCAAATATTCAGATATTTATATATAGCTAGTCTGATTATCTGACAATATGGAGCCCATGTAAACTTCTGCCCCTAATTCCTTGTCCAATAACCCAGGCAAGTGCTCTGTCCCTTACCTCATTTCTATACTTAGCCTGTGTCAAACTATAATTTATGCTGGTTCATTTATGGCACTCAGGAGGGTGAATAAACCACACACATTTGAGTGATATAACTTAAACTGACATAAGTGCTTGTGTGCAGGTGAGCATCTCCCACTGAAGTAGCATCTGCCATTTGGGAAGGTAGGATTTTTATGCTGATAGCAGAGCCCTGCCCATCGGCAGCACATGTGCTGCAGCAGCACAGCTATGTTGGTACAGCTGCACCACTGCAGTGCTTCACATCTAGGCTATGTCTACACTGCAAGCCTCTTTCGAAAGAGAGCGTCTAGACTGCACGTTGAACTTTCGAAAAAGCGGCTTGCTTTTTCGAAAGAAAGCATCCAGTGAGTCTGGATGCTCTCTTTCAAAGAAGCCCTATTTACATTGAAGAACGCCTTCTTTCGAAAGAGGAACTTTCGAAAGAAGGCGTTCTTCCTCGTGAAATGAGGTTTACCGCCATCGAAAGAAAAGCCGCGTTCTTTCGATTTAATTTCGAAAGAACGCGGCTTGAGTCTGGACGCAGGGGAAGTTTTTTCAGAAAAAGGCTACTTTTCCTGAAAAAACCCCTGAGTCTGGACACAGCCCTAGACGGGGCCCTAGCAATAGGGCACAGTAGGCGCCTCTATATCCTGAGTTTCCCAGGGATGCCCAAGAAGCCTTCCCTCCCCCTCTAGGATTTGCAGGGAGTCCAGATGCATGAGATTTGCACATACTAGGATCATCCAGCCCTGCCTCAAACAACGTTTGATACCTGATACTGGTATCGATAAAAGGAAAAGGTCTTGATGCCATTTGGTGACCAGCTGACACCATGAAGCAAAATACTTGGTTCCTGCCATACATGCTGTTACAGTCCAGTATGTATTATGACCCAGCGGCCCTCCCTGAAATTCAAAACAGCTCATTTTTCAGTGTTGCTGGGCTGCAGTGAAAGATTAACAAAGAAAAAATTGCCCCGATAGTTTATTCTTTTCCTGTCAAGAACGCAAGCCATTACTTTGGAAGGAGCTAACAACACAAAGGCAAAAGCCATATAAGCTGAACAGAAATTCCCCCTGCTTCTCTCCAGCCAATTTTAAAGTCAGCCACCAGTAATCTTGGAAATTGTACAAGTCATTTTGCATAGAGAACATTTAAGTTTGGATGCCAAGAATAAATGTTATTCGGAGGGAACCCTCTGCAGTAATAGCTGTTCACTGAACTATTGCTGATCATGGCAGACAGGGCCATACCATACTGAATTCACCCACTCAGAACTGCTCTCACCTTCCTGTCAGGGGCAAAGAGATGTTATTATTCTTAAGCCTAAGAAACTCACTACCTGAAACAAGAGTGAAAGTGCTGCTCTTTTCAGACAGCTACATTTGGATTAGAGCAGGGGTGCCCAAACTTTTTTCAACGAGGGCCAGATTTGATGAAGTGAACATGCGTGAGGGCCGGCCATTTTGCCTGACATTCTTTGAACCGTTAAAATTAAATGCAAATTAACTATTTTATGCAAAGTTTATTGCAAACGGCATACTTTTCATTTCGTCACATGGATGACAAATCTACACAGGTGTTAAATCACTCTGCCTTTCATATCTGAAGACCAGATGAAAAAAAAATCCAGGAAGCTGAAATATATGTCAGGAACATTGTAAAGTACATTACATATTATTGGTAATAAAGGTTGTCTGTCAACTTTTAAGTTCAAAAAATATGAACAGGAACATAACACCAAGTATACATGTTGTGTCCAAATATATTTATAACTGATTTAGACCAACTGACATTAACTGAGATTTTACAATGTATTCATCTCAATACATATGGATTCGTTGGGGGCCATAAAAGACAGATATTGCCAAATTACCTGGGGGGCCGTATTAAACCGGAACACGGGCCGCAATTGGCCCGCGGGCCAGACTTTGGACATGCCTGGATTAGAGAATTCGGGCTTCTTGCCATGCATAACAGCCATAAACAGTTTAACTGGGTGGATATGTCGGGTTTCACAGCTGCTTTCACAGCAACAACCACAGTGTGCCACTGAATCTGACCTGTTATTTTAAGTTCCTTTACCACACCACGGCACCATTTCTGTAGAGGCACAATCATAGAATCATAGAACACTAGAACTGGAAAGCATTGAGTCCAGTCTCCGGCCCTCATGGCAGGACCAAGCACTGTCTAGATCACCCCTGAGAAGTGTCTGTGTAACCTGCTCTTAAATATCTCCAGTGAGGGAGATTCCACAACCCACCTATGCAATTTATTCCAGTGTTTAACCGCCCTGATAGGCAGGAAGTTTTTCCTGATGTCCAACCTAAACCTCCCTTGCTGAAGTTTAAGCCCATTGCTTCTTGTTCTATCCTCAGAAGCCAAACAGAACAATTTTTCTTCCTCCTCCTATAACACCCTTTTAGATACTTGAAAATGGCTATCATGTCCCCTCCCAGTCTTCTCTTTTCTAAGCTAATCAAGCCCCCTTCTTCCAGTCTTCCCGCATAGGTCATTTTTTCTAGACCTTTAATCAATTTTGTTTCTCTTCTCTGGACATTCTCCAATTTCTCCACATCGTTCTTGAAATGTGGTGCCCAGAACAGGACACAATACTGCAACTGAAGTCTCATCAGCACAGAGTAGAGCAGAAGAATGACTTCTCTTGTCTTCCTCACATCACTCCTGTTAATGCATCCCAGAATAATGTTTGCTTTTTTTGCCACAGTGTCACACTGTTAACTAATGTTTAACTTGTCCACTAAATACCTTTCATCAGTACTCCTTCCTAGACAATCACTTCTCTTTCTGTATGTGTGAAACTGATTGTTCTTTCCTAAGTGGAATACTTTGCATTTGTCCTTATTAAAATTCATTCAGTCTCAGCTCACAAGCATAAATCTAAACCAAGGTACACCTGACACTCACTATGACACCTGAGACAGACATGATTTCCAAACAGGTTTTGATTGTGATCTTTTTAGCTGTAAGATGCTCTGATGCTGCACACATATTATTTTCTGGTGAAAGCAAATATCCGTTACAAAGGCTGCACCTTACATTTGACATTGAGCCACTGGAAAATGCTGGGATGGATCAGTTCTTAGTTCTTTGCAGCCAAATCAGAAAGCAATATTGCCCAGTACAGTAGAAGCTCAGAGTTATGAACACTTTGGGAAGGAGGTTATCTGTAACTCTGAAATATCCGGAACTTTAAACAAGACATTACAGTCTTTTGACCCAAGCCCAATCTGAACTATTTAGGAACTATTTAGAAAAGCTAAACGTACATAAATCCATGGGTCCGGACTTAGTGCATCCGAGGGTACTGAGGGAATTGGCAAATGTCATTGTGGAGCCTTTGGCTATTATCTTTGAAAAGTCGTGAGATCAGGAGAAATCCCGGATGACTGGAAAAAGGCAAATGTAATGCCCATCTTCAGAAAAGAGAAGAAGGATGATCCAGGGAACTATAGGCTGGTCAGTCTTACCTCGGTTCCTGGAAAAATCATGGAAGGGATTCTTAAGGAATCCATATGAAGGCACTTGGATGAGAGGAAAGTGATTAGGAATAGTCAGCATGGATTCACAAAGGGCAAGTCGTGCCTGACCAATCTGATTAGCTTCTATGATGAGGTAACTGGCTCGGTGGACATGGGGAAGTCAGTGGATGTGATATTCCTTGACTTTAGCAAGGCTTTTGATACGGTCTCCCACAATATTCTTGCCAGCAAGTTAAGGGATTGTGGATTGGATAAATGGACAGTAAGATGGATAGAAAGATGGCTAGAAGGCCGGGCCCAGTGGGTAGTGATCAATGGCTCGATGTCAGGATGGTGGTCAGTTTCTAGTGGAGTGCCCCAAGGTTTGGTTCTAGGACTGTTTTTGTTCAATATCCTTATTAATGACCTGGATGAGGGGATGGATTGCACCCTCAGCAAGTTTGCGGATGACACTAAGCTGGGGGGAGAGGTAGATACGCTTGAGGGCAGAGATAGGGTACAGAATGACTTAGACAAATTGGAGGATTGGGTCACAAGAAATCTGATGAGGTTCAACAAGGACAAGTGTAGAGTCCTGCACTTGGGACGGAAGAATCCCAAGCATAGTTACAAACTGGGGGCCAACCGGTTAAGTAGTAGTTCTGCAGAAAAGGACCTGGGGGTTACAGTGGATGAGAAGCTAGATATGAGTCAACAGTGTGCCCTTGTAGCCAAGAAGGCTAATGGCATATTAGGTTGCATTAAGAGGAGCATTGCCAGCAGATCCAGAGATGTCATTATTCCCCTTTATTCAGCTTTGGTGAGGCCACATCTGGAGTATTGTGTCCAGTTCTGGCCCCCCCCCCCCCACTACAAAAAGGATGTGGACACATTGGAGAGGGTCCAGCGGAGGGCAACCAAAATGATTAGGGGGCTGGAGCATATGATTTATGAGGAGAGGCTGAGGGACTTGGGTCTGTTTTTAGTCTGCAGAAGCGAAGGGTGAGGGGGGGTTTGATATCAGCCTTCAACTTCCTGAAGGGAGGTTCCAAAGAGGATGGAGAGAGGCTGTTCTCAGTAGTAACAGATGGCAGAACAAAGAGCAATGGTTTCAAGTTGTGGTGGGAGAGGTCCAGGCTGGATATTAGGAAAGACTATTTCATTAGGAGGGTGGTGAAGCACTGGAATGGGTTACCTAGGGAAGTAGTGGAGTCTCCATCCCTAGAGGTGTTTAAGTCTCAGCTTGACAAAGCCCTGGCCGGGTTGATTTAGTTGGAATTGGTCCTGCCTAGAGCAGGGGGCTGGACTTGATGACCTTCTGAGGTCTCTTCCAGTTCTATGATTCTATGATTCTATGAAGCTGGGAACAGAGTGCTGGGGCTGAAGCTCTGATCCCTGGTACTCCTCAGGGCCAAAAGACTTAACCCCCTCATCCCTGCTTGGATTCCTGACCCACCCCCAAAGCTGCAACTGCATCCCAATCCCCTTCCCCATCCCCCACCTAAAGTCCTGAGCCCCAGGACTAAAGCCTTGAGATAGTAAAGTATTTACTCTTCCTCTTTATTATCTAGCGAGGTCCAGAGGTCACAATTAGAAGCAATTCTGCTAAATCCATTACATAATTAGCATAGTAATTAAATACATAACTCTGTCTTCCTTTGACAAGTCGGCTAAGTCTACACTGGCATGATTTTCCAGAAATGCTTTTAACGGAAAAGTTTTCCATTAAAAGCATTTTCGGAAAATCGCGTCTAGATTGGCAGGATGCTTTTCCACAAAAGCACTTTTTGTGGAAAAGCGTCCGTGGCCAATCTAGACGCGCTTTTCCGCAAAAAAGCCCCGATCGCCATTTTAGCCATCGGGGCTTTTTTGCGGAAAACAGCACTGTGCTGTTTACACTGGCCCTCTTGCACAGATGATTTGTACAAGAGGGCTTTTGCCCAAACAGGAGCAGCACAATATTTTTGTAGGAACACTGACAGTCTTACATGAGATCATCAGTGTTCTTGCGGAAATTCAAGCGGCCAGTGTAGACAGCTGGCAAGTTTTTCCACAAAAGCAGATGATTTTGCGGAAAAACTTGCCAGTCTAGACACAGCCATCTTGTTTTAGCTGTAGCCATTACTTTGGTCTCAATCTGCCCTTCTTCACAGAGCAAAAATACTTTGGACTAAATGGTTTATAACATCCATGCACCCCATATACTTCAGCTAAAACTCTTTCTTTTAAAGACAGTTTTACTTATTTGGTGAAGAGTTCAGTGTGTCCAGATTTGTCTCTTAAGGAGCATTTTGGTCCTATTTGCTGATGTGAGATACCCTACAAGTTCACTAGATGGTGCCAGAGCACACCTATATATTGGTATGTTTGGGTAACTGTGTGGCTCACACTCTCCTCACTGTTGGTCAGAGAACAGTACTCTCCAACTTTGTTGTACCTGTCTTGGTGAGTACATACCACAATATATAAGGAGGTTCACTGTGGCCCCAGTCAGCCCTGCGTGCTACATGTGGTTTAGGTGTCAAGCTGGTAAGGAGGAGCTAAAAGAGCAAAATGCAGAAAGGAGACCAGCTTCTCTGGGTCTCATGTAGGGAGAGATGCCTGGATGAAGCCGGCGTGCTGAGCTGGCTTGCAGGCACACAGACTCCCTGAGGGAAGCCTGAAGCTAGTCTATAGAGTAAGTTTATTTGTGGTGCTTTGTCTGATGGTCTGGGGAGAGATGGCCTGTCAGAGCCTCCTGTGGTAAAGGTTAGTCCAAACAAGGAGTCTCAAGCAGTTGTGAAGAACAGTAGTGGGAAGAGAGGTTTCCATTCTGGAAGACAGGCATGCAGGGCCAGTGGTGACCTGAAAGGGGAGTTGAGCCAACTCACCTGCAGCTCAACCAGCTGCATGGCAGAAAAGTCTAGGCAGCTCTCTGCAGCAGGCTGAGGGAGATGCGGATGCACACTGAGCTAAGAGAATATACAGAAAGCCTGGGTTCCCCTACAGTCCCAACAGGGAATGCGGCATAGAAACGCCTGATACAAGGAATAAAGATGACTGACTTGGGCTGAAGACTTAGTGTGAAGCTGGTAGATTATTCTTTGTTGGACTCTTTGTCAACCTCGGAAGGGATGGGTCTAGATGTGGCCTAGCTAGAACACATGGTCATTGGTGAGAGGCAATGGAAGATAAGGCCCTGTGATGCCACACCTGGCCACAAAGAGTTACTCTAGCATTGAGTCACTCTCCTGCAGGACTCTGCATTATTTTCTTAAACTAGAAAATTTAACCTGGTGAAACCCATCTGCATCCTAATCCCACACCTTCCCTCTAGCTACTAGTGAAGCTCAGTTACATTAATATTAAGACATTGTTAATGATCAAGATGAGAAGAATCTCACCACATGAGAATGGGTGTGGATGGTTGGCTATATATCACTCTTTTGTACCTCTGCTCTTTATTTCCTCTTTCTCAATGTAGGTTACCTCATCATTTCTTATTTGCATTAATAAGATTTGCCTCTATAAGATTTACATCATTGCTTCAATCTTTGCATTAATTTTTTTCCCCTTTTTCAGCAGTCTCTGCCCCAGTAATCCCTCTGGATCGCTTTGCACTTTGGTTCTCTGATTCTGTTTGTTATGTACTTTGATTATCGTATCATCCGCACAATTTGTCCATGGCTGAGTTTACACAAAGGAAAAAGTGCAAAGAATGACATCAAGGAGCTGTGATGTCTGTTCAGAGGGGTTTGGGTTTGTTGTGTTTTGTAGTTGGTCAGAAAATTGGGCTCTATTCAAAATAAATTGGAGTTTATATTATCCCACATTTTACACTTAGGCTACGTCTACACTGGCCCCTTTTCCGGAAGGGGCATGGTAATTTTTGAGATCGTAATAGGGAAATCCGCGGGGGATTCAAATATCCCCCGCGGCATTTAAATAAAAATGTCCGCCGCTTTTTTCCGGCTTTTAGAAAAGCCGGAAAAGAGCGTCTACACTGGCCAGATCCTCCGGAAAAAAGCCCTTTTCCGGAGGATCTCTTATTCCTACTTCAAAGTAGGATCTACTTCAAAGTAGGAATAAGAGATCCTCCGGAAAAGGGCTTTTTTCCGGAGGATCTGGCCAGTGTAGACGCTCTTTTCCGGCTTTTCTAAAAGCCGGAAAAAAGCGGCGGACATTTTTATTTAAATGCCGCAGGGGATATTTGAATCCCCCGCGGATTTCCCTATTACGATCTCAAAAATTACCATGCTCCTTCCGGAAAAGGGGCCAATGTAGATGTGCCCTTAGGGTATGTCTAGACAGCGGCGATATCTCGGGATACGTCCGGTATCCCAAAATAGCATTTTCTGCATTTTAGCAACAAGCTCATTATTTCAAAATATATTTGAAATAACAGGTAAACATCCTGATAAACCTTGTTCCATGAGGATTAAGGGACATGTCGGAATGTGGTCTATTTCAAAATAAGCTATGCAATTTGTGTAGTTCGAATTGTGTAGCTTATTTCAAGCTACACGGTGCTGTGTAGACATATCCTAACTGTGACAGCTACATGGGACACCGGAGTTGAAAGAGCTGATGGAAGAAAGCAAGTCTTTGGGAGGAAGCTATAACTTCCATCATATCCAACTTCTCCGGGTATGTCTACACTACTACGTTAATTCGAACTAACTTAGTTCGAATTAGTTAATTCAAACTAAGCTATTTCGAACTAATGGATCCAGACTAAAAAACAAGTTCGAATTAGCGTTTTGCTAATTCGAACTAGCATGTCCACATTAAGTGGACCCTGAACTGGGCTTAAGGATTGCCAGAAGCAGTGCCGGCAGGGCATCAGAGAAGAACTTAGAGCATGGAGATGCTTTCTCAGGCTAGCCGAGGGCTGTGCTTAAAGGGTCCCAACCCCCACCCCGGACAAACAGTTCTCAGGGGTGCCCCACTTGCAAAGCAGTCCTGGCTTGGATTGCCCAGACTACCCACACTGGGCACATCATACCACTCAACCATCAGCAGGCTGCCATCTGGGGAGAGGGGATAATTGGGGGGCTGCAGGAGAGCTTCCACCCCCAGAAGCCCGCAGAGCCAACCCAGTCCTCCCCATTGGGGGCTCGTGCCCCATTCCTCCCTCACCTCCTTCCACTTACCCTTCCCTAGCCCCTCTTCTTGATGTACAAAATAAAGATAATGTGTCTTCCAAAATGGAATCTGTCTTTATTGAACAAAACTGGGGGAGACTGGGAAAAGGAGGTGGGAGAGGGGAAGAGAGAGGGTGGGAGAGGAGAGGGCAACTAACATGATCAGGGGTTGGGAACAGGTCCCATATGAAGAAAGGCTAAAGAGACTGGGACTTTTCAGCTTAGAAAAGAGGAGACGGTGGGGAGACAGGATAGAGGTCTCTAAAAGCATGAATGGGGTGGAGAGGGTGCATACAGAAAAGTTCTTCATTAGTTCCCATAAAGAAGGACTAGAGGACACCAAAGGAAAGGAATGGGTAGCAGGCTTCAAACTAGTAACAGAAAGTTGTTCTTCACAAAGCAAAGAGTCAACCTGTGGAACTCCTTGCTGCAGGAGGCTGTGAAGGCTAGAACTGGAACAGAGTTTAAAGGGAAGTGAGATCAACTCATGGAGGCTGGGTCCATGAAGTGGTATTAGCCAGGGGGTAGGAGTGGTGTCCCTGCTCAAGGTTTGTGGAAGGTTGGAGAGGGATGGCATGAGACAAATGGCATGGTCACTGTCTTTGGTCCATCCCCTCCAGGGTCCCTAGGGTTGGCCGCTGTCGGCAGACAGGCTACTGGGCTAGATGGACCTTTGTTCTGACCCAGGAGGGCCATTGTAAGCTCAGGGCTTAGGGTCGGGGGTCTCACTGGACCCCCTTGAGTCTCTTGCACACCTGCTCCTGGGTGGCCAGGCTGGCAGCTCTCCTGCCCTAGACGGCCACTTTCCTGTGCCTAGTGCGGAGATCATGGACAAGGTCCACGATGTCTTCACTAGCCCAGGCGAGTGCCCGCCTCTTGCGGTCCCGGGCAAGCTCCCGGGAGCCGCCAGCCTGGTTCCGGGAAGAGGGGGAGGGCTGGGGGGCATCGGGTGGGTGGCTCGATCCGTGCCAGGTGCAGGGTCTGCTGGCTGGGTGCTGGCAGGCTTGCACCTGGCACGGGCACCGTAGCCAGCCGGTGCCCCTTTAAGGGATCCGGGGCTGGGGCCCGGAGGGGGGCAGATGAGTTTCCCTGGTGTTGACCAGAGTGGCCACCAGGGAAAGCTGGGGAGGGCTAGCCTCCCACTAGTTCGAATTAAGGGGCTACACACCCCTTAATTCGAACTAGCTAGTTCGAACTAGGCTTAATCCTCGTAAAATGAGGTTTTCCTAGTTCGAACTAAGCGCTCCATTAGTTCGAATTAAATTCGAACTAACGGAGCGCTAGTGTAGCGCCTATGAAAGTTAGTTCGAACTAACATCCGTTAGTCCGAACTAACTTTGTAGTGTAGACATACCCTCCCTTGCCCTAAAAACAAGTCTACTTATCTCTTGGAACACCAAGAGAACACCAAGAGAAGAAGACAGAAAGTACAATATGGATGAGACACTTTTTTTTGTGTGTCTGCATATATAGAGGGCACTTCGGCTGTGTCTACATTGGCATCCCTTTCTGGAAAAGGGATGCTAATGAGACACATCGCAATTGCAAATCCACGGGGTATTTAAATATCCCCCGCGGCATTTGCATTTACATGGCTGCCGCTTTTTTCCGGCTTGTGGATAAGCCAGAGAAAAGCGCCAGTCTAGATGTGATTCTCTGGAAAATAAGCCCTTTTCCGGAGGATCTCTTATTGAAAGTAGGAATAAGAGATCCTCCGGAAAAGGGCTTATTTTCCGGAGAATCATGTCTAGACTGGCGCTTTTCTCCAGCTTATCCCCAAGCCGGAAAAAAGCGGCAGCCATGTATATGCAAATGCCGCGGGGGATATTTAAATATCCCCCGTGGATTTGCAATTGCGATGTGTCTCATTGGCATCACTTTTCCGGAAAGGGATGCCAGTGTAGACACAGCCTTCATGTGTCTCTGTAGAAATACTTGATGATACTCTACTTCGAGACTAAACCTAGTGGGAATCTTTTCAGGCCTTCTGCAACAGAACACACTGCCAACAGCAGCAAGCCAGCCTCCACACAATCCCTGTCAAAAAAACAAAATAAAACAAACCAAGAACAGAAACAAAACCCTGGGTGCAGCTCACCAAAATACCAAAATAACAACAGCAGTCATTCTACAAGGAAAATGACAAAACAAAAATACCAGGTGTGAAATTTTAAGCAACCAAAATCATGTTCTTCCCAGATGTCAGCACAGCAACGTGTCAGGAACTGATGCAGATCAAACACTTTTTGTTAAGGTAAATATTGATGCAGCTGTTTATAGCCATCTAAGGAAAACAATGTCTGTTTAAGGACAAAGAGCCTGTGAATAAATTTGTAACACACTTTGTGGAGTAGCAGGTTCCAAGGTTACTGCAACAAGGAAACTGTCTTGTGAAATTTAGAAATCACTACCTGATTTTTTAAGGCCTATTTCTGCCACCCTTCCTGAGAAAAAGTGATGTTGAACAATTACCTTAATCCACAAACATAGGGGCTGTGTCTAGACTGGCCAGTTTTTCCGGAAAATCAGCCACTTTTCACATATCAACTTTAAATGAAAAGGCTGTGTCGACCCAGCCTCCTTGCTAAAAGCTGCGTAGTGTAAACATACCCTTGGACAATCTGCGATAGAGGCTCTTGCCTTTACTCCTTCTTCAGACGACTGCTCCTCTCAGCATATGTCTCACTTTCTCTCTCTGAAGTTACTCTCTACATGGAGGAAGCGAACCACCATAGCATCATCTCTCACTACCCCGTGATTCACTTTGACCAGCCTTCCTTTTAACCCTGGCATCCCAATTGATCCACAGTGCTTTTAGACTGTTTAATTCACTCATAGAAAACCTCTGTTGGCCCCAGGCCACGGTATGACAGCCTTCAGAGAAATTGTCTCATCTCCTTCCATTACAGCTATATTTGAACCGCCCGCTTCAATATGGAAATTGTGGCAATGCCAGGGGACTGCATTAAGTAATTCAGCAGGAGAGCAGATAATGCCATTTGCTGTAACTGAATCTGCAGCTGCAATCAATAGCTGACTGTATCAGCATTTCAGCACACCCAACCTCATCATGAACTAGACAGCACAAAAGCGGGCTCCTTTATCCGTGACATAATCTCCTGGTCTAGGGCATGTTTTCATTACTTGAAAGACTTGCACGAGCCATTCAGTCAAATCAAACCACACAAGACGGAGGGATTTATCATTGGCTTGGGAAAGCACGGCAAGCAAACCGTGCTGCAGTTCCAAAGTTCATCATCAGGACATGTTTCACCTTTTAAGGCCTGAGTTTGCTCACCCTGCCAGCCAATTTTGTTCTGACGTTTTGAAAGAGACTCACATTGCTCAGTGCGATCACAGCTGCAAACTGAGCTCTCCATTTTTTTTCTCCTGTCTATTGGCGAAAGCTCGCTGCAGCTGGTGTTTGCTCGATATCGCAGCTCTCAGGGTGAAGAGCTCGTCCTGCACATGCAGAATGTGTTCATTACTCAGGAATCAAATGACCACACCAGAACTAAACAATAAGTGAAGCATTCAATTTGTTTTGGACTAATATCCCTCCAGATGCTGAAAGCTGGTACATTTAACAACCTTTGGCTAAACAGCAGTTCACACTGATTGCAATAGAAAAACATACATGCAGAAGAGCAAAAGTTTTGGACTTTCAGTGAATGCTAACAAATGACTAAGTTCACATGTGTGTGTTCCCAGCATTCACCATCCAAACAAATAGATACGGCAGCACAGAAGAACTCTACAATACACACTGAGGGTACAGGCTGAAGGCCAGATCCTCTGCTGGTTTAAAAGGTGTAAGCCAAGATCTACTGAAGTCAATGGACAGACTCCACTGATTTTAGGGACAACAGCATTGGCCCCCATAATTGTGTGTGAGCTGTACATATGTATAATAAGTTTTCCTGCAAGTTTTAGTACATGATACAAATCAGTGGGAGTTGGATTGAGTGCAGGGGGGCCAAAAGCTTCCATGGGCCCCTGAGCAAGTAGGGGGCTGGTTTTACACCCCCAGAGGGGTGAAGCCTTAGGCAGAAGGGGTGGGGCCGGGGCAGCCAGCCCTCCGCACTTCCTGGGCCATAGGACTGCCCCCTCCCCCCCCCCCCCAAGCTGCACAGAGCAGCTTTCCAGCAGCAATTTAAAGGACCCGGAGCTTCTACCGCAGTAGAAGCAGTGGTGTCTGGGTGCCCCAGGCCCCTTTGAATCACTGGGCCCTGGGGCGACTGCCCCCTTTGCCTCCCCTTGTGGCAGGCCTGTCAGTGCTAAACATGCAGGAAAACTGGTTAGCTATAGGCACAGCAATAGCTAACTCATTCTCAGCCCTGCCTGTGACCAACGGGAATGGATTTCAAGGGAGCATTGCCAGGGAAAGGAGTCAAGTGTTACATTCTTGAGCATTACAGTTATTATTAAAGCCCTACCAAATTCACAGCTCTGGAAAAAAACATCACAGGCCGGGCAATCTGGTCTCTCCCATGAAATCTGGTCTTTTGTGTGCTTTTACCCTACAACACAGATTTCATGGGGGAGACCAGCTTTTCTCAAACTGGGGAAACCAACCCCAAAGAGGGTCAGTGGGTGTCACAAGGTTATTATATAGGGACTGCAGTACTGCTACCCTTACTTCAGCCCCCACAGCAGCAGCACAGAAGTAAGGTGGCAATGCCATACATACCACCCATGCTACTGCACTGCTTTCTTCACATCTGGGTGGCTGGAGAATGGCACCTGCGGGTGGAGGTCCCAGCTCTGAAGGCAGCAGCACAGAAGCAGGCCTGGCCATTCCATGCCATCATCAGCTCTGCATCACTGCTAGTGGTGGCACAGAAGTGAGGGGTGGCAATACCATGATCCCCCTACAATAACCTTGATTCCTTCCCCCCCATTCCCTTCTGGGTCAGGATCCCTACAGTTTCAACACTGGAAAATTTAAAATGTAAATAGCTGAAATCATTAAATGTACATTTGTAAATGTCTTACGTCTATGAAATTGACCAAAAATGGACTGTGAGTTCAGTAGGGCCCTAGTTATTATCAATAGTAGCTTCTGCCAGAAGATCTGCCTTCACTGGCCTTCTCTCCTTTTAAATCCCTGTAAGGCACAGACCCATAAATACCAAAGTCTCTGGGACCTGAGACTACTCAGCCATCACTCAGGCGGGCTACGTCTACACTGGCCCCTTTTCCGGAAGGGGCATGTAAATTTCACTAGTCGTCGTAGGGAAATCCGCGGGGGATTTAAATATCCCCCGCGGCATTTAAATAAAAATGTCCGCCGCTTTTTTCCGGCTTTTAAAAAAGCCGGAAAAGAGCGTCTACACTGGCCCCGATCCTCCGGAAAAAGTGCCCTTTTCTGGAGGCTCTTATTCTTACTTTGAAGTAAGAATAAGAGCCTCCAGAAAAGGGAACTTTTTCCAGAGGATCGGGGCCAGTCTAGACGCTCTTTTCCGGCTTTTTTAAAAGCCGGAAAAAAGCGGCGGACATTTTTATGTAAATGCCGCGGGGGATATTTAAATCCCCCGCGGATTTCCCTACGACGACTCGTGAAATTTACATGCCCCTTCCGGAAAAGGGGCCAGTGTAGACGTAGCCGCTATGTCTATACTGCAGCCTTCTTCTGCAAAAGCTTTTGCAAATGAAGCACGGCATAGAATATCGCCATGCTGCATTTGCATAATTAATTGCAGCCGCTTTTGCGTAAGAGGCTTTTGCACAAAACTCCCCTCTTGCACAAGAGCCGTTCTTCCCGAAAAAAATGAGGAAGAACGGCTCTTGTGCAAGAGGCAGGGTTTGCGCAAAAACAGCTGCTAATTAATTATGCAAATGAAGAGGGGTGATATTCTACTCCATGCTTCATTTGCATAAGCTTTTGTGGAAGAAGGCTGCAGTATAGACATAGCCTCAAAGTGATCACAGCTCCCTATATTGTCAGGTCCTTGCTGGGGTTGCGTTATTGTCGGGTTGTGTACACTGTATGTTCCTAGTACAATTTGTGCTGTGCTGACCACACTAGCTGCCTGTAATGGATATCTGGCTGCTTTGTCAGTTGGAATTGACCTTGAAATCTCTCCCTGTAAAGCGCAGATCTCTGGGTACGTCTACACTACAGCGCTAGTTCGAACTAACTTAGTTCGAATTAGTTAATTCGAACTAAGCTAGTTCGAACTAACGCATCTAGAACTAAAAACTAGTTCGAACTAGCGTTTTGCTAGTTCGAACTAGTAAGTCCACATTGAGTGGACTCTGAACAGGGCTTAATGATGGCCGGAAGCAGTGCCGGCAGGGCATAAAAGGAGGACTTAGAGCATGGAGATACTGTCTCAGGCTAGCCGAGGGCTGCGCTTAAAGGGTCCCGACCCCCACCCCGGACACACAGTTCTAAGGGGTGCCCCGCTTGCAAAGAAGTTCTGGCTTGGAGTGCCCTGAGTGCCCACACTGGGCACATCACACCACTCAGCCATCAGCCCGGTTGCACTTGCCGCAGGCTGCCATCTGGGGAGAGGGAGTAATTGGGGGGCTGCAGGAGAGCTTCCACCCCCAGAAGCCCGCAGAGCCAGCCCAGTCCTCCCCATCGGGGGCTCGTACCCCATTCCTCCCTCACCTCCTTCCACTTGCCCTTCCCTAGCCCCCCTTCTTATTGATGTACAAAATAAAGATAACGTTTCTTCCAACATTGACTCTGTCTTTATTGAAAAAAACTGGGGGAGACTGGGAAAAGGAGGTGGGAGAGGGGAAGAGAAAGGCTGGGAGAGGGGAGGGCAACTAACATGATCAGGGGTTGGGAACAGGTCCCAGATGAAGAGAGGCTACAGAGACTGGGACTGTTCAGCTTAGAAAAGAGGAGACGGAGGGGGGACAGGATAGAGGTCTCTAAAAGCAGGGGTTGGGTGGAGAGGGTGCATTCAGAAAAGTTCTTCCTGAGTTCCCATAAAGAAGGACTAGAGGACACCAAAGGAAAGGAATGGGTATCAGGCTTGAAACTAGTAAGAGAAAGTTGTTCTTGACAAAGCAAATAGTTAACCTGTGGAACTCCTTGCTGCAGGAGGCTGTGAAGGCTAGAACTAGAACAGAGTTTAAAGGGAAGTGAGATAAAGTGATGGAGGTTGGGTCCATGGAGTCCTATTAGCCAGAGGGTAGGAGTGGTGTCCCTGCCCAAAGTTTGTGGAAGGCTGGAGAGGGATGGCACGAGACAAATGGCTTGGTCATTGTCTTCGGTCCATCCCCTCCAGGGTTCCTAGGGTTGGCCGCTGTGGGCAGACAGGCTACTGGGCTAGATGGACCTTTGGTCTGACCCAGGACGGCCATTGTAAGCTCAGGGCTCAGTGTCGGGGGTCTCAGTGGACCCCCTTGATTTTCATGCACACCTGGTCCTGGGTGGCCAGGCTGGCAGCTCTCCTGCCCTAGACGGCCACTTTCCTGTGCCTAGTGCGGAGATCGTGGACGAGGTCCACGATGTCCGCACTAGCCCAGGAAGGTGCCCGCCTCTTGCGGTCCAGGGCAAGCTCCCGGGAGCCGCCAGCCTGGTCCCGGCAAGAGGGGGTGGGCTGGGGGGCATCGGGTGGGTGGCTCTGTGCCGTGCCAGGTGCAGGGTCTGCTAGCTGGGTGCTGGCAGGCTTGCACCTGGCACGGGCACCGTAGCCAGCCCGTGCCTCTTTAAGGGGTCCGGGGCCGGGAGGGGGGCATAGAGTTTCCCTGGTGTTGGCCAGAGTGGCCACCAGGGAAACCTGGGGAGGGCTAGCCTCCCACTAGTTCGAACTAAAGGGCTACACAGCCCTTAGTTCGAACTAGCTAGTTCGAACTAGGCGTTAGTCCTCGTAAAATGAGGTTTACCTAGTTCGAACTAAGCGCTCCGCTAGTTCGATTCAAATTCGAACTAGCGGAGCGCTAGTGTAGCGCATAGGAAAGTTAGTTCGAACTAACGTCCGTTAGTTCGAACTAACTTTGTAGTGTAGACATACCCTCTGCTACTAGGCGAAAGGATTGCCTGTTGGCTGGAAGCAGTAGCAAGCTGATCTCCTCTCATATGGTCCAGGCACTAGATGTGAAGGCTGGAGGGGATGACTCACTTCACCAATATGTTGCAAATACAAAACAGCAGTAAGTAATCAACGACGCCTGAGTCTTCATCTTTTTCTCTCTGCAAGAATGGTATGTTGGCCAAGATGCTGGGGGGAATCCCATATTCATTTTGAAAAATGCCATGAGACATGTCACTTGTCTGAATGTCACCTTCTGAGTCACTCTTGTACCAGATTTTTCTCCATCTTCAATATCTGCAGATGTTTGGTGTAGTAGCTGTCTATGTTGGGAGATGGCAGGGTGGCAAAGGGGTGTTTTCAGAATGGTGGCTGAAGTGGGTGATGGAAGATTAGCATTCCTGAGCAGGGAGTTAGGTTGTGATGTGGTGGTAATGAGAAGGTTTGTGGGATTTTGGGGGGTGCTGGAGGGGAGTAGAGGGAGTACATTGCTATATGGCTTTATCTTTCATTTTCTTGTGGGTTTGTTTCTGGTATGCTGTGTATGTAGTGACCCTAACTGCTTCATGGAAAAGCCTTTTGGTGTAGGGTTTTTAATTAAAAAGCCTAGGGGGGTTTAAAGCCTACTTTACTTGGGTGTGGTCACAGTAGACACCAATGGGGAGGCAGACCTGTGGACAAATGTACAAGAGGGAAATAGCTTATCTGTCAGCTCTTTCACATGATCTCATGCTGCTGTGCATAATCCCTCCTCTGTGGCAGCTCCTCCTGGAGAAGGCTTTAAGTGTGCCCCATGTCTATCGTAGAATCATAGAACTGGAAGGGACCTTGAGAGGTCATCAAGTCCAGTCCCCTGCCCTCATGACAGGACCAAGCACTACCTAGATCATCCCTGACAGGTGTCTGTGTAACCTGCTCTTACATATCTCCAGAGATGGAGATTCCACAACCCCCGTAGGCAATTTATTCCAGTGTTAATCACTCTGACAGGCAGGAAGTTTTTCCTGATGTCCAACCTAACCCTCCCTTGCTGCAATTTAAGCCCATTGCTTCTTATCCTATCCTCAGAGGACAAGGAGAATAATTTTTCTCCCTCCTCCTTACAACACCCTTTTAGATACTTGAAACCTGCTATCATGTCCCCTCTCAGTCTTCTCTTTTCTAAACTAAACATGCCCAGTTCTTTCTATCAATCAAGTCTGCATGTGACAGTCCTTCCGTATTTTCCAACCATCAGTCACGAATGTGTGTGTCTAGTTTCGCCCATCTCCCACCCCCAGCCAATCAGGCCTGTGTGTGATTGGCTTCCACAACCATCACTTAATCTGATTTGGGGGCCGGCGTGAGGTGTGCGCAGTTGGTTCCCCCACACATGGTATTGCACTTTATTATTGGCCCCACTCCAGGCTGTGTTCTCATGTACTGGAGCTTTAGATAATTTATTACATATTAAAACAATAATGATTAAAAGTTCAAATTCTATTAAAAATACCTATGTGGGTACATTTGTTTTGTAGAAATAACATTTTCCTGATGACATACAGAAATAAGGTCAAAACACATGTGTTTATTTTAAACCAAGCGCCATAACAAAGTCCGTAATGCACACACTGTAGTGTAAAATATTAAGATATGCTCATAAATCATGCACAGTGGGCTAATGGCTGTTTTGTGTATGCTAATGACATTAATGTGGTGGAACATGATTTTAGTTAAAGTTTTATAGTGAATTTGGATTGTTTTCTTTGTCATTTTTTGTAACAACTTTAAATAGATAGATAGATAGATAGATAGATAGATAGATAGATAGATAGATAGATAGATAGATAGATAGATACCCCACTCCCACTCCATATCCATACATTTGAACTAGGCCTTACTTATAATCATGCCTGCCCTATCTGATTCAGTGTGACTGGCCCTCATTAGTCAATAAAGCTACCATGTGCCAAGCTGCCATCAGTCAGGCTTATGTGTTCAACCCATCCTGTTCATGCTAACAGGGACACACAAATAAATTATTCCATTATTGCACCATAACATTTGTGAGGTGATGCTACAATATTGTTTTATGTGCTAAAATTTAATGAAAAAGGCAATCTTAACATTCCCTTCTTGTCCACTCTAATGGGTAGAACTAGCCTGCATGGAAGGCTTTTTGGAAAACTCAAAATAGTCAGCATTAGATATAGTATTGCCATCTAGTGGCCATTGCCACCATTACACACTGAGACAGCCACCTTACATTCAATGCAAGATATTCAGTAATGAAACATCTTCAAATATAAACAGGGTTTTCAAAGTTCTTCAGAGTGAAGTTATTTCTGAAGAGACATATCAAAAAAGTAGAAGGCCTGACTATGGAAATCCTCAGAATCTTAAGATACATTTGCCAAAGCACCAGACAGTGGAAGTGGTTAGGAACCAGGTGTTAAGTCAGGGAGTTCTGCCCTGTCCACGTCTCGTCATGGGATACAGAAGGAGCTGCTCAGAAAAAGAATAATCTCCAAATGGAATGGTATAAGAGGATGTCCTTTTTCCAGCTCACAAATTTCTTGCAAACAGATTGTAAATTTGAGGTGAGCACTGAAAAAGATATATTTTCTTGTACAAACTGTGCTTGAGTGATTAGTTCTGGGTGTGCAGATCTTTCAGAATGGTGGCTAAAAAGTGATGAGTTGCACTGCACTGGCTACTTGCACAATCACATGGTATTTATGTTTCACCTTTCTGGGGTATCATCTGGCCCTTGCTGAACTAGAACTGAATGTATCTTTGAATTGCAGGTGTGTTCATCTACTGTCAAATCCTGCAGGTCTCACTTGAATAAAATCCTCATTGTATTCAATGGGAACGCTGACTTTGACCTGGGCCTTTTGGAAACCTAAAGAAGTAAGACTATCATGCACTATGGGGGGAAGTAACTGAAAGAGATAGGTAATTGCTAACACATTAATTGAGCTGCAATTGAGTTCTGGCTATATAACTTCTGAAATTAATCAAGAAAGCGTTAGTTACCCAATTTACATTGTATAGCTGAATATGACACTCAGCCAATAATTGAATGTTTCAGCTAAAAAGTTTTCTGGCTCTGGTAAAACCTGAGCACTTGAACTGTCTACAAAAGTGAGTATCACAGGTGAGCACAGACAACTAAATACAAACCTGCTTTTGAATTCGAATGAATACCTAGCTGTATGCAATTGTTGTGCCATTGAGTCAGCTCTACAGAGTAAAGACTTTAGTGTTTGGCCTGCTATTAGCAACAGCAATAACAAGTGCATAAATGAAACCCGATAGGCGTCGGATACTCTTTTTATCCCAGTTTTACAAGGGTGAAACTTCATAGACTTAAGTATTTTTACTCCTGCTTTACACTGGTGTAGACAACAGAACTTTTAGGCCACTGATGTTTTTGTGTATGAGTTCAGCTAAAATGTGCAGGGAAAGGTGCCTGGTAATTCAGTATCACTATAGATTGACAAGGAGCCAAAGAGTCATAAGATAAATACATACATCGTCACAGTGGCTAATCACCCTGTAAAAAAAAGGGATTTCAGCTCTAGTGCTAGTGCAAGTATTCGTAACAGTATTCAGGGTAGATTACACAGATATGGATAGAGCTCCAGTTACGCTTAAAGCAGCCAGATTATTTCTGGATTAATCTAATACAGAATCTAAAGAGAAGACACAATCATATTGGCATTATACATTCCATTTGTTGGATCTAGTTTCCAGTTTTGTTCTTTCCATGGACCCACGGAGAAGTGATAGAAGAGGAGTTAGCATTCAGCACCAAACATTTCAGGCCTTCTGTATAAAAGGGGTTACTGGGCCAAAGCTAGGAGAGAACACAATGGGCTAGGTTTAAATTGGGAGACAAGGTGGGTGAGGAAATATCTTCTAAGAAGTCAGCTCCTGTTGCCCAGCCCTGAAAAAGAGCTCTAGATACTGAAAGCATGCCTTTCTCAACAACAGACATTGGCCCCATAAAAGATACTACCTTACCCACCTTGCCTCACTAAAGTTTCAGTCTTAAAAAAATGTAGCCAAATATGTGTCCATTGGGTGGCGCATGGCTCAAAGCTTTCTAGTCCTTCTTGAACTGAGTAGTGATCAAAATTGTTACAATCTTACAGTATCTTGGTGATTTTTGCTCTGTAAGTCTAAGGAAAAACTTCAACCCGGTTATATCCAGTGCTACTGAGAATTCTACGTAGAAGTAGCCAACAAATTCGGTGCTCATTTAGAATAGAGTAGAAGAGACAGGAGAACACACATTGTACCTAATCAGAAATGTGACTTGGATTAGGTTAAATGGTTAGTTTGTTTTTGTGTCATCTGGATGTCTGAGATTGCAGTTTGTTTTTAGTAGGATGTAACAGCACATCTAATCTAGGTGAACTGCTGTTTGCTAGAGTTGTTAAGGAAGGATTTGAAAGAACAAATTAAGTTTGAAATCCCAAAACAGATTATGAGTCAGGTGCCACACCTGTGATGGGAATAAGATTATTTGGGATCTCCAGATAAGGAGTGATGAAGGAGTTAGAACAGGTGAGGAAAAAGCATGGTGAGATGAGTGCATCAAAGGCTCCGCTCTCTAATGCAGCCAACCTATGCAGTTGAGCCAGCTGTTGTAATTTGTTGCCAGTGTAGGCCATCTATAGATTATTACTCCTCCCATTCCATAGGGAAGCAGGAAGGGACACAAGGTCTCCTGGCATTGCTCCTGAGGTGATGCATCTCACACTCCACCCTTGCTTAGGAGTGTCCTGAAAGGCACAATCTAGCCCTTATATTCTCTCTCTCTGGGATCCCTCAAATAGAGTAAGATTTCCTCTTGATTGCCTATAACTGATAAGTGTATAGATGAGAAATGAGGCCAGTTCTGGCAAGGAGCACTCTCTGGCAGTGGCTGTATGTGAGGTCTTTATCTCCAGTGGCATCGACACCAGCAGCACAAATACGAACCCAGGCACACTCTTTACATCAGACTCTCTGATCTTCTTCATGAAGACATCACTTGATCTCAAAGTGTTGGGAACCGTTCTTGATGGTTGTCCTCAGGGTTACCCAGTCCTTCCCTTACCTCTCCGAGATGTCAGCATCAATGTTTCATTTTACCAAAGTGTTCTTAAGAACATCCCTGTAGCACTTCCTCTGCCCACCACGAGATCTCATCCCATGCCTTCGCTGAGTGTAGAAAATCTGTTCAGGCAAGCATGTGTCAGGCATCCTAACCATGTGATCAGCCAATCATAGCTGGCTGTGGGCGATTATTACTTCAATGCTGCAGGAATCAGCCCCTCCAAGGACACTAACGTTGGTTCATCTATCTTGCCACATGATGCCCAATATTCTCTTCATGTACCTTTGGTGGAATTTCTCCAGACCTTTAATATGTCACCTATAGGGAGTCCAGGCTTCATCTCCATACAGCAAAGTTGGGATGACTATGACATTGTAGACATCACTCTTGGTCTGTCATGGTCATCAAAGACTCACCTCCATAAAAGTCCAATAGCTGTGCTGGCATTGGAGATTCAATGGGAGATTTAATCATCAATGTCAGCATTGCTGGACAGATAGCGTCGACATTCTCCAGTACTTGTAATTGTTGGTTTGGATAACGGTATAGTGATTGTTGGCTGAAAGAGAGCCTTGGTCTTTTATGCATTGAGAGTCAGTCCCAACCTGTGGTAGGGCATGGAAAAAAGGTTGAAGATTTCTTGGAGCCCATCTTCTGAGGTGACGATGACCTGGGCATCATCAGAGTACTGAAGGTCTTCCAATGATGCTGGTATGGTTTTGGTCTTGGCTCTGAAGTGCCCCAGATTGTAAAAAGCTGCTATCTATCCTATAGGTTATTTCAACTCCACTTGGGAGGCCATCTCCAATAATCTGAAGCATAATTATAATGATGTATAGTATAAACACAGAATGCCATAAGCATTTATGGTATGATAAGTACTATAGATGTATGAGAGTGAAATGGAGTTTTAAGAGACTGTGACTTGTACACCATAGATGAAACACATGCACCTTGAAATGATCCTCAGCCAAATCTCCTTTATGTAGTAAATTATACCTTCAGTCATGAATTTCAGATGGAGGGTGTTCATTCCGTGGTGAGTTTTATTTTCCACTTGTAAGTCTTGGAACCATTTGCCATAAATGCATATTCAGTATGTGGCTTAACAAGGAGAAATGGAGAGCTTATTGGTAACTCAAGTACAAACATATATAATTAACATTAGCTTATTGTTTTCAGTACATAAATTTAGAAGCTCTGTAAACAGTGCCCTGAGCAAAATAACTGCCAACCACACTGCAAGGGCAAGCTGGTTGGTGAATATGTATTACCTAACCGCTCAATAGTATGTTGAGACCAGTTGAGCTTATGTCTGTGGGATTGGACCCAATGACTTTAAAATCATGAGCTGGCATTCTGGACCACAGCTGCAACAGACATGAAGCCAAGAAAATGTGACTTGCTGGCAATAGACATCAGGCCAAAACGGTAGGGTGAAATCCTTACCCTTTGAAGTCAATGGGAGTTTTGCCAAACACTGCAAAGGGGGTGAAATTTCACCCTTACACTATGGCACAAAAAGACCAGCTATTGCATGGGATCTGGGAGTCAGAGCATGTAGAGCCGTGTTTGATTCATCTTAAAATGAGAAGGGATAAAGGTATCTTACTGACTTCAAGAGACCTTTATGCCCCCATGACCCCTGCTCTGGGTATGTGGTGAGTCTCTACTGTAAATAAGAGTAACATAGAACTGTTTTAAGTTACACCAAATGTCTACGTTTAGACTGGCATGATTTTCTGCAAATGCTTTTAACAGAAAAGTTTTCCGTTAAAAGCATTTGCGGAAAAGAGCATCTAGATTGGCATGGATGCTTTTCTGCAAAAGCACTTTTTGCAGAAAAGTGTCCATGCCAATCTAGATGCGCTTTTGCACAAAAAAGCCCCAATCACCATTTTCGCGATTGGGCCTTTTTTGCGCAAAACAAATCTGAGCTGTCTACACTGGCCCTTTTGCACAAAAGCTTTTGCACAAAAGGACTTTTGCCCGAACGGCAGCAGCATAGTATTTCCACAAGAAGCACTGATTTCTTACATGAGATCATCAGTGTTCTTGTGGAAATTCAAGCGGTCTAGACACAGCCACTGTCTTTAGGGCCATTCAAAGTAATGTAGCACTCAGAGTTGGGGAAAAGAAAGTGTCATCACTGGACCTCAATAATACTTGGCTGTCAGAGCAGCCTCATAAGGTTGTTAGCAACGAGTGCAAGTTAACTTTGTGCCCATGACCCGACCAACACACAAACTGCTCCAGGATCAGCAGATCTGAAAGTCAGCTGAAAGGTACCTTTCTTCCTGACTTCCCCATTCTGAACTTTTGGAAATGTGCCTTGGCAATACCTCATGATCTGGCAGGGCAGTTTCTTTCCTATAATTTTGCCCAGAGTTAAATAAATATACAAAGTACAAAGCAGTGGAGAGCAGGCTCAGAGTAAACAACTTATGAGAAACACATGGGCTGAAATTTGCTAATGTAAGCAGGGGCTGAACTGCTGCTTGCTATCAGCCAGCTAAAAGAAGGGGTGGTTGTGCCCACTACAATTGTTTAGCTCTGCAAGGTAATTAACTGTTGATATATAAATGCAGCTCAGTAGAGAATACGAGGTGTGGCTATGTAAATCCCATTCAGCCAGGGCTGATGGAGGGTCAGTGTTAGAATGGAATGTGGAGAATTGTAACTAATTTGGGGCTGTTGTGGGGGTCACTAATCATGCTACCCCTAAATGTGGGAACTGTAAAACATGCCACCAGTGTTTGCAGGAGAGACACCACCATCATGGGAAGAGGTCTCGGAGGAACAAGCCTCCTCCCTTCCAGAGTTGAGTGAACTAAGCTGGGGTGAAGGGTTAAAGGGCTGGAGTCAGCCTGCTTCACACCTGCCAGGTGTAAGCGAAAAGACTGGCTCAACCTGCCCCTTTCCCCTTTTGTTTTAAGGACAGATCTAAAGCAGGCTTCCTGGCTATGTCTAGACTGGTATGATTTTCTGGAAATGCTTTTAACGGAAAAGTTTTCTGTTAAAAGCATTTTTGGAAAAGCGTGTCTAGATTAGCAGGATGCTTTTCTGCAAAAGCAATTTTTGCGGAAAAGTGTCCGTGGCCAATCTAGATGAGCTTTTCTGCAAAAAAGCCCCAATCACCATTTTTGTGATTGGGGCTTTTTTTGTGGAAAACAAATCTCTGCTGTCTACACTGGCTCTTTTGCGCAAAAGATTTTTGGAAAAAGACTTTTGCCCGGCAGCAGCATAGTATTTCTGCAAAAACACTGACAATCTTACATGAGATCGTCAGTGCTTTTGCGGAAATTCAAGCCGCCAGTGTAAACAGCTGGCAAGTTTTTCCGGAAAAGCAGCTGCTTTTCCGGAAAAAGTGGCCAGTCTAGACACAGTCCCCGAGGAGTCTTTTCTTTTGCTAGTCCAGTGAATGCTGGATTCATTTGCCAGTCCAGCTGGTGGCTAAAGAGTTGAAATCACGGAGAGCTGAAATCACTGGTTTGGCTGAGAGCCAGACCCATTGCAGCCAGTGGAGTGATGGCGACCAGAAGAGTGGCTGGTGGGCATCACTGGCTGGTGGCGTAACGTGGCGTGGAGTGGTGGCAGGCGAGGAGCGGCAACCAGTGGTGTGGCACGGTGACCAGTGTGGTGCGGAGTGGCAGCAGACGAGGAGCAGTGACCAGCGGCGGCAGGCGACCAGCGGAGCATCCAGTGGCGTAGGACAAGACAACTGGTGGAGCGTGGCGGAGTGTTGTAAGGTGCCCCCTATCTATCCCGTCACCCCCATTTCTACCCAGGTTGGGAGGTGAAACCCTGTGGGTGAACTTTGGGACTCTGGGTGGCACAGAGACCAGGGACAGAGACTTTTGGGGTGTCGGACTCTTTGGACTTCAGGTGATTCTTGGCTGGGGCAGGGCTTAGCTCATGTTTGTATTATGAACTCTGTTTGTGGTGTTTCCCCCAAGTTAATGCCGTATGACTTCTCTCTGGCTGTCTGTGTCTAGACTGCATCCATTTTCATAAAAGGGATGCAAATTAGACCTATTGCAATTGCAAATGAAGCGGGGATTTAAATCTCCTCCGCTTCATTAGCATAAAAATGGCTGCCTTTTTTTCCGGCTCGGAGCTTTGCCGGAAAAAAGCACCAGTCTAGACGCAGATCTTTCGGAAAATAAAGCCTTTTCTGAAAGATCCCTTATCCCTCTTAAAATAAAGGATAAAGGATTTTTCAGAAAAGGCTTTATTTTCCGAAAGATCCGCATCTACACTGGCACTTTTTTCCGGCAAAGCTCCAAGCCAGAAAAAAGCGGCAGCCATTTTTATGCTAATGAAGTGGGGGAGATTTAAATCCCCACTTCATTTGCAATTGTGATAGGTCTAATTTGCATCCCTTTTACGAAAAGGGATGCAGTCTAAACACAGCCGTTGGCTACGTCTAGTCTGGCCCCAAATTCCGGAAAAGGGATGCAAAGCAGGTAAGTCAGCATAGGGAAATCCGCGGGGTATTTAAATATCCCCCGCGGATTTAAATAAACATGTCCGCCGCTTTTTTTCCAGCTTGGGGAAAAGCCGGAAAAAAAGCATCTAGACTGGTGTGATCCTCCGGAATAAAGCCCTTTTCCAGAGGATCTCTTTCAAGTTGAAAGTAGGAATAAGAGATCTTCCGGAAAAGGGCTTTATTCCGGAGGATCGCGCCAGTCTAGACGCTTTTTTTCCGGCTTTTCCCCAAGCTGGAAAAAAAGCGGCGGACATGTTTATTTAAATCCGCGGGGGATGTTTAAATCCCCCGCGGATTTCCCTATGCTGACTTACCTGCTTTGCATCCCTTTTCTGGAATTTGGGGCCATTCTAGACATAGCCACTGTGTCTAGACTGGCAAGTTTTTCCGCAAAAGCAGCTGCTTTTGTGGAAAAACTTGCCAGCTGGTCTACACTGACCGCTTGAATTTCCGCAAGAACACTGACAATCTCATGTAAGAAATCAGTGCTTCTTGCGGAAATACTATGCTGCTCCCGTTCGGGCAAAAGTCCTTTTGCACAAAAGCTTTTGTGCAAAAGGGCCAGTGTAGACAGCTCAGATTTGTTCTGCGCAAAAAAGTCCTGATCTCGAAAATGGCAATCGGCCCTTTTTTTTGCACAAAAGCGCGTCTAGATTGGCATGGACGCTTTTCCGCAAAAAGTGCTTTTGTGGAAAAGCATCCATGCCAATCTAGATGCTCTTTTCCGCAAATGCTTTTAATGGAAAACTTTTCCGTTAAAAGCATTTGCGGAAAATCATGCCAGTCTAGACGTAGCCTCTCTGTTTCATTAAATGTATCTTTCCTACACTCAGACTCAGTGCTTGCGAGTGGGGAACAATTGCCTCTCAGAGGCACCCAGGGGTGTGTGAATTTCCCAGATTACTGAGTGGGGGCTTGAGCCTGTTCTGTGTGAGATGGACCCCAAGATATTGAACCCAGCCCTGGTTACTGCTAGGCCTACCCAGCAGAAGGGTTACACTTACAATAATTTAACAGCAATCAAGATCAGGATACAAATGGTTAGCAAAAAGGAACATAGCTAAATTGTTCCAACAATTACTGGGACATAGCCTCCTTTGCTGTAAAGCAGTTTGCCTCTCTTAACTTCAATGGACCTACGTCAGTTTACATCATCTGAGGATCTGGCCAACCATAAGAAGTTAATAATTCCACCAGCTCTAATTCCTTGTAGTTATAATGTTGATTGTTGTTACCAATGTGCTCTGTGTGCTTTTCTCAGCGGGCTTGGTTTTTTATCAGGCTAGGACCCTGGAATACTGGTGAAAAAAGATCTCCAAGTGTTTATATTTTATATCAATATCAACATATGCTAGCTCAGAGGAAAGAATAATAGTATTGATTTTCTATAGCTCCTATAGCCATTTGGGGCAAACCCTAAAATAAAATGAGAATAAATAGCTTATTTGTTCTGATGCATCATGTTCCAAAGGGTCAAATCGTTCCCGTCAATATGCCTGGTCAGTTCTTCCTTACTTCAGGGAGGAGCTTAATGGTTTAATCCAAGCACAATGTTCTGTAAACACACAATAGCATTTCCATCAATTTCTGTCCTTTTCCACTACCAGATGTGAGAGATCAGCCAAAAACTAACTTATATTGTCCCTTGGCTTCAAGTCCATTGCAGCCAGGACCACTGACGGGGGATGGGAGGCAGAGGATGCAATTGCCCCAGGGCATAGTGATTCTGAAGGGCAGGGCTTCCCACCACCACTGCCATTACTGCAGCAGCAGTGGGAGCCAGAGCCCCATGCCCTTTAGAATCACTGCAAAGCCCTGGCCAGCTCTGAGGGCCAGCAGGGGCCAGGCACTGCACCGTGCAGCAAAGTTCCCTCTAAGCTGTGTGGCAGCATGGCCCCACAGCTGCTTAATGAGCCCCTCCCTGCCAGGAGATCAGGACCACCTAGCTGGGGGAGGGGCACTTCTCCCTCATCAGAGAGCTAATGCAGAGAAGTGCCTCTCCCCCAGCTAAGCAACTCCGTGCACAGAGCCTGGAGCCCCTGGTTGGGTGGTGCTCATTAAGCAGCTGTGGGTCCATGCTACCATGTAGCTCAGAGGGAACCTTGCTTGCCAGATGGTGCTGGGGACTGGCTGCCCCTCCCTGCCCCTTTTGCCCAAATCCCTACTCCTTCCAGGCACACGAAGCTGCCCTTCCTACATTGCTCAGGGGCCCAACAATCATGTCAGCTCCCCTGATTGCAGCAATGCTTCCACATGCCAGGCCCATGCTGTTCAGCATTTGAGGCTGCTTTTTTCTGTGACTACAGCCTCAGGCTTTATTTTTCTTTTGCAGTTCACCTTGGAGGACAAGCCAACCAAGTCCTGAGAAGTGCTGAGCTTCAAGCACTCTCATTCCAGTAACCACACAACACATCTCCATCATAATCATCCCAGGCCTCGGCTGAGTGGAGAAAATCTGTCTAGGTAAGCATGTGTCAGGCATCCTAACCATGTGATCAGCCCAATCATAGATGGCTGTGGGCAATTATTGATGAATTTCCCACTCATAGGATTCTAAAAATTATAAATGTCATGATTTCAGATATTGAAAGCTTTGATAGTACTCTGTGGAAACTGTAGGGGACCAGACTCAAAAAGGGGGCTGCAGCGAGATCTCAAGTTTATTGCCAGGAGGTTGTTATAATGCCACGCTGACTTTTGCCCTGCAGCTGGCAGTGGCACTGCCTTTGGAATTGAGTGCCCAGCTAGCAGCCATCACTCTCCAGCCACTCAGCTCAAAAGGCAGCCCAGAAATCAAGTGACAATGCCGCAAACTCTCTATAACGTCCCTCAAACCCTCTCCCTCCTGCAACCGCTTTCTGAGTTGGGACACCCAGTTTGAGAAACACGGGTCTTCCCCCCATGAAATCTTGATAGTATAGGATAAAAGTACACAAAATATCATATTTGATGGGGAAGACCAGATTTCATGGTCTGTGATGGATTTTTCATGACTGTGAATTGGTAGGCCCCTAACTATTGGCCAAGGAAATGCCAGAAAGTTCAGGTGAAGAGAGGGACAACACAACAGACCAAGAACAGGGATAGGGCTGCTGTACAAATGTTTAGAAAGGAAACAGTGTGTGGGTACATCTCAGCCACCATTAGCAGTCATGCATGTATTTGGTTCATGTCTGTACATACATTGTTGAAAATAAAGCTTCTCAGAAAGCCTTTATTGACATTCAGATATTATGGTTAACCACTTTACACAATAAACTTGATAGTCATTATAATTCACATCTCTGAAGAGAGGAGAGCAGTTTTATTGCAAGAACATCCATTGCTTGTGAGGAAAAAAAATACTGCATGTAAGTTCTAGAAAACTGCATGATCTTTGTGAGGTCACCATCCTGTGTTCTTGGAACCAGATCAGTCACTGGCTTTTACTTCTATTCTCACAGTCCCCAGAGAAGCATACCAGCAAGTCATATAAATGGGAGTATGTAGGCTGGATTCCAAACTGGATTTCAGTCTTCATCTGCAAATATGTTATTTGTAATTGAGGGTGGTACCACAGTAGTGGTTTCAGATTATGATTTTGTGGTGGCCTCTTTATGAAGGCAGTAAAAACGAGCCTTTTGAAATATCAAGGAGTTCCTGGATAAGAAGTTGGATTCTGTATGTTCTTCACAGAAAGGAAAGATACATTAATTCCATAGGGTTTTAATGTGTATAAACACTGTCACGAGACCAGATTTTTCTGCCACTGAATTGTACAAACTTCTTGTTTGAAATTGGAAGTAACTATTGCCTACATGGAAACTCCTTTGTCACCTGTAATGGAAAAAGTCAGAAGTTAATTAATCATATGGTATATGGTATTCCCATATGATATTCCTGCAAAATAGCTAACTCAGTTGACCTGAGAGAAAGGGTAATTATGGTAACTACAATCTCTTGTTTTGTATTATGTGACACAAAACATTGTTCTGTACTATATAATCTGATATTTTTACTTTGATATTATTGAAATGTTGATCTTATATACTCATTTCCTTCAATTCACCCAATATCCCCACCTAAACTTTTATATCAAATCTATTATTTGAACTACTCTGCTGTACCTCTTTGTGCATCATAGAACTATATCCTGTCCTATATTCTGGAGCTGCATAGGGCCAAAACCCAGATAAACTGGTGTGGTTCTGCTACAAAGTAGTGATGAGGGACAATTTGGAAACCCTGTGGAAGAGATCCATACATCCTGATCACTCTGCTGAGAGGGCGGCCCTACAATGCAGTGCACAGGAGATTTAGGGATTCCAGCAGGGACTTGCTGCTAGGAGATCATGTGGATTTACACCTATGTGGTTTCACCTGACATTCTACCAGACAGATGGGCAGTTGGAGCAGTCAAAGAGGCAATTCTGATCTGGGCAATGGGCAACAGGCAACAGGTATGGTTGACTCTTTGAAACAGCCCCACTGACTCTTTGAAAACAAGAGGTCATTCTGGAAGTTACCAATTCCCAAGGTCTTATCTTGCATGAATTCCAGTCTGTCAATAACACTGGCTGTGTCTAGACTGGCAAGTTTTTCTGCAAAATCATCTGCTTTTGTGGAAAAACTTGCCAGCTGTCAACACTGGCTGCTTGAATTTCCGCAAGAACACTGATGATCTCATGTAAGATCATCAGTGTTCTTGCGGAAATACTGTGCTGCTCCTGTTTGGGCAAAAGCCCTCTTGCACAAATCATTTGCACAAGAGGGCCAGTGTAAACAGCACAGTACTGTTTTCCGCAAAAAAGCCCCGAATGCGAAAATGGCGATCGGGGCTTTTTTGCGGAAAACTGCGTCAAGATTGGCCACGGACTCTTTTCCGCAAAAAGTGCTTTGGCAGAAAAGTGTCCTGCCAATCTAGACGCTCTGTTCCGAAAATGCTTTTAATGGAAAACTTTTCCGTTAAAAGCATTTCCGGAAAATCATGCCAGTGTAGATGTAGCCACCATGTTTGAACATGGCTAGGAACCACATTAGCAAATGTCAACTGAAAAAGGCTGGAACTTTATAAAAGAAAACCTGACCTGAAAAGAAAGGGTGTGTGTTGAGTTTGAGTGAAAATTAGAATGCAGTATGGCTGTTTATTAAATAATTCTGGGGCTGGCCTCTTAGGCTTGTCCTGGAGTCACCAGGAATTAAAGATTAATCCTTAATTAAAGATTATGGCATGTGATGAAGCCTCCATCCAACCAAAAAAGGCAACCTTCATCTGAAGTCACTTCTCTGGTGAAGCTGCCATGGGGGACAGCACAATTAGCACCCGAGATCTACTTACTTGATTTATTTGATTGGCAAATGAAATATGAGACGATGAATGCTAGGAACATCACAGAACCGACTATGATCAGCACCACTTGCAGCAAACTCAGCAGCTTCATCGGAGAGATCACTTTCGATCTGAACATTGTTGCTTTCTCATCATCAATAGTCGCCGTCTGAAACAGTGCAAGAGCATTTGCGGCTGAAGCATGCAAGTCCTTTCTCACCAAACAGTGTGATGGCGTATACATGGATTAAAGGGCAAGGACTGGATCCTTGCAATGTTCCATACTGCAGTGCCTAACTGTTGCTCTGCCACCCAGTGGATTCCACAGTCTTGATTTACATGCCCGGGTCCCTATACAGTGCCTAGGCAGGGACAGGCACCTAAGAATGGGAGCTGCATAAGTCAGCTTGCCAAGCAGGGAGCTTCCAGAACTAATCGATGAAATATATCAAGGAGAGGAATGGGGGTCTGAAGCGCTTTCCCCTAGGGTCTTGGGCACCTAAGTCTAGGTGAGCTGGAGGAGCCCTGAAGTAAAATACCTCTCCTATAATACATAAGAACATAAGAACGGCCAACAAAGGTACATCTAGCCCAGTATCTGTCTGCTAACAGTGACCAAATGCCAGACTCCACAGAGGGAGGGAACAGAACAGGTAATTCTCACATAATCCCTCTCTTGTAACTCATTCTGAGTCCCTGACACACGGTGGCTAGGGGCACCATTCCTATCCATTCTGGCTAATAAGTATTGATGGACCTAACCTCCATGAATTAATCTAGTTCTTTTTTGAATCCTGTTAAAGTCCTGTTCTTCACAACATCCTCCAGCACAGTCCACAGGTTTACTGTGTACTGCATGAAGAAACACTTCCTTTTGTTTGCATTAAACCTGCTACCTATTAATTTCATTTGGTGACCCCTAGTTCTTATGTTATGGGAACAAGTAAATAACTTTTCCTTATTTCCTTATAAACGTAAGTGTAGATTTGCAAAAGGAGGTTTAGCCTAGTGATTAGAGCCTGCATGAGCATGTGGGAGACGTGGGCTCAAATCCTCTCTGCCCCATTGAGAGAAGGGTCTCCCCCTTTCAGGAGAGTGCCTATGAGCTCCTACTCCAGGGCTGTGTCTAGACTGGCATGATTTTCCAGAAATGCTTTTAATGGAAAAGTTTTCCATTAAAAGCATTTTCGGAACAGAGCGTCTAGCTTGGCACAGACGCTTTTCTGCAAAAGCACTTTTTGCGGAAAAGCGTCTGTGCCAATCTAGACGCACTTTTCTGCAAAAAAGCCCCGATCACCGTTTTCGCAATTGGGGCTTTTTTGCGGAAAACAGTACTGTGCTGTCTACACTGGCCCTTTTGCGCAAAAGTTTTGCGCAAAAGGGACTTTTGCCTGAACAGGAGCAGCATAGTATTTCCGCAAAAAGCACTGATTTCTTACAGTAGAAAGTCAGTGCTTTTGCAGAAATTCAAGAGGCCACTGTAGACAGCTGGCAAGTTTTTCCGGAAAAGCGGATGATTTTCCGGAAAAACTGGCCAGTCTAGACACAGCCCAGCTGTTTTGAGTATTTGGAGGCATATGGGCACAATGCCTGCTGGATTGGACCCCACTGGCAGAACAGGCTTAGCACCTAGTCTGAGGAAGTTGCAAAGGCTCAGATATGACATGAGCAACTGGGGAACCTGTGCTCATGCTCACTGGGAGAAACTTACGCATCTAGAAAACTTCAGGGGCTAACAGAGTTAGGCAGCAGCTGAGTGGGGGTTCTGTGAAAGTTGGGTATCTATGAGCTTTTATGGCTCTAGCTGTAGGTGCCTAATTTCAGGCCAACAAGACTGTAAATTTTAGCTCTGGACTTTTTTAGTAAATCTCCTAGATTATTTTTAATAAAGCTGAAATAATTAGAATGATTAATAGAATCATAGAATACTAGAACTGGAAGGTACCTTGAGAGATCATGCAGTCCAGTCCCCTTCCCTCACAGCAGGACCGAGCACCGTTTAGATCATCCCTGATAGATGGCTACCCAAACTGCTCTTAAATATCTCCAGTAATGGAGATTCCACAACCTCCCTGGGCAATTTACTCCACTGTTTAACCACCCTGACAGTTAGGAAGTTTTTCCTAATGTCTAACCTGAAAACATACTAACCTCATTCAGCCAAAGAATAGGGAAGATGTAGGATTCTTTAATTTTTGATAAAGCACTGTAAGAAATATTGAGATAAAAGAATTAAAACAACACATTATTTACATGTTGCATATTTACAATTTCCAGATAGCAGTTTCTCACACACTATACTCTACCACTTTTCTGAAAGTGTCAGAGAGCACAATCTGTATGCAAACACGTGGGAAACCTCCAGTAAATTCAAACTATAGCAATCCTACATAGTGTGAAAAAGTATGTGAAAAAGAAGATAGATTGATAATGTATGTACAGGTTGGACCTCCCTGGTCCAGCACCCTCAAGACCTGACCGGTCCAGGACAAGGAATTTTTCCAGATCAGGGGAGGTCTGGAAGGTGGGATGCAAACCTCCCTGCTGGGTTCCTCTCCCCAGCCACCTGAGCTTCTGTCCCCAGCCTCCTGTCCCCGCAAGCTGTGACAGTCTCACTGGAGTTCTCACTGGGCCCACCACCCCACTGACCTCGTGCAGCCCTGCATTCTCACCAGAGCTCCCGGTAGTCCAACTGGTCTCACGGCCACCCTGCCACTCTGCCAGAATTTCCAGAGACCCCAGAAAATGCAAACCCCACTACCCCATGAGTTCTGCCCCCACCGCCAGCTTCCCTGCCCTGCCAGCTGCCAGCTCTGATGCCCCTGAGGGCTCTACTACCCTGCTGGTCCTGCCGGTCAGCTTCGCTCCGAGCTGCCAGCAACCTCTGCTAGTGGGGAGCTCCAGTCCTACAAAAATCCTTAGTTCTGCTGGGCCACAGATGTCGTCAGACCAGAGATTCCAAGACCACAGACTTTCAACCTGTATAATTATCTATATCTTTATTATTATCATAATATTTTTTTTCTTATGTATCTTCCCTCCCCAAGCCAGTGTTTCATATCTGTCTGTTGTCCTTCATCATATAATTAGATTACAAACTCTCAGTCGGTTGAAGGGAGGAGACTTTATGACTGTATTCTAAATTAAATGCGTGTATAGTACCTAGACCGCAATGAGGTTTGTATCTCTTGTAGGTGCTCCCACATGTAAATAATAATTATGAGAAGGTGGATGTGTGCATACAGTGGGTACATTTAAAAGGTTTCTTCCATTTTGAAAGCTTCTACTAGTTTGAGAAATATATTTTATACTAGTTGAACCTCTCTCATCTGGGACTCCCTGGTCTGGTAACATCTGTGGTCCATCAGGACCACAGATGTTGCTAGACCAGAGAACCCCAGCTGCAGAGGTTAAGAGTAGCTAGGAGTGGAGTTGGTCTGGTCAGCAGAAGCCTGCAGTGGCAGTGACCTGAGTTTAGAGAGCCCCAACCTGGGTTCATGGCATTCTAGGAGCAGCTGCCACCGTGTGTGGATCCAGAGCTGGGAAACTCCGGGAGTAGCTGCTGCCGCATGCAGGACTAGGATCAGGGAACCCCAGGAGCAGCTGCCACCATGTGGGAACTGGGGGCAGCAGAGCCAAGCAAGTGGTACAGAGTAGGTCAGGCCTCTGGGTTCTCCTGGGGCAGCAGCCAAGAAGGAAGCCCTTGGAGAACCTGGATGCCTGACCTCCCCTGGTCCAGCAAATTCCCTTCTTCAGGACCACTGTGGTCCCAAGAGTGCCAGACCAGGGAGGTTCAACCTGTACTTGAAATAAGAACCATGAATGGAAACAGTAATCTCTTTTGCAATATTTAGGGTGCGCGTGCTCACGCGTGTGTGTGTGTGTGTTAGGACTGACTGGCTGTTGTAAAAAATGCATATTTGTTGAAATTTAAAACTGTTAAACAGTGTCAAATTCAATGAAACAGATGGCAATAAAAAGGTCAGTAAAAATACTAAGATTATCAAAGCATAGGTAATAAAGAACAAGAAATTTTCTATTTTGGGGTTCCAAATTCCACTATATTTACAATAAAGGTAAAGGGGAAAAAAAGGGTAACACTGAAATGAAATTTTTCAGAATTATGAAGCAATCTATTTTGGATGACCCAAACCAAAAAATGTTTTGGATTTGTATTTAGTAAAAATGTTTGAGATTTCAATCTTTCATTCTAACTTGAAATAAGATTTTTTTTAATGTAAGGATTATTGTCCAATCCGAAAAACATGTATCACTTGTCCCAAATATTTATATATATGCATGCACAATAATGGGATCATTCCAAGGTTAATGCATGAATATATATTTTTACTTATAGTTTTCAGTCAGAATGACTTTTGTTTTTAAATTAAACAATGAAGAACAAAAGTAAGCAATTTTTGAAGAAATACAAAGTATGTTTCCTGTGTATGTCTCCAGAATATTAAATGGTCCAGGTTATCATTTTCATTGACACTAGTTTTTGGAATATTATTCATATTCTCCATATAGTATCTAATTCTGCTTTTGCTTCTCTTCCCTTGTATTGATAGTAGAGTCATATCATACCTCTAGTTCCCAATTCAATGGCAAGTGTAATCAATGAAAGACTTTCTATTGACCGTAATAAGCATTGGATCAGGCTTTAGTGCATAATAGCCATTTCCAAGAAAATGGAGATTCGAATTTTACTTGCAAATATTTGAGTAGAAGGACATTTTAAAAATGAAAATATCAGCAAATTTTTAAAATTAAAAACAGAACATTTCATGACATTCACAAATATTTCACACATCATGTTGAAACATTCTGCATTTTGAAATGTCACAAATTGGAAAATATTTAAGACTTGACTTTTTATATTTTACAAAATTGTGCATCTTCTTATATTTATAATTATGTCTGATTCCAATGGACCTACAAATTAGTTAGGAAGTATACTCGTATTTTTTTTCTAAAAGCTCCATTTTGGGTGATATCAGAAAATACAGAAGTGCTGGAAAAGAATTTTACAAGTGGCAAGGCACGCCATCCTTACTCTAGCCCAGCACTGAAATCTGTGGGACTATTCATGTGCTGAAAGACATGTACATGTTTAAGTGCTTTGCAGGCTCAGGGCCAAAGTATGCCTCACCCTGCAGGACAGACCCCTAAATCTCTATTAACAAAATTAAAGCCAAGTTATTTATAAAAGTAAATAGTATCCATTGTTGGACCTTAATTACTGGATTAAATTCAGAGCTGGTGGGAGAGAAACACCAAGTGAATCTTCTCCTGAAATCAGAGACCACTGTAATATTGTGAGCCCAGCTTCTTAATGGCTCCCAGTCCTAGCTCGCTACACACCGATTCCCAAGGGACATTCCAGCATTCAGGGATCACTAGGGTGTAAGGATACCCCTGCCATGTATCCTGTGCCAACTGCTGAGATGTGACCTGTAGTGGAACAATTACATTCATCTACTCTTCCCACAGATTTCCCCAGTGCTGGGGATTTTCAGAGGTTTGGTTTAGGAATGTAAACCCATAGCTGCCCTACTGCAGAACTGAGACACACTATCATAACATGGTCATTATGAAATGCATATTTAATATTTAAATTATATTGACTATAACACTAGCAAGCATTTTTGTAGAGCTAGTTACCATAATAGCAAAAGAGCTAACAACCAAAATATTGTACTTATGTTTTAGAAACAAAGAGAAAATACTTACTCAATTTTTGGTTCACGCTTCACCAGTAAGTTTACTTGCAGCCTTTTGGCAAATCGTAATGTAAACCCAGTGGTCTAAAGCCAGAAAGATGGAAAAGGAGAAAACACAAAATAAAACAAAAGCAACTAAAACAACCACAGTGAATTTAATGTGTGTGATGGTGGACAATACAAGCTTAAATCTGGAACAGGTACATCAGATAAACTCGGGTTGCCACTATTCATGAAGGCTGTGTCTAGACTGGCCAGTTTTTCTGGAAAATCAGCCGCTTTTCCGGAAAAACTTGTGAGCTGTCTACACTGCTCTAATCTAACTTCAGGTACTTAATTTAGATTACATTGTTATAATTTATAAAGTCAAAACTAAATAGTTGTGAATATTTTGTTTTGTGAAAAATTCCAAGAATTCAAGTTTCCATCCCATTTCAGGACAGACCAATTTTTCATGGGGCAGAATTCCATTTTTGGTTACCTTTCATTAGTACCAATTACAGAGGTGTTTTTGTGAACATCTGTGCCTTAAGAAGAGGTCTGAGACTCACAACTAGTTTTTCAGACACATGAGTTAATCTTAATGTTCATCTTAAAGGTGAAACATTTTGGTATCATCTGTTTGTTTTAACTTGTTTTTTTTTTATAAATAATTCAGCCACGAACCAATCCAGCATAAAAAGTGTATAATTTGAAGAATGCAATTAGCTGGATTGCAATAATACAATGAGACTCCTCACATACTTCAAGTTAAGCACATGCTTTGCAGGACTAGAACTCAAGTAGAGTGAAAATTTGAACTGACTAAAATCAGACGTGCAGCAATATTTTTAGATTGGGATTTATCCCAGATGAAAAGTGTGGCAATCAAATGCCCTTGGAATCAGATAAATGGTGAACTTCATTATTACAGTCATTCATTCGGAAAGCAGACCAGACTGTACTGCAATTGAGCTGGTTTCATGACCAGGTTGGACCTCCCTGGTCCAGCACAAGAGAATTTGCCAGACCAGGGGAGGTGTCCCCTGCCACTGGCTCCAAGCCAGCTAGGCCCCTGTCTCTGGCCCCCACTACTCCCTCCCCAGCCAGGCTGCCTGTTCTGTTGCCGCAGGCCCCTTGTCCCTCACTGCCACGTGTGGCTGGGTTTCTCCAGCCCTTGGCCCTAGCTCCACACTGCTGTGGGTGGCCAGGTTCCCCCAGCTCCACACTGCCACCAGTAGCCACACTCCTCCAGTTGCCAGCCCAGTGCTGCCATGGGCAGCCAGAGTTTTCTGGCCCCTGACCTCACACTGACACAGGCTACTGGGGTTCTCTGGCTCCATGCTGCTGTGGCAGGCAGGTTTCCCGAGCTCCATACTAGTGTAAGTGGCTAAGTTTCTCCAGCCCCCGCCCCTGTCCTGCCATGGGAAGACAAGGTTCCCCAGCCCCACACTTGCAGACAAGGTTCCCCAGCCCCACACTTGCCACAGGCTGACAGTGGTCCAGGCCCCACTGCTGTGAGGCTCTGGACCTGCTGCCTCCTGCCCCCAGCCCCAGCTGGGCTGCTGGCCCTCCTGCCATTAGGTTCTCAGGATCAGGTCCTACTGGAACATGAAGTTTCTAGACCAGAGAGTGCTGGTTTTCAGAGGTTCGACCTGTATATTGATAAGCTGAACAGTATTGTGAAGATACATTTGTATTTTGTGCTGACAATGTGGCAATCTCTGAATTCTGATGATCTGTATCAAATGGAATCTATGCATAGTTTTGTAAAAACTGAATTCTGAGTGAGATTTTGCCTACCCAAAATGACCCCAATCTGCTAACTAGAGAGAGGAGTCAAAATTAACACTTTTATGTGAGCCACCAAACTTTGGAGGTCAGAATAAGATTGGGGCTTAATTCTAAACCCCATTTAATGTGGTTTGGCAAAACCCAAACTCCAAAATATGGGCTCCTCCAATCATATCTGAAATGAATTAATATTATATCTATACTGTAAAACCAATATTCTGCATGGCCATCAAGAAACAAATATTATAAATGTTGGCTTACAGGCTCTATATCTAAAAAGGTCTCGTGTTCATCCTTATTTGGACTCAGTCCTTCAGTATGGTTGGACACATCTTCACTTGCATACAGAAAATGGGGAAGTGTAATAAACACTGGTTTTCCTAGTAGAGAAAGACAAACAAAATTGGAAAGTTAACTGTTAGTCTTGTTTTTCTTATTGAAGTGTCTTATCTGAGGGGACATGTATGTGAATGATATGCACACAAAAATACACATTCATTCTGCAGATTTACTAAACCTAAAGCAGAGAGAGATTCTATTGGCATCTAGATAGTTTGCATAAGTAAAATTAGTTGCTATTACAATTACTGCATATGGGCCAAATTCCAGCTGTAAGTTTACTCCAGTTGCTGCTCTCACTCTGCTAATATGCACGGATAGTTATGCCATCATGTATATGAGATCTCCTGAAGCCAGGCACTTGTGAGTATTCAAGACTTTTATGCAGTCAATGAAGCTTCTTTTATCCGCCTCTCCCCACCCCATCACAGACACAGGAGAGATAATTTAGGATAATTTAGTATTGAATATGTAAATAGTATTGAAACTTCCATCTCTCTCTCTCTTCTTTATCCATCTCCCATATTTTTATTTGTTGCATTTGTGCCATCTCCAAAGCTATATAAATAGTCCCATCACTACAGTCTCCGAGCATCTCCCATGCATTCATGAATTTATCTTCACAGCCCCCTATTAAGGTAAAGAAGTATTCAAGTTCCTGTTTAAGGAATTGAATGCTTCAGAGAAATTAAGTTACTTCCTCAGGGTCACAGGAAATTCTTGACAAAGTCAAGAACTGAAATTAAATTTCTAGACTCACAGGCTTGTACCTTAGCCACAAAACTATCTTTCCCCCCAAGACAAATAGCTTGTTTGGATTAGTGGCATCTTACTACTATACCTTCTTTACAGGCACTAATGTTCAGGGCTCCAGCTGATGTGCAATTTTTTGAGAAATCCTTTTCTGTGCAGAAGCAAATATTTTCTGGGCTTTCAAGGGGAGACGCAAATGCTGCACGAGGTACTGTAAAACGATACAGGGGAATTTCCTTCACAATCTGCTCGCTCTCAAATATGCCATAGATAGATCTGAAGATAAAAGAGAAATGTTTCAATTGTCTCTTGTTTATATTATAATTACAGGTGTTTTGGTCCCTAGAAATTTCTTTTTTTTTAATGATAAAGTGCTGTTGGGAACAGTTTGGGTGATTTCAGGCTCCTTTAGCTCTGGCTTATCAGTTGGTGGAAATGCTTAGACAACGATCAAGTGTACATGACTTTTCCAAAAACGAGACAGAGGAAGTGGTGATTTTATAAGTCTCAAGAAAAAATCTAACTTTAAGAACAATAGTACCATGGGACTTTAGGGGCGTCATAGACTCTCCTTCACTAGAGGATTTTTGAAAAATAGGTGGAATAGTTATCTATCTTGGATGGTTCCAACACAACATCTCTTGGCAGGGGGACAAATAATATAACCTTTGTGGTCCCTTTCTTGTAACTCTATGGTTCTATGATACTATTATATAAAATACAGCAACACAAACATATACAGTTAAGAAGAAATGTACACATAGCTCCTTTCGAGGGACACACCTATGGGGGCCTGTTGGGAAGGAATGTTTTAAGTCTTTCAAAGATGTTTCTACCTGTCTTTATATTAGAAGAGTTTTACTATGTCAGAGGTATGATCTTTTTTCATAATAACATGATACCTATATAAGACTTAAGCTATTCCAGAATACTTATTCCAAAATAGCTTATTTCAAAATAGCCCATCTACACTGAAGGGTAGCCTCAAAATTAGCCCAAGCCAGGCTTCCCTAATGTAGACGTGCTATCTCAATTTAGAGCCCCAGGAGGAATCATAGAATCATAGAACCATAGAACTGGAAGAAACCTTAGAAGGCCATCAAGTCCAGCCCCCTGCCCAAGGCAGGACCAATCCCAACTAAATCAACCCAGCCAGGGCTTTTTCAAGCCGAGACTTAAACATAACTTAGAATGGCCCTGATGAGAGGCTATTTTGAAATAGCAGAAGTGGGTCATTTATACATGCCTTATTTTGAAATAGGGTATGTCTAGACTACAGGGTTTTGTCGACAGAAGTTTTGTCAACAGATACTGTCGACAAAGCTTCTGTCGACAAAGAGGGTGTGTCTAGACTACAGAGTTTTGTCGACAAAAGTGGACTTTTGTCGACAAAACTATACCTGCGTCCACACTACCGCTGAGTTCTGTCGACATAACGTCGACAGAACTCAGCAGTTTTGTCGACGTATGTAAACCTCATTTTACGAGGAATAACACCTTCTGTCGACAGAGTTTCTGTCGACAGAAGATGTTATTGAATGGAAACTGTCCTTTGCGTCCAGACTACCATGTCGACAAAAGCAGCTTGCTTTGTCGACAGAACTCAATGTAGTCTGGACGCGCTTTGTCGACAGACGTTTTGTCGACAGTATCTGTCGACAAAACTTCTGTCGACAGAAGCCTGTAGTCTAGACGTACCCAGAGTGTCTAGACTATATTCAGTTCTGTCGACAAAGCAAGCTGCTTTGTCGACAAAACCCTGTAGTCTAGACACAACCCTACATGCAATAACACCTTCTGTCGACAGAACTCTGTCGAAAGAAGGGGCTCGTCTACACTGGCCCCTTTTCCGGAAGGGGCATGTAAATTTCATGAGTCGTAGTAGGGAAATGCGCGGGGGATTTAAATATCCCCCGCGGCATTTAAATAAAAATGTCCGCCGCTTTTTTCCGGCTTTTAAAAAAGCCGGAAAAGAGCGTCTACACTGGCCCCGATCCTCCAGAAAAAGCGCCCTTTTCCGGAGGCTCTTATTCCTACTTCAAAGGATTACTTCAAAGTAGGAATAAGAGCCTCCGGAAAAGGGCGCTTTTTCCGGAGGATCGGGGCCAGTGTAGACGCTCTTTTCCGGCTTTTTTAAAAGCCGGAAAAAAGCGGTGGACATTTTTATTTAAATGCCGCGGGGGATATTTAAATCCCCCGCGCATTTCCCTACTACGACTCATGAAATTTACATGCCCCTTCCGGAAAAGGGGCCAGTGTAGACGTAGCCAAGGTGTTATGCCTCGTAAAATGAGGTTTACCAGCGTCGACAAAACTTCTGAGTTCTGTCAACGTTATGTCGACAGAACTCAGCGGTAGTGTAGACGCAGGTATAGTTTTGTCGACAAAAGTCCACTTTTGTCGACAAAACTCTGTAGTCTAGACACACCCATAGCTATTTTGGAATAGTTCTTCTTCTTCTTCATAGAATGAGTTTTACAGAAGTCGGAATAAGCTGTCTGTTATTTTGAAATTACTTCAAAATAACACAATTCCTGTGTAGATGCTCACATAGTTATTTCAGAATAACAGCCATTATTCCGAAATAACTTTGCTGTGTAGACACACCCCATGTCTGGATGTAGTTCGTTCAGTATTAAGATGCCTTATACTCGTATTGTTTATTTCACTTGGCAAACTGGAATTAGTACTAGTGTACATCGTTTTATACTGATACAGCTGCATCCATACCGTCCTGTTGGTTACTGGTATAGTTGAAGTGGCAAAACATTCTAGTGTGGATAAGCCATTAGGGAAAAAAAATAGTGTTTTGCGTGCCTTGGTGCCCTCAATTGCATTCTTTTCTAACTGCTGAGGCTAAGCTACAAATCAGACAGATCTGATATTACTAGAAACAGGCAAGCCGACACCTCTTGAGCAAGGTGGAGAGGAGCAACTCCATGCTCCTGGAATGGGCGGGGTCTCTGGCAGAAGGGGTGGGGCCAGGCAGCCATCCCTCAATGCCACCCGGACTGCCCCCCCCCCCCCCAGTGCCATCCTTCACTTGCCGCCCGGTGCTCTGCAGCACACTGTGTGGGGCTCTGACAGCCATTTAAAGGGTCTGGGGCACTGACTGCTGCCTCTACTACAGTAGCAGCAGTAGTGTCCAGGAGCCCTGTCCCCGTTAAATCTCTGGTTCTCAGGGCTGTTTCCCTCTTTGGCTCCCTCATCAGCAAGCCTGACTAGAAAGAAGAGACTATGATTAGTTCATCTCAGAACTAAGAGCCAGACAAGGTTTGAATGCACCCACAGGCTACATAAAGAAACAGTTTCTCTCTTCTTCACTGAGTACACAAAAAGTCCTTTGGTATAATTGGCAGATTTCAGTTTTGGAGTGTAAGCTGCTCTAGGAGAAGAATTTGACTTATAAACACTGATCCCTTTTAATGAAACTTTCAAATTAAATGACACATTTTAAATTAAAGAATAGAAAAGCTCATTCCTGTCACTGAAAGTCAAATTTGAGCCCACAAATACATGTTCTGAAAGAATTAAACTTCTGTTCTCTTAAAATCTATTGAGCAGTGTCTGTAACTGGTGCACTGGTGTGTGGCAAAAGCAGAAAGGAAAGGCTGAACAACCCCTAGCAATGAGATTTGTATGTATTTGTTTGCTTGTTTGTTTATTTATTTGCAAGAGCAGGTTATGATGACCAGGAGTTTAACAAAGTTCAAGAAAGAACTTTCATATATTCATGAAAGTTAAATCCATCAATGGCTAATAGCCAGGATGGGTCAGAATGGTGTCTTTAACCTCTGTTAGAGGCTGAGAATGGATGACAGGAAAGGGAGAGCTTGAAGATTTCCTGTTTTATTAGCTCCCTCTGGGGCATCTGGCATTGGCCACTGTCAGAAGATGGGATACTGGACATTTGTTTGATCCAGTATGGCCGTTCTTATGGTCCTATGTATATTCTTATGTATTTATTTATTTAAATATATATCATATTCTGAGAGAAAGCAGTTTGGTGTGTTTGGCTATGAAGGGGGAAATACACCTTTGTCCACATGGCCCATGTATCAGTTAAGTTCCACATAAGACCTCAAAATAATGCTTAAATGCCTCATGCTAACCCTTTGCACATGGGTGAATTGTAGTCTAAAAGTATGACTAAACACCTGGGGATTTCTGGAGAAAAAGGCCTGAGGATTACAGTGGACAAGAAGCTGGATATGAGCAACTGTGTGCCTTTGTTGCCAAGAAGACTAATGGCAAATAGGCCTGAATTATTAGGAGCATTGCCAGCAGATCTAGAGAAGTGATTATTCCCCTGGATTCAGCACTGGTGAGGCCACATCTGGGCTGCGTCTACACTACATGCTTCTTGCGCAAGAAACCTTTTGCGCAAGACTTCTTGCGCAAAAGTTCTTGCCCAAGAGTACGGCCACACTGCCATGTGCTTTTTCACAAGAGATGTGCTTTTTCACAAGAGCATCCATGGCAGTGTGGATGCTTTCTTGCTCAAGAAAGCTCTGATGGACATTTTAGCCATAAGGGTTTCTTGCGCAAGAAACCCCTGTTGCCCGTCCACACAGCCTTATTGGGCAAGAACTCTTGTGCAAGAGGGCTTATTCCTTGTGGAGAGAGGAATAACTCTTGTGTAAGATGTCCTCTGTTCCGAAACTTTACTGTAAATTTACTTGCACAGGAACGCGCGTGCAGTGTAGACACTCTGCAAGTTTTTGCGCAAGAAACCTGCAGTGTAGACGTAGCCTCACCTGGAGTATTGCACCTAATTATGGGCCCCATTACAGAAAGGATAAATAAAAGAGTCCAGAAGGGCAACAAAAATTATTAGGAGTCTGGGGCACATGACCTGTGAGGAGGGGTTGATGGAAATGGTCTTATTTAGTCTGTTGAAGAGCAGAGTGGGGGTTATTTAATAGCAGCCTTCAACTACCCGAGGAGTTTCAAAGAGGGAGCCAGGGTGTTCTTAGTGATGGCAGATGACAGAACAAGGAGCAATGGTTTCACGTTGCAGTGGGGAAGATCAAGTTTGGATATTAGGAAAATCTATTTTACTTGGAGGATGGCTAAGCACTGGAAGGGCTGCTGAGGGCAGTGGTGGAATCTGCATCTTTAGAGGTTTTTAAGGTCTGGCTTGACAAAGCCCTGGCCGGGATGATTTATTTGGGGTTGGTTCTTCTTTGAGCAGGGAGTTGGACTTGATGACCTCCTGAGGTGTCTTCCAACCCTAATCTGTGATTCTATGATTTTATGATGACAAACAAGCAGCAGATTGTGACATTGAGTCTTAGAGCTTGAGTCTGTAGACTTGGGCTGACAAGGCTTGTGCTATAGCTCTAAAAATAGCACTGTAGACATTTAGGCTCAGGGTTGAGCTCAGGCTCCTGCCGAGGCATCAAGGCCTAAGTTCCAGACAAAATCCAAATGTCAATCCTACTATTTTTAATCACTTTTGTACAAGCCCAAATCTTTAGACTCAGGCTCACTGACACAATTGCTGCTATTCATGTAGATTAGGGGTAGGGAACATAAAGCTCAGGGGCCAGATGTGGCCTCCGGCTTGCCTGAATCTGCATCTCAAGGCTTAGGGCTCTTCCTCCCCAGCATTGGGGAGCCCATGCTGATGCTCCAGCCCCCCACCAGCTTCCTGTAGGGATTTAGCTCACAAAATCTACTAGTCTGCCCTCCCTCCCCCCCCCCCCCCAGGCTCTGGTGTGAAAGAGAAATGTGGGGAGTGTCTTTCTGCTTCTCAGACAGGGGTCACATCAGTGAGAGCTTGTTTTTCTTTCCTTTGTTTGTTTTTTTTTGCATCTTACTAGTGCACCCTTGATGGATTCTGACCTCTGACCCCAGATATAGATGAGCCCTGTGGCCCAAACCCGAACACTGAGCACTAGTGTGAATAGTCCCTGTGAACTCAAGAGGCCTGAGTCTCTTTTCACTTTTACCAGTGTAATGATGATCTTCATTGGAGTTACTCCTGAATTACACCAGCACAAGTGATCTGCTACTTACTGGATGGCAGAGCCAGGCTTTAAGTAGAACATCATTGAGACAGCAGACTCACATTTACCAAAGGTTTGGTTATTGAGATGCTTCAGTGACCAGAGACCAACACACACCTAATGGGTGTAGTTCACTGTGTGTGGGTTACAGAAGCAGAGCAGCTTCATCAACTTCATCAATAATTTCCAGATAATATTATTTTGGTAAGCACTTATGGGAACAGGTGCACAATATAGGTACTTCCAAATGCCCTACCTGCAAATATCAGAGGAAAAGAAGCGCAGGATCTGGTTCTTCTTTACAAAAGGAGGAAATGATGCACCATCTGTGGATGAAATAAAATAGGAGATACAATGCAATTCCACTTGACGACATGAGGTCATTGACAAAGCCACAGTTTACTGGGGTCTTTTCCATACATTTCTGACAAAGAAAGACAAATTTAGTGCTTGTACACAGAGCGTATGTCTACACTTCCCCCCTAGTTCAGACTATGGAGACAAATGAAACATACCGAAGTTGCTAATGAAGTGTGGGATTTAAATATTCTGCATTTGATTAGCATATTCGCGTCCGGTCGCCATTTTAAAATGCCGGTTTCTCAATTTAACTTGCTGCATGTAGACGCAGTAGTCCGATGCAAAACCCTTCCCTCGAATTAACTGTTTCTCCTTGTGTAATGAGAAATAACAGTTAATTCGAGGGAAGGGTTTTGGATCGGACTACCGCGTCTATATGCGGCAAGTTAAATGGGGCAACCGGCATTTTAAAATGGTGACTGGCCGCGAATATGCTAATCAAGAAATCCCACGCTTTATTAGCAACTTCGGTATGCTTCACTTGCCTCTCTAGTTCGAACTAGGGGGCAAGCGTAGACATACCTATAAACCTAACTTTGGAACCCCATTTAAAGGCTCTATTTAATCTTTAATCTTAAATTTAGTATATACAGTCTATGGTGAGCTGGCAATATTATTAACAAATAATAACTGGCATGTGGCATAGTTTATATGGGACATTGAAAAGTATTAATGTCCCTGCAGCCTAGTAGATTCAACTCCAGAGTTTGTATGGCCAGAACATTTGAGACTTGATTTTCAGAGTCAAACGTCCTATTGATTCAATTGGAATTAGGGATACTCAGTGCTTATGTATCTCATATCCTTAATCTTTCAAACTCGCCTTTCTAACCATATATTCAGTTAATGTCATCTCCACCATCCCACTGAATATGACTTCTACCCAGCACGATGTTCTAACTAATCTTTAACGTCATTCTCTGCATCTTGTAACAGCTTCTATTTAAGTATTATACAGCATCCTTTACAAATATTTGTGATTATGAATGCTTCTCTTATCTCAGGCTAGATGACAAGAGCAAGGAGACTTTCTTATATGCAATCACTCGACTTCTGTTACCAGCAAGGTCTTTTCTCATACAAGCCCAGATTCCATCCATCCACATGTCTGTGTGCAATTCCTAAATCCTGACAGCTTGGTAATGGGTTGGCAAAACCTGAGTTACTTTCAAATCCTTGGATGAGAATACTGCCTCTGGTGCTTAATTTGGCTATCTAAATCCTTCATTTAACCTAGCAAGGGAAAACAGCTCCACCCTGTGAGAGTCCACAAAAGGAGGAATTCTTGCCATACAGAACTCTGATTTGCAGTTAGCCTAGCTGCACCTACTGCTGCTTGTGACAACAAACTGAATATCCACTAAACACTGAGGCTACGTCTAGACTGGCATGATTTTCCGCAAATGCTTTTAATGGAAAAGTTTTCCGTTAAAAGCATTTGCGGAAAAGAGTGTCTAGATTGGCACGGACGCTTTTCTGCAAAAGCATCCGTGGCCAATCTAGATGCACTTTTCCGCAAAAAAGCCCCGATCTCCATTTTCATGATCGGGGCTTTTTTGCGCAAAACAAATCTGAGCTGTCTACACTGGCCCTTTTGCCCGAATGGGAGCAGCATAGTATTTCCGCAAGAAGTACTGATTTCTTACATGAGATCATCAGTGTTCTTGCAGAAATTAAAGCGGACAGTGTAGATAGCTGGCAAGTTTTTCCGCAAAAGCAGCTGCTTTTGTGGAAAAACATGCCAGTCTAGACACAGCCTGAGGGTACATCTACACACCAGTGTTATTTTGGAATAACTAATGTTATTATTTTCCTAAATAACATAGTCCGCGTCTACACTACAAGAAGTTATTTCAACATAATCTCAAAATAATGTCGAGCTGGAAGACTTCTTACTCTGGCTCCTGTAACCCTCATTTTATGAGGAGTAAGGGAAGTCAAAGGAAGAGTGCTCTTTCTTGGACTTCCTGCTGTGTAGACAGTGCTAAAAGCCGAAATAAGCTATTTTGACTTAAGCTGTGCAATTGATATAGTTGAAGTTGCATAGCTCATTTCAGCTTTAGTCCTGCTGTGTAGAGATACCCTGAGTTGGATCACACAAGATACATCTACACTGCACCCGTAGGTTGAAATAAGATACACAATTGAACCACGCAAATTGCGTATCTTATTTCAATCTAATTTTGAAATAAACCGCTATTCCGAAATGTCCCTTAATCCTCGTGGAATGAGGGTTACATGGACATCGGAATAGCAAGCCTGTTATTTCAAAATCTGTTTTGAAATAATGGTCTGGTTTGAAAGATGTGGAATAGAATACCTTCCTTTTTAAATCTATTCCCACAGTTACATTTCATTCTAGGATGAGAACAGGTTAACAACCATAAAAGAAACAAAGTAAAAGAATGAGAACAGACACAATTGGTTCAGCTGCATCTCTGGCTATGAAACACTTTCCTTCATTCTCCATCCATGTGCTCTCATATCCAGTCTCTATCAAAGAAGCAGCTCTCATAGGTGTTGAAAGGAGGATCTTAGGGCACTGTTTAATTCTCCAAGCTTATAAATGCTCTTGAGCAGCCATTGTGAATGTATATGCAAAATCTGTTATATTAATCGATTATGTGTTTATTAACTTGAGTTTATACTTCACCAGATCCACTGAATCCATTTACCATAGAATGTATATAGTCTATAGCACTGATGGGCAACCTGCAGCCCAAGAGCTGCATAGAGCCCATTGGGGTTCCAAGGTGTGGCCCATGAGACATTCTATTCACCATTGCCAACTCACAAAGTTGCCAGTTTCTGCTGGTTTTCAACCACATAGGGTTTTTCCCCCTATCGATATTACTAAAGTCACCAAGTGCTTGAACCTAGGATATGTGAAGTGAAATGTGCACTGATTGTACACAAAATTGATTGTGAGAGCTGTGTGCATCTAATAAAAGTGCTACTACGGTTCCATCGGCAAACCCCACAAATTCTAGGTACACAAGCTCAGTTAGCAAAATGACTGTGTCTCAGGAGACCATCTTGGTTAGGGTAATCTTGTGGCCCACTGAGATGAAGGAGGAACATTCTTGCAGCCCACTCACTAGCCTTGGTGACCTCTCACTGGTCTACAGTTTACAGGCCTGGCATCACAAGAAAGAGCAAAATAAAGGTAGTGAAAGGGTGAAAGGTTCAAGTCAAAACTGAAAGAAATGGAGAAATATCCCAGGAGCTCACAATACTGCTTAACCAATAATCACTAGCTCAGACTGCAATAAAGAACCAGTCCTTCCTGACTTTGCCTTCATAATAAACATCATGGCTACATCTATACTGGCATGATTTTCCGAAAACGCTTTTGACAGAAACTTTTCCGTTAAAAGCATTTTTGGAAAAGCACGTCTAGATTGGCAGGATGCTTTTCCGCAAAAGCACTTTTTGCGGAAAAGTGTCCCTGGCCAATCTAGACACGCTTTTCCGCAAAAAAGCCCCGATCGCCCTTTTAGCGATCGGGGCTTTTTTGCGGAAAACAGTACTGTGCTGTTTACACTGGCCCTCTTGCACAAATGATTTGCGCAAGAGGGCTTTTGCCCGAACGGGAGCAGCACAGTATTTCCGCAAGAACATTGACGATCTTACATGAGATCGTCAGTGTTCTTGCGGAAATTCAAACGGCCAGTGTAGACAGCTGGAAAGTTTTTCCGCAAAATCAGATGATTTTGCGGAAAAACTTGCCAGTCTAGACACAGCCAAGTACCTGTCAGGTTTCATATTCTCTAGCTTACGGCCTATTGGGAAGAGAACTGCAGGTGCCCATAACATGCAAGATAAACTGATCAATGTTTTTTTGGGTGTGTCTAGACTGCAGGCTTCTTTCGAAAGATGCTCTTTCGAAAGCATCTTTCGAAAGAGCATCTTTCGAAAGATCGCGTCTAGACAGCAGGCGGATCTTTCGATAGAGGAAATCCGCTTTTTCGAAAGAGAGCACCCAGCGAGTCTGGATGCTCTCTTTCGAAGACGGCCTCTTTACATTGAAGAACGCCTTCCTTCGAAAGAGGAACTTTCGAAGGAAGGCGTTCTTCCTCGTGAAACGAGGTTTACCGCCATCGAAAGAAAAGCCGCGTTCTTTCGAAATAATTTCGAAAGAACGCGGCTTGAGTCTGGATGCAGGGGAAGTTCTTTCGAAAAAAGGCTACTTTTTTCGAAAGAACCCCTGAGTGTGGACACAGCCTTGGTGTCTCCATGTGTTGTTGCTCAGGTGGAATCCCATGGGATTAATATTTTGGTCTTCTGCTCTTTGCTATCTACCTTCTCCCTCTTGGTCTTCTTGGTGTATCTTTAATCTTAGCTCTTATTTGTATAATGACAATGGTAACACCTCTGTGTCTACCCTAGCTACTTGTTTTGACCAAATGAATTTGTGGCTTCATCTCACATTTCCTTCATCTAAATGTGTTGAAGACAGAAACTTAACACATATCCTCCATTGTAATGTTGTATCATCTCTTACCACTCTTAGCTCAGAAGCCCATTTGTCTTTATTGTCTGTGTCTATAACACTCTTACTACTCAGACATGCATCTGACAAAGTGGATCTTTGCCCACGAAAGCTTATGCTCCAACACTTCGGTTAGTCTATAAGATGCCACAGGACTCCTCACCACTCTCCCTACTGTAATAGACTTCTCAGTGATATCCATAAACACAGACTCACCAGATTCCAGCATCTATTGCATAATACTTTTTCTAATGTAGTTTTTTGTGAGTGAGTTACTTCCCTCTTTGTAGTGTTTTGGTACCCAGATTGTAGTCAGATATTACACAAAAAATAAATCTCGGATGCATTACGCCATGCACACAATTAAGGGGAAAAGGCTGCTGGAATCTTTTCTGCAGCCCAGGGTTGCTTTTGCTAAGATGGGAATTCTCATGAACAGAGAGAGAGAGAGAGAGAGAGAGAGAGACTCACCTGTTCCATTGATCATGTCACACTGGCCTTTCCAGATGGAAAGAGTGCTTTAACAAAAAACAAAAACAGTTCCTGGTCAAGCTACATACTGTGCATTGTTTAATGTCATCTGTTTCATTACCTAGTTAGCTAGGCCTTGAAATGTAGTTAGAACCACTTAGGGATTTAAATATCCCGCACTTCATTAGTATAAAAATGGCCACTGCTTTTTTTTGGCACGAAGCTTTGTCGGAGAACAGCGGCAGTCTAGAGGCTGATCTTTTGCTAAAGAAAGCCTTTTCTGATAGATCCCTTATGCCCTTTCTCTGACAAAGCTCCGTGCCAAAAAAAGTGGCGGCCATTTTATGCTAATGAAGTGCGGGGTATTTAAATCCCCACTTCATTAGCAATTTCGATTTGTCTAATCTGAATTCCTCTGTTGGCAGAGGGGTGCAGTCTAGACACACCCCTGGTGCCGAAGCAGTGCCCATGTAGCCACTGAACAGGGATGCTTTCAATATAGAGACGTCCCCCTCCATGCTGCAGGGGACTGTTGTTTTGGTTTTCAATTCAGATGCAGAATGTTACTGAGTGGGCTGCATCACTTGCTCGTCTCACAGAGGTTTTGGGCCTGACTCTCCTCAATTACACTGGTATAGCTCCACTGACTTTACTGTAACTATTCCGATGTGAATGCAAGGAGAAAGGGGCTCTGAATTAGTTCTTCCATTGCATGTTATTTCCTTTAATCTGAAATCAATGTAATCTAGGCTGAAAAGTGCACATTTTGATCTTCACACATAGGGACACATAACAAAGAAATCTGATGAGATCTCCTGGTTGAAAAGAAAAGAACAAAAGGTTCAGTGGCCACTTATGGAAATAAGAATTCCTGTTTAATGAAATGAATGTCTTTGAAGTATGTGTCCAAAAAGTTTCAACAGTATTTTATTTGCATGCTATTGAATCCATGTGTTTCCTAGCACTGGTGGGCTATTTGACAGTGTTTAGACTCTTGTCTTAGAGAAAGATCAGATGAGATAGAATATATGGACTTTAAAATATACTTCAGAAGTATTCACTACCAAAAACAAATGTTCTACATGAAAAATATTAATAATATCTATGAAAACAAATAGCATTTAGTAAAATTGCTAAATTTCCACACAATCTGAACAATCTTTTTTTTTTATGGTAATTCCCTGTGAACAGGCCTAAGAGATCACATTGTTTGGGGATAAAGGACTAATAAAGATTGCCAACTACACAAAATCCTTCTATCTTCTTTGAACTGTCTCTTGTGATGGTGCATTACCCCAGTATTTAGTTGTAGGGACATGATTAGAATTCACAGTAGCTATTGCTGACTTCCCCGGAACAGGTAATTCATAAGGATCAGCAGATTACTCTGCTCCCTCAAAAATACTACTATTTTTTTATTTAATATTTTAATGGCTGAATATCAGTGTCTGGTATTGCTATGACTTTCTAGCTTTAATGGCTCCACTATAAAATAGTCACTTGTTCAAGGCATTGAAGAAGGTATAAGAGTAGAAAAGGGTGGCAACTCCTTTTGGTCTTTTTACTTGGCCAAACTGTATCCAATCATATTCTATGAAACTAGTGACCATAGGGGATTAAAAGGATCCAATAACTTGCAATGGAAAACAGCAGCAATACGTTAGATCACGCTACCTGTAACTCCCTGTGCCAGCCCACAGCATGATCCCTAGGGCCGTGAATGAACAGGTTTATGGATTTGCTTCTACACAGAGCTGATAGAGACAGTTGCTTTATTAATTACTCTAAGATACTAATACTACAGTGTTAATGCTGCCAGCTGGCTACACAATGCAAGGACTGCAAAGTGACATTATACACCAACACACACAGAACAATGCATAATATGGAGTAACAGGCACTTAGAAATGTTCATGTCCCTTCAGTTTGCATGGAGTTCCATCCTTGTCACCTCGTGCCCTGGACCACAGTGGACGTGGATCCAGCATGGGGGAATCCCAGGCACCTTTGAGGTTGGGGTCCCAGGTGAGACCCATTGGGGCAGGGCTCCCAGTGATCTTATACTTTAGCTGTGTACTGAGTGTCCGCAAGCTGGCCCAATGCCATTCTCAACATTCCCACGGGGTTGAGAGCCGAGGTTATGTTATTTATCCCATACTCTCCTCTCAGCTAACAAGCAGAAGGAGCTGTGGCCGATGAAGGCTGTCTGATAGAAAACACCTGGTGTTTGCACTTACAGGGTCCAAGGTAACCATGCTGTGTAAACCTAGGATAGAAACTTCCATCCTGGATCTGCTGAGCTGCAGGCCCCACATATGACTTTTTATATGACACCCTGAAATTCATGGACATGATGGAATGATGGTGGGCTAAAGGAGAGAATATGGTTTTGATGATTTTAGACCTGATTCTGTATTCATTGAAGTAAAGAAGAGCCTTTCCATTGACTACCATGGGCTCTCTGGCTTGGGCCTGTGATGTCTTGTCTAGAGTCATGCTTAGGAAATATGTCCATTTCTCTTATAAACAATGCTTATGGTACCTTTTGTTTTTATAGGATTGAATTATTGCAGTTTTGCTTATGTCATCTTTCCCATTAAAGACTCTGTACAGTCCATCAGATGTGCCATTATACTGCAAAAGACACAAGAACAGAGAACAACAGTTTGGCTTTATGACTCCCAGGACTTTTAATGAGATCATATATGATTAATTGCCCTTTTATATTCATATCCTCTACAGACTTTTGTGCTGTTCTTGACCATGCAAACATCAGATGTGGGTTTTTATTCTTATACATTCTGGAGTTACGGTTGGGATAGAGATTCTGATGTTTGGAATCGCATGTTTCTTAATGCTAATAGCAAAACAGAAACTAAGGACCTGATTCAGTGCAACACTTTAGAATGTGCTAAACTTGATAATGTGTGAATAGTTCCATGGGGATTTAATATGCCTCAAGTTAAGCACTTGAATTAAGTGCTTTGCTAAATCAGGGCCTGAAGAGTCAGATCCAGTTGCCTAGTATGGGGAGATTCATTTTTATAGGGAGACAGTATAAAGTATTTCTTCTTATCTGAGCAGCAGCTGGGAAAGATTCCAACTAAGTGCTAGGGGAAAGATTAGGAAGGTGGAACTGTACTTGCTGGCTGGATAGCTGTCTTTCTGTCTGTTGCCACACAGCAGAGGAGCAGACAAATCCATAGTAATTCCCAAAGGGATTCTAATAACAGGACACTGTTTCCAAATCCAGCTGCTCACACACTTATCCTCAAAATGTTTGGCTAGCACCTCTGCCACTCTGCTTAGCTGAGCCCTCTCACCCCCACATGACTCCACCATACTGTAACAAAATAGAAGAATGCACATTCTGCCAACATTATCAGGTACAAGAATGCCACTGATGAGCTATTTATTCCCACTTCCTAATCATTGTCATCATAGGCTTCACTCCTGTAACAGAGTCCACAAACCCATAGACTCTGTGATTCCAGTGGGACTCTGTAAAGAAGCAAGGTCCACGTGTGGGGGTATTTTTGCAGAATCAGAATTATCTAGGTCAGGGTTGTTGCGCTCCAGTCTCTTCCAGTAATTATGGCCATTTCTTTCCTCTTTTTGCTCCACATGAAGTAATATTACCCTCTGTGAGTAGTGGGACATAGCCTCGTATGTTTACGTTGTGATTTAGAACCTATGGTGGCGCATCTCAGAGAAAAGATCTACAGCAGTTATTAAAACAGCAGTGTAGATATTGTGACTCTGTCTGCAACTTGGGCTCTGAAACCTGAGCCCCATCCTGGCTGTCAGAACGTGTCAAACTATAGTCATCCCAGTCACACTTGAATGTCTACACAGTTTAACGCTCTAGCCTGAGGCCCACACGCTTGGATTTTGCTGATCCGGGCCCTGAGTGCTGTGTAGACTTACCCTTAGGCCACCCACTGTCAGTTAACTGTCCAAAACTCTTTCCACAGAACAGTAAAGGTGATTCTCCTTACAGATTTTACTTACCGGGTAGAAAACACCAACTCTTCGCTCCATAGAAATTGGTACTTTTTTTAAGAAGGGGTCTTCGTAACCCCAAAGAATTTCTTTCACGCTTCTGGTTTGTAGCATGTGCGATTTAGATGACTTGATCAAGGTATTCATCAGTATCTGTACAAATGAGTTTGTATACAGGGCGGGTGCAGCCTGCAATAATAATAATAACTGTTAGTATGAGCTATTATACACATTCAGTGCCAAAGAAATCTGTACTGAGCAGGACAGACTCGGACTGGGATTAATGAAGCTGTGAAGTAGAGTAAGGGATAATAAGTTCCGTCTATGCAGCCTATCCAGAATGCAAGTTAAGACATGAGGCATGAGAGCTAGTTGTTTTGGCCACTGCTCCCATGGTGCAAGGAAACAGTTGGGACAGCACAGAGAGTCCAGAATTGAGCTGAGACTTCAAGTTAGCATACGCTTTTTGGAATTAGGTCCTTAATGGGAATGTAGGTGCGTAACTTGGTGCATACAGATTTGAAATACTAGCTTTGATAAATGTTGCTAAAGCTCTTGGATGTTCTCAGTTGAAAAGAGCTGTGTTTATCTAATTTAGAATTAAGAGCTGGTTTCTTAAAAATCACAAAAATTATTACACACATTACCCAAAATTGTTATACTACCTCCTTGGGTGCCAAACAGCATGAAGGCCTTGTTGTGCTAAGAGCAGTATGAAGACATAGTGGGTGCATCTAGACTGGCAAGATTTTGCACAAAAGCGGCTGCTTTTGTGCAAAAACTTGCCTGCTGTCTACACTGGCCGCTTGAATTTGCACAAGAGCACTGACTTTGTAATGTACAAAATCAGTGCTTCTTGCACAAATACTTTCACGTTCCCACTCGGGAAAAAGCCCTCTTGTGCAAGAATACTTGTGCAAGAGGGCCAGTGTAGACAGGGAAGAACTGTTTTGCGCAAAAAAGCCCCGATGGCTAAAATGGCGATCAGGGCTTTCTTGCGCAAAATTGTATCTAGACTGGCCACGGATGCTTTTGCGCAAAAGCACTTTTTAAAGTATTTTTTAAAGTTAAAAGTATTTCCGCAAAATCATGCCAGTCTAGACGCAGCCAGTGAGAGAGACTCTAGTAGTTTAAATAGGCAAGCTGGACAAAGGATGAGGCAAAGGAAGTGTTGTCATTCTCACTGTACAAATGGGGAACTGAAGCACAGGGAAATTAAGTCTATAAAAAAGTTGGAAATTAAACCAACATTTTGAGAGCCCTAGTCCAGTGCCTTAATAACAGTACTATCATTTGACTCCTGGTTTTTTTCCTTTCTGTATTCCACAGCATCAAGCTTGTTATAGTTTATAATAATAATAATGAATGAATAGCAGTTTTAACAGGAGCCACTTCATGGCATCACAAAAGCAGGGCCACTTAAAATCTGGAGACACAAGATAATAGTGCAAAATATTTGTCTGAGCTCAGGATAATTCAAGAAACAAAATCAGGAGCCTGTATGAATATGCATTTTATAATGTCAAAGCCAAAAGTCATCGTGATATGAAAATGCCTAAATAATTTAAACAGACACAAGTATAGCACCATTCTCCAGTTCATGTCCCAGACTTCTGGAGCAAGGTGCTTTTCTTAAAAGGGCGGTGATCTCAATAGGACTGGATGGCTGAGGGGACACTACCATATTGACTCCAATTAGGACAATTGGTAGCAGTTGTAGTAGGCAGACCAAGTATAGAATGAGCATGGGATTTGTTCCAGCCTTTCCTTCCAGAGCAGGATGGAAGAGACTGTCAGAACAGTGCATAAAACTGGCAGGGCACTGCTTGTACTATAATCTGAATGGAGAGGAAACTCCAGTCTCCAAAAGGATCAATTCAATTCCTCATTAAAACTGGCCAATAAATTCCCTTTGCCCTATGTGGCTAAATCCCACCCCAAAATTTTTGCTGTTTGCTTTGCGTTTTCTTGATACTAATCGGTCCCTGGGCCTGATGGCCTTTAAACTAAAGACACTGTACATTGTGTGTAAAGGAGCCCACATGTAATATACATGTAATATGGTATGCCCATTGTCAAGCTGCTAGAGTGCAACAAAGAACCAAGCACCTTTGTTTTAAGATGATGGACCCCACCCTGCAGTTTGTTATTAGCAATAACTTCTCTCCTTTTGTTCTTAATCTTTCAACACCCAAGCTAGGATATTATAGTTTCCTTTCTTTACTTACAACAACAGCGAGATTGATGCATGTAAAGGTGTCATTTTCTGACCCAACTGACATATCAGGCTCGAAGATAGCAACATTTGGCAGCATATAAGACACTGTGTTGTCAGGATGTTGAGTGATATTTTCTTTGGGTAAATATCGCATCCTTCAAATACAAAACAAAAACAGAGCATAGTTTAACATTGATTTTAGAGCTGTATGGCTCTCTGGACATGACTAGTGCTGGTGTCTCTTGTTTGAAATGTTGCTGAAAAGTTTTCCTGGGGAATTCCAAAATTTTCTCATGAAAATCGTGCACTGCTTTCCAACCAGTTCTAACTGTGACAGTGAAAAGATTCTAAATATATCCCTCTTCTGCAACATCTGCCCTTCAGTCAGAGATGTAATGGCAGCATGTGTAGCTATACCCATGCTGTCTTTAACCATGGTAGCTCAGGTATCAATAGTGATGAAGACATGGCCAAACAAGCATTGTGGACTAGTAGCCTGAGTCATCCAGGGTATTAGGTGGACATGTACATCCCTCACTGAAAGCAATGCTGAGGTGACTTCACTGCTGTTGGGACCTGTGCTCATTCAATTTAAGCTATCTTGGATATGCCTACAGATGCCTCACTCATACACCTCACTTGCACTGCCCACACACCCTAAGAGTTCAATAATTTCTTCAATGCATGATTAGATAATCCCTGGCCATATACATTATCTTGTTGGAAACAAATATTTCTATGGATCTCTTAAAGTTCTGATCTGAATTAGTTGGAGTTCACCATATCATACATTTTTCAGGTTCTCTGATTGGATGAGCCACTCTTATGTCAATAGAAGCTATTATATTTGTTTTCCTGGGTCAATAGGTTGCTGGGAGAGAGAGATTATACTCCAGAAGACACTGAGGTGGAAGAAGCCTATTGCCTGTTGTGAATTGGCCACTAACGTTAATCACCTGCTTATATATTTGCTCAACAAGGATGAACTACTCAACCTGGACCTTGGTAGACAAATTTGGGAAAAGGAATACTTCGGTTGTTTGAAGTTTTGCAGACTATATTAATCAGACTTTTGAAGCTTCAGACCCAATATTTTAGCTACAGATGCAACACCGCATTGCCAACTTTCTCAATTCTATCAAGTCCTGCCATAACTTAAGATTTTCATAATGCACTTTTTCTTGGAGTCATGTTTTCAGGAATGATCCAGCATGCTGAATCACCAAGCAAGCATTCCCACATGAACATCAGATTATTTTGCACTTCACTTCTTATTAATATGTGCATTTACTCAATCTGTGCACATAAAAACAAAGCGGTTGTGTGTGCAATGGATGTGTGCAGATATTAAGGCATATCTATTACATCTGAATACTCAGAATACTTCAGAAGCACTTTCAGCAACTTTTACAATCCAACTAATATGGCGTATAACATATTTTGAAACCATTTGCCTACCTGTATGTGTAGGGTCCAATTTGTCTGAGTATTGGCCGGGAGCCATTCTGCATCACTTCCTGTGGGTTTTGCACATCATAGAACCAAAACTGCCTGTAAATGGGACTCCCTGGCACCACCCAGTTTTCATAAGCTATTGTACCATTTTCAATGACATCTTGCTGTAAGCACAAAAGCAAAACAGTAAAATCACTGTTCTGAGCATTGCAGGGTGGAAAAAAGAATTATGTTAGGACAGTAGCCTAGGAAACAGGTATTAAGACCCACTCTCCATCAGACTTCTTATGACCTTGGGTAAATAACTTACCACGCTCCGTGTTCCCAGCTGTAAAATGGGGAAAATAGTGCTAAGTCACAGGGGCTATATTAAAACAAAAAAGCAGTCATGGAGCACTTTAAAGACTAACAAGATAGTTTATTCGGTGATGAGCTTTCGTGGGGCAGACCCACTTCTTCAGATCATATTCTGAAAGCGAATGGGCATGACCATTATATAACAGAGAAATACAATGAAAAAAAGTACAAAAATACAAACTGACAAATCAGCTACATAGAACAGAAGGTGGGAGCGAGGGGGAGAGTGACAAGGAAGGAGGAAATTGCTTACTGTAAGAGTCAGTTAAGTGGCTAATCTGGGTCACTATGAATATCAAAAGGTGGGGAGCCCGTTTTAGTAATGTGTAAGATAATTATCATCTTGATTAAGGCCCATTCACAACATGTCGAATTTTAGCACAAATAAAAGTTCTGAGGTCTCCATCTGTAATCTGGTGTTAAAAGTCTCTTTGTTGTAAGACGCATGTTGTCAGGTCTTTAAGGGAATGGCGTTGTTGTGAGGCACAAAAATACCATAGTGATGGATATCTAAGTGTATCACTATACAGCAGTTAAACATGCAGCCAGCCCATGTCAGCTGATTAGGGCTAAAGGACAGTGTGGGGCTTGGATTGGAGCCCAAACTCTGGGACCTCCCTTCCTCACAGGGTCACTAAGCCCAGACTCCAGCCTGAACTTGAATGTCTACTCTGAATTTAAATAGCCTCTTAGCCCAAGCCCTGCAACTATGAATCAGCTGACACAGGCCAGCATCCTTTGGTATATATGGTTGTGACAATTTTCTTCCACTATTTGATCTGAGGAAGTGGGTCTGGCCCACGAAAGCTCATCGCCTAATAAATCATCTTGTTAGTCTTTAAAATGCTACACAGTCCTGTTTTTTGTTTCAGCTGCACCAGACTAACACGGCTACATTTCTACCAATAGCCTAAGATAGGGAGTTGAGGCTTTTGTTACACAGAAGGATAGTAACGGGTCTGCAAACAGGTCACAAAAATCAGATCATCACTCTCATGAGGCTTGTGCCAAGCATTTCTGGTGAATCTTTAACAACAGTGGTCAGGCTAGACTATGGAGTCAGATATACATGAGGACGCAATCTGGTCTCTAATGTAAGTCACCAATAACCGGATAGCACTCTCAGTGAAATCCAAGGGAATGTTACTATCAACTTAAATCGGAGTTGGCTTCAGTCCCAATACCACATCCACTGAGTAGTCTGGACAGAGAACTTTAAAATATAACAACAACATATTTTGCATGTTGCTTACAAAATCTTTATTTGTGCCTATTGTTCAATGAAGGAACCAAGCTTTAACTATTTAGTAAATTACTTTGCAAATAGAGACAGAAAACCACCTAGCAAAGAGCTGACTAAATTAAGTTGAGATAAATTTAATATGGTCAAATATTTAATTTTGAAAATGCCAAACTGAATGGTTTTAACTGTCTCCATTTTTTGTTCCCTTCCTCCCCCCATTTTTTGCCAACCAGTGACTGTATTTTTCATGAATAAACTATTTGTCCAAAAAAATTCACACACGTGTACTTAGTAACAGTTCCATGCAATGCTAAATAGTTCATTTGCAGCACTCATCACAGCAATAGACACCAAAATGCTGGCTCCCATTCAAAATGTTGTTTAAAAAAGGGAGGAGGGAGACTTTTGGATTAAAATTCTCCAGATTTTCTTTGCATCACAATTTTGCCATTTTGATATTGCCCCGCACAAACCTGAGCTGCATAAAGAGAGAATGGCAGTAATAAGGAACCACTTCATTTAGAATTTGCCTTAGTGCTACATAAAGATGTTGCTTAAAATAACTGCTTTGTGTAAATATAACCAGTTTGTACTCTGCTTTGTAAATATCCTGCTAGTAGCTTAAAAACCTGCTACTGCTCTTTGAATATCTGCCATAATTTATGTTCACAGATAGTTGTGTGAGAAGGGGCAGAAATGCAGCAGCAACAGACTTGCTTCACATTGTGCTCTTTTGCAGAGGGTAGGAATCAGCAATAACAACAACAACAACAACAACAAAAAGTAAAAGGCCTTTAATATCGTGCAATCCCCAGAAGGCAAGAGATGCTAGCACAGCAGTATATTAATCCAGGGGAAAGATCAGTCTTCCATTATGAGGCCGTCTTGCTGTCGAGGAAGCCAGCACCTAAACACTCAAGGGCCCTGAGATGGCAGCTCAACACCAGTTCCCATGGGTTTCTTAGAGGAGAAGCACCTTAAGTTTGATAATAATTATCCTCACATTCTTGGGCAGGGGAGGAAGTGGGGAATCCTGGTTATGATGGCCACAGAGAGCTCCCCATATGACCCAAAAGGAGTTCATGTAAGTGCTGTTCAACTCCCTCTGCTCTGTGTCAAATTGTGGTTTGTATTCGGCATCCCCTATAGCTGGAGATGATTCACAAGTGGGAATTCAGTCTTGACCCTATATACACCTGGGAAGGATCCTGACCAATAGTGAAAAGGCCAGAGGGCCAACCTCTACCAAAAGTCTGCAGGAGGTCACCAATCCTCTAATGGAGAGCAGATGAAGCAGAGCGAGGTGGGTTTCTAGTCAACATCTTTACCGTACTTCCTTTTTAAAAATCTAAATGCTGCCTTTTCTTTTTTTCAAATAAAATTTACGTTGGCAAGTCAGAACAAAATCAGTGGAGCTGTTGCCTGAAAATCTCTTCCCCACCAATGACCAACTAACATTCCTCCCTGACCAGAAGCCTCCTCTGACTGATCTCCTTCTCTGCCCTATTGAGAGGGACGGGTGTTATCTTCAGGACAGAGCTGCCCTTAGCATTTTTTGGGTGCACCTAAGAAATAAATTTTCACAGCTGCTTTCTCCAGATGTTCCATCCTCCATTAGCACACCTCAATGCACATCCAAGCTGCAGCCTCTTTGGGATTTCCCCTCCTTTAACTCACATACTTTATATAAAAAATGGGACCATGCCACCCACCTCCCACCCTGCTACTGAAGAAGTGGGGTCCATCTACTTTCGCTGGGCTATATTTTGCACATCCGGGAAAATTTTCCAAATAAGAAGAGTAGTTGGACCCAGGCACAGGCTGGTTTTATATCATTCTTTTCCTTTGACGAGCAATAGTTTGCTCACATATAGTGTGGAATCACTACACTGGCCCGCCCTGTGCCCCAGGAAGTAGGTACTATGCTAACTTTGCGGAAGCAAAGGCGGTTGCAGAAAGGTTATGTGACTTGACTAAGGTCTGGTCTGAAAACAGTTTTTATGCCAGTATAACAATTTCAGGTAGGGCTGTGAGCATTACACTAGTCTGAGCCCAGGTGGTGACACAATTGTACCAATGCAATGGTGTCTATAGCAGTATAAGAACATCAACAAGGAAGGTTGCACCATATTCATAATACCATATCGTTACATGACTCAACTTTTGTGTATAGAATCTGTGCCAGAGCTGTGATTACAATGCAGGAGTCTCTGCCTCTCAGCGGCATGCTTACTATTCGATTCCACCCTACTTCTCATGCTATTAAGCTATAGCAGCCGATCACACTGGCTTTGCCGCAGCCTCCAGATAATTGGGAGCTGGCAGAGGTTCTAGCCCTATGAAAGGCGTGCTGTGACTGTATCTTCACCACCAAAAAGGGCGTGTTTTTGCATGGGATAACAAATGTGCATTAGCTCTCCTGTTGTAAAGCCCTAGTGGACATAAAGCACCTGTCATTTTTGCAATGATGTAACTCTGCGAATGCCACATTGTATGTGCAACTGTGATTGACCTTGCCTAGGTAACACTACAGGTGTCTAATCTCCATTAGCATTTTATAGCAGGAGAGGGAACTCACACCAGTTGTCCCATGGTAAAATCTCACCTTTTTTGGCAGTAAAGTCAGAGCACTGCATCCCAAAACCACTGACTTAGCTGTTTGCTCTCCAAGAACACATTGTGAAAGGCTTTGGTAAGTCTCCAGCCCTGCATGGAGAAAGAGGGTGAGTTATCAAAGCAGAAAAACTTAATCTCCAGGGACAGAAAATCAGTTTGTATTTTCAAAGGAACATTTGTAAGAAACGGGCTATAGACTCCTATTTTAAAATAGAAGTTGGGATTGTCCTATACATTCATATAGGCTACGTATACACGGCGGGTTTTTTCTACAGAAGATCTGCAAATGAAGTGCGGAAGAGGTTTTACCATTAAAAAGCCCCGTGTAAACAGGGCCATTTGTAGGGGGAAAAAAAAACCCTTTGCGCAAGATCCTGTAAACCTCATTTTTTGAGGAATAAGGGATCTTGCACAAAAGGTTTATTTTCCCAACAAATGGCCCTATCTACATAGGGCTTTTTAACAGCAAAATCTCTTCCGCAAAAAGGACTGGAAGAGAATAAGCATATGAGCGTGCGAGATATGCTAATGAGTGTTTCATTTGCATATCTTCTGCTGAAAAAACCCACAGTTTAGATGTAGCCAGAGGGACTAGAACTGGGGCTAGAATCTCCATCATTGGAGATTTTTAAGAGCAGGTTAGACAAACATCTCTCAGGGATGATTTAGATTAAGTCTGGGCTAAATATGGCCTGTGGGCCAAATCCAGTCCTCCAAGACATTGGATCTGGCCCACGGATGCAGCAGGGATCCCAAGCAGACTTCCCGCATTTGTCGCCCCCATCTGCACGCTGCTCAGAAAAGCAGCTGCCAAGCTGTTTCTCTTTCATAACTGTGAGCCCATGGGTGGCTTCATGAGCTGGCTCCACACCCAGCACAATCCCATTCGCTGGTTTCTGGCCAATGGAAGATGTTTGTTTGAATAACAGGCAACATATGAAGCACCACATCCCTCTCCCCTTTGCCTTGTAGTTATTCACAGATGCACATGACCCTGGCAAGGGTGGGGCAGGCAAGGAGGCTGCCTGAGAAATGTGTTGGGCTGCTGGCTGGGAGTCACCCAAGTAAGTCTCCCAGCCAGAGCCTTCTTCTGGCACCCCAGCCCTTCCTTTCCCCAACCCTCTACTCCCTACTCCACATAACCCAAACTCTCTGCCCCCCTCCTGCACTCATATCCCCTCACAGATCCACAACACCAAGCCCTTGTCCCAGGTCACAATCCCCTCCTCTCCTAGGTTACAACCCGAACGCCTGCTTCCCAATCCCCTGCCCTAGGTGCCAACCCAAACCCGTTCATCACAGTCACCACCGCTTCCTGTCCTAGTTCACAACCCAAACCCCTGCATCCCCAGTCCAGTGCCCCAGGTCACAACCACTTCCTTCACCCAAACTCCCTCCCAGTCTTCACACTTCCTCCTGCACCCCAGTCCCTAACCCCAAACTTCATTCTGCACCCAACCTCCACCCCAGACCCCACACTTCCTCTATTAATATCATGAAAAAGTATGGACCTTGAATACTTACCAAATTATTGGTGTGCCCTCCCCCATCAAAAATATTGCCCACCCCTGATTTAGAAGGTGCTTGGTCCTGCTGTGAGTGCAGGAGACTGAACTTGCAGACTTCTCAAGGCCTCTTTTAGGTCTATGATTCTATGATTCTTCTGGGATTTCGTTTGTGATCTGCAAAATCCCCAGCTAGAAACCAAGACCAGCTCATCACATGCTGTGTTGTCTTGTCTCTTGGATGACCTTTTCACTGAAATATCAGACAGGGACTCCAGACTTTGGTTATGCCCTGAGCAGTTTCTTTTCTCTTTTATATTTGTCAGCTCAAATTAAGATATTGGGTAATCAAGTGCAAACCCCAAGATGCTTTCCAAGTTTTTGATTGCTGTTCATGATAAACAGATAAGACTGCACAGGCTAAAATAGACTCATAGACTTACAGTCAGAAGGGACCATCATGATCATCTAGTTTGACTTCTTGCACAGTGCAGGCTGCAAAACCTCACTCACCCATTCCTGTAATACACCCATAATCTCGGCTGAGTTACTGAAGTCTTCAGATCATAATTTAAAGACTTCAAGTTACACTAGTTTAAACGTGGAAGTGATCCATTCCCCATACTACAGGGGAAGACAAACGTCACCCCTCACAAGTCTCTGCCAATCGGATCCATAGGAAAATTCCTTCCCAACCAGCAATATGGTGATCAGTTAGTCCCTGAGCATATCAGCAAGACCCACTAGTCAGATACCTAGGGAAGAATTTCTTACAGGGGAGGTTGTGAAATTATTATTTTTTCTTGCAAAATATTTTGGGATTTCATTAAAATAAAATCAGACCTTGAAAATTCTCATTTAAAAACTAACTCCCCAAAATGTTGACAAAAGCTGATTTTTTCGGCAAATATTTCCATTTCCTCAAAAAGCTTTTTTCCCCACAAACTATGTTCCAACTGAATGTTTCTGACCATTTCTAATATCACATTTATTGGTTACAGTGTGTTAAGTGAGAGATTTAGTGCTTCTGTAATTCACAGGATTAAATTCTCTTTGTGGCCTAAATGTGAAAAACTCCCAGTGAAAAACTCAGTCACTTGCTCCTGGATTGAACATACCTGGGAGAGCCAACAGATTTGCCAGGCACCTGGGCAAGGTGGAGAGGAGCCTAGCTCTATACTCCCAGAAGAGGGTGCAGTGTCAGGCAGAAGGGGCAAGCCCGCAGGCATCCAGCCCTCAGTAGTGCCTGGACCGTGCAGCACCACTTGCTCCTCAGCCAGCCCTTGGAGTGTGCCGCCCAGAACGTGCCATGCAGGAATCAGCTTCATTTTGAAGCCTCACAATGATGAAATGAACATGTTTGGTGATAAAATAATTAAAACAAGGAACGTTGCTGCCTGATAATGTCTCTGAATAGGGCACCAAATATGACAATTTCTGGGATGACCATGTTGTGAGTACCTCAGGCTGTGGCAAAGTTACTATTGATTTAGTCCAACTTTATCATTTACCATTATATATGTATATCAGCTGCCTGGTGCAATGGAAAATGTGCATTCCAACTTCTGTAAAGCTGAGTCAAATATATTCCTAACGAAGGAATAATTCTCGGGGTTTTATTTTCTACCTGAAGGTACTTTGCCTTTTTAAATTCCTGCTTTTACAATGATAACAATGATTGTTGTTATGTAGGAGAAAACCTTTATTCAGGCTCTATAGCGCCAAATTCTTCAGATCCTACACGTGAAAAAAACGTCTATTGAAGCCAAGGAAGGCTTTTTTTTTTAATTGGTTAGGCCCCAACGAGGCACTGTAGAATTAGGTCTCTGCTTGTTACTTATTATGGACAGAGCTGAAAAGACATGGCTGTAGATGGAGAAGGAAGGCCAGGATATAAGAAGAATGTAGGACACTTTTTGATCAATGCAGGGCTGAAGGACCGGTATATCAGGGTGATCAAGTTGAAGGGCAGGGCTGTGTGTGCTTAAAGCTGGGAATTTAGATAGTGTCACTGGTATGGATAGGCAAGCAGGGACAAATTCTCCTTCCAAATACACGGTTGTTAATAAGGAGCAAGCCCTTCCCACTGACATAAAAAAGAGGAGGATCAGGCCTGTGACAGATAACAGATAGGCAGACAGTCAAACTAAGAACAGTTATCATTATACTGATATGTTTATGGCTTCATATGCAGGAAATTAATTCTGGCAATGTGAGTCTTGCATAGCAAGATGGAAGTGGAACACTTCAGTATTTTGCTGTAGCAGGCTGGTAGCCTTTACCTAAAAGATGCCAAACTGTTATCAGAGTTATCTTTGTTATCAGGAGTTGAACTGGCCAAGGAACATTGGATTCTATGAGCTCACTGAGGCAGGTGGCTCATTATGCCAGGTGCATAGGATGAGATGGTTAGAAGGCTGACATTAGAGATTTTTCTGGCCTAAGCAGTTCCTTAAAACAGTGTTTGAGGTGTTGGGTAGCACTGCTAAGAAAAACTTCCATTAGGTATGATCAGATAGCAAGGGTGAAAAATCAGGACCTGGTGGGAGATAATAGGCATATATATAAGACAAAGCTCCAAATACTAGGACAGTCCTTATAAAATTGGAACATCTGGTCACCCTAACTTCTGTCAGAAAATGCTGTTCTGCTGAAATCAAAATGATTTGCGAAAACATGTCAATTTCATCAGACCAGTGGCTGGCAAGAGAGGAAGGCAAAGGTCCAATAACATCAAAAAAGTTTTGTTTTCACAGTTTCTAAATGGGAAATTTTAATTGTCTGTGATGAACTAATTTTGTGTTAAAAACAACGTGTGCTGTGCCCAGGAAAGCTCATGATACCATCTACATGATTTGTCAGTCTATAAAGTGCTACCAAACCATTTGTTGTTTTTTTCTGTAGCAGACTAACTCGGCTACACCCTGAAGCTCCTAATTTTGTGATGTTAGTTGTGAATGTTTAGAACTCCTATCCAGAGTGACCACTAAGGGCAGGTCTACCCAGGGTTGGGAATGAGCCCCCCAGCATGGCCATATGGACTCACACTAATGTCCCTTGAGCCCCAAAAACTAGCAGTGTGAATAGTGCAGCTCTGGCAGAGACATGGGCTATCGACCCACATTCAGACCCAGGGGATCAGTGGGCTTGAGAACATGAACTGCTGCCCAAGCTGCAAAGTCCATGGAGATAGTTTTAGTGCATCAGCTTCAACAGAAATAGCATGTGTCTATCCAGACTGGGAGGCGCTCTCAGCTGCAATATAGGCATAGGTCAAAGGCCTGATAGTAAAGAGGTAACAATCCATGTAAACAGGAAATAAAGACATTCCTGCATTTACCATGATTACAGTGTCTTGGCTCTCTGCTATTCCTACAAGCTAGGGCCCCTAGAGGCTGTGAAACTAGGGGAGAATGTTTGAGCTGAAGTTTGTTATTCTATGTTTTTGTTAAGAAAATTGAATCCTAGGAACGGTGACTTTTTTGATTCCACATATTGTGTGGACTTTGTTTTAGAGCAAGATATGTCAAGCACTTGCCCACAGCCCCTTATCTAGGAGATAATGGTGGAGTTAGAGGTCAAACTACTAAGTGCATCTGGTTCGGGATTTATTATCCTCACATGTATTAGGGTTACAAAAATGAAATGGAAATATATATGTTTAGTGAAGCAAAGGACTGCCATGGAGTTAAATGCTACTTAGGCAAACCTCATACTGACTTTAGTAAAGGCTGCAGGGTTTGGGCCAGAAGGGAAAAATATTCATTATTCAGGCATTATTGGCATTATTCAGGCTTCTGTTCATGTCTTTGTCTCTGTAACTCAATCCAGAGCAGTAAGACATAATTCAGCTCTTCGTGGTTTAATGGTGTTAATTTATGGAGTCAAAACTTTCCCATTTTACTGATGTCAAAGTCCCATTTGCTTTAACAGGATTTGTTTGGGGTGAACTGGATAGGTTCAGGGTGATTGCACATTGTGGATAAAAGTCAGTAAGAAGTTAGTTTGTGACTGTTTTATTCACTGTAGTTGTGAAGTGTCATATTTCGACCCTGAGCAGCTGAAAGGGCCAGTTAATTGCTTCCTTAATCCCAGCAATAAGACTCTAAAATAAATTAATTGACTCTGGATGCATATCAGATTACATCTCCCAGAGCCATCATGAACCACTTTATGCTACAGGGATTAACTCAGGACTAGAATGGGCAGTGTACTGCCTGTGTCCTCTCACCAGATTTGAGCCCAGTGTGAAAAGCTTTGAAATATGGATCTATGATTCTATTCTCAAAAACCAGTTGTAAAAATCACATTTTCACTCTCAGCAGTAGAGCTGGACAGAAAATGGTAATTCTGCTGTCTAAAAAAATGTTGATTTGAAAATTTATTTTTGTTTCATTCTGAAATTAAACAGAGATAGGCATTTTTCTTTAAAAAGCCCTCTATAGATACCCCAAAACAGCAGAGATAACTAAAAACCCCATTCATAGCTAATAATGCAGTGCATAAACCTGATAGAGGGTCACATTCCTCCTCTGAATCAGGTAATTGACCTAGATCTCTCACATCTGAAATGAATGCCCTAAATTACCACATTGTTGGTTATTCTGGCTTCCTTCCATTTTTCGAATATTCTGCCCTGAACCTGAGAAACTTTCCTGAAAAAAAATAATCAAAACAGACTTGACTGGTGGTGATGATGATAAGCAAGGTAGAAGGAATCTAGGTTTTTTTCCATTTTCCACTCTGCATGTTAGATGCAGAGTTGTAATGCAAATGGAATCCTATAGTGCCTACTCTACTCTGCACTGATTAGGCCCCAGTTGGAATATTGTGTCCAGTCCTGAGCACCACATTTCAAGAAAGATGTGGAAAAACTGGAGAATGTCCAGAGAAGAGCAACAAAAATGATTAAAGGTCTAGAAAACATGACCTATGAAGGAAGGCTGAAAGAATTGGTCTTATTTCATTTAGAAAAGAGAAGACTGAGGGGGAAATTATAGCAGTTTTCAAATATCTAAAAGGGTGTTACAAGGAGGAGAGAGAAAAATTGTTCTCCTTGGACTCTGATGATAGGACAACAAGCAATGGACTTAAAATGAAACAAGGGGGCTATGTCTACATTGGCACCCCTTTCCGGAAAAGGGATGCTAATGTAGACTTTGGAATAGGCAAATCCGCGGGGGATTTAAATATCCCCCGCGGCATTTGCATTAACATGGCTGCCGCTTTTTTCTGGCTTGGGGAAAAGCTGGAGAAAAGCGCCAGTCTAGACTTTCAAGTAGGAATAACAAATCCTCTGGAAAAAGCGTTATTTTCCGGAGAATAATGCCTAGACTGGCGCTTTTCTCCGGCTTTTCCCCAAGCCGGAAAAAAGCGGCAGCCATGTTAATGCAAATGCCGCGGGGGATATTTAAATCCCCCACGGATTTGCCTATTCCAACGTGCTACATTAGCATCCCTTTTCCGGAAGGGATGCCAGTGTAGACACAGCCAGGAGGTTTAGGTTGGACATTAGGAAAAACTTCCTAAGGGTTACATCTACACTGCAAGCTTACTTTGAAATAGCATGTCCACACTACAGGGAAGCCTCAAAATTAGACTGAGGCAGGCTCCCCTAATGTGAATGCCCTAACTCAATTTAGAGCCCAAGGAGGCACTGGGGAGGAATAACTTTAGAATGGCCCTGATGAGGGGCTATTTTGACATAGCAGCAGTGGAGCATCCACACATACCCTCTTTCAAAAGAGTTTTTTCGGAAGAGGCATTATTCCTAGTGGAATGAGGTTTACCAATATCGGAAAAAGCCCTCCATTATTTTGATTTTCTTTCAAAATAACAGCCATTGTTCCAGAAAAATGGTGCGTTGTAGATACACTGAAAGGGTCAGGGTGATTAAACACTGGAATAAATTGCCTAGGGAGATTGTGGCTCCATCACCAGAGATATTTAAGAGCTGCCTGGACAGACATCTATAAAGAATGATCTAGACATTACTTGGTCCTGCTGTGAGGGCATGGGACTGGACTCAGTGACCTCTTGAGATCCCATCCAGTTCTATGATTTTATGATTTAACAGAGTAATTTTAAGCGAACTCCTGTAATTCAGTGTGGTGCTCTCTCTGAAACAGAGAAGGTGAATGGTGAAAAATTCAAGAATCTGACACAAATTATCATAGACATAATGAAATAAAAGAGAAAGAAGCTAAAGATTAGCTCATCTGAAATTCACACGTATTTATAAATATGCATCATTTCCACAAAAATCAGGTAGACATTTGTAAAGGTATGTTTGTCATAAAAGTAATCTAAAAAATATACCTAGATCAAGTAAATGAATGTACAATAATGTAAGCAACATAAATGCTCTAAATGTTGAAAAAAATGAAGACCGAAAGAATGTTCTGGTCTAATCCAAAGTAAATGCATAACCTCCAAAAACCTGAGTATAGCTCAAGATTATATCAGTGATATATATTTTATAATGACATGTTTCTTCAAGTTTTAATCAATTATAAAATGTTTGCAAAAATATTTGTTGAATGGTTCTTATCTCCTAGGTTATGTCTACACTACGAACTTCTTGAGGAAGAGACAATGCAAATGAAGTGTTCACTAGAATTTTCTTGAACTTCATTTGCATAATCTCTTCCAATCCATTTTGCTCAAGAGGTTTTTGCACAAAAACAAGAAGTGTGGACGTGTCTGTTTTGTGCAAAAGCCCCTTTTTGCGCAAGATGGCTATGCCTGTAAAATAGAGATTATGCAAATGAGTGTGGGAAAATGCTAATGAGTGCTTCATTTGCATTGCCTCTTCGGCAAAAAAAAAAAAAATCTAGTGTAGATGTAGCCCTAATATTGCTAGATGAATATGGTTAATTGCCTACTGAGATGCACCAGTGCTTTTAGCTATTTTCTGACTTTTCACTTAATCTGAACTAAACTAGGTATTAGAATTGCAAAAATTCCACTGAAGCAGTTTTTTTGTTTGAATTTGCCAATTTGTGTAAATCAAACATGTTGTAGAGACAACATGATTTTGATGAAGTTCCTCTGGAAGTCGCAAAGGTTCTAGTGGAAACCTGTCTGGATACCTGCCAGCCCACTCACCTGGCTCATTGGCAGCCTCCTTATTGGGCTTCTGGAGAAGCTGATCTTCCAGGGCCTGTGGCCCATGCAGATCACCCCAAAGCCAGGGATGCTAGGACTTCATCCCCTTTCATGGAGAAATTTGAAATTTTAATTTTTTGTTCCAAATTGAGATTAAACCAGCTTTTCAAATAGTAAAATCCTCCACAAAATGGAATATATTTTTCACCTAGTTCTATTAGGCTTCATTTCATTGTTCTGCACACTGTCCTAGTGATACATAAGGGCCTCAATGCAAAGAGGTGGGCACGGTCAGACTCTTGTGGCTGTTGAAGGTTTTTTTTTTCAGGCAGAAAGGTTCAACCAGAAGGCATTATAGTACATAAAAACATAGACATATTAGAGCAGCCATACTGGGTCCATCTAGCCCAGAATCCTGTCTGCCAACATTGACCAATACCAGATGCTCCAGAGAGAGGGAACACAACAAGTTATCCTCATGTGATCCCTCCTCGTCAGACATTTCCAGACAAAAGGAGGCTAGGGACACCATGTCACTGGGAACACTCACACTAGCTAATGAGTGTGACTGCACTGTTGCAAAATTGAGCCATATGTGAAAAAAAATTCAAAGATTAGTAAGCAATTGAACATTAACAAACAAAGGAAATAATATAACAGGAAAAAAATGAGAGCTTCCAAATCTTCATGAACCAGATATTCAATCCTGCAGAGACTTATGCACATGCTAAAGTTTAGCACAGGGATAAAGGCCCATTGACTACAGTATGATTGAAGCCTGTCGGTGTCTTTCTATTACAGTCAGAGGAGTTGCACAGTTTTAGACCAACTGAGTACATCACTCACATCCTATGAGGATTCACATATGACGCACACAGGGCACATCTACACTAGCCCCCAGTTCGAAATTGCTAATGAAGCATGGGATTTAAATATCCCACACTTGATTAGCATGTTCCCGGCCAGTCACCATTTTGGAAATTGACTAGCCCGAAGTAACACGCAGCAGAGAAGCGCGATTCCGAGATAAACCCCTTAGTTCAAATTAGCAGTTTTAAAAATGGTGACCGAACTCAGCAGTTTTGTCGACGGCTGTAAAGCTCATACTATGAGGAATAATGCCTTTTGTCGACAGAGTTCTGTCGACAGAAGGTGTTATTGCATCTATACTGTCCTTTGCGTCTACACTGTCATGCCGACAAAGTGGCTTGCTTTGTTGACAGAACTGGATATAGACTAGATGCTCTTAGTCAACAGAAGCTTTGTCGACAGTATCTGTCGACAAAACTTCTGTCGACAAAAGCCTGTAGTCTAGACATACCCTTGAAGAAAGATGTGGGCAAACTAAAAAAAGTCCAGAGAAGAAAAATACTCATTAAAAAAGTTTGTTAAAAACCTGATCTATGTGGAAAAGTAAAAAAAAAAAAAACCACCCTGGACATGGTTAGTTTAAGAAAGGCAGACTGAGGGGAAAACCGGATGGTAAGAGCTGTTATAAAGAAGACAGTGGTTCATTGTTCTCCTGGTCTTTCCTTCAGTGAACATGATGTAAATTGGCCTAATCTCCAGCCATGGAGATTCAGTTAGCTATCTGGGAAAGATTCTCACTATACAGATAGTTAAGATCTGGATCAGGTTTCCAAGGGAAGATGTGGAGTTGCTATCACTGAATGTTTTAAAGAACTGGTAGGACAAACACCTGTCAGGGTTGGTTTAGGCAGACTTGATTCTGACTCAGAGCAAGGGACTGGACTAGATGACCTCTTGAGGTCCATTCCACCCCTACATTTCTGATTCTACTTCTTACCATTTTCCCCTTATGCTAAATTTGAAATAGAGAAAAACAAACCAACTTCTGTTGAAATACAGGTTGAACCTCTCTAGTCTGGCACCCTCAGGACCTGACCATTTCCAAACCAGAGAATTTTCTGGACCACAGAAGGTCAGTATTGTCTAGCAGCATTACCAATACTTCCACTGCTTACTGGACTGTTAGAGGACATTTAGGGTACGGCTAAACTACATGGCTCCGTCGATGGAGCCATGTAGATTTGTTTGTTCGGCAAAGGGAAATAAAGCCGCAATTTAAATAATCGTGGCTTCATTTAAATTTACATGGCTGCCGCGCTGAGCCGACAAAGAGCTGATCAGCTGTTTGTCAGCTCAGCGCGCTAGTCTGGACGCTCACCTGCCAACATGAAAGCCTTTTATCGACCTCCCCGGTAAACCTCATCTTAAAAGCATGGATCAGAGAGAGTTCACCTTCACAGTAAAGAAAAGCCCTCATGTCTAATTACAGTATTGTGTAAATTTTCCCAACGAAAATTATGAGATTTGAAATAACCCAAAATCATATGAGATTAAAGGAGACCAGAACTGGTACCTTTCTTATTGTCTTGTTAATAATGTGATCTCCAAGTGGTATGAGGGCACCTCCAAATATAGCCAGCACTGCACCAAGGATCGCCCCAGTGAGCAGCCCACAGTTTTTGCCACAGCCCATTCTGCTTCTTTTTTCAGAGTGCGCTTTGTCCGCTTTTTTTCTATGCTTGAAGTCCTTGTATATCTGTGTGGTCCCAATGCATCAACCGATCTTGCCAAGAGAAACTGCTAATAGAACGGGAGAGAGAAAAAATCATTATCAAGTGCTCAAAGTCCAAAGTACATACAGAGAAACAAATAGGAAGATAAGTTGTAATGTGCTAAAACTTAACCCCTCTGTCAATGAGGTCTTGGCAGAAAAAACATTATTTCTTGATTCCTTGACACCTTATCTATTTGTTGCATGAAGTTATCTGAAACAATGAGTACTTTTTTCATTTTTATTTTCATTTCATCCAGCCCAATACTTTCATCATTATTCAGTAAAAACTCCTACTGGGGTAACTGTTTAGTCTGCAATGAGAAATTTGACTGAGTAAAAACTCCATAATTTGACCCAGAGGATTTGCCACACTGGAATGGTCCACTTAGGAATCTGCTTTGGAATCCTGCCAGGTACTGAAAAGGCAGGGTTTCTTTAAGTGCACAATAATGCATATAGCAAATTGTGCATAATACTCCATCTTTGTGATTCTGATAAGCTGTGGGCTTATGACCTGATTAGATACATCTTCACTGAATCCTTCACCTTTCATGCAGAAAATATCTATTGTGCATAAAATGACCTACAAATGAACTTAGAATACACCAAACTCTATTCTGCCTTTAAGTATACTAATATAAGACATGCATTAGTAGTAATTCTGCTTAAAGTGACAGGTTAGCACCCTATGTAGCTACATTGAGTTCAACATACTCTACATTTATAGCAGTATAAATAAAGCAATTTGAATCAGGGCAAATGGTAAATGTGCATGTGAATCTAAGATCAGATATGTGTTCCTAAAGCCCTTTTTTCCTTAAACTTGATTTTTCTTTTCACTTATTCTGGTGTAAGATAGGAGTAAATTTTCTGATGCCAGTAAAATTATGTCAGGATAAAACAGAAATGTGTCAGAATTGCTGAATCAGGAGTTACCTTATGCAGGAATCACTGAAATTATTATTATTATTATTATTATTATTATTATTTTGGTAACAGAATCAGGAAATTGACATACTTGAATAAAAACTTCAGTGAAAATGGATTCTTCTAAAACACAGAATGGCAGGAACTCAACTGCTGTAAATGTAGTGCCAAAAAAGGAATGTAGATTTCCATTTTCCACAGGGCAAGTTTAGGAGGCGCACAAATGGAAAATTACTTCAGAGTATGGTAAAAACATCTTTAAAGCCTTATAAGCAGTGCCTGGCTGTTGAAATAGTTTATGTGCTGCTCTTACATTTAAAAACCATCTAATGTTCTTAAATGCAATGTGTTTGTAAGTGTTTGTGCAGTGTCTCAAGTCCCTAGGCATGTGCATGTGCTGACCGGGGAGCAGGGCAGAACTTCAGAAATAATGGGGGACAGTCTTCAATTTTTGCTCTGGACAGTCTTTCTGCTTTGTTGATTATTTGTTCACTCTAGTTCCCTCCCTCACAGTATGGTCAGGTCAATTTGTCCTTCCAGTTTTCACCCATCTGTTCTCCTTCCATCTATACCTCTTGTCCCCTGCCCACCTTTCACAAATCTTTCTGTTTCTCTAATTCCCTGCCACTGAAAGCCCCCTGAATCACAGACTTAACAGGATACATGTCACCGTCCCACTGTTCACTCTGCATTTATATCAGAAGGGTGACCAGGTTAGTCTATATCCACAAAAACAATGAGTCCTGGGGCACTTTAAGGACTAACAGATTTATTTGTGAACACTCTTTCATGGACATAACCTCACTTCATCAGCTGCATCTGACAAAGTGGGTTTTTGCCCATGAAAGCTTATGCCCAAATAACTCTTTAAGTCTTTAAGGTGCCAAAGGACTCCTTATTGTTTCTGCTTTTATGTCATGTCTTTCCCCCCATATCCATTGTCTATTTAGATTGTAAACTGGTGAGGAAAGGGACTGGCTGTTACTATAACCTGTCTGTACATTCCTTAGAACAGTGGGGCCCTGGAATCAGTTTATGCTCTTCCTCAGAGTTACAGCATGATAAATATTATTAATAATAATTAAATCATATGCTATTAGTGTGCCTTTGAAGACGACTCTCAGACAGTGATTCAGGTAAAATTTAAGCACATGCTTCCTTCCATCCATATTTATGACTGAATTTAAGCCCATGATTAATTTGAACATTGTCCTCAGGGGCATTTAGCATGGGCTTGAAGTTAAGGAAGTGTCCATGTGCTGTTTTGAATAGGCATGCTAGGGCCTTGGAGATGTCATCAGGAGTTCTGCCTGCAGAATGGTACCATGTGTTGGGAGTTCACATGCCACCATGAAGGGCGTGTTCTAAATACACGGACAGATCAAATGGGATTAGATTAGATACCGTAAATGCCATGATATGGTGGTAAAGAGCAGAACCATATGATAAATTTTATGCACCTCCTCTGCACTCACCCACTAATCCATCTGTGTCAAAGTTAATTTTAACTTCATACAGCTGTCATTTTAGAAAATCTGCTTACTCAAGAAATGTTTCCTTCATCTCTCCCAGATTTCAAAGCTCTCATTACAGCATGTTAGTACGCAGCAGAGGATGGGAAGTATTCAGTCTTCACTCCATGGCAGGTTTAAGGTATGATTACATACATTAAACCATGAACCTCTAGGAAGGAGAGAACTTACAGCAGGGAATCTGCCAGCCCTGCTAATCAAATCTTCCTCCTCTCTCCCAGGGTCTCGTGAATGTCACAAAGTACAGGAGGCCCTGGGAGGGAGTAGGAGGAACAGGGATGTGGCATACTCAGTGGAGGGGGTTGAAAGAGACAGGGAAAAGGAGGGGGCAGGGGAAGACCAGGAACAGGAAGAGATGAGGTGGAGGTGGGGACTTGGAGAAAGGGGTGGAGTGGGGGTGGGGTCTGAAGCTGAGGGGTGAGGGGAGTTTGGGAGTTCATTAAAAATTTTAAATCAAAATGGGAGCCTTTGGGTTGCTAAAATTTGAGAATTGCAGCATAAAACCATGATCATTCAGTGCTAGAAAGAAGAAGGACTCTAGTTTTTAAATGGGCCCTCATCCTTGCTTCTAGCAAGTGCCCGTGCAGTTCAGCGGCTGGCCAGTCTTGATAAGTATGTGCACAAAAATATGGCCTCACAAGGCCTGGTGAGCCCTCAGCTCCCATTAGTGCTAGGCAGATGGGGCCCTAAGGCTGCATTTGTTGCCAAATAAAGTAGAACTTGGGAGAGGGAAAGTGGGTTAGTTCTTCATTTATGCAGTTTCAGAGCTCACCACAGTCACAAGTTTTGCCAAATTTTATTAACCCAACATCTCAGGATAAGAAAAAAACTGCTGCTCTTTGCTGCATGTTGCAAGTTGTTGCCTGCATTACTATCGATTCTTAACAGTTTCTGTTAACTGACTTTATAGGAATTAGGCTAAATTAATTGTAAAGCAGTTATTTTCTTTTCGGGTTAAGTAAACACACATGATCGAACTACAGGGTAGAAAGAATACTGCAAAGCAGTGACTACTGTAAGTGGACATACATTAGCTCTCAATGAACCATTATGGCAGAAAGGCTTAATACAATCCTTATATGTATGAACTAGAGAGTAGCAAGCAGGAGTAAAGCAGCAATTTTATCTTTGTATGTGGCATTGGCAAGAGTCAAATGAGAGCACTCTGTCTAGTTCTGGTGTCCTTTGAGGGAAGTTTACACATTGGAGACGGTGCAGAGAAGAACCAAAAAATGGTTTGCAGTCTGAAAAAATAACTTACAGTAAAAGATTTAAGGTGTTTTCTTTAATGTATTGGAAAGGAGAGTGAGAGTTGACTTGCTAATAATGCATAAATACAAAATACAGGGAGAAAATACCAGGTTATTGAAAGGGTCCTTAGCCTAACAGAGAGGGAGTAATAAGAACCAATGGCTGGGAACTAAAGCCAGGCAAATTCAAGTTAGTAATAAAGCACAGAGTTTTAGTAGTGAGGACGATTAAGCCACTGAAGCAAACTACCAAATGAACAGGAGGATTCTCAATCTCTTGATGCCTTCAGATCACATTTGGATGCCTTTGTGGAAGATATGATTCAATCAAACATAAGCCACTGGCCGCAGTACAGGGGCAACTGAGTTAATTTAGAGCTCTGCAGAGAACAAACATTCCGTAATGCAAATGAAGTCAAGATTTCGACATTTGGCTTTATTGTCAGTCTGAATTAAACCCTAATATTTTAAATTTCTGAAGGAAATTTCTAAAATATATATCATCTTGTTTCAAGTTTGATTTTTAATTGCATTATACTATAATATATAATGTGTTGTCCCAAAACTGTTGAAATGTGATATTCTAACATTGTCTGAACCTCCTTTATTCCAACCGGTATTTCACTTTCAACAGAACTGCATTGCCAAGCAGAATATTGCCCCATCAAAATTTCTCTGACCAGTTCCAATGAAATTCTTTGGCCTCTGTGTTATACAAGAAATCAGACTAGGTGATCTAAAACTACTTTCTGGCCTTAAAATCTATGCTTTTATGAAAGTCGTAAACTTGATTTGTCAATTGGTTGGTAATAACTTTTGTCAAAATTCCCTACTTTTGTAACTGTAAGGGTTTCACCACTGTCCAACTAAAAATAATGCAATAACTGTCTAGACACACCCTGAGTTATGCAATTTGGAAATCTTTTATATTGGTTAATTACTTTCAGATAACTACAAGGTTACTGACAATATTCAGCTGTAGATAGAAATATGTATGCTCTGCGTTTCGCAAACTTTGAGAACCCCTGCCTTAGCTATTATAATTTTACAGCTGATTAACATATGAAGATAAAGATATTATAAAACAATTGATAAAATAAGTTACAGTGCAGAACATATCTACTCCATCATTATGATGTATAGCTGTAATGCAAAACAAAATATTATATATGGTACTATGAAAAAATTAATTTTAGCATTAACAAATTGATTTTAGCATTATCATCACAATCCAAAAATAGCCCCTTCCTGCAATGCTGGTCATGACGATACACTAAGGTTTTTTTACTTATTGCTGTTTATGAACTTGATCTTGGAAACCCCTTTATTTTATGAGAACAGCTTAAAATATCTTTGCAAAATTCTGGGGAGCCACTGCCTTGGGGGAGGGGTGAATAAAAAAGTCCTTAAAAGTGCATTGTCTTTATTTAGCAGGCTCTGTATTTGTTAAGAATGTTTGTTTAAAGGGACTCCAACTCATCCAGTTCAGTCCAAAATTTAGACTATGTAAAAAGAAAAGTCTTTACAAAAGCCTAAGAACCATATCAACCTTTTCCTAAGATGTTCTTGACATTCTCTCACTTGCTTTTTTTTTTTAAACAAATAAGCTCTGCCTTACAATTCTTAGCCATCCAGACTCTCGAGCTCTAAGTTCCTGAAAGCATCACTGACATCCTTTATGGCAGAGATCCCCAAACCTGTCAGGCATGTTCCCTTAGGGGCCACAGAGAAACATCGGAGCGGAGGAAAGGGGCATGGCAGGGGTCTGAACCAACCTTCCATGGGGATGGGTGAGGAAGAAGCACCATCCAGTTTTGCTCCTGGTCACAGCCAAGTCTCTGGACCCAGCCCCACTCCTTAGTTGTGGCCCTAGCCTTGGCCCTCTTATCCCATCCACACCCCCTCCTCCTGGAGCCCTGGCGCTTCACCCAGTCCCAAATGAGATGGGCGTGTGGACATGGGTAAAGAGGGGTGTGAGGTAAGAAGACTGGGTCATTGTCTTGGCAGAGTGAAATACAAATGGGAAACAAGTAGCATGAACAGTGAAAAGTTAAATGGATTCTGAAACATCTCAGTGTTAATAATAAACAGATTTGCTAATTTCATGCGTTCAAAAATCATGAGTCATGAGTTAAAAAAATCATGATTTTTTTAAAAAGTTTACATTGGCAGTGATTTTCATTTGTCTTCTATTTTTTGATTGTTTGCTGTGCATTAAAGTCATGTTTTGAAGCTTCCTCCACAACTGAGGACTACAATTTTCCTTTTAGTTAAAAAAAAAGAAAGCTGTCTTTAGTCACATGACACAAGGAACTAGCACTGTAATAAAACCACCAAATATCACAAACTACATACGAAATGAGGAAAGTTGACAACCGTGAATACATGTTATTAGTAACACATGGAAAAAAAACGTATTTGTTTTAATACATCTTTCATTTGACAATGTCATTTATATAAGAAGAACGTTTCAAAATCTGCCATTCTCCCATTAAGTTACAAGTAAGTATCTTGGAGATCTCTTCTCTCATAATTAAATAATTGGAGAGTCCTCTCATTATTACCTTTGCATTATCTGACTTACCTTGAAGGAAAATGAATGAATTTTCAGCTAAATACATCAGGATTCAGTATATGACTTGCATCAGTGTTACCAGGAGATGAACATCAAAATCCCCACACTGAAGACAAAAACTCCAAACATGTGGGAGTGTTTATATATTGCAATATGTCACATCCTTGAATATTATAATTTGCTAGAAGGAAAAGTGATGTAGTATTGCTGTATGGGGTCTATTTTTACAGTCTGACTAAAACCCATTACCTATATCTGGTGGTAAAATACTCAGCAGCTGCAATTTTTGTCAAATTCTGATCCAAGTAAGACAGAGGTCAGGGAGATAAAGGGAAACTTACTTCTTTAGTTGCCAATCATTTGTTCTGTGTCCTATTCCATCCCATTTGTCAGATTAGAAGGATGGAGCTGAGTAATACTCAATTCCATGCTTTGTTATACTCATTGGGTTTTTTTAAACATTCCTTGGATGTTATTGTTTTGTTACACAAACACTGGGCTTTCATTGCAAGCACTCGGTTATCACAACTCCAAGCAATTTATTGCCCCCATTTTATCACACATGTTTCTGTTATGGATGGAATTAGAATCATAGGGTAAGAAGGGACCACAAAGGTCATCCAATTTAACCCTGTACCAAGATACAGGATTTATTGTGTCTAAACCAAGGGTGGGTAAAATACAAACTGCAGGTGGTATCCAGCCTGCCAAACCTTTGGATCTGGCCTACCACAATCCACTAAGCCATCCATGTCCTGTGGCCCAGCAGGACTCACAGGCAGAATCCCTGCCTGCTGTGCCCCCCCCCCCCCCTCCGCATACGCCTCTCAAAGCAACCAGCTTTTGGGGCTATGTGGCAGTGTCATAAGTGCTGCTATGGTAAGTGCCTCCTGTCCAGTATCTGCACCTGCATGCCTTGCCCCTGCCTTCAGGACCATCCTTGCAGCTCCCATTGGCCAGTTTTCAACCAGTGGGAGCTTCCAGGGCATGCTTGCAGACGTGTGCAACATACTTCTGTCAAGCCCACATTTGTCCATCTCACTTATAAGAATGTTATGTGGGAATGTGTCAAAAGCCTTGCTGAAGTCCAACTATATTAGATTCACCACATTTCCACCTATCCACTAGCCAGTTTCCCTGTGAAAGGAAATCAAGCTGCTTTGGCATGATTTGTTCTCAGTCAATACATGCCGGCTGCTAGTCATCACTCCTTCATCAGCCAGGTATTCACACACTGAATATTTTATACACTATTCTAGTAGCTACCCAGGTAACAGAGTAAGACTGACATTTTTGTAGTTCCTCAGATCCTCCTTTTTTCCCTTTTTCAAGATGGGCATTATATTAGCCCTTCTCCAGTTTTCCAGGACTACGCCTATCATCCATAAGTTTGTACATGTTGTTACCAATGGCTCCAAGATTTTTTTCAGCTAATCTCTTGAGTACCTTTGGGTAAACAGTATATGACCCCATTGATTTGAATTCAAATTGTTCAGAAGACTTTGTGTGTTCTTTAATTATTGTGAACTGCATCCCTTCCTCTTATTATGTTGAAATAATAGGGACAGGAAGCAGACCATTATTTTTATGGACAGTTCTGTGTTAGAGTTCAACTAGTTGGATGCTTTCTTTCCCATTGGATGCTGCAGCTTCATTCCTGTGCACTGCAACGAAAACAAAGTGGTACTACAAGCTTTCTTCAGCTATTGCACTGAAAAAAAATCAGTGTTATTGTCAAAAAGCCCTACTGGACCCCATGTAGCTGCCACCAGATAGATTTGAACCTGGGACCTCTGGGAAGATTGATAGAGGAGCCACCACACAGCTTGAGCTGTAAAGCCAGCTGGCACTCAGCTTAAGCTGTAGAGCTCCCTTGTTATCTCTCGCTGTAAGTGGTCTCGGTGACAATACATGGGACAGTGAACCACACTAGGGTTACGTCTTCACTGCCAGTTCTTCAAGCAGAAAATATGCTAATGAGGAACTCATTAGCATAAATCACAATCTCATTAGAATATTTTATGCCATTTCTTTTTGCGCAAGGGATTTTTGCGCAAAAAGCAACAGTGTGGAAGGGGTTTTTTTTGTGCAAAACCCCCATTTTGTACAAGATCCTTATGCCTCTCCGGGACATGCATAAGTCCACACGGCTTCTTTTTACGCAAAAACCCCTTGTGCAAAAAGAAACGGTAGAAAATATGCTAATGAAATCACAACTTATGTTAATGAACTTGCAGTGAAGTTGCAGCCAAGGTGTGTGGGTTACACACTTTCCGTAGCTGAGGAAGCACTTCCCAAACTTCAGAGACCCAGCTGAGATCCCACAGGAGCCCTTACTTGTAACTTCCACTAGGCAGATTTGAATTTGGGTCCTCTGGGGCTTAGTGTTGGATCCTTTACAGCTTGAGCTATAAAATTTTATTGCTCAAGCTGTAGAGGCTCCAACACTAAGCTCCAAAGAATCCAGGTTCAAATTTGTCTGGTGGTGGTTATATCTACACAGGGCCAGGATACTCCATGAGTTGGAATCTTTAACTGGAGGTCAGGGTTTGACTCCTTTCCCCATGGAATAATAGGGACCTGTCCTTTCCCCACAATGGATCTTGCAGGTGGAGCTGGAGCAACTGCAGGGACTCGAGGGGAAGAGGGTTAAGAATGTTAATAACCGACAATTATAAGATGTCAATCTAATGATGTTTGCTCTGTGGCTATGTCTACACCCTCCCCCAAACCCAGGGTCAAGGATATGTATAGCTGTATGCCTCAGTTAAAAGAGAACCACAGCATACATCTGTGAAAGGCTCTGACAGAGGGGAGGCAGCAGAGAAAGCCTTCAGCAATGGGAAGACTTTTGCCTCTGCCACCACGTGCCACAGCTGTTCCTTGGGTGAGGGAAAATCTCCAGCTGAGTAGAGGAGGAAGGGATATCTGGAGCACTTGCAGAGCTGTGTAGGGTATGTGTTTACTTGCCTGAGCAGTGCCTCCCTATCTACATTCCTACAGCAGGGTGTAGCATATATCCTCTATGCCAGTGGTCCCCAACCTTTTGAGGTTGTCGGGCGCCAGGGGGCGTGGCCGTTCGCCCGCCGGGTGCCAGGGGGCGGGGACACTTGCGTGCCCGGGGGCGCCCCCCCATAGCCGCATGCCCAGGGCCGGGGGCCCCCCCATAGCCACGCGTCCGGGGCCGCCGCTCCCCCCCCCGTAAGCGCCGCGCGTCCGGGGCTTTGGCTCCCCCCCCCCCGCAAGCGCCGCACGCCCGGGGCCGGGGTCGGGGCTTCGGCTTCCCCTCTCCTCTCCCACCAGCAAGCGCCGCTGGGCCGGGATCGGCGTTTCCCCCCCCACAAGCGCCGCGGGGCCGGGACCGGCGCTTCCCCCCTCCCCTCCCCGCAAGCGCCGCACGCCCGGGGCCAGCGCTTCCCTCCCTCCCCCGCGCAAGCGCCGCGCGCCTGGGGCCGGGGCCCCCCCATAGCCACGTGCCCGGGGCCGGCGCTTCCCCCCCGCAAGCGCCGCGCCATGTTCCCGGGGCCAGGCCAGCCCCGAGCACCTGGCGGGCGCATGCAAATGCCCCCGCGGGTGCCATGGCGCCCGCGGGCACCGTGTTGGGGACCACGGCTCTATGCTATCATAAGGAAGTGCTGTGTAGCATTATCCTGTGAGTGAGTCAAACAAACCACTCATTTAAAAAGACTCTGGTAACAACACATGATGGACTGTCATATTTCCCACTTCCCTTTTTAAAGAACTGGTTTATTTGCATACATAGAGAAAACATCTTTAACAACAAGTGTCATTGTTTAAGAGCATCATAGTGTCAGTTAGAGTACAACACGAAACAAAATGCACGTGTTTTACATTTTGGCAATATGGAAAATATCTCAGTATATAGTATCAGCATGGGCTGGTGACAGGATGCTGCAACAACACAATGCAAACTGTGGGATGTTCTCATGGGGCATGTCTACACTACAAAGTTAATTTGAAATAACAGCCGTTATTTTGAGTTAACTTGAATAGCATCTACACAGCCAAACCTCTATTTTGAAATAAATTCAAAATAGCAGAGCACTTATTTCAAATTTGGTAAACCTCATTCTATGAGGAATAACACCAAAATCAAAATATCTAATTCAAAATAAGTGCTGTGTAGACATTTATTTCAAATTAGGGGGCCTCCAGACTTCCCAGGATACCCTGGTGACTACTCTGGCCTCAACCAAGAACACTTCTCTCCCTCCCCCACTTCCTGGAGCCTTTAAAGGGGTAGACTCTGGCCACAGTGCCTGTGCCAGCTCCAAGCCTGCCAGCACAGAGCCAGCAGTCACTGCCCTGACCCAGTGGCCCCAAAACATGAGCCAGCAGTGACTGGCAGCCAGCCCTCCACCACTCCCCAGGAACAGTCTGCCAGCTCCCAGGAGCCTGCCAGGGCCCAGAGAAGGTGGGTGCTTTCCTGGTCCAGGGTGGAGATCATAGACCTTATTCAGGTTTGGGGGGGATGCCCCCAACATCCATGATCGCCTCACTAGATGGAGGAACACAACTGTCTATGGCAGGATAGCTGTCAGCCTGGCCACCAAAGGCCACATACGAGCCCAGGAGTGGGTTTGCATGAAAACCAAGTTGGTCCGGCAAGACCCCCAACCCTGAGCCCTGAGCTTCCCCACCTCCTTCTTCCCTTTGCTTCCCCCTTCCACTTCCCTCCTCCCAGGTTTCTCCCTCCTCTCTCCCACCCTTTCTTCTCCCCTCTCCCGCCTCCTTTTCCCAGTCTCATCAGAATTTCATTCCCCCCTCCCCAGTTTTGTTAAATAAAGAGAGTTTGTGTTCATGAAAATACATGTATTTTATTTGACATCAGGAAGGGGAGTTGGGGAGGGGTAAGTGGAAGGATGTGAGGGAGGAATGAGGCACAAGCCCCCAGTGGGGCACACCAGGGAGGCTCTTAATGCTCCTCAGGGTGGAAGCTCTCCTGCAGGGCCTCCTGGATACTGACAGCCCCCCGATGGACTGGATGGCAGCCTGCAGAAAGTGCAGCCAGGCTCATAGCAACACATCCAAGAGAAGCACCAGAGTGTCCATGTTGCAGAGTGCTGTGGTGTCCCGAGTGAGGGCAACTAGAGCACGCAGAGACAAAATGCTTTGCTGTCCCTCATCGAGGTACACAAGCAAGCAGGGTAACCTGAGAACTGGCTGTCCAAGATGTGGGGGGAGGAAGAAGGAGGGGGGGCCCTTTAAGCACAGACCTCAGATAGCCTCAGGCAGCAGCCACACAAAGTAACTCCTGACCTGGTACCCTGCTGGAACTGGTTCTGTCCAGCCTTAAATGCAATTCAGAGTCCACTCAGTGTGGACACGCTATTTCGAAATAGCAAAATCCTATTTCGAAATGCATTTTGTGTGTAGACGTGTTATTGCGAAATAAGCTATTTCAAAATAACTCTGTTGTGTAGACATATCCTTAGAGAAGTGAGCACTAATACGAGATCCTTAGATTCTGAGGCCATGTCTCAGTTTTATGAGGGAATCAGAATCTACAATGAGCCATTGGAAAAAATCAACTATTTCAGGTCTGCAAGAATATCAAAGTGTTACTTAGTGGGAGCGAAACAAGTAGGACGATTCCATGTGATGGACAAGTAAAGAAGGCTGAATTGAGAGGGAAGCAGCTTAATGTATTGATCTGTTCTAGCCCCATTTGGACATACTCCCCTCCTGTGAAACTTCCCTCCCTGCCTCACAGCATAATGATGAAATTTGAGATCAAAGCTTCACTCTGACACCTGGTTTGGATGGCCTCTGCTAAGTTATCCCCAGATTCTCAAGAAAGAGACAGCCTCACCATCCATGTCAATAGAAGGGGAGGAGATGATTCTGTGTAGTGGCTAGGGTGGCCCTAATTATTTTTTTGTGCTCCCAAATTTCACCGTGGGTTGGACTCTGCATTAATAAAAAAAAATGTTCAATGTTTTTTCCAACTAAATAAACAAACCTACTGTCTCATTAGCCAAGTGTTGAAAGTCTATTTGACAATCTGTCAAAGGATGGGGAGCCATCTGCTAATTAGAATCATACTATTGTAGGACTGGATGGAACCTTGAAAGCTCATCTAGTCCAGGCCTCTGCACTCATGGTAAAATTAAATATTATCTAGACCAGTGGTCTCCAACCTTTTTTACACCCAAGATCACTTTTTAAATGTCAGAACAAGCCAAGATCTACCGCCCCATCCTTCCCCTGAGACCCCACCCCTTTCTTGAAGCCCCACCCTCTGTTCTCCTCTCCATCACTTGCTATCCCCAGCTACACTCTCAGGGTACAGCTACATTGCTGCTTTTTCCCCCGATTCTTCTGTAGGAAGAGGTTTTTCCAACTTTTGGCCTGTCTAGACTGGACCAAATGTTAGAAAAACGCCTTCTTTCGGAAGCCCCCTTACTCCTCGTGGAACAAGGAATACAGAGGTTACCAAAAGAGCATGTTTCTCTTCCACTAAAAAAAAGCAGAAGAACAATCTCATCCCTGGATGTGGAAGAGTTTTTCTGGGACACCTCTGGAATCCTGGAAAAACTCCTGCAGTCTAGCCATACCCTCACTGGGTTGAGATAGGATGTGTGGGCTCTGGAGTGGGAGTGAGGGATTTGAGTATGGGAAGGGGTGAGAGGTGCAATCTCTGGGAGGGAATTTGGATGCAGGAGGAGGTGGAGAAGAGGATGCTGGCTCAGGGAGGGGGCTCCAGGCTGGGAAGTGTTGGTGTCAGGTGGAGGGTTGGGGTACTGAGAAAGCCACAGGCTTGTGGATGTGAGGGTGCAGGAGTTTGGGTTGGGGTATGTGAGGGGCTCAGGGCAGGGACGTTGGGAATATGATGAGCTCAGGACACAGATCTGTGGTCTGTGGATGGTGCAAAAGTGTTGTGGAAAAAGACTGAGGATGTGGGGGTGCAAGAGTTTGGGGATGGGAGAGGCTCAGGACAGGGGGTTCCAGTATATGATCTAGGGCCTGGGGAGGGGGTGCAGGAGTGTTATGATGCTGTGGCCAGATGGGGGCTTGGACCCAGTTGGGGGTTTGTTGGCCAGGCTTCATTTTTAAATAAAATATTGCCAAACACAAAAAGTTTCAGCGTTGTCTTTATTTATGAGAAGGGCGGGGAACCTGTTTTGAGTCAGGGGGTCACTGACCCACAGAAAAGTCAGTTGGGGCCACACAACTGAGATGCAAAAAAATAACTCCTACAACCCCCACCCGCTCCTCAAGCCTCACTAATGTGGCCCCAATTGTGCTGGTGGAAGCAGGGGACATTGTACTGGGGAAGGGTGCTAATGGGTGCTGGGGCAGGGGACAAGGTTCTGCTACAGGGGACAGGGTGCCAGTGGGAGCAGGGGACAGGGTGCCAGTGGGGACAGGATGCCAGTGGGGACAGGATGCCAGTGGAGACAGCAACAGGGTTCTGCGGCAGGGGACAAGGTGCCAGTGGGGACAGGCGACAGGGTTCTGCAGCAGGGGACAGGGTGCCAGTGGGTGCTAGTTGGTACAGTATGCCAGTGGGGGCAGGTGACAAGCTTCTGAGGCAGGGGACAGGGTGCCAGTGGGGACAGGGGACAGCGTGTTGGTGGGGGTAGGAGACAGGGAGTCCCCAGCAGGCACCTCCTACCAGGACTCCTACCCCATCCTCCCCCCAGAGGAGGGAAGCCCCAGTGCGCACCTCCTCCAGGGACATCTCTCCCTTTCACCTCCGCCCCCCGAGGAGAGAAACCCCAGCATGAGCCTCCTCCCAGGACTCCTCCCCTTCCCCTGCAGAGGAGGGAAGCCCCAGCTCGTGCCTCCTCTGGGGACTCCTACTCCTCTCCCCCCCCCCCACGCAGCAAGTCCCTGGCGTACCACAGACCTCGGTTGTGGTACCGTGCCCATTGTTTGGAGGAGGTGGAGCAGTGAGCACACTTCCTTAAATCCAGGAAGTGGCGTGTAGCTGCCGGACTTCCTTCCACCCCGCAGGAAGCTGGCACTACCTCCATTGTCACTGGAGGTAGGTAGTGGGGCTTCTTGAGAGTGGGGAGAAATGGGAGGGCCCCAAATGCCTCGTGATTGACTGGTCGAGCCCTCCAATCAACCAGTCGATCGTGATCGATTGGTTGGTGACCACCGATCTAGACCATTCCTGACAGGTGTTTGTCTCACCTCCTGTTAAAATGGAGATACGACAACCTCTCTAGGCAATTTATTCCAGGGCTTAACCACCTTGACAGTTAAGAAATTTTTCACAGTGTCTAACCTAAACTTCACTTGCTGCAATTTAAACCCACTTGCTATATAGCCTGTCCTCACAGGTTAACAAGAACAAGTTTTCTCCCTCCTCCTTGAAACCTGTTACCCTCACCCCTCTTAGGCTATGTCTAGACTACCGGCTTCTTTTGGAAGAAGCTTTTTTCGGAAGAGATCTTCTGAAAAAACTTCTTCTGAAAGAGAACATCCATACTGCAAAAACACATCAGAAAAGCAATCTGCTTTTTCAAAAGGAGCATTCAGACTGAATGGACACTCTCACATATAAGCTCTGATTGCAATGGACAGAATGGACACTAGGGCACCTGTGCTTTTTCCTCTTTCCTCTTCTTCCAAAAGAACTCCCTCTTCCCCATCCATGCACACCTTTTCGTGAAAGAGCTCTTTTGCAAAAAGGCTTCTTCCTCATGGAATGAAGATGACTAATGCTGGAAAGCCCCCTCTGTTCTTTTGATTTTCTTGCTGAAGAACGCGATTGCAGTGTTCCTCAAATTTCGTCGGAAAACAGCTGTTTTTCTGACAAAGCTCTCTAGTGTAGACATACCCTCAGTGTTCTCTTCTCCTAACTAAAAACCATTTCCCTCAGACAGATCTTGTGCACACTCCAAAGAAGGAGAGAGATTCTTGGCATGGGAGCCTTTGAGACAGTTCTTCCATGATAAACTTCCCCTGCACCTTCTTCCTAGTAGTGTCAGCAGACCTCCCCTCCAAATTCTAGGAACTACTGAGCTGCTTTGTTCTCCTAGTGCATCGCTCAGGGAAAGGGGTAGAACTGCCCCACACTTCCCAGCAGGAAGTAACAATGTGGCTGGAGGAGTAGAGTGAGTTGGGGCTGCCTTGCTCTGCTTCCCCTGCTGCTGCCAGTGAGTGCAGGGGCCTCCCAGCCTCTTACCCTGGGCCATCTCAGTTGGGGAAAGAGACGGGGCAAGAGCAAGGCAGGGTCAGAGCAAGGGCAGGGAAGAGAAGGGGATTAGGTGGGCAGATGGTGTGGCATGAGTGAGGTGGTGCAGGAAGAGGCAGAGTCTGAGGCAAAGGAGGATTGTTCTGGCCCTTCCCTGGGCTGGGGGAGGAGAGGTCACATGGCCTGTGGCAGTCCCTCACCAGTCGCTCTTGGTGCCAAGTTCATTTGCAGGGAATCCCAGAGAAGATGGCAGCTGGAGGGAAGTCCTGGCAACAAGGCTCCAGTGAAACCACACTTGAGATTCTAGGCCTCCTGTATATCTCTTAGGATGTGATTGCCATTAAATGCTTCTCATATGACTCCAATTTTTGTGACAGAATTCCTATAGAGATTCCCCTCTTCCCTGAATATTTCAAGTACTGTGGCTCTGAAGTATTGGGCTCTGAAGAAAAGACAACACCCTTCAGCATAAAGCCTTTTATTATGCACAGGAGGATTTTCCCATCCGTACCGTGTACCAGAAAATAACATCTTCCTCCTCACACATACACTGAAACATGAAAAAGGAAAGTCTCCTGTTTGTTTGTTTTTTTCCTTGAAAGATGCTTTGCTTTTGCAAACAAAAAAAGGTACAAGAGAAGACTAGAATAAATAAAATAACCCTTGCCTTATGAGAGACTCTTCTGGCAGCATATGAAGTCCCAAGGGGTATAAAACAAGTCAAGAACAATATGTGAAGAATTATTGTAGACAAAGAAACATTTCAAACTAGGCAGGTCAGACCACAAGGAAGCATACTGTCAGGGAAATCCCTGTACCATCAAGGCATGGAAGAGTTGACCTAGTACATGTGTAACAACTCAAACTGCTATGATTTTTATGAAAGACATGGCCCAGATTGATTGTTGATATAAATCAGAGTTGGTCAATGGAATTATACTGATTTACATAAACTGAAGAGGAGAACTGGCTATTTCTTTAGATCAAACCATTGACATATTTCTGTATCATAACTATCAGTTATGCCGTGAGTATTTTCAAAACATAATAATAGAATAGAGAAAAACCTCCACCGCTATTTTCCTAGCAGTAAAAATGATGAATGTTGTAAGTCGTGCTTAAACAATGCAATAAACTAACCAAAGAGTTATTTTGCATTAATTACTGTAATTCACTGCTGTTATTACATTTTTGCAAGCATTAAAATTAATTATCTTTATTACTACTTGGTTGTTAAAGAGAATCAGATGATAAAAACACCTGAAGTTATTACAAATTAGAAGTTTTTCAGAAAGTATGATATAATAGCTGTCTCAATTAATTAGGGACACAAAAAGAAGAAAATGATTATCTAACTATTTGTCCACAGTTTGGTACAATTGTACTAACTGTAATGCCATTTTGCTTTTGTTGTCTAGGGGTTCGGCTGAACCTGGACTTGTGCATCAAACAAAAATCACTAATTATTTGCATAAACATCCTTATCAAATTTACTGATAAGCTAAACTATAATAATTGCTGTAATGTACATCTCAGTATTTTTACTATTTGGCATTATATCATAATTGCTTAAATTTTAAACACACACTCTATGTAATGCACACACATATATGAATAGAATTAGGTGTATCTATAGTATATACCATAGTTAGCACTGACAATACTGTATTTCAAAAACAAGGGACTGTGTTCTTAGCATCCTTGTTTACCACTTAATAATAATTAGTGCTCACCTACAATTGCCAAGGATATTTCTTGCTGCTTTTGCTGCACTCGGCAACTCCTGATCTCGTTGTACAGGGATGAAGAAATCTTTGTAGGAGTCGGGATGGGGCAGGGGATGTGGACAGGGCTCTGTGTGGGTCGTCTCCACTGCCAGGACCAAGCTTCCTGTGCATCTTGTTCCCCACAGCTACAGCTGCAGCATCCAACCAACTAGTGTTTATGCTGCTCTGCTGGGGACATTGGCAGAGACTCTGTGAGCAAGGAGGCTACACCCTGGAAGTACCGACTGCCCCACCCCAGCCAGAGTGAATCAGACTCTGGCTCATCAGCACAGATGCAGAGCATACAGCTTAGTCCATTTGCCCGGCCAGACACAGATTGCACAGGAAGAGCAGAGGGGACTGTGCAGAAGAGTTGGATTCAGCACAAGTCCCTGTCCAGCAAGGAGACAGTACTCACAAGTGCATCCCCTCCTGACTCTGACCTGTCAGTGCTGCATGGGGAAAGCAAACAAGACCATGCTCATGGGTCAGGATAGGAGGGAAGTGAAAAAATGTCTTTGCGATTACTGCTGTTGACATTTGGGATAAAAGTTGATCCACAAGGATTTAGTATTGGGCAGACAATTCTCTATTTCAGTAAGGGATGTCCTTTATAATATGGGACTGTTGGCAATACTAACTACAGTACACATACACACACAGTCACGATAAGCTGCACAATGATTTGCATACACTGAGGTATATATACTATATTAGCTGTATACACACATACATATATAATTCTTGTCATTATAAAATACAGCAAAATAGTATGCATTAACATGTATGGAACCTCATTTTAGAAGCATTTCAAAAATGTGTTTTAGTATTTCCTAAAGTTTGCCCTAGCAAATATGCAATTCACAGACAAGAAACATGAGGTGAGCAACTTTTTGCGGAAGATGACATTACATATATAAGGGCATTTTCAGGCAATGTGGTCCAATGACAGCTATTCTCAAAGGGGCATGCTCTGAAACTGAACTTAACTTATCAATGTAGAGACATACCTGTAAAGTGAGACAGCTGCTCTCGATACCCCCATCAGCCAGAAGGGATTGTTGCAGAGGAGCCTGCAAAGTTCGCTCCTTGTTCACAGAGACATCTGGTGATTGTAGCAATTCTTTTGCAATCCAGGCTGACCAGTCCTCTTAAGAGTCTGTTGATCTGTCATCAGTGACAATGAAAAGAAAAGCAAGCTGCAGAGACCTTTTAAACCCTCTGGTGGCAAAGCTGTCTCAAAAGATGGAAACATAAGCTTTGTGACCAAAGATAACCCATTTTCCCACTTCCTCTTTACTTAAAGCATCAGCAAAAGAAACCCTTTCCACACCAACCCCTGCCTCCGATCTCTTTTTCCTGTCAAATAACTGAGCTGAAAAATAAGCTATTGCACGATCAGCGTGAATAGATTTAACTGAGAAAAAATCCTTGGCATTGTTCCTTAGCATTCACATGGTGCTTTATCTCCAAAGGATCTTTGCAAAGAACAACTAATCCTCACAACACCTACTGGAGTTAAGAGCAAAGGCATCATTATTAAATCTCCACAGCTGGAATTCTGATTGCTATTTATGAAATACAGTGCCAGGCCAGGTGTCTGCTAGGAGAATGGAGGCTCATGCATGTGGACCTAGAGGACAATTATACTTAGGGGCTGATCCAAAACCCACTGAAGCTAATGGAAGTATTCAGTGGGCTTTGAATCAAGATCTTATTGGCTACAGGAAAATGTAAGCCAATATATCCATGCTACCCATTCTCTCTATCTCTTTTGGCCTAACTCACTGGCTAGGCCTTTTGATCACAAGCACTGAGCTGCTCCAGCATTTGGTCACTGGTATGCCAGGTATAGGGCACCAGCCTTACTCCGCTCCGTTGGGACTTTGATGGGGAGCAGACTGAGCAGCCCCTAAATGAGAAGCCTGGTGGCATTAGGATAAAACCTGTTCAGATGGATATGCACAGCCCCAAGGCAAGGGAGAGAATTGGGAAAATAAAACACCTTCCCAGCTCCACTCCCAGAAGCCTAATGTGCTCTCCATCCATTTTCCATGCGCTTTCACTTCCTCCCATCACGATCACTGACTTTAAGAGCAAGTCAGAAGATAAGGGCAGGAAAAGGGGAAAAAATACAGAATTTGGTTTCCATTTGCCTATATATTTTCACTGGTGCTGAATTTCCCAAGCCAGCTCTACTTACTTTGCTGCTGTTGCTCATTATCTGGCCTCCTTGGGATCCTGTTGGCCAGATGCCTGCATGAGTCTCATCTGGGCTCCCAGCAACTTCCTTCAGGTTCGTGCCATGCTTCTCCTCTTCCTTCACTGAAAAACTTGAGTCCCCTCTTTTCCCACCCAACAGAGTCTTCCAAACGCCAGTCATCCCCCCGCCAAAATTCTCCTTCCCACCCTGAAATATCTCTAGTGATTCCTTCATTCAACTGTTCCCCTCCTCACCATCCCACCTTCCCACTGTTCCCCTCCTCACCATCATATCCTATAGCCTGTCCTCTCCTTCGACCAAATCAAGAGCCTCACGGCCCTCCCCTCATTCTGTCTGCTTCCTGTCCCTTCACACACATCTCCACATCAGCCTTCTTTCTCCTCCTAGCCTTAGCTCTCTTCCCTCTTTCTCCCTGTCTCTCAAACCCTGCTATACCTTTTCCACTTCCAACATCCCTCCCTCACCCTGGTTTCCCCTCCCTAACTCCCTAAGGGTATGTCTACACTCTAGTTCAAGCTAGGGTGGCTAATGTAGGCATTCGAATTTGCAAATGAAGCCCGGGATTTAAATATCCCGGGCTTCATTTGCATGTTCCCGGGTGCCACCATATTTAAATGACCCGTAGTTCAAACTACTTGCCCACGGCTACACACATCACAGACTAGGTAGTTCGAATTAAAGCTCCTAATTCGAACTACCATTAAACCTCCTTGCAGGAGGAATAATGGTAGTTCGAATTAGGAACTTTAATTTGAACTACCTAGTCCGTGCCGCGTGTAGCCGCGGGCAGGTAGTCTGAATACGGGGCATTTAAAAATGGCGGCGCACAGGAACATGCAAATGAAGCCCAGGATATTTAAATCCTGGGCTTCATTTGCAAGTTCGAATGCCTACATTAGCCACCCTAGTTTGAACTAGGGTGGCAGTGTAGACATACACTGGGGGTATGTCTACACTACCCTCCTAGTTCGAACTAGGAGGGTAATGTATGCATACCGCACTTGCTAATGAAGCCCGGGATTTGAATTTCCCGGGCTTCATTAGCATAAGCGGGGAGCCGCCATTTTTAAATCCCCGCTGCTTCGAACCCCGTGTAGCGCGGCTACACGGGGCTCGAACTAGGTAGTTCGGACTAGGGTCCTATTCCGAACTACCGTTACTCCTCGTGAAACGAGGAGTAACGGTAGTTCGGAATAGGCACCCTAGTCCGAACTACCTAGTTCGAGCCCCGTGTAGCCGCGCTACACGGGGTTCGAAGCAGCGGGGATTTAAAAATGGCGGCTCCCCGCTTATGCTAATGAAGCCCGGGAAATTCAAATCCCGGGCTTCATTAGCAAGTGCGGTATGCATACATTACCCTCCTAGTTCGAACTAGGAGGGTAGTGTAGACATACCCTAAGAGAGGAGTGAGTGGCTTCTGCTTTTCCCCTATCCACTGATTTTTTTTTCCTGCCTGGATGGTATCTCAGCACTCTCCTATCATTCAGCCTCACAAGAAAGATTGTAGGAAGAGCAGAGGAGGAAATCTGAATAGGCAAGGCAGAGATTCAGCCACTTCCTGGCCTCTCACCTGCAGAGCTGCCAGAAGAGGGCCAATTCTGGTGGTTTATGGGATTGGGCAGTCTGGGGGGAATAGTCAAGTAGTTTGAGCTGCACCAAATGTGGGGCTAGCAATGAGGCAGAGAAAGACACACAGGGGTGTTTTGCAGCCATTGGAATGACCAAATGCTGCTGCCCCTCTTGGCCTTGGCATAGCTGGTAGCATGCCCCTTGCCACTCTGTGCTTTCAACAGTAAAATGAATAAAGTTTTCTTTAGATGTGTAAGGGAGAGATAGCAGAGTTATAAACAGGCCTTTCCAGACATGGAGGCTGTGAGACAGGCTTGTGGTGCTACCACGCCTTGTAATTATGCCCATGTCTTCAAAACATGCCTCTCCTTTAGGTACAAATAGACACTTAGGCTTTCAAGACAATATTGGAAAGGGCAATCCCAAACTGCCTTTGGCAGAGACAGCAACAAGATTACATAGCGTATGTCAGCAACTATAAAAAAGCCAGCTCCTTAACTACGGACTGGAAACCAGGGTGTGTGGGGGATGTTAGAAATGGAAAAGGGATAGCAGGATTTGAAAGATAGGGACAAGGAGAGAGAAGGGAGTTAAGACTAGGAGGAGAAACTGGATGATGATGCCAGTCCCATGCCCGTTTCCTTTTTTCACTATAGTTCGCTTCAGCTGCCATGTGCCAACACAGATTCCCTCACCACTCTCTGGGTGTGTCTAGACTACAGGGTTTTGTCAACAAAAGTCCACTTTTGTTAACAAAACTAAACCTGCGTCCACACTGCCGTTGAGTTATGCCAACATAATGTCGACATAACTCAGCAGTTTTGTCGACGGCTGTAAACCTCATTCCATGAGGAATAACTCCTTCGTCGACATAGTTATGTCGACAAAAGGCAGGTGTGGATGCAGGGGAGAAGCTATGTCGACAGAAAAGGCCTCCAGGAAGAATCCCTGGTGGACACTCCTGCCATGGCTTTCAACTCTATTGTTCCTGCCTGCAGCCATCTTTAAAAGGCACAGGCACCCAGGAGCAGCACTCTGGCAACAAGCCACCGCCAGAGAGGACCCTGATGGTGGAGCTCTGTTGTGTGGTGAGCCATGTCCCAGGGACAAGCCCCCCAAAACCTCCCTGGCCCTTCCAGGGACTCATCCCCCCGGGAAGCCAGGGGCACCAAATGGTGGGCATCCTCCTGGTCAGGGCCAGAAATGAAAGCCCTCCTGGAGCTGTGGGCCAAGGAGGAGGCTCTTCAGCTCCATCAGAGCAGGCACAGGAACTCTGACATCTACAGCTGAATGGCTGACAGCCTGGCCAGGAAAGGCCACGACCCCCACAAAGCACCGCAGGTCAGGGCCAAAGTCAAGGAGCTCAGGCAGGGGTACATCAGGGCCCATGAGGGCAGCTCCCGCTCCGGGGAAACAGCACACACCTATGCATATTTAGAGGAGCTGGACAGGATCCTGGGGCCAGGGGAACCCTTGCCTCCTGAGCAGCTGGTGGAGTCTAGGCTGGAGACCCCTGCTCAGCAGCGGCCGCAACAGCAGCCTGAGAACCCGGAGCTCCTAAAGGAGGAGGAGGAAGAGGAGAACAGCACCCGGAGCACCCAGGAGCCTGACGTTCAGGCGCAGGAGGCCTCCCAGGCAACTTCGGACACCGGGGAGGGAACATCAGGTGAGTGCTGTGAGGGTCCAACACACACAGGGCAGGGCAGGCAGGAGCAAAGTGCATGGTGCAGTACTGTGACATGTCATGCTGATCACAGCCTGGGGGAAGGGGAGCACACCCATGGCCACCCTCAGGGAGGGCCATCATACCCCTGCACCTTCAGAGCTGCTAGGCACTACCTGCTCCTGCAGGCAGTGATGCCAGGTGCAGGCATGGGTCGGGGATGCTGGGATTGCCTCACAGCTGCAGGCCTCTCAATACTCTGCAGGAACCCCAACCGTGGCCTGACACTTGTCTCTGCTGCTCGGCCATAGGGTGTGTGCGGGGGAGTGGAGGGGGCCAGGATGGTGGCCTGCACACCTTCTAGGCTCCAGGGAGGATGTGGCTGCGGGCCAGGCCACACCATGCCTTACGGAGATGCACATGAGAAGCCTCTGACCCTAGGACAGGCACTGCCTGCTGACAAGAAGGAGGGCGTGTCCTCTCAGGGAAAGGGTGAACATGCATGACTGACAACTTTTCCCTCTTGTCCTCCACAGCCGGACCAGCTGACCAGGAGAGGGGCGCCACACCTGCCCCACCACCCAGATGGCCACAGGGAACCCGGCGGCACTGGAGCACCTATCTGGACCTGGAGCGCCAGCACGTTGGAGTCCTGAAAAGGCTGCAGGACTCAACGGAGAGGAGGCTGGAGGCAGAGGCCGAGTGGCACCGGCAGTTGCTGGCCGAATTCGCCCAGCAGCGTAGGGACATCTGCGTAGCAATCCGGGAGGCCATGGCCTTCCCCAGTCCTGTGCCTGGTCCTGCCCTTCCTCCTCAGCCTGCCCCTCCCCCTCAGCCCCTGCCATCCCAGACCCAGGTCCAGCCCCACCTCCTTCCCAGCTCCCTGCTGTTACATCCCGCACCGCAGCTGGAGGCGAGAAGGCCTCCAGAGCCAGTCTGCCAGGGGTTCTTCCTCCAGGCAGCACCCTCAGCCCTGAGCTTCCCTCCCCCCTTCCAAGTTGACATTCCCCCTTCCCACCAGTGACACAAACTGAGAGACGCACTGTATTTTTTTTCAAACAATTTATTTTCTAAGAAACAAATATTTTTTTCTCTGATCACAGGAGTTTATTTTATTTTGTTCCAAAAGCAACAGTTAAATAAACTGCACAAACGTTTTCACCACCACACACAGAACAGGACATTAGAGGGGTTGGCTCAGCTGCTGAGGGGTGCTCCTCCCCACCCCCCCAGACCACAACAGCCCCCCCTCAAACAATCCTTCTCCCACCCCCAGCCTCCCGCACTATGGCAGGGTGAGGCTGAGAGGGCTTCTACCTCTGCCACCCCATCCCCAATTCCCTGTGTCTGGTCCTAACTGCCTGCCTGGAGTGTCCCCTGAGAGTGACTTACCTCCATCAAGATGGCTTGCTGGTAGACTTCCCCACGTCAAACAGATGCCCCACAGAGCGGTAGCAGTCAGGGGTGGCCAGCTTCCACAGCACAACGGTGACGTGTTTCTCCAGGGGGATGGCAGGCCACAAGTGGGTGTTCTGGTGCTGCAGGGCAGGGGCGAGCCAGGTACAGAGCTCCTGGAAGGTGGCCTTCCTCATCCGGAAGTTCCAGAGCCACTGATGGTCGTCCCACTGCTGCAGCACTAGCCGATCCCACCAGTCCGAACTGGTGTCCAGCCTCCAAACTCGCCTCTCTAGGAATAAGTTGGGGGACAAGGGCAGCAGAGTTGCAGCCTGAGGAAGGGGCTCAAAGTTGGGCTCAGAATCCAGCTCTGAGCATGCAGCAGACCTTCCATCAGCACGGTACGGGGCCATCACCTGCCCAGGGGCAGCTCAGGCTCCATGACCAAAAATGCCAAAATAACACACAAACAACAAAAGAACAAAAGAAACAAACAACTATAAAAGCTAAAACCCAAACAAACAAACAAACACACACACAAACAAACAGACAAACCAGAAAATAAACTGCTGTTGTGTCCGACAAAGCCGGGCAACCAGAGCCAGAAAAACTGCAGCAGCTTTGCTTTCCCTGTATAAGGTAGGCAAGCCAGAAGCAAGAGCAGAGCTACGGCTGTCCAGGAGTATCCCTTTAAGCACGTGTCTCTGCAGAAAGCATGCAGCACTGCCTGGGCTTTATGGCTGCCCCTGTGACCTTCCAGAAGCACTTCCAGTTGCTTTCTTCTGTCAACAGAGCGTCCCACAGTCTGGACACTCTTTGTCGACAAAGCAATCATGAGGCATACCGGAACAGTCGACAAAGGCTTTCCTTGTCGACCGCACCACGTCTAGACTGCTGTTCTGTGTCGGCCATTTTTATTTTAATGAAGCGGGGATTATTTAAATCCCCGCTTCTTTGACTATGCCGAATAAACTATTTTACATGGCTCTGTCGACGGAGCCATGTAGTCTAGACGTAGCCTTAATGAGGTGTTAACATTACCATCTGGAATGTGCATGTAGCCGGTGCCTAGTACCAATTCATGCCAAGTTCTGTGAGCAGGCCCTGCCTCTTCCTCACTTTTCTGGAGGATCTCTTATTCCTACTTTCAAGGAAAGGGCTTATTTTCCAGAGAATCACGTCTAGACTGGCGCTTTTCTCTGGCTTATCCCCAAGCCGGAAAAAAGCAGCAGCCATGTAAATGCAAATGCCGCGGGGGATATTTAAATCCCCCACGGAATTTGCAATTCCGAAGTCTACATTAGCATCCCTTTTCCGGAAAGGGGTGCCAATGTAGACATAGCCCGGGTGTTTAAGAACTAGAATAAATTGCCTAGGGAGTTTATGGACTCTGTCACTGGAGGTTTTTAAGAACAAGGTTAGTCAAACATTGATCAGGAATGATTTAGTTGTTCCTTAGTCCTGCCTTGAATACAAGTGACTGGACTAGATGATCTGTTGGGCTACATCTACACAGCAATGCTATTTTGGGATACTAGAGTATCCTAAAATAGCTATCCTGCATCTTCACAGCAAGCCTGTTATTTCAGACTCACTATTCTAATGTCTCTGTAAACCTCATTCCACAAGGAGTAAGGGACGTTTCGGAATAGTAGGTTATTTCAAAATTTGGCGCTGTGTAGACAGCACCAAATTATGAAATAAGCTATATTGAAATAAGATTGAAATAAGATACGCAAGTGAGGATGCAGTATAGATGCACCCTTGAAGTCCTCTCCAGTCCTACACTTCTATGATTCTGTAGTTGTATTTTAGGTGCATGTAATTTGTTTGGACTAGTTCTTGAAAACACAAATGTGAACAGACATGTATGTGCAAGAGAGAATTTGCCCATTTAAAAATGTTAAATTCTCATTTACTCTGCATGGACATCTACAGCTGTTTATCCCTGGCCTGACTATATTTCATATTGCTTCGTGCATATACTACTAAAAATCTCCTTAGAACTAGATGGGTACAAATGTGCTAGAGATGATTCTTAAAAACATCCTTTTAAAATTCTGCCACTGAATGGATGGAAGAGTTTGAGTGATATCCTTGCTTCTGATGGGGTATGTCTACACTACTCCGCTAGGTCGAACTAGCGGGGTAATGTAGGCATACCGCACTTGCTAATGAAGCCCGGTATTTGAATTTCCCGGGCTTCATTAGCATAAGCGGGGAGCCGCCATTTTTAAATCCCCGCTGCTTCGAACCCCGTGTAGCGTGGCTACACGGGGCTCGAACTAGGTAGTTCGGACTAGGGTCCTATTCCGAACTACCGTTACTCCTCGTGAAACGAGGTGTACCGGTAGTTCGGAATAGGCACCCTAGTCCGAACTACCTAGTTCGAGCCCTGTGTAGCCGCGCTACACGGGGTTCGAAGCAGCGGGGATTTAAAAATGGCGGCTCCCCGCTTATGCTAATGAAGCCCGGGAAATTCAAATCCCGGGCTTCATTAGCAAGTGCGGTATGCCTACATTACCCTCCTAGTTCGAACTAGGAGGGTAGTGTAGACATACCCATGGAGACTTCTAAATCACTCCTGGAAGAGAGGCCTTATCCAGGAGGGTTATGAAATTAATACTAAAGAGCAAGTTATTTGCCTCTAGAATGCTCCTTAATATAGCAGTAAGTGAAAGATTATGTCTGATAAGAGGTTTCTATTTCATCACTACCCTCCTTCCAGTTAGACATGTGAGTGGAGCTGTGCAAATTTTTTCAAATAAGCTTTTTTTCAGCAAACAAAAATGCAGATTCAAGGCTACTGAAACATTTTGTGAATTTGTATCAATTTCACCAAGTTGTTTGGGTAAAACAAAACCAAAAAAATCCCAGAAGTATCAAATACGTTTGACGTGTTCAAAATAAATACAATATTTGTATTTTGATTTTTCAGTTCAGAATTATTTTTCTTTTGAAATGTCATTTTAAAAATCCTGGTATATTAAGATGGTCAAATTTGAAATAAAACATTTCATTCTGGCTGAAACAAAATGTTTAGCTTAACCCAAAATGAAGTTATTTTCACTTTTTTGATTTGCCAAAAATTTAAAATAAAACAAATTGTTAGGATGACCCCAAACCACAATGTTTTAATTGCCAGAGAACCAAAAAACAGGTCTGAAATATGGGCACAAGACCACAGTATATTTATAGTTCTTGTTCATTCTATATAAATAGTCCCAGTCCAGGGAACTTAATCTAAATACATTGCCATATTTTGTTGTCTCACGCCCGCTTTATGATGATTTGTGTGTTTAAGCTAAAATTAACAGATTTTGTGTATATTTTACCTTCCTGTGCACAGGTCAAGAACAAAAGAACCAAAGTGAAGGGCTGTATTCCGCAAGGCGCTGACAATCTGGCTGTAATCCAACAGCGCAAATGAGAATGCATGCACAAATGTATGGCTAGTCCTGCACATAGTGTGTGTTCCAAAGTCATTGTAAGTCTTCTCAGATCACACGCACAATCTACCTAGTCACATCCTTTTATATCTTCCATTGTCCAAATGTCCTGAGCATGCACACAACCCCACTTACAGAGATTTTTCCATTCTTCTCTTGCACCCTGAAGTACACACACAAGCATTTGTCCCCACACACATTATTGAAAATTTAGTCATGACTAAAGAGTTGTGAACAAGTCCTTCTTCTCCTTTTCCTCTCTGTGAAATAAAGGTGTTGGTATTTACCTACTTTTCCAGGTGTGGTGAGAGACTTAGTTTATAATTGCATAGCTCTTAGTATGTAAACAGCTAGATAAGTGATGGCTATGGTATTTTTATGTAACTCTGTTCTTCTCAGGATGAAAACAACCATTAGCAGGCTTATGCACCATTTAGATACTATTTAGATATATTATGTAGGACTCTAGTTGTTCATCGGTCTTGTGCACCCTCCTATGTACAGTCCCCATGCAATGTCATCTGCACCACTAAACCACAGCTGGAGCAAACAAATGTGGAGTCATTTGAGAAGGCATTTGGTTGGATTCCACAGCTGTAAGGCTCAAAAACCATGATTTGATTTGACCCAAATGTCAATGCCAAGTCAGAGAATGGGAGAGGAACAGGTTCATGGGTCTAGAGCTCATGTCTGGTTTGTGGAGGAAGTGACTGAAGAGACACTTTAGAGACAGTAATAATCTGTGAAGTGCCTCAAAAGGGCCATGCTGTAGAAAGAGAAATCTAGTTTCTCCAGGGAACTTCAATTATCAGCACAGAACGTTCCATCTGCAAGAAAGAACTTGTACAGGCAACACCTGCATTTGCAACCTAATTGGTTCCTGGAGAACTGTCATAAGTCAAGCTGTCATAAGTCAAACCCTTATTTCCCATAGACGCAACGTTATAAATGGTGGTTCCGTTCCATTTCATATCCTAAAAATACCAAAATTGACTATGGAAATAGAGGAAAACTAAACTAAATAGTTCAAATAATGCACAAAAATAATTAAAAAGTGAAGACTGATGTGGTGGAGATGCGCTCAATTCAAGCAGTAGCTGCAGACTGGCGAGTCTGACTGACCTTGTGTGTTTCCTGTTTTGGGATGATGTGTGGAGTCTGCATTGTAAGCCATCGTAAATGCGAGCTGGGACATAAATTGGGAGGGGAAGGGGGCTTAGGAGCTATCTTGCATTAAAAAATGGTCATAAATGCGGGGGGTCGTAAGTCGGGTGGTTGTAAGTTGGGGATTGCCTGTGTTCCACACTATGAGGCCCTGGGTTATGATTAGCAACAAGAGATCAATAGTGGTAGAACACTACAGGGTCCTCATTGTCTCACCTGACATCATTGTCTCACCTAGCCCTGGTTTAACACTCTTCAGTAAGGATTTATATAGGACTTGGACCTTTGCATGGGGGAGAATTTCATCCTGAGAAGGTGTGAAGCAAGTTATAAGACTCACTGTTGGCACTAAATGCTCTCGTTCAAATCTTCTGTTCAAAGGTGGGGTTTTTTTGCATATTATTTTTGTACTCTCGAGTTAGATCCCATTTATACCTGCTTTAGCAATGGAATCTTGTTCAGAATTTTGTTTAAGTAGATTTTACAGGCACAGTGGGACATGAAAATAAACGTTTGGGTTTTTGTTTTATGCACATAAGGGTGTCATATTGCTAGAAGTTTTTGCACCCTATTTTTCTTTGAGTTGAGAAGTACTGATCTGACTGTGGAGCGTAGGCTTCTACGCTCATGACTTGTCAAGTATTTCTACAGCCAAGTGTTTCTCATGTTGCAGAGGCGGCTGTTGCCCAGGAATAATGTAGAGTCATGTTCTAGATTTGTAGCTCCATACCCTTCCTAAGCTATTGGTCACGGCTTGAATGGGCTTTGTGGTAGTAGTTCAATAAGACAGTAATTCTTAGAGGATACATCTTGTGCCCAGATCTAAGCTTTCATTAAAATAAAGTTTCCAGCCTTCCCTACTTGTGAAAGTACCTATCAAATGGTGAACGAGACATAAACCAATCTAAACAGCTTGGTCCAATAGCTCTAAAAGGTGTAAACAATATGGTATTAAAGCTAAAGACTAAGGAGGATGATTAAACTATCTCTGTGTGTATTGTCAAAAATTTTAATCAAAGCACCCAAGAAAGAAGCAAGCTAAGTTTCTCATGTCACTGTATGCACAGCATACAAGAAATAAAAGAAATGATCCTACAAAGAGCTACACAATCTGCTGTGAACGATTCCTTATTTTGGTGTCTTGTTTAGGTGTCTCAAGCAGGGTGTGCAAAGGTGAATGATCTATGAGAGACACTTTTGAAAATCCCAGTGAGTGACTGTCTGCATATTTAGATGCCTAAATACCTGTTGATCTCTGCCTTACGATACTTTACAATTACAGGCAGGCAGATTTGAAATATGCCCCAGATTTTTTATTAGCTATCAAATATTCAGAATGTTATAAAGCCCTTAGAGAAAATACATGGTAATCTAAAGGATTAAGAAAGGAACAAGTACACTAGAAAGACTAGGTAATATTGAGTGATAGAAAGAACAATTAGGTACATTATACTGACAAATATTCAGTACTATTCTGAATTAGGCTCAGAGAATAACATAAGATAAAATGTCTCAGAGGGGTACTCGTGTTAGTCTGTTACTTTAAAAACAATAAGTAGTCCTGTGGCACCTCAGAGACTAAGAAAAATATATATAGTCAGGGGCGGACCATGCGTATAGGCTGACTTGGTCGTTGCGTACGGTGCCGCCTTCAATGGGGCACCCAATGATGACATCACGCCATTGAGGGCCATGCAGGCGGGAGTGCTGATCCCGCATTCCACCTGGGTCGCCAGCTGCAGCAGCCCACCTCGGGCTGTCCCTGTATATAGTATCATGAGCTTTGGTGGATAAAACCATATAAAATCCTTTGTAGAGCTGACCTTGTGGTGTCAGACTGGAAGCAGCAGAAATGACTTTATCGGACTACACTGGCCATCAGGTCCTGCTGCCTTACCAGTCTTCATTTGCTGTACTTCATTTCTCAAATCCTCTTCTGTTATGCCAGGCTGTGGCACTCCATTAGTATTTGTTTCATTTGAGAAACTTTCAAATACTATTCCACCTCTCCTTCACTAGTTTGGGCATTACTAGACATCTCCCTAATCATCATTTAAAAATGATGTTACAGTATCACTCCCTTCTCTTTGGGTCTTATTTTTGCAATGCCCAGATCTTTCGGCCAGCCTGATTTGAGACATTTACAGGCTTGGTGTACAAATTATCTAGGGCACTTTTTGGCCTTCCTCACTGCATGCTTGGTAGCTCACGTGACTTCATTGTATTCTTTTTCATTTCCATTCAATACATTATTTTTTTCTTTACACAGAATTGTCTTATTTTGGATCACTATTTATCTGTCAAGGCTGATTCCCCACTCTGGCACGATGAATACCGAAGTGGGGGCCCTCAAAACAATCCTAAAATCTTATCTTTCCAGGCTTATCACTTCTGCCCAAAATCCTAAAAAAAACACCTAGATTTGTGGGATAAAAATCCACTGCCACCATCAAGTGCTTTTGAACCCACAAACGAGTGGACACTTGAAACCACCCCCAGGGCACCCCAAGCTCTTTTCTCCAAAGGAGAACTTGAAAAAGAAAAGAGAAAAATACCAGTTGCAATCTGTAGTAGCTACCCTCTAGTTAAAGGCATGCAGGTATCCACAGACAGATTTTCCAGGATACAGAAACTAACCAAGACCAGGTTAATAAAAAAAGAAAGAACTTTATTATCAAAACAATACTCCTGTTGCAACATAATGACTAAATGGAAAAAGTCACCAATTAATATACTCATGAGGGACTCCCATGGGTGAAAACTTAGTTACAAAAGAGAGGAAAACCCATTTCTAACAGCACAGACATCAGATCCAAAGTCCCACAACAGAAAACAATAAAACCTAATGGATTTATCTAAACTGTACCATACTTACACATTTTGAAGAGTCTTTTTCTTGGAGACAGACTTGCCTTCTGTCTCCCTCAGTGTTTAGAGTGCAAAACTGGCTCAGAGACAAAAGAGGGGAAACCAAAAAATTCTTTTGTCTCAGTTTGAAATCCCTACCTGCATTTCTTTGGGCTGAATGCTACCTGGCTAGGTACAGTTAACCCTTTAGTCCCCAGGCTGCTGCCCATCCCTCATGGTCATGACATTATCAAACCACCATTCCTCTCTTTCCCTTGTTTTTTTCCCCCATCTGCATCATCCACAAAATTTTTCCACTATTGCAATTCATATTCTTTCCAGGTGATTCTGCTTCTCCTCACACCCTGCTGAACCTGTTTCCAGACACTATCTAGTACTTCTTGCACAGACTTCTTCACCACATTTCCCTCTAATTTCCTATACTTTGATCTTGTTTCTTTTCAGTGTATTTACCTCTACCAAACATTCTGCAACAATCTTTGCCATAAGGCATTTCTGTTACAGTGCTTCCATTTCTCTAGATATCATTTCCAGTCCCTAATTTGACTCAGTTGAGATATCCTCAATATCGTATTAATCTGTTTTCCACCACAAATGTGCATAACCAAATGACTCCTCTTTTGGAATCATGTATTGGCTATCATCTATTAGTTGTCAATTCACAGGTCTAAAAGCACTTTCCTTGCCTCATTCATATAGCCTTCACGAATATCACACAGCCTTCTGTTTATGCCTTGGTGTGCAGTCAGATCTCCTGACACTAACAGTACCTGCTCCAGGAATGTTGTGTCTACTAATGCCTTCAAGTCCTGACAGAAGCTCTCCTTCTCTGTTGACACACATAAACCAATATCATGAACATGACATACAGGCAGTCCCTGGGTTACGTACAAGATAGGGACTGTAGGTTTGTTCTTAAGTTGAATCCGTATGTAAGTCGGAACTGGCGTCCAGATTCAGCCGCTGCTGAAACTGACCGCCAGTTCTGACTTACATACAGAATCAACTTAAGAACCCCAAGCGTCCCCAAGTCAGCTGCTGCTGAAACTGATCAGCAGCTGATTCCAGGAAGCCCGGGGCAGAGCAACTCTGCCTCGGGCTTCCTGTAGTCAGCGCCGGTCAGTTTCAGCAGCAGCTGACTTGGGGACGCCTGGGGCAGAGCAGCTGGGGTGCTGCCGGGTTGGTCCAGTAGCGCCCAGAGCGGCGCTGCGGGACCAACCGGCAGTGCCCCAGCTGCTCTGCCACAGGCGTCTGGAGAAAAGCCTAGTCTGCTGGGGGGGGGGGCATACTAGCTGCACCCCCCCCCCCCAGCAGACCAGGAAGACGCGGGCGGTGGACCGAGACGCACCGCGGTCCCGCCGCCTGGGTCCTCCGCGGCTTTGCTCCCAGTCTCCCTGGTCTGCAGACCAGGGAGACGGGGAGCAAAGCCTCTGAGGACGCCAGCAGCGGGACAGCCGCGGGGCGTCTGGGCTGTCCCGCTGCCGGCTTCCCTCCAGGCTTTGCAAAGCCGCGGAGGGGCTCGGGCAGCAGGGCAGCCCAGGCGCACCTGGGCTGCCCCGCTGCCGGCTTCCCCGAGGCTTTGCAAAGCGGAGCAAAGCCTCGGGGAAGCCGGCAGCGGAGCAGCCCAGGCATGCCTGGGCTGCCTCGCTGCCCGAGCCCCTCCGCGGCTTTGCTCCGCGTCTTCCTGGTCTGCAGACCAGGGAGATGTGGAGAAAGCCCCTGAGTACACGGGTGGCAGGACCACGAGGTCCCGCAGTCCGTGTCCTCCGGGGCGAGCCCCGTTCGTAACTGCGGATCTGACATAAGTCGGATCCGCGTAAGTCGGGGACTGCCTGTACTTTTTACCTTGGACTCATACAGGCCTCAATCTGGTGCTTACTCTAATAAGTTCAAACACCGTCTTCCTCAGCTCTCCTTTTCAACTTCATCATGCCTCCTTTTGTCATCCCCATAGAAGAGTTTCCAATCTAAACCCAACTCCTTCGCTGTGTTTCCTGTCTATTGGGTCTTCTGTGGACACAGAACATCAGTACTGTCCTTATTCCTTATTATAATATTACCTACTTTCATACTTTTACCCATCAAACAGGATATAGTCAGTGTTGCTACTTTTCTGATAAGCAATTTAACCATACAACTGAGAATATATATATATATATATAAGGGTAGAACTCAGCGGCCAGATGTGGCCCCCAACTTGCCTGGATCCAGCCCCCAAGGTTCAGCCTCGATCCCAGCACTTGGGGTCCTAAGCCCTCACTGCCCCACCACAGGGCTGGAGCACCCAAAATCTACTAGGCTGGGCCCCTTCCTCTCCCCCCCCCTCCCCAGGCTCTGGTGTGTGAGGAGAATGTGAGGAGTGTTTTGTCTGGAAATGGGTGACAGGGAAGGGATCACGTGAGGATTACCTGTTGTGTTCCCTCCTTCTGGGGCATCTGGTATTGGCCACTGTCAGCAGACAGGATAGTGGGCAAGATGGACCATTGGTCTGACCCAGTATGGCCATTCTTATGTTCTCCTTCTCAGTCAGGGGCCATCTCAGAGCATATCTAGACTACGCAGAATGGTTGAAAGAGGATATGCAGATTCTGAGGGGATTTGCATATCTTCTTCCGATCACACTTTCGAAAGTGAAAGTAATTAAGACGCAGCTTTTTCGGTGACCCCCCCCCCACCCTTATTGAAAAGCCACATAAACCTTTTTTTTTTGGAGGAAGAGCGGCTTTTCAACAAAGGGGGTGGTTCACCAAAAAAGCCATGTCTTAATTACTTTCACTTTCGAAAGCTCTGCAATCGGAAGAAGATATGTAAATTCCCATGGAATTTGCATATCCTCTTTTGACCATTCCTCGTAGTTTAGATACGCCCCAAGTGAGGGAATTTTTGTTTTATTTTTTTGCTACCACTTTGTGCAGCCCCTGGCTGCCTTTTCTGTGGGTCAGCGGTCCCCAATGCAAGAAAGCTTCCCCACCCCTGGGGTAGATTCTACAGTTGAAGAGAAACTTCTAAGCATAGTGGATGAAACTTGATCCTGGCTCAGTAGTCTGAGAAAAGCAAACCTTAATAGCTATTTAATTGATTGCCGAAGGTGTTTACTTACTGTTAAGGTCAGCGTGTTTCTGCACAGGGATACAATTTACATTTACTTGATTATTCAACTGTCCATGACTGTTGGGGAAGGATAATTTTGCACCCATGATAATGAAGTCATGCATGCATGTGGGTACCACAACTATTGCTGGTGTTCTGGCAAGGGGACAAGGGACTTGGTAGCAAATGAAACTTTAAGGTTTTATTTACATTTTCTGCCATTTTTGCTTATTCCTTTAATAAAAACCACCATGTAGGTAGAGCTTGCACAGCCTTGTTTCTTCATACAGAGCAGGAGAAATGCAAGCTGCCAAGTATCAGCTTTCTGATACTTCATTAAATGTTTATTTACTGAAACTCATGCTTATCTTAACTAACCAGCTCAGACAGTTGTTGTTGGATTCTTGGTCCTCTTCAAGTATTGCCATTTCTCTTCTTTCCAATAGCATCTCAAGAACCTGGAGAATCCCCAAGTTATAATCTTTAACAGATGAATTCAACTCACAGTATAGCTCCTGTCCTAACCACAGCTCTCGCTTGGGATTTTTTCCTTCCTCTCTTCTCATCCTTGCAGACACACAATCACCGGCTCACTCTTTCTCCCCAAATTACTATATTGGGGTATGTCTACACTACCACCCTAGTTCAAACTAGGGTGGTTAATGTAGTCAACCGGAGTTGCAAATGAAGCCCGGGATTTGAATTTCCCGGGCTTCATTTGCATGTTGCCGGGCGCCACCATTTTTAAATGTCCGCTAGTTCGGACTCCGTGCCCGCGGCTACACGCGGCACGAACTAGGTAGTTCGGATTAGGCTTCCTATTCTGAACTTCCGTTACCCCTTGTGGAACGAGGTGTACCGGTAGTTCGGAATAGGAAGACAAATCTTAACTACCTAGTTCGTGCCGCGTGTAGCCGCGGGCACGGAGCCCGAACTAGCGGACATTTAAAAATGGCGGCGCCCGGCAATATGCAAATGAAGCCCAGGAAATTCAAATCCCGGGCTTCATTTGCAACTCTGGTTGACTACATTAACCACCCTCATTCGAACTAGGGTGGTAGTGTAGACATACCCTTGGAGAGCTGTTCTTGCTTACCCTGTTAAAGAAACAAGACAAGAACTTAGTAATCATGCAACTGATTAAATTATAATGTAGAACTCGAGTGTATTGGTTCTTTTGCTTGATCTCTCTCTATCTCACACACATGCACACTCTGGGTATGTCTACACTACAGCACTAATTCGAACTAACTTAATTCGAATTAGTTAATTCGAACTAAGCTAATTCGAACTAGTGCATCTAGACCTAAAAATTAGTTCGAATTAGCATTTTGCTAATTCGAACTAGCATGTCCACATAGAGTGGACCCTGAACCAGGGTTAAGGATGGTCGGAAGCATTGCTGGCACGGCATCAGATTAGGACTTAGAGTGTGGAGCTGCTGTCTCAGGCTAGCCGAGGGCTGGGCTTAAAGGGTCCCGACCCCCACCCCGGACAGACAGTTCTCAGGGGTTCCCCGCTTGCAAAGCAGTCCTGGCTTGGAGTGCCCTGAATGCCAACACTGGGCACACCACAGCACTCGGCCATCAGCCCGGCTGCACTTGCCTCAGGCTGCCATCCGGGGGGGGTAATCGGGGGGCTGCAGGAGAGCTTCCACCCCGAGGAGCCCGCAGAGCCACCCCAGTCCTCCCCGTTGGGGGCTCATACCCCATTCCTCCCTCACCTCCTTCCACTTACCCCTCCTTAGTCCCCCCTTCCTGATGTACAAAATAAAGGACACATGTGTTCAAAAATAGAAACTCTCTTTATTGAACAAAACTCGGGGAGACTGGGAAAAGGAGGTGGGAGAGGGGAAGAGAGAGGGTGGGAGAGGGGAGGGCAACTAAAATGATCAGGGGTTTGGAACATGTCCCATATGAAGAGAGGCTAAAGAGATTGGGACTTTTCAGTTTAGAAAATAGGAGACTGAGGGGGATATGATAGAGGTCTAATAAAAGCATGAGTGGTGTGGAGAGGGTGAATAAAGAAAAGTTCTTCATTAGTTCCCATAATAGAAGGACTAGAGGACACCAAATGAAATGAATAGGTAGCAGGCTTCAAACTAATAACAGAAAGTTCTTCTTCACAAAGCAAATAGTCAACCTGTGGAACTCCTTGCTGCAGGAGGCTGTGAAGGCTAGCACTATAACAGAATTTAAAGAGAAGTTAGATAAATTCATGGAGGTTGGGTCCATGGAGTGGTATTAGCCAGGGGGTAGAAATGGTGTCCCTGGACTCTGTTTGTGGAAGGCTGGAGATAGATGGCACGAGACAAATGGCTTGGTCATTGTCTTCGGTCCATCCCCTCCAGGGTACCTAGTGTTGGCCGCTGTCGGCAGACAGGCTACTGGGCTAGATGGACCTTTGGTCTGACCCAGTACGGCCATTCTAAGCTCAGGGCTCAGGGTCAGGGGTCTCACTGGAGCACCCTGATTTTCATGCAAACCTGCTCCTGGGTGGCCAGGCTGGCAGCTCTCCTGCCCTAGCCGGCCACTTTGCTGTGCCTAGTGTGTAGGTCGTGGATGAGGTCCACGATCTCCACACTAGACCAGGTGGGCACCCGCCTCTTGCGGACCTGGGCAGGCTCCCGGCAACCACCAGCCTGGTCCCCGGAAGAGGCGGAGGGGTGGGTGGCAGCGGGTGGCTGGTTTGTGCCGTGCTAGGTGCAGGGTCTGCTGGCTGGGTGCTGGCAGGTTTGCACCTGGCATGGGCACCGTAGCCAGACCGTGCCCATTTAAGGGCTCCGGGGCCGAGAGGGGGGCAGACGAGTTTCCCTGGTGGTGCACAGAGTGGCCACCAGGGAAAACTGAGGAGGGCTAGCCTCCCACTAGTTCGAATTAAGTGGCTACACAGCCCTTAATTCGAACGACTTAATTCAAACTAGGCGTTAGTCCTCGTAGAATGAGGTTTACCTAGTTCGAATTAAGCAATCTGCGAGTTCGAATTAAGTTCGAACTAGCGTTTGCCTGTGTAGCGCCTATCATAGTTAATTCGAACTAACGTCTGTTAGTTCGAATTAACTTTGTAGTGTAGACATATCCACATATACATACGCATCCACACCCATCCACACATCCAGCTGAAAGGTCATTTACCTCTTTTTTTTCTTCTGCCTAGTCACAACATTTAAGGTCATCAGGGATGCTTTTGTCATGAGGACTTCAGTCTGAACATCTAGATGCAGTGTGTTCTTACTGATGTACTTCTCTGTGCTGCAATTCATTGCCTTGTATAGAGCAAGAGAACAAAAGGTAAGGCTGCTGATCTGGGTTCTGCAAAGCCATGGCTTATGTGCTCTCTTTGAATGAGGAGACCAGTGAGTATAAATGAGAACTACTATTTTTTTATTTTGATTTTTAAAGTAAGGCCATGAAATTGCCTAAAGCTGGATATCCTGATCTGTACTGCCGGCACAGTTATTTTCAGAGCTGCTGAACATCTGAGGTTCTGACAGACCACAGTGAATTTGGTGAACGCTCCCTGAAAGCCAGGACTTTATTTAAGTGTCTAAACATGGATTTAGGTGCCTAACCATCAAAAAGATAGTTTGAAAATTAAACCACAAGCTCTTTTTTATATAAAGCAAATCCATGAAGCCTTTTACCATCCTGAAATCCAATCTCCTTTGGAGAAAGGTAGCTCATACATTTTGACCTCAAACACTCACCTGCATAAGATGTGTTCTTTTCCCTCCCTTCTCCCTAGCATGGGAAGTAGGTGAGTGCATGAGTGTGAGAGAGAGAATGAGGGATGACAAAGGATGACCTGAGAGTTTGGAGGAAGACGAGACAATCCAAGCAGGAGTAGAGACTAAAGAAAGAACAGTCCTCACAAGGGGTATGTCTAGACTGCATCCCTCTATCGGCAGAGGGATGCAGATTAGGCAGGTTAACATTGCAAATGAGGCAGGGATTTAAATATCCTGTGCCTAATTTGCATAAAATGGCTTCCGTGTTTTGCCGACTCAGCAATTTATCGGCAAAAAGCAGCAGTCTAGAGGGCCATCTGTCGAGAAAGAAAGCCTTTTTTGACAGATCCTGTAAGCCTCCTTGCTGGAGGCAAAAGGAGAACTAACACTGAGGGTAAAGAGTGAATGCATTGCAGGAAGAATGGCAGGTGCACAGCACAGAGGTTGGGGAACTGTGGGAAACACAGGATGAAGGCAGAGATCTGCACACTGTGGGATAAGGAAGGAGAAAGTTTGTGAAAGCAAGAGAAAGAACATGTCCTGTCACCCACGTACAGGCTTTTCACTGGTGTATCTGAGGAGCGGATCTCTCAGCCTTCCGGACCTTATGTCATGGTATTTGACCCACTGCCACAGCACCCCCTGCGGGTAGTGCTGGGAATTAACTCCAGCACACACACCCCATGGCACTCTCTACTAGCTGCCATCATTTGTTCTGTTCTCTGTCTGGTCCCACGTTGGTCCAAATCCACAGAGTCCACCTTGGGGCACAACCCTCCAACTGAGTCCCAGAGCTATTGCCCCTCCACACTTCCGGGGGAGCAGCAACCCACTGGCTTGTCACTTACCTCAGCAGCCCATTACCATCCTCAGTCTAGCCTCTTACTCCAGAGGCAAACTGCAGTCTATCCTGGCCACCTTCATCACTGGCAAGTGAAGGGGAGAAGAGTGGATTAGGCCCACCCAACACTTTGGGCTTTTAGCTGCAGCTTCTCACTGTCTCCTCTAGCTCTACCACCTGATTCCTTGGGCCACTTCCCCACAGCCGCAGCACCTATGGCTCCCACCCAGGGCTGGATTAACCATTAGGCTATTAAGGCTAAAGCCTTAGGCCTTCCCATTGTTTAGGCCCTCCTGCTCAGGCCAGAGGCAGGGATGGGACGGGTGAGGGAGGGAGAGTGAGCCTGCTCACATAGTCCTACTGGAGCCTGGAGCACTCTTGTCAGCAAGAAAGACAAGGTAAAGCAGCCCTCTATGGCTTAGAAGGAGCTCCCTTTCCTCCGTGAAAGTGATGGAAGGGGAACAGCAAGCAACAGGCAGATTGATAGGAATCGGGGGGAGGCCTCATCCCCTTCTGCCCTTCCTAAATGGGGCTGTGTGGTTGCTTAGGCAGTCCTGGATCAGTGTGGTGTGCACCTCCAGCCAGCCCATTTCACCTTCCTGCTGCTTAGCACTGCAGCCTGCAGGACAGCTCCAGGACCCCAGCTGTGAGCGCATCCACCTCCCCCTGCGACAATGCACCCCTACTGGCTCTTACTGCATGAGCACCAGGATGCACCACCTTACTTTCACCTCTGGTTTCATTCCAAAACCTGAAAACTAAAAAAACCCAACATTCATCTTTTTTCTGCCCCAAATCAAACTAACTTCTTTCCCAAGTGGAAAATGTTGGGTAAGCATAGAATGACTGCAATTTGTGATGGGAGTGAGAACAAAGGCCAATTCTTGGGGACAGTTACACTTTGGTAGCCTTATTGACTTCAGGCAGGGTCCAGGAGAACATATTTTTGCACAAGAATAAATTTAGGTCCCTTTCTGCTTTTTTCACACCTGGATAAGCAAAATCTCATTTACTTAGGTTATGTCTACACTAGCCTCCTAGTTCGAACTAGGGCTGCTAATGTAGGCATTCAAACTTGCAAATAAAGTCCAGGATTTAAATATCCCTGACTTTATTTGCATGTTCCCATCTGGTCGCCATTTTTAAATGCCACTAGTCCAGACTAGCTGCCCCCAGCTACACGCGGCAGTTAAACGGTAATTCGAACTAAGTCCTTAGTTTGAATTACCTGTTACTCCTCCTGGAATTTAGTGAACGCTTTAACAAACACTGTCTGTCATTTGCTTGATCCTTCATTCTATACCAGCCTAATAAACAAACTCCATCCAAACCTGATAGTTCTTTTGAGATGGTGATTTTCAATGAAGTCTTTTTTGTTAAGGGGGCAGAGACCACAACAAGAGATAGCTTTGTTTTGTCTTACTTATTCTAAAGCTGAAAGTGCAGGGGAATGGACTAGATGCAGGGGAATAGAGCCTACGCTCAGATTATCTTCCAGTCCTATGTTTCAATTAGCCTAATTGTGGAAGAGCTAATGAACACAGAGGAAATGTATTTATGTGACTAACTACACTGTAGGGCTATGTCTAGAGTACAGAGTTTTGTCGGAAAAATGCCAGTTTTTCTGACAAAACTTGAGTTACGTCCACACTACAAGCACATTCTTTTGATAGTAAATCGAAAGAACAGAGGGCTTTTTGCGCAATTGGTAATCCTCATTTTACGAGGAAGAAGCCTTTTTGCGAAAGAGCTCTTTCGGAAAAAAGGCATGTGTAGATGGGGAAGAGGGAGTTTTTTCGGAAGAAGACGGAAGAGGAAAAAGCACACGTGCTCTCGTGGCCATTCTGTCCATAGCAATCACAGCTTACATGTGAGATAGCGTCCAGGCAGTCTGGACACTCTCTTGCAGAAGAAGTTTTTTTGGAAGATCTCTTCTGAAAAAATCTTCTTAGCAAGAATCCAGAGTCTAGATGTAGCCTGGTAGATCCCCTTTGGCTATCTCAGCCAGAGTCCCCACACAGGGCCCAGGCTCTTATCAAATATCTGTGTCAGAAGTACTCAGATCATCTCCTAGTTAAATTTTACTAAAGAATTTCTTCAATTTGTTGTATTCATATCATTCTCAGATATAGAGAAAAGCTTATCTATTTGGATGTTACCAAGTTATCACTGAATCCAATCTGACATAATGTTTCCCAAATATTGATACTGCATTACATCTGTATTTGTCACCAATAATCATTAACTATAGTGGAGAATGTTCTTTTTCTCTTTCAACGGGGGTCAAAAATGTCCTCCAATCCACTTATGACTCAAGAGCATCCCAGTGCTTTGTTCCTCTTGAGCACTGAGAACGAAATTGTCAGGTCTTTGAACTATGATGACAACAATGATAACTTTGCCACAGCTACAGTGGGAAAAATTGTTTGTGTGTAGTCACAGTAGAATACATGTGTTAATTTTACATAAATATATATATAGATAAATGTTTGCTGACTTCATAATTTGATGATCTCCCGCAATATGTAATTCATACTTAGGCTCTTCCCTCCCACTTAGGCTCCTTATAACCTTAATCTGGCCCTGCTCCCACCCCAACCTCTCTTCTCCCAGGTCTTTGAGCCTGCCAGATTAGCAAGGCCGTTCCCTGTGACAGCTGTGCAGCCTGCTGGGAAGCCAGCATTCCCCCTTGGGCTCCTTGCAGCAAACTCCTCTTCCCTGGTCTGCCGCTTCCCTTTTATCATAGCCAGCTGTGCATTAATTATCGGCAGCCGCACCTTTGGCTGCCTACCACTCAGCCTAATTACATGCAGACTCAGCTGTGGCTGCCTGCCACTCAGCCTCCATAAGTTGTTTTAACACTTGTCACTTCCTCTATCTAGCTCCACCATCATGCCCCATCACATACGCTCCCTCCTCAAGCCTGCAGCTCTCAGGGTCTTTGCTGTTTCTGACCCAGTACCTCTTGCAGCTGGGCCCACAGTTGTTTCCTCTCTTCCTCTACTCCTTTCAAGAAGAAGCAGATGTTCTCTCTATCCTCTCAGGCACGTTGGATCTGGGTTCTCTGAAACTCCATACTCCCCTCTGATAGGTGCAGGGCCTCCTCTGTGGCAGCTGTTTCCCCTGCAACTCTTGCAACTCTTCTTGGAGGCCCCTCAGTCCTTGTTCCTCATTAACTGGAGACTCAGCAGTCTCCCATGTTCCTGGATTCATCCCTATCTCTTCCTGTGTCCTCTCCATCCCGGTTCCTTTGTTTCTCTCCTTAGCACCATATCCTACTGGATGGGGGACAGCTCTCTTGGCCTGGTCCATATTCCTCACTGGCCCATCTCCTTGGTCTATTCTTGACCCAGACTGGTCCCTGGGCTCTCTCATAGCCTGTTTCTCTTTAAGAGGGCTGTCTCTCTATGTGGCCCACTTTTTATGCATCAGTAGCATCTCTTCTGTTTCTCCCTACTTTGGGGTCTTACATTGCCCTGCTCCTCCTCAATCTCCCATGGGCTTGGCTGACTCTGTGGCTTCTATCTGGGCACTGTTTCTTCTAGTGCCCAAAGGTATGTCTAGACTGCATCCCTCTGTCGGCAGAGGGATGTAGATTAGGCAGGTCAACATTGCAAATGAAGTGGGGATTTAAATATCCTGCACTCAATTTGCATAAAATGGCCACCATTTTTGCCAACTCAGCACTTTGTCAGCAAAAAACGACAGTCTAGAGGGGGATCTGTCAAAAAAGAAAGCCTTTTTCGACAGATCCCTTATGCCTCCTGCAAACTTAAGCTACAGATCAAGGAGTTGGGAAATTGGGTTTCAGCAATTGACTTGCTGCTTGGCTTATGGTAAATGTCCTACCTGTGTTGATATGTTTACACAGGAAATGAGGGAGTGACTTTTAACATGAGTATGTCTTTTGATGTGCTGATGCAACTATTTATGGTTGGTAAACAATGAGAAGTGGAGCCCAAACCCAAGTTTTGCATTTCAATGAAAAAAAGTTTTGAATTGCCAATGAAAAAACATTAACATTTTTAACAAGCAGTTTTCTGAAAATCATCTCCCATTTTTTGACCACTTGTATTTTTTCTTATTGGAGATTTTTGAGTTTTTTATTTCTATGCTCCCTATCTTGGGTGCACTGAAATGCACATTTTTAAAACATAGACCAATGATGATCTTAGTCATTGTATGTTAACAACATGTTTGCTAAACCCATTTCAAAGAAGAACGGAATTCTCTCCCCACTTAACACAATACCTTCACAGACCACAGGAATAAAAACATTCACTTTTCTGAGTATCAGCAAACTTGGCCATGGGGAAGAAGTGAGTTACAGAATGAAGGACAAACCAACCATTAGATATTCAGATCTAGGAACTCTCAGCCTGGGTGTCTCCATTGATCAAAAGCACCTGGATCACCTGGATCGATCGGTCTTCAGCTACCATTAAGATTGCGCCAATCACAACATGTCCACCATTCTTCTCGTACTCTTGCCTTTCTTCTCCACGTTCGTCCAAAACGTTTAACAATGTCATCTTCCCATCTTCTTGGAGGCCGACTGGGTGGTCTTTTCTGTTCTTGCGGGTACCACTCAGCAATAATTGCTGTCCACCTGTTGTCCATGAGCTGTGCTGTGTGGCCTGCCCATCGCATTTTGTTATGTCTGCTTTCCACAACAATATCTTTCACACCACTGCGTTCTCTGATCGTTTCATTTGGAATATGATCCAGAAGGGAAATTCCCAACATAGCTCTCTCCATTGCCCTTTCAGCTACCAATAGTCGCTGCTCTTCTCTCTTCGTCAGTGCCCATGTTTCGGTGCCATACAAGATGGCTGGCAGCACTGTTGAATTGAAGATATTTGTACGTGTGGTCTTATCGATTTTTCCTTTGAGGACATCCTTGATGGAATTGAATGCACACCATCCTGCCCGAATCCTTCGCAAGAGTTCTCCATATAGGTCTTGGCGCATATTAATTTCTTGGCCCAAATATATATACTGTTCCACTTCTTCAATTGATCAAAAGCATGGGGAAATATATGATTTATTGGGTAGTGATGATCAAAAGCTCAGTAGGTCAGAAATTATTCCTCTTTTGGGTTTCTATTATTAATTCTGTAGGTTACATGTTATTAATACTGCAGGTCATATGAGCAGTGCTTAGGAGAACGGGGCTTGCTTACCCAAAAAGTAGAAGTGAAAATAGCAAAGAAAGCAGCAAGTAGTAGAACAAAGGAGGAACAAAGAGAAATAAGGAAGAATGTAGCAAGGAGGAGCAACAAAGTGCTGACTAGAGTATGCACTGGGTTGTCATTAAATTCACTCTGGTTATGAGGAACAACACAAGGGTCTCTCTTAACACCACTGAAGCCTTAGTGTCCATAGCAGAGCAGTCAATAGGGCTACCTGCACACTCTTTGGGCACTACAAAAGAGTCTCTAGATCCATAAAGTCCAGTATGGAAATCCATAATAAGAGGCCTGAAGAGGCCCTGAGCAGTCAAATTTATGTGGATTCAGTGGCTTCATACTCCAGGCAATTTGCACAAAGGGGAATAGCAACTGCCCTTCCAGCCCAGAGAACTGAAAAGTAGCTAAGAAGGTGCACCAGCAGCTCCTCATTCTAGTTGTGGGGCTGGATGTTATCATCGGAGACACCACATTCCGCCTGCACAGCAGGGAAGTGGATTTCATCTTTGCTGAACAGGAACGGCCAGATGCTTCCATCCTAGAATGGGCAGCATCAGCAGCCTAGACACCTTTGGGACAGAACATTGATTTCAAACTTTAAAAATGCAAAAATGTTTACAACACAGGTACCTTTCTTTTTTAAAGGATACATAATTAGGGTGGTTTATTATTAATCAGCATAGCACCTAAATTAACTTAGCAGCAGGCACTGCAGAAAAAGAAATTTAAACATAAAAATAAGAAGATTAAAAGCTATTGCATTAAAAATTAATCACATATGCATGTGTCTAGACGTATCACGTTCAAAGGCCTTTTCAGGTGAGCGAATTCTAAAAGCAGGACTGCTCTAATCATGTATTTCTTAAGGAAACACATATTGAAAGAATACACTTTAAAATATACAGAAGACACTTTAAGGATTCACCTAATTTAGATCAGATTGCATGATCTAGGAAAGAGAATTTCAAATAAATATTTCCAATATTTAACCAGTCTTCTAAGGAATAATGAAGCTGAGAACGATTTGGGTGGGATCAGAATGCTTAGTTATTTTTATCGGACACTTATTATTTGATCACAAGTATTTACACTGAGGGTATGTCTACACTACCACTCTAGTTCGAACTAGGGTGGTAGTGTAGACATACCCTGAGGCCTTGTTGATCCTGCCAATACTTAAGCCCCTGGAAATTGTACATGAGCAGACTCATTATAATATTGGGAATATTCATTTGTACAGACTTCCACGTGTGCTCATTCTCTGTGGGAGCAGGGACTTAGTTTGTATTATAGGACATGGGGTGATTGATATTCAAACATATATATAAAGGTCAATCCTATGAAGCACATCCGATATATTCGTTTTGCAGACTAATACACTCAAAAGTAGAACTTGTATAATATTGTCCACAATGCATCATTCATGGAATTTTACAAGTTTGACAAATGCATTATTTGAGAAATATACATCAAAGCTGCACTATGGATCATATAATTTATTTGTAGACGAAGAGCAAAATTCGTACTAGAGCTATGTGCAATTTGGAATTTCTGTGGAAAATGTCACATTTCTTAATTTTTTAAATTCCAAAACAGATCAAAAAGTCAGAAATCTTAGGCAAGGATCCAGCCAGTTGGCAATCGTCCTGGACAGCTGGGGAGCTGGCAAATCATCTCCCATCAGCTGCGGGGGAAGGAATAACCTACCTGCCTGGTTTCTATCAAAAGAGTACATGGAATCACAACAGGTAATGGCTTGCCTGGAGTTGCACCCCCTTATGAACTCTTCCAGTATCTTCCCATGGCCACTGGTTTCTCTACGGAAGAGAGTACATCAACATGTGGTATACAGTATGCATCAAATTTTGATACAGCAGTGACTTTCCAGAAACTGATGCAAAAATAGGTGGTACAGTACTGATAGGATTCTCCAGTTGCTAAATGACTCTTGGATTACTCCCAGTTCTAGCACTGATTGAAGTTCTTGTTTCAGAGTTTCCATCAATTCCTGGGGATGGAGACATTGGTTTTCTGTGACGTGAAGTCCAGGTTTAGTCTGGATAATATGGGCAATTGAATGTCTTTGGCCGTTTTGCTTAGGTAATGATCAACTGTTAGATCTGAGCCCTTTGTTTGGTAGTGAGATTACTCCTAATTTTGACATCCCTGCCTTTTAGGTTCCGGTGGTCTGGGGATCAGATCTGGGTTCTGGTGGGTAAGGGCCTATAAACAGGCTTTCTTGGGCCTGCTAAGGCTTTGAAAGATGAATATTGTAATTGTTGGTGTTTTCACTTGTCTATTTGTTTGATTTCATAATTCAGAAACAAGCACAACATATCACTTCATAGAGCCTTTCCAGTGACCTAGCAGCTTTGATTTTCAGCAGTATTTCCAAGCTGAAACACTTGGAGGCAGATCTTCTTACATGCTGCTTCTGGGTTGCCCTGGGCATGCAAGAGGTTATGTGCTGGAACAAGCCTAAAGTTTCTAGCTTCTTTCACAGGTTAATAATATGGGGTATGTCTACACTACCCTCCTAGTTCAAACTAGGAGGGTAATGTATGCATACCGCACTTGCTAATGAAGCCCGGGATTTGAATTTCCCGGGCTTCATTAGCATAAGCGGGGAGCCGCCATTTTTAAATCCCCGCTGCTTCGAACCCCGTGTAGCGCGGCTACACAGGGCTCGAACTAGGTAGTTCGGACTAGGGTGCCTATTCCGAACTACCGGTACACCTCGTTTCACGAGGAGTAACGGTAGTTCGGAATAGGACCCTAGTCCGAACTACCTAGTTCGAGCCCCGTGTAGCCACGCTACACGGGGTTCGAAGCAGCGGGGATTTAAAAATGGCGGCTCCCCGCTTATGCTAATGAAGCCCGGGAAATTCAAATACCGGGCTTCATTAGCAAGTGCGGTATGCATACATTACCCCGCTAGTTCGACCTAGCGGGGTAGTGTAGACATACCCATGCTGTTCCACATAACTGGATGGAAGTGACTATTTGTATCACATTTCTTTAATGAGATCTAAAATCCCTCATGGCTGTCTCTCAAAGAGCAACTCAAATAGTGAGAAGCAGGTAAAGCACTATGGTACCTGTTCTACAGTGAACAGGAAGGACGAGAGCAATTATTACCCACTGTCAGATATATATAATAATTAAACTCCTTAGTATAGTCTCAAGTGTTCTGTTGAGTCATTCACCTTTCCATCTTTTCGGGGATGGTGGATGGACATTCAGAGGGTCTATATTTTCAGCAACCAATAGAGTTGCCTCATTTTCTGGGAGATAAAATTTTTTTCCTGTTCTGTTATGATTTCACATGATACCCCTAACACACGTGAAGGCCTTTCTATGTTCTGCAGCAACCACTTTGGCATATATAGAGCATCATAGCTCCCACACTTCAAATTTTCTCAAAGCTGCACTCTGCATAGGAGCTTTCTTAGAATTAAAGCCCAGGGTGGCCATACAAAAAGTACAAGCTGTGATCTTTGCTGTTACAATTGTGGCCTCCGTTGGGTCCTAAGGAGACCCCTCTGCCTGAGATTCTCCCTCTCCCTCCCACCCCAGTTTAGGGACAGCAGATTTTTCCTTCTTAAGATCCAATGGATTGATGGACTCTTGAACTGCGATGTGGGATCATGACTCCAGTCTTCTGATCTGGGGTATGCAGAAGTCCCTTGCCCCCTCTTGGGACTCCTGAGTCTGGGTGAGGAGAAAGCAGGTTGAAAATGACTCCTTCCATGGTCAGCTTTCTCATTTTGCTGAGCCCTTGGTACCACATGGTCCTTTGTAGATAGGGTTGCCAGATACTTTCACAAAAAATACTAAACATGGAAGGAAAAAAATTGGTTGACCAAAAAAAAAAAAAAATGCACGCAAAAGAAAGGGGACACTGCACCTGTAAATCACCATGCTCCATACTCCCCCCATCCTCACCAGACATGGCAGAGGAAGAATGTCTCATGCGGCCTTCCGGCTGAGAAAAACAGAAAATACCAGAGATTTTACGTCTGGTATTTTCTGTTTTGTTTTTTTTACCAGACAGAGGCTGAAAATACCTGACTGTCTGGGCCAATACTGGACACCTGGCAAACCTATTTGTAGAGAGGCATCATGGATGCCCTGGCCATCAGACAATTTTCCATGAGGTGATTGGCACCAGTTATGGTCACGGGAAGATACTGTAATGTCCAGCCTTTTCCCCAGCGGCAATATCTGGGAAATTGGTTCAACTAAACTCAGGTCTGCCACATGGACTCCTGACTTGCCTGAGGCCTGATCCCTGCGCCATCTCCAGTATGAGCATCTTAGTTTCCCAGGAATGAGTTGGGGCCTTGCTCCTAACCCTTAAAGCTCATCCCAGACCATTACTGGAACATCTCTTCTCAGATGTTCATGGTGTCATAAATGTATGCGTTGACCTGTGCCGAATTTTGGGTCACAGCCAGATGTATAGTGTATGATAGGAGGTTTTCACTATCCCAGTTAGATATGGAGCCAGTAAAATGGCCCGTTGTTCTAAGGGGAACTGAGCTACCACGGCCGCTAACTCAAAGAATTCGAGGAAGACCCCAGGATTATCATCAGGCCTGTTAAGCCAGACAGGCCCTGGAGCCACTGCTGGATCGAAGCATGCTGGTCCCACTTTGGGAACTGGCAGTAGTATAGCACCTGCTGTGCTAGCAGCTGAACTACCTGCTGCTATTAAGATGTTAGATCATGGACCAACTGGTGACCGGCCATTTGTTGAAGGAGTTGCTGCTGCTGTGTGTGTTCAGCTTAGCTATCCATTTTAGCTGCAGATCCGCATCCCTTCTGCTAGGGGGAGTATTATTAGCTTGAGGGGATTTTTTTTTCTTTTTAGGCTTGACCAATTGCCTTTAGCCGGAATTAAGTCAATGGCAGCTTTCTCCAGGAAATCAGTAATGGCTGCCTGGAGTAGCATCCCTTGTGGGGATCTTTCCCCCATTCTGCTGTGGCCAAAAGCTTTTTGGGGGGAGGGGATGATGGGAGGAAGCCTCTATCCTCTGTGTTTGATGATGGCCTCTTTAACCTGCAGCCCTTTTGAGAGAGTTGTGTGGCTGGAGGGGCTTGGCACCAAAATACCCTTAAATAAATAGCAAAGTCCACTCACTAGTTTCCCAGTCTCTGCAAGAATCTTTCCCAGTTAGGGACACAGAACTTCTCTCTCAGCAGCTGCTCCAGCTGTCAGACCTGTAGGAAATGTCCCTTCAGGCAGAGCTGCATCCTGCTCCATTGCCTGGCAGCCCTGAACTATTCCAGGTTCCCCCTTCAGGTCTGACATTGTCTTCAGGTATAGCTGGATAGGGATAACTAGGCCAATGAGTTCTCTTTAACTTCTTCTCTGCTGGTGTGGGGTTTCTCTGCTCTTCCACAGCGTATTTCATTTCCACTGAATCAGCATTTTCAAATGAAAAACTGTTTTCTTTGAAAATTTTCCATTCCATCAATTATTTCTTCCAGGGCATTGTCAGCTCTTCTAAGCAGTAGGTATAGAATAGCTAAAATATCATTAAAAGATATGGTATTGTTTGAAAGAATGTCATTATTATTACCAAAGCATGTGGCTAATATGTATGGCTACAGGATTGTTCTCAAAGTAGTTCTAGGTGCATGGTAATACTCTCTTTGTAACGCTGGATCAGTAAATAGCAAAACCTATCCAAGAACATAGATTTGTGCTTGGTTTTGCTGGTGTCAGTAGAAGAAATTGGCTAGCAAGTACTGATTGCATCACAAAGGGCAGAGTCTATTCTGAGCTGGGCAGATTTAGTGCTGAGTCAGAGGTTTGGAAAACACATTTCAGGGCTGTAAGAGTGGCATTTGTACTAGAAATGAGACCTTTTTATGGTGAAACTCTCAAAATGTATTCTTAAAATGTAACTGTTCTAATTAGCCATAGTAAACCCCACTAGCCACCTCTCAAACTGTGTTTCCAAGTCTAGTTGAACTGTGAGCATCCCTATAAGCATTAGAAGCTTCTGACATCAGCATCAGCAGCTCTTCTGCTCTTGTCATTGACCTCTTTTGTTTTTAAAGGTTAATTGCACTAGTTCTCAAAAATGCCCTTGTAAAGAATTTCCTCACTGCAGCAAACAACATTCAAACAATAAGCCTATTTTTTTTCTGCTTCTCAACTTTTAATCCGGAAATGCAAAGAAATATGGACAACTTCCATAACAACATCCAGATGACTTTTTAATTCAGAAGACCCCTGATATCATCACGTACTCAGATTCCGGAAACAAAATTTGTAGCATTGTTTTTTATAACTGTGCTTTTTCATTTGTCCATCTGGGAAATGTCAGCTTTAGCTCAGCATATTAGCTGAGACACACTACCTACCATTGCAACAGGGCTGGGGTAGCAATAGCTCAGTGGTTTGTGCATTGGCCTGCTAAACCCAGGATTTGGAGCTCAATCCTTGAAGGAGCTATTTAGGCATGGGGGAAATCTGTCAGGGATGGTACTTGGTCCTTCTGAGAAGACAGAGGACTGGACTCAATGACCTCTTAAGGTCCCTTCCAGTTCTATGGGATAGATATATTAACATAAGCACCTGAACTGCCCATCAGTGTGATAGAATTAGGAAACCTAATCAACTGCAGCATCCTGTCACCCCAGAAACAAATAAGAGATGATTCAGAAGAAGATGCAAGGACCTCCATAACAATGATGGGATGACCTGCCTACAATTACATTTCTTCCTGACTCCCAGAACTCGGGGTGACTGCCTCAAGCCCCAAACTTCAGGGTGCCCTGCAGCACCCTCCTCAGTCATCCCATGGGTGGGACAGTTCCCCATATTGAAGTTAGCTGCATGGGCCAGGGTGGCCTGGGGGATTCCCTGGGGCTGACAGGCCTGTGCCAGGTCCCCTGGTAATCCCCAGGTCACATCTCTTGGGTGGAGGGGGCTGTGGGGAAGGAGTGCAGTGGGGTTAGGAGAAGGCGGAGCATGGGTGAGAAGAGTCGGGGTGGGGGTGGAGCAGGGTTAGAGCTTGGGGGAAGGGGTGGAGTGGGGGCAAAAAGGGGCAGAGTAGGGGTGGGGGTTGCCCGGAGATCGGGGGTCCTCCTGGGGATGGCCCTACCGACTCCCATCTGTTATTGAATGGCTTATGCTTGAAACACAATTGTGTATATCCCTTGTATTTTTTTCATCAAATCCTATCTATGTGTAAGCGGGGGAATGGTCCTGCTATTGTGGGGAACTTTCCTGGCTTCTATACTACCCTGGTGAAATGGACCAGCAAAAGGATCTGAGTCCCTGCTCCCACTTCTTTCACCCAAAGGCCTCCCTGATCTTGAGGGCTCCTCTTCCACTCTCCTGAGTAGCAGAGTCCTGGCAATCCCAACAAGGCTGGGCCCAGGTTTTCTGGGGCTTAATCCCCAAACTTGTAGTCACTTGGGGCAGGGGTAGGGTGTCCCCACTCTCAGGTGCTCTCTTCACACTGGATGCTTTCTTGATACAGGGATCATTACATACAGTTCAAAGCAAATACGATTTATTAAACAGCAACTGATTAAAAAGAAAAGAATAAGGAAAACATGAGACAGTTAAATAAGAACACATAGGCCTGCTCTGTAGCACAGGGGCATCACAAACAGCAGTTTGCAGAGTGCAAGGACAGTTCACAGTCTATTCCTTATAGGTCCCAGGTCTCTCTCTCAGGCCCTGGCTGTTCTGCAGAGGGGGCTGCAGGTTGGACACGCTTGCTCTGGCAGTGACCACACGACTTCAGACTCTAGGTGGCAGGATCCCTCTCTCAGTTGGAGTTACAATCCCTCTCCAAGTCTGGCCTGCAGGTGATGTCTCCCTGCCCAGAGCCTCTCCCCCCACTTTGCTGGTCCCAGCTGCTCACCACACCCAGCTGCAGACTGTGCTGCTTGCCAGCCTCCAGTTCCTTGTGTTGCTTTTCTAACCCCTTTGGCTCTCTGGTCACTGCAGGTCTGCTGCTCACCGCAGGGTCTGCTCGCCTTGGGCTGTATGGGCCTCTGGCTCTGACACAGCAGGTCTGTCTCTCCACACAGCTTGTTCTTCTTGCTGCTCTTCTTAGCTCTCTCTCCTTTTCTCAGAGAAACAAAAGACAGGACTATGAAGCACTTTTAAAGACTAACCATCTTGTTAGTCTTTAAAGTGCTGCATAGTCCTGTCTTTTGTTTCAGCAAAACCAGACTAACATGGCTGCATCTCTATCACATTTTTCAGAGAGACCCAGAAAATCCCAGCTCACACGAAAGACAGGACCTGGCCTCCTAATTTCCTCATTGGCCTGTCCAACCTGTCAATCAGGCTGAGCTGGAGTGTTGGCCTCTTTCCATTGTCCTTGGGGTCTGTCAGTCTCAGGGCCCTGATTTCTCATGGACCCTTCCCCTTTTGATACTGGGAGCTGGCCAACCAAAAACTCCCACTGAGTTTTAGTAAGGGGCTAACAGTCCCCTTACATATGTAAGACCAGATGTCCCTTTGCTGAGTAAAGGGCCTGCACAAGTGCTTAAGTGATGAATAACACTTGTGCTTGTCATACACACGGGTGATTCTCATTCACTGCGAGTTCCACATGTTCAGTCACTCTGGACACCCAGCCACAATGAGGATCAGTCTACATTGCAGTAGCTAGTGGGCCGTTATTGCTCTGAGAGCATTTCTCCTGAATTGTTTCACTTTGGAGACCTCTGCTGGAGTGCATGCTACACAGCACCATTTTGTGCATGCACTGCTTTGGTCTAGATCAGTAGTTGGCATCTTAGGCTAGTGAGTGGGCTGTATGGCTACGTCTAGACTGGCCACATGAGACGGAATAGGCATGCAAAGCAGGCAAGTCAGAATAGGGAAATCCGCGGGGGCTTTAAATATCCCCCGTGGGATTTAAATAAACATGGCTGCTGCTTTTATTCCAGCTTGGGGAAAAGCCGGAAAAGAGCGTCTAGACTGGCGCGATCCTCCAGAATAAAGCCCTTTTCCGGAGGATCTCTTATTACTACTTGCAAGTAGGAATAAGAGATCCTCCGGAAAAGGGCTTTATTCCGGAGGATCGCGCCAGTCTAGACACTCTTTTCCGGCTTTTCCCTAAGCTGGAAAAAAAGCGGCGGCCATGTTTATTTAAATCCCGCGGGGGATATTTAAATCCCCCGCGGATTTCCCTAGTCTGACTTGCCTGCTTTGCATGCCTATTCCGTCTTATGTGGCCAGTCTAGACGTAGCCTATAAGTGGCCCTGCTTCATCTCTGGGGGCTGCAAGATTGCCGTAACCAAGACAGTCTCCTGGGACAGGGTAATATTGCTAAGCGCATGTGTGCCTAGAATTTGTGGGGGGTGCTGAATGAGCTGCAGCAGCACTTTTACTGGATGCAGAAGGGGTGCACACACCTCACTTGAATGTCATTGCTTGACATGTGTCACTTTCATAATACCAATAGGGAAAAAAAACCTACATGACGGAAACCAGCAGGATCTAGCACCCCTGCACGGGGGCAATAGTAGACAAAATATCTCACGGGCCACACATAGAACCCCAATAGGACACAGGTGGCCCACCAGGGTCTAGACTATAAGAATGAGTTCTGGTTAAATTAACAAGTGAGTGCAGCACATGCACAATAGAAGGCAAATTTATTTTTGATTCCTCTTTTTTTCTGAGTGAGTGGTGTTCTCATTCCCAAGCAACAGAACCACCACTGGCATGAACTCATTTTATATCTAGAATCACAGGATGCTGATTTCCTTTTTTAAAACTCAGAAAGTTGGAGTAAAAGAATGTATGAGGAGGGGCAATATGTAAAAGAACCAGAGGTGATATATACAACTTCTGCACCAACTTAAGGTGCTTATGGCATGAACGATCTGATTCTCCCTAACTCTTACTGATTGCAATGGGTGTTTGCCCTTCCCCAGATTAATACACTGAAGTATATGACACCTTCAGTGTCTAGGAAAGACATAAAAATAGGTTATTATGTGTGGTCCCTGTGAGAGCTGACATAAAACCCAAATCTCAGCAAGCTGGGATGAGCTCAAGGATGGCTCAGGAGTCTTTGTCTGACCAGAGGTCTCTGCTGGGTTTCTCTGATGTTGATCAATGAGGAGATTGAGAATGTGACCCATTAGAGCCCAGCAGGTCTGTGTATGCTATCCCAGGGGAGTGAGAAATGAGTAGGCTGGAGGAGATGTAGACAGGTCAAAGGTTAGGACAATGGAGTGGAAACATATCCTTCCCCACTGGCCTTAAAAGAGGAAATGGAGCCTAGGATTGTACTGTCTCCTCCATAGAGCCATCTTTTGTAAAGCCCCCCTCAAATATAAAATTTGTATTCACATCTTTATCCACAAAAATGAGCCATGGATATCTGCAGGTCCAGATCCCTGCAGATATTTGTAGATTTTCAGAGCTCTGCTCTTCTGGACAAGGAATCTCTTTTCAGGGGGATCCCAGGAGGACCTGTGGTTTTTTCCCTCCCATCAACACTTGTGCCAAGTGATGTTTGGCCACAGAAAGAAAGGGACAAGGATGTGGCCTAGTGATCTGTGGTGAGTACTGAGAGGCAGGCACCGAACCTCTAATCCTGGCCTGTCAGATCCCTGGTCCTTACCGTCTACTCAGGAGTAACTCCAGTGAAGTCAATGGTGTAAAATTAGTGTAAGGCAATGGATAATCCACTTCTCATCTGTAAAACAGGAGTTTAATCATTTACCCAACTACCTCTGAGGTATTGTAATTAGTTAATTTTTATAAACTCTCTCATAGATGAGATGCCAAGTATAATAGTTATTACACGTGCACATATTTGCTCAACAGATACTGGTATCAGTTTAATGGACTGTGAAAGTGGCTACTAACTTTTAAAAGTTCTGTGCATTACTAGGTATTCCGCCATGCATTACCAAGGTTTTATTTATTTGCAATGAAGTAGCACCTAACAGCACCAATCTAGCCTCAGTGTCTTATGCAAAACATTAAGTAGATATGCAATACAAAGTTCCTGGTCCAGAGAGCTAACAATTCAGAGTATAACAGGATGCAAAGTGTTAATGAATCAAACAATTGGGAAAAGGTACAGGAAGAAGGAGAAGGAACAATAAAATGAGCTAATTGACATACAATAAGCAGAGACCACTGCTTATCACCTGCCTTTTGTATCCGTACTTTGTCAATGTTCAGTTCCTTGAGTACACACGCAACATTAAGGAGGAAGTGAACATGTAACGGCCAAACAACTGCCTCATATTAATGACTGAAGAGACGTCTCTGAGAACAAACATGTCCCATTCCCATAAACCCTGAGGGAAAAGCATTTATGGAAGAAAGTTCAATTCACCACTAATGCGAATCTCAGTTGCTATTGGCTTTTCTTTTTTTTCACAACACCAAAAAAAAAAAAAAAAAAAAAAAAAAAAAAGTCTGCGACTCCACTACTAAAACTAGACAAACCAGCATGGATTGTTTGGAATGAATGTCATAGCTGATGTCCTATTGTTGTTAAAATTCTTCTCTTCCAGCCTTGCCAATCATAGGCCACAGTTCTGAAGTCCAAATAAAGTCCACATGATTAAAGATTGCAAGATATGATATGTTCCTCTTCTGAAAAAAAAGCCTTTGTGCTCCCTGTAATTTTCTGTAAAGTACCTAATTGTCTTTGCTGTGACCTGGCACACATTGCCAGGCACTGTGGTGTACCATTTCACTTTAATTTGAGGAAACAGAGAGGAACTGTTAGGATTTTTGGGAGTAGCCAAAAGGACTATTTTGAGGAATTGGAGCTTAGTGGACTTGCTAAATATGTGGAGGTGTGTACTGGTATATCATTCCACAGATAAACTTATGAGAGAGAGAAACCATGCTGCTCAAAAGAAAAATCCCTAGATTTCTAAAGGATTTGGCCTTTGTTACTGAATTCTATAAATAGGTCTCTAATTTCATATGCTAAACTTCTTAGGTTAACTTTTAATATGATAATGATACAATCTGGGTATGCTAATTCTTTTCTAGTGTTGAAACTCCTTGTCTTTATTTGGTTACCATGAGTACAGATAGAATAATTTTTTTATATCCTTCCTTTCTCTCTCCTATTTTTTTAATACGTAAAAAACACACACTAGTAGGAGTAATAACATGCAGGGATTTGTATAGCAGTAATCACATTATTCTGTTCAGCAGATATATTGCAGTAATTTTGCAGCATCAAATTAATTTCTCGCGATAACCTTAATACATCACATTAGTTAATTCATATATGAACTGTTCAAAGTCACATGCCTTAGCTTTATTGCAGAGATCTGTTCTTCAGTCGACTTATCTGATACCTTGTTTCTTCTGGAAGTTTGTATTTCCCAAATCCTTCTGTGCATTTATTTAATTGTTCTTAGTATTTTTAATTCAATGCACTTTGGAAGCTGCTAACATTGTCATCTGACAAGCATTTAGCATGCAGCAGAACAGTCTTAGGATGCATCTAGACTGATAAGATTTTGCGCAAAAGTGGCCGCTTTTGTGCAAAAACTTGCCAGCTGACTACATTGGCCGCTTGAATTTGCGCAAGAGCACTGACTTTGTAATGTAGAAAATCAGTGCTTCTTGCGCAAATACTTTCACGCTCCCGCTCGGGAAAAAGCTTTCTTGCGCAAGAATACTTGCACAAGAGGGCCAATTTAGACAGGGAAGAACTGTTTTGTGCAAAAAAGCCCCGATGGCTAAAATGGCGATCGGGGCTTTCTTGCGCAAAATCGCGTCTAGACTGGCCACGGATGCTTTTGCGCAAAAGCATTCGTGCCAATCTAGACGTGCTTTTGTGGAAATACTTTTAACTGAAAAACTTTTCCGTTAAAAGTATTTCCACAAAATCATGCCAGTCTAGACGCAGCCATAGGGTATGTCTAATCTTGCAATAAAAGACCTCTGCCATTGAGTCTCAAAACCCATATTAATTGGCTCAGGCTCAAGTTGTAGGGGCTACAAAATAGTATGGTAGCCATTCTATCTTGGAAGCCCAGGTTCTGAAACCTGTCAATGTGGGAAGATCCCAGATTCTGGGCTCCAGCCAAAGGTATAACATCTATATTGCAAGTTTTATCCCTGCAGCCTGACCCATGCAACCCCAAGTCAATCTACCTGGGCTCTTTTTCTTTGCAGTGTAAACATACTTTAAATGCCATATATTCCCCCTCTACCCCCATTACAGGCACACCTATCCCAGTCTTTAGGATGCTTTGGGAGGCTCAAATGAGGAAGTGCTTTTAGCACTCATTCGTAAGAAGTTCACTGAACCATGCACAAAACAAAGCTATTCAGAAGTTAGCCTGTAGTAACACAGACATTTCTATACATTTTTATAGCCATGAAAATGGCTGTCCCCTGCGTAGTTTCAGGAGATACAAAAACTAAAAAGCCATGGAAAAAATAGTAGGACAAGATATATGTAGAAAGTTAACTTGGTATTTTACAATCATAGAGGAGTTTGCAAGTTAAACATGTGCCTGATTGTGTTTGATATGGGGGGGGGGGTTAATGTATAGTATAACTGAAGTATAATTCTTTGCTTTCCATTATCCTGGTTACTTACTCTATAAATTAAACTAATTCCATGTTTCACATCTGGGAAAAATAAAGACTTAAAAAGGTGGGGCTTTGCACATCTGAGACATCAGTTAATTTTACAACCCCAGCACCACAAACCATTTCCACTGGCATAATGAGACACAGACAAGATAGCATGTGGTAGTTGGAATTAACTTCTATACATTTAACTCATATCATTGCTTTAACAGTAGGAGACAGTGGTTTTGTTAGGATTATGCTCTGGTTTCCAATTTCATCTGAAAATCCTGCTTTTGGCTTTCTTGGGCTTCAGTGTTTCCCATAGGCCTTTAAAATAAACAGACATTATTAATTAAATTGTAGGGATTGTTCTAATAATCAAAAACTGATGTAAATCTGAAAGAGAAATGCCTTTTCCTACAGAATATAGGGTCTTTCCTTTTCCCTATTACTTTACTTTTTAAATAATTCCTTTTAATGTATGATAAAATACCAGGGAAGCTGACAGCTTCACCTGCCCCGGGCAAGGTGCAGGCAGCCAGCTCCCTGGCCTCAAAAGGGCAAAGCTTCAGGCAGAAGGAGTGGAGTTAAGGACGGCTGGCCATCAGCACTGTTCGGACTATGGCACCCTTCTTCAGCTCTGCCTGGAGTGTCCCCTGCCCCCGCCTCCTCAGGAAACCCAATGTTCTGGTAGCAATTTAAAGGGCCCTGGATACTTTTGAATTGCTAGAGTAATTACATCCTTTGTCTCCCCTTGCCTCCTGTCAGCAGGCCTGTATAATACTACTTGTTAAAATCACAATAAAAGTGTTATCTTGTATCTGCACTAGGAAACATAAAGTTTAGATTGGGTTTAGTTATCAACCTCTTAGCTAGTCTAGAATAAAGCCTATGAGTAACAAATCCTTATAGACATGACTAAGATTTTCAATGTAAATGCTCCTTCCCTGAGCCATACTTCAAGAGCTATGCTCTGTCTCACTAGCACAAAGTGGGCCTTAGCTCAGCACATCTAGGCTACATCTAGACTACACGCCTTTTTCGAAACAGGCTTTTTCGAAAAGAGATTCTAAATTTCATTACTCAGATCGAAAAATTGATCCACTTTTTTGAAAAAGAGCATCCAGACTCCTTTGGGGAAAAAAGGCACCTGGAACTGCTTCTGGCAGGGCATGGGGGCAGCCTGTACTTCCTGGTGCTGAGGCACGCTCTTTGCAGAGATGCTTGCTTAAAGGGATCCCCCTGGACAGCCGTTGCTCTGCTCCTGCTTCTGGCTTGCCTACCTCCTAGAGGGAAAGAAAAGCTGCTGCAGTGCTTGCTCTGGTTGCCCTGCTTTCTTGGACACCACAGCAGTTTATTTTCTGGCTTTTTTTTTTCTGCTTTTCATTGTGTTTTTGGCCATGGAGCCTGAGCTGCCCCTGGGCAGGCAATGGCCCCACAGTGCCATACTGCAGCTTCTGCTGTATCTTCATGACTCTGTCATGAATCTCCTGCCCTATATGGAACTGGACTACACAGAGGAGACCCTCCTCCAGGATGCAGGAGCTCTGCCCTTGCCCCCAAACTTTTTTGGAGACAGGCAGATTTGGAGGCACGAGACGAGTTCGGACTGGCAGGACCGGCTCGTCATGGAGCTCTGGGATGATGGCCACTGGCTCTGCAACTTCCGGATGCAGAAGGCCACATTCCAGGAGCTGTGTTCCTGGTTTGCCCCTGCTCTGCAACATCAGGACACCCACCTGCGGCCCACCATCCCCCTGCAGAAGCAGGTTGCAATCGCCCTGTGGAAGCTGGCCACCCCTGACAGCTACTGCTCCGTGGGACATCAGTTTGGTGTAGGGAGGTCTAATGTCAGGGCCATTTTGATGGAGGTAAGTCACTTTTGGGGGACAGGCCCTGTTGAGTGGGAGGTTGAGAAAGGGGGACTGCCAGGCCAATCCTGCACTGATGCGGGGGAGGAGGGCATCCTGACAAGGGGAGAGGTGGTTCAGTGGCCTGGGGAGGAGGGTGTTCTCGTCCCAAGCTCTTAGGTAACCTGTCTAACTCCCTGGTTTCTGTCTGTCTATTTGTCTCTTGCTGCAGGTGGTGAGGGCCATCAATGCAGAGCTGCTGAAAAGGCTCATCCCTCTCGGGGACCTGGCACACGATGCCTGCATATTCCGCAACTCCTATCTGTACCGCAGGTTGCAGACAGGAACATTTTTTCCCCAGCGGGACCTCGTGCTCGGGGACATGCAGATGCCGGTATGCATCATGGCCAACGTGGCCTAACCCCCGATGCTGTGGCTCATAAAGCCCTACCACCGGCCACCTGGATGTGAGCAAGGAGCTTTTTAACACTCATCTTAGCCAGGTTCACATCCAGGTGGAATGCGCATTCGGACGTCTGAAAGAGAGGTTCCGTTGCCTCCTAGAGATGGGCAAACACCACATCCTGGAGGTGGCGGCCGCATGTTGTGCCCTCCATAACCTGGTGGAGAGGAAAGGGGAGGCCTTTATGCTTGGGTGGGAGACAAGTGCTGATGGCAAGAGGAGGCAATTTGAGCAGCCCCAGATGGCTGCCATCCACTAGGCTCACCAGTTTGGAGTCCAAATCTGAGAGGCCCTGAGGGAGAGATTCTCAGAAGGAGTCCACTGACTCTCCCCAGGACCTCCTCTGTAGGGGGGTTGGCCTAGCCCACCCCTGCCTGTTCCTCCACTACCCTCACCCTCTTCCCATAAAGAATACATACACACCCAGTTTTCTTTGTAAACAGACATTGTTTTTTATTAGAAACACTATCAGTAAGGAAAATGTGATATCTGTTTAAAAAACTTTCTTTTTTTACTGTTCAAATGTTTATATACAAGGTAAATCTTTCACTTAAAACAAAGATTTTGTTATATAACTGAAATGACCTTTAACTGGGGCTGTAGGGGACTGAAAACCTGGAGGGGGCAGGGGGGCTGAAAACCTGGAGGGGGGAGGGGGCTCAATCAGGCTGCTGCTTCCCTGATCGCAGGGTTCTGCCACCTTCTTGCATCCTGGAACCACTACGGCTTTGGGTTCGGGTGAAGCAAGAGCCAGTCCTGGCCTGGGCAGGAGGGAGGGGCAGCTGTTGGGCCTGTGAGGGCTCAGGAGCAGGAGGGGCTGAGGGAACGGGGGGGCAGCTGGCGGAGAAGGAAGTGCTGGGGGAGCAGGGTCCTGGCGTGCAGGAGGAGCGGTGCCCGTGACAGGGGCAGGCAAGGCTAGGACCTCCCACATAGTGGCACAGACGTCAGTGCACTGCTGGACCAGCTCATCCAGCAGCCTGTTGCGCCACTTAGCCTCTACCTCCGTCCTCTGATGAAGAGTCCTGTTGAGGTCCTGCAGGACCACTATGTGCTCTTTCAGCATGTCAGTGTAGACAGGCCAGTGCCTGCGGGTGCCACGTGTCCTTGATGGCGGTGCTCCCCTCTTGGGTGGAGGGTCCAGCTGAGGAGGAAAAGAGGAGACAATCAATGTCTGTGTGCACCCCTGCTGTCCCCGAGGGCATGCCGTCGCTATCAGGGGCTCTCCTTTGGACAGGAGACTCAGGGGTGTTACCCGTGACACTGTGTGTGAGTTGGGCAGCAACCTGAAAGCATCATAGGGGCCCCACAGTGGCAATGGAACTAGATGGCCCCCCACACTGCCAACCTGCCTGTGTGTGGTGACTCCTCAAAGCACTCACCTGATATTCCCTTCCCGATGTCCACGGATGCCTGGGAGGCCTCTGGGGTCTGAAGTACTGTTTCCTGGGAGAGGGTCCCTGCTGTCTCTTCCTCCTCCTCCTCCTCCAGGTGCAGCTCTCCCGTCCCTCCTTCCTGGTCATCGTCCCTCAGAGGTTGGTCCACAATATGGTGGGGTAACCCGAACTCCACTACACACAGTGGAGTCTGGGCTTCCCCACCGCTCAGAATCTGCTCCACCTCTGTATAGTATGGGCAGTCTAGACACACCCCTAGTGTCCAACAGATCTTGTCTACATATGGTGATTCCCTAGGTGACTCTTGGCCTGCTGGGCCCCATCCCCTGTCTCATTTCTAGCTGGCACTGGCTGCAATGGTTGGTGAGCATGGGCAGGTACCTGGCAGTGGCTAATTATATGTCACTTCTGCCCTTTCATTGGCCCTTTACATGCTCACTGTCTCACTGTCCTTCCTCCTGCTTTTCCCCTTCAACTCTCCTCCCCATCACGCTGTTCCTATATATCCCCCTCAGCATGACACGTCCCACTCTCAGCCTCTGATTGGAGCACTGAGCTCACCACCAGCCTGCCCAGCAGGTTCCTCCCTTCCCCTGCTGCCTTTGGCTGGGCTGGTGCCCTCTGGAGAGCTCAAGACCCTCTGGCCTGGGGCATTGGTGAGAAAAAGCTAAGCCCTGCATGTGCCAGAGCCCTACTCAGTGCAGGCATGGGGAAGCCTCTCTGCCTCTCAGGTAAGTTCTGGAGTAGCAGGGAATGATTTCTAGCCTGTTCACACACTGAACCTCCAGGCTCCATAGAAGCTCCTGGAACAGGAACTTAACACTCTTCCCTGCCCCCACCCCCAGCACTGGGTCCTACTCCTAAGGAATGTAAAACTGCTCCATCCTCTAAGCCCCCTCCTCTGCTCAACCCCCTGGCTGGGTTTGATGAAGTCCCTGCAATCAGGCTCCCTGGGCCCTGATGCACAATGTGTCCTTAGTGTTTAACCCCTTCCTGTCCATGCTGTAGCCAGGGGACAGGAGGCGGCTGGCTTATGCTGGTGGCTAGCAGCAGCCTGGAGTTGTTAGTTGCCTTTTGACAATGGTGTGGGCAGGAAGGGACAATCTGTTTCCAGCCATATGGGAGTGGTGTAGGTGTGGGGGAGGAGGGAGAGAAGAGACGAGCTCAGCCAGATCACCCCCCCCCCCCCGTCCTCCTCCTGCCTGGTGGCTGGAAGCAGCTCCCTTCTCTTCCCTCCCACACATTCCTGGATGGCTGCCACTTGACACATTCTGCTGTGAACCCAGGCAGAAACCTGAGGAGGGAGTGTGTGGCCCTGCATGCCCACCCATATGTGGCCTAAGGAAGATGCTGTGCCAGGTACCAGGAAAGGTGTGTCCATCTTGGGGGCCCAGCTAAGAGTGGAGGGTGGAGAGGGCTGGGTCATCCGTCACCCCCCCCCCCCCCCCCCCACACACACACCATATGAGAGAATTGTACAGGACTGTGTGTGTGTCACCCCTCAACATTTTAATCCTAAACCTTAAAGGTAAGAAGGTAAATCAAAGGAACCCACATAGGCAATTTCTGTTTAGCAGGGGCTCGGTCAACTTGATGTTAATTTGAATGTTTGTAAAACTGACTGACATTGAACTCATTTGAATTTGAATAATTCTACCAGGTGTTCCGTACTCAGTAAAGGTAAAGAGGCATTATATTCTCCATAAGAATATGTAAGAAGTCAGGGCCTCGCTTATCTACCCACTCATCTACCCCGCCTCCAACACTCCCCAAAAGCTCAAGCAAATAAACTTGACACCGGGCCAGGAGTGAAAAGGGGCAGCAGTTCTTTTATTGCTGAGACTTTGGTGGACTGAAAGAGGTTTGGGCAACAGTTGCAAGTACGGGTGGGAGTATGACGAGGCACAAAGATGCAAATGGGGGAAAAAGCACAGTTAGAAGAGAAACAGCATGGCAGGTGAGGAAAGAGCCAACATGAAATGGAATCCTATGTAGTAGGATAAAGTTATGTGAGGCCTTGAATGTGTGGCCTAGGAGCCTGAATTTAATGTAGAAGGAGAGAGAGAGAAATGAAACTATTATACTAGTATCAACCCAGATTGATAGTGACTCAGATTTGTTACCAGCTCATGTGCTCTCTGTGAATTCAGGTGGGGTCCTATTAGCAGACATATTCGAGATCTAATCTTCTGGTCCTATTAGAAATGTTTCCATATCTCAAAATCACTGCCACAAGTGGCATTGATTGGCTCTCTTATTGATAGGCTACATACTAGATGTGCATGAAAACAATGATTTTCTTGTTCATAAATATGACTCCTGCAGCTGAGGGAAGAAGCATATTGGAGGGCATTTTGTGGGCTTATTTCGGTGTTCTCAGTAGGGCAATTATTAGTAACACTGGACTCACTGAGCTCTTTTGAAGTCACTCTGCTCTCTAAAACCAATCCGGGTTTGCTAGATTCCTAGGTATCACTTCACATTTGAACCCTTGAACCCATTTACTAGTTTCACTAACTGTGAAAGGTCAATCTATGTGCAATTTCTTGGAGAGGAGAAGTGAAGAGGATTATTTTTGTTCATCCGCGGGTGAAGTTTCCTGTACAAATGAATGGGAACACCTTTTCCATTCCATAAACAAATGCGTTTCTGAGCTACGCTAGTTACAATCCCATTCAAGAGAGAAGTGATATTTTTCCCCTTTTTGATACTGGACCAAAAACAATTGAGGACAAAGGTCCCTCTCACTAGGAAACACTGAGCTCATAAAGTTCCTCCCCTGAGTATGGGGCGGGGGGAAGAGAGAGGAGAGAATGCATTTCTTTCAGAGTCCTCTGCAAGAGAATACTGATCTTCCTAGGAAAAGTACTAGCAAAACCTGTGGACAGCTAGCTAGAATGCTGCAGCATGTGGGGTATGGTTATTAATATGGTAGCAGTACCATAATATTCTTATTCTCATCATCACCAAACAGTGACAGGCTCTACTGCTATCCTGGAAAGCAACATCTGTGTGGATGGAACCTATCCAGCTGGAAGCTAGGAATAGCTCAGGATCACCCACTCACTGATCAGAATGTCCTGATTCATCATGGCAGTGCATAATGCCGAATTCTATATTGTCTATGAAGAATAGCAGGACTGAACAAGCAGGGGCTCCACACTGAGGCTAGATATTTTGCCCTGGCTTGGTGCAGGATGAGTAGGGAGCATGTCAAGGGGGCTTTAATCACACTTTCAATGCACAGATCTTAGGAATACCAGCAACTTGATTGTTCCTTGATATAAGATCACCCATGCTTACTGCTGTCTGCCCATTTGCTTGTGGGACTGCAAGGACAGCTGTCTGTCTCCAGGATGTAGGGACATTTCGGCCATAACCCATTCCTCAAGCCACATGCTCTCCCTGCACTGGGAACTGGAAAAAAGAGTGGTATAGAAATCATTAAGTCAGCTGAATGTTACAGGAGGATTCTCTTAGTCAGGGGTATTGTTTCGCAGACTGTAATATATCAGGCTGGTCTGGGCACTGTTGGAAGAGTCAAACGAGGGCAAACTGCTCAGAACCAGGGCTAATTGCAGTCTAAGACTGGGGTCCTTCCCTAAAAGGTGCCAAACTAGGACATAGAGCACTTCAGCTGCCACTCTGGCCAGCAAGAAACCTCAAAAGCAAATCCCCTCAGACATCCCAGCATTCCCTCTGCCACAACCAGCAACACACCTTACACAGATGAGAAGTTATAAAAACCAATCTCACCAACTCTGAACAGGTTCTCTCAGTCCTAAAGGACCAGCAACAGTCCCAGTCAGTTTATACAACAGATCTTACCCAAAAGAGCGTGCTGTGCTAATCCTTTAGGCTATGTCTAGACTGCAGGCTTCTTTCGAAAGAGGCTCTTTCAAAAGCATCTTTCGAAAGAGCCTCTTTCGAAAGATCGCGTCTAGACTGCAGGCGGATCTTTCGAAAGAGAAATCCGCTTTTTCGAAAGAGAGCACCCAGCGAGTCTGGATGCTCTCTTTCGAAGACGGCCTCTTTACATTGAAGAACGCCTTCTTTCGAAAGAGGAACTTTCGAAAGAAGGCGTTCTTCCTCGTAAATTGAGGTTTACCGCCATCGAAAGAAAAGCCGCGTTCTTTCGAAATAATTTCGAAAGAACGCGGCTTGAGTCTGGACGCAGGGGAAGTTCTTTCGAAAAAAGGCTACTTTTTTCGAAAGAACCCCTGAGTCTGGACACGGCCTTAGAGTCTAAAACCTAAAGGTTTATCAATAAAAAAAGAACAACAATGTTGAAAGTAGGACTGGCAAAGAAAACAAAGTGACCTGTCCATATCTCCTTAGGCCAGCAGTCATTGGATACTTGCTTGTCTGTTGGTTCCCAGCCGCATTCCTCGATAGCCAGTCACTGAATAACCATTGCTCACAATAGGTGGTGGAGATCTATTGCCATCTCCCAGACAGAGAACATTTAACATAGAAGTACAGAGCCCATATTCACAACTTTACGTATAAAAATCATACACGTATACAAGTGGCATGCTTAGAGTCAGCACAGCATAAGCTTTCATTAGACACCTCACTTGGCCCACTTTGCACAGAATTTAGGGCAAACACAGCAATGGGTTCAACACTGAGCCACAGTTTCCTCTTATTACAACCTAATAATGTGTCACAGGCCAACATCTATCTGACAACTATTGTGCACAAGGCTACTGCAGTGGAGGTCAGCATCTGGCTCCAAGTGTCCATGAAGCAGGACAGCAAAGCAGTAGACCACCAGCACTGACATGATTGACTGATGGCACTAGTAAAGATCCCAACTGAATGGGACCACAGATCATCATTTCTTCAGCTCTGCAGTAACCTCCCAAGGGAAAAAAAGGCAAATAAGGGCCTAATCTTCATGCAGTATGTTGTCAACCTGTCCAGAACTTGTGAAGACATGGAATTCTCCTTCTGACAACCAAGACAACATTGAATAATATAGGTGTATTCCTGGTAATCTGGGAGTCAAATATTTTCCAGTAACTCTTTGGATACAGTTATGGTGAATAGAGCTACTTTTTCAGGGATAATATTATTTGACTCATCTATGCCATGAGTAAGTGGTCTCTGAGGGCTCTTGCATACCAGTATTTTCCATCTGTAGGTCCCCTGCCTGCTTAAAGGCTGCTTAAAGGCTGATTAAAGGTCAGTTCACTGAATTGGAAGGGAGTAGCTTGCTGCCTCAGCAGCACCATGGAAAAAGTGACATTTTAATCTTTTTTTAAAATTTGCTCACATGTTAATGGGGAATAGGAGGGGAAAGTTTACAATGGGTGAACGCTGCTCATCACATAAGAATTTTGTGTTTTCACTCTTGCTTCACTTCTCGTGTGGTAAGGCATTGTGAGAGCTGGCCAGTTCTAAAGACTTGCTCCCACGGGAGTTGAAGTAAGCCAGAATGGGATGTCAACAGAAAGATGTACTTGTTGTTTCTTCATGTACGAGTCCACCCTATTCTTGGCAAATTACATTTTCATTTGCTCTATTAGACATCAAGATGCAACTTTTTTTTTCCTTTAGAAAGTCTGCACCACTTAAAAAAAATACAAGCTGCCTATCAGCAGTAGGAAATGGGGAAAAGTCAAATAGCCTTATAAGGAATACAGGAGCATCATCCCATACCCCTAATAGTAAACTTGTAAATGGAGTGCTCTGTCTCAGGGGCTGCAGGGCTCTCTCAATCTTTGTCAAACTGCTCTATGTTTTCTCTGGTGTGTGGCTTAATTTCCTCACAAAGTCAGTGACTCTCCTGCTCCTAAATAAACCAGAAGCCAAGTTAATCTCATCACAGGAGGGTTAATTCTCCACTGACTTGCATTTTGTGCACTCATTTATGCAGTGCAAAGTGCGGCAGACTTGGTAGCTTTTGTGCTCATAGAGCACAGGTGTGAGTGACTGCAGAAAGTGAGAGAGTGGAGATCAACCACGTAATGTGCAGCACACCACTTGTCACACTTGCTAGTTAATAACTGGGGGTTAAATAACTCTAGAATGACCACACTGTACACAGAATGCTTGGATCTCAAATGACAGAAATTAAAGGTACAATTAATCTTGGTTTAGCTACAAGGATAATAGCTTGGGGCTTGTCTACACTACAGAGAAGATCGAAGCTGCCACAGTCAATCTTCTGGGGTTTGAATTAGTGGGCCTAGTGTAGACACATTCATTCAAACTGAGAGGGTGCTCCCATTAGCGCTGGTAGTCCCGCTCCTCACAAGGAGTAAGGAAAGTTGATGGGAGCGTGTGCTTCCCTTGACCTCCTGCTGCATGGTTGGCATCAAAACGCTGTTTAAGATACTTCGACTCCAGGTAGGTAATTAACATAGCTGGAGTTGCATATCTTAAGTATATTGGGGCATAAGCTTTCGTGGGCAAAGACCTACTTCATCAGATGCATGTAGTGGAAATTCCAGAGGCAGGCATAAATATATAGGCATAAGAAAAGAGTGCCAATCAAAAGTAAGGCTAGAGATAACAAGATCAATTCAGTCAGGGAGGATGAGGACCACTTCTAGCAGCTGATGGGGAGATGTGAACACCAAGAGAGGAAAAACTGCTTTTGTAGTTGGTCTAGAAAACACCATCCTAGCCACCATGGATATAAAGGCTCTCTACACCAACAGACTCTCTTATACTTTGGCAAATCAAAACCCTGGATCTGAACAACCCTTTATTTTGGAATGTTGAGAATCCAAATTCAGATCCAAATGTTCGAAGTGTCCCTGTTCCTAAAGAAATTAATAATTTTTAAAACCTCTCCTCTATAATTTCCCTTATTCCCAAATAACACCATTTCCACACACTGCTTTGAATACTAGCACCATCTACTGTGCATTCCTAGGATAAGTCCAGTGATATCAATTGAATTACTTTCTTTTACTGTTCAGTTAAATCCACAAAATAAGGGTCCAAACTGATTGTTTTCCATTCATTTTGATATAGAATGTAGTTAGAGATCAAACCAGAATATAATCCATTTCATTCTCCAACATCTGTATTGGCTAATAAAAATAAAATGTAGTAAAATTGTTTTTAATGAAATATTGGATACGATTTAAGAGACAGGCAGTGCGTAGGTCTAATAGTAATAAGATGTTATTTTATAGTTATGATATACCAAATAAAACCCAGTGCATTTGTTTTTATCTTTACGGACTATAAGCATGCTTTCATTACAGCTCCTCTAAGCTAGCAATTTAATTGAGGCAAAGTGTTGTAAATTATCCTACTAACAACTAGAGCCATGGGAAATTTTTATTTTAAATGCCGTGGAAATTATAGACCTGATTTTTTTAACTGTCAAGTGAGTGCAAAGAAGGTGTATCACTCTCATTCTAACCTATTTATACTCACTTTGCACTGGTATAAATGGCTATAGAAAGTGCAAGGCACTGAAGAATCATTATAGAGTCTAAAACAATGAGCAGTCCTGTGGCACCTTAGGGTATATCTACACAGCGGTGTTATTTTGGAATAATTGACATTATTCCAAAAGCACAGTGTGCATCCACATTACAAGCCTTGATTTAGAAATAATGTCAAGCTGAAAGACTTCTTACTCCAACTCCTGGTAACTCTCATTTCACAAGGAGTAAGGGAAGTTAATGGAAGAGTGTTCTTCCTTCGACTTCCTGCTGTGCAGACAGTGCCAAAAGCTGAATTAAGCTATTTCAACTTAAGCTATGCAATTGACGTAGCTCAAGTTGCGTAACTTAATTCAACTTTAGCCCTGCTGTGTAGACGTACCCTTAGAGACCAATATGTATATTATATCATGAGCTTTCATGGGCAAAGCAACTAATCTAATGAAGTGGGTTTTAAAACTCATAATATATTTTTTTGTTTCTAAGGTGCCACGGGACTGCTCATTGTTTTTAAAGTTACAAACGAACATGACTACCTCTCTGAGATTATAGGATCTAGTTCATCATTTTATTTTCAAGCTCATCAACAGAGATGAACCAACACAAAACTGGAGTAACACAATGGTGAATTAGACCCATACTTTTGAGACAGTGTTGTTCTTCCTTCTAGGCATATGACTTAGCATTTAAATTGTAAATCACTTTGGGTATGTCTACACTGCAAAGTTAATTCGAACTAACAGACGTTAGTTCGAATAAACTTTGATAGGTGCTACACTAGCGCTCCGTTAGTTCGAACTTAATTCGAATTAACGGAGCTCTTAGTTCGAACTAGGTAAACCTCATTCCACGAGGACTAACCCTAGTTCGAACTTACTAGCTCAAATTAAGGGCTGTGTAGACCCTTAATTCGAACTAGTGGGAGGCTAGTCCTTCCCAGGTTCCCCTGGTGGCCTCTCTGGGCACAACCAGGAAAACTCCTCTCCTCTCCCCCAGCCCCGGGCCCTTAAAGGGGTAGACTCTGGCCAGACGGCACTTGAGACAGCCAGCCCTGCCAGCGGTCTCTGCCCCTGACCCAGTGGCCCCACCATGAGCCAGGCAGCCAGTGGCAGCGAGCTGTCTCCTGTCCAGTCCCCCAGCACTCAGCGGCCAGCCAGGGGCCGTAGATGGCGCGCGGCCCCCTGGACTAGTGCGGAGGTCATGGACCTCATTGAGGTTTGGGGGCAGGCCCCCAATCTCCATGATCTCCGCACTAGGGGGAGGAACGCGGCCGTCTATGGCCGCATAGCGACTGCCATGGCCTGAAAGGGACACAGGCACTCCCAGGAGCAGGTGCGCATTAAAATGAAGCAGCTGCAGCAGGGGTACGCCAGGGCCACCAGGGGTGGTGCCGCTGCAGGGGCTGACACCTCCCCTTACTTCCCCACCCTCGACAAACTCTTGGGGGGCGGGGTGGTCCGTGCCAGCCCAGGGGACAGCGAGCCGGGACCGGAGAGCCCTGACCCGGGCACACCGGAGGGGCCACCGCAGGATGTCTCAGTGTCCAGGGAGACCGTGCCGGGTAAGTAGTTCGAATTAAGTAGTTCGGGGGGGAGGCGGGAGGGAGACCAGAGACCACGTGCATGGGCCATGCCTTCCACAGATCACGCAGACACCTGTGCACGTGCTCACACGTGCCATGCCACCCTTGGGCAGGTGGCTTCAACTGCGTGACACCCAGGGGCCATGGCCCAATAGGCACATGCTTGTGCGAAGAGACCTGACATGCTCCCAACCCCGGGGCGGGACCCAGAAGGACGCTTTCCCTTCACATGTCCCCTCTACACGGAGGCAGGGGACATCTTCCCCTCCCCCCGGCCGCCCCGGCCACACTATACATGGCACAGGGACATGGGTGTGGTCTTGGGGCAGCTCCCAGTCCCGGGGAGAGCCAGACATCCTGACCATGGCCTCTGTACAAGCACAGCGGCTGTGACAGTGCAGGACATGGTCACCCTCACGTTGCGGGGTGGGAGAGAGGGCTGGGCATCATCCTCTGCGTCCCCAGGGAGAACTGCCCACTTCTCTTCTTTCTCTACAGCTGCACCAGCTGCTCATGCAGGGCGCACCACCCCGCCCGGGACATGCACCCGCACCCGTGGCCTGCACGGAGCAGGAGTACTGAGACCAGCACCTGGGGTCCTTGTGAGCTGTGCACCGCACACTGGAGGCCTGGATGCGGGCAGACCTCCAGCTCCGCCACTAGCTGCTGGCTGAGGTCCAAGGGCTGAGCACAAACCTGCAGGTCCTGCTGCAGAGCATGGTGCCCCATGCCAGTCCTGCGCCTGCTGCCCCCCCAACTGCTGTCCCTCCTCCCACTCCTGCCCCCCCTCCCACCTCTTCCTCCTCAACCCCCCCACCCTCTTCCTCAATGTCCACCCCCCCCACCTCAACCTCCGCACCCTCCACCCCATCCCCCCGGGGACGCCGAGGCCCCCTCCCTCGCCGTGCTGGGAGGCGGTTGGCCCGGCGAGACCCCCACCCCGATCCTTGAGTTTCCCCACCCCCTCCTTTCCCTTGCTTCCCCCTTCCAGCTCCCTCCTCCCAGTTTTCCCCCTCCCCTCTCCCACCCTCTCTCTTCCCCTCTCCCACCTCCTTTTCCCAGTTTCCCCCAGTTTTGTTAAATAAAGAGTTTCTATTTTTGAACACATGTTTTCTTTATTTTGTACATCAGGAAGGGGGGCTAGGGAAGGGTAAGTGGAAGGAGGTGAGGGTGGAATGGGGCACGAGCCCCCGATGGGGAGGACTGGGCTGGCTCTTCAGGCTCCTCGGGGTGGAAGCTCTCCTGCAGCCCCCCAATTGCCTCCTCTCTCCGGATGGCAGCCTGTGGCAAGTGCAGACGGGCTGATGGCCGAGTGCTGTGATGTGCCGAGTGTGGGCACTCAGGGCACTCCAAGCCAGGACTGCTTTGCAAGTGGGGAACCCCTGAGAACTGTCTGTCCGGGGTGGGGGTCGGGTCCCTTTAAGCACAGCCCTCGGCTAGCCTGAGACTGCATCTCCATGCTCTAAGTCCTCCTCTGATGCCCTGCCGGCACTGCTTCCGGCCATCCTTAACCCCGGTTCAGGGTCCACTTAATGTGGACATGCTAGTTCGAATTAGCAAAACGCTAATTCGAACTAGTTTTTTAGTCTGGATCCGTTAATTCGAATTAGCTTAGTTCGAACTAAGTTCAAATTAACGTTGTAGTGTAGACATACACTTTAATATTAAGAATTGCATATATAGATATATTGCTCTAAAAATTGATTGCTCTGATATTAATCAGGGCTCAAATTCTAATAAACAGGTGCCTGGCACACATATTGGAATGATATGGCTCTGTGATTTCATCTCTTAAAGAAATACTGGAAAGATTTGCTTATGCACAGAGATCTTATTACCGGTTATTTTAAAGAATAAGCATAGCAGGACTGTTGACTTAACACAGCAGAATGTTTTTTTGCTGTGTAAATAAATATGCAAAACTCAGTTGTTGACACTTACCAACTGGTTTCACACCTATAGAAGAGCAATGGTTCTGGCAGAGCTACTTAACAGAGTAATAAGGAAGTCCTGAATGAGCAAATCTGCAGACCTCTGCACTGGGTTATGTTGTATTCTTGATGTGTGGGGATAATGCTCATTAGCTAATGGGACCTGCACAGACGAAAGGCTCTATTCCTCAATTAGAAAATGTCTTCCTTCTGTTCTAAGGGAAATGTAGCCAATTGATACCATGAATACTCTCTCTTTACTCCTTTCTCTGCATACTCATGTCATCTGGCACTGGCCTCCTTCCTCTGACTGTTGGTTTTCTGGCCACTGCTGGGAACAGAATCTCCTCTGCAAGTCCTGATCCCAGACTGTTGAACCTCTCTAAACTGGCACCCTTGGGACCTGACCAGCTATGAACCAGAGCATTTTCCAGACCACAGGATGTCAATATTGTCTAGCAACATAATCAATACTTCCACTGCTTACTGGGCTGTTAGAGGACTTTGAGGAGTAAATTAGAGCTAAATAACAGCACAGAACACTGAGAGCCAGGACTGGTGACCATAAACAAACTTTATGGGACCATGGGAAACTTGGCCACACCCATGAAAAGTGGACATCCTGCTAACTAAAATCACACCAGATAACGTATGTTTCTGGACCAGAGAGTTCTGGACTAAAGAGGTTCAACCTGTATTAGTGTCTCCACCCCCTCTGCAGTCATTATTGTGTCACTTCTTGTCTGAAAACATATCTAATTTCACCTGTTTCTATCTTGTCACTGGTATTTCCCTCCGTTATTATTTGTGGAATAAATCCTGAAATTTTCTATTTGGTTCACTGGAAAGCCAAAGAGCCCTACTCATGGAACAGAATGTCATTACACTAGCTGCTGTACAAACACACAGCAAAAACAGGTGGTCCCTGACATAAAGAATTTCCAGTCTAGCTATAAGACAAGAGACAACAGGTCAATCAAGACAGGGGAACAAGGAAATAAGGGGACAATATCGGCCAGCATGCTCAGCAGTAGTCTCTGGAGAGGCAGCCTAACTGCTGACAAATGTTCAGTAAACATTCAAGAGAAGACTAATTTTGAGGAAGGTTTTGAAGGGGGATAATGAATGAGTTGAAGATGTTTGCAGGGAACTCTCCCTACGCATGAGGGGCAGCCTGGTGCTGGAGGCTTTCGGCATGTGCTAATCAGAGGTGAGAATCAACTTTTCCCTTCTGAGTAAGATGGCAGGTCTGGGGGAGATGGGTCATAAAAGAGCTTGAAAGTGAAGCTTAAGTCTGATGCAATAGAGAAAGGGGAGATGCACAGAGAGGAGGGACCTGGGCAAAGCAACTTGTCTAATCCTCATCAGTACGGAGTCTGAGCACCTACTTACCCATTCAATATGGCAAAACTTTTGTGGAGTGTAACACCGGTATCGTTAAAGTCAATAGCAAAACTCTCATTGACTTCAGGGCCAGGATTTCCCCCACTGAGTTTTAAAACAGTTTAAAGTAAGGAATAACTAAGAACTAGACATCATTTGAATTATAATCCCGCAATATGCAATGCATGCAGTTGGACAGAGGGGACTGAAAGGAGTTGTTTCCATCCCTTCAGTCATTTTGGATTGTGTACCAGCTTTTTCCCAGGTATGGATTATAGCAACCACTTCCATGGCACAAGTGACTTCCTCATGCCAGGGGAAATTTCCACCAGGTTTGCTTTGGAGCCCCATTGCACTGGCAAACTGGCACAGAGATATCATTGCAAGAAAGAACATTTAATGCTTGGTCTTTAGAAAAACCTGTTCTTCCACCCAAAATCAAGGGAGAATTATATTTCTAACTAAACCTCCAACTACAGGAAATGCAAAGTGGGAAACCAGGAAAGTCAAACTGCTCTTGTTGGGTAAATAAATAATAATAATCTACTACTCCTTCGACTGAAGAATTGTTTCACAATGAAACTAAATGGGGTAGTAGGAATTGGCAGGGAATGCCATAGCTTTTCCCAAAAGGTACCACACAAAAGTGTACTCCTGCAGCTACATATTGTTACAGAGTTTGAATAGGAGTCAATTCATATGCTCATATGTGTGGGCATGTTAATAATTAATTCATTCTTAAAAGATGTGATGTCATCAATAACTACTCCTAACCTCGACATTTCTATGGGGATAACAAGAACAATCTGAGCTACATTTGTATGGATTAAAAAAAATAAATACAGCCAAATGTTTGGAAGGGATTAATAAACCTGTAGGCTTCAGGGCATAACACAGCCACTGACTTCTGGGAAGAGAGACTAACTTTCTGCATAACTAAGTTATTCTGTAATTGCCCACTTCTGGTTTCTTGCACCTTCCTCTGAACCATCTGGTACCTACCACTGTCACAGACTGAATACTGGACTAGATGTACTCCTGCTGTTATCCGGTATGGAAATTCCTGTATCATGATTCTCCAGAGCTATAATAGCCGAGTAGGGCATTTTAATTTTTTGACATCATAACACACTAATTCCATGTACCTATGTAAATCTTTTTTTTTGTGCCATCTCTGTATCATGTGATGAATCAAAAGCAACTGCTTAGTCTGAAAGCAATCTGCAGTTAAGAGTCTGAATGGGAATTTTAGACTCCCTGATAACATTGCTTTTGCAGGGGCTCTTTGAACAAAAGCAGATCTTCTAATTAGAAATCAACCAGCTAGGTCAATAAACGGATTCTGTTACACCACACCATGGGTAGTGGTGTCAGTTCAGAGAGTAAGGAGTCTGCGAGAAGATCTAAAGAACTAGAAAAGAAACTCCAGGAAGATGCAGAGCGGGATGCCAGGACAGTCAAATTGCTCTTGTTGGGTAAATAAATAATAATAATCTATTACTCCTTCTATTGAAGAATTACTTCACAATGAAACTAAATTTCAATACAGTGATCAACCAGCTCTTACAATTTTACTTTAAAACAGACGATGATGTAAATATTTTTTTGTGATTTTACAGTGACTCCTGGCACCTACTTTATGTCATGAAATGGATGATTAGGGACAAGCAATTAAGGGGAGATAAATGGGTTGAAAATGAATGTGGTTTTATAATATTTAATCATTTTAGATCATTTAAATAATTGGAATGACAGAATATGAGGAACAGAAATAACTTTTAGAATAATTAGAGTAATTGCTGTTGTCATTTGCAATGTGTAATACATGAAGTAAAAGGTAATGGTACGATAAGCACACCATAAATGTCCTAGTAAACGGACTGACACATACATCTGATTAAACCACAAATCAACAGATATGACTGTCTAATAAAAATTAATTAATTGTTTTAAATGTGCAAAACTGTTTCAACTTTTGTATGCAGTAAAAACAGATGGTTTAATGAAAATTTCTATATGTAAAAGTGCTTCTGTGTAAAATCATTTTATAGCAGATTATACAAAATTAATACACAAGGATTTTGCTATGTACCATTTCCTCTAATAGAAACTGTGTACTAAGGAATGCTTGATGGCAAGCAACATGGGCAATATCACAATATTAGTTCTATGCAAGAAAAAGTGTGGAATATATCAGACCACTTATCAGTATGTATGTACTTCTATAGATTTTCTTAATATTCTTCTTAATAATTCCTACTTGTGTAATAGTTGGCATAACAATGAATTTGATCAGCTGAATAGGACTCATTAAAACTGTATTTATGTAATACTAACAAAAACTTTACCATTATAGTTTATTCATACCAGATCCTCAGCTAATGTACATGAGTTTAGCTCCATTAATTTCAACTTTATGCCAGACCTCAATTTAGACCAGCTGAAGATTGAACCATCATTATTTAAATACATTATGGAGTAAATATAACAACTTAGGTATCATGAGCAATAATGAGAAGGTTCCAGTTTAGTAAACATTATTATATTAAAATATTGATTGATTATATGATATTAAGGATATGATGTATTTTAAGTGGGAAAAGTTGTAAATATATTAAGATCTGTTTAGTTGCATATCACTTTGGCAAAGACTATATACATGAAAGGTTTCTCCCTGGAAAATTAACAAAGCAACAATGTTAAAGGAATATATCTCTATAATCTACTGATGAAAAGTGCTACCTAAGGGTATGTCTACACTACAGCACTAATTCGAACTAACTTAGTACGAATTAGTTAATTCGATCTAAGCTAATTCGAATTAGCGCATCTAGACTTAAAAACTAGTTCGAATTAGCATTTTGATAATTCGAACTAGCATGTCCACATTAAGTGGACCCTGAACCAGGGTTAAGGATGGCTGGAAGAAGTGCCGGCAGGACATCAGGTTAGGACTTAGAGCGTGGAGCTGCTGTCTCAAGCTAGCCGAGGGCTGTGCTTAAAGGGTCCTGACCCCCACCCCGGACAGACAGTTCTCAGGGATTCCCCACTTGCAAACCAGTCCTGGCTTGGAGTGCCCTGAATGCCCACACTGGGCACATCACAGCACTCGGCCATCAGCCCGGCTGCACTTGCCACAGCCTGCCATCTGGAGGGGGGGTCAATCAAGGGGCTTCAGGAGAGCTTCCACTCCGAGGAGCCCACAGAGCCAGCCCAGTCCTCCCCATCGGGGGCTCGTACTCCATTCCTCCCTCACCTCCTTCCACTTATCCATCCCTAGCCCCCCATCCTCATGTACAAAATAAAGGACACGTGTGTTCAAAAATAGAAACTCTCTTTATTGAACAAAACTCGGGGAGACTGGGAAAAGGAGGTGGGAGAGGGGAAGACAGACGGTGGGAGAGGGGAGGGCAACTAAAATAATCAGGGGTTTGGAACAGGTCCCATATGAAGAGAGGCTAAAGAGACTGGGACTTTTCAGCTTAGAAAAGAGGAGACTGAGGGGGGATATGATAGAGGTCTATAAAAACATGAGTGGTGTGGAGAGGGTGCATAAAGAAAAGTTCTTCATTAGTTCCCATAATAGAAGGACTAGAGGACACCAAATGAAATGAATGGGTAGCAGGCTTCAAACTAACAACAGAAAGTTCTTCTTCACAAAGCAAATAGTCAACCTGTGGAACTCCTTGCTGCAGGAGGCTGTGAAGGCTAGAAGTTTAACAGAGTTTAAAGAGAAGTGAGATAAATTCATGGAGGTTGGGTCCATGGAGTGGTATTAGCCAGGGGGTAGAAATGGTGTCCCTGACCTCTGTTTGTGGAAGGCTGGAGATGGATGGCACGAGACTAATGGCTTGGTTATTGTCTTCGGTCCATCCCTTCCAGGGTCCCTAGTGTTGGCCACTGTTGACAGACAGGCTAGTGGGCTAGATGGACCTTTGGTCTGACCCAGTACGGCCATTCTAAGCTCAGGGCTCAGGGTCAGGGGTCTCAGTGGACCACCTTGATTTTCATGCACACCTCCACCTGGGTGGCCAGGCTGGCAGCTATCCTGCCCTAGATAGCCACTTTCCTGTGCCTAGTGCGGAGGTCATGGATGAGGTCCACGATGTCTGCACTAGACCAGGCAGGCACCCGCCTCTTGCGGACCTGGGCAGGCTCCCAGGAGCCGCCAGCCTGGTCCCGGGAAGAGGCGGAGGGCTGGGTGGCAGCGGGTGGCTGGCTCGAGCCGTGCCAGGTGCATGGTCTGCTGGCTGGGTGCTGGCAGGCTTGCACCTGGCACGGGCACCGTAGCCAGCCCGTGCCCCTTTAAGGGCTCCGGGGCCGGGAGGGGGGCATACGAGTTTCCCTGGTGGTGCCCAGAGTGGCCACCAGGGAAAGCTGGGGAGGGCTAGCCTCCCACTAGTTCGAATTAAGTGGCTACACGGCCCTTAATTCGAGCTAGTTAATTCGAACTAGGAGTTAGTCCTCGTAGAATGAAGTTTACCTAGTTCGAATTAAGCGCTCCGCTAGTTCGAATTAAGTAACGCCTATCAAAGTTACGTCTGTTAGTAACGTCTGTTAGTTCGAATTAACTTTGTAGTGTAGACATGCCCTCAGAGCTGAATAGTTATTGAAAAGGCAGAGCTGTGTGTGACCTTAAAGAACCATGAGAAACTATGTTCCCTGAATTTTCTGATCACAGGTTAAAAAGCTTTAATTGTGAAGAACATGCAGGTCAACTGTGCAAAACAATTAATTAAAATTCTAAAAGTTGACAAAGATTTATTCAAAAACAAAAAAAATTGACTAGGTGTGCCAAAAAAATTGTTGTCCCCAAAAAAAGATTAGATAGATAGATAGATAGATAGATAGATAGATAGATAGATAGATAGATAGATAGATAGATACTTGTGGGAAATATTAGAATTGCCATACTGGATCACACGTCTGCTAGCTTTGGTCCAGTATACTGACACTGACTTGCATTGGTTCCTGCATAGTATGGTGTGGGAAAACACACAGAAGGATAGGACATAGGATAACCTGTAACCAGGAAAATTTTATTTTCAAACTTCCATTATTTAGAGTATTTATACTTTGAATCATATGCAGTTTTATCCCTACCAGTACTTTTCTTTTTCAGGTTTTATTATTATAACTCTGGATATGCTTCTCCAGATAAGAGTTCATTGCCTAGTGGAATCCCATTAAGAACTTAGCCTCAATGATATTCTGTGGCAATGAGTTCCACAATCTAACTGAATGTTTTATGAAACATAGTATTAGAGATGTAGCCGTGTTAGTCTGGTCTTGCTGAAACAAAAGACAGGCCTATGCAGCACTTTAAAGACTAACAAGATGGTTTATTAGGTGATGAGCTTTCGTGGGCCAGACCCACTTCCTCAGATCAAAGTGGATCTGTCCCACTAAAGCTCATCACCTAATAAACGATCCTGTTATTCTTTAAAGTGCTGCATAGGCCTGTCTTTTGTTTTATGAAACAGTGTGTCTTTTAATCATTTTAAATTTGTCACCTTTCAATTTTGTTCACTGTCCTCTTGTTTTTGTCTGTGGAAGCAGGGAAAGTAGCCTGGTCTATCTTCACAAAATTGTTCATTATGTTTAAGCCCCTTAAACTGATTTTTACTGAAATTTACTAGTTTTTACAAAAAGTTCTATTCAGTTTTTTCCAATTTTCACTCTACCAAATGCATAAAAATAACTTGTTTATTAGAAAAATACAATACACTGCATGAGATACATGTACTGTATTACAATAATACAGTAGTCTGTGTGTATACACAAAGATGACTGTTGAAGTAAAACTATGTATTAATCTAGAACATACACCCAATAAATCAACAGGCATGCATGTAAGCTCAGAAGTGCTGAGCATCTGAACATACTGGTGAATCTCAAAACTACCATGTACACATTTTAAATTGTTATCACGTTAACAATTTAACACAAAAAAAGGAAGAAAATGAATATCTGTATCAGAATACATTTTGGAACGCAAGGAAGTATTTGAAAGTGTAAACAATATATATTTATTGGCTAGTAGTTCTAAGTCTACAACAGTAAACTGTTTATTCAAATGAAAAGTTTTATTTGGGAATTAGAGATATATTGTTTTCTTAAATTCTGACATGTGTTTTGAGTTCTGTCATACTTCTGGAGCAAACCACACTGATGAACAGAATTCATAGCATTAATCTGAATACTTTTCTCCCTGCCTATCTGTCCACCAAAACCCTGGGGCAGAGAACCTGGTGACATGGGAGCAGGGGAGCCTGGTGATCCGCTGACAGACCACGGGAGAGCCCAGAGTCTGTCAGCAGAGGGGCCAGAATTGACCTCCCTTGGTCCAGCAAACTCCCTCCTCTGGGACCATTATTTAAATCGCGGCTTCATTTCTCTTTGCCGATCAGCCTAATCTACATGGCTTCATCAATGGAGCCGTGTAGTTTAAACATACCCCAACTGCAGTACTTGAATGGAGTTGTTTATTCATCACAACTTGTGGCAGTTGACAGTGTGACTAAAAAAGAGTAAATGACTGGTACCCAGAGATAAAAGACCTGGGATATGGTGAGGAGTCTTGGGCTTTGGGATAGGGTGAGACCATTTGGCCTTCACAGGCTGAGATCAGATCTTATGGGCCAAGGTCCCCATCCTTCTGCAGGGGCAAAGGTACTAAGACTCAGAGAATTGAGTAATGGGGGACTGGTTAAGAAAAGCCTAGCCCAACTTATGGGTTATATGCTAAAAAGCTTTGTGGCCTTCATAGTGGAACAAACTGACTGGTATAGATGAATATAGGTGGTGAGTAAGTAGTGCTCCTCCCATGCTGAAATGTAATACAGTTGTGTCTTGCTGCTTAATTTGAAGCATGGGTCTATCCTCATTTCACTACATCAATCAATAGTTGCTTTTTTGAACTCACAGACATTCATAATCTGTTGAATATATTTCCTTCCTTTCTTCCTTTCTTCCTTCCTTCCTTTTGTCATTCATTCCTAATCAGCATTATTCTTTAAAATTATCAAAGGGACGCATTCATCATGGTGGCATTAATTCTGTCAAGGTTAGTGGACTTCCACTTATAACAATTCACTATCCTAGGTATTGAAGAATCAAGTTTTATGTTTAGCTATTTATACCAGTCTGAGCATAAATGAAGAGTGTATTTTAAATTAGAAATGACCTATTATGGGTTTAAAAGTTTCATCAGCTTAGTTCTAAAAAGCACCCGATAATTTTTCAGGAATCTAAAAGGGTGTCATGAGGAGGAGAGAGAAAACTTGTTCATCTTGGCCTCTGAGGCTAGAAAAGAAGCAATGGGCTTAAACTGCAGCTAGGGAGGGGAGGTTTAGGTTGGACATTAGGAAAAAGTTCCTAACTGTCAGGGTAGTTAAACACTGGAATAAATTGCCCAGGGAGGTTGTGGAATCCCCATCTCTGGAGATATTTAAGAGTAGGTTAGATAAATATCTAGCAAGGATGGTCTAGACAGTATTTGGTCCTGCCATGGGAGCAGAGGACTGGACTCGATGACCTCTCGAGGTCCCTTCCAGTCCTAGTATTCTATGATTCTATTATTAGGATGTTTTTGCAAACTTTATCCCTGTAACTCAAACATCTTCACACTCCAAATATCACAGGAGCTTTCTTTCTAGAACATTTCCATCACTGCATTTCATATTCCTTTAAGGAAGAAAATGCTAAGAGAAGTCTTTTCTTATATAGTCAACAAGTTCTGATGGACTGAGTATGGGGCTCAGGGCCAGGAATCTGTATTTTTTATCCTGTTTTACCAGTGAGTCACTGTGTGATCTTAGGCAAAGCAAATAAACATTCTGTACCTAAATAATAAAATACTTCTCTAGCTCACAGTAATGTTGTAGCAGCCCTATCCTGGCCAGAGGATCTGGCTGAACATGAGGAAAGAAGGAAGGAAAGATTCAGGACTGCAATAAATTCTTACTATTCTGCTTCCTTGGGAGTCAGAGCTCCTCCTGAGGCAGTGTATCTAGGAGCAACTGAACCTAAAAGTTCCATGTAGCAAATGACTAAGTATTTCTTAGATATTAATTAAGAGTATACACAGAGAAGGAGAAATGAATATAAATTCCTGCTCCTAGTATAAATTAACTTTGTTGGATATTGAACAAGGACTAAATTATGTATTATTTTCACTAACATTGTTCAGGCTAGCATAGGCATTTTGCATGAATGTCCTAAGACCAAACCTGAGGAAGACTCTTCTTGGCTTGAAAGCTTGTTTCCCTCCTGAACAAAAGTTGGCCCTCCTCACTGCTTGTCTCTCTTTGGGCATGTCTACACAGCAGGTTATTTTGTAATAACTGATGTTTTTTCCGAAATAACATAATGGACATCTACACTACAAGCCTTCATTTTGAAATAGTGTTGAGCTGGAGGACTTCTTATTCTGATTCATGATAACCCTCATTTCATGAGGAGTAAAGCGTGTTCTTCCTTCAACTTCCTGCTGTGTAGACAGTGCCAAAAGCCGAATTAAGCTATTTCAACTTAAGCTATGCAATTGACATAGCTAAAGTTGAGCAGCTTAATTTGACTTTAGCCCTGCTATGCAGACATACCCTAATATCCTTCCAACACAGCTATAACTACACTGCATAAGAACACTCTGTCAAACAGTGAAATTCTGGTAAGAATTGCACAATTGGCAGGGGCCTGCTGTGGTTTGCTCAGTTCCTTAAATGGGTATTCAGACGATACTGACCTATACAAAATTTGCAAGTTCCAGATGCAAAACCAATTGTTGACACAGTCGTAATTAATCACAGAGAGTGGCAGATGGCAGCATCAGCCAATGATAGTACAATCATGGTATTTTTCACCAGTGCTCTCTGCCACTCACTTTCGGGGTTTTAGAAGAATGTTTTGCATGTGTTTTGCTAGTTGTTATGACTCATTTGGTGACATTTAAATGCTGTTAACTTTTTTAAAAAATCTGTTTAGAAAATGCTTGCCATGAACTCATTCTGTCCAGTCGATGAACATCCAGCTAGAATAGCAATGACATGATTCTCCACTGTCTGTAGCCATGTACACCTGTGCCAAAGGAGGTTATATCAAAAATATTGTGCACAGGTGCTGTAGTAGACAAAAGGCATAGCAATGGAAACTCATGTTCCTTTAATTCCTTGCGGTTAGCCCCCACATTTATTCCCCCATTGAAACACTAGGGCCTAAAACCCAGTAAGTTGCTCACCTGACCTGCTAACATTGCTACTCCTGGATATCTGTACTTACACTGTATCAGGCAAGCAAAGGCACGTACCACTTCTTTTGCAGCAGGGGGATATCATGCTGTGATTGTTAGGCATTTCAGTATGAGGGCCAGATTCAAGTATATAAGACTACCCATGGCTGAAACTTGGTCCTACTTCTGCAAATGACTTTACCTGGGCAGACCCATGCCCCGAGGCAGAACCTCAGTGAAGTCAATGAGGGCTCTGTGCAGACACAGATTTCTTCTTAAACTGAGCAAGCCTGACTTTACACATACTCTCTCTCTCTCTATGTCTCTCTTCTACACAAGAGTCCAAGGTCATGGTACATAGGATGTGTAGTTTTATATCCACTACAAGGAGTTTGCACCCATGATGCTTCTATATATAGATGAAATGCAACCCTTCCCCACTCCCCTCCCCACCATGCAATGGGATGCAGGATTGAGGGCTGTTTGTTCACTGAAATGAGCTTTCACATGCTTCAAGTGCCCAGTGGATGCTGACAGAATATAATTATGGCCCGTGTTCTTTTCTCTTTGTTTCCAAAATCTATATTCTTTTAATTATATCATTGTTCTTTTAGCTTTTACAATGACATTTGTATTAGGATTTCAGTGCAAAATACACCTTGATTGAAAAAGAAAGCAGATTCTAGGAGATAAAATGATGCCTCTGCAGATTGTATGTGTCTCTCACCTTCCCAGTTTTTGTCCATGAAAATTACAGACTTTGCAAGATGAATTTGATTGCCTGTTAGAGTTATGTGTATATCAGTAACAGTTTTGAATGTTCTTTTTCTGCAGGTGCTGGAGAATCAGGAAAGAGCACTATTGTGAAGCAAATGAAGTAGGTTCATGAATATTAATTTCAGTTATAAAATTTGAATATTTGCAGCTTCTGCAGCAAATGTCTTAGCTACAAGTAATTTTATTCTCAAATAAAATGCAAAAAACAATGAATATCAACTTCCAATTCCAACACACAAACCAAAATACAAAACGATCAGAGATATACAGCTGATTTTCTAATCAAATATATTGGGAAAATATTGCACTGATCCAACTACTTTGGAAGTCAAGCAAAGTCTTTCCACTAGCTTCTGCAGGAGTTGCATGACACCATGAATATTAGATCAAGGAGTGTAATTGAATTTATAAACTTATAAATCAATGCTTTGCTTCTTCAAGTGTCTGTCACGGTTGATCTTCACAGAATTCTCTAATTCCTACCCACAGCCAACCCTCTAGTGAATGGGAAATTGAATCTAGCCCTTGTGTTCTGTGCAGAGTGGGAGGTGCAAGGATACCCCCATTACATATTTTGCACCAAGGCTAGACACAATTGCAGGGAATTATGTCTTTGTGCACCCAAGGATACTAACCACTCCAAAGAGCTAAGGAAGAAGTTAGCATGATTGTCCTATCCCACTTCTATGGTCCCAGCTGAAAGATGCTGGGAAGAGGAGGTGAGATCACCCAAAGGGCAATATCCCCTTCTTGTTGGGGATCTGGACAAAAAGCTATTTTGATTGTGCCATTATCTAAGAGACACCTAGTGCAGTAACTGTTCACTCAACAAGGGTCTGATCCCATTCCCATTGAATGCAATGTATAGTATTTCCATTGTTCTCAAAGGGAGTTGGATTCGGCACTGAATGAGCTTCAATATAGGCTATATTATTATATTAATATCTAGGCTGTACACATTTCTTTGCATGTGTTTAAGCAAGCCAATTTTTCTAAAGGTAACTAAAATAGTAGTTTAAAGAATAACTCAACTGAGTCAAGCCAATGGCAACATAACTCCTACTTAAACATACAGCCCATGTCCTCCTTTATATTTACAAGCTCAAAAACTCTTTTTGTTTAGCTGAGGCTTCTTTTTACAGGTGAATTTGTGAATTATTGCCTGAAATTCCTTTTTATGGTCATCTGATAAATACAGAGGATGGTTAAAAAATCCCAGAGGCATGATCACTGTAATTATTTGAGCAATGCCTCCACATTTTTGGCATCCATCTGTGCCAATCTACACATTTTTTAAAAGAGTGTTTTTAGTAGAGAGGACCCTTTCTCATTTACATTTTATTGGTTATTTCTTATCCTTATTGACTCATTAAAGAATTATTTGGACAATATTTTGCCTAGGGATAAATGCCATAATGGCAAATTTTTACATTTTTCAGTTCACTTTTCAGCAGGACAATTTTAATAATATAACCATAGTTTTCACCAAATGTTTTGCTAACTTTTCTGCTTCATGTAAAATCAGGTATTTTGTATTTCCTTCATTGTAACTCTGATTGAACAGCTCATCCATACTCAGCAAAGTGCTTTAAAACGTAGTTCCACTGAAGTTGTGCTGAAATGTTTTGCTGAATAGGGCTAAATGTCATCTTGATTATCTGAATTGGAAACGCCAAGAAATGTTGACAGCTAATGTACTTGGATAGCAACAGAGGTAAACCCAAAAAACTCTATGTCTTCAAGATTTAGAGTTTGTTGGAAAATAGGTGGTTTTCTGTGGAAAATTATGACTTTTTTTCATTTTTTAAACAATTTCTATGGAAAATTTTGTGATTTTGGTGAATATCAAAATATGATGGTCAAAACCTGAAATATTTCAGTATTCAAAGGTTTGATTGTCAGGTGTTCATTTTTTCAACAACAAAAAATCTAAATTTTCCATGGAAGTGAACAGTAAAAAAAAATGTGTTGTTGAAACTTTCCTGTCAGAAACAATTTTAAAATAAAATTTTCAGCCAGCATTAATGAGGCCATCCTAATATTATTGATATGATATTTTTAATGACTAGATCACAGTACTATAGTTTCTATTATTCATCATGACAGAAATAGCTTTGGATTTGATCCAAACCTCACAGAAATCTGATTTTTGGATAACATTCTCTGACACATAAAAAAGAGTAACAGTATCTTAAAAGAGAAAAAGCAGAAAATTCCAAAGTATTTAATTGATTGCTCTTGCTCAGATTTAGCTAACTGCACCTATCTCAGGAAAATGCACATACATGTACAGATGTGTACATACAAACACACACAGCTAAACTATACCCTCAAATATGTGTATATAATACCATTTTATCATGAATGGTAGCCCAATCCAATATGCTTCCATCTGAGATTTTTTAAGAGTGCTTAAATTTTCAGATGGGATTAAAGAAAATAATTGTTCAGCTGTTTACACTGTTCTCATCCTTTGTGTATTTACAAGATGATATTACTGCTTTTGAATCTTCTCTAAAGAAGGCTATGCTTTGAAGATGCATTTGAAAATGTTTCCTTGTTTGGTTAGGTCACGCATAAAGGGATTAAGAAACTGCTACTGACTAGCTGTTCTTGTGGTGGATAGAATGGAAATGGCATAATATGTGAATATAAATACAAAAGCCTAACAAATAGTTTTTTTCTTTTTGAAATAACAGTTGCTAGTGCTATTTTGAGACCATCTATTTTCTTCCTCTTGTTGTTCAAATGCTTTTAAGGATAATAACAATATTTAAAATGACTGTTTGAGAATTATAAGTGCACTTGCTTGTCTTTCTTCAGATGTTCACAATCCCCTACATTTCAAAACAGACACTAAAAATGTATTATTTTAATCCCACAACTTCCACACAGTACACATTCCTGTGGGACATGCACACTAAAAGAGCCAAGATTTTGAGTGTTCTGCAGTTTGGAGTTTCCTGTTTTTCATGCACATCCTGCTACAAAGGACCTTGACTCTGAGAAATCTTGCAATGGAGCACATCAATAGAAAGGGTACTTTTATGGTGTTGCAAATACTTGTGGATCACCATGAGCATTTTAATGACATCAAGATGGGATGATCTGGAAAAGTGCATGCTGCATACATCTTCAAGAATGCTGGCCAATAGAGAAAGCTGCAAGCAGGGACTTTCTTTCTAGAAGAGAAGATTCCAGTGGGGGATGTTGAAAATTCCCATTGTGATCCTGGGAGACCAAGCATACCCAGTGCTCATGAAGCCTTACACAGGAAACCAGGACAGCAGCAAGGAGCACTTCAACAATAGGCTTAGCAGGTGCAGAATGATCACAGAATGTGCCTTTGGCAGATTAAAAGCTGTTTTGCTGGTGTTGTCTTTATGGCAGGATAGACCGACATGAGGAAAATATGCCCATGGTCCTAGCATCCTGCTGTGCACTCCATACTATTTCTGGGTATGTCTACACTACCCCGCTAGTTCAAACTAGGAGGGTAATGTAGGCATACCGCACTTGCAAATGAAGCCCGGGATTTGAATTTCCCAGGCTTCATTTGCATAAACTGGGCGCCGCCATTTTTAAATCCCTGCTCGTTCGAACCCCGTGCCTCGCAGCTACATGCGGCATGAACTAGGTAGTTCTGACTAGGCTTCCTAGTCCGAACTACCGTTACTCCTCATTCCACGAGGAGTAACGGTAGTTCGGACTAGGAAGCCTAGTCCGAACTACCTAGTTCGTGCTGCGTGTAGCCGCGCGGCACGGGGTTCGAACGAGCAGGGATTTAAAAATGGCGGCGCCCAGTTTATGCAAATGAAGCCCGGGAAATTCAAATCCCAGGCTTCATTTGCAAGTGCGGTATGCCTACATTACCCTCCTAGTTCAAACTAGGAGGGTAGTATAGACATACCCTCTGATGCTAGCGATTAAATGTTTCCCCTCGGGGTGGGGTATGGCAGAGGATCACCTGGCAGTTGATTTTGAGCAGCCAGAGTCTAAGGCTATTAGAGGGGCAAAATTGGCATGGGGGACTATTCAAATGGAGTTTTTGAGGCAACATTTTTAAAATGAGCACCTGAAATGCTTCTTTTTATGCAACACTCTGTCACGCTTTGTCAACTTGATGCCTTGCATGAAAGTTTTGGTGATTCCTGAATAGGATTTGTTTTTCAGAAAATGATAAAGTTGCCATTGGATATTAATTTCCGCAGTAATACTCATGTTTTGGAAACAAATAAAGATAGGTTATCTTTCAAGAGTTTTAAAATTAAATATCAATTAACAATGCACACACAAAAGGTTTGGTGGGTTGAAGATTATAGTGAAGAGCAGTATGTCTTTATCTGGCTATTATTTTGGATGCTATCTGAAGGGGTGGAGTGAACGGGGTACTTAGGCAGGCTAGGAACTTGCAAGACATATGTGAGAGGAGTTTGGGGAGTGCATAGAAAGCAGACGGTGAGCGTCCATATTTTCTACTGCAGCATGATTAGGAACTTAACATCTCTGTTTGCTCCTACATCACTTTGATCATCTGCTCCTGGCCTGCTATAATTCAATCCTAAATTCTGCTTCACTATTTAAAATCTTTCCTTTAACGTCTCTCCTCATTCCTTGTGGTCCTGTTTTTCAGCCTGGGAATTGGAGCATCTCTCAGAACATGTCCTCCTTGGTTGCTTCCTTAATTTAGGAAGATGCTCCACCAGTGTGTAAGGGGTTCCCCAGAAGGCTACATCTTCAGAAGCACAAGAAACAATAAACTGAAGTGTGATTGTTCATGTTCAACAACCGATTATTATAGTAAAATATGCCTCTTTTTAAATAAGAATCAGTTTTTTACTGTCCACTGGCAAGTACTAAAATCAGCAAATACCCTAAACATGAGGATTTCATCCTGGATGGCGGAGGGGGGCGGGAGCGTGGGACAATGAACCCGGGCCAAAGGATCCAGGTGATTTTTTTAAGGGGATCACTGCATGTTACTAGGGACAATGTTGCAAATTTTGCCACCATTTTCTATAGGCATGGGTCACTGAAGCCAATAGTATACTCCTGAGGATAAGCAAGGATGCAAAGGTGCAGTTCCTGCATTTGAATGCAGGTCCCTGTGCTTCTCACCCGTGTGCCACTTTGGTCCCTGCACAAGGAATTGCTGATTGGTGCAAAAAAGAGTCCTACAGTGGATGAAGGCACAAAGCAGCTCTTCCAAGAAACCTTTGATAGACAATTGGAAACTATCCCCTGAAAAGTTTTCTTGAGATCTCACTGGATGATTCCCATGACATCTCAGTGTTCATTAACACGCTCTTCTGACCCACTCCAAAGCTGCACAGGAGAATGTGAACCAGAACTAGTCCTGTACATTTCTATCCCTTCACACACTTCTAGAATATACAAAGCAAAGGACAGTTCTGTCTCATATAACCAAGCAGCATCAATTCAAATTAAAAAAAAGCATTCACCTGAGCTCTTCTCTCCTGTATCATGAACACCAGAGATGGACTTCTGGGAATGCCTGGAACCCTCTAGAGTGGAAAAGGGGTCCAGACTCACCATGCCACCAGATGATCCTGCCGTCCTCCCCATGGACCTTCAACTCAACCTCCTCATTTGCAGCTTCATCCTTGGGATTGAGTCTACTGTCCACAGTTTCCAATGCCACTGAAGTAACCACAGAGTTAGTGAATTTGGGGTCACTGCAGAGGATGACATCCAGCTCCTTATAAAACATCAGGTCTCTGGCATAGCATAAGAGCAACAGTTTTGCTCCCTCACCTTCTGATATGCTTGCTCCTTTATTTTTGTATGGCACTTCTGTATGTACCATTCATAACCCTTCTCCAGAGTGAAATCTGACCATAGGTATAAAAGTTACTCTGTCTGGAGCAGTGCTAGGAATGCACATCCTCCTCTCCCCACAGTCACAGCAAACGCAACAGTGCAGGTATGCTCCAAGTGAGGAGCCACCATTGTCCTCTGGGACAGTGTGATATGAGCTGTCCATGAGCAAACAGGAAGTAGAAATTCAAAAATTCCCAAGTCTTTAAAGAAAAAGAACCAGATATGTAGCTGGGTGCAGGGCAGCAGAGTTCTAACTACTGGGCAGAGCAGTAATGAAGGTCATTGTGGGATGCATCCTGAAGGCCATTTATAGCAATATAACCAAGTGCAGTCTCTACACTCCGATACAAAAAGCTCATTGCCTCTCATTAAGGTGTTTGTGGGGGTTTTGTTGTTGTTGTCAAAGCAGGAAAGTTTTGTCAGTAGACAGAGCATTGCAGTGTGTACATCTGACTTTTGTCAACAACTGTGTAGTGTAAACAAGGCCCTAGAATAAGCTTGTCCCTTGCAAAACAAGTGTCCCTGTGCACTTCTGTTCATTTAGAGCAGGGGTGTCCAAACTTTTTTCAAAGAGGGCCAGATTTGATGAAGTGAACATGCGTGAGGGCCAGCCATTTTGCCTGACATTCTTTGAACGATTAAAATTAAATGCAAATTAACTATTTTATGCAAAGTTTATTGCAAACGGCATACTTTTCATTTCGTCACATGGATGACAAATCTAAACAGGTGTTAAATCACTCTGCCTTTCATATCTGAAGGCCAGATGAAAAAAAAATCCAGGAAGCTGAAATATATGTCAGGAACATTGTAAAGTACATTACATATTATTGATAATAAAGGTTGTCTGTCAATTTTAAGTTCAAAAAATATGAACAGGAACATAACACCAAGTATACATGTTGTGTCTAAATATATTTATAACTGATTTAGACCAACTGACATTAACTGAGATTTTACAATGTATTCATCTCAATACATATGGATTCGTTGGGGGCCATAAAAGATAGATATTGCCAAATTACCTGGGGGGCCGTATTAAACTGGAACACGGGCCCAATTGGCCCGCGGGCCGGACTTTGGACATGTCTGATTTAGAGCAACGTTGTCACAACCCTTATTCTTCTAGGCAGAGAGTCCTACCTAGGCCTGTTCAGTTTGCAACTCTGACTTTGTCTGGAAATGGATGACAGGGGAGGGATCATATGAGGATTACCTGTTGTGGTCCCTTCCCCTGGGGCATCTGGCATTGGCCACAGTTGGCAGACAGGATACTGGGCTGGATGGACCTTTGGTCTGTCCCAGTATGGCCATTCTTATGTTCTTATGTACAAGAAAATAGCAGGAACACCTCACTCAGTATTCCTGCACCTTTAAGTAAGTGGGGAGGAAGGGTGCAGGAAGTAGGAGTAGCCTTGCCTCTCGGCTCTTTATTTGCAGCCAAATGGCTGGATGGATGCACAGGAGAGAATAAGCTACACATCAAAATAGGGGGAAGCAACTTATTCCCCCCCCCCCCAGAGTCCATGAGGAACTGGGTTAGATGGCTTGCCTTTATATAGAACTTAAGTGAAGACACTGCTATACTGAAGGGGAGCTTCTACTTTTGCTATAATTCATCTGCCTCCCTAAGAGATGGTAGCTATGTTGACAGCCAACATTCTCCCATCAAGATAACGCCATCTACATGGGAGTGGGGGAAGTCAGTATAACTATGTTGCTCAGGAGCATGGACTTTTCACGCCTCTGAGCAACATCATTATACCTATAGAAGTCGGAAGTGTAAATCTGGCCTGAGTAAAAATTTGTTCTCTGGGCTGCTCCTGGAGAAGTGTAGTTAAATGCTACCCCTATCTCTGTCAGATCATAAAGTCCCAATGGTATCCCTCAGTGTTAGAGCTTCCATTCACTCTCACTGTTCATCTACCTATTCACCTTTTCACCATCCAGAAGAGCTGGCTGATTTCAGAGACTCACACTTAGCTTTATATTTCCTGAATTGCAAATGATTCTCCTAGGGCAGGCTATAATAAGTTCTTTGTAATATTCAAACAGAATTCAAAAGCACTTGTCATCCTTTACTTGAAAATTGTCTTAGATCAGTTTTTCTGTTTGCATCACAGGATCATCCATAAACAAGGATTCACAGATCAGGAATACATGGAATTCAAATCGGTCATTTACAGTAACGTGTTGCAATCCATCCTGGCTATCGTGAAGGCAATGTCAACATTAGGGATTGATTTTAAAAACCCAGCCAGTAAAGTGAGTATGACACCTGTGCCTTTGAAACAGGCATACAAATATAAACTTGTGTATTAAAATCTTGAATCTCTATGGGATAGCAAGAGAACTCAGCCTTTGTTTCCCAGTAGTGGACACATTTATTCTGCTTCAATTTTGTTTGTGTCACAATGTCCTTGGTCTTTTGAACTCTAACACTTATCCATTAAATTAACCTTTTGTGAAGGATGAAACAAAAGATTTGAGATTTAAACTTTTATGCAAAATGTTATTCAATTTGTACAAACATTAACCAGAATCGAAACCAGTAACTCAGTATAATTCAGCTTCTGACAAACAGAAGCTAGAGACACCATTTCTACCCATACTGGTGAATAGACATTGATGGACCTATCCTCCATGAATTTGTCTAGTTCTTTTTCGAACCTTGCTAAGTCCCAATATTTACAACATCCCCTTGGCAAGAGGTTCCACAGGTTGGCTGTATGTTGTGTGAAGAAATACTTCCTTTTATTTGTTTTAAACCAGCTACCTATTAATTTCATTTGGTGACCCTTCATTCTTATGTTATGGGAATAAGTAAATAATTTTTCCTTGTTTACTTTCTCCACACCAGTCATGATTTTATAGCCTTCTATCATATCCCCCTTTATTCTTCTCTTTTCTAAGCCAAAAAAAATCTCAATTTTATTAATCTCTCCTCATATGGCAGCTATTCCAAACCCCTAATTATTTTTGTCACTTTTTTCTGAACTTTTTCCATGTCAAGATACCTTTTTTTGAAATGAGGTGACCATGTCTCTTTGCTCTATTCAAGATATGGGCCTAGCATGGATTTATACAGAGGCAATAAGATATTATCTGTTTTATTCTCTAAAAAAGCTGTTTGCTTTTTTGACTGCTTGCTGCACATTGAGTGGATGTTTCTAGAGAACTATCCACAATGACTCCAAGATCTCTCTCGACTGATAATAGCTAATTTAGTCTCCATCATTTTGTACATATAGTCGGGATTGTGTTTTCCAGTATGCATTACTTTGCATTTATCAACATTAAAATTCATCTGCCATTTTGTTGCTCAGTCACCTGGTTTTCTATCACCTGGTTTTCTGAGATCCTTTCGAAGATCTACACAGTTTGGTTTGGTTTTAACTATTTAAGCAGTTTAGTATTATCTGAAAATTTTGCCACTTCACTGTTTTCCCCTTCATCCACGTCATTTCTGAATATGTCAAATAGTCTTGGTCCTATTGAATGGTTCACTGCCATGAAGAAACTACAATGCAGGTATGTTGCTGGACCTGATAGTATAATACCTACATTTCTCAGGTGCATGGCCTGTGAGTGAAGCATCTTGACAAAGTGCCCTTTATTTCTAAATATATTTCGAAATAATTGGCGCACTATTCCGGCATGCCTGAGGGTCAAGGGACTTGTTGGGCTAGCAGAGGCGTAGCGAAGGGGAGGCAAGGGGGGCATTTGCCCTCGGGTGCCATGCCAGGGAGCGCAGGGCTGGGCTGGGAGCAAAGCACACGCTGCTCTGGCCCACATGATACTTTTGAACAGAGACTGAGAGTTGGCTAAATGCTCCTGGCTCTCTACACACTGTGAGTTGAGGCAGCAGGGCCGGGTGGCAGCAGTGGCCACTGTAAAGATTAGAATCCCTTACCCGGCTGTTCCGTTACTCCCGTGCCTGGCTCTGGGGGGGGGGGAGGATTTGATGGGGGCACTCCCGGTGCTGGGGAGAGGCTCATTCAGGGGGAGAGGTGAGTTCATTTGGATGCGGGTTCTGGGGAGTCGGACTCGGGGGAGGAGTGAGTACTTTGGGATGGGGCACTGAGGGGGCTGGCTCTGAGGGAGGTCTGAGTGCCTCAGGATGGGGGGACACTGGTGAGGGGCTGGCTATGGGGGGAGAGGTGGGTGCATTAGGGTTACTTATAATTTTTTAAAATAAAAGATACTTTATACCAAAAGGAAAACTTAAAAAAAAATCTGGTTACATTTTAAAGACTAACAAACATATAGATCAGGCATGTCAAAATTGAAGCCCACTGAGGGCCACAAATGAAAACTGATAGCTTTCAGGGACACCAAAGAAAATGTACTTCCATTGGAAAGTTGTTATTATGTATTGTTATAGATTATGTTTTAGTAAATTTTATAATATTTTTATAATTATAATATAATTAATATATTTTATAATCTAATATTATAGATTATGTTTTAGGTATATTTTATAAGGGTTTTCAGGTCTTTTTTAATACAGTACAATAATTTGATGTGTAAAATTGTTATTTACTCATAAAATAATTTTTAATTTAAATATAAATTTAAGGTACGTTTAAATTTTGTATATGATACATAACTTGTTTTGTTGAAATAAAAACAAGTATAGACCATGGTCAATCAAATAGAACAGGCTTCTGTACAAATTTCAGATACTTTGTAAGTTTGAGATTTTGCATAAACGTATAATTATTTGTGCAATTGCAAAAATTTGACATATATTCGATATAAAACTAATATACATTTTGTGATTTTATTTGGAAATAAATAAATAAATAAATAAATAAATAAAAACCAAAACAGTAACAAAATATCCCCCTCCACTGCCCCAGAGCCAGGCACTCCCATATCCCCGTTCTAATCCAATTCCCCTCTGTTCCCCCAGAGAACCCCCCCTCTAACCCAATGCCTCCTCCCTCCCCAAGACCCAGGCACTCCCAGCCCCTCCCCCCCATACCTAATGCCTGGGTCCCAGAGCCAGTGTCACTGCCACCACACGTTTCTTCCTCAGGTGCTGGCGAGGTGTGAGCACAGCAGCCAGCTGTGAGCAGGCACCTCATATTCGTCTTTCCTAGGAATTGAGGGACCGGCCCTAGCCTGATATGCTGGAGTTGAGAGGCACAGAAAGGGGGTAAAAATTGTACCTGGATCTGTACTTTGTCTTAAGTGTACACATAGACTTAGAGCTCTTTAAAGATTAAGCTGTCACTTGGTACCATTATTTCTATTTTCTATCTTTATTTTCTTTGTAACCATTTTTAAGATCTATATTTGCTAGCAGTTAAGAAATAGAGCAATAGCCATTGTAACCATATGATTTATAAACTTCTTTAATAAACCTGTAACTGTTTAAGCTTTAACCTGACTCCTTCAGTTGCTGTAACAGAACCAAGCACAATTTAAAAGAACTCCAGCCGGTCACAGGGAGCAGACGCAGGCAGAGTTGGGCATTTGGATCGTGTCACCTCCAGGGGACAGATCCGTAGGGGCATCCGTCAGCCTTCTCAAGGCTGCCCGCTGCGATGGGACCTTGGTCCTAGCAGCTAAAGACACGGGTGTAATAAGCTCTCTCTGCAAACTTTGGGGCATCTGTCAGCCTGTTGGCTGCCCGCCGCGAAGGGACCCCGGTCCTAAAAGTCAAAGATATGGACGTAAAACTTCTCGGGGCACCCGTTGGCCTCCCCTAAGCCCGCCCGCTGCGACAGGACCTCGTGTCCTAGTAGTTGAAGACTCGAGTGTATAACACACACACACACACACACACTGCTCTGGCCATCGGCTGACAAGCAGTCTGCTCAAGGCAAAGTTGGCCTTGAATCTTGATATCTATGGCTTCAATTGTATGTCTTATGTGAAATTTGGAAGATCAGCTCAAAGAGACCTCTCTCCTTTACTTAAATATAGAATGGCATGGCAGCCAGAAGGAAAAAGTCCTCATGGCAAACAGAAAGCCACTCTTGCAGGGTATCTTCAGCCTTAGGCTACTTATTGCTTCAAGTGCCTTCAAGAGAGCGAGTGTGTGTGTTGTGTGTTAGTTTTATTTAAAAGTTTTTTGGCGTGTTAGTTTAACAGGTAAGTTAATCTCTTACACTGATAACTCTTGTGTAGTTTTTTGCTGTGCGATTATGTGAAAAACAATTAGGTTAAGTAGGTAAGTAAATGGGCAGTTAAGAAACACTACAGATTGCTTATAATGCATTTATTAGGTATCTCGTTAGTCTTTAAAGGGCCATATAACTTTTTTTCTTTTTGTTTTACCAAGATTCGACTAACATAGCTACCTCTCTATTACAATACATTTGATATGCTCAAAATCTTTTTTTACTTTTATTCATTAAAGCAATGTGTTACTCGTTTGCTATAACAGTGGTTTTAAATGCTTGAATGAAATATAGTGATGAAATTCATATTTAGGTTGTATAACATTAACGTCTCATGTTTTATAAAACTTATATATTTAAGAATTTGACTTTTTTTATGTAAAACACATGAACCTAATAAGAACGGGATATGAACAAATTAAAGAGATTTTTTTTAACAGAATGTAAACCACAAAACTATATAATTTATATATCTGTAGTTAGTAAAATAAGTAATTCATTAAACAATAAATATCCTAAGAGGTGGATTATTTACAGTGGGGTAGTGAGAAAGGTGTAGGGAAGGGGGATGGGAAGTGGTCCCTGGGTGCCACACTAGTGAGATGCCTGTATAGTCCCTCTACACTCCCTCTGTCATCCCCCTGCTCACCTGCTCCTCCTCTGCCTGCCACCACCGGCTGGAGCTACCTCCTCCCTGTCTTTCTGCCCCCAGCCCGACTCCCTCCACCTCTGCCAAAGTATTAGTGTGTGCGGGACCTAGCCCCAAACTGGAGGGGGTCAGGTAAGACTCGGTACAAGCTCCCCCCACTCCTCCCAGGGTCGCGCTCAGCTATACACCAGTATTGGGGCCCCACCATATGGCAGGAGGGGGCACCAATTTTGTCTTCGCCCCCGGGCGCATAACACCCTCGCTATGCCTCTGTGGACTAGTGCTTTATTTTGAAATTTGGCACTGTGTAGACAGCACCAAATTTTGAAATAAGCTATTTCGAGGTATGGGTGGTGTGTAAATGCACCCGGAGTCCTAAATGTTATTCTGAGATCAGAAGGTGGCATTGCTTGGCTATAGACTGGCAGCAGCCAAATGGTCATCCATGCTTAACTTGGCAGATCAGTACTTTTAGACACCTGGAATAAAGCTATACAATTTGGCCATGGACATTTGATGCCACAGATCTTTGCTGTCAAACACATTGTTGTTGCTATATAATTCACATCCTGTTACAAATTTCTCAAAGGTTTAATCATAGCCAGAATTTCTATTGGCTTTTTTCATTATGGAATGAGCTGCTTATTGAATGTTACTCTTGCATTCAATATAGATATTCTCCAAAGATTTATTTTATATTGAATTGAAACCATTTATGTGAAATTAACTTCTTATTCCAAAAGGCAGCATTTTATGATAATGGCATATGGCATATTGGCCTAAAAATTATAAACAAACACTTAGCAGTTTGAAGAAAATGAAGAATGATGAAATGTAGAAAAATATAAATTCTGCTAGTTTATAACACAATGAGCCTGTTCCAGAGCTCACTGGCATTAATAATAAAATGGTTCTCTAGAATCAGAGCTGGACCCTGCAGATACAATGTTTTATTCATAACGAGAGATGTGAAATGTTTCTGATGAAGCCTCAAACCATTTGAGTTTCATTATGAATGTGAAATGGAGATCATGTTTGTTCCAAAGTCCATCAATTCATATCCCTCCTTGGTGAGCCTGGACTAAATTATGCTTTCTATTGCACCATTCATAGTTTTTGGAAAAGAAACAATTTCCATATGAGGAGAGGTTTAAAAGACTGGGACTTTTCAGCTTGGAAAAGAGATGACTAAGGGGGGATATGTTAGAACAGTATAAACTCATGACCGGTGTGGAAAAAGTAAATAAGGCTGTGTTATTTAGTCCTGCTAATAACACAAAAACTAAAGGTCATTAAAAACAAAGGAAATTAATAGGTAGCAGGTTTAAATAAACAAAAGGAAGTATTTTTCCACACAGTGCAGTCAATGACTATGTCTAGACTATGGGGTTTTTCCAAGATACCTCTTGTATTCCAAAGAAACTCCACCACGTCCAGGGAACGCATCTGCTCTTCCGCTTTTTTTTGCAGAAGAGCAGACTCACTCTTTCAGAAGCACTGTTTTCCTCCTCCCACGAGGAAGAAGTACTCTTCTGAAAGACGGTTTTTTTTCCAAAATTTGGCCCAGTGTAGATGGGACAAATTTCAGAAAAGACTCTTCCAAAAAAATATGGGAAAAAGTACACAAATTGCAAAGCGTAATTTGCATACCTTTTTCCGATAAAGCCCCATAGTGTAGACATAGCCAATGTATGGAACTTGTTGCCAGAGGAAAGGGTTCAAAAGAGAATTAGAACTAATAGAAGACAGGTCCATCATTGGCTAGTAGTCAGGATGTGCAGGGATGAAAAGCCATGTTCGGAAGTGTTCCCTGCCTCTGTTTGCCAGAAGCTGGGAATGGGCACTGCAGGATGGATCACCTGATTACTTGTATTGTTCATTTCCTCTGAAGCACCTGGTATCAACCACTGTTGGGTGAAAGGATACTAGGTTAGATGGACTGTTGGCCAGATCCTGTATGGCTTTCTTATAGCCTTATGTTCTTACCCTTTCTTGGAGTTTCAACCTGAGACTTGGAAATACTCATAGATTTCAACAGGGCTTTGCTTTTAGTTGCAAGTTTTGGCCAAACTCAAACCTATGAAGACTGAAGCAAGAAAAAAATGTTTGCACAAATTTGTGTGGGTAAAACTACTGAGCTTCAGAGACCTCTCACGGCTACTGTAACCGGTGCTCCAAGCCGTTTAAAAATCACTAATGTCTAGAGGAGCAGCATGCTTTGGGCAGCACACTCTGGGCAGCGCTGAGGGCCTATGGTTATACATAGCCTTTGTACTTGTCTGCTGCATGGAGATGAAGACACAAAACCATGGGTAAGGAAGAGAAATAGGGGAGTGGCTAAACAGTAAAAAATGGATAAAACAATTTCACCAAAATCTTTCAATATTTGGAAACTCTTTCTGTTATGCAGAGTTCAAGATTAAACATTTTTTAAAACCACAAAATATTTTTATCAAAATGTTTTGGATTTTCACTAATTGAAATTTTATTTTCTCCCTCTCCTTCCCTTCTCCTCCTGTGTTCACCACTGAACATAATAAAATAAATGGGGTTTTAAAATTCTGTTTCTTATTTTTTCATTATAACTTGTCAAAAATTAGTCCAACTTTTGGAAAAGTTCTAGTGTCAAAATTCCAATGTTTGAATTTTGCCTGTCTGTAACTTTCACAAGACTTAATGCAATTTTGAAAAATTACAGAGAGGAGAAAAGAAAAAGGAAAAGTGGGAACCAAAAACTAGTCTTTTTAGTGAATTCAATGTCAAAACAGGAAAATGGGGCATAAAGAGAATAAAAACATAAATCAGAAGTTTAAACAAACTCTTTTTGAAAATGGAAACAAAAAAAAATTGAAATTGAATGAAATAAAAATGTCTTTCATTTCTAAATTTCTCATTTGAAAAATTGAAATTTAGAATTAAAAAATGACATTTCCTGTGGGGGAAAACAATTTTTGACGAATCCATCATTTTTGGTTGAAAATTGTAATGCAGCTATGCTGCTACCTGGTTACAGTCATTTCAGGTGTGTAACTATATTACTTGGTTTGGTGAGAAATTATTCTGATAATTTTCTATAGTTATCCATTCTAGCAAAGTGTATAAATTGATCCTAATATGATCACACTCTTTATTTAAACTCTGAGTCTAAGCTATTAGCTATTGAAACGTTTTCCATACAGACATTGCCTGTAGTTTTTTAAAATTAATTACAATAGGACACACACAACTAGAAAGTATATCTAAACTGTTCATCTTTGCTATTTCAATTACAGTCTTCTACCCTAAAGTCGAGATCAGAAAGGAAATGCATTAGCTAGATTCACTTAGTAGTTTTGGGGCAGGAGTTTGAGAGGGCTGTAGTGCCTTAAAGCAGCAAAACCTATGTAATTTTTTCAGCTACATTAAAAATATCCTTAAGAAATATTTAAGTCTTCAATCTCACTAACACTTTCGCTTAGAAGACATGACTCCTACACTACATAATAAAAATCTTTCTTGTCATGTGGATCTGCTGTGAATAGTTCTAATAGGATGAAATTGACCTATAGTACAGAAAGCCACAGGAAGTCTCTCAACCATGTAAGTCCTGATTTGGACCTGCACCAGAAGATGGTGTGATAGCCTGGAAGGTCATGAAGGTGTGTGCCCCCCAGAACTCTGTGATTTGTTATAAGTACACTTTAGAAAGAGATCAAGGACCTCAATATGTTTGAATTATACTTATTGTAATTTCTCTTTAGGAGGATGAAAGTCAACTGTACACTATGGCAAATACTACAGAGGATGGCACCATGACTCCTGAATTGGCTGAAATCATAAAACGACTGTGGCAAGACCCAGGGATCCGGACCTGCTGTGAAAGGGCAGCAGAATATCAGCTCAACGACTCAGCAGTTTAGTAAGTGACAAGAATTATAGCTTCAGAGCATCTAGATAGTATAATATTGTGCTCTCAAGAAAGACCTAAAATTAGATGATCTTTCCCAGAGCTTTAAAAGATTGTGTAAAGCAGTATAGCTCCACTGACTTCTATGAAGATACTCCACTTTATGCCTCCTGAGGATCTGGCTCAAAAAGTTTCATTGATGAATCTTTGAACCTTTCTGTTGGGTGAGTGCAGTAAGTTTGTACACTCTCTTTCTTTGTGGTGTTTTTATTGTTTGTTATTTTTCTTAAACTTCTCAAGCTCTGGGGAGTGTCTCTACTATTAGGGAGTTATAATTTAGAAATTCCTTGTCCAAATCAGTTCAAATTTGGCTGAAATTATTTACCTTGGAATCAGACATAATTTATCTAGATTTAATGTCAGTATAAGGTACAAAATTAGGATTATAATAAAAATGCAGTTGCTGCCGTAATCATGGAATGAGTAAGACTAGCAGTTAATACTTCCTGCATGTTCAGGCACTTCACTGTTTTTGGTTTAAAAAGATCCAAAGTGTGTGTATATTGACTAGCATCTACTTTACTACTTCAGTATCTACTGAAGACTGCTGTGGCTGCTGACTTGCATAGAACTGACCACTGGCTAGAATAACTGATAGCCCAGATGCTCGGAGAATGGGAATTTAGGCTTAATACATAATAGTTAGACTGAAATTTTAAAATACTAATTTGGCCATTGTCTGCTGAACATATACATCAGGCTGACATTGAAATGCTGAGAAGAGCGGAATTACACCTTCCTTCTTCTGATCCGGCTTTTCAGTTTACAGTGTGAAAATCCTATTTCAAAACATATATTTACTAATCTGCAAGGTCAGAAAAATCCCAGCACTTGCACTTTTTAAATGTGCAGTTCTGTTAATATTGCCAGATTAGAATGGTGAGCTGTGGAGTTTGCTTGGAGTTGAACTGTATGTATCCCTCACTGAGCAGACCTTGTGTGAGAAATGAAAAAAAGTACAAAGCCTAACAAACATCAGAGAGACTTCCACCTGGGCTACATTCCCGGTTTGCCTTTGCTTAAACAAATCACTGTCAAAGTGCCAGCTCAGAGAAAGCCTAGGGGTCTGAAGATGTTGACGACATTGTTGAGACACATATCAAAACTAATGTATTTTACCTTTACATTGTGTTCCCTGTTTGGATATCAGTTGTAAGAGTCAATGTATTTATAAGCCAAAAACAATCTTGCCTTCCTTTTTTGTTGCTAGCTCACAACTCTCTTTATGTTAGCTTCTAAGCTCTGAATGAAAAGAATCTTTACATGTTAGGGAGTTGGGTTACTGATGAGCCCTTTCTCAACCTTTTCTTGAAGTTAAAAGTGACAAGAGAAAGGTGGGTTTAAGGACAATCCAGGCATTTAAGATTCAGGAGATCTGATTAAATCCCTGACTGAGCCACAGACTTCCTGTGTGATTTCAGGAAAGGCAGTTAAACCTACATGCCTCAGTTTACCCACTCTGTAAAATGGGGATATTTGAGGATATAAAAAAAATGGGGCTCCCAACTTGGGTTAAGGTTCCCCCTAGCACTACTATAATATAAATTTTAATTAACAATAGTAATTTATAATAAAGAGCACACACACATTCCTGGACCTTCAACTTGTGAATTCATGCATGTGCAGGGAAATGAACCTTAGCTGTGAATTCTTCTGAAGCATTATGTTGTCTCATTATGGCATTATTCCATTTAGAAGCTGAAAGATATTATACGAACAACCTGGCAGCATTGTCTGATGCTCAGTTTCCTGGCAGATCTGCCTCTATCAGGGATTTTGTCTCAATGGCAATTTCTACTTGATTGAACTGATTTTAGTAGACAAACTACCTTTCTTACCTGTTCTTCTATAAAGCAATCTTGAAGAATATTAAAGAGATTAAAGATTAAATCTGTCCTGAATCTGAAGTTTTCCAGTAAACATTGAATTCATGGGGCTAAATTCTTGTGGGTATCCCATAGATCCCCACTGATATCTATGAGATTCCACTATGTATGTGAGAGTAGAATTACTTCAGTGGAGTTTCTCTCAATTTACCGGTGTGCAAGAGAGAAAGAGAAGTAAATACAGGTCCATTTATACTGGGAAAAACACTTTATTGGTATCAGAAATCCCTTTTGATTAATGGATTATTAATCTCTCTTCAATTTCTTTAGCTATCTCAATGATCTGTCCAGGCTGACAGCTCCTGGATATATTCCTAATGAACAAGATATTTTGCGCTCACGAGTGAAAACAAGTGGAATTATTGAGACTCAGTTTTCCTTCAAGGATTTGAACTTCAGGTATAAAACCGTCTGAAACTTCTTCCTGGATTTGTCACATTTGAAGCTCTTTGTATAAAGTTGAGAGAATAATTACAAAAGGCTGATTCCTCTGGATGCTATATATATAAAAAGTCTGGGATATTAATAACTCAGGTGTGACATTTCTGAAACTTCTCTTAGGGTATATCTACACTACCCCGCTAGTTCGAACTAGTGGGGTAATGTAGGCAAACCGCACTTGCAAATGAAACCCGGGATTTGAATTTCCCGGGCTTCATTTGCATAAGCCGGCCGGCGCCATTTTTAAATGCCGGCTTGTTCGAACCCCGTGCCTTGCGGCTACATGCGGCACGGGCTAGATAGTGGAACGAGGCGTACAGATAGTTCGGAATGGCTTGCTAGTTCGAACTATCTAGCCCGTGCCGCATGTAGCCGCAAGGCACGGGGTTCGAACAAGCCGGCATTTAAAAATGGCGCCGGCCGGCTTATGCAAATGAAGCCCGGGAAATTCAAATCCCGGGCTTCATTTGCAAGTGCGGTTTGCCTACATTACCCCGCTAGTTCGAACTAGGGTGGTAGTGTAGACATACCCTTACTTATTTGATAGTTCATAGATGAAACAAGGCAAATACTGGGCTGTAAACTTATCTCATTTAAGTTCATAGTGAAATGACTTGCACGTGTCAAAGAATCAGGTTCTTTGTGACTTTGTGATTTTTGACTTCAGTGCCATTTGCCTATCTAAATGACTTTAGCAGCATGCAAACATTCTACCAGTACTGATTTGCATCAACTTTCTTTCTTTCTTTTTTCCCATAAGAAGAACTACACTTGCATTGATATTGAAAATTATTAGTGTGGGTCAAAAATTGGAATTTCTGTCCAGTGGGAAATTCTGTCCCCTGCTGAACTACCTCCCACCATTGTCTTGAAATTCTCATGATGCACTGTGACTGTTCAACTAGGTGAGGGGGGTGGGGGAACTGGAGGTGTAGTCCAGCCAAGGAGCCCAGCACATAAGGAATAGTAGGGGCATGAGTCACCTCAACTACAACTCTGGTGATTAATTCAAACAAAAGCAGATTAATGTGCACAGGCCACAACAAAATGTTTCAATTTGACAAACTAATATGTTTACATTTGAGTTGTCCCCACTTGGATTTTCTCTATTATGAATTTTTTTTAAATCAGCAAATTCAAAATTGTTCTATAGAAAATTTGATTTTGAATCAACTGAACATTTCATTGTAAAAACATAACCAACTGTTGTAGTTATGTCTGCTTCCAACTAAAGTCTTTTCCATAAAGACTAAAGAGTAAAGCAACCCCCAACCAACTGATCTGTACTTCCAACTATACAATTTTTGAAAGGATTCATATTAAAAATATACAAGTACCTATACAGCTGGGTGACCAAAGGTTCTTGAGTGATTAAGTACCTGTTAAAAAGTAGATATTTTACTCTTAATTCAGTTAAGCATTTTGATTCTGAGCGTAGCAATATCTAAACACCTTTAAAAATCAGAGCCTTAATTGTTACTGCTAAGTCAGCCTGGCTTTTCCTGGTCCCTATGTTTCCTATTGATCAGTTTGCCCATTTTCTACATGCAAAAGAATTAAACAAACAAAATGCTAATGGATCTGTGTTGCTTGCTTTCTCCCTGCCTGTTTCTGTTACAAAGAGACCCTTCCCCATTCATTTCAATGGGAAATTTAAGGTGCACTCCTGCACTGAGCTCTGGATAGATGGATTCCTTCACCCATGTGATGTAACAGAAGCCCTAGTGATGTAACAGAAGCTCTGCATGAATGCATGGTGCCAGCCACATACAGTTCCTTGCAGAATTAGGGCTTTAGTTTGTACTGGATCCCCAATACATATTTGGAAGAAAAATGCCAATGTGCTTGGCTTCCATGAGGAGAAACAAGAATTCATGCCCACCCATGGCTTGAGCCAGCTGGGGATTTCAATATCCATCCATCCATCTAGTAACTTTATGTACTTTAGAAGTGTGAGTGTGTCTTCAGTACCTATTGACATACATGAGATGTATATTATTCTTTTCTGCCCAGAATGTTTGATGTGGGTGGACAACGATCAGAGAGAAAGAAGTGGATTCACTGCTTTGAAGGAGTTACTTGCATCATATTTTGTGCTGCACTCAGTGCGTATGACATGGTCCTGGTGGAAGATGAAGAAGTGGTGAGTCAGAAGTTGGGGGGGGGGGGACTTGTGAGTTGGGAAGATTTAATGTCTTCCCTGATAGCACATTAGACTCCTCCCCTTTCCTTTTCCTAATACCCTTATTTGAATGGCTAACACACTGTAGTGGTATAATGCTAGAAGAGCACAGCAAAATAAAAGCACCATGAGGCAATGGACTCTATCAGATTCTAATGGGTACTGTTTGCATTTTAACAGAACAGAATGCATGAAAGCCTTCAGCTCTTCAATAGTATCTGTAACCACAAATACTTTGCTACCACCTCCATTGTGCTGTTTCTAAATAAAAAGGATCTCTTCCAAGAAAAACTAACAAAGGTTCATCTCAGCGTCTGCTTTCCAGAATACAATGGTAAGTTATAGGTTTTAAGAGGAAAAATACATTAAAATAGTCAGCATTGGCAAAGCTGCCGAGAGCTGTCAGTAGACTATTAGGACAAAGGGCCACTGTTTAATTTTCATTCTGTGTAAATGCTCTATGGATACATATCAAACCAAATGCAGACCAACAAAAGTGGGTTCAGTGCTACTGAAATTGATGGAGTTTCACCACAGCCATATCCACACTACAGATAAGATCAAAGCAGCTGCAGTCAATCTTTCAGGGTTCAAATTAGCAGGTCTAGTGAAGACATGCTAATTCAAACTGACAGAGGTGCTCCCATCAATGCCAGTAGTGCTGCTTCCACGAGGAGTAAGGGACATGCTCCCTTCAACTTCCCACAATGTGAATGACGTCGAAATTCGAGTTAAGATACTTTGACTTAAGCTGCGCAATTAACATAGCTGTAGTTGCATATCTTAATTCAAATTTATCCCCTAGTGTAGACCCAACCCTATTTATACTGGGCCTGAATTTGGCCCAATCTGTCTTCATTACATAAAGATATACTGTAAAATGTGTGAATGCTAGTTCTTCTTGGAGGTCATAATTTCTATGGATATAGAAGAAAGCTGTCATTATATGCTGGTACAGTAGAAGATGTAAAGTCATGTTGCAATGCACCAGTAGAAAAAACGTACCGTGCTCCAGACTGTTATCCTAATGTGTACATGAAGGCCCACATTTTCAAAAGTGACTACTAGTTGTGAGTGCCCAACTTGGGATACCTTTCACAGGGTCTGATTTTCAGAAGATGCATTCTCAGTACTTTTTGAAAATCAGGCGTCTTAAAAGTGTCTTCGGTTGACCAGCCAAAATTGCTAATCAATTTTGAAAAATGAAGCCAAACATTTAAACAATAGGGTCAGACTTAATGGAGTGATGCTGATACTGGATTAGGATGTAGTCTTGCATAAACTTGACTGAGGCTCAGCACATGTCCGGGCAACAGCTGGCCAAAAGATTTCTCCACCACATCCCTAGAATCTCCTTCTAAGATCCTTCTTTCTGTTAGAGAAGCTGTCAGCCGACGGTCAGGGCAGTGTGCGTGTGTATGTTTCCGAGAAAAGGTTTAACGTCCGTGCCTTTACTGCTAGGACCGGGGTCCCATCGCAGAGGGTGGCCAGCAGGCCAACAGACGCCCCGTTATATAGGAAGAGCTTATTACATCTTAGATTTCAGCTGCTAGAATTTCATAATTCCTTCGCAGCGGGCAGCCTTGAGGAAAGACTGAAAGATGCCCCAGTGGATCCTGTCACCTGGGAGTGACACAGATCCAAACACCCAAGCTCTTCCTATAACTGTCCCTTTAGACCGGCTGAAGTTCTTTTAAATTGTGCTTGGTTCTGTTACAGCAACTGAAGGAGTCAGGTTAAAACTTAAACAGTTACAGGTTTATTAAAGAAGCTTATAAATCATATGGTTGCAATGGTTATTGTTCTATTTCATAACTATTAGCAAAATATAGGTCTTAAAAATGGTTACAAAGAAGATAAAGATAGAAAAATAGAAATAATGGTACCAAGTAACAGCTTACTCTTGCTATGTGTACACTTAAGACAGAGGACCACATCCAGGTACCATTTTTACCCCCTTCTGTGCCTCTCGACTCCAGCATGTCAGGCCAGGGCCGGTCCCTCAATTCCTAGGAAAGACGAAAATACGAGGTGGGCGTCCCCATAGAACCTCGGGAGGTCAAACACCTAACCCGACCAGCAGGTAGAGGGTAGAATGACACTCAAAGTGAGTGTATGCTGGGCCCATCTTTTATAATCATGGGGTCACGTATTTCTCTTTCTTATCTGTAATGCCAATTGATGCTGGTCTGTCTGCTGTGAGACCAGTTCTTACAAGGGAGTTGTGAACTTAATTTACACTTGTAAGAGAGATTTGAGATGATTAAATTTTGAAGTACTGGACATTGTTTTCTCAGTGGGAAATTCCTCTTCCTGGGACTGTGTGTTCGAATCAACATAGGTGCCAGCCGCAGCCTGGAGGCCAGCTTATTGACTTAGCTGCTCTCTATCCACATATCTGTGTTTCAGCTCTCAGGATCAGATGAGCCAGCATAGACTATGCTGATTTTATTGCTCCTTCTCTTTCCTGTATGCTTTAGAGAGGCAAATAAGATGGATGTGATGGAGGCGGGCTGTCTGGCCACAGAAGCACAAAAAGAATTCAAGAAAATTACATAAAGAAAAAATATTGCATTCTAAGAACTATTTGACTTTCTTGCTTTTTTCTTGATCTTTTTCCTCTTTCTTCTTCGTGCCTGCTTTCCTGTCAGCCTTTTTGTTTCTATGCTCACTCTTGTCTTCCTTTCCATTTCTGACCTGCTGTTTTTTATCTTGTCTTGGTTCTCTCCTTACTGTTCTCCTCCCTTTGACAAGTCTCCCAACACTTTTGCCAGCAGAAAACTGGCACCATGTTCCAAACTGTTTCAAAGGGGTCTAGTAATTTTGAGAGCCCAACCCGAGACCTCTATCAAAAGCCCTAATTTTCAGAGGATAAGTTCTCAGCATTTTCTGAAAATCAGGCCACTTTAAGGTGCCTTAAGTTGATCCTCCAAATTTGCTAGTCAATTTTGAAAATTGAGGCCTATGTGGTTTTTTTCTATTTCTCCACTTCCCCCCGCTTTTTTACTCCTTCCTTTTCTCACCTTCCTTTCTGCCAGTCCTTTCTTTTCTATTTTCCTTTGTTCCATTCTATTTTCATCCAATTATTTTCTCATCTCTTCCTGTTTCTGCTACTTACTAATTTCCCCTTTTTGACAAGTCTTAAACCAGGCCAATTATTTACATGTTGAGATATGAATTTTGGTTCTGACCTTAGTTTCAGAATTTTAAAGCATGAGTACCTCAAGTTATTTACCTGACAAAATTGTTTCCTATCAGCCTGTGTGAAGACTTCGGTGAAAAATGTTTGTCATCTGCTCTTGTCTCCAACTAGGACTAAACACATTTGAAGATGCAGGAAATTACATCAAGCAGCAGTTTCTAGACTTGAATTTAAGGAAGGAAGACAAGGAGATATATTCTCATATGACCTGCGCCACAGACACCCAAAACATCAAGTTTGTTTTCAATGCAGTAACAGACATAATAATCAAAGAAAACCTGAAAGACTGTGGGCTCTTCTAATATCTGTTCCCTGAACCGGAATCCTTTCTTTCTTCCTCTGCCTCTCTCTTTTTTTCCCCTCTTTATCCTGCATATTGATTGTAGTAGAAAAATGAGAGAAAAGAGAACATTCTATCAGCTAGGCTTAGGTCAGATGCAACTTTATACGTTGGATGTAGTTTGCATTTTAGGGGGGCGAAATGTGTAAGGAGTGTGCCACTAAAATCAATATGAGTGAAAGGTGATCAGCACTTCTTAGGATAAGTCCATGAATACTATAGTTGAAGGGGGGGGGGGGGGGGGGAGAAATGGTGGAAAGTGAAAGACAATATCCAGGAACGTTCATGTTGGATTTTTTAAGGCTTTAGAAAAACAATATTAAAAAATAACTCCAAATATTATCCAACCATTTCAGTTCAGTGTTCTTCTTGTTTAATGTTACATTGATGGTTTGAAATTATGCTGCATGAATTCAACAATTTTGTGCAAATATAGACTAAGGTGCCCCCTGCCCCCTATCCCCCAACCCCCCGGAGGAATTTTGATTGTTGTGTTTAGTTGGCTTATGACATAGCAATGCAAATCAGATTTCTCAATATTATTTGTGCTAAATTGATTACAGAATATATATGCCTACATATAAATACATATATATCAATTCATTCAAGAACTATATATAGAATTTGAAAAAAAAATCAATTTTGGAAGAAGCATGAGGCATCCATTTTGGGATATGGGATAAAGCAGAATTAAAGATATACCTTACAGTACATCCCTTCTTTGATGTGAGTTTAGGGCTCTGAAACCACTTATCTCTGGTCATAGTGTGATAGCTGCCATCTTGGATGATTGAAAGATCTGTATATGCACAGAAAAGTAAGGGATACAAAGAACAGTCTATAAATATATGAAAGGCAAACAGCAAAGACTGAAAGGATTCAAAGGTAGGATTAGTGGAATAAAATTAAGAAAGATAAATTTTAGTTCTTGTTTCAGGAAGATCTTCTAGACAATGACACCCATTAGACTGTATATAGCTGCTCACAGAACTTTTAAAACTAAATTGAGCAGAACACTAGAAAATAGAGTGTAGCAGAGAGTCCTTCATTATACAAGATGACCAAATAGAGTAGGGTGTGCCATCCCTAATCTCTGTGTTTCTGTTATCTTCTAAATTGCAAGCCTTTTACTTAAGTAATTCATCATTTGTATTTTAGTAACTTGTATTCAACATCAAGGTCTTGAGATGACTTTAAGCCAACCAATTATGTTTAAAATGAACTCTGTTAAGAGTGGCAGCATCAACATTAATTTCTGAGTGCCATTATGGAATAATGCAAAGCAAAACCTTTTTTTAATTGCAAAATCCTTGTGTTATTTATGATATTGTCCACACCACTTTGAGCAAGAACATGAGCAAAAAAATAGACTTTATACTGTGCCCAGAAGGTCAACAAATGCAAATTGCACATTAGAGGGGTTTATGTTGCATTCTTTGAAACATTTGGCTGGTCTCAGAAACAGGATTCTAGGCTGCAAGATCCATTGCTGTGATCCAGAATGGCAATTTCTTTGTTTTTAAAACTGAGCTCTTATAAGCTAACAATAAGAAAGAGCTCCCCAGTTGAAAGCCCAACTCCAAAAATGTGCTAATCCTTCAAAAGTGCAAAGTGAATGACTTTTAAGAGAATCACCTCTTCTGATCTCAGCTGTCAGAGATGCAATGTTTATTATAGCAAGAACGTAGGTCATGCTTATAAAATGACCAGGTTTTGCTTTGGGATTATTTGCATGCAAAGCCTGATCTTTTCCCAAATATTTGCAAACTTGGTCAGAGGCAAATTTACCACCGAATACAGCTCTTCATGGCAAAATGATCTATTTCTGCCATCTAAGCAAACTCAACAACTTTCTTAATATCACCCTAAGAAGAAATTCATGATGGGCCCAGTCCTCTGAGGTGCTGAGAGCTAGACACTCCCTTTGAAATCAACATTCACAGTAGAAAGAGTTTGTTGCTATAAAGTAGAGATACTTTCAGGCCTATAGATTATACATCTATTCCTGCACAGTGATCTTTTTAGGAATAGAGAGCATGGTAATAAAAATGAACTACTAATTCCTGATTTCTCAGTTGCTTTCCTTGCTTAAAAAACATAATTGATGTCATTGATTATTTTGTAATTCATAATACTTCTTGAACCAGTGCACAAACCCAGCAAATGCGCTGTATCAAATGATAACTACCAAAATTTACAGACTGGCACATCATGGTTCTGACAGCTGCCTATAGAACTTTTTTCAGAAGTCCTGATTTTAAAAAACTACACCTAAAATTCTAATTTAGAATAGCAGCAATTATATGATTAGTAAAGTAAAGAAAGGCCCCCGGGATCCCTTTCAAGTCTCATGAAAATAAATGACCATTAAAAGTTTCTACAATGTGCTTGAGATACTGTAGTAAGATTTTTAGAGAAACCACTTCCATATATTCATTTCATTTTGCAGTGAAATGATGAAGCAGGATCATTTAAAGGCAAAACACTAAAGCTCTACATGCTTTATCTGTATTTGATTCTCAGCTGAATAATTAGCCTCTAAATCTCTCCCAGATAGTGAGCAAACAATAAAGTATACAGCCACTTGGGGGCATGTTGACACCATTTTTGTCCTTTCAAAATATATAGCATAATTTCATGGCTTAACTTCAGTATCAGTTCTGTGCTTCAGTATCAGTTCTGTGTGTGTAATGGAACAATAAATAAAAATGGATTAGACATCATTCCTCCTAGACACATAGTTCATGCTCCCAATCCAATAATATTCAATGCCATTCAAGCAATACCATAATATAATTTAGATATTTTGTATGCACATGCATGCACACAGTGGCTAAACATTGCTGACTAGAGACTCTCCCAAATTACTGTCTATGAGAATGGATAAAATTGAATTGTGATAGAGATTATATTTATCATTAAATCTTCCATCAAGTAAATGTTATTTACAGGAAATCATTGAAATCCAAACTGCCATCCTTTGTCTGACTTCAGTACGTTATTATACAAGGGACTGATCTCGCTCACACTAACTCCCAGGAGGATAGAGCAAGCCTTTACACTTTAAATACTCTGTCTTCATCTTATACAGAATCTTTCATCCATGAATTTCAAAGAACTTTACAAATAAAAATATTATGTCTTGTTGAGTGACAAATGAGGTCCACTCCAATTGGGATTTAGTTTCTTGGAGCCTTTATTTTGTATGATTTAAGACAATGTTATTACCACCTGTCATTTACGTGGAAAAAATAAGACAATAAAAGTGATTGATTAAATTACCTCTCTTGGGAACAGGGCAACTTTTTCTAAATGTCCGGTTTCTGCTATGTGCTGCCCATATTTTCTCCGCTTCCCTATTACCTGTATTTTTACTTCAGTTCTAGGCAGAATGTTACCTCATCTGTGTACCTATTCATTCTAAGCCCTTGAATAAATATTTTATGAATAAAATACAATAATTTACTAACATAATACATTTTGCTTAGCCTATCAAAAACGTATCTGTTTACTTGTATCATTTGTTTTCCACGGTTAGTCCCACTGGCTCCCTCCAGTTGCTAGAATTGATCTATTTTTCCACCCTTAGGTTTTTGCTGGTCAACTGGTCTTGGAGTGCACCTGAAGCTAACAGTTCTTTCCTGACACTCTGATTCACCCTGCTATTTACACAGACCAAAGTTTTCAAAGTAAGACACATAAACCAGGTTTCATGGTTTATACAACTCTGAAGCTGTTTCAGCTAAGTTCTGGAATGCTGTATCAGCAGAGATACTTAATAAGAAAAACATGCTTTTTGGTTTTTGACATATATATAGGAAATTATATATATATATATATAGGAAATTATATATATATATATATATATATATATATATATATATATATATATATATATATATATATATATATATATATATAGTCATTTCTTTTCCTTAACACACTATTTCACAACAATCTATTGTACAGTAGCAAAAACTGATGCATGGACCGATGAAATGACTAGGCCAAGGTCAAAGAACAGGCCAGTGGCAGAGTTGAGAACAGAAGACAGGTCTCCTGACTGGAGGCTAGTGTCAAAGCTACTAACTTAGGGGTGGACAAATACTGGCCCTTAGGCCAGATCCATGCCGCCTGGGCTAGCTCCTAACAGGTCCCCACCACTATAGTTACCTGTACTGGCAATCATAGCTTCCCTCGGCTGCGGATCACTGTTCCCACCTATTGGGAGCTGCGGGAAGCAGTGTCCCAATCCACACTGCTCCCCACCACTCTCACTGGCCAGGAATGATGACCATGTTATTTCCCACCCTTGCACTAAATCATGCTACTGCTATAGTAGCAAGACTTGTTGACCACTGAAATTCAAACAAAAATGATTTGCTGATTGATTATTTTGCTCCTGACAGAATGTTCATTTGTATTTCATTTTCATGTGAGGGTATGTCCACACAGCAAAGTTATTTTGAAATAACAGCCGTTATTTCGAAATAATTTTCCTAGCGTCTACACAAGCCAACTGCTATTTCGAAATTAATTCAAAATAGCGGCAGGCTTATTTAGAAAATGGTTAAACCTCATTCGATGAGGAATAGCACCAATTTCGAAACTGTTATTTCGAAATAAGTGCTGTGTGGATGCTTATTTTAAAATAGGGGGCCTCCAGCCCTTCCCAGGTTGCCCTGCTGGCCACCCTGGCCACAAGATAACTTCTGACCTGATGCCCTGCTCGAAACAGTTCTGGCTGGCCTTAAATGCGAGTTAACATCCAATCAGTGTGGATGTGCTATTCTGAAATAGCAAAAAGCTATTTCGAAATGCATTTTGTGTGTAAACACGTTATTTCAAAATAAAATATTTCAAAATATCTCTGTAGTATAGACATACCCTGAGAGAATTTAAAGAAAAGAAGTGGCGATAGTCTCTAGCTCTAATGTCTGCATTCTTTCATGTTGTCACCTCCCTTTGCCCCCTTCACAAGTAAATGGGAAAATAAATCAGGACTGCACATTTGCTTAGTTGATTATTACTGTTATTATTAGACCAAAACAAGATTGGTCAGGTAATAGACCTTATTTGAGCAACTTCTATTGGTGAAAAAGACGATCTTTCAAGCTACACCATCTTAAAGAATAGCTCTGTGTATTGGAAAGCTTAGCCAGGTCTGCCGTAGCAGGTTGCACAGGAAGGTACCAAGTGGCAAGTGATAGCCACTGCTGACCTGACTAAGTGTTGAAGTAGATGTTGAAAGTGTGTCTCTGTTACCCACAGAAGTTGAGCCAATAGATGAGATTACCCCCACTCACTTTGTTTCTCTCATATCCTGGGACCCAGATGGATACAACGGCACGGCACACGTTATTAAATGGAGGGGTCTTTTAAACCCAGATGTAGAACAAGTTTGATTTTCAATCATGTTTGTGTCGCAAGCAGGCCTGCTGATGGGGAGGAAGGGGGCGGTTGCCCCGGCTCCCATCATTCAAAGGAGCTAGGAGCTCCCGGCCTCTGCTCCTGCTATTGCAGCCTCGCGACAGCCAGAGCCCTGGGGCCTTTTACATTGCAGCCAGAGCTCATGCTATATACTCCATGCAGCTCAGAGGGCTGGGGAGGGCGTGTCACAGTCCAGATGGTGCAGAGAGCTCTGCAGGCCTGCCCCTTCAGCCCAAGGCAACACACATTCTGGGGACTCAGAGCCAGGACCCCCACATACCTTGCCCAGACAGAAGCACAGCAAAATAGCAGAAGTGTGCAAAACAAAAGGAATAAAAAAGAAAACACTATTTCACTCTGCCAGGATAGAAAGAGCCTTTGATTGCACCTTTTAGATGAAATACAATATGCAGTGATGTCTTATTTGACTGTGTTCACATAATTACAAACGATGGGTTAGGATTTTCAAATACCTAGGAATCTGGTGACTTTGGGAGCATTCAATGGAAGCAGAGTTAGGGCAAAGCTAATCATTCGTGGTCCCCTCTAGTAAGCTGTCAGCAGGTGCAGGAGACTCAAAGGCCTCAGTGAACCTCTACTGACTCAGCTCTCAAAGTGGGTGTCACCCTTATAAACCTATAAAAGCCGCTGTGATGTTGAAACAGGCACTCAGATGAGCTACCCCGACTTGTTTGTAAGTCAGTGTCCAAGGCTGTCAAATCTTTTGAGGCAGAAATGGACATTTACACCATTTTTACTTGCTGGATAAAACTGGAAATCCAGGTCAAAGTCTTTGTAAAGAATTACTGAGTCATGCATTGCATGGTTCGCATTTTGTGGTGTTTCCGTATCAGTGTACAGAGTATGTAAAGTTGATGGGCCAGATGCTGCACCCCATTGCTACATTATGAACATGAAAATGCAGGACTGTACATTAAGCCTCAAACTAGGTAACAGAGGTTTTAGACTCTTTTTACTAAAGGGTATGGATACACTAGCCACCCTAGTTCAAACTAGGGTGGCTAATGTAGTCATTCAAACTTGCAAATGAAGCCCGGGATTTAACTATCCCGGGCTTCATTTGCATGTTCCCGGGTGCCGCCATTTTTACCTGCCCGCAGCTACACGCGGCATGGGCTAGGTAGTTCGAATTAACACTCTTAATTCAAACTGCCGTTACTCCTCCTGCAATGAGGAGTAACAGTAGTTCGAATTAAGAGTGCTAATTCGAACTACCTAGTCCATGCCGCGTGTAGCCGCAGGCAGGTAGTTCGAGCTACCGGGCATTTAAAAATGGCAGCGCCCGGGAACATACAAATGAAGCCCGGGATATTTAAATCCCGGGCTTCATTTGCAAGTTCGAATGACTACATTAGCCACCCTAGTTCGAACTAGGGCGGCTAGTGTAGCCATATCCAAAGAGACTAAAGAAACCGTTAAGATCCTACTTTTTATATCTGATGTGGATTAAAAGATATGATCTATCACTTACCTGCTTTTGTCTTTCATAAAATATAAAGGTACGTGTGAAATTTCTGTGCATGAGATTTTGTGATCACCGAACAATGATAAATGACACAATGGCACAAAAGACCTATTTATTCATTGATTTGTATTTCACATAGGTATTTCCTAGCCCTCATCCTTTCTTTTCTCCCTTCTTTTGCTTTTCTTTTACTTCCCTCATCTTCCTCCATTCCCATTCACTTTGCATCAGGCAACCGTCCTCCCACATGAGAAGGCCAGGAGCAGCCCCCTTCTGATCTGAAAGAGCAATTACTAGAGCAGAAGCAGCAAGCTATTCCTCTTGTCTCTGACACTTCCTGGTTGAAAGATGCTTCTGAGAAAGAAATAAGCTGCCCTATGGTTCACATCAGTATGCAGTACTGCATCTCACAAGATGGCATATTTCCTCATAAATAACCTTCCACCACTGTGTCAGGGAAACCCGAGTGTGTTTAATCATGTGAGCAGTCCCTGAAGTGAAGGAACTACATGTGCTCAAGTGCATTGCTGGATCAGGGCCAAAGTGGTCAGAGAGGTCACTAGAAAAAGACACAAACAACATTTTCATCCTCTGAGATTACACATAGTTTTTCCTACCATGCTTCTAGCCTAAGAGCAAATAATTGATGTTAAGTCTCAAATATGGAGCCTCAAAAGTTCACGTTCCCTCTAGACCTCTCAGTCAGCCACTCTTCACTAAAAATAAATTCTTCATCTACTAAATTGAAGACTGCAGTCTATTCTCCCATCCATGGGGACCTATAACTCTTATTACTGTCAATAAAGATTGCACATGCCCATGGAGAGGAAAATAAACCCCTACCGATTTAAATCAGCTACATTCATTACATATCCTAAAGCCATTTGTAGGGTACCGTTGCTCATAAGCTTTAAGTAAATATAGCCCCAACTCTGAAAGGAAGGGAGATGCAGTTGCTGCAGGAAGGGCCTGCCCATGAATCAAATGGATTTTGAGGCTGAGATAATGAATATCACAAAAGCCTCTTTATTCTTGGCACAATCCAGAGTCCATTAGAAAAAAAACTTAAATATTAGAAAGCATTTAAGCATGCTCATCTGGCCAAGCACTTAGCTTTTGATTGCGTTTGAATGGCGGGGGAGAGGGTATAAATGCTGTCTATATCAACACAGAGAGCACTATATGCAGTGGACAACTGATTACTCACTGCATGGGCAGCAACCAGGTAAGGGAACCTCCAAAGACTTGGCATGACACTACGTGATGCTACCCGATGGCTCTCTTTGCACCCATAGGGTGTACAGCTAGTGACAACACTGTAACCTCTGGTTAACACTCTGCTGTTGGCATAGAGAAGAGAAACAGCAGCTACAGTTGCTTTTGTAGTGTATGTAGAAGTGGCTGTACTAATGGTTCACGGTCTAGGGGAGTAGAAGAATCCCTCATCCCCACCAACTTTATGTACAAGGAATGTTTAGTCAGGCTTTGCACCGCCCTCCAGAATTCCACCCTTTTTGCCTTGCTCTGACATGATAATGGGTTTTCCTATTTTTTTTACTTAGTAGGTGTGTCTAAATTACATGGCTCCATTGATGTAGCCATGTGGATTAGGCTGATCGGCAGAGGGAAATGAAGCCGCGATTTAAATAATCGTGGCTTCATTTAAATTTAAATGAAGCTGATGATCAGCTGTTTGTCGGCAGATTGGGGCAGTTTGGACGCGCCGCTGTCGACAAGGAAGCCTTTGTCAACCGGAGCAGGTATGCCTCGTGAAAGGTTTACCTCTGCCGCTCGACAAAAGCTTCCTTGTTGACAGCGGCGCTTCCAGACTGCCCCGATCTGCCGACAAACAGCTGATCATCAGCTTCATTTAAATTTAAATGAAGCCGCGATTATTTAAATCGCAGCTTCATTTCCCTCTGCCAATCAGCCTAATCTACATGGCTCCATCAATGGAGCCATATAGTTTAGACACACCCAGTATGATGCAAAATAATTTCCATAATGCATTTCTAAGATGTGCTAAGGCAGTCAAGAACTGAGGCACTTCTTCCGAATCACCATTAACATATCTAATGGGATGGAACAAGAATCAGAGCTAGAACACCACATCTGCTGTGCAGATCAGTTGGATCTTGAGTGCCTGTCCTTATGGCTTTAGTTCACCACGTGGCACCTGCTTGCTGATGCATATATGAGGGTCAGCTCCAGCCTCACTGATGCTTCATGCAGCCCCACTGTATGTGAAATTGTAAGGACCTCAGGGGTGGCGAGCTGCATGGGTCCCTGGTGCCTGTGCTCTACCAATATGAGAGCACAGGGGCACAGCTCCACCAAAGTTCAGGGCTGGATCTCCCCTGGCCATGCCTACCACTCCTACGTGCTTACCCAGCATGTCTCCTGGCCCCGCCTGCCACCCCAGGCGAATGAAAAGGGCCTCAGGCCCCCACCACTACCACTAGCAGTGCAGCAGATCTTCCATATCCAGAAGTGGCTGCTCGCACCTCGCTGCAGCCCCTGAGCTTGGGGGGCAGGATATGTCTCAGTGCACTGCCCCCACCCTGAGCACTCCTGCAGTCAATGGGAGCTGTGTGGTGGTGCCTACAGGTAGTGGCACTTGGCAGCCCCTTAACCCCCTTGCCTAGGAGCCAGTGCCAGTCACTTACAGAACTGGCAGGTAAGTCCCAGGTAAGCACCACACCTCTCATCCCCTCCTACTCCCCCTCCCAGCCTAGAGCCTGCACCCCACCTCCAAACTCCATCCCAGAGCTAAACTCTTCACCCCTCCAGCCCTCCTGCACTCAAACTTCCTCCTAGAGCCTTCAACCTGCACTCCCCTTCTGTACCTCAGTCCTCTGCCCCTGCCCAGAACCTGCAACCAGCTCCTAAACTTCATTCCAGAGCTTCGGGCAAACCAGGGGTGGACTTGTACCCAGTCTGGGCATCACCAATATTACTATAAAACCACCATGCCTGATGGGCGGTACATCACAGATAATCCATCTGTCTGAGGAATAGGAGGCCTTACAACTCGCCTTAGCATTCAAATTGTTCTATTCTTGGTGGTATCATTAATCCTCAAGAGGTTAGAACATCTTCCCAGGTGAGAAGGGTTTTAAATAGGGCCCTACCAAATTCATGGCCATGAAAAACACATCGTGAACCCATGAAATCTGATCCTACTATACAACTATCACAGGGGAAACCAGCATTTCTCAAATTGGGGGTCCTGATCCAAAAGAGAGTTTCAGGGGGTTGCAAGATTATTTTAGGATGTTTGCAGTATTGCCAGCCTTACTTCTGGGCTGCTGCAGAACTGAGTGGCCAGAGAGCGGCAACTGCTGGCTAGGTGCCCAGCACCCTGCCAGCTACAGTGCAGAAGTAAGGGTGGCAATACCACACCATGCCACCCTCACTTCTGCACTTCTGCCTTCAGAGCTGGGTGGCCAGAGAGTGTCAGCTGCTGATTGAAGGCCCAGCACTGAAGGCAGCCAAGAAGAGGTAAGGGTGGCAATATCATACCATGCTTCTGCACTGCTGCTTGCTACCTTAAGAACTGGGATCCTAGGTAGCAGCCAGCCCTCTCCTACTACCCAGCTCTGAAAGTAGCACCATCAGCAGCAGTAGCACAGAGATATGGAAAGCCGTACTATACCACACACACACACACACACACACACACACACACCTCTCCCTTCACCCTTCACTCCCGCTATCAGTACTCTGAAGTTGTATCTCAGCTACGGGAGTGGAGTCTAGTGGACTACAGCAGGGGGTAGAAAATCTGGGTATAGAACATCAGTATAGCCAAATAGGGACAGACCAAAGGTCCATCTAGGTCATTATCTTGTCTTCTGACAGCTGCAAATGCCAGATGCTTTAGAAGGAATGAACACAACAGGCACTCACTGGCTACATCTACATGGCAGCACTATTTTGGGATATTGGAAGTATCCCACAGTAGCTATTCCACATCTTTTTGTGCATCCCCATTATTTTGAAATATAACGGGCTCACTATTCCGACGTCCCTGTAAACCTCGTTCCATGAGAAGTAAGGGACGTTTTGGAATAGTGATTTATTTCCAAATAAGTGCTGTGTCGACAGTGCCAAATTTCAAAACAAGCTATTTTGAAAATGACTCGAAATAAGCTATGCAATCTGCGTAGCTCAAATTGTGTAGCTTATTTTGAGCTCCAGGTGCAGTGTAGATGCACCCACTGAGTGATTCATCCCATCACCCATTCCTAGCTTCTGGCAAACAGAGGTGATGAATATGCATAGTGTTGGATCTCTGCCCACACTGGCTAATAGCCATAGAGGGACCTGTTCTCCATGAATTTATCTCATTCTTTTTTGAACCCTGTTATAATCTTGGCCTGCACAACATCCTCTGGCTGAGTTCCACAGGGTGACTGTGAAGAAATGCTTTCTTTTGTTTATTTTAAATCAGCTGCCTATTAATTTCATTGAGTGACTTCTAGTTCTTTTGTTATTTGAAGGAGTAAATAACACTTCCTTTTTCAATTTTTCCACATCATTCATGATTTTATAGACCTCTGTCATATCTCTCCCTTAATCATCTCTTTTCCAAACCGAAATGTCCTAGTCTTTTTAATCTCTCCTCATATGGAATGTATTCAGTACGCTTAATACTTTCTGTTGCCCTTCTGTGTACCTTTTCCAAATTCAATATGTCTGTTTTTGAGATGGTGTGATCAAATCTGCCCACAGTAGTCAATATGTGGGTGTACCATGAATTTATATACAGGCAATATGATATTTTCTGTTTTATTATCTATCCCTTTTCTAATGAGTCCCAATATTCTGTTAGGATTTTTTGATTATCACTGGATATAGAGTATATATTTTCAGACAACTATCCACATTGACTTCAAGATCTCTTTATTGGTGGTCTCAACTAATTTAGATCTCTTAAGAGAGAGAGAGAGAGAGAGAAAGAGAGAGAGAGAGAGAGAGGGAGTGTGTGTGTGTGTGTGTGTGTGTGTGATTATATTTTGCCAAGTGCATTACTCTGCATCTCTGCATTTATCAACATTGAATTTCATCTGCTATTTTGTTGCTCAGATACCCAGTTCTGTGAAATGCTTTTTTTAACTCTTCCCAGACTGCTTTGGATTTAACAATCTTGAATTAATTTTATATCATCTGCAAATTTTGCCATATCACTGTATACTCTTTTTTTTCCAAATCATTTATGAATGTGTTGAACAACACTGGACCCAGTACAGACCTCTGGGGGACACCACTAATTACTTCTCTCTAAGGGTGAAAGTAACTTAACTTTCTTACAGGTACTCTGCTATCACAATACCTTTACTTCTCACTGCTCTCACCATTTATTCCCACCCTTTCTTTCCTATCTTTTGACTGGAGCACCTGACAATGTTTTCTGGATCATCTAATGATCCTTAGTTTGCTTGAATGACAAGCATTCTGTTATCTTATTCACCCTGCTCCTGTTTAGAAACAAACTCCTTGATGCAAAGAATATGTTGCTCCTAGCTTCCAAATTCATCACATATCACACCCAGGATGTGTTGCAGGTAAGGATTCTATCTGGGACTAGGGTGACTAGACCTCTGGCACAAAAATATGTGGCCGGGGGGGGGGGGGGGTTACAAATCCTCCAGCCCTGCCTAAATGGCACTCCTGTAACATATTCATAAATGATCTGGAGAAAGAGGTAATCAGTGAGGAGGCAAAATTTGCAGATGATACAAAATTGCTCAAAACAGTAAAGTCTGCAGCAGATTATGAAGTGCTTCAAAAGGATCTCACAAAACTGGGAGAGTGGGCAACAAAATGGCAGATGACATTCAATGTTGTTACATGCAAATTAATGAATTTTGGAAAGCACCCTCCCAACTATGTATGTAAAATGATGGGGTCCAAATTAGCTGCTATTAAGAGAGAGATCTTGGAGTCAGTCTCTGAAAACATCCACTCCGTGTGCAAAGGCAGTTAAAAAGCAAACAGAATGTTGGGACTCATTAAGAAAGGGATACATCAGAACACAGAAAATATTGTATTGCCTTTCTATAAATCCGTGGTACCCCGCATCTTGAATACTGTAGGCAGATGTGGTCACCTCATCTCAAAAAAGATATATTGAAATTGGAAAAGATTCATAACAGAGCAACAAAAACAATTGGAGAATGGAACAACTGCCATATAAGGAGAGATTAATAAAACTGGGACTTTTCAGCTCGGAAAAAAGCTGACTAAGGGGGAATATGATAGCAATCTATAAAATCATAAGTGGTGTAGAGAAAGTAAATAAGAAAAAGTTATTTACTCCTTCCCATAACACAAGAACTAGGGGGTCACCACATGAAATTAATAGACAACCGATTCAAAACAAAAAAGGAACATTTCTTCATACAACGTACAGTCAATCTGTGGAACTCCCTGACAGAGGATGTTGTGAAGGCCAGGACTTCAAGATTCAAAAAGGAACTAGATATTTGCATGCAGAATATGTCTATCAGTGTCTCTTAGCTAGGATGGGCCGGGATGGTGTCTCTAACTTCTATTTGCCAGAAGTTGGGAATGAGTGACGGGATGGATCACTTGAGGATTACCTGTTCCATTCATTCCCTCTGAGCATTGTCCACTGTCAGCAGACAGGATACTGGGCTAAATGGACCTTTGGTCTGACCTAGTATGGCTGTTCTTATGTTGCAAAGTAAGTTTCAAAGGAAAGCTTGGATATGTGACCTGAGTATAATCCAGGATGGGCAATAATTTTTCAGGAGAGGCCACTCCAAGAATGTGGTAAGTGGTCAAGGGCCACACTTTTCTATGATATTAATAGAAGGGGAGCATGGTCTGGGATTGAGCTTGGGTGCAAAAAGGAACTCAGGATAGGGCACTGGGGTGCAGGAGGGGATCTGGGGGTGAGGGGGTTGGATGAAGGATGGGATTGTTATGGAGGTTGGGCATTGGGGTACAGGAGGGGATGCAAGCTCTTGGATGGGGGTGGGTGCAGGAAAGGATTATGACCGAGGGAGACATGTAGGAGGAGGTGCAGGATCTGGGAGGGAGTTGTAACCTGTGGCACAGGTGCAGGATGGGGTGCAGCGGTTTGGATTGTGATCTAGGGTAGGAGGGTACGTCTACACTACAGCGCTAGTTCGAACTAACTTAGTTCGAATTAGTTAATTCGAACTAAGCTAGTTCGAACTAACGCATCTAGAACTAAAAACTAGTTCGAACTAGCGTTTTGCTAATTCGAACTAGCAAGTCCACATTGAGTGGACTCTGAACAGGGCTTAAGGATGGCCGGAAGCAGTGCTGGCAGGGCATCAGAGGAGGACTTAGAGCGTGGAGATGCTGTCTCAGGCTAGCCGAGGGCTGCGCTTAAAGGGTCCCGACCCCCACCCCGGACAGACAGTTCTCAGGGGTGCCCCGCTTACAAACCAGTCCTGGCTTGGAGTGCCCGAAGTACCCACACTGGGCACATCACACCACTCGGCCATCAGACCGGCTGCACTTGCCGCATGCTGCCATCTGGGGAGAGGGGACAATCGGGGGGCTGCAGGAGAGCTTCCACCCCCAGAACCCGCAGAGCCAGCCCAGTCCTCCCCATCGGGGGCTCGTGCCCCATTCCTCCCTCACCTCCTTCCACTTACCCTTCCCTAGCCCCCCTTCTTATTGATGTACAAAATAAAGGACACATGTGTTCAAAAATAGAAACTCTGTTTATTTAACAAAACTCGGGGAAACTGGGAAAAGGAGGTGGGAGAGGGGAAGAGAGAGGCTGGGAGAGGGGAGGGGGAAAACTGGGAGGAGGGAGCTGAAAGGGGGAAGCAAGGGAAAGGAGGGGGTGGGGAAACTGAAGGATCAGGGGTGGGGGTCTCGCCGGGCCGACCGCCTCCCAGTACAGCGAGGGAGGGGGCCTCGGCGTCCCCGGGGCGATGGGGTGGAGGGTGCGGAGGTTGAGGTGGGGGGTGTGGACATTGAGGAAGAGGTTGTGGGGGTTGAGGAGGGAGAGGTGGGAGGGGGAGCAGGAGTGGGAGGAGGGACAGCAGTTGGGGGGACAGCTGGTGCAGGATCAGCACGGGGCACCATGCTCTGCAGCAGGAGCTGCAGGTTGGTGCTCAGCCCTCGGACCTCAGACAGCAGCTCGTGGCGGACCTGCAGGTCTTCCTGCATCCATGACCGCAGTGTGCGGTGCACGGCTTGCAGGGCCCCAAGGTGCTGGTCCCAGTATTCCTGCTCCGTGCTGGCAGTCCGGAGCAGGCCGCGGGTGCGGGAGCATGTCCCAGGCGGGGTGGTGCGCCCTGCACGAGCAGCTGGTGCAGCTGTAGAGAAAGAAGAGAAGGGGTCAGTTCTCCCTGGGGACGCAGAGGATGATGCCCAGCCCCCTCCCCAACTCCGCAACGTGAGGGTGACCATGTCCTGCACCGTCACAGCCGCTGTGCTTGTACAGAGGCCATGGTCAGGATGTCTGGCTCTCCCCGGGACTGGAAGCTGCCCCAAGACCGCACCCATGTCCCTGTGCCATGTATAGTGTGGCCGGGGCGGTGGGGGGAAAGGGGAGATGTCCCCTGCCTCCGTGTAGAGGGGACATGTGAAGGGAAATCATCCTGCTGGGTCCTGCCCCGGGGTCGGGAGCATGTCACGTCTCTTTGCACAAGCATGTGCCTATTGGGCAATGGCCCCTGGGTGTCACGCAGCTGGAGCCACCTGCCCAAGGGTGGCATGGCACGTGCTCGCACGTGTACAGGTGTCTGCGTGATCCGTGGAAGGCATGGCCCACGCGCGCGGTCCCTGGTCTCCCTGCCACCTCCCCCCCCGAACTACTTACTTCAAACTACTTACCCGGTACGGTCTCCCTGGACGACCCTGCCGACTCCGGTGCTGGGACATCCTGCGGTGGCCCCTCCGGTGTGCCCGGGTCAGGGCCCTCCAGTCCCGGCTCGCTGTCCCCCAGGCTGGCACGGACCGCCCTGCCCCCCAAGAGTCGGTTGAGGGCAGAGAAGTAGGGGCAGGTGGCAGCCCCTGCTGTGGCGCCACCCCTGGTGGCCCTGGCGTACGCCTGGCGCAGCTTTTTAATTTTAATGCGCACCTGCTCCTGGGTGCGCCTGTGTCCCCTGGTGGCCATGGCGGCTGCTATGCGCCCATAGACGGCCGCATTCCTCTTCCTAGTGCGGAGATCATGGACGTTGGGGGCCTGCCCCCAAACCTCAATGAGGTCCATGACCTCCGCACTAGTCCAGGAGGCCGCGCGCCGTCTACGGCCCCTGGCTGGCCCCTGGGTGCTGGGGGACTGGGCAGGGGACATGTCACTCCCACTGGCTGCCTGGCTCATGGTGGGGCCACTGGTTCGGGGCAGAGACTCCTGGCAGGGCTGGCTGACTCCAGTGCCGTCTGGCCAGAGTCTACCCCTTTAAGGGCCCGGGGCTGGGGGAGAGGAGAAGAGTTTTCCTGGTTGTGCCCAGAGAGGCCACCAGGGGGAACCTGGGAAGGGCTAGCCTCCCACTAGTTCGAACTAAAGGGCTACACAGCCCTTAGTTCGAACTAGCTAGTTCGAACTAGGCGTTAGTCCTCGTAAAATGAGGTTTACCTAGTTCGAACTAAGCGCTCCGTTAGTTCGAATTAAGTTCGAACTAACGGAGCGCTAGTGTAGCGCATAGGAAAGTTAGTTCGAACTAACGTCCGTTAGTTCGAACTAACTTTCTAGTGTAGACATACCCAGAGGGAGTTGTGACCTGGGTTAGGGAATTGGAATGAAGGAGGCAGTGGGGTTCCAGGTGTAGGCTCTTGCCAGGAGGCATTTGCCCAAGACAGCCCCTTTCCAGTAGCTCCCTACCAGCCACTACCCCACATGTCGCTCATAAAGGCCAGCGGCTGGAGCCAGCATGTGCGTCTCTGCACAGAACATGCCCTGGGAGGAGGGGCCGGTTGCACATGCCCACACGCATGGCCCAAGTAGTTCCCATTAGCAAGTTTTCAGCAAATGGGAGCTGCAAGAATTGTGCAGGGCAGGCAATATGCGGAGAGCTCCAACCTCCCAAGGGGTGCGTGCCATGCAGAGATGCACATGCTGGCCCCAGCAGCTGGCCTCTTTGAGTGGTGTGTGGGGCCGCAGCAGGCAGGGAGCCTATCCAAGGGTCCTGCTTTCGCTCTGGACTTTGGCAACCCAGAGATTGTGGCGGGCCAGACCCAAATGTATGGTGGACCAAATGTGGCCTACGGGCTGTTTTTTGCTCACCTCTGCCTGGTATAACTGAAATAGTGATAACTGTCTGAATCTGAAAACAACCCGAAACTACAGCTCAGAGAGAAATAGTCATCCCCTTGCATGTCAGGTAAGTGTAACTCCCAAACCCACTGCTCTGGAGGGCCCTGCCAACATCACCCCAGAATAAATTCATCCATTCCAAGGCCAGCAGGGACCATGGTGATTACCCTGTATAAAACAGGCCACAGACTGTCCCCAGAATGATCCAAGAGCAGATCTTTGAGAAAAAACACCCAACCTTGATTTACAAATTGTCAGTGATGGAAAATACTCTTGCAACTCTTGATAAATTGTTTTAATGGTTAATTACTCTCACTGTTTAAAATGTAGAGAGCTCTATACAGACATTTGTGCAGAGGTCTGTATGTGCAGCAGCCAGAGGCGGATGCGCAGGATTACCACACTTGTAGAAGAGGATTCACCCTCAGCAGATACACCCCTTCTCACACACCTCACCACTTTCACCAGTGTCTCTACAGGAGCCAGGGGACCCCAGCTGCCACACTTGCTGTTCCTAAGAAGAGAAAATACTGCTGCCATTCTTCAGGCAAGGTGTTAACAGACCATGTGCCACAGTCTGTTAAGCTCCCCTGCCACTTTTACTCCTCTAGGTAGAGGACAGGACCACATGCAAAGGGGAGGGGCTGCATTGTGATGTGCTTAAGTCCGTTCTGATCTCAATGAATTCAATGGGAGTTGTGTGTACACACTGCTTTCAAGATCCAGCCCTTATTTCGGACTTGATATCAGAGCTGACCAAAAAAATCTGCATCAGAACCATTTTCCATTGGCAAATGCAATTCCTCCAAAATAGAAACACTTCACAAAACTGTTTGGATTTCATCAAAACTTTTGTTTCAGAGATAAAAAGCAGGGAGCGGAGCTTTGACAATTTTTCTTTTAGAAATGATTGTTTTGAAAAATTATAGTTTGTGTTATAATTAAAAAAAAGTTTAAAAAGAAAAAAAAACATTTGGATCCACCTCCAAGCAACTTTTTCTTCCGAATTTTGTTCCAAATCAAAACCAAAACAAATGTTGAAATCTCACAATCCTCCATGAATGGGAATTGCCATTCTGGACACAGCTGGAGTTAGCTGTATGTATCTCTTCTTTGTTTACGTCTGCATGGCAAGTAGCAGCAAGTGTCAGAGCCTGGCTATACAGACCCAGATTTGGGCTCATGCTATGGCACTCAGGGTATGTCTACACTGCACACTTATTTTGAAATAGCACAGCTATGCTACAGGGAAACCTCAACATTAGTCTGAGGCAGGCTCCCCTAATGTGGATGCCCTACCTCGATGTAGAGCCCCAGGAAGCACTAGGGAGTAATTACTTTGAATGGCCCCGGAAAGTAGTTATTTTGAAATAGCTGCAGTGGAGTGCCCACACTACAGCTATTTTGAAATTGCTGTTTTGGAATAGGTGTTATTCCTCACAGAATGAGGTTTATTGGAGTCCGAATAAGCCATCCATTATTTCAAATTTATTTTGAAATAACAGAATTGCTACGTAAAGACTCGCATTGTTATTTCAGAATAACAGCCATTATTCCGAAATAACGCCGCTGTATAGACGCACCCTAAAACAACCGGGTACACATTCAAGGTCAGTCTGTGAAGCTCCCCTCTCCCCCTTCTCTAGCCTTCTGAGACTGAATGTCTCTGCCAATCTGAATGTCTACAGCTAATTTTCTCACTGTAGCACAAGCCCTGTGACCCCAAATCTGAAGATCCACACACTGAGACTCATTGCTGCAGGTTTCTGCTTGCCATGCAGATGAACCCTATCTCAGCCTGCATGTGGGAGACACAACATACTTTGGGAGCAGCAGCCTTAAATGCCTGAATAGCTTTGACAAGACATCCAGCGATGCACAGTGGTTCTCACACCCAGGGGCAGATATAGGGCAGGGCGAACGGGGCGGCCGCCCCGGGCCCCGCGCCTCAAAAAGCCCCACGCATGCGCCATGGCAAAGGGGGGCCCCGCAAAATTATGCTGCCCGGGGCCCCGCAAAACAGTCATCTGCCCCTGCTCACACCACACTTCATCCAAAACCCAGACACTGCATGAGCTGAACACTCTTAATTCCAGTGAGATACTCAACAGGATTTGAGGGCTCTCAACACCATGTGGGGGGTGCACTATCAGAGGAGATACCATGGTCATGAAAATGGTTTTCCCAGGGTGAGGCTCATCCATTGCACGGTGGGTGTGCTGACCCCTGCAATTTCCCCAAACGTAGGAAACTCAGCTGCATAATTTGTGGTAGTGAGGGACAGTGTTCGTGCTTTCCGCTGAGGAAAAAAATCCTCGCAGGATCAGGCTCCAGTACTTTCCACCTTGGGGATGTTTTATTTGTTTGTCTGTCTTTGTGAGTTTACATTATTAATTTTTCCCAATGAGCCTGTAAATATTTGTTGCCAATACAGTCTGATATTTACCTGTTGAGAACATTATTTCTTCCACTCAGAAAGGCCCTGTTTATACAAAGAAAAAATCTCCCTTCGTTGCAAATCTCCTAGTTCAAAAAAGGTCCCAGATAATGCCTGAACTAGGAGGTTTGCAGGTTGGAACTAGTGCAACAAAACCCCCGGCTGAGCCCAAACAGTCACAAGTGCAATGTGTTCCGGAGGTTAAGCTATCAAACATCCACTAGCTAATTGTAACATTAATCTCTTTCTGCCAACTGCTGGGAGGTTAATACTGTGCTAGAGGCATGTTGCCATGTAAAGCCATTTAATTCTGTGCTGGAAGTCATGACTGCTTGTACAGATCCAACAAAGTGACAGTGAATGGAAAGAAAAAGGAAAGCAAAGAAAAAAGCTAAGACGTTTATTGCTTTGAAAGGACAAACGTTTGAGAAGTGGCCTCTGGTCTGAGAGGCCTCAGTGTTTAGAGTGCCCAACACAAGACACTCAGAGGTCATTTTTGAAAAATTGGACCAAAATGTCCAGATTATTTCAGAGCAGCTGGTGGCTTTGGGGATCAATGCAGAGAGTGGATTAAGTGGCTCAAGGCTGCAAAATGAAGGATGCTAATGGCACCTCTGGGAATTCTGTCATCCTGTCTCTTTTTTGAGAAATGTAACTGGGTTCTGAGAACTGTAGCGAACCCTGAGCCCACAAACATGTATGACAATCAGCTAAGGAGGGTTACCCTATAACTAGGGCCCTAACAAGTTAACAGTTCATTTTGGTCGATTTCACAGTCATATGATTTTAAAAATGGTAAATTCCATGACTTCAGCAATTTAAATCTGAAATGTCACGATGCTATGATTCATAGGGGACCTGGTTCAAAAAAAAGTTTTGGGGGAGTCAAAAGGTTCTTGCAAAGGGGTATGCCAGCAGCAGCAAAGATGTAAGGGTAACATGGAATGGCATGCTGCCCAGCTCTGAAGTCAGCACAGGAGTATGGGTGACTATTCCATGATCCCCTAAATTAACCCTGTGACCCTCCTGAAACTGTCTTGTAGGTCAGGAACCCCACTTTGAGAAATGCTGGCCTCCCCTATTAAATCTTTTAGGAAGTGTAGAGCACGCAAAAGACCAGATTTCACAGGGGAAAATCAGATTTTATGGTCCATGATGCACTTTTCATGGCCATGAAGTTGGTAGGTCCCTAGTTAAACTCCCTAGTGCCAAAAGAATATTATTTGATGGATGAAGGGCAAGAAGTGACCCTGGCACTGAGACCCAAAGGAGTCTGAGCTTCAGAGCAGTGGCCGCACATTCTGGTTCATCTTTAGATAATCTGTTTGGGAGCAGCAGATAGTGGAACCAGTGGAACAGGACACACTGTTGGAGACAGAGCCTGGAAAGTTTCTGCTGCCATGTTTATTGTTATTAAAAATGGACACTGGGGCTACATCTAGACTGGCATGATTTTGCACAAACGTGTCCGCGTTTGCGCAAAATTTTGCCACCTGTCTACACTGTCTACGAGTATTTGCGTAAGAACACTGACTTTGTAATGTATAAAATCGGTGGTTCTTGCACATATACTCTGACGCTCCCACTCAGGGATAAGCCCTCTTGCGCAAGTATTCTTGCACAAGAGGGACAGTGTAGCCAGCCACGTTAATTTCTTGCGCAAGAAAGCCCGATGGCTAAAATGGCATTGGAGCTTTCTTGCGCAAGAGAGTGTCTACACTGGCACGGATGCTTTTGTGCAAAAGCACATCTTTTGCACAAAGGCACATGCTAGTATAGATGCTCTCTTGTGCAAATACTTTTAACGGAAAAACTTTTCCGTTAAAAGTATTTGCACAAAATCATGCCAGTCTAGACACAGCCCGCGATTGGCGGGGAAACAACAAGCAGGTCTCATAAAATTTTTACAGATTCTTTACTGATTGTTGCCAATATGGGCTGGAGCTACAATAAAGGACGTCACATACTCCTGCTAATATTATTCACTTTATAAACCAAACACCCATTCTGTATTGACTGACCCATAAACTGCATTCAACAAAAACTGGCTGTAAAGAATCCAAACCAAATCAGAGTGTGTATTTTGGTTGATAGCTGGCTGAAATATGAGTCCAAATCAGGGGATGGTGTTGTTAGAAGGGGGACTCAATGGCTGGAAGTCACCAGGATGCTTATGAGGAGGCTGCACTATGTCCCTTTGCCATATCAGCATCTTGTTGATTTGAGCATGGTTTTTTGCTCATGTCCTATGCAAATTAAAAGTGTCTGAGGAACTGGAACATCTGGTAACTCTGGAGATAGTTGCAAGAATGTTTTAGGACCAAAAAGGCTTACACATTTTTTCACTTAAAGATCTCGTATCAAATTCTGAAACATGTGGGGAAGGCAGAGAAACTTGCAATTCCAGCATCCATTCTAGGGAAGCAACTAAAAGCTCCCATCTGGAATTGGCCAAGAACTGTCATGTCTAAAAAATGTGAGCTAAGTAAAAATGTCTGCTTTCTCTCAAAGGAGGAGCAGTTTATTAAAAAATAACACCCCCCCCCCCCCCATGCTACCTGTGACGGTCACAGACAAATCCCAGATGAGATTTTCCAGCCCCTGCAGTAATGGATTCCTTTTGTTAGCTCCTCCATTTCCTCGGATACTTTTATGTTACATTATAAAGGGCACTCAAAGGACAGAAATCAACTGAGCCACAATGAGCAAAACCTGCCTGCTAGGTGCCCCTTGAAAACATACACATCTTCACAAACATTTCTGTGCTGCTACAGTGAAACCAAGAAACAATCTCATTTTATGAGGTTCAGAAACAGCTTTTTCGCCTAACTCCTGAATTTCTTGGGAAAAGGGCGGGGGGAGGGTTTACTGTGCATGCTCACTCATCAGTTTTGTAGGCTGAATTCCACCCTTCAGTGACAATGCCTCTGGAAAGGAAAAGATACCATGTTATCAGGCCAGGCCCAGGCAAACCCACTGACATCAGTGCAGCTGCAGCATGCTTAGCACTTATACAGCACTTTATATATTCAAAGGACTGTACAAATATTAACTCATTAACTCTGGCAATGGTCCAGGGAAGGAGAGAGTTCAGCAAACTCAGCCCTATCTTGCACACAGTAACTGAGAGACACAGAGGGGGTTAAGGCTCCATAACACCTTCCAAGAGGAGCACCCAAAGGTATTTTTCCCGCTAGAGGCAGGATTCCTCCCAGAGCCCAGAGATGATTAGTGTGCCACATCCAATGCTTAGGGTTGGTCTGGTTTGTGACTGGAATGCCCGGTTTTAAAGGGACCCTGGCAATGCCAGTCAGCACCCTTAAAAGACCACTTGGGGATGCACTGGACGTCTGGTGCTAAGACTGACCTCCTATCTACCCTGGCTCCATGCAACTTCCAGATGTGACCACCAAGTCCCTGCAACTGCTAGGCCCAGGGAAGCTCTGCACACTGCCCCCTCCCCAAGTGCCGGCTCCACAACTCACATTGGCCAAGAACTGCAACCAATGAGAGCTGCAAGAGCAGTGCCAGTGAGTGCGAGAGCAGTGCGTTGAGCTCCCTGACTGCCCTTGCACCTTGTGGCCACTTCCTGGGAGCCATAATCAGTGCTCCTGGGAACCTGCACCCCAACTCCCTGCCACAGACCAGTGACCTCTCTTACACTCCAAATCCCTTATCCCTGACCCCACCCCAAAGCTGCCTGCGCCCTCAGACAGAGCCCTCACTCCCTTCCCTCAACCCAACCTGCAGTTCCATTCTACTGAGGGTGGAGGACAGCAAGAGATAGATGGAAGAGGGATGGAGCCAGCAGGAAGCAGGGCCTCAGAAAAGAGACGGGGAAGAGGCATAGTCTCAGGGCAGGATCTGGCAGGGGGCAGGGCAGGGGTGTTAGGTTGGCAAGTCAACTAATGCTGTACCTCTTTATGGAATGCAAACTGTGACCCACAGCACAAGCACGAGGCTTCATGAGCCAGTGGCTAGACAAAGGCCCTTTGGGGTGCCATGTGTCCCCAGGTAGTAGGCACAAAGTAGCCCCTAGGCATAAGGGAACAGCAATCCCACCAAGCCCTTACACAGGCCACTATAAGATGGGTCTTTATACACTCCTCACCACCACTGTGCCCCTTCCTATCTAGCCCAAATGGATTCAGAGATCTTAGGTGAGTAATTTGCCAGTGCTTGGATTAGGCTCTGACTAAGGGTACGTCTAGACTACCGCGTTTTGTCGACGGAGGTTTTGTCGACAGATACTGTCGACAAAACTTCCGTTGACAATTTGCGTCCAGACACATGGAGTTCTGTCGACAAAGCAAGCCGCTTTGTCGACAGAACTCCGTAGTCTGGACGCAACGTTACAGGCAATAACACCTTCTGTCGACAGAACTCTGTCGACAGAAAGTGTTTTGCCTCGTAAAATGAGGTTTACCAGCGTCGACAAAACTGCGGAGTTCTGTCGATGTTATGTCGACAGAACTCCGCGGTAGTGTAGACGCTGGTATTGTTTTGTCGACAAAAGTCCACTTTTGTCGACAAAACTAGGTAGTCTAGACACACCCTAAATGCCCAGAGCTTAAATCACATCCGCAGCTATTCTAAGTTTGCCGTAGAGCGCTGCACATGGACAGTTCCTAGAGCCTGCCTCTGAAGCAATAGCCTTTTGCCTTCTTGTCATACCGAATAGATGAGGCCTGTTAGAGAGGCACATGCTGTGCCCTCCCAGGCCATGCTGCCGCAATTGATCTTCTGTGGTTCGAATTAGCGAGTCTAGTGAAGACCTGCTCATTTGAACTGAGAGGGTGCTCCCGTCAGTGCTGGTAGTCCTGATCTTCACAAGGAGTAAGGAAAGTCGACCTCCACTATGTGGATGGCCCGAAATCACAATTTAAGATACGTAATTAATGTAGCTGCAGTTGTGTATCTCAAATGGATTTTCCCCTTTAGTTTAGACCAGGCCTCAGGAAGACTGTTACTGTGGTTGTTTGCTATTTTCTCTTAATCCCAAAGGGTATGTCTACAATTGCAGCCTATTTTGGAATAGGGCTGCAAATGTAGGCATTTGGAATTGCAAATCAAGCCCGGGATTTAAATATCCCACACTTGATTTGCATCTTCCCGGCGGGGCGCCATTTTTGAAATGTACAAGTCCGGAATAACTGCCCGCATCTACACGTGGCAGTGAAATGGGCGTTCGAAATAAAGCCCTAGTTCGAACTACCTGTTATTCCTCCTGCAACGAGGTTTAACAGGTAGTTCAAAATAGGGCTTTATTTCGAATGCTTGTTTCACTGCCGTGTGTAGACTTGGGCAGTTATTCCAGACTTGTAAATTTCAAAAATGGCGCCTGGCCAGGAAGATGCAAATCAAGCTTAGGATATTTAAATCCCGGGCTTGATTTGCAATTTCAAATGTGTACATTTGCAGCCTTATTCCGAAATAGGCTGCAAGTGTAGACATACCCAAAGTTCATTCAATCAGCAAATATATGACAGCTTCTAGAAATCATTAATGGGTACCTTTGGCTCCTGCTATGCCCTTCACTAGTGCCCTGCAGTATCTGAATGAACTAATGGGGTATTAAGGAATATAGAAAATGAGTATAAAAGAGAACTCATTGCTCTTCTTAAAGGTTCAAAGTGAAAAATCCAATACAGGATCATGTTAGCCCTCTTCTCTTTCACACGGAGCTGGTTTCGGAGAGATCTTGTCCTGGAAGGTGAACCACAATGAAGCCAGCAAGCAGCAATTTGAGGTAGATCAGAACCAGTGGTTTGTCAAAATGTAGACACATTTTTAAGATAAAAAACTGCCTGCTTTTCACTGGTTGCATTTGATATTTATAATACCGAGCTCCAGTGGAGGCGGGGGAACCACTGTCTGTAATAGATATTTTCACCCAACCCATTCTGAACTCCAACATATCATTTTCTGTAGCCATGAAAATTACAGGACTGTTCAGAAGCTGCCAAACCAGCGACATGCACAACACGCAGCTTTTGACTCAAAACGTTTTGAAGGCTTTTCTTAAAAACATCTAAGTGTGTCTCATGCTTCCAGAAACCTATAATAAAGAGCCAAACTTTGTGTTCACAAATGGTGGGGCAGGCTTTTCAAGAGACAGGGCCTTTCACTGGCTGTATACATTTCTATTTAGGGCTCTGCCCTTTCAAACGTAGGAAGCACAATACTGGAGACAGCCTGTCAAAGCTAGGATTAGACACAAACTTGCCTCCTGAGGTACTTTGGGTTTATGGATATTTCACACTCATTCTGGGAACTGCTATTAATGACAATGGACCAGAGAGAAGATATAGAAGAGATTCTCCATGTAGATACGTCTCCCCTTTCCCCCATGGTCAGGATCAGCTTCCTCCATGGCACTGCCTAATCCCAGCGCCTCAGGGGAGCACTAAGTGAACTGAGATTTTGGAGAGGGCTGAGAGCTGGTGGCAATTTGGAACAAGGCCAGCAGGGTCCACATCATTCTCCCGCCCTCCCTCCCTCCCCCGAACCCTGCTGAGATTCCCCAATGAAGTCCATACAAGTGAGGGCTGCATCACCCACCCTGCAAATCATCCTCCATATTAGGGATCCCCCTCGCATGGGGTTCCCAGGACAGCAGTGATCAGGAGGACACCTTGGGAGAGCACCTCCAAAGAACCATGTTGAGTTCAGACCTAGAAGTACAAGGGTCCCCAGCAGGCTGCCAGGAATAAGGAATTCCCTGAAAGTTTGATCAATGGCTGTTAGGGTCCATCAATGGCCAGAATGGGCTGGGATGGTGTCCCTAGCCTCTGTTCACCACAAGCTGGGAATGGACAACAAGGAATGGATCACTTGATGAGTACCTGTTCTGTTCAGCCCCTCTGGGGCACCTGGCAACAGCCACCCAAGCTACTGGGCTAAATGGACCTTTGATCTGACCCAGTATAGCCTTTCTAATGGTCTTAACACAAAATGTTCCAGACAAAATACTTCAGACTCAAGGAATCACCAGTTTCATCAGAAATTCTCCAGCCAGCTCTCTTCCATTCAAACACCAGTGTCGGTCTTCGTATAATCCAACCAGTTTTTGCCAGTCACCACTATTTTTAAGCACCATGTCAGGTATGCTTGTTCTGAGCAAGATTACAAAAACAATAGCTGGATGTCTGCACTAGGGCTCCCATAGGGGATAAACAGACATTTTGAGACAATATCGCTAGTGTAGACAACCTCTTGAAAAAACCTGGGCATGAACAGTCTCTCAGGGTACGTCTAGACTACATGGCTCCGTCGACGAAGCCATGTAGATTTGTTTGTTCGGCAAAGGGAAATGAAGCCGCTATTTAAATAATCGTGGCTTCATTTAAATTTAAATGGCTGCCCCGCTCTGCCGATCAGCTGTGTGTCAGCAGATCTGGGCAGTCTGGACGCTCCCCTGCCAACATGAAAGCCCTTTATCGACCTCCTCGGTAAACCTCATCCTACGAGGCATAACGAGGTCAATAAAGGGCTTTCAGGTCGACACGGGAGCATCCAGACTAGCGCGCTGAGCCGAGAAACAGCTGATCATTTCCCTTCGCCAATCAGCCTAATCTACATGGCTCCATCAATGGAGCCATGTAGTTTAGACACTCTTTCACTGTCCTGGTTTATTATTGTTGTTTGCTTTATTTGTTGCTGTTTTACAAATCCATAGCAACCTTTGACATTGTAAATGATATGTTAAAGTCCATGTCCCCAGGAGACTTTCCTCCCTTTAGGGTGTTTTTTTGTTTTAAGCCAGAAAACCAGAGTTGACTGGACAGATAGATACAGACTTTTATTACTGGTCTCAGGAACTGCATGAAGGGATGTGATTTTTTTTGGTGATCTTCACTTTTTAAGCCTCGTCACAATGCAGTGATCAGTTTCTGTCTTTATACTGCACACCTCCCTACTAATGAACAACCCCATTCTTGTGAGATCAGTACCAACAGACAATGTGGCTCAGCACATTCTTAAATCCAGCAGAAATAAGAGCATCAGCTTCTAAGCAATTCTAGGAGAAGTCCCACGCCTTGTGACTTCCTCATTAGTTACTTTGGAATGGGATTTGATTATACATGTACAAGTGCAGAAGAAGGTCTAGCCCTCACATTTTCCATTTCATTAAGCTTCAGAGCTCGGTAGATGACAGACATTCCTGATCATGAAGGATTTTGTGATTCAAAAAAAAAGTTTGTTCTGAACAACAAAACCTGAAAATTTCATAATTCCCCACAAAGGAAATCTGTATCTATCTAATCTATCTATCTATATCTATGATAATATCTGAGAGAGTTTGTCTGTCTTTGTGCCAGTCCGTCTGTCAGTTCAAGAACTCCTCCAAATGATAAGAACTAGGACCACTAAATTCGGTCGCTATACAGCTTCCTGTTATAATAACTTAAAGCAAGGTAGGGGTTTAGTTGTGCCAGAAAAATGGGAATGAAATGGAATTGTTTCTCAGAAAACCTTATATACAAGTGACAGAATCACCAGGCAGGTGAGAAGGGCTAGTGGGGGCAACACTCCCCCTCCCGGGGACTGGCCAAGTCTCGAGCCTCTCACTCCCAGGTGTCCTTTGTGGGTGGGGGGAGGGATGTGGCAGGTGCCCTATCCCCTTGGCCACCCCAGGGTCCATCCCCCCTCCCTGCCATCAGCCTTCAGGGCTGAAGCTCCTTCCTTCTCATGGGCATCTGGTTTGCTGAGCAGAGGAAGGTGCTGCCTACTCAACTAGGACTGTGATCGCCCTGCCCCTCCTTGCCTCCAAGTTCCTCCTGGAGTTACTGTGGAATGCTTACTAGTAATAGAGATGCAGCCGTGTTAGTCTGGTTTTGCTGAAACAAAAGACAGGCCTATGCAGCACTTTAAAGACTAACAAGATGGTTTATTAGGTGATGAGCTTTCGTGGGTTCAGGCAGGTTGCAGGGCGGCCTGGAAGGCAAAGTAGCAGGGAGCCTCCTCAGCAGCCTGCCCCTGAACCTGCATGGCATAAACACAAGACTAGAGTTACAGTCACATGGGCACACAGCCTGCAGATCAATCTGGAGAGCCACTGCCAGCCCTGATCTGGAAACGCCCTGTGCTTGCTGCGTTGCTGCTGCTGCTGCTGCTGCTTGCTTGCCTGTCTCTTCCTCTCCTCAGCTCCCTCCCTGCTTGGCCTCTCACCCCATCCAGCCCCCCTTCCCTGTACCTTGGCCCAGGGTGAGCAAAGTGGGCTTCCTCCTTGCTCCCCACCCCCTTCTCATCTGCACTCTCTGGCTCAGTTGGCTCCCTCCTCTTGCCCGTGCGTGGAGTGATGGTGGGTTTGGTTTCGCTTCCCCAGCCCAGTTGCTACTGATCCTTCTCCCCTTGCTCTCTCCCCACACGTGCACCCCATAATGCCCCTCCCCTCTTGTGTGTGTGGAGTGGGGAGGTGGTTGTCTAGCCCTACAGCCCTGCAGAGAGAGCTGCCTGGTCCCCTCCTCTTCTTGTCCTCTCCCCACATGTTTCCTGTTTTCTGTGCCCTGCAATGCAGGTGGGGTTGGGGTACGGAAGGGGGAGTGAGGGGAATGAGAGGAGGGGTTAGAGGTGGGGCAAGAGGCAGTGGGGAAGGAATGGGGGAGTGAGAGGAATGAGAGGTGGGGCAAGAGGCAGTGGGGAAGGAATGGGGGAGTGAGGGGAATGAGAGGTGGGGCAAGAGGCAGTGGGGAAGGAATGGGGAGTGAAGGGAATGAGGGAAGGGGGTGAGAATGTGGGGGCAAGGAGCTATTGGGAAGGAATGGGGAGTGAGGGGAGAGGGATGGAGAAGAAAAGGGGATGAGGAATCGAGAGGAGAGGAGCAGGAGTCTGGTATGCAGTGTCCCCTCAGCAGCAGCTAGGGCTCCATGGTTAAGCAGGCTCATCTAACCCTCATCCTGACTAGTCCTGATCCCCTAAATCTGCTCTCATCCAACAAGCTTTCCACCCACAGGCCCCCACTCCACTGAGCCCCAACAAGCTGCACCTGGACCCTCTACCTTATCAAGACCCACTTAGAATCATAGAACCATAGAGCTGGAAGAGACCTCAGAAGATCATCAAGTCCAGCCCCCTGCTCTAGGCAGGACCAATCCCAACTAAATCAACCCATCAACTTCCTCAGCACCTGGATCTCACACCAGGCCCCGACTCCTCCACTGAGCTCTCCCAGAGTCCTGTTGCCCCTACACCAGAACCCAATGAGCCCCTATGCATCCAGATCTCCCACTGAGCCTCCCATACCCAGACTGCCCCACACCCAGATCCCCACAGCATCCTCTCCACCCTTGGATCATGCTGGGCTGAGCCTGCCCAGCCACACCAGGTAAGCCTGGCACAGTGGAGCAGGGCCAGCCCCTACACTGTGTCAGGATCAGGTGCAGCCTCACTGCTGAGTTCCTGTACTGGGGAAGGAGGAGGTTTCAGGTGATATCCCCACCTCAATGCATCCAGTGGCCTGTGCTCCCCTCCACTAGATCTGGGTTTTTCTTAATTGTCTTCCTGTCACAGACTTCCAGTATGACATCGGACCCCTCATTTTAGGCTTGGTTTCAAAGGGAGTTTTTTCCATTGATTTAAAAAAAAGCGGATAAGGAACTTAATTAACTCATGCCTCGGTTTCTCCATCAAAAAAAGGAGATAAAAATAATACTTGCCTATCTCACAGGAGAAGTGCAATTTTGCAAAGTATTTTTTACAATTTCAAAATCTTTCTGCTTTATTCATGCAGTAGCCACTGCTGCTAGATTACAGGAGAATTTCAATTTGGGACTTTATGGGATGGCTTCTCTCAGTGTGTGATGCTGGAGCAATTTGCCAGAAGAGGCAGGGGTAATGAAAGTAGGGCCCCATCAGGCCTCCGCCATCATCACTTTGCAAAGAGCTAAACAGAAGCAGGTAGGACAGACAGCCTTATGCTGCATACGTTCTGCAGTGAGCTGGATCATTTGTAATAGCAGGTACCTTGTGCTAGCCTTTCCTCAGGGCCAGGGCCACCTAAGTGGGACTGGGCAAAACAATAAATGGCCAGGAGTAATGGATCCCTCTCCACCTGGGCCAGAGCCCTTCAGAGCTTTCCCATGGGTAAGCAGTGGTCTGAGCTGGGGCAATTTTGGTTTTGGGGTGGGGTTTTTTCAAATTCTGTGATGGGCACGGCAGGGAGAGCACTTGGTTGGGGAGGGCAGTGAGCTGGAGTGGTGGGAGCCTGAGAAGAAAGGGGTATGGAGAGAAGAAAGGGGGGGGAGAGGGAGGAGGGACGTGGTGGCAAGGAAGAGAGAAATTATTGGTAGGATAGATCTCAACTCTTGTCAGTCTCAGCTCTTTTCAGTGGCTGGGAGAGTATGTTTTCCTGGTGAGAACAGGGATTAGGTTCCTTCACCCCTGGGGATATAGGGTCTACCAGTCTGATACATAAAGCTGGCATCATCATGCTGCCTCAGTAGGACATTTTGCCTTCTTGGTTCTGAGAGCTGAACTAGTGCTGTTGTTAAAGCAGCAGCCAGCCTGCCTTTTACTGGCAGGATCCTTGTCCCTTGACAATTCTTGTTCGTTGTCTGTGGTGCTTACTGCTGTTGAAACTATCAGCACAGGAAGCCCTCAGCTTGTTTGTGTGAAGTAGTGAAAATGAGATGACAACTTTTACAGTCTGATTCTAGTCATTTTCTTCCTGTCAGGGGGCAAATACCTGCTGAGGTCAGGGCCTGACACCTTGTATGATTGTGTGAAGAAAGGACAGAGATTTCTCAGTTAGCTTTAATGCTGGTGCTTGCTATTCTGTGTTCCCCAGGATCAATGGGGGGAGGGGAGTTTAAGACATTTGCAAGCAGCCTGCATGTCAGCTATGAAGATATATATGATAAACCTAAGACTGACTTTTCTTATTACCAAATTCAGTGCTTTTAATTTTTGCATGTCTGGCACATAGTACAAAACATGTTCCATTTTGTTGAGAAAGAAATTGCGGAAAAGTGGAGGGCTTTTTCAAGAATAAGTTGCTTAGGTTCAAGGATTTGCCTGGAAGGGGACAAGCACGCAGTGAGAAAAGACACAGGAAAGAAAAGAGGGAGACAGTGGGAAGGGAGTGGGGCCTGGAGGGGGAAGCTACTGCCTCCCCAAGTGGAAGCTTCACCAACAGCCCATGCTCCTGCTAGGATGTTAAATTGCAGGTAATTGTCTAATAGAATAGTCGATGCATTTTTCATTGATTATTCAAATAGTCGATAGGGCATCTCTGCCTTTGACGTGTAGAAACAGCCCTAGCGTAGAAACACTTTAAAGGTGAAAGTGCCGTGTGGCGCCTGGTGCCAGCTGGGGATGCTGCACTGACCCCCCCCCCTCCGCTGCCACTTTGAAATGCCACCACGGGAGCCCACTCCGGCGCCTCGCGGTATTTCAAAGTGGTAGCGCTGCATGGATCCCAATGTCAGCGGGGGAGGCCCCAGCTGATTCCAGGCTCCACGTGGTGCTGCTGCTTTGAAACGCTGGGAGGAGCCTGACACCGGGCTCCAGTGGAGGCATTTCAAAGTAGCAGTGCTGTGTGGAGCCCGGGGTCTGGCTTCAGGCTCCCTATGGCGCTCCTGCTTTGAAGTATCCTCTCGTTCTCCACTCCCCTCCACCTCTTTCTGATAAAGGCAGCAAAGTGGGGGAGCAACTAGTTGACAAGCTTGTTGACTAGTCAACTAGTCGTTCACAACCCTAGTTCCTTCCCGATTTGTACAGGAACATGGCTGGCTGTTCTCCTTCATCAGGCAGTGAGGGGAAATTATTCAGTTTGCTGCATTTTTCACTCTGACTGAGGAGTGCAGGAGGCAGATGAACCTGGACCTGCCCCAGCTGGGGGATATTCTCCCTTCCCCAAGTTGTGTCCGCTGGAGCTGCAGTGGCCATGGAGAGGGGCTTCTCACCTGGCCCCTACCTGTTACAGTGAGAGACATGTAGGGTAGTCCCCTCTCCATGTGACACCCTGCACCCTTCATCCCTAGCCCCATCCCAGAGAAATGATTTAAATGAAGAAATAAAATTATTTGAGTTAAGAACTCAAGCAACACAGGGTAAATTTTCTAGTTCGTATTCTAGTCAATTTTTTGGTCGATTTAAATGTTTCATATTGACAAAAATCAAAATATTTCAATTTAAGTTTTTAAATGTCCCATTTTAGAATACAAAATGTAAAAAAAAATAAAAATAAAAATGAAAAGTTGCTTTCAAAATAAAAAATGGAAACATTATGTTCTGGAAATGTCAAAACATTCCATTTTGACATTGTCAAAACATTCTCCTCTCCTCAGGGTTTTCTTCTAAAACAAAATTCCTGCATATTGACCCAATTTCATGAATACCTTCAGTTCTGATGCTACACTGCATGTTCTGAAAATGCGTGTGGCAAAAGTTTGTTTTGTTTTTCCCCGAGCAGCTCTACTCAGTAATTTGGACCAGGGATATCGATTAGTCGGTGTTGATGTCTGGACAACCTACAACATTTGGCAGCAAATGATGTGACCCAAAGGACTATGAATGAATGGGTGATAAATCATTATTGGGGTGAGTTATTATTGTCTAGGGGATGGCAAATTCTGTGTGCCATATTTTCTGCCAGATTGACTTGGGGCAAACTTCCACTTAAAAAAGCTGGCTCCCTGCAATCCATGTAGATATCTGAGTATCTGCTGCAGCCCAGGAATTTCTGCCCTGTACCTCCACCGTTCTGTGAGAAACCAAGACCTCTGATAGGGTGGCCAGACCTCCAGATAGTGTGAGAATTGTCCAGGCATTTGCAGTGTAAAAGAGCCAGCATTAATTAACCAACTACAAACCATATGGAGCTGATAGAGATGAGGTCTGGAGTGAAAAACAGCCATCACCCAACCCACAACTCTGTCTCTAGCCTTCCTGCTCTTACACTTTGAAGCCTGAAACCAATGGGGCATCTACAGACAAAATTGTGGGAAAAGGAATAGTGAAGTGCTACTGAAGTGAAACCCCTCTTCCTGCTCCACCCATCGTCTGGCCTGGGATTCTGGAGAATTCCTGTCCCACCTGATCAGAGAAGGGATGGGACATGACCCTTTGTTATTATTGATATCTAGTGGGGTATTTTTAAAATCTAATCAATGAGAAAAACCACTAAAGACACTTTCATGGCAAGAGAGGATGTTGAGTGCTTATCTTTCTCCTTTGCCTTATTATTGACTGGAGGAGTCTGGCTGTAATATGAGGCTCTTCTATTGAAAGCCAGGAGTGGGGGAGGTATGTGATGTGGATGTCAGTCCTATTGTACTTTGTAAGAGACCTTTGCCCTTTAGATTCTTATACTTGTAACTTAGTGCTGATGACAAGCATACATGAAGCTTATCAGAAATGTTACGGAAATTGTACAGGTTGAGCCTCCTTGGTCCAGCCCTCTCAGGACTTGACTGGTCTTTTCCCCCTTCATCCCCCCACCCCCCAGCTACCAGCACCCTGGGCTCTGGCCCCACTGCCCTGCTAGTCCTCATCCCCCCTTGCCTAACAAGCCAGGCAGCCCAGATGGGGTGCTCTGGGCCCTGCTGAGGTTCTCAGCTCCACTGGGCAGCCCCACTGCAGCGAACCAGAGTCCCGACCCTGCAGGCAACCCAGCTGGGTCACAGTGGGCAGCCCCACTGCGGTGCTAGGGCACACTCAGTAGCTCAGCTGCAGAGAGCCAGGCTCGCAGCCCACAGCCCGTCCAATCCACAGGGCTCATAGCTATCAGTGTTTCACCGGGACGCTCTGGTTCTACCAGACCACGGATGTTGCTATACAAGAGAGTCCCAATTTACAGAAGTTCAACCTGAATTTGAAAGATTCACTCATAAAGAGGATTTACTTTTGCCAGGATTCTGAAAGCCAAACTGGGACTGATGGGAAAAGCGAATAGATTTATTCCCAGATGACATTCAGAGGCTACAGTTAATGAAAGTGCCTAGAGAGAGAGATACAGTTCTGCTTCTGTGTCTGCTGCAGAGCTGGAGCTCTGTAGAAAATCATCATGGGGGCTGTAGCCTATGAGTTAAATACAGGTTTAAACTTAGGTTTTATATGAACTGCCTGTTATATGAACATAGACAGTAATACAAGAAACCTTCAGGCCCAAACCTGCAACACATTAGCTTAAGGATTTAGCATAAACTATGCCTATTCAATCTTAGCCTGTGTAAATTGATCAACAGTAACCCTAAGTCACAACATGACATAAGATGTAATTTTGCAATAAATAATTCTGCTGAAATTTTGCATATAATGCTGACTGGTAACCACAAGAAGTAAGTCAATGCCAGCTTGAATATTTTAGGCTAGGAACATCAGCATACGCTTAACCACAGGGTTGTTATAGTAAATAATTGACACATATACTAAACAGTTTGAGATATTAATGTAGTAACCTATAGAATAAGGACAACACAACATTATTAGGATGAGGATATTTGTTATGGGAAAAGTATATTCATGACATGCATCTGATCCTATAATAGGGTACTAGACTATCAAGACCTTGACCACTAGAATAGTTTGGCTTTCCAGAAACAGGATAGGACCCTCACAGACAAGTCTTCCTAATCCCAAATTTCCACAGGGATGGTGCTAGCATACATATGACAGGAAATAAAGTTAATATTGCATTCCTGTTATATTTGCATTTAGGTCGGAATATTTGTTTCTTTCTTTACTAACATTGTTAATAAAAGTGTTAAAAGCTCAGAACGTGTGTATGTGTGTGTGTGTGTGTGTGTGTGAGTGAGAGAGAGAGAGAAATTGTTGCAATCATGCACATTGCGATTTCCAATTTAACTGTAATTCTGATAATTGTGAGCCTGGTTTTGGAATGGACCCGTCAGACTTTAGAGAATTAATTTGCAGAATTGGGAATGTTTAAATAATCTATATAATCAACAGGTCAGGCAACAGAGAGTGCTGGGCCACAAAATATACTCTTCAAGTAAGGGTATGTCTACACTACAAAGTTAATTCGAACTAACAGACGTTAGTTCGAATTAACTTTGATAGGGGCCACACACCAGAACCGCTAGTTTGAACTTAATTAGAACTAGCAGAGTGCTTAATTCGAACTAGGTAAACCTCATTCCACGAGGACTAACGCCTAGTTCGAATTAACTAGTTCGAATTAAGGGCTGTGTAGCCACTTAATTCGAACTAGTGGGAGGCTAGCCCTCCCCAGCTTTCCCTGGTGGCCACTCTGGGCACCACCAGGGAAACTCTTCTGCCCCCCTCCCGGCCCTGGAGCCCTTAAAGGGGCACGAGCTGGCTACGGTGCCCATGCCAGGTGCAAGTCGGCCAGCACCCAGCCAGCAGACCCTGCACCTGGCACGGCTCGAGGCAGCCACCCGCTGCCACCCAGCCCTCCGCCTCTTCCCGGGACCAGTCTGGCGGCTCCCGGGAGCCTGCCCGGGTCCGCAAGAGGCAGGCGCCCGCCTGGTTTAGTGCAGATGTCGTGGACCTCATCCACGACCTCCGCACTAGGCACAGGAAAGTGGCCGTCTAGAGCAGAAGAGCTGCCAGCCTGGCCACCCAGGAGCAGGTTTGCATAAAAATCAAGGTGGTCCACTGAGACCCCCGACCCTGAGCCCTGAGCTTAGAATGGCCGTCCTGGGTCAGACCAAAGGTCCATATAGCCCAGCAGCCTGTCTGCCGACAGCGGCCAACACCAACTGCCCTAGAGGGGATGGACCAAAGACAATGACCAAGTAATTTGTCTCGTGCCATCCATCTCCAGCCTTCCACAAACAGAGGCCAGGGACACCATTTCTACCCCCTGGCTAATACCACTCCATGGACCCAACCTCCATGACTTTATCTCACTTCTCTTTCAACTCTGTTATAGTTCTAGCCTTCACAGCCTCCTGCAGCAAGGAGTTTCACAGCTTGACTATTTTCTTTGTGAAGAAGAACTTTCTGTTGTTAGTTTGAAGCCTGCTACCCATTCATTTCATTTGGTGTCCTCTAGTCCTTCTATTATGGGAACTAATGAAGAACTTTTCTTTATGCACCCTCTCCACACCACTCATGCTTTTATAGACCTCTATCATATCCCCCCTTCATCTCCTCTTTTCTAAGCTGAGAAGTCCCAGTCTCTTTAGCCTCTCTTCATATGGAACCTGTTCCAAACCCCTGATCATTTTAGTTGCCCTCCCCTCTCCCACCCTCTCTCTTCCCCTCTCCCACCTCCTTTTCCCAGTCTCCCCCAGTTTTGTTCAATAAAGAGAGTTTCTATTTTTGAACACACGTGTCCTTTATTTTGTACATCAGAAAGGGGGGCTAGGGAGGGGTAAGTGGAAGGAGGTGAGGGAGGAATGGGGCACAAGCCCCCGATGGGGAGGACTGGGGTGGCTCTGCGGGCTCCTCGGGGTGGAAGCTCTCCTGCAGTCCCCTGAAGGCCCCCCTCCTGGATGGCAGCCTGCGGCAAGTGCAGCTGGTCTGATGGCCGAGTGCTGTGATGTGCCAAGTGTGGGCACTCCGGGCACTCCAAGCCAGAACTGCTTTGCAAGCGGGGCACCCCTGAGAACTGCCTGTCCGGGGTGGGGGTCGGGTCCCTTTAAGCACAGCCCTCGGCTAGCCTGAGACAGCAGCTCCACACTCTAAGTCCTAATCTGATGCCCTGCTGCCACTGCTTCCGGCCATCCTTAACCTCGGTTCAGGGTCCACTCAACGTGGACAGTCTAGTTCGAATTAGCAAAATGCTAATTCGAACTAGTTTTTAGGTCTAGATGCACTAATTCGAATTAGCTTAGTTCGAATTAACTAATTCGAATTAACTTAGTTTGAATTAGTGCTGTAGTGTAGACATACCCTAAGAGAGTAGAAGCTGGGAATATTATTTTTCTGCTCAGGCGTGAGATTGGACCCATAGTATTTGAACCACTAAGGAGCCTGTTCTGTCCAGCCAGCCATTGAACAGAACCTGTGGCTCTTGTTCATTCCTGTTGGGGGGCTGCACCCCCCTTCGGAGGGCACCACCCAAGTCCAGGGCATAGTTTAGACTGCTTGGGTTTTGTCTCACAGTACGCTGCCCCTGTATTTGGAGAATTACAGCCCACTGGCCTAGTCTTAAAGTACGCAGGCCCTGAGGCCTAGTCCTTTAGCCAAACCCCTGCTCGCCGGGGATCAGCAAAGGAGGGGTAAGAGGGCCCGGTCCCTCCCTCTCCACCGGGCCCTGACCCAGGGCCCTATCAGTGGTGGGCGGCTCCCACCACTGGCTCAGTGGGGGTTCCTTCCCACAACGCGTCGAGCCTTCTGGGGCCTTTCCAGCTCTTTGCCCTGTGTCACTTCCTACCCCCTTCCCTTGGTTGGCAGCAGTCCCACCTGGTGGAGTTAGCTAGATGTCCGTAGCAGCACCTTCCGACTCGGCGTCTGGGGTCGCAGTGGCAGGTCTGGCGCTTGGGTCCCGTGTGGCTGGCTGGTGGCTCCGACATTCAGGCCGAGCCCACCTTGGGCCTTGCGGCGGCAGGCCTGGCAACTCCCTCTCTGGCTGACGGGTCGGCAGCTCCAGAGGCTGGTCCCTAGCTCCCGCTCCATTGGTTGTCTGCCCCGACTGAAGAGGACTGCAGACCTTTATACCTGAGGCCTCCTGGGAGCATGCCCAGTAGGGTGGCGTGGGCACGGCCCTCTCTGCCCCCTGAGCCAAGTGCTTTCCTGGGGCTGGAGTGCGGGGCGGGGCCGCCCGGTCACAATTCCATATAAATTACATTGCCCAGAGGGAATACTCTTGGCATGATGGAAAATATGCCCCTATAAAATCAGATGTAACCATTGATATTGTTTTATAGAAGAAATTGAGAAATGAGCATGTGTACTTGCATTCAAATATAGTCCATTCTCTTTTATTTACACATGGTCACCAGGTTTTTTTTTCTTCAACAATGAAAGTTATTATGGGCCACATTCTGCTGCTGAGACCCACATTGAATAGTACCTTGGGAATAGTCCAATCACAGACTAAACTACTACTCACTGAATGAGAGACCTCAGTAAAGTCAGTAGAATGCATCTCTGCAGATCAGAGCAAAGCTTAGGGATGTGTGTACAAGGAAGCTGATTTGGCACCAACTCCTTACAGTGTTACATCGCTCTGACAACCTTCCTTTTTTTCCTTGGCTGTTCGGCACTGGGGAGAGGACCAGTGCTGAAAACATTTTCAAACCTGAGTGGGCAGCACAACATGGACTGGCCCTGCTTGTGATAATTACCTTTTTCTGTTTCTCCATTGTAAATCCAGAGTGACTCTACTAACTTTAAAGGATTCGCTGTAAATTTACACCGAAACCCCATGTCTGTTTACAAAAGGTTGCAAAGCAAATCCATCACTGAAGAACAATCAGGCAGATGGGAAACTTTATATGCTTAGGAAGTCTACCATTGATTTTGATGGGACTATTTGCATAAACGAATCTGCACACATGCAAATTTTATTCTCTAACTCAGAAATAATAAATTTCTGGCTAGGTATATTTTGCATTTCCCAGATAGAAATCAGATTACAACCAAAAATTATCTCTTTTGGAATAAAGAAAGCCAGGGCATATACTAAAAAGAACCCTGTAGAAATTAAGAAAATATTTTATTGGAAATTTAAAAAATATATTAAACTGTAAGATAAACAATATACAAAGAATTGAATTCCCTCCAAGCTCTTGCAGCTCACAAAGTGCACGTCTACACTGCAGAGCAAAAGTCAAATTAAGATATGCAACTTGCATAGCTGAAGTTGAAATAGCTTAATTCAGATTTTGGAGCACAGCTTCACAGGTGACTAACCAGCCCCACCCAGTCAGTCAGCTCCATGCAGGGAGCTCTGAGCCTCTGACTGGGCAGGACTGATTAATCACCAGTGAAGCTGTGCTGCTCTGCGGCTTAGACGGAACACTGGTCTACACAGTAGGCTTTGACTTCCCTTGCTCTTCATGAAATGAGGTTTTACAGGGTTGGAGTAAGAAGTCCTCCATCTCGACATTGTTCTGAATTAATGGCTTGCTGTGTAGTCGCGCATTTTGTTATTTTGAAAGAATGTCAATTATTCTGAAATGACACTGCTGTGTAAACAAACCCAAAATCAAACATCTGTCTCTCTAATTGACTTATCAGAATTGTAATTGTTCAGCAGCCCTGTATTTTTTTCAGGCATCAATAAATCTCTATGAACTATCTCCATCTGCCCTCAAGAAATCTTGAATCCTAACATTTAGGTGTATTTCTTATGCTGCAGCTGGGAGCAAGCTAGCACACCAGAAAGTGCCCTGTGGACATTGTAGCTCCAGGGGAGACTTAGGCTATCCATCCAAGTGCAAACCCAAGGAGACAGATGGACTTGAGATCCTAATTACTGTTTGGAGTGCACTAGTTCAAGTCCCAATCAGCATCTGCCTGTCTACTCTGGGAAGCTTATTCCCAGATGCCATGTTGACATAACCAGCAAAACAAACCTAAGGATTTTTGAATACATTTGATTCTAAAAACTGTGAAAGAAAAAGTGGTTTCCCCCTGCGTTACCTCAGCTCACCTGTGAGGCTTTTGCTGAGTTGGAACAATGCTGCAGATCCGCTCTTAGTAACTCACATGAAGAGACTGAAAAAATTGGGGATATCAACAAGATGATAAAAGTATAAAATATTGGTTTAGCAACAGAAGATTGAGAATTTCTGTTGAGCCTGTCTCAAAAAAACCCAGATCCAATTAACTTGAAAGATAGAAGATTCAGAACAGATAAAAGCAAATACCTTTTCAGACCATCACAATTAGACTGTAGAACTCTTTTCCACAGGAGGTTAGAGAGAAGCCATCTCCACCATAGTTAGAATGGAATTTCCCTTGGGGCAAGTTATTTCAGTAACTGCCTATTGCAGAACTTATTTTCACCTTCTATTGAAGCATGTGGAACTGACCACTTTTGGTGACAGGCTAGTGGATTAGGTAGACGTTGGATATGAACCAGAATAGCTATTTCTGTGTTCTTATCAAAAGAACATTGGAAGTCATTAGAAAGGGTTCTTTTGACATCAGTGGGCTATTGAACAGGTGATTGCTTCAAAGGTAGTGCCACTGAAATTAACTGTGTATCTAGCAAGGTACCACTCTACAGTTCTGGAATCAATAAGACCCAAAGGTATTGGCCTCTGGGAAAATCTATGTCCATTGTGTACACCAGTATCAAGTTACTATATTCCCTGCATGAGTTTAGCCAAGCTGCCCAGTAAGTGGGGTATAGAGGTGGTGTGATGTCATCTGATTAAACTATGACCCTAAAGATCACTGTTGCAACCACTGTTAAATATCTGCAACAAATTTTGTAGAGAGAGCAAGCCAAGTGAGGTGTCTGTGAAGAGCTTAAGATCTACCTTCTATGATTATACTATGTGCATGCACGTATCATTTTTGTATTTGAAATCAAGAGCATTGGCAATGTACTTGTATTTCAATGTGTTTGATTCTGAGTTGCACCAGTAAAGCATTTGGCCAATCTATTGTGAATGGACTTTTCAAGTTGAATAGAAGTATTTGACTTACAATGAGTGTTGGTAGGTGCCAATCCACATCTGATGAGGCTTCCGGTGAACATTCAGACTAGCAAGGAGGCAATGGATTTTGTCGGTAACTCTGATAGAGATCTGTAAAATCATGACTGGTGTGGATAAATAAATAAATCAGGAAGTGTTATTTCCTCCTTTCAGTAACACAAGAACTAGGGGTCACCATATAACATTAATAGGCAGTAGGTTTAAAACAAAAGGAAGTATTTCTTCACACAGCAAACAGTCAACTCATGAAGTACACTGTAGGAGGACATTGTGAAGGTCAAGAGTATAACAATGTTCAAAAAAGAACTAGATATTTCATGGAGGATTGGTTTATCAGTGGCTATTGGCCAGGATGAGCAGGGATGGCTTCCATAGCCTGTTTGCCAGAAGCTGGGAACAGGTGACAGGAAATGGATCACTTGATGATTACCTGTTCTGTTCATTCCCTCTGTGGCACCTGGCATTGGCTATTGTCAGAAGACAGGATACTGAGCTAGATGTAGCCTTCTCAGCCAACTACCCTGGAAATCCATACGCAGGCCTGGAGCAATCACGCAGAATATAGGACTGTAAGACATGTGTATGTCCCCTGTACCTGAGGAGTTCTGCAGTGGCTGGGAGATGAGCAAGTGCATTCAGAGAGGGAAATGAGTGGAGTTAGTGCTATTGCATGCAAAGCAAGTGCAGGGAGCGTGCATGAAGAGCAATTGTGAGTCTGCAGGAGGGTAGAATGATAGATGGTGAGCATGGAGAAGGGTGTGTGTGTGCATGCGTGCATGCGCAGGGAGGATAACTGCAGCCAGAGGCTTTTCCTATTGAGCAGCTGACTGAGATAAAAGTTCCATTGTTTTTAAATCTGATGCATCATGAAACAAAAGAAACACTACTTTTAGAGATCTCAAAGTTGGCTTTGATTTTATTGTCATTCCTCTTGTTTCTGAACAAGAACTTGACAGCAATGAAGTAGCAAAACAGATCTTTAAAAGAGCATTTCTTTATAGGCCTGTTAATCAGCATGACTCACGCAGAGTTCATCTCTCCAGCTGAACTTATTCCTTGAAGTTTAGTCTATTTACATCTCAGGACAGTATCCCATTGCATGGGGAAGAGGTTAGTGCTCCTTTAGATTTCCTGACAGTGATAATTATATAGGGGCAGTTTTATGCAAACAACAGTGGAATTGTCTTTGATTGCAATATGAGTCCTTTATTACTTTTTATTAAAAGCAGTTTCCACACTTGCAGGTCAATGAAGTCCTCTGTATTAAAGATTGCTTGATTGATTTTGAAGCTTCTCTCTACTCACCTATCATGTTCCCCTAGTCTATTATTAGAATTCCCCACCATTTATCTATTATTTAGAATTTCTACTATATCATTATCAAGAGCATGAAAAGAAAGCTTGTAATGCTATGTGGAATGGTATTACTCCACAAAGCACTCCTTGGGAGTTTGATTCTTGGAGTTTTGTAAGGACACACCATTGCCATTTCTGTGCCTACATGTCGTTTGAATATTCGTTACACTTCTCTGGGCAGGTGGATGGCTTGGGAAGTATTTTAATTCCTAGTTGACCAAAGAGAATACATGCTACAGCTTCATCTGTCCAGCAGCAATTAGCAGATTACCACAGCTGAATATAGGTTATCATTTTTGCCTTTTGATTTACCAAAGCCAGAATTGCCACAGGTTACAAAAAGGCATCGAAACATGCTGTAAACATGTTTTAAACTCTTTTATAGAAATCTATTGTGAGTGACAATATTACCACTGTAGTAGGCACAGTACCAACAAATAGAGAAGAGACGACAATGCCTGCCCCTATGGCTCACAATCTAACTGGACACTGTGAACATATTTCCAACTATGCTTCCCACCTAAAAGCCCCTGGTTAAAGAAGTAAGGCAGGGGCAAATAGGAACACACGGAGAGTGTGATTAGAGTGCAACTGAAGATGTTATGCCTGCTGAAAAGGCATAACAAGTAGGGTTCCACAGGGGTCTCTTTTGGGACTGGTTCTGTTCAATATCTTCTTCAACGATCTAGATATTGACATAGAGAGTACCCTTATTAAGTTTGCAGATGATACCAAGCTGGGAGGAGTTGCAACTGCTTTGGAGGATAGGGTCCAATTCAAAATAATCTGGACAAATTGGAGAAATGGTCTGAGGTGAACAGGATGAAGTGCAAAGCACTTCAAGGACAAATGCAAAGCACTCCACTTAGGAAGGAACCATCAGTTTCACACATACAGAATGGGAAGCGACTGTCTAGGAAGGAGTATGGCAGAAAGGGATCTAGGGGTTATAGTGGACCACAAGCCAAATATGAGTCAACAGTGTGACGCTGTCGCAAAAAAAGCAAACATGATTCTAGGATGCATTAACAGGTGTGTTATGAGCAAGACATAAGAAGTCATTGTTCCGCTCTTCTCTGCGCTGATTAGGTCTCAGTTGGAGTATTGTGTCCAGTTCTGGGCACCACATTTCAAGAAAGATGTGGAGAAATTGGAGAAGGTCCAGAGAAGAGCAACACAAATGATTAAAGATCTAGAGAACATGACCTATGAAGGAAGACTGAAAGAATTGGGCTTGTTTTGTTTGGAAAAAAGAAGATTAAGAGGGAACATGATAGCAATTTTCACATATCTAAAAGGGTATCACAAGGAGGAGAGAGAAAAATTGTTTTCCTTGGTCTCTGAGGATAGAACAAGAGCAAAGGGCTCAAACTGCAGCAAGGAAGGTTTAGGTTGGATATTAGGAAAAAGTTTCTAACTGTCAGGGTAGTTAAAACATTGGAATAAGTTGGCTAGGGAAGCAGTGGAATCTCCATCTCTGGAGATTTAAGAGCAGGTTAGATAAATGTCTATCGGGGATGGTCTAGACCATGGTATTACTAAACTGGGGGTGTGCCGAAATTCCATAGGGAGAGCAAGGCGACCCAGGCCTCCCTCCCCCCCCCCATCAGGTTTTGGTGCCCTGCTCAGTTCCTTTTTTTTTCCCGCTTAACAAGTTTTTTGGGGGGCAGGGTGAGGGTTTTTCAAAAATCAGAAAGGGGGGCGTGATGCTGAAAAGTTTGGGAACCACTGGTCTAGACAGTACTTCATCCTGCCATGAGGGCAGGGGACTGGACTCAATGACCTCTCAAGGCCCCTTCCAGTCCCAGTATTTTATGATTCTATGTTCCCTGGGGGATGGTTGCCAGCTGTCACACTTTAGAGCAGCTCCAGGATACTCTAACCACCTCTTAAAAATAGTACTAGGCAAAGATACAAGAAGCCATAACTGGTTCCCTGACATCCCTCCCTGGATGTAACAGGAAATCAGCCCCTCCCCCCCTAAAGTTTGTGCTAAATATATTTTTGTATGGACATCAATTAGAAATACTGATGATGCAACATGTTTACTGACTGAAGAAGTTGTGAATGGCAAACAAATTAAGACAAATTAAGATTTTCCTTTTCTCCATTAGCTGGCATTACTTTCTGTATAAATTTCCCTGCACTTTTTCTATTGCACATTCTGTTAATTTATTATGATGATTTCTTTTTTAAGCTCCAGTTCTGTGCTATGCCAATAGCAGCTTAGGACCATTATAAGCAGTTTTCTTGTATTGTTTCATATGGAACACATTGACCTTGTGACTAAAATAAAGATACACACAGCAAGTATGTACTTTTTAAAATAAATGGATGGTAAATATAAATACAGTGACTGTGTACCAGTCACAGAAGTGCAGAGTGTATGTTGTTTCACAATAATGGATCCAATCTCTAGTTCTGGAAATATTTCACCAAATATATTTTATCCTGTTATAAACCAAGGCTGCCTCTTTTCATTGATTCTGCCCTCTTGGTGAACTACAGAGTTATGAAAGGATTAATGAGAGGCACTGCAGTTATTATAAGGCATTTTAGTTAACATTACCGATTACATTATTGTTTTAAATTTTGTTAAGTGAATATGAAATTGAGGCAAAGAAATGTAAATAAATGAAATATTTATCAGAAAGTTAACTCCATGAAGTAGAATACAGGATTTTCAAACTACAAATCATTTCTTTACACAATTAAAAAACTGAGCATCTATGTTACATACCTTTTACAATTCCAATCGCAGAGCATTTTCTCCAGCACTCTAGTGTTCTGTATTTGAGAGCAGTGATCCATCTTTACCAGGCTGTTCTGCTTTCACCAGCGCATATCACTAAATCATTTTTAGGAACTAATAGCTGAATCCTCTTCCTTGGAAATCAATGGGCCTTTTGTGATGGGCTTTAATGGGAGCAGAATTATTTTCTAAGATCTATAAAGTAGGGACTATCTTTATCTTTTGGGCTACATACATAGCTGAGCAAATTGGTGATGCTAAACAAATGAATAACAATGCAGAGCTATCCAACCGCAATGCCCTTAATAGAAACATTAAGGTGGACACAAATATTTACTCATCAGAACTTATATACGCAGTGCATGAAATTCTGTTCTGAAGATTTGTATCTCACCTGAGGTTAAACCATAAAGCTTTCCAAAGCTGAGATTGTGTTTGTACAGTATCTACCACAGTGGGGACATGATTCTAAGTGGGACATCAGGGCACTACAATTCTACAAATATATGATGATAATAAACCAGCATTACTGATTGCAGACAGGGTTAGTAGAACTTCACAGGGCATATGTGAACACAGAATTTTGCCGTCCTTGCTCACTCTGGTACCTGTGATTTTGCTAACAGACTTCCATGGGGAAGTTTTACTTCTGAACAGGATTAAAATTATGTTTTTCTATAAGAAGGGTTCAATTGTGGCTTTGCCACAAGGCCTGCATATAGTCATGCTGCCATAGAAACAGACTAAAAAAGCAGAAATGTACTCTACGCTTGGCAAAGCCTATAACCTCTACAGTGTGCATGCAGCTGCACTGATTGGTGTATTGGCATGGAGCCTAGGGTTCATCCACTTTCGGTTCTTCACACACTTGTACAGGGAAAGGGGCATGTAATGATCCTGGAAAGTATGCTCTCTGCTCCATGCTGCTACACAAGGCATGGCTAGTCAATGCAGAGCTGACAGTTAGGTATCCCCCATTACCTCCTCTTAGTCTGTTGTGCAGGCAAGCAAAATGAGTCACAATCTGGCCCTTAAATTAGAGGCAGGTGTTACACAGCTACCAGGAATGATGTATCCACTCAACCGCTCTTTAAGCCACATAAACTGGTTTTCTAAATATAACTACACAAGATCTTTGAGTACGTGGTATTATTTCATTGACCCTTAAAATACACCCTCTTCCTATTTAGAAATCTTTCTTTTCCTTTTAGCTGTGGCATTTACAAAGGCTATTTTAGTCTTTTTGGAGATCTTAATGGTGATGTTTGTTTTAAATCCCTAGATGCTTCCCAATTAATTAAGGCTTCTTATCATTCAGTTTGTTTTGAAATCTAGAATAGATATTATATGAATGCACCAGAAGGTCTTGAAATAAAACACACTAATTATAAATTGCCAAACCCAATTAGAGTGAACTGTCAGCATCCTTGTTATGTTCAGATACAGTGCATTAAAAGTGCCTCAGTGAGACAACAGTCTGTTACTAGTTCATCTTGTATGCTCTTAGCCATAATGAGAATCAATTAGGATTTTAAATTAGCATGATATATTTTTTAAGAGTACATAGTGTTTATTTTGAAAGTCTGATCATAGCAAGCACTGTAGTATGATTGCACAGTTTTTGACAGATGTTTTGAATATGTAAACAAGGGTAACACCAGGGAGAACACAAGATAATCCAGAGAGTTAGTATTAAGAATACATTTGCTGGACATCATTTGCTTTTGGTTCTAGGGTTTGCAATACATTTCCAGCCATGCACTAATTACTAGGAAATCAGTCCAACACACTAACAAATTGTTTCTGTGGTTGGTTGAATGATGACATGGAGGATTACCTGATCATGGCTGGAATATTACCTCATTGTATTAATTCATGGAGTATTAATAGATTTCAGTTGCTAGTGTATGGTACCTGTGACTGATGAAAGAGTGCAAAACTCAGTTGTTTCTGATTGCAAAGTTTGACCATAACGTTTTCAATTATTATTTGTGTCACTTCACTCTGATTTGAGGTGCATGCTTCTGAGTTTATTTTGAAGATCTGGGTCAGAAAAACATCCAAAATATAGAAGAGAAACTTAACTAGATTCACTGATTTGACTGATTTGGGATGAAAATCATGAAGACCTATTTATTCAAACGTATTCAAGTTTGTAATAAAAAGTAGGAATCGGGATTGGTGGGTTTTTACTAGTGTGTCTCAGAGTTAGAGGACTGCCTAGGACTGGTTTGGCATAGCATAGCATGGCAGGCACTCACCAACGCAGGTGCCTCCTACTGGACACACTGAGAATTAGTTTTTCAGCTCTGGAGCTTTCAGTTCAGATGAGATGGGAAGCAATCAGATGAGAAATAATCAAATGAAAAAGAGTCTAACCCATCAGGATATGGCAGACAGATTAATAGTGACACATTTTAAAGTACTTATACACAAACTCTAGAAGTCTAAATAATAAGATGGGTAAACTAAAGTGCCTCATATTAAAGGAGGATATGGATAGTAGGAATGAGGACAGTCAATGGGACAGTCATAACAGGGTACAAAATATATCAGAAGGACAGAACAGGTCATGCTGGTGGGGGACTGGCACTAAACATGAAAGAAAATGTAGAATCAAATGAAGTAAAAATCTTAAATGAACCAAAATATTCTATAGAATCATCTCTATGGGTAACAATTGCATGCTCTAATAATAAGAATATAGCAGTAGGGATATATTATTGACCACCTGACCAGAATAGTGATAGTGACTATGAAATGCTAAGGGAGATTAGAGAGGCTATCAAAATTAAAAACTCAATAATAGTTGGGGATATCAATTATCCCCATATTGACAGGGTACACCTCACCTCAGGACAGGATGCAGAGATAAAATTTCATGATACCTTAAATGACTGCTTCTTGGAGCAGCTGGTTCTGAAACCCACAAAGGGAGAGGCAAATCTTGGTTTAGTCCTAAGTGGAGCACAGGATCTGGTCCAAGAGGTAAATATAACTGGATCAATTGGAAACAGTGACCATAATGTAACGAAATTTAACATGCCCATGGTAGGAAAAACACTTCAGCAGACCAACACTGTAGCATTTAATTTCAGAAGGGGAACTAAACAAAAACAAGGAGGTTAGTTAAACAAAAATTAAAAGGTACAGTGACAAAACCAAAATCCCTGCAAGCTGCATGGAAACTTTTCAAAAACACCATTATAGAAGCCCAACTTAAATGTACATCTCAAGTTTAAAAAGCCAGTAAGCAGGGCTGACTGGGAGGGAGTTGGGGGGAGTGGGGCTGATCAGGGGGGAACTGGTTGGTGGGGAGTGGGGCTGGCCCGGGTGCACACAGATCCTGGGGTTCTGCCTGTCCCATGCATGGTCCCAGCGGGGTGCACGGGCAAGTCCAACCCTGGGGATTCCATTCTGTCTTGGCCCTGCCCCCCTCCTCTCTTCTGTGTAGTTGTGTACTGTCTGGTTGGGACTAAATTAGCTATTACCACTGAAGAGAGAGATCTTGGAGTCATTGTGGATAGTACTCTAAAAACACCCACTGAATATGCAGCAGTAGTCAAAAAAGCAAATAGAATGTTTGGAGTAATTTAAAAAGGGATAGAGAATAAGACAAAGAATATCTCATTGCCTCTGTATAAATCCATGGTATGCCCACATCTTGAATACTGTGTGAAGACATGGTCACCTTATCTAAAAAAAAGATATGTTGGCATTGGAAAAAATTCAGAAAAGGATAACTAAAATGGTTAGGAGTTTGGAATAGCTGCATATGAAGAAAGATTACAGACAGACTTTTCATCTTAGAAAAGAGGAAACTAAGGGGGGGGGATAAGATAGAGGTCTATAAAATCATGACTGGTGTCGAGAAATTAAATAAAAAAAAGTTATTTACTTGTTCCCATAACAGAAGAACAAGGGTGCACCCTTAAGAGGGTTTAAGAGGGTCAGCAAATGAAATTAGTAGGCACCAGATTTAAAACAAACAAAGGGAAGTATTTCTTCATGCAACACATTGTCATCCTTTGGAATGCCTTGCAACACATTGTCATCCTTGTGAAGACCAGGACATTAACAGGGTTCAAGAAAGAACTAGATAAATTAATGAAGGATAGATCCATCAGGGCATGTCTAGACTACATCCCTCTGTCGTCAGAGGGATGTAAATTAGACATACCGACATTGCAAATGAAGCGGGGATTTAAATCTCCCATGCTTCATTTGAATAAAAATGGTCGCCACGTTTTGCCGAATCAGCAGTATGTCAGAAAAAAGCGGCTATCAAGATGGGGATTGAGTGTTTTATGAGGCATAAGGGATCATCCGACAAAGGTTTTCTTTGTCACCTGATCCCCATCTTGACAACCTCTTTGTGCTGACAAACTGATGACTCAGCAAAACATGGCAGCCATTTTTATTCAAATGAAGTGTGGGAGATTTAAGTCCCTGCTTCATTTGCAATGTCATTATGTCTAATTTACATCCCTCTGGTAACAGAGGGATGTAGTCTAGACATACCCTCAGTGGCTATTAGCCAGGATGGGTAGAAATGGTATTCCTAGTCTCTGTTTGCCAGAAGTTGTGAAAGGGTGGCAGGGGAGGGATCTATTGATAATTTGCTGTTTGGTTCATTCCCTCTAGGCCACCTGGCATTGGCCTCCGTCAGAGGACAGGTTACTGGGCTCAATGGACCTTTGGTCTGACTCAGTATGGCCATTCTTATGTTCTTATATCCCAGTTCAGTCAGGTCAACCTGGTCTTGTTCCTTTCATTGTAGAACTGCAAGCTAGAATGCAACAAAAAACCATCACTATAAAAGTCGACTGCACTAAAATACCACTACCTCCCACTCTGTAAGGGTATGTCTACACTACAGAGTTAGTTCGAACTAACGGACGTTAGTTTGAACTAACTTTCATAGGTGCTACACTAGCGCTCCGCTACTTCGAACTTAATTCGAACTAGTGGAGCGCTTAGTTCGAACTAGGTAATCCTCATTTTATGAGGATTAAGCCTAGTTCGAACTACCTAGTTCGAATTAAGGGGTATGTAGCCCCTTAATTCGAACTAGTGGGAGGCTAGCTCTCCCCAGCTTTCCCTGGTGGCCACTCTGGCCAACACCAGGGAAACTCTATTGCCCCCCTCCCGGCCCCGGAGCCCTTAAAGGGGCACGGGCTGCCTACGGTGCCCGTGCCAGGTGCAAGCCTGCCAGCACCCAGCCAGCAGACCCTGCACCTGGCATGGCTCGAGCCAGCCACCCGATGCCCCCCAGCCCTCCTCCTCTTCCCGGGACCAGGCTGGCGGCTCCTGGGAGCTTGCCCGGGACCGCAAGAGGGGGGCACACGCCTGGGCTAGTGCGGAGATCGTGGACCTCTTCCACGATCTCTGCACTAGGCACAGGAAAGTGGCCGTCTAGGGCAAGAGAGCTGCCAGCCTGGCCACCCAGGAGCAGGTGTGCATGAAAATCAAGGGGGTCCACTGAGCCCCCCGACCCTGAGCCCTGAGCTTACAATGGCCGTCTTGGGTCAGACCAAAGGTCCATCTAGCCCAGTAGCCTGTCTGCCGACAGCAGCCAACCCTAGGGACCTTGGAGGGGATGGACCGAAGACAGTGACCAAGCCATTTGTCTCGTGCCATCCCTCTCCAGCCTTCCACAAACCTTGGGCAGGGACACCACTCCTACCCTCTGGCTAATACCACTCCATGGACCCAACCTCCATGACTTGATCTCACTTCCCTTTAAACTCTGTTCCAGTTCTAGCCTTCACAGCCTCCTGCAGCAAGGAGTTCCACAGGTTGACTCTTTGCTTTGTAAAGAACAACTTTCTGTTACTGGTTTGAAGCCTGCTACCCATTCCTTTCCTTTGGTGTCCTCTAGTCCTTCTTTATGGGAACTAATGAAGAACTTTTCTGTATGCACCCTCTCCACCCAACTCCTGCTTTTAGAGACCTCTATCCTGCCCCCCTCCGTCTCCTCTTTTCTAAGCTGAAAAGTCCCAGTCTCTTTAGCCTCTCTTCATATGGGACCTGTTCCCAACCCCTGATCATTGTAGCTGCCCTCCCCTCTCCCACCCTCTCTCTTCCCCTCTCCCACCTCCTTTTCCCAGTCTCCCCCAGTTTTGTTCAATAAAGACAGATTCCATTTTTGAACACAATTGTCCTTTATTTTGTACATCAAGAAAAGGGGCTAGGGAAGGGTAAGTGGAAGGAGGTGAGGGAGGAATGGGGTACGAGCCCCCGATGGGGAGGACTGGGCTGGCTCTGTGGGCTTCTGGGGGTGGAAGCTCTCCTGCAGCCCCCCAATTGCCCCCTCTCCCCAGATGGCAGCCTGCAGCAAGTGCAGCCGGGCTGATGGCCGAGTGGTGTGATGTGCCCAGTGTGGGCACTCCGGGCACTCCAAGCCAGGACTGCTTTGCAAGCAGGGCACCCCTGAGAACTGTCTGTCCGGGGTGGGGGTCGGGTCCCTTTAAGCGCAGCCCTCGGCTAGCCTGAGACAGCATCTCCATGCTCTAAGTCCTCCACTGATGCCCTGCCGGCACTGCTTCCGGCCATCCTTAACCCCGGTTCAGGGTCCATTTAATGTGGACATGCTAGTTCGAATTAGCAAAACGCTAATTCGAACTAGTTTTTAGTTCTAGACGCGTTAGTCCGAATTAGCTTAGTTCGAATTAACTAATTCGAACTAAGTTAGTTCTAATTAGCGCTGTAGTGTAGACGTACCCTCAATTGCTACAGACTAGAACCTAGAGATTGAACTGCAGATGTCCTCAACTGTTGGTATATAAGTGCAGGTGAAAAATATTTTAGCTCCATTGTCCATTGGTAGAATAGGAATAATTGTTTGCATACAGCTGGTATCCAGAATGGTTAGTTTCATAATGAAAACAACAAGGAAGAAAATTCTGCCTCCAGGATTAGCTACTGGACATAGGAAAAGGTGAACATTAGTAACTCTGGGAAGCAGCTTGAGCTGCAGGTACAGAATTGATAGGACTATTGGCATTCAGATGACACATGGTCTCTTAGCTCTGGGGATTGTGTTTCTGGCTGGCTGTTATCAAATTTCATTCATTTCAAATAGCTCTTCTCCTCTTCTCTTCACCCCACTTCTCTGTCACCATCTCTCTTTTCTAGGAAGATTTATTAGTAGAGAGAGAGGCTGGGCTGGCAGCCCTAGAAACCGAAATCCATTTTTAATCACATTGAGCCCAACCCCACAGTAAGTGACTCAAGCAAAAGTACCGCAGAGATTGCCTGAGCATGGAACACTATTCTGGGCCCAGAACAGGAAAGAACATTGGCACATCCCACTTCCTCTCACGGCCTCATCAGCATGCTTCAAGCCGGATCTGGCATGGAGGGTAGGATGCTCTCCATTCAGTCAGTGATGTCTCTGCTCACAGGGTCAAGAAGTATGACAACATCAATGGTGAATTTAAAATTCTGGTCAGCTCCCCACCAGTACCTGAGGTGAGACTACAGATTCATTTCACAGGTACCATCCAAGAGCCATCAGACAGTACCACTGACTTGGGCTGTATTTGGACCAGTGATTTTAAAGAAAAAGTTCGGTATTTCATGCTGGTGTGAGCTTTGAGACTGTTCCATGTTAGGGAAGGTAGTACCTAGCAGCTTTGACCCCAGGAACTGTCTAGGGAGAAATTGTGATTCCTTCACAAAATCTCTACTGCTCTTCTGGGAGGGAAGTAAGTTACTGCTAGCCTCAAATGGATGCCACTTAATTCCCATTGCTAACTCCTCTGGCCAGCATGCAAGGGGCCAAAACCAAGACTTTGCCCACTTCCTGTCCCTCTCCATCCATGTGTTCACCTGGGGGATAGGCCGATAAACTAGAGGGTGGGGCTCAGTTTTCTGGAATACTGAGTAAGGGAGCAGTGTGTGTGTGTGTGTGTGTGTGTGTGTGTGTGTGTGTGTGTGTGTGTGTCTTTACTTTGACTTTCTCCCATAGTCACCTGAGTAAGTCAAAGGTACATTCTTCTCTCCGCCTCCATAAATTTCTCTTCCGAAATGCTGATTTTGCAGAAATAAAAATGTGGTTGTTTTTCCTTTTAATGCGAAAGTTATTTTCATGTTCTCAGAAGAATCATAGTGAAGGACGCAGGGTGACGTAACACCTCTCAGATGGGGAGCATTTCCACTGAAAAGATGTGTAAATAAAAATGTCCCGAATGCCCAGATCCCAATTCCCTCAGTCACACTGACTAGCACCTTACTCCTCAGATAAGCACATTGATTTCATTGACATTCCTTGTGGGGTACTATGCAACTCAGATAAGAGATAGCTGGTGGAAAATTCCTTTTGGGCCTGGGAGCTCCTCTCTAACTAGGCTGGCAAGGTAGGTCCTGAGACAGACATCCCTGAATGCCTCAAATAAATGAAGCCAGTGTCTGGGGACAGGGCACAGCATTGGCACAAGTGGGAAAGGCGGACTGAAGATCAGCTATGCCTGATACTCCACTAGCGCAATAGTGGCATAAGATCAAATACACGATACTCCACTGCAGACTCAATAGTGGCATACATTAAAGCAGGACCCCTCCTGCCATAACTTCCTTTGGTATCAGCTGGCTGAGAATAAAGGAGCCACAAACTACTCTCTGTAGCTGCCACTCTGAAATAAATCAGAGCTCAATTTGGCCACTGCAGAGAATCAAGGTCTCAGCAACAACATAAAGAGAGAAGTCAAGACTTGGAAGCATTTGACTGTTCTTTTTAACCTAGAGCCTAATTCTGCTCTAGGTTAGTTCTCCCTTTTGTGAGACTTTTAATCCTCTGCCATGACTAGCCCAGGTTTTACATCAAACAAATTAATCTAGTTATCCCTGAAAGCAAACACATTATCTCCAGTTATGCTCTCAAAATATTCATATATTATTAAATCATTTCCTAATAACTATATATAGCTCTCTTGTGTCTGAATTCAATGTCTCCATAGCTAAGATGAACTGTTGTCCAATTACAGAAATAATATATATAAAGATTAAAATTCTCAAATAAAGCATAATTTGGGCCAATTTTCAGATGTGTGCAATGGGGGGTAACCACAGAAAAGAAGATGCATTTGTTATGTCTTGAACAATCCATAATTCTACATGAAACACGCCAACTTACTGCCATTCACAGGTACTCTAGAGTTTTCCCATTGAGTTCAGCAGGACAAACATTTCAATATCTATTTATACATGCAAATGTATGAACGGAAGCTTGCATACAGCCTTTTACTGACAACAACTACTGGTCACGTGTTTGTATAGGCATACATGTTGCTCCCATATTTAAACTAAATCTTTAATAATGGGATCTGTGAAGGCAGGAGACAGAGGCTATGTCTAGACTATGGGGTTTTTCTGGAATACCATTTTTTATTCCAGAAAAACCCCATAGTCTAGACATAGCCTCTGTCTCCTGCCTCCAAAGATCCCATTATTAAAGATTTAATTTAAATATGGGAACAACATGTATGCTTTTTTTGGCGGAAGAGCCAAAGCGCTCTTTTGGAAGCCATGTATTCCTCCTCCCACGAGGAAGAAGGCCTCTTTCGAAAGAGGTTTTTTTTTTCCAAAATTTGGCCCAGTGTAGATGGGCTAAATTTTGGAAAAGCCTCTTCCGAAAAAACTAGCGGAAAAAGGTAAGCAAATTGTGGCACACAATTTGCATAGCTTTTTCTGATAGATCCCCATAATTTAGACATAGCCAGAGGGTAGGGAGATACATCAGGATCAAAATATAGTCTTTAACTATACACTGACAAGTAATGGGTTAATTTCGACCATTAAACTCCAGGGCTATATGAAGGGAGCAGGGATGGGATGGTCTCTCAGATTCTTAAGCAATAAGTGCCTTGAAAATACCTACGTAGCAGTGGCTATTTGGATTTTGCCCACAGAATATGGAGGCAAGGAGAAGGCCTCCAGAAATGCTGGGAGAGCATGCTCAGATGCACCTAACAGGGGGTATGTCTACACTACAGCGCTAATTCGAACTAACTTAGTTCGAATTAGTTATTTCGAACTAAGCTAATTCAAACTAACGCATCCAGACTAAAAAACTAGTTCGAATTAACGTTTTGCTAATTTGAACTAGCATGTCCACACAGAGTGGACCCTGAACCGAGGTTAAGGATGGCCGGAAGCAGTGCCGGCAGGGCATCAGATTAGGACTTAGAGCGTGGAGATGCTGTCTCAGGCTAGCCGAGGGCTCCACTTAAAGGGACCCGACCCCCACCCCGGACAGACAGCTCTCAGGGGTGCCCTGCTTGCAAAGCAGTCCTGGCTTGGAGTGCCCGGAGTGCCCACACTGGGCACATCACAGCACTCGGCCATCAGACTGGCTGCACTTGGGACAATTGGGGGGCTGCAGGAGAGCTTCCACCCCCAGAAGCCCACAGAGCCAGCCCAGTCCTCCCCATCGGGGGCTCGTACCCCATTCCTCCCTCACCTCCTTCCACTTACCCTTCCCTAACCCCCCTTCCTGATGGACAAAATAAAGAAAACGTGTGGTCAAAAATAGAATCTCCCTTTATTGAACAAAACTCAGGGAGACTGGGAAAAGGAGGTGGGAGAGGGGAAGAGAGAGGGTGGGAAAGGGGAGGGCAACTAAAATGATCAGGGGTTTGGAGGTCCCATATGAAGAGAGGCTAAAGAGACTGGGACTTTTCAGCTTAGAAAAGAGGAGATGGAGGGGGGATATGATAGAGGTCTATAAAAGCATGAGTGGGGTGGAGAGGGTGCATAAAGAAAAGTTCTTCATTAGTTCCCATAATAGAAGGACCAGAGGACACCAAAGGAAAGGAATGTGAAGCAGGCTTCAAACTAGTAACAGAAAGTTGTTCTTCACAAAGCAAAGAGTCAACCTGTGGAACTCCTTGCTGCAGGAGGCTGTGAAGGCTAGAACTAGAACAGAGTTTAAAGGGAAGTGAGATCAAGTCATGGAGGTTGGGTCCATGGAGTGGTATTAGCCAGGGGGTAGGAGTGGTGTCCCTGCCCAAGGTTTGTGGAAGGCTGGAGAGGGATGGCACGAGACAAATGACTTGGTCACTGTCTTCGGTCCATCCCCTCCAAGGTCCCTAGGGTTGGCCACTGTCGGCAGACAGGCTACTGGGCTAGATGGACCTTTCGTCTGACCCAAGACAGCCATTGTAAGCTCAGGGCTCAGGGTCGGGGGTCTCAGTGGACCACCTTGATTTTCATGCACACCTGCTCCTGGGTGGCCAGGCTGGCAGCTCTCCTGCCCAAGCCGGCCACTTTCCTGTGCCTAGTGCGGAGATCGTGGACGAGGTCCACGATCTCCACGCTAGCCCAGGAGGGTGCCCCCCTCTTGCGGTCCCAGGCAAGCTCCCAGGAGCCGCCAGCCTGGTCCTGGGAAGAGGGGGAAGGCTGGGGGGCATCGGGTGGCTGGCTCGAGCCGTGCCAGGTGCAGGGTCTGCTGGCTGGGTGCTGGCAGGCTTGCACCTGGCACGGGCACTGTAGCCAGCCCGTGCCCCTTTAAGGGCTCCGGGGCCGGGAGGGGGGCATACGAGTTTCCCTGGTGGTGCCCAGAGTGGCCACCAGGGAAAGCTGGGGAGGGCTAGCCTCCCACTAGTTCGAATTAAGGGGCTACACACCCCTTAATTCAAACTAGTAAGTTCGAACTAGGCTTAGTCCTCATGGAATGAGGTTTACCTAGTTCGAACTAAGCGCTCCGCTAGTTCGAATTAAGTTCAAACTAGCGGAGCGCTACTGTAGCGCCTATCAAAGTTAATTCGAACTAATGTCTGTTAGTTCGAATTAACTTTGTAGTGTAGACATACCCTAGGTTTCCTGAGATGTCACAAATGCTCCCTCCATTGTCAGTGTCTAACAATACCAAGGGTGTCTCTCCACTGAACACTTATTTTGAAATGAGCTATTTTCGAAATAGAAACTCCAAAATAGCTTATTTTGAAATAGTGCATCTACACAGCAAATGCCCATAGAAATAGCGCTGAGGTATTTTGAAATAGAGCGTCCACACTCATTGGAGGCTAAATTACATTTAAGGCCACCTGGAAGAATTTCAGGCAGGACATCAGGACAGCACTGTCTTCTTGGAGCTGCTTCCAGAGGCTGTTTGAGGCTCGAGCTTAAAGGGACCCCCCGCTTAGAGCCGTGTCTCAAGCTCCTCTCCTTCACCTACCTCCCTGAGGGATAACAAAGCCTTTTCACTGTCTGCTCTGGCAGCCCTTGCAGACACCACAGTACTCTAGCCATAGAGCGAGACCAGCCTCCAATCAGTAGATGGTTCTTAGACCACATGCCACACATCCTGCTGCAGTTACTGCAGGCTGCCTCGTGGCCCTGCATGAACAAGACCCCCAGCTCATTGTGAGGTACATCCTCTCCTCCCTCCTCACACTGCTTATGCAGCATGACCCTCCCCACCCTTCCCCATACATGGTGCACTGCCGCTTCTAGTGACTGGACACCAGTTATGACTGGTGGGACAGACTCGTCATGGATCAGTGGGACGACCAGCAGTGGCTCCAGAACTTTCACCTGCAGAAGGACACCTTCATGGAGCTCTGCAAGTGGCTCCCATCCACATGAGACCTGCCATTCCCTTCCAGAAGCGGTATCTGAAAACTCTCCATGTCGGACAGCCACTGCTCCATCAGGAACAAGTTCGGTGTGGAGAGATCGACCATCGGCATTGTAGTCATGCAGGTATGGCACTCTCATGCTATTGTCCCAGGAATGTGGTGAACTGCTGGAATGGGATTCCCTAGGGGGGAGCGGTGGAGGCTCCCTCCTTGGAAGGGTTTCCAGTCTCATCTTCACAAAGCCCTGATGAGGGATGGGGTAGGTAGGGGGTTGGTCCTGGTGCATCTGAGGGGAGTGGCTGGGTTTGGGGACTTCCTGAGGGCCCTAGCCCTGTGATTCTCTCTCTCCTTCTATAGGTGGTGAGGGTCATCAACACCATCCTGCTGTGCCGGCTCATCATCCTGGGTGACGTGGGCCCCATTATTACCGGTTTTGCTGCTATGGGCTTCCCCAACTGCAGGGGTGGGGAACATTGACGGTACCCACAACCATTTGCTGGGGAGGGTGCTGCTGGGGTCCCCTCCACTTCCTCCCACTCGCCTTCCTGGCAGGCACCCCTAGCAGAGGACTAGTGTCCTCTGCCTCACCATGCTGGCCTGGGAGTGCAGGCATGCCCGTGTGCTGTGGGCGGTATTGCTGCGTGTGTGTCTGTGACCCCATCCTCCCTAGTGGTAGCCTGTAGTGGGAAGGAGTTCCACTACGAGGCTGGGAGTCAGGCAGGCCTGTGCAGGAACCCTGTGAGCAGGAGTACAAAGGTTCCTGAGCAGCTGTCTCAATGCAGCTTTCTGCTCTGGACTGCTGCTCCATGTGCAGCCATGTACACAGGCTGCTGTGCGATGCCCAGGCCATGAAGGCTGGGTGAGGAGTGTGTAGCCCCTTGATACCCCACCACCACCCCACTCCCACATGTGTCCAGGCAAAGTAATAGAACTCACCTGATGGTCCTTTCCAGGCCTCATCCAAACCCTGGGTGACATCCTGGGAGGAGGGGTACTGGCTCCAGAGACAGGGTGAGGTCCTGGCTAGCGGGCATGTCTGTGTGGTGGCCACCTCCTCCTCATCATCATCCTCTTCCACTGCCACACCCTCCGGAAGACTGACAATAGGCACCTCCAGGCCAGAGTTGATGACAAAGGGAGGGGAGGCGACCTACCCTGCCCCCTATGCCACTGAGCTGGCTGTAAAAGTGGCAGATCAGGGGTTCCCCTCCCAACTGGGAATTCCTTTCCCTGGCCTTGGCTTAGGCCTGGTGGAGCTCCTTGACCTTCAGTCTCACGTGCTCTAGAATGCAACTGTGCCACTCTGGACCAGGCTGTTGGTGATGTGGCCATACACTTCAGCATTTTACCATCTGATGCAGAGATCAAGGCTGTTCTACTGCTCTCCTTGGATCTCAATGAGGTCCAGGATCTCTGCATCAGTCCACGATGGTGTCCTCCTCTTTCGACCCAGGTAGGGGCTTGGGAGCTGGCTGCAGATGGAGTGGCAGCCATGGAGGCCTTAGATGGTGTGCTGGGGTCTGTCATGGCAGAGGTAGGGCAGAGCAAGGCACTGCTGTGCGGTACAGGAATAGCGGGGCCTGCTGTATGCGACAAGCCCTTTCCCCTGTGGCTGCAGGGGAAGGGGAACTTAAAGTTCTGATGAGCGTAGACAGAGTGGCCAGCAGGACACCTATGGGAAGTCCTGGAGGCCCCTTATTTCAAATAACCACAACTATGCTGTCTACACCAATCCCCATTTCAAAATAACTGTTTTGGAATAGGTGTTATTCCTAGTAAAATGAGGGTTACGGATTTCAAAATAAAGTGCCCATTGTTTCACAGTTATTTTGAAATAACAGGCTTCCTGCGTAGATGCTCGCTTTGTTACTTCAAAGTAACGCAAGTTATTTCAAAATAACGCTGCTGTGTAGACGTCCCCCAAGGGAGCATGGATATTGTTTTCAAACTAGGGATGTAAGTGACTAATTGACTAGTCGACTATCCAATAAGCACAAGCTTATAGGCTAGTTGCTTCCCCCCATTGCTGCCTCTATCACAAAGATGCAGCAAATGAGGGAGAGGAAGTAGTGCTGAGGGAGCTGGCTTAAAAACCACTTCCCCCCTGCTCCAGCTCCATGGGAGGGGGTACGAGTGCAGCGGCGGCCAACTTTGAAATGAACAAGTGTCCCTGCTGGGACTCTTGTATGTTTCAAAGACAAAGTGCCACATGGAGCCCGGGGCCAGCGGGAAACTCTGAGACACTGACCTCAGGCTCCATGTGGCATTTCCTCTTTGGAATGTACAAGAGCCCCAGTGGAGACTTGTACACTGCAAGGTTGGAAAGCTGCGAGGAGCTCGGGGCCAGCGGAGGTTCCCCTGCTGACCCCAGGCTCCATGCAGTGTTTCAATCTTTGAAATGCACAAGAGCTCCCAATGGGAGTCAGTCATCAGCCATTTATCTAAGGGACTGATAAAAAGGAAGCTGTCCATTTCTTGGTTGATGGGGTTGGGTAGTTGTTCTAGCAAATGTAATTCTGTGAAAGAAAACTTCTACACACCTCTATGTGCCCATATGCATATTTTCATATATACTTTTTATGTAATCATCCTAAAGTGCAATGGAAAGCGTACACCCAGGACAACTGCATGCCATACTACACACAAATATTCCACTGCAATATGGTTTGGATTTAAATTAGCAACTTTGAACCATTTAACCTCTGTATTCTAGCATACTAAGGCATCTTACTCCCTTCCCCCCCAATACATTTTTAAAGTGAATCCATTTCCCATGCCTACTGCTGCTATTACACTACTCAATTTCCTTTTTATAGTGTCCATGGCAATAGTAGCAGCAGTGTCAGTAGCAGAAGAAATAATGCAGTCAGTCTTTCAAAATAGGTCTGATTCGTACTATTGAATCCCCAGAAGAAAGGACAGATGCTTTCTCATTGTTATTCTTTTATCTTCTCTTAATGATTAATTTTCTCCTTTCTTTTGAATATAGTTACCGTATTATTAATTAATAATCATAGAATCATAGAGCTGGAAGAGACCTCAAGAGGCCTTCAAGTCCAACTTCCTGCCCAAGGCAGGACCAATCCCAACTAAATCAACCCAGCCAGGGCTTTGTCAAGCCGAGACTTAAAAACCTCTAGGGATGGAGATTCCACCACCTCCCTAGGTAACCCATTCCAGTGCTTCACCACCCTCCTACTGAAATAGTTTTTCCTAATATCCAACCTAGACCTCCCCCACTGTAACTTGAGCCCATTGCTCCTTGTTCTGCCATCCCTGACTACTGTGAACAGCCTCTCTCTATCCTCTTTGGAACCTCCCTTCAGGAAGTTGAAGGCTGCTATTACAATGTTAATTATTTTAAGGTGAATTCATTTACTAGCATAGTCAGCCTCACGCCACAATCCCAGTACAAAGCATTGTATAAAAAAACCAATTATAGCACACATAAAAATGAAAATTATAAAGTTTGGATTTTTTTTCTGTTTACTGGAAATGCATTTACAAGGTAATACACTCTTTCATGCATGGAACTATTTCTCATCAAGTGAATTAGAAAAAAAAACATTTTGGGAACTATGAAACCTGGATACAGGAATTATGGAATCCCTGTGTGGTTAAACAAAACAAACAAACAACATTCTGTTTTTCCTTCTGGGTATTTTTTTAAACCTAAAACAATAATGGCATTTGTGTATATCCCTAGGATAAAAAAAGTAAGAAGATAGTTTTTGCTAAAAGCTCTTGTGCAGCTGGCCTGGACATGTTTTTGATGGGAATAATGGGGAAGGATAATTCAACATGCAATTTAACTGAACCACTAAGCTACACCCACATGTTTTTACCAGATTTGCCCATTACTTTGGGGTATGCTCTTTTGTTAAGGTTATGCTTCTGAAGGAGAGAGATGATAAGTCTACCAGTGTGCTTCCTGTGTCTTTTGTGTTCTCATAGCCTACATCTACACTGCAATGCTATTTAGGGATACTAGAGTATCCCAAAATAGATATCCTACATCTTAACAGCAAGCCCGTTATTTCGGACTCGGTATTCTAACATCCCTGTAAACCTCATTCCAAGAGGAGTAAGGGATCTTTTGAATAGCGGGTTATTTCAAAATTTGGCACTGTGTAGATAGCACCAAATTATGAAATAAGCTATTTTGAAATAAGATACGCAATTTGTGTAGCTCAATTTGCGAACCTTATTTCAAGTTAGAGCTCCATATGGGTGCACCACTTTTCCCTTCCGTCAGTTCCCTTCAAACGAAGCTATCTTGCAGAATCTAGGTTCCCCAGGGTGGGTATTTCCCACGGTAGAATAAAGTGAACACATTCACTCACACCCACCACTAGAGCACGTCTGAGAAGACCAGTTAATCAGCACTCTCAAGCTGATCCCTTATGTGTCCCTGGGCTGGGTTGGATACCAATGCCAAGCTGAGACTCTCACGTGCCCTTGGACGCAGTGGGCTTGGTTAAGCAACACTTTAAACTGTCACCTTCATATGCACCCAGGCTCAGCATGACCCAGTCCCCACTTTCATGCTACAACCATTCTGCTAGTAACTCAATGAACATACCCCACAGAATGTTTTGGCGCTACAGGGATCTTTATCTTAGGTACAAAGAGTGTTGCTGCGGAGTGAATGGGTAAGTTCAAAACAATAACCCACAAGAGGTGGGAAGGAGAAGTAACCAGCTTAACCATGAAAGTAATTTCATTTATTTCCAGGCAGTAACTATATAAGGGAAGCCAAACAAACAAAACAGTTACAATATTAAATGTAACTTAAATCTGATTACAAACCATAACTGATCACATAAGGCAGGTTCAAGAGGCTTTACGGAGAGAAAAAGAGAGAGGAGGGGGCGGGGTCTCACAACTTCGTAAACTTTGAATTGATCAGGGTTCCTATTGGTGATGGTAGCTCGGGGGTCCAGAATATTGGAGACAGGCAGAGCAGTGCCCCCAGCATGATCATCAGGAGAGGATGAAATCCCAGTGGCTGTCTCCTTGTCCCACCTTTGATGTAAATGAGAGTAGGGGAGTTTCCGGGGGGGGGGGGGGGCTTAGTTGTGTCTTCCTGTCTTTTCATTGTTTTTTGTAAGTCTTCCTTCTGATCAGCTTTGGTTTAAGCAGAGGTTTGGGGCTGGGGATCATGAGTCAGACAGGGTGGATACTATACCCTGGTTCCCCAAGAACACAGAGAGGACAGATAACAATGTTGCATAACAGGCAGAATGGAAAAATATAGTAGATGAATAAACATCACGGTAATAAATGTTCTGTGTTATTCTAAGTTTTTTGCAAAATGGAGGCTTTACCAAATTAATGTCTTAAAATGAGACACATGGCACCTATCAAACACCCTCGGCTCCTTACAAATGCATGCAATTATCTCCCTATAAGCAAAATTTTAATATGGAAAGGGGAAAGGATGCATTTCTGATTGCCCTTGAATTATGCATATATGTAGTTATACAAATTTGCAATCTACTATTTCCCTTTATGTTTATCAGAGAATATTAAAATGCTACAGTTTCTAAGGGCAGAGTTGCTGTTCCTAGAATATACCCACTCGCCTCTTCAGCATGTCCTTCAGAGGATCCTCCTCATCCCCCCCTCCAGTTTTCTATGGGAATTCCACAAGGCTCTGTGGACTCTTTTCTCCCTCTATGCCTGGGGTGGGGCCACTGACCCACAGAAAAATCAATCGGGGGCTGCACACAAGTGAGAAGCCTTATCTCTGTCAACAGCAAATAGAAACTGAGCGACCATTTCTGTGCTGATGGCTCACAGATCTACCTCCCTCCTCCAGACCTGTTGCCTTTTGTCCAAATTAAAATCACTCCTTATGCATGTCTAACCACCAGCTCAAGGTCAATATAGCTAAAACAGTTTCTAATTTCTCCCTGCTCCAATGCACCTCTTCCCTCCCTCCACCTCCCCGCGCCACACACACACTCCTTTCTCAATCATTGCGGACAACTGCATCTTTTTCCCTGTCACGAAGACCCATTCATTACCTGGATCTCATCTTCTATTGGACTCTCTCTCTAGGTTCTCACATCCAGGCTATGCCCAAATCTTGCAGATCCTTTCTGTATAATATTTCTCAGATAAAGCCATTCCTATCCATCCACACAACTACAATTCTCCTCATCTCACCTCTCAGTCACTGTAACATCCTTTTCTCCAGCCTTGACATATGCAATATTGCCATGCTCAGGGCCATCCCTCAGGAGGTGTGGGGCTTGGGGCAACCCCCCATCCTGTGCCCCCGGCGTGAGGCCCAGGAAACCCCCCTCATCACCTACGTCTGCTCCGCCCCCATTCCACTCCTTCCCACAAGCCCTGTCCCATCCCTTCCTGCCCCTGCTCTGCCCTCTTGCTCAAATCCCCCTCCTCTGAGCTGTGCATGCTGGGACATTGCAGGGTGACCTGGGGTCAGGGATGCAGCAGAGGTCACCGTTTCCTCCTGCACTCACCGCAGAGGCCTGGCAGCCTGCTCTGCTCTGCCCGGCTGCCCTTTCCCTAGAGGCAGAGGGCTGGGAGAGGCCAGCAGGGTGGGATGGGACAGAGCAGGCTGCCAGGTCACTCTGGTGAGTGGTGAGTTCAGGGGGAGGGGGCAAACCCTGCTCCTGCCCTGCACCAGGCCTCCCAGTAATGCCCCAGGCAACCATGGGCCCCATCCATAGGATAGTAGAGGTGGCCACCATAGGGGCCCCTCGATGTGTTCTGGGCCAGCTGCTCTGAATCAGCCTATGGATGGGACTGCTCTGGCCTTGCTCATATCCATTTGAAAAGCTGCTGCAACTGTAACCCACACACCTAGTGTGGTTCACTGTGCCATGCAGTGGCACTTAGTCCACAGCAACAGATAAGAACAAGAGACCTCTACAGCATGGGCTGAGCGCCAGCTGGCTTTTAGCTCAAAGGGTAAAGGCGCCTACACCAAGCTTCAAAGATCCCAGGTTCAAATCTGCCCGGTGGTGGCTACACAACATTCACTTTCCTAGCTCGTTACTTAAACCAGGTCACCCCTCCCTTCACTGGCTCCCTCTTCTAGGGTACCGCACTTAAGATACTTGTCTTTACTATCAAGGCCCTTCAGTACCTATCCACACCCACACCTACCAACTTTCATTCAACATGAAGGCTGGAGGCCTGTAGGTAAGCAGAGCGGTCCATAGGTTTTCAGTATAGGGTGGTTTTTATGGGACCATCATTTATTCATATTGTAGTGTCGCACTCTTGTTAGACTGATCTAGGCTGAGGTTGATGGTGGGGTGGAAACTGTTGAAATCATAGTGGAATACTTTAAGAGCCTCCTTCCCATGGGTCCAGATGATGAAGATGTCATCAATGTATATACCACCCTATACTGAAAACCTGTTGACCAGTATGCTTTCCTACATGCCTCCAGCTTCCATCCCAGACACACCACACGATCCATTGTCTATAGCCAAGCTCTAAGGTACAACCACATTAGCTCCAACCCCTCAGACAGAGACAAACACCTACAAGATTTTCACCAAGCATTCTTAAAACTACAATACCTGCCCAAGGAAGTGAGGAAACAGATTGACAGAGCCAGACGTGTACCCAGAAACCTCCTGCTACAAGACAGGCCCAACAAAGAAAATAACAGAACACCACTGGCCATCACAGTCCTCAGCTAACACCTCTCCAATGCATCATCAGTGATCTAACCCATCCTGGACAATGATCCCTCACAGACCCTTGAGAGGCAGACCAATCCTCGCCTACAGACAGCCCGTCAACCTGAAGCAAACTCTCAACAGCAGTTATATACCACACCACAGTAACTCTAACTCAGGAACCAATCCCTGCAACAAACCTCGGTGCCTATTCTGCCCACATATCTACACCAGCGACACTATCACAGGGCCTAACCACATCAGCCACACCATTCCAGGCTCATTCACCTGCACATCTACCAATGTAATATATGCCATCATTTGCCAGCAATGCCCCTCTGCTATATACATCGGCCAAACTGGACAGTCGCTACGTAAAAGAATAAACGGACACAAATCAGATATCAGGAATGGTAATATACAAAAACCTGTAGGAGAACACTTCAATCTTTCTGGACACACAGTAGAAGTTTTAAAAATAGCCATCCTGCAACAAAAAAAACTTCAAAAACAGACTTCAAAGAGAAACTGCATAGCTTCAATTCATTTGCAAATTTGACACTATGGCTATGTCTACATTGGCACCCTTTTCCGGAAAAGAGATGCTAATGAGACAAGTCGGAATTGCAAATGCCACGGGGGATTTATCCCGGTGCTCCTCCTGGTGTGTGGCCCACTCGTGGCACTCACTGTCAAGCCCCCAGACAAGGAACTGGAAGCAAGTCATCTGCTTCCACAGTGGGTCCTTGCGGGTTCTCTTTCTCTGGCAGATCACATTGAGTTGGTAGGGTGGCGTGGGACGTGGTGGATGTACCATGCTAGCAACTGGCCTATCTATGAAGAAAAGCTACAATGTCAGTCATCCCAGCGGCACTGTGCATGAAGCCTGGCCCTAATCTCTGAGCCTACACTGAAGGTCTCATTTCAGGCAACGGCAATGTGCTTTGAGAAAGAAGTCTTGCACAAGAACACATCCATGGCAGTGTGGACGCTCTCTTGTGCAAGAAAGCACCGATGGACATTTTAGCCATAGGGGTTTCTTGAGCAAGAAATCCCTGCTGAGCATCCATACTGCCCTCTTGAGCAAGAGCTACGCTTTTTTCTAACAGGTGTAAGCTCTCTTGTGCAAGACGCCCTCTCTTCCCACTCCGTACTGTAAATTTCCTTGCACAAGAGCAGGCGGGCAGTGTGGATGCTCTGTGGGTTCTTGCACAAGAACAGCTGTACGTGCGGAAGAAGCCGCGAGTGTAGACATAGCCTTAGAGGGAACACTTCCCCCAGCCTCTCTGCCCCCGAGTTAATGTCACACACATTGGGTTAATGCAACTGCAGGATACTTGCATGAGGGGGTTTGGTGGGGGCCAAACTAACCCCTGTTGGTAGGAGGATGGTGGGAAAAGCCCTTCAAGAGGGGTGACATGACACCTTTTACTTCTGGTCACGTGTCCATCTTGTCCCGAGTGTGTTACCTCCAGAGGCATGGCTAATGGGGCATCACCAAAAATTATACAAACCTGCATCCCATGCCAGTCCAGGCTGGTGCTCTCCCGCATCCCTGGCCAGGGACAGCCAAGAGTACTGTGGGAGTGCTGGCAGCCATGGGGGACTCCTGGGCTGTCCTACATGTGCCGTAAGCCCTTTTCCTGCCACCTGTTGCTTTAAAGGCTTTGCAGGAGAAGAGAAGCTGCCTGGAGCTGCCAGGAGTGGCCAGAGTGGCACAAGGTAAACTGTGAGAGGCCTCAGAAGGTCAATGATTTTGAAATAGTAGCAGCTGAGTGTCCACACTCACATTATTTTGAAAACTCTACTGCTATGTGGAATAATGCTTATTTCAAAATGATTTTGAAATAAGCATTATTCCTCGTAGCAGTAGAGTTTTCAAAATAAACAGCCTGTTATTTCAAAATAATGGGCTTGGTAGTGTGAACACTCCGCTTGTTACTTTGAAATAGGGGAGTTTTTTCAAAATAACTCCCAGGTGTAGACCAGGGCATGGAGAGCAATTCTCCTTGCCAAGAAGAAGGACATTGGTATAATCTATGTGCTTCATCAGCTTGTATTATTAGGTTCAGCTCCCTCAAGTATTATAATTAAGTGATATGCATAGTGATTAGGAATACAAAGGCCCTGTGTCAGTACTCCTGGCATTTATTCATTAAAGGAAAACAGCTGCCTTTAATGACTTACATCACAAAACATGTTTACCCTGAAGATACTGTGTCACAGACACTGAACATCAGAAATGATGCAAATAAAATTAACTAAAAAATATGGAATAAAAGGTCAGGTGCACTATTATATTATATTATTATAATAAAATAAAATAATCATAATCTTCAATCTAGTGGGAGACAGTAACTTTAAATGATTTCCAACAGTGACAGCTGTTTCCTAAGGTGTGCTTCTCTAGTGAGAAATGTGTATTTATTATTTTGTCAGACATGTTCAAAATGTCACTGTCCTAGTGCCAATATATTGGCAGAGGCACAAGAACCTCTTTAGAAAAGGTTCACGTTGATATTGATGGACTCTGGATAAGGCCCCTAAAGGCCCATATAATCCAGTTTACCTTCTGCAGCTGCTATTACAGTGTTGCCAGTTCTTGAGATTGTAACACAAGTTTTGTGATAATTCTTTAAAATTCCAACTCCTGTAAATCAACTTTCATTTGAACAAAAACATTTCTAGCCCTCATGGAACTGAAGCCTAAAGGCTAAAAAACCAAAAGGCTAATTAAAACAACCTTACATTTATTTAAAAACTCTTAATTTTGCAGCCACTCCTAACTTGGGGGGTCAAGGTGAGTCATGATTTTTTAGCATCTCCGAGGTAGCAAAAACAGCTATTCTCACATTACAAGGGAATTTTCCTATCACCCAGTTGTTTCCATTCACTACCTTTTTCACCCACTCTCACTTTGCTGGAGTAAGAAATTCTACCGTTTTGAAAATGTCCCAGTGGAATTACTGGTAATTTAAAATCAGCCCTCTATTTTATAAAGAAGACCAGGACAAAATTCCTGGAGTATGTCCAGGTTACCTTGAAGCAGACTGTTCCTGTTGCAACCACATGTACCTTTGTATGATTCCTTACTCCTCCCTGCCTCACGACACAGCATTCACTTTCCAATTAGCCATTCACTTGAGCCCTTTGTCTTAAGAAATTCTGGAAGCTATTGGAGTGGTGAGGGAGGGAATTGAACCCGGAAAACAGAGTGCCTAGGAATTGAATAGTATCCCTTTTCATAGCTTGAGACCCCTAGGAGGCCTTCTAGGTTTCAGAAACCACCAGTATTTTTGCCAGAGCAGCAGAGTATATATTACATAGCTAGGACTTGAATGCTATATGTTTAGTAAACATAGTTATTCTGACCCCACTGTGCCCATGTGGTTTCTTCATATTGATGCTGTGTAAAGCATACAAGACCAGTCTTTTCCTTTATGAACAAGGCCACCTGAGACTCAATAGGCTACTATAGATCATTTTCATTCCACTCATGCCTCTGTCCTAGACTGTCTGCTTGCTATCACTGAATAATAAAAAGTCTTGTGGTGCTCAATGTGTACTGTGCGATTGCTGCTAGCCCAATTTCCACACTATGGAAAAGGCATGCAGTAATGAGGGCAAGCCAGGAAGGCAGTCTTTTCTAGATTTCACAATTTAACACCTCTACTCTTGTTATCTTTTCATTAAACATTGAACCTCTAAAATCTGGGACTCTCTGGACCGGCAACATCTGCAGTCCAGCAGGACCATGGGTATTGCTGGACCAGAGAGCCCTGGCTGGCCAGGTTCTGGTGGGCTGGCTGAGTGGTGGGAAATGCAGCCCTAGTGGGCCAGCATGGTGGGGAGCACAACCCTGGCCAGGGCTGAGTGAAGGAGCACATCCCCAGTCAGGGCTAGAGGCAGCAGGGCCAGTGACCAGGAGCTTAGCTGGGACTGACATGGTGGGAAACACAGCCTCGATCGGGACTAGTTGCAGTGGGGGTGAGGGAAACGGGGGTGCAGCCCCAGTCAGGGCTGACAGCGGTAAGTGCAATCCCAGCTGGGGCTGGAGCCAGTGAGACCAGCAGCTGGGTGTGCAGCCCAGGCCAGCACCGTGGGGGGTGTAGCACCAGCCGGGACTGGAAGCTGCACGGCCAGCCTCTGTCTGGGGCTGGCGTGGTGGGAGGATGCAGCTCCAGCCAGGGCTGGCATGGTGGGAGGCTGGAGACAGCAGGGCTGCGGCAGGGAGCTCAGCCCCATCTGGGAGCAGTGTTGACAGTCAAGTAGGAAGCCTTGACCTCCCCTTGTCTGGCAAACTCCAAAGTTCGGGGCCACTCAGGACCCAGGGATGCTGGACAAGGGAGGTTTGATCAGAACAACCAAGTAGAATTATAGGGTTATGTTTGCTTACCTCATAAACCCTGTTGATCACTGGGCCCCTTCATTATGTACATGTAGATCATCTAGCATGATGGGGCCTTGACTCCTGGCTGAGGCCTCTTGGTGCTACTGCAAAGATAGTAGTTACAAACATGGGCTTTGCAAGCTCATCTCTATTTAAAATTACACAGAGAGCTGGATGATTAATAAGAGCAGAGTGAGCACTTTGCAACAAAACCACAGTTGTCAAGGAAAGAACACTGTCTTAAGTCAACAGCTCGATTTTTCCTTTTTCTAATTGTCAGTGGCTTCATTTTTTGCAGATTTGTTTACTGTAGGAGGTTGTTTGGTGAGCATTTTGTGTTGCTAGATTTCATTTCAGACTATGGATTGTCCATAGCTACTTTTAGATTTTAAGGCCAGAATGAACCATCATGGTCATTACTCTGACCACATTGCAGACCGCAGAATCTAATCCCCCACTCCTGTAATAGACTCCCCAACCTCTCAGGGTATGTCTACACTACCCTCCTAGTTCGAACTAGGAGGGTAATGTAGGCATACCGCACTTGCAAATGAAGCCCGGGATTTGAATTTCCCGGGCTTCATTTGCATAAGCGGGGAGCCGCCATTTTTAAAACCCCGCTGGTTCGAACCCCGTGCAGTGAGGCTACACGGGGCTCGAACTAGGTAGTTGAGAATAGGAAGCCTAGTCCGAACTACCTAGTTCGAGCCCCGTGTAGCCGCGCTGCACGGGGTTCGAACCAGCGGGGTTTTAAAAATGGCGGCTCCCCGCTTATGCAAATGAAGCCCGGGAAATTCAAATCCCGGGCTTCATTTGCAAGTGCGGTATGCCTACATTACCCTCCTAGTTCGAACTAGGAGGGTAGTGTAGACATACCCTCACAGAGTTACTGAATCATTATTGACTATGAATATTCAATATCTAAACAGTGATACTGGTTGCTCAAATCACATGATTTTGTTTCTATTTGTTGATTGGGGAATCTAACATTTGTAACTCTTCCCACTTGTCCCCAAAATTATTTTAGTTTAATCACAAAATTAATTTGTTGATAGAATGAATTTTCTCTACACTTCCTTATTTGCCTCTCTACATGACATATGTATGAACAAAAGCTTCATTCTAATGTCAATATGGTTAGGAACGGATACAGGTGAAGCAAAAATCCAGTAAGAAGTTGCCAAAATGGCTGTGAATCTTTTTTCTCACTATTCACTCAGTTGTGATCATGATTTTGCAATCAAAATGACATTGTGGTCAAATAATGCCATGGGGTGGATAAGGCTCACACTCAGCGAATGACAAGAAATTATATTCAGAAGTGCTCAGAGCACAGCTCTGAATAAAGAGGCCTTTGTGAGGTAGCTTCGCACACCAGAGACAGTGGCTTCAGGGACACAAACGGATCGATCCATTTGTTCAATTGTTTCAGGCATGTGAAGCAAAGTTAAAAGCAGCCACTTCAAAGTTGCAACTCTTTTGCTTCAGGCACTAAGTTTGCAAGGGAGATAACTGAGGTCAAAAAGAGGATGCAGTGTGACTGAGTTTAACAAGGCACAAGCTAGGAGTTTAGCTCTTGAGCCCTATTCACTGGGTGTTTCTGTATCTTGCACCTGGATGCAAACTTTCTGTGAAGGAATTGAGGAATCAGTCTGCTCAAAAAAGACCCATTTCAAAAATAGGCCAGTATGCAGTACTCAAAGTTAACACATACAAGCAGGGTCTGAATCAATGCTTCCATTACAGCTAGCAGGAATGAGAAAGGAATCCTGGGTGTTATGTCCACCCTGTTGCTTAGCTCCCCTAGGTATTCAACTGTTAGAATGGTATTTTTCCTATAGTAACCAATTTAGCTGTTGTGGGGTCACAAGCCAGGATAAATCTGAATGTAGGAAATGTAAAATATGACCACCAATGTTTGCAGTCATTGGGAATGCAGGAAAGCAGACACTGTTTAACTCAGTTCAAAGGAGAGACACTGTCAGGCTGTGTCTAGACTGGCCAGTTTTTCTGGAAAAATTAGCTGCTTTTCTGGAAAAACTTGCCAGCTGTCTACACTGGCCACTTGAATTTCCGCAAGAGCACTGACTTCCTACTGTAAGAAATCAGTGCTTCTTGCAGAAATACTATGCTGCTCCTGTTCGGGCAAAAGTCCCTTTTGTGCAAAAGGGCCGCCGTAGACAGCTGAGATTTGTTTTGCACAAAAAAGCCCCGATGGCGAAAATGGTGATCGGGGCTTTTTTTGCGCAAAAGCGCGTCTAGATTGTCCACGGACACTTTTCTGCAAAAAGTGCTTTTGCGGAAAAGCGTCCGTGCCAATCTAGACGCTCTTTTCCAAAAATGCTTTTAGTGGAAAACTTTTCCATTAAAAGCATTTCTGGAAAATCATGCCAGTCTAGACGTAGCCTCATTGTAAAGAATCTCTGTTGGACAAGGGTTTCTCTTCCAAAGCCTGTGAAGTCAAGTGTGGGGAAGAGAATTGCTCTGAACCAGCAGGCCACATGGCCTCCAGGCATGAGCTATAGAGACTGGTTCAACCTGTTTCTTTCCCTCCACTTCCTTCTAATGATAGAACAAAAACAGACTCCATAAGAAGTCTCTTTATTATTTAAAAAGTTATTCCAGTGGTTGCTGGAATCTTGGATGGACTGTGTTGCTGAAATCACTGAAAAGCTGACATCACAGAGAGCCAAAATCTCTAGGTTTGGCCTAGAGCCAAATCCATCAGGGTATGTCTACACTACAGCACTAATTCGAACTAACTTAATTCGAATTAGTTAATTCAAACTAAGCTAATTCGAATTAGCGCATCTAGACCCAAAAATTAATTCGAATTAGTGTTTTGCTAATTCGAACTAGCACGTCCACACTGATTGGACGCTGGGTCGCATTTAAGGTCAGCCGAAACCGGTTCCGGCAGGGCATCAGGTCAGTAGTTGCTTGTGTGGCTGCTGTCTGAGGCTCGTGCTTAAAGGGACCCCCCTGGACAGCCAGTTCTCAGCTTTTCTGCTTGCTTGCCTACCTCGCTGAGGGACAGCAAAGCATTTTTCTCACCACCTGCCTGTGTTGGTGCTTCCCACTGGGGACGCTGATGCAGTTGGCACCATTGAGCCAGAGCTCGCCCTGGGCATGCTGCTCCAGTTCTTGGACTTGCTGCTGCAAGCCTGCCAGCAATGGGTGGAGGCTGCCTTACACCATCTGGTGCACATCAGCCCGCTGCCTCTCCCCCTGGCCTCTCCGGGGGTCGTGGAGGAGCAGCAGCAGCATCTGGATGCCAGTGTGCTCCATCTCATCTGGCGTCTGGACACCAGCAGCAACTGGTGGGACCGTATCTTCCTGGAGCGCTGGAGAGACCAACAGTGGACCCAAAACTTCAGGATGAAGAAGGACAGCTTCCTGGATCTCTGCGAGTGGCTCGCCCCTGCTTTGCAATTGGACACTCCCATGAGGCCCGCCATCCCCCTCCAGAAGTGTGTGGCCATGGCCCTGTGGAAGCTCTCCATGCCGGACAGCTACCAATCCGTTGGGAACCAGTTCGGCGTGGGGAGATCCACTGTCGGAGCAGTGCTCATGCAGGTACAGCACCCACCAGCCACTGGGCTGGGGGGGAGGGAGACTGCAAGGAGGGGATGGGCCACCCCAGGGTAAACGGGGGGGAGTGAGGAGGCGAAAGTGCCCCGCACGGGAGGGTTCAGTCTGTCCCGGATGTACTACATGCCACCCACGGTATCCAGGATTGCAGCGGGGGTCCCTTCCGGGAGTGGGGCACGGGGCAGTGCCAGGGAATGAACACTCCCAGCCATCTGGGCACCCCAGTGATTTGCAGTTTGCTGTGTCTCTCTGCAGGTGGTCAAGGCCATCAACCAGTTGCTGCTCCACAGGGTGGTCCGCCTTGCCAACCCGGATGCGATTCTCTGGGGGTTCAGCACCCTCCGCTTCCCCAACTGTAGGGGGGCCATCAATGGGATGCACATATCCATCCGTGCCCCAGAACACCAGGCCTCCCAGTACATCAATCGCAGGGGTACTTCTCCATCCTCCTGAAGGCCATGTGTGACCACCAGGGCCAGTTCACGGACATTAATGTGGGCTGGTCCGGCAAGGCACATGATGCCAGGGTGTTCCGCAACTCCTCTGTGTGCTGGAGGCTGCAGGCTGGGACCTTCTTCTCCGACCGCCACATCAGGGTCAGGGACGTGGACATGCCCGTCTGCCTGGTGGGGGATGCGGCCTACCCCCTACAGCCCTGGCTGATGAAGCTGTACATGGGACTCCTCAACCCCTCCCAGCAGGCCTTCAATGCCAGGCTCACCAGGGCTCGCATCGTGGTTGAAGGTGCCTTCGGATGCCTGAAAGCCCGATTTCAATGCCTTATGTGAGTGGAAGGGGAAGGCTTTCCTGCCAGCCTGGATGGCTGAGGCTGAGCACTTGGCTGGCCAGTACGTGCAGCCCCACACCGCCGCCATCTGGGAGGCCCAGCGGGGGGGGGCCGTCCAGATCCGGGAAGCCCTGCGAGAGAGCTTCCAGGAGGAGGAGGACTGAACTCTCCCTGTATGCCCCACTGGGGCCTTCTTCCACCCTCCCCTCCTTCCCCTTTCCCCTCCATAACCCCCCTTCCTAATGTAAAATAAACACACCTGTTTTGCCAACAAAAATCTCTTTATTGTACATAACTGGGGTGGAGGGAGGGAGGAGCGAGTGTGGGAGAAGGGAGGGGGAAACCTGGGAGGAGGGTGCTGGAAGGGGGTGGAAGGGGAGGAAGGGAAGGGAAAGCTCAGGGTTGGGGTTCCTGCTGGAGGATTACACACGTTACCTAAACTACAGTGCATTCCTCAGGGGTTTGCCAAGGAGTGAAACAAAATTAGGAAGTATTTGGCTAAAAAGAATTTACACATGCTGCACTTTTTGCATATAATATGCACCTGCCTGCAAGTCAGCTCTATCTGAGTGTGGGTAGAAGGGGCCAGACTCAGATGGTGGCTATGAATACTCAGAGCTGAGAGCTATAGGAAGGAAAGGAAATCTTGTCTGTCATGAAAAAACTTGGTTTCCAGCGATAGCAATGCTTCAGAAGGAAATCAGATCATCTTTGATTAAGTGGGTAGAATAAGGGGGAAATGCATTCACAAAGCTACCAGGTGTCCAGAGATTACACAGATGGGTACAGAATAAAATCATAGATAAACAGAACATTTGCTAAATCTCAGTCACAATTCAGTCCATCCATTTCATTATCATTGTGTTTCCTTTTTCCCATGAATATTCAAGTGTAATGCCTCATGCTAAAAGCCAGCTGGTTCTTAAGTAAGGCTGTAGCACAGACTTTACTCTCCCTCTCAGTGGTCTCAGAGCCTCTGGGTTACACAAGCAACCAGGAATTTTGTTCCCACAAATGTTTAGGAAGGAGCTTTTGTTCATGTGAATACAGGTTTTCAAGTACCAACAAGCCCGTGTATACAGAGAGCATCTCCACGCTGGAAGTTCTAGTTACACATGCAAACTATGTTAAAAGAGCACTACTAAGACCTTAAAGTCAAAATGTTAGGAAATACCAGAATTAAGGTTGCCTGAGCAGTCCAGTCCCACCTAAGTTTATGCCCTAATATTCTAATAAATTTGTTAGTCTTTAAAGTGCCACTAGAGTCCTTGCTGTTTTTTGCTGAAACAGACTCAGATCTTTCTGAAACCTATCATCATACAAGTCACTGAATTTAGCTGTTTGAAGTGGAAATCCATCAGCTTCATGAAAAACTGGCCCAGAAGATGATGTCTGTCTTTATCTTGTCCAAGTACAAACAGACCGACATCATACCAAAGGGAGTGGAGGTGAAAAATCCATTACATTTGACTTACCACAGACTATAGCGAGAGACTGCACTACACACTCTCAAAGATACTACGAAATCATCTGATCAGAATCCTATACAGAAAATAGAAAAATCAAGAAAGAGCTCTCATAATTACAGACTCTCACACAAAACCAACCTTCCACACTATCTTCCACATGGCCGGACTTTACTAAAACAAGTCAAACCATTTACAAACACATACTTTGATTCTGTCTGCTACTCAAGATCCATAAACCTGGATGTTCCATCATCTCAGGCATTGGCACTCTTACAACAGGACTCTCTGACTATGACGACTCCCTCCTCAGGTCCTATGCTACCAAGGTTCCCAGCTATCTTCGAGACAACACCGATTTCCTAAGGAAATGGCAATACTTCAGTGATCTTCCTGAAAACAAAAACACAAAAACAAACACAAAAACGCAGCTCTCTACAGTCTACACCAACATTCCACACGAGGATGGACTACAAGCCATCAGGGACTGTATCTCTAATGATGTAATAAACAACTGATTGATGAACTTTGTGCCTTTGTTCTCACCTACAACCATTTCTGATTTGGGGATGTTTTATACCATCAAGTCAGAGGTACTGCTATGGGTACCTGCATGGCCAAACAATATGCAAACATTTTTATGGCTGACTTACAATGCTTCTTCACCTTCCATCCTCAAGTGCCCCCCCCCCCTTCTTCTTGCATTACATAGAGGACATCATCATCATCATCATCTGGACACACAGGAAGGAGACCCTTGAATTCCACTGGGATTTTTTCCACCCCTCCATCGATCTATCTGGACCAGTCCACACAGGAGATTCAATTTCTAGACACTACAGTACAAATAAGTGATGGTCACATATATACCACTCTATACCGGAAACCTATTGACCACTTATACTTACTTACACACCTTCAGGTTTCATCCAGAACACACCACATGATCCATTGTCTACAGCCAAGCCTTAAGATACAATCACATTTGCTCCAATCCCACAGACACACAAACACCTACAGGATCTCTATCAAGCATTCTTAAAACTACAATGCCCACCTGAAGAAATGAAGAAACAGACTGATAAAACCAGGCAGATACCCAGAAGACACCTACCACAGGACTAAACATAACAAAGAAAGCAACAGAACACCACTAGCCATTACCTATAGCTACCAGCTAACATCCCTCCTAAACATCAAGGATCTACAACCATTCATAAACGATGATCTCTCACTCTCACAGACCTTGCAAGGCAGGCCAGCCCCCCACCCTGAGACAAATACTCATCACCAATGTCATGCTCCCAGAACAGAAAAAACAATCCAGGAGCCTGCAACGAACCACATTGCCAACTCTAGCTACACATCTACCTTAGGCTGTGTCCAGACTCCATGCCTCCGTCGACGGAGGCATGTAGATTAGCCAGATCGGAAGAGGGAAATGAAGCCGCGATTAAAATAATCGCGGCTTCATTTAAATTTAAATGGCTGCCCCGATCTGCCGATCAGCTGTTTGTCGGCAGATCGGGAGAGTCTGGACGCGATGCCCCGACAAAGAAGCCTTTCTTCATCGACACAGGTAAACCTGGTTTCACGAGGCTTACCTGTGTCGATGAAGAAAGGCTTCTTTGTCGGGGCATCGCGTCCAGACTCTCCCGATCTGCCGACAAACAGCTGATCGGCAGATCGGGGCAGCCATTTAAATTTAAATGAAGCCGCGATTATTTTAATCGCGGCTTCATTTCCCTCTTCCGATCTGGCTAATCTACATGCCTCCGTCGACGGAGGCATGGAGTCTGGACACAGCCTTAGTGACACCATGACAGGATTTAGCACATTACCTATTGCATCAAAGGCTCATCCATTTGCACATCTATTACTGTAATATATGCCATCATGTGCCAACAATGCCCCTCTACCATGTAAATTGGACAAACCGGACTGTATCTACACAAAAGAATAAATGGACACAAAGACATTAAGAATGGCAACATACAAAAATAGTGGAGGAACACTGGACACACAGCTTCCGACTTGCAAATTGTCTGTGTCAGGCAAAAAAAACCCTTCAAACACACACATCAATGAGAAACTGCTGAGCTGGAATTCATATGCAAATTTGACACCCTGAAACAAGTTTTAAATAGAAACATTGAGTGCTTCTCACATTACAATAGGTAATTTTCCATTCAGGTACTCTCACCTCATCTACTCTGATTTAATTAGCAATGTCACATTCCCATCTCTCTATCCCTTCCTTTTCTTTTCCTTTTCTCTTCAGTATTTGTGTTGTACCTCATGAAAATGTATGCCCTAATAGATCTGTTTAGCCTTCAAAGTGCCACTGGACTCCTTGTTGTTTTTGTTGAAACAGACTAACATGGCTACCCCTCTCAAACCTATAATATGAGTGATGTTCAAACAAACTACTGAGTGATTTCTCAGCATGTGCAGCCGTGAGAGCTCAGAGCCGTGGTTCTTTAAGGGTGTGTGTACACTACAGAGTGTTGTCAGCAAAAATGGCCATTTTTCTGACAAAACTTAAGGAACGTCCACATTGCAATCACATTCTTCCGCAAGAAAATTGAAAGAACAGAGGGGTTTTTCTGGCATTAATAATCCTCATTCTATGAGAAAGAAGCCTTTTTGTGAAAGAGCTCTTTCGCAAAAAAGGCATTTGTGGATGGGGAAGAGGGAGTTCTTTTGGAAGAAGAGGAAAGAGGAAAAAGCACAGGTGCCATGATGGCCTTCCGTCCATAGCAATCAGAGCTTACATGTGAGAGAGCATCCATTCAGTCCGGAGTTTCTCTTTCAAAAAAGCAGATCGCTTTTTCGATTCACTTTTGCAGTGTGGACGCTCTCTTTCGGAAGAAGTTTTTTCAGACGATCTCTTCCAAAGAAAGTTTCTGCCAAAAGAAGCCTGTAGTCTAGACGTAGCTGAAGTGTGGTCCATGGACCACTAGTGATCCATGACCATCTAGCTGGTGGGCCATGGGCTCATCCCCTCCCACAGCCGGGAGCCTGCACTAGTGTTCCAGCCCCACATCTCTCCTCTGAGGTTGGAGCCCCAGCCCCTACTTCCTGCTGCAAGGGGGAGCCCAGAGCCATGCAGGCTAGATCCAACTCATGGGGGCAGTAAGTGTCTCTGCATGGTGCCCCTCACCCCAACTGCAGGAATGGCAGTGCAAGAAACTGCTCTCCTGGATGCTTTTGCTGCTGCTCCCATTGGGCAGACTCACAGCCAATGGGAGCAGTAGGAGCAGAGCCAGGTGCCCCCATCCCTCTCCTGCCCAGATCCCAACCCCCAGCCTGCTGCTACCCCTTCCCTTCCTCCCAAACCTTGCACCTCAATTCCCCCTCATGCCCAGACCCTACCTCAATTCCCCTTACACACACACACCCTCTCCCGTCCACATCCCCACCCCCAGCCTGCTCCTGCATCATCCCTCCCACCCAGACCTTGCACCTCCTCCCCCTTTTGCACTCATTTTGTCATCATGGGTGCTTGGCATGGAGCAGGGTGGACCGTGGGCCAAAAAGTCAGAGACGCACTTAGATCCTTAGAGGGATCTGGAAGCAAGGAGCAGAATGGCCTCTCCCTTGGATTGTGATTTTGCCTGAAAATTTACAATAAATGACTCCGATGCTGCTAAGCTGCAAGCTCCTCCCTTCGTTCACATAGGAAGAGCACTTCCTGAGCCATATGATACTGGAAGAGCAAACTAATCATTGATGTACTAATGGCAGTGGCTCCCTGACATTCTTCTACCCCTGACCTGTCACACTCACATGGAAGAACTTCTGCTGTACAAGGCATCAGGGAAAGAAAGGCATAATAGTTCTTCCCTCTTAATGCTCAGGGCCTCCTGCCATATGGAGAATAAGTGGGTTTTCTGCTCTGTAGTGCTCAAAGGGGTGTAAACAAGGAGCTTTCCCATCACTTTCTTCCCCAGGTGTTCATGACAGTGGGTGTTGCTCACCTGGCTGCACAGGAAGACTGTAAGAGTTCCATCTGGTGAATAATAGTGAGGGGCCAGCACAGTCTCTAGTCTTATAATGCTCTCTGGGAGGTCTAGGAGACCTTGTGCTGAAGCTCATTTGGCTGCAGCACATTTGTGGAAAGCTGGTTAGAATCCCCCCTCCTCCAGAGACCAAAGGCTACTTCTTTGGTCTCGGGGGCACAATAGCTTCTGCAGCACGAGCATCCTCATTGCCAGAAGGAGTGATTGGTAAAGTAGTCAAAGGTCCTCTCATCCCACCTTGTACTTAAATCCCCTAGGGACGTAAGAAGTCCCCACATAGGAGAGCTCAGTGTTGCACAGGGTATGTAGAAATCTGCTTGGGTCCCCTTCCCCCACTCCTCCCAAACCACCACTGAAACGGGACAGGACAAAAGAGCGAGGCTACTTCTGGAACCCTCTATAGCTGCAGAAAATGGGATAGGATCTGCTGTTTAGTTCCTGTAAAGAGTAGCTGAGTCTTTCCTTGTAGGCACAGTTCACAGGAAAAAGTTTTAAATATTTATCTATGGTATGTAAACAATGGAACGGCAGCAGTTATTTAGGGCAGGACATGTGATTTCAGTCCAGCATAAAACTAAATAACTTATTTCCTAAATAATTCATGCTGTAAGGCTCTCTGCTACCAACTAAGGCATTTATTTACTTGTATGCATTGAGAATATAAATCCTAGGTCATATAAAAGTTTTAGAGCGCTGTTAGCCAAAGGTGAGGCTCAGGGCAAAGCTCCTTGGTGGCCATAGATATCCCTTAATCATCTCAATATGTTTTGATTCTGCCATTTCTAGGTAGGAGCCTTTGTCCAGATATAATAAACAGAAAAGACTACCGTATATTATACAGCATGTCTGTCATAGTTGATGAAGACATAACAGTTACATTAGAAGAGAGCCTTCCTGCCTATTACACAATGTTTTTCAACTCTCCTACTAGCTTTGAAACTTCCTGGAAACAGGACAAATGGGCAAAAAGGTTAATGTTCTTATGCTGCAATAGTGTAAACATTTGAGTCTCTGGTTCAACAATGTATTTATATTTATTCAAGTTATTTGCAAGTACTAATCAAATGTATAGTTAGAGTGATGTTAAATGTGGTGGTTTTAGGTACAGATGACCTTGGTACACAGAGACCTAATGTAGAATTATTATGAAAATACTGAGCAACGTCGTTACTCACAGCTTTGTCCACTAACTGTTAGGTAGCATGTGTGCATTTGTGAAGAATGTAAGATGCAGGTAGAAATGCTGCAGATATACATTCAGGACATTCTTTCAGATCTCTCCCTGAAGGCCTGAGAAACTTGTTAGAAATTAACCAGCCAGTAGCAATGTTATGGAAGGTAGGAGAGACTCCAGAAGACTGTAAAAGGGCAAATATAGTGCCTATCTATAAAAAGGGAAATAAAGAAAATCCAGGAAACTACAGACTAGTCAGCTTAGTTTCTGTGCCAGGGAAGATAATCCAACAAATAATTAAGGAATCCATTTTCAAACATCTGAATGATAATAAGGTGATAAGTAACAGCCAGCACGGATTTGTAAAGAACAAATTATGCCAAAGCAACACAATAGCTTTCTGTGATAGGATAACAAGCTTTGTGAATATGGGGAAGTGGTAGATGTAGTATACATATAATTTAATAAAGCATTTGATACAGTCTCACATGACTGTCTTATACATAAATAAACTATGGAAATATAACTTAGATGGGGCTACTATAAGGTGAGTGCTTAAGCAGTTGAATAACCATTCTCAACAGAGAGTAGTTATTAATGGTTCAGTCATGCTGGAAGGGCATAACAAGTAGGGTTCCAAAGGGATCAGTTAGGGGACCACTTCTGTTCAATTGCTTCATCGATGATTGAGATAATGGCATACAGAGTACACTTATTAAGTTTGCAGATGATACCAAGCTGGGAGAGGTAGCAAGTGCTTTGGAGGATAGGGTTATAATCCAAAATGATCTGGACAAACTGGAGAAATGATCTGAAGTAAATAGGATGAAATTCAATAAAGACAAATGCAAAGTACTCAACTTAGAAAAGAACAAATCAGTTTCATATATACAAAATGGCTATCTAGGAATGAGTACTGGACGGGGAGGAGGGGAAGATGTAAGGATCACAGACCACAAGCTAAATAGGATTCAACAATGTGACACTGTTTAAAAAACCCAATGTTCAAGGATGTATTAATATGAGTACAGGCAGTCCCCGACTTACGCAGATCCGACTTACGTCGGATCCGCACTTACGAACGGGGCTTTCTCGCCCCGGAGGTCGAGGTAGCGGATTGCTACCTGCGAGCTCCGGGGCGAGAAAGCCCCGTTCGTAAGCTGCTCCGGTGCCCCTGGTCTGCTGGAGACTGTCTCCAGCAGACCAGGGGCACCGGGCGGGTTCCCGCGCTTCTGAGGCTTTGCCAGAGCAAAGCCTCAGAAGCGCGGGAACCGCTGCTGCTGCCGCTTGAGACCCGGTGCCTGTGGTCTGCTGGGGACTGTCCCCAGCAGACCACAGGCACCAGGACTCAAGCGGGCAAAGCCTCAGAAGCGCGGGAACCCACCTGCTGCTGCCACTTGAGTCCCGGTGCCTGTGGTCTGCTGGGGACGGTCCCCAGCAGACCACAGGCACCGGGACTGAAGCCGCAGCCGCGGGGGGGGGGGGGGGGAATCCCGCGCCTCTGAGACTTTGCCAGAGCAAAGCCTCAGAGGCGCGGCACCCCGCTGCCGCTGATGCTCTGCTCCCCGTGTCCCTGGTCTGCTGGGGGGGGCGCGGATAGTGTGCCCCCCTCCCCAGCAGACCAGGCTTTTGTTTTGGACCCTGGAGCAGAGCAGCTGGGGCGCTGCGGATTGGTCCTGCAGCACCCGCTCTGGGCACTACTGGACCAACCCGGCAGCATCCCAGCTGCTCTGCCCCAGGTCCTGATTCAGCCGCTGCTGGTCAGTTTCAGCAGTGGCTGAATCAGGACGCCTGGGGCAGAGCAGCTGGGGTGCTGCTGGGTTGGTCCAGTAGCGCCGAGGGTTGCTACTGGAGCAACCCAGCAGCACCCCAGCTGCTCTGCCCCAGGCGTCCCCAAGTCAGCCGCTGCTGAAACTGACCAGCACTGACTACAGGAAGCCCGAGGCAGAGTTGCTCTGCCCCAGGCTTCCTGGAATCAGCGCTCATCAGTTTCAGCAGCAGCTGACTTGGGGAAGCTTGGGGTTCTTAAGTTGAATCTGTATGTAAGTCAGAACTGGCGGTCAGTTTCAGCAGCGGCTGAATCTGGACGCCAGTTCCGACTTACATACAGATTCAACTTAAGAACAAACTTACAGTCCCTATCTTGTACGTAACCCGGGGACTGCCTGTACTGTAAAGATGACATGAGAAATAATTCTTCTGCTCTACTCTGATTAGGCCTCATCTGAAGTACGGTGTCTGGTTCTGTGTGCCACATTTCAGGAAAGATGTGGACAAATTGAACAAGGTCCAGAGAAAAGCAACAAAATGGTTAAAGGTCTAGAAAACTTGACCTATGAGGAAAGACTGAAAGAACTGGACTTGTTTAGTCTAGAAAAGAGAAGTCAGAGAGGACACGATAATAGTTTTCAAGTAACTAAAAGGTTATTATGAGAAGGAGGAAAAAAATTATTCTCTTTAATCTCTGATGACAGGACAAGAAGCAATGTGCCAAAGCTGCAGTAAGGGAGGTTTAGGTTGGATGTTAGGAAAAACTTCATAACTCTCAGGATGGTTAAACTCTGGAATAAATTTGAGGTTGTGGAATTTTCATCTCTGGAGATTTTTAAGAGCAGTTTAAACAAACACCTTGGATAGTCTAGCTCAGGACTACTCAACTTTGGAAGCTGCAGGGGCCACAATGACACTCACAGCACATGCTGTGGGCCACAACTTAAGTGTGGTTGCATATACATGCAAATATTTATGCAAATAGCTTTTCACACTCACAGGCATGAACACAAAGATTAAGGCAAGACTACACAACACACAGGCCCCATCTAAGTCAGTTCTGCTCATATTAATAACATGCAAAATTTACCTGATTTCCAGCCATATGACAGCACTTTTAATGAGCTATGACAGTTTAGGAATTTAGCTTACTAAAACACATAACAAAAGACCATTATATTGACTCACCATTGTGGAGTGTGTTCCCAGTGGAAATCATGTTCAAAGGATTCCACCCGCGGGCCGTGTGTTGAGCCCTGCATAAACCCAAACCACACCACAGGCCACAAACAAAGGGGCTGCATGCGGCCTATGGGTCCCGTGTTGAGTAGCCCTGGTCTAGGTGATTCTTGGTCCTGATATGAGTACAGGGGGCTGGACTTGACGACCTCTCAAGTTTTCTTGCAGTTCTAGGATTCTGTGATTCTAAGGGCATGTCTACACTAGGAAATTATTTTAAATAATTAAATCTGGCGTAATAACTCCTGACTTAACAATATTGAAATAGCATGTTCCCCACTACAGGGAGGCATTGAAATTAGTCAGAATTATTTTGAAATAGCATGTTCACACTGACTAGAGCCTGCCTTGGACTTAGAGCCCCAGAAAGCACTCTGGGGAGGTATCCAGGAGGGCAGATAGCTTTTCTGATCAAGTAGCCACAGGAAGTGTGGTGCATGATTTCAGGGGCTCCTCTCTACAGCTGCATTTCACATGCCACTCCTCCACTTCTCCCCCATCACGGGACACAAACGGGATGCAGAGGCCACAGCACTCAACATGGAGCCAAAACTGCTGCAAAGCAGTGCCAGGCTCATAGGCTTCGTGCTGTGCCCCCTGGCACAGTACTTCCAAACTGCCTGAATGCTGCTCCATCAAGACAAGGACCAGCCTGGACCACAGGCCCTGTTCACCCAGATCCTGGGGCTCCTGCTGCTGCTCATGCCCCTCAATCCCCTGGACACTACAGAATGATATTTCTGGCAGTGGGAGATGAGCTCATACTGGTGGAACTGCATCATCCTGCAGAGATGGGATGACCAGCAGCAGCTGCAGAACTTCCACATGTGGAAAGCCTCCTTTCTCGAGCTTTGCAAGTGGCTCGATCCTGCCCTCAGGTAACCGGACACATAACTGCAACCCACCATCCCCCTGCTGAAACATGTCGCCATCACTTTCTGGAAGCTCTGTCACGTTACTGGATTTTGAGGGGAGCAGCCAGATCACTGCTGCACCCATAGGTAGGGGTGTTGGCCCCAGAAAATGGTATAAAAGGGGGCCATGTGGGGTGTTGAATAGAAGCTCACTCTCAGCTAATCCTGTGTACGCTGTTTATGTGTTTGTATAATGTCTGCATGTGCAATTATAAGCATGTACTTGTATGGATACTGAATATTTCCCTGCATGTGGTTGAGCATTGGGCAGGGCCCGGCCTATGGACATGCTAATCGGCAAGGCCCTGTGGGACAATGGCACTCAATGGGCCAAGGACACACCTAAGGAAGGAGGGCTGTCACCTGAAAGCTGCCAGCAGAGAACACAGAGATTGGCTGCTGACCAGGTGATTTGCTGCAGCCAAGAGACCAGAGAGGAATGGATAAAGGTTCCATGTGGTCGACGCCATCTTGGTTCTCAGCTCAGCACTTCATCCCAGAGGCAGCATTGCAGGGATTGAAGAGCCCGGAAGACCTGTGAACCCATCCTGATGCTAGGATGTGCAAAAAGAACTTTTAAACCAGCAGCTGTAACATCTCTGCTAGAGCCTGCATCGAGGACTGGGAGATTCGGTGCATGTAACATACTATTCTTTAACAATCTTATTCTCATGCTTTTCTTTCTTGTGATAATAAACCTTTAGATATAGATTCTAAAGGACTGGCCCAGCGTGATTTGTGGGTAAGATCCAGAGGGTAAATTGACCAGGGATCTGTGGCTGGTTTCTTGGAACCGGACAGAACTTGTTCGGGGTAGGTGGGATTGGGTGCTAGGACCCCCCCACCTGTGTATAGGCCTGGGGCCATCTGGGGCACGGATATTGCTGGGGTGTAGGAGGCGTTTTGCTCGTGAGGTTTCAGGCAGGCTGCTGAAGCGCTCTGTGGGACTGGTTTGTGGCCTGTGTGGAGAGGTCACCAGTCTGGGGGCTGTAAGGAGCCCCGGATTTGAGCAATTCGCCCTGAGCAGATGCCCTCAGCTGTGCCCAGACACGGTCTGGTCCATTACAAGCTCACCATGGCAGACAGCTATTGCTCCATCAGGAACTAGCTCGGCATGGGGAAATCTACAGTCAGGGATGTGTTCCTGTAGGTAGCCAAGGCCACAACAAACAAGCGCTGCTATGAAGGGTCATTACTCTGGGCAACGTGGACAGCATCATGGATGGCTTTGCCACCAAGGGCTTTGCCAACTGTGTGTGTGGGGAAGGGGGGAGGAGAAAGCACAGATGGCACTCACATCACCACACAGGCCCCTGACCACAGTGCCTCAGATTATATAAAAATAGAGCGGTATTTCTCCATGGTGCTGTAGGCCCTCATGGATCACAAGAGACACTTCACCAACATCAACATTGGGTGGTCGGGGAAGGCACACCACGATGCCTGCATCTTCCAAAATTCCTGCCTGTTCTGAAAGATGTTCACCAGCACTTTTTCCCCCCCAACTGCATCAGAGTTGGAGAGATGGACATTCTCATCATAATCCTGGTTGAAACAGCCTCTCTCTTGTTCCCCTGGCTCATGAAGCCCTACATGGGAAGCCAGACCCCACCAAAGAGCACTTCAATGCCTGGATGAGCAGGTGCTGCACTCTGGTGGAGTTTGCATTCAGCAGTTTTCAAGGGAGGTTCAGGAAACTCCTTACCCATCTGGAACTCAGTGAGCACAACATCCCCTTTGTGGAGGTGGCCTGTTGTATGCTCCACAACCTATGTAAGAACAAGAGGGTGAATTTTCTGCCAGGGTGAGAGGCAGTGGCTGAACTGCTGGCCAGAGCATTCAAGTGGTCAGACACCAGTGCCATCAGGAGAGCAAATCAAGGGGTTGTGCTCAGAAAGGCTTTAAGGGAGAGTTTTGTATAAGCCCAGCTCTGAGACTCTTCTGCATGCCTCTCCACAAGGAACTCCTGCATCCCCTCTATGTGCGCCTTTCCTCCCCCAGCGCTCCCTTCCCTTGCCCTCCTGTCCCACCTTCCTCCCTCCCCATTAGAGCAAATAAAGCCTTCTTGTCTGAAAAAAGCAGGACTATTTATTGGAGGGATAGACAACATGAGAGGGACTGGGAAAAGAACCTGGAATAACGGGGGGGGGGGGGTTGGAGGCTCAGGGATGGGGATGGGATTGTCTCCTGTCTCTGGTTGGTCAAGAAACCCCAGCTGCCCAAGAGATCCTACTACCACATGTTCTGTGGCCCTGGCAGCTCTGGGGCAGGTTAGGGGGGGGAAGACATGTGTGGGGCAAGAAGGTGTTTGGTGGCCTACTCCATCACTGAGATGAGGGAGGAGCACATGGCTTTGTGCTCCTGTTTCAGCTGGTTCTAGGTGGCCTTCCTCTGCTCCCAGTCAGTGGCTCTTTCCTGGCACTCATCCTTGAGCTCCAAATGAGGGACTGCAGACAGCCCATCTGCTCACACATCAGGTTCTCGCAAGTTCTTTACCACCTACAGATCCCATGCAGATGGTGGACATGCCAAGCTTGCAGCTGGCTCAGCTATGAAAAGTGACAATGGTAGTCATCCCAGGAGACACTGTATATGAAGCCAAGCCCTAATCTCTGAGCTGACACCAAAGGTCTCAGTTCAGATGATGGCGACATGCTTTGAGCCAGGCCATATATTGCCTAGACATCAGGCATTTTCCTGCAGGGGCACAGACAGCCCAGGAAAGCATCGCTGCACACACAGCCTGGAAATAAGCAGGCATGGGAAGGTACAGGCCAGGCAAGGCGCCTGTGTGTAGGAGGGGGGCGGTGGGGCAGCTCATCTTCCTACTGTCTCTAGCACATGCCAAGTCTGGCACTGGTTATGTCCCACAGAGAGAGAACTTCGATCCCTGCCCAGTAGAAGGAGGGGAGCGGATACTGGAGAAGATGTGTGAGCGGCAGACACTGCTTGCAGACAGAGTGCTACTGGGTTCCCCTCCTCCTCTCCCAGGTAGGTTCCCATACACAGGATCAGTCTCTGCACCGCTGTGCTTGACCAGAAGCAGATGCTGCCTGAGTGTGGGCATGAGCCTGTGCCATGTGCAGCACTGCAGTGTGGTGCCTTGACCCCAAACTCCTTAGTGGTGACTTGTCATGGGAAAGTGTCCCAACATGGAAGCTGGAGTAAGGCAGGCCACTCCAGGAACTTTGTGAGAACGACTGAAGAGTTCCTATGTGAGAGCATCATGGAACTAAGTGCTCCAGACTGGTGCTCCATGGTGCACAGGCTGTTGTGCAACCCCCGGGATGAGTAGGCTGAGAGAGGAGCACTTGGCCCCTCGCAGCTCACTGCCTGCCCCTGTGTGTATATAGGGAAAGTTATAGAACTCACCTGAAGTGCCTTTCCTGGGTTTGTCCAAAACCTGGGAGACATCCTGGGAGGGGGGACTGGCTCCAGGGTGAAGAGCAGGTCCTGGCTGGTAGGCCAGGTCATCTAGTTTGCCTCCTCCCTCTCTACAACCCTGCCCTCCTGGAGGCCAACACCGGGTGTGTCCTGGCCACACTCCACAATGAAGGGGGAGTTGACTGGCCCCCTCTCCCAGGATGGCATCTAATTGCTCAAAGTAGTGGCAGCTGTGCGGTGCTGCCCAGATCATCCACTCAGCCTACTACGAGGCCAGGGAGCATTCTGGAGCTCACTGATCTTCATACGGACCTGGTCCAGGGTTTGGGTGCAGCCTTTGCTGGCCAGGGTGGAGGCAATCCAGCTATAGACATCCACATTTCTCTTTCTGGTGCAGAGATCCCTGAGGTTGGTCGTCTCCTCCCAGACCTCGATGAAGTCCAGGATTTCTGCTCAGTCCAGGCCAGAGCTATCCTGTGTTCCTGGCCAGTGGCAGCCAAGGAAACAGCAGGAGTGCAGATAGCCATGGAAGGCTCTGAGGGAGCATTGGGGTCCGTCTTGGCTCCCTGGCTTGCTGCTGTCTCACATGTAGCTCTCACTGCTCTCCAATGTGTAAGAAGTCATTTTCCTGCTGCCAGGAATTTTAAGCTCTGCAGGTGAAAGGAAGCAGTGGAGATACCAGATGTAGCCAGAACAGTCAGAACTGCAGCTGTGAGGCGTCTCTGGAGGCCAATTATTTTGAATCAGCAGTGGAGCATCCACACTAACGCAATTTCAAAATAACAATTTTGAAATTAGTATTATTCCCTGGGCTTGGTAGTGTATCATATGGTGTGTATCATATGGTGTATCAGTGTATCCTAGGGCTCATCTACATTGGCCCCTTTTCCGGAAGGGGCATGATAATTTTTGAAATCTCAATAGGGAAATGCGCGGGGGATTTAAATATCCCCCGCGGCATTTAAATAAAAATGTCCGCCGCTTTTTTCCGGCTTTTAGAAAAGTAGGAATAAGATCCTCCGGAAAAGGGCGCTTTTTCCGGAGGATCGGGGCCAGTGTAGATGCTCTTTTCCGGCTTTTCTAAAAGCCGGAAAAAAGCGGCGGACATTTTTATTTAAATGCCGCGGGGGATATTTAAATCCCCCGCGCATTTCCCTATTGCGATTTCAAAAATTACCATGCCCCTTCCGGAAAAGGGGCCAATGTAGACGTAGCCCTAATATGTATCATATAAAATAGTCATGACAGGGGGGAAGAAGAGTTCAGTGGTTTGAGCATTGGGTTTAGCTGGCCAGAGTTGTGAGTTCAAGCCTTGAAGAGGCCATTTAGGGATCAGGGCAAAATCTGTCAGGGATGGTGCTTGGTCCTTCTGTGAATGCTGTCAATGACCTTTCAAGCTTCCTTTCAGTTCTAGGAGCTAGGCACCTCCATTCATTTATTTAGTTGTACTGAAAATTAAAAGAAAGAAAAACTATGCACACCCAGATCTCAAAAGGAAAAGAGGGAGACATAGATAGGGGAAAACTAACCCAGGCTCCAAAACATAGGCATAAAAAAAAGGACAGGCACACAACTATTCTTATGAATGTATTCTTTTCTTTTACTCAGTCTTTTGGTTTTTCAGCTCTTCCCCGGAAGCTCAAAGCACTAAACAAAGAAATTGGAAGAACTTTTAGCTATATAAAAACACATGCAAAGATATTTATAGGCCTTTGCATTTTGATCTTTCTATTCTAAATTAACATAACAGATGTTGTGTCAAATTCTCATTGACAGATATATTAAAGTGAGAGTGACATCACATCTGTTTTTCAGCAAAGCAAAAAAATCAATTGCTGAATTGGGACCACTCTTGTGCAGTGCGGGTACATAATATCGTCTTTAGATGAATAGTCCAAACTACTCCATCGGTTGGCAGTTGATAGATGGACCAAACAAGTGAAATATTCATTGTTCAAACAGGTTGGCAAGGGCACCCATATTAATAAACCCAGCTCTTGCTTGTCATTTCACAGCTTAATTCACCATTTAGGGTCAAATTTTCTGCTGATGTGACTGACTAAGTCCCTCTGCAGATTCACCACCCATCTTTGCCCACTCTCTGCTCACCTGCTCCATTGAGGATCTCAGCCACACAGCACCTCCTTCTGTGCACTTGGCCTCTCCCAACTAGGTAGCCAATGTAGAGTATCAGAATCAGATCCAAAGCACAATAAAATACATAGAAAGCCCTAATAGTAGTCTTATTTCTCCATGCCATCCTCTATGAGCATGTAGGCCAAAAGACTGTTTAGCCTACATGGATTTTCAGAATCTGGCCCATAAGAAGTATTGGCCACAAGAAAAATGCTATTCAAAAAGTATTTTTATTTGCACTTGAAATATTTTTATATGCTGACAAACTTTTGATTGTTCATTAAAAAAGTAAGAGTCTACTATATTGGCTAAAAGAACTGTCACTTTAGACAGTCCACATAGTAATTGTTTCTGTTTAAAAATAATATAGCTCTTTATAAACTAAAGCCTGTTGCTCAGACCAAACAAGTAATTTTACAGTCATTTCAGCCCATCACATTTCCCCATTCCATGGCTGACTTCACATAAGATAGAGATCAATTTCAAGCCATGGCTTGCACAGGGGAATAGCTGTCCAATCTGTTATTTGTGTATGACTGCAATTTGCTTTATGCTAGAATATAATTAAAATCTAGAATGTTGCATTCCTTTCATCTTTCTAGGTGGATGTTTCAGACTTGTTTGATAGAAAACTGTATTTTCTCCTAATATTGTTTGTATGAGGTTGGTTAAAATGGCAACAGTGTCAGCTTTATCAGCAAATTTTCTCTGCTTTTATAATACATGTATGCAGTATTATTGTAGCTGGGTTAGTCCCAGGATATTAGAAAGCTTGTCTCTCTCACCAACAGAAGTTGGTCCAATAAAAATATGTTACCACACCCACCTTGTTGTTTCCCTTATAATACACAGCAAGCAGATTTTATTAGTAGGAATTTTTACCCCCCTCCTTTTCGTAAGTTCATTTTGATACAAACAGAAAAATTCCTTGTACATCCTATCTTGCCTTTTATCCCAGTGATAGCAAAGTACTTTAAGAACAATGACAGCCCAATTCAGCCTCCTGTTTTCAGGCTATGTAATATATCTTATTACTATTTATTTCCCTGTACTGTGTGAACAGTCAAGTTCCACTCTGCCTAAATATGGGTGGAAGAATCTGTTCACTATGTTTTATATTCAATATCTCTCTAGTCAGTTATAATTAATTGCTAATTTATTAGCTACACTGTTACCGTATATACAGAGCATCTTAACTCAGATCAGCCAATCAAACCTAAAACCCACAACCACCTTCCATTGTCAGCTGCCACACCTGATTCTATTCATCCTCTTAAAGCCATAATAATATCTTCAAATAAGACCCCAAATTCAGCAAGCTATTTAAACACATTTTGAGTTTTAAGTAACTATGTCCACTCATGTCCAACATTAATCAAGAGTCTAAGCCCTGGTCTACAGTAGGACTATTTCAAAATAACGCCCCAAAGTTGAATTTATAAACAGAGAATCCACCCAACCAACAATGTTATTTCAAAATCTGTGCTCCTCCTTTCCATTGGGAGTAATGCTAATTCTGAAATAGTTATTTCAAAACAACAGTACTGTGGACACTCTGGTGCCACTATTTCAAAATAATTACTCCCCGGAGTAATTCAAACTAATTTGTCCCCAGTGCTTCCTGGGGATCTTAAGTCTGAGGTACTGCATTCACATCAATGGGATGCCTGCCTCCGACTAATTTCAAGACTTCCACATAGTGTGGCTATGCTAATTCAAATTTGTTAAAGTGGGAGTTAAGCTGAATTTACTAATTTTGAAATAGTTTCCTAGTGTAGAAAAGGCTAAATGATTTGCTGGCTCAAGACTTCAAGTATAACTGTTGTACAGCATACCTCAAAATAACCTTCCCTGGTGCAGCAAATTATCTGGTTTGAGACCAGTTAGGTCCCTGGTGGTGCTGGACCAGGGAGGAAAAACCAATGTATGAAGTTGTGAAGTTTTACTATGTGTTTGCTACTGAAACATGTTGTGAGTATGGGGAATGCCACAAACGTTTGTAAGCAAAGGTCATACAGGTCATCTCCTACAGTACACACAGAAGATGCAGATAAGAATCTGCATTATTGATAAAGTACATAGGTAATGGTACTGTCTGACCCCATTACACAGCAAGGATTTTTCCAACACAAGAAGTTGGGGTATAAAAACGAAAACACGTAGACAAATTACCTCTTCTTTCCCACCCACTGAAGGCAACAAGATGATTTAGAAGACAAAGAAATATCACTTAACTGAGGAGCATGGTTCTGTGTAGAAATTTTCCAGTTGGCACAGATTGCTGTAGACTGATTTAGGAAACTGTCTCTTGGAGCCAGGAAGTTTAGGCCCCTGAGTATTTTCTTACAGGAATCAGGCATCTGCCTCATGCCACAGAAAATGGCCAAAGGAGGAGGAGGAGAATGTGGTGGTGCCCACCTCATAACGTTTAGCCCAGTGGGTAGGGCACTTGACTGAGATGTGGGTGACCTGGGTTACTTTTTTCCCTTCCTCTGGCAGAGCAGGAAATGTATTTGTACAGGGGTCTTCCACCTCTACCCTCTGGGGATAGTTCTCTGACCACGGAGGTGGAGTTCCCTCACACACTCTTGTTGAAATGGTTCCATTCTAGATTATTTTTAAAAGGACAATTTGTGCAGGAGGACTGGACAATGCATCTACTACCAGGCTATAAAGTCAATATTTTTTCTCTCTCTTTTGCTTGATAACTACTTAAGTATTTATACACAGTGGAATAGTCTCTAAAAGTATAGGTTACCAGGTAGCTTCTTGGCAACCTGACACAAAGGTGGCCCTCTTTACACTACTCAATTTGTATTGTTTGCCAGGGCACAAATACACTTCAAGTCACTTTATTTACATGCTGTTTAAATTCCACCTTCCCTAAAGGTTAAAAAAAAAAAAAAAAAAAAAAACACAGACTCTCAAGAAGTCCAAGTACATTTACAATCTAGCTGCTGCTCCAGCAAGGGTGTAAATATTTGCAGATAAACATGAAACATGCCTGAACGCCAAGTTCTCAATGGCATCTTTTCTGTGCCTAGCTCAATTGCTGACTATGTGCATATCTGACTCCAGGGCTGTCTCAGAGCAAATATTTCGAGCTTGGCATAAATACTTTGCTTTTGCCTCACTGGAGGTTATGTTTGCTCTGAATGATTCCAAGGAATGTTAGTGCAATACAAAAATGTCTAGGGATAAGATCTTGCTCTAGAATCTATATGGGTATGTCTACACTACAAAGTTAGTTCGAATTAATGGATGTTAGTTTGAACTAACTTTCATAGGCGCTACACTAGTGCTCCGTTAGTTCGAACTTAACTCGAACTAACAGAGGGCTTAGTTCGAACTAGGAAATCCTCATTCCACGAGGATTAAGCCTAGTTCGAACTAGCTAGTTCGAATTAAGGGGTGTGTAGCCCCTTAATTCGAACTAGTGGGAGGCTAGCCCTCCCCAGGTTTCCCTGGTGGCCACTCTGGCCAACACCAGGGAAACTCTACTGCCCCCCTGCCGGCCCCGGAGCCCTTAAAGGGGCACGGGCTGGCTACGGTGCCCATGCCAGGTGCAAGCCTGCCAGCACCCAGCCAGCAGACCCTGCACCTGGCACGGATCGAGCCACCCACCCGATGCCCTCCAGCCCTCCCCCTCTTCCCGGGACCAGGCTGGCGGCCCCCAGGAGCTTGCCCGGGACCGCAAGAGGCAGGCACCCGCCTGGGCTACTGCGGACATCGTGGACTTTGTCGACGATCTCCGCACTAGGCACAGGAAAGTGGCTGGCTTGGGCAGGAGAGCTGCCAGCCTGGCCACCCAGGAGCAGGTGTGCAAGAGAATCAATGGGGTACCACTGAGACCCCCGACCCAGAGCTTACAATGACCGTACTGGGTCAGACCAAAGCTCCATCTAGCTCAGTAGCCTGTCTGAAGACAGCAGCCAACCCTAGGGACCCTGGAGGGGATGGACCGAAGACAGTGACCAAGTCATTTGTCTCGTGCCATCCCTCTCCAGCCTTCCACAAACCTTGGGCAGGGACACCACTCCTACCCCCTGGCTAATACCACTCCAAGGACCCAACCTCCATGACTTGATCTCACTTCCCTTTAAACTCTGTTCCAGTTCTAGCATTCACAGCCTCCTGCAGCAAGGAGTTCCACAGGTTGACTCTTTGCTTTGTGAAGAACAACTTTCTGTTACTAGTTTGAAGCCTGCTACCCATTCCTTTCCTTTGGTGTCCTCTAGTCCTTCTTTATGGGAACTAATCAAGAACTTTTCTGTATGCACCCTCTCCACCCAACTCCTGCTTTTAGAGACCTCTATCCTGTCCCCCCTCTGTCTCCTCTTTTCTAAGCTGAAAAGTCCAAGTCTCTTTAGCCTCTCTTCATATGGGACCTGTTCCAAACCCCTGATCATTTTAGTTGCCCTCCCCTCTCCCACCCTCTCTCTTCCCCTCTCCCACCTCCTTTTCCCAGTCTCCCCCAGTTTTGTTCAATAAAGACAGATTCCATTTTGGAAGACACGTTATCTTTATTTTGTACATCAAGAAGAGGGGCTAGGGAAGGGTAAGTGGAAGGAGGTGAGGGAGGAATGGGGCACAAGCCCCCGATGGGGAGGACTGGGCTGGCTCTGCAGGCTTCTGGGGGGCGGAAGCTCTCCTGCAGCCCCCCAATTGCCCCCTCTCCCCAGATGGCAGCCTGCGGCAAGTGCAGCCGGGCTGATGGCCAAGTGCTGTGATGTGCCCAGTGTGGGCACTCAGGGCACTCCAAGCCAGGACTGCTTTGTAAGCGGGGCACCCCGAGAACTGTCTGTCCGGGGTGGGGGTCGGGACCCTCTAAGCACAGCCCTCGGCTAGCCTGAGACAGCAGCTCCACGCTCTAAGTCCTCCTCTGATGCCCTGCTGGCACTGCTTCCGGCCATCCTTAACCCCGGTTCAGGGTCCACTTAATATGGACATGCTAGTTTGAATTAGCAAAACGACAATTCGAACTAGTTTTTTAGTCTGCATCCGTTAGTTCGAATTAGCTTAGTTTGAATTAACTAATTCGAACTAAGTTAGTTCGAGTTAACGTTGTAGTGTAGACGTACCCTATGAGAGCCAGGTACTGCATCCCCAGAAGGTTAATATTTTGACCATTTTGTCTAGCTAATGCATTTAGTAACTAAACTCTTTCAGATAAACAGAACTGCTTACATTGCCAGTATATTGTATTACCTATGGAAGGATAGGGAGTCAGAAGTCTTACATATTTTAGAAATGTCTGTCTGAGTGTTTGTTCAAGAACTCTTTCTGAATAGTAAGAGCTGGGACCACCAAATTTGGTATGCAGCTTCCTCTTGACATAACTTAAAGCAAGGTCAGAGTATGGTCATGCTAGGCTATTGGGATGTGAGTAGAACCCAATCTTCTCTCATAAATTGGGAAAGGGAGGAGTCTGGCAGGAGGCAGTTACACTGCAGAATGACCACAGGGGGCAGCAAGGTGCCAGAGATGGGGACTGGGACCCCTTTGGGCCAGCAGGGGGCACAGGTGGAGAAAAGGAAGTTATTTTATATATTTCAGAGAGTTTATCTATTTGTGTCTGTGTCCCCTAGCTGGGCAACAGACACACACACATTCACACCTCCCCTGGCTGTACCTGCTGGAGCTACAGTGGCCATGGACAGGTGCTTCTCAGCTGTTGCCAAGCTGCTGCAGTGAGAGAGGGCTGGGGTAATCCTCTCTCCCTGGGGGAACCTGCATGCTGAACCCCTAATCCCCAGCTCCACCCCAGAACAATTTAAATGAAAAAGAAAACCCAACTTATTTGAGTTAAGAACCCAGGGTATGTCTACACTACCCCCCTAGTTCGAACTAGGGGGGTAATGTATGCATACCGAACTTGCTAATGAAGCCCGGGATTTGAATTTCCCGGGCTTCATTAGCATAAAGCTGTCGCCGCCATTTTTAAAAGCCGGCTAGTGCGAACCCCGTGCCGCGCGGCTACACGCGGCACGGACTAGATAGTTCGGATTAGGCTTCTAGTGTGCAAGGCATAGCCACCAGTGTGCAAGGCATAGAATCTAGTACATATCTTGATAACACTGCCACAGTGATCTCCATTAAAAACCTGCATCATTACTCCATCACAGGGCCAAAGGTAGCTATACCAACTTATACCAATGGACAATCTGGCCAAACTCTCAAGCATGCAGGAAATAACCTAATTTTGATACTATAATCCACTTGCACTTTCCTTTTTCGATATAAATCATGTACCAATTATTTAATGCAACTCCGTGAAGGATCAGATTCAGTGATAAAAAACTTAATTTTCTCTCTTGCAGAAAAGGGCAATAACAGCAAACTCTTTATTACCTGAAAGGAGATAGTGTATTAAAGGTCAAATGATATCATCAAGAGAACAATATAACCGAACTGGAAAACATCAGGTATATCTAGTAAATAAAGGTATAACAAGTTCCAGTGACTGGAAGTTGAAGTGAAAAAAAAAAATCAAATAAGGTGTATTTTGTAAGTGAAGGTAATTAGCCATTGGAATCAGTTACCAAAGGCTGTGATGGATTATCCATCACTTTTTAAAATCAAGATTGATTGTTTTTAAAAGATAAGTTATACAGGGTAAGCTTGGAACCTAACTGGTCCCAAATGAGGGAGTTTGCCATACCAGGGCAGGTCAATTCTACCTTCCCCTCCTCTCCTCCCCCCCCCCCAACCTCCCGAGCTCTACTCCTGGCTCCAGCTGCCGCCCATCACTGCTGGCTTTTCCTAGCTAGGCTCCTGGTCCTGTTACTACCAGTCCCAGATGGAGTGCCAGCCTTTGATTATCACCAGCCCTGACCAGACTACCTGCCATGCTCCCTTGCTGCAACTGCCAGCATCAGCTAGATGGACATCTCTACTGCCACTGGCCCTGGCCATGGTGCCAGCTCTGCTGTGGCTTGAGTTACCACCCTACCCAGCTTCCAGACCCAGCCTGACTCCCAGCACCAGGGCTCTCTGGCCCAAGAACATCTGTGGTCCTACTAGACCATGGATGTTGCTGGACCACAGTCCCAGTTTTTAAGAGGTTCAATCTGCATTACAAAAGGTATTATTTTTGGGAAATCCTATGGCCTGTGTCACACAGGAGGTGAGAGTAGCTAATCACCATTGTCCCTTCTGGCCTTGCAGCCTATGAACAAATATCTCATGAAAGATGGACCATGATGCGTCACAAACTTACTCTTGCCAGGATGTGAAAGAGCTGAAATATTTTGCTGATTGTGCAGGAAAAAAAATCAAGCATGTAAGCAAATAGATTCTTGAGTTACATGACATAACAATTAGACCTTGTAAACTGTATATTTATCTTTTGGAAGACACAAATCATGTAATACATAGGCTCTGGTTTTGCTCTTAAATACACTAATTTCATGCAGTTTAACTCATTTGACTTACTGGAACCTGGTAGGTGCTATTTAAAAAAAAAATCAGATTATGCATTTAGGCACATAAATATGTATCAGAGCCACGCTTAAAAAAAAAATAGATGCCTTGAGTCTTGGCCAGTGTCCATTAAGAGTCCTACCTGGCAGTTCCCAAACTATACATTTTGAATACTTAAAAGTAATTCACAGACCAAAATTTTTCACTGAAAGTGTTTGGCAAAGCATCTCAAGTTGAGAATAAGGAACACTGCTATTTATTCATAAACAATTTGCAGATAATCTCTTAATAAGTCTTATGCTACAATTTTGCCCCCAATTCTTTATTTGCCTTCAAACAGCCACTGTCCTACGTAGGCTTTTGTGTCACGTTCAATAACGCATATGAATACCTTATTACACCAAAAAAAAAATCAGGACCACCATAAATATGATATACTGTACCTCTGTGCTAAGTTTCTTTCATGCTCCCAAAAGATTAAACACTTGGAGTTAAATTTTTAAGCACATACTGCGTGGGTACGTCCCTGAAGAATTCCCATTATTGTTCACCTTCTTTGTGCATGTAACTCCCACATAAATTTAAATATGCTCTGTATGGCCAATAAACACCCATAGGAACATTTTAATTTAATCCATTACACAGCTGGAATTAGTTTAACATCAATATTTCTCTACATTTCTTGTAAAGAAAGGACTTTCAGAGCTTGATTTTTTTTGGTTGATTGGTTTATCAGACCAGGACTATATTTATGCTCTCAGAATCTGCAGGGTATTTTTCATGCATTTGTGACTAGAGTGACAAATAAGAGTGGACAGCATGTCTAGCTCTTGAAAGTTAAATCCTTGCTAGGTTTCAAGTACTGTATTTTAAAATTTCTGGAAAGCATCTTTCATTTAAAGGAAGCAAAATGTGTTCCTTCTGAAGCAGTTGCTATTCTGCTGACAAAAGCAGGGTTTAAACCAGTTTGCAGTAAGGTGGAGTTGAGTCTGGCCAACCCAAGAGTTGAAATAACCTAATAGGTAGGGACTTTGGCTAGTGATCCAATTCTGAAGTGTCTTTTCAGTTCTAGCAATGAAAAATAAAAGGGTTCTCTTAGACTTATTGAGAGTAAATTGAGCCATGAAACTGTGCCCACCACGTACAAGGTGAACTTAGTCCATTACATTAGCATTTAGAAATTACACCAGAGGACTAGAAACCAGGACTCAATGTCCTGTTCATGTCACTTAAAGTGAGTGAATGTCACAATCTGGTAGCCTGGGGAGGGGGCAAGGAGAGAATGAGATCAGAGAGATTACAGGCAACAAGGACATGACTAAGGTATTAGGGGGAGGATAAGAGTCTTGTGATATACTGCTGCAATTATGACCTCATAGTACATGTTCTTCCTGATGAGAATACATGTTAGCGCAAGCGTGATCTTGAGCCTCATATGGTTTTTCCAGGTGATATGGTGTGACAGATGGGGAGAACCACATCCAGTCTGGGGTGGGTGAACCCATCTCCCTTCTGGCACTCCCATGTAACTCCTAGCTTTTTCCTCTTCAACCCATGCCTATAGTTCCATCCACCATTCTATGACTGAGTGGCCTACCACTAAAGTCAGTGAACCTACCATGACTTGCAGGGCAGAGTGGCCCGAGTTAGTCAATTTGGGTATAGGAACATAATAGTGAGAGCCACTATTCACAGGGGCATGCGGCCCAATAGCAAGAATCAGTCATTTGCCCTTATCCACAGGGTAGTGTAGCCCAGTTGCTAGAATCAACAAATAGCCCTTCTTCACAGAACAGTGCAGCTCAATATTAAAAAAAGAGTCAGTAACTCGTCACATTCATGGAGTAATGCAGCACAATGGCCAAAGACAATAAGTTCCACCCAACTCATTGGGTTGTGTAGTCCCCTTGCAAAGGACAGGTGATAAGGGAGCAGGTTATATCCCCTGGCAGCAGGGGTCCAGCCCCTCCTACTTAATTGGACCCCAGCCCAGGACCCTGTTAGTGGCTGCAGTTCTAGCCACTGAGTCAGTGGGGAAAAGCTCTGACCAAAACACACTAACTCCCCAGCATTGGCTCACTCAACCAGTAACCATCACCATCCCCCAGGCTACTTCTTGCTGCTGTCGCCTCAGCTCTGGTATGGATCTCCCTCTCTCCTCCCTTGTCGGGAGTTTGTCTGCTCCTGATTGCCTCTGAATCCTGCGAGGTCTATGGGAGCTTTTGGCCTTCAGCCTGGGTTGCAGCACCTCAGCATCTATGTGTTCATGGCAGCTTGCCTGGAACAGGCAATGCATATCCTCTCCCTCCAGCAACCAGCCACAACTCAGCTGAGCTGCTCTGTTTTATATCTTTGCAGCGCGAACATGCCCACGAAGGTGAAAGGGGTGTGGCTTTCTCAGCCCTTAGAACAGGGCTAACCCCCTCGTGCCCAGTGTGGAGAGGGTGCACCCCATGACATGTGGTTGCTAACTTCTCCATAGTGATCATTAGAATGTTGAATTAAGGACACAAAATGAATCAGCAGAGAGTTGTGATAATGATGGAGAGACAGGAAACAGAATGAAGGAATAGGTAGAACTCAGTGAGCCAGTTTTCAGGTTCACTTAGCAAATAACAGAAAAGTAAGGGGCTTCACCTGAAGATGACTTCAAGGCTTCATTGCATCTGGTGAAGAGACCAGTTTGGCTTCCTGTGGTCCATGCTGCATTCCCTCCCTTTCGCTCTGTATTTAATGCTTGTATCCTAGTCTCTGCAGTTCTGCCCACCTGAAAACTGTGAGGCCCTATCAGAGGCCTCATTGAGCTAGAAAGTAGCCTGACATTAACCCCCAAAAAGGGCTCTCTCAAATCAGGGAAACACTTTCAGCTGGGAGCTAATCAGTTGCAGGTGAGCATACTATAAGGATGATTATTTCAGATGAACCTTGAGGCCTATTTTTATCAGCAGCCTGTCTGGAGATGGTTATAGCAGAGTGCAAGAACCAGAAACAGAGAAAAGTGTATTCAGACTCTTACCATTGATGACCTAACACTCCAGTAAAGCAGTGGCATGGCATGTATTTCAGAGTTAATATTATATATGTACTTCCAGTGGGCTAGGCACATTTTGAGAAGAAAGAGAGGCACTTTTCCTGTCTGAGGATTTTGCCTTCTAAATAGCTTAATCTATAGGTAAGGAAAGGCAGAGGCGGTAACAAAAGCAAGTGATTGAGTGGAGCTGTCAGATATATGTCTTCATGCTATGTTGTGTGGGCAGATATCATTAGTTATGGCTCTTTGAGGGGGTAATGGTGAATTGTGTTTCCCTAGATTTGAAAGCTAGAAGAAGAGATAAGTGTGTTCATCCAATCTGATCTCCTGCATAACACAAGCCAAAGGATTTCACCCAATAATTTCACAATGAGGTCCAATAGCTTTTGTTGAAAGGAGAACTGAAAGAAAAAAGAAGCAGCCCCGGTGCTGGTAATGGTTCTAGGTGTAAATGGCATGAAAGATCTGTCTCTCTTTTGTCAGAACTGTTACAGCAATACTGCAAAACCCTAAAATTACATGGGTGTAAAAAATGTAGCATTTGGGACCGTTCCCAAAGAACACTGAATTATCTGTATATGTGTTAATGGGACCAATATACCAACATAGGGGTTCTTTCACAGTACCAGTGTCTATGCAAAAGAAAATGCTACTATTAATTATGGACATCTGCATCACATCCTCGTGAAGCAACAAACTAGCTGAGCTTTAAGTGGACAATAGGACAAGGACATTGCAGAATCTTAAATATTGCTAGGGCCAAGGAAGCCAGGGTTGATAGTGCCAATACCTGCATATTCATGACAAAGGCAGGCTCAGATTCATTTCTTGAGGACAAAAAGAGCTATTTTTCATTATATTCCAGATTCAAAGATATTGTCTTGAATATAAACAGAGCACCAATTGATTTAAAATTGCACAGGAAATCCATGTTCACTAAGAAATAAATGCAGAAGCCCACACTACATACTCCAGCAATGAATTTGAAAAAAAAATTGTAGCAAACATCAAGATGAAAGAAATGGATTAAGTGTGTCAGAAGACTGCTTTTTAAAAAAGGATTAGATTATAATTCAACTTCATGTGTTTTCTGTTGCCTTATAATACTGTTTCATTATAATGGAGGTTTTCTTCCAAAGAGCTATTAGTAGAAGACCAATTACTCAAGATATTTCTCTGCATAAATAAAAGCAGTTCATCAATGAATTCCTGCATAAAAATAGACACTTGGAACAATGTAACAAAAGTAGTATTTTGACAAAACAAAACATCCTGCAATCTGGGAATTTAGAATCAGATTTGTCCTGCACCTTTTATAATCATTTGAATCAGGATCACACCCTTTGAGAAAATGATGGCTAATAATGATTATAGGATTAGGGACTCTTGCAAAGAATTTCATAAGGGATGTGTGTGATGGGGTGTGCTCACAGAAGGCCCCTTGTTGACTGTTCCCCAGGGTGCAGACTGTGCCACTGACCCCCACCATCTTCTTCTCTGGGGCTCCCCATCACCCAGTTTTGCAGGGCCAGATCCTCTGGTCTTCCCCAGACAAGCACAGAGTTGGGGTTGCTGTCCTCCTAGCAGAGCAATGCAGATATTGAGCCACATCAACTGTAGAAGAATGCAGTTCTAGAGCACCAGGAAACCAACCCCCAGAAAGGATCAATGCCCCAAATAAATCCATTTTTCTCTGTGTAATGGCTCATTCAGGCAAACCCCCTGTATCAATGAAAGAAGACTGTGCACACTGATTTGTTCCCCCCAGATAGCAATTTACACTGGGTTTGTTGGTTAACAAAAATGTTTTTATCAAGTACAAACAGTAAGATTTAGATGGTTGCAAGTGAAAACAGATCAAAGTAAGTTACAAAATTAAAATGAAAAGAAAATGCATAGTTGTTTCTAATGCACTTATTGCAAACAGTTTCTTACCCAAGAAGCTGTTTTTATTTCAGGCAGGCTTTCAAGTCAAAGATAATCTTTTACTCTGACTTGGGTATCTAGTAGTCTTTCTTATCACACCAACCAAAGACAAAGACCTGATAACTTCCTCTTGCTTATATAGACTTCCCCTGGGGCAAGAATCCTTTGTTCTCCATTCCCTCTTCCATGGAAAATTATCTGGTCAAAATAGAATTCCGGTATCAGGTAGTAGGGTCACATGTTTTACCAGACCAATAATCTTTGGATTTATAGGACAAACAAAGTTGTTTACAAATCTTCACCCTGTCATTAAGGCTTCCAGAGCACCATTGATGGCTCTCATTAACACTTTTAAAACTATAACAATCTCATATTTCATATTTCTAACCTTAACTACAAGAATGATACATGCACCAAAATAAGCGGCGAGGAGTTCTGTGGCACCTTATAGACTAACTGAAGTGTTGGAGCATAAGCTTTCGTGGGCAAAAACCCACTTCATCAGATGCATGTAGTGGAAATTTCCAGAGGCAGGTATAAATATGCAGGCCAGAGTCAGGCTGGAGATGATGAGGTGGATCCAATCAAGGAGGATGAGGCCCATTTCTAGCAGCTGATCTGGAGGTGTGAATTCCAAGAGAGGAGAGGCTGCTTTTGTAGTTAGCAAGCCATTCACAGTCTTTGTTTAATCCAGAGTTGATTGTATCAAACTTGAAGATGAACTGTAGCTCAGCAGTTTCTCTTTGAAGTCTGGTCCTGAAGTTTTTTTGCTAAAGGTAACCCACTACATGCCTCTGACGAAGTGGGTCTTTGCCCACGAAAGCTTATGCTCCAACACTTCAGTTAGTCTATAAGGTGCCACAGGACTCCTTGCCACTTATGCACCAAAATAAGATATTCAGATCCAGCAGGTTTTAACATTAAAATTGATAGGTTACATGAGATATGTTTTCCAAAGCATCTCTGAATTATGCATATTTATATTCATAAGACAATTTCATAAAGCATGGCGGGGGATCATCACTATATGTCCCAATTGGCTACTAAGGAAGTGGCCGGAGGTTTTGATACACCCCAGAAAATGAAGATCCTTTAGTTGCAGAATATCTGAGCTAGGCCTGAGAGGTCAAAGACATTGTCTCTAGGTCTGTGTCTACATTGGCACCCTTTTCCGGAAAAGGGATGCTAATGAGACAAGTCGGAATTGAAAATGCCGCAGGGGATTTAAATATCCCCCGCGGCATTTGCATGAACATGGCTGCTGCTTTTTTCCGGCTCGGGGCTTTGTCAGAGAAAAGTGCCAGTGTAGACGGGATCTTTCGGAAAATAAAGCCTTTTCCGGAAGATCACTTATTCCTGATTTTAAGAGGAATAAGGGATCTTCCAGAAAAGGCTTTATTTTCCGAAAGATCCCGTCTAGCCTGGCGCTTTTCTCTGGCAAAGCCCCGAGCCGGAAAAAAGCGGCAGCCATGTTCATGAAAATGCCGCGGGGGATATTTAAATCCCCCGCAGCATTTGCAATTCCGACTTGTCTCATTAGCATCCCTTTTCCGGAAAAGGGTGCCAATGTAGACACAGCCTAGGAGTGGGAAAGAGCCCTCAAATACTGCTCTATCCAGACCAGGGACAATTTGAGAAGGGGCTGAGCAACAGCTTGAACCAGGCTACTGTGACAGGCACTGCTGGACTGATTGAGCAGTGAGCCCAGGAATAGGGTTACAGATAAAGAGACATTACAGTGATCACTGAGGACATGTCTACACAGCATGGCTAAAGCTAAAATAAGCGATGCAGCTTGAGCTATGTCAGTTGTGTAGCTTAAGTCGAAATAGCTTATTTCAGCTTTTGGCACTGTCTACGCAGCAGGAAGTACGAGAAAGAGCACTCTTCCTCCAACTTCCCTTACTCCTCATAAAATGAGGGTTACAGGAATCAGAGTAAAAAAGTCCTTCAGTTCAACAGTATGTCAAAATAACTGCTTGTAGTGTAGACACAGACTATGTTATTTCAATAATGTCAGTTATTCCAAAATAACACTGCTGTGTAGACGTACCCTGAGAGAAGGGCTATTGGATGTGCACGCCAGAAGGGATTTGCTCTTGACTTCACGTACAGACTGTGTGTGACTCGGCTGGAGGGCTGAGTCACTGAAGACTCACCACAAGGCAGAGAGGAGGTGCAGGCACATACACTTTGCCAATGGGGCACTCACAAAAGGTGAGTGCTACCCTATTACACTTCCATTGAGGAAAATGGACATAGAGTTTAACCAAGAAAGATCATCCTGTCTACAGCACTAAAGGAAATAATATTCTCTTGATTAAAAATAAACAGAATCCAATTTACATTTAGGTAAGACTATTAGTTTTGTTCCTATAAAAGTTCCACGGGACAGTTTCATAAAAGTCTGTTACCCCTGCTGTAAACCAAAGATACTGTTTTTCTGCATCTGAAAAGCATCGAGTGTAAATTAAGTAATAATTGTTATGTGCTTTGAGATGTAGATTGAAGGGTTACAGGGATGCAACAGAATTCTATGGTGTTAGCATGAACCTTATAAATTAGAAACAATGAATAGTCCTGTGGCATCTTAGAGACTAACAAAAATATATAGTATCATCTGATGAAGTGGGTTTTACCCTCAAAAGCTCTTGATAACATATATTTGTGTTAGTCTCTAAGGTGCTTCAAGGCTACTCATTATTTTTAAAGGTACAGATTAACAGTTACACCTCTGAGAAATTACAAATGAGGTAGTCTGTGGAATGTTATTCTGTGGCTATGTTTCTATTCCATAATGCTTTCATTGGGATAGTCTATGACTAGGTTTCCCTGGAAGCACTTTTGTGGCTGCTCATGAGAGATTCCCATGCCACCCAGCTAATTAGCAGAGCAATCACTGTTCAATTTGTGTTTCTCCTGGTGGTTCACATTTGCACATGCGTTGGTGCACACACCAAACTTTAGTCTGCACATGGATGGAAAAGATTAGAGGGAACATTGCCTATGACTCTCAATGCCTCCTTTGTTAATGTATTTAGAGCAGGCTACAGTGGAGGCAGAGAAGAGGTTTTATTTAGTATTACTTTCATTCCAGTAGAACCCAGAAACCACTGCTGATGCCAGGTCCCCACCATGGTAGGCCATGCACAGACACAGAGAGATGCAGTCCCTGTTCCTCAGAAATTAGCCAAGCAAGCAAGTACATTGTTTTCTACACATGAGAAAAAGAAGCACAATGTGATTAAGTGATCTGCCCAAGGTCACACAAAAAGCTCAAGCAGGGCGGGCACTTTCACTCAACTTGCTCAAATGCTCTGCACAGGGTGAGCTTTGCACTCTGATTCTGTGTGCTGCTATAGATATTGTGAACTCTCCACGCCCAGTCTTCTGTGCATAAGGTAATTAAGAAATTGTCCAAACAATTACATTGTCAAAGTTCAGGCTCCTTCTCCTCCATGTGTTCTCTTAGTCATTCTCATTCCAGATGAATTCAAGACGATTTGAGTTTTAGTGTACATTTGGATCTTGTTATTCTATCACATTCACTCTCTTCTTTTCCTTCCTGCCACTCAGCTTTCATGTCCACAAAGCATACCAGATGCATTTAACTGGAGCTGAATGTTACACTTCATTTCAGCAGTTCTAATGCATGCCGTGCTCAGAGCTGATAATGGATCCAGCTGGCATTTCAGTGTTTCATCTTAGCCTCCATGACAACACCGAGCCCAATATGAAATTTTATGATTGTCATGGACAGTGAGCAGCTAGACTGACACCTTAGACCACAACAGTTTCAGAGGATGTGAGGAAATGTGAAGCTAGGAAAGGGTTACTATGGACAACAAGCCTGCTTTATCTATGAATAGCCAGCCAGTTATTTTTATACTCCTTTCATTCTGTGTCTAAAATGAGCTTCTCTTGAGGATGCAGGTGACTCATTTGCTTCATTATCTTCACCTGGTAACTCATTTCTTTAGAGTCACATATAGTTCTGAATGGTAAGCCCTAAAATGTGAAGCCTTAGGGCTCCATGGACCCAGTTCTATAGCCAGCCGTGAAATGGATTTTAAAAGAACTCATATAGTCCTGATTAAAGCTGCTCAAAAGAACCCTTTTCAAAAAAGCTCTGCATTTCCCAAAATGTTTGTTTTCTACAAAGAAAACAGAATTTAGATTTTGAGGTTTTTCCATCATTTCTATGAACACAAAAAAAAATGTCTGGAGTCCCATTCTTATCCTGCCCACTGCCCCTCAAATGCACACACACAGTTTGACTTCCATCAGTGAGGGGAAGGTTGATCTTGTGGTTAAGCAATTAGTCCAGGAAACAGAAACCTGGCTTCAACTCCCAGCTCTGCTATACAATCCATCTATGACCTTATGCAAGTCACTTGACCTCTGTATTTCATCTCCCATGTGTAAGATGGGGATAATAAATCAACGCTGACTTTCAAAGCTCCTCCGTGTAAGAAAGTTACAGAGTAGCAAAAGTAAACAGAAAACTAACTCTCTCACTCATACTGACACTTTTCTAAAGTCGACATTGTGAGACATCACAGTGGCAAAAGAAACATTGAGAGCAAATGAAGGGGGGGACTGTGTGTCTCATTTTATAGTACTGAGTGGCAGAAAGGGGAAGTGTCAGAAACAGAATCCAAAGTTTCAACCTATCTTAAGTATTTTGCAAGAAATGTTAGAGTGAAAATTCACAGATTAAACCCCTGAAAAAGCAAACACCTTCAAATAGCTGCTGTTTTTCAGCCATGTCCTGTACAGCTTTAACTCCAGATTCTCAATAACCAGTCTGCTCCTCACAGAAGTCCCGTATTCTGGCCTTTCTAGCCTTTGGACTACCAGTGTAGTATTTCCAGCTCTCTTGCCTGACTGACTTTTTACCTTGGTCCTCTCTTGGAGCTGACATTCTTGCAGTCAAAATGTTTCCAATGTGAGGAGAATGAACACACTTAGCCCTTCTCTCAATACTGCCTCCTTCTCTCATCCCAGAAATCTTTGGATTTAAATTCTGTTGGGTTGATAGAACTGAACCATGACAGACCCTGAAGAACAAGATGCCTCAAGTTGCAGTAACAGCACAGTGGCACTCATCACATGGCCCCTTCATAGGTGCTGCCCAGTCCACTTTGTAGCTGCTGGTTCCCAGGAGACAGCCCATCTCCCTTAGAGACTATATGTTCTGGTCTGTCAGTACTCATGTCTGAAAGAATATCATTCAAATACCTAACCACAAGAGAAGAACCAGATTCTGATCTGATACACTGCTTTAGGACCACTGGTGCTAAAGAAGCTTTTGTTTTACTTTTTTTTAGAGTAGTATTCTTCAGTCTATGTGCCATATTATATTCTTTATCGGGTGTATAATAACAGCTGCTTGAGTCAGTACAGGCAAGAGGATAAAACTGTACCAATACTCATAAGTGATCAGTCACCTTTTATAAGATGCCCATGAGCAATAGGCTATTCTTAGTAGGAAGAGGTTGGAAGAAAAGCAAACCATGCAACCTTCTCCAAATGGCTCATATTATAACTTTTCAGTGTCCATTGTTAATGTACCATGGGGTCAGTGGGATAATCCGGGTTTAGAAACCCCAAGGGAACAACAGAAGGTTTCATTTCCCCTCAAAGTAAGCAATTAAACCAACCGATTGCATGCTGTTATTTTATTGTAAGAGTATTTCAAGGATGGTATTTTATTAAAGCCTTTAATGCACTACACTGAATAGTCATTATGAGATTTGTGACAGGTTGTCACCCCCAGGCTGCAGCATGGAAGCTGTGAGAAATTGCTGAGCCCCTCTGAACACTCAGCTGATTTGTCCAAGTTTATACTGTTTTCTTGGAGACACAGCCAGCCTAAACCTAACCCAGGCCTTGTTATTGACCCAACATGACAGCAAGTGGCATCACATATACAGACTGAGCAACCTGAGAGCACTTTACCTAAGCCAGTCAAATACAGACAACAACCAAATTCCCAGCGTCCCAGACTCACGTCCCCCACAGGAATATAAACTCTAAATTATACCATCTTGGGCTGCACAGAGAACGGCACAGCAAAAGCTGATAGAGTTCATCCCTCCCTCAATGTGGAGAGGAAATGCAAGTGTTCCTGACCTCAAGCGAAGATTTCCAAGCACTTCATTCACTGGTTTAGATAAAGCAAAGCAAGTTTATTACTACAAAAGATAGATTTCCAGTGAATAGTAAACAGATCTAAGCAGATTATCCAGCAAATATACAAAATTAAAACTAAGATTAACATACTAGACAGACTGGATAGGAAATAACAGCTTTTCTCCTGGAGCAATGGTACAAGCAGGCTTGCAGATTCTTAAGGCTGAAAATGAATTTACTTCACAGCTTGAGTTCCCAGATTTTCATACTCAGGTTAGAAATCTGGCCCAGCACTTTCCCCTGTTCAATCTCTGTTCCTAAGGTGTTCCCAGGGGTCCTCTTGTGTGGACAGTCAAGAGCAACTGATGATGTCACTCCATGCCTAAAATAGCTTTAGGATAGGGTAGGAACCCTTTCTTTTGAACTTGGTTCCCACACCAGTTTTGAAAAATACAGGAACCCCAAAATGGAGACCAGACTCATGTGTCCTGATCATATGCCTTGCTGAGTCATATGCCTTGCTGAGCCAGTACTTACAGGCTGCCAGAAGCATTTGCAGGAAAGCTTACCTGATGGTGGATAAGCTTCTTCTAAAGCCTATTGTTTTTCCTAGTGGTCCATTACTTTGAATAGGTCCCTCATGGCTAGCTATTTCGGAAGCACTTTGCCTTAGTAGGTATCACCAGGTATAACCACATTTGAAATACATATTCTTAGTCACTATTTATAACATCAGATACAAAAATGAAACATACATATAGCTAAGATAATCATATTCAGCAAACAGTAATGTTTCCGATGGCACTTTACATGTCCCATCTTGTAAAATATGCATCATAATCAGGCCACAATCATATCATAATATCACTATGAAGAATATGGGATGCAGTGTCACAAGATATCTATACATAGTATGGTTATGAGAGTAACCTTTTTTGGGTCGTGGATTGCTAACCCACAAACAAATCAGTGGGAGGCCACACACAAGTGAAAAGCCAAAAAAAAAAACCCAACACCCACACACCTCATTCCACGAGGAGTAACGGTAGTTCGAACTAGGAAGCCTAGTTCGAACTACCTAGTTCGTGCCCCGTGTAGGGGTTCGAATGAGCGGGGTTTTAAAAATGGCGGCGCCCCGCTTATACAAATGAAGCCCGGGAAATTCAAATCCCGGGCTTCATTTGCAAGTGCTGTATGCCTACATTACCCCGCTAGTTCGAACTAGCGGGGTAGTGTAGACATACCCCAGGGGAGTAGGTGGCGGGGGAGAGGGAAAAATGCTTTTCAAAGCAGGCTTAGAACTGAGCTTTTTTTAATTCAGAACTTTGAGAACAGTTTTGAAGGCAGGGGTCTTCCATGAATTCTAAATCCATCCCATAGCTAAGGAGCACACTGGAAACCTTTAAGGCAAAAGATAACTCTTCTTAGAACAGGGATTTTATCTCACATGGAAGCATAAAGCCTGCGGTTGCAACTTTCTGTTTATCTTCTGTGTAGCTTGTATATGTTTTCCTTCACATTTATCTTTGAATATGTGGGTTTTCTATTAAATAAACAGTTTATTTATTTTAATACCAAGAAAAGTCTCTGGATAGCATATCCCAAAGTGAACGGATAAGTAGGGGCTGGTTTCATGCCTTCAGAGGTTATGAGACAGAGGGGGATGGTTCAAGTGTCTGATAATTAAGAACTTAGGAACAACATCTTTGATGAGAATGGGACTAGAAGGGCTGCTGTAATATTTTGGGCTCTGCCCAGACCAGTGAAGGTTGTCACCTGCTGCCCTAAAATTTTTGGGGACTTCATGATGTGCAGCTCTGATTCAATTTTCCAGCACTAGCATCCTGCCTACAAAAGGCCTCACCCTGGCTCTTACTACTGTAATTGAGTTACTCTTTGCAAGGTGACAAACATATCCACAACTCAGCTGATGTTAGTACTATGCCAGTTCACATCCACCCCTTTTGCAGGGTTTAGGAAAATAGGTTTTGCCAAACAATTGTGTATTCCACAGTGAACTTGAAATTCTAAACCCTGGGCAAGAATGTTATATTAGAGTGTAGCCTCCTATTGATCACAAAGTGCAGCTCCTCGTTCTTTACATACAGAGCATCACACACATGAAAACCCTTGCCCTCTGCACTTCTCCAGACTCCATTCCTCCATGCAGGTGGATAATCTAACCAATACTTAGGCACAAGGAGTAAAAGTATCTGTATTCAGCCTCTCTCTCCCAAATCACACAGGGTACGTCTACACTACAGCGCTAGTTCGAACTAACTTAGTTCGAATTAGTTAATTCGAACTAAGCTAGTTCGAACTAGCGCATCTAGAACTAAAAACTAGTTCAAACTAGCGTTTTGCTAGTTCGAACTAGCGCGTCCACACTGATTGGACGCAGGGGGGCATTTAAGGGCAGCTGAAACCGGTTCTGGCAGGGCATCAGGTCAGCAGTTGCTTTGTGTGGCTGCTGTCTGAGGCTATCTGAGGCTCGTGCTTAAAGGGACCCCCCCTGGACAGCCGGTTCTCAGCTTTTCCTGCTTGCTTGCCAACCTCGCCGAGGGACAGCAAAGCGTCGGTCTCTGTGCCCGTCTGTGTCGGTGCTTCCCTTCGGGGGGGACCGCCGCAGGTGGCAACATGGAGCCACGGCTCGCCCTGCACCTTCTGGTGCACGTTCTGGACTTGCTGCTGCAAGCCTGCCAGCAATGGCTCGAGGCTGCCTGGCACCACCTGGGGAACGTCAGCCCCCTGCCTCTCCGCCTGGCCGCCCTGGGGGCCGTGGAGGAGCCGCGGCGGCGCCCCGGCACCGGCGTGCCCCGCCGCATCTGGCGTCTGGACACCAGCAGCGACTGGTGGGACCGCATCGTCCTGGAGCGCTGGGACGACCGACAGTGGACCCAGAACTTTAGGATGAGGAGGGACACCTTCCTGGAGCTCTGCGAGTGGCTCGCCCCTGCCCTGCAAAGAAGGGACACTCGCATGAGGCCCGCCATCCCCCTCCAGAAGCGGGTGGCCATCGCCCTCTGGAAGCTCTCCACGCCGGACAGCTACCGATCCGTCGGGAACCAGTTCGGCGTGGGGAGATCCACTGTCGGAGCAGTGCTCATGCAGGTACGGCGCTCGTCGGCCACCGAGCCGGGGGGGAGGGGGGCTGCGAGGAGGGGATGGGCCGCCCCAGGGACAAAGGGGGGGGCGGGAGGAGGCGAAAGCGCCCCGCACCGGAGGGGTCGGGCTGTCCCGGCCGTACTACACGCCGCCAGGGGGGTTGCTTCCGGGAGTGGGGCGCGGGGCACTGCCAGGGCACGCACGCTCCCAGCCACCCGGGCGCCCCACTGATTGACGCTTTGCTGTGTCTCTCTCCGCAGGTGGTCAAGGCCATCAATCGGGTGCTGCTCCGCAGGGTGGTCCGCCTCGCCGACCCGGATGCCGTCATCCGGGGATTCGGCGCCCTCGGCTTCCCCAACTGCGGGGGGGCCATCGACGGGACGCACATCCCCATCCGTGCCCCGGAACACCAGGCGTCCCGGTACGTGAACCGCAAGGGGTACTTCTCCGTCATCCTGCAGGCCGTGTGTGACCACCGGGGACAGTTGACGGACATAAATGTGGGCTGGTCCGGCAAAGCACACGACGCCCGGGTGTACCGGAACTCCTCCGTGTGCCAGCGGCTGCAGGACGGGACCTTCTTCCCCGACCGCCACATCAGGGTCGGGGACGTGGACATGCCCGTCTGCCTGGTGGGGGATGCCGCCTACCCACTGCAGCCCTGGCTCATGAAGCCCTACACGGGACACCTCAATCCCTCCCGCCAGGCCTTCAATAACAGGCTGAGCAGGGCCCGCATCGTGGTGGAGGGGGCCTTCGGGCGACTGAAAGCCCGCTTTCGATGCCTCCTCACCCGTCTGGACCTGGCCGAGCACAACATCCCTCCCGTGGTGGCGGCATGTTGTGTGCTCCACAATTTGTGTGAGCGGAAGGGGGAGGCTTTCTTGCCAGCCTGGATGGCTGAGGCTGACCGCATGGCTGGACACTACGGTCAGCCCCGCACCGCCGCCGTCCGGGAAGCCCAGCGGGGGGCCATCCGGATCCGGGAAGCCCTGCGGGAGAGCTTCCAGGTGGAGGAGGAGGAGGACTGACCTCTCCCTGCATGCCCCACCGGGGCCTTCTTCCACCCTACCCCCCCCTTCCCCTTTCCCCTCCCTACCTACTGTCAAATAAAGACACCTGTTTTTCCAACAAAAACGTCTGTTTATTTCACAGAACTGGGGTGGGGGAGGGAGGAATGAAGGTGGGAGAAGGGAGGGGGAAACCTGGGACGAGGGAGCTGGAAGGGGAGGGGAGGGAAGGGAGGAAGGGAAAGGAAAGCTCAGGGGTGGGAGTCTGGGTGCCTCTCCCGTCTCGCCACACTGCGGGTCCGGGGGCGTCGGTGGGGAATGGTTGTGGAGGGGGGGGCAGAGAGGACAGGGGGTGTGGAGGAAGCAGGAGCGGAAGCAGGAGGAGCAGGAGGAGCAGGGGGAGCAAGAGGGGGAGCAGGGGGAGCAAGAGGGGGAGCAAGAGGGGGAGCAGGGGGAGCAAGAGGGGGAGCAAGAGGGGGAGCAGGGGGAGCAAGAGGGGGAGCAAGAGGGGGAGCAGGGGGAGCAAGAGGGGGAGCAAGAGGGGGAGCAGGGGGAGCAAGAGGGGGAGCAAGAGGGGGAGCAGGGGGAGGAGGAAATGGAAAGCGGTCTAGCAGGCTCTGGAGGTGGCCTCGCAGGGCACGGCCCTGCTCCTCCAGGGCCTCCAGACTCCTCTGGCGCAGCCTGAGGTCCTCCTGGACCCAGTGGTCCTGGAGACGGAGCTGTCGGTCCAGGAACCGGAGATGCCGCCTCTGGTAGTCCTCCTGGTTCCTGGCTGTCCTGCTTGCCCGGGCGCGGGCGGCTGCTGCAGGCGGTGTGGTGCGCCCTGCAGTCCCCGGTGCTGCAGCTGTGGTGCAAGAAGACCAGCGGTCAATGACCCCAGGGGCCCAGGTGTGTGAAACCCAGCTCCCCTCTGCAAGGCCAGGGCCCCTGCAGGATCCCCAGCTGCTGCTCCGTGGTGGGCAAGGCCCAGGCGCACGGTCCCGGGGCTCCCTCTCGCCCCAGCCCCCCGTACACATAAGGGGAACACGAGGGTACTCACAGGTGGACGCCTCCCCGGCCTCTGATGATGCAGGCGAGCGGCTCTGTGGGGTGCCTCGGGGGTCCCGGGTCCTGGGAAGGCTGGCAGCAGGCTCCTGGCTCTCAGAGCCCTCTTGCTCCTCCTCGGTGTCCAGGAGCGGTCCCTCTGCCCCGGGGTCAATCACGTCCCGGGGGGCAGGGACGGCATGAGCCCCCAGGAGGCGGTCCAGGGCGTGGAAGTGGGGGCAGGCCTCCGGGTCAGCCCCTGGCAGGCAGGCCCGGGAGTAGGACTGCCGCAAGTCTTTAATCTTGCAGCGCACCTGCTCCCGGCTGCGCTGGTGGCCCCTGGCGGCCAGGCTGGCAGCCATGCGTCCATAGACGGCCGCATTCCGGTGGCTAGTGCGGAGATCGTGGACATTGGAGGCTTCCCCCCAAACCTCGATGAGGTCCACGATCTCCGCACTTGACCAGGCGGGCGCCCGCCTTTTGCGCCCCCGGGCAGGCTCCTGGGAGCCGCCAGGCTGGTCGTGGGGAGCAGTGGAGGGCTGGGAGCCCTCGGATGGCTGGCTCATTGTGTGGCAGGTGCAGGCTGTGCAGGCACGGGTGCTGGCAGCCTTGCAACTGGCACAAAGTGAGTAGCCAGCCCATGGCCCTTTAAGGGCTCCGGGGCCGGGAGGGGGGCAATAGAGTTTCCCTGGTGTTGGCCAGAGTGGCCACCAGGGAAACCTGGGAAGCCTTAGCCTCCCACTAGTTCGAACTAAAGGGCTACACAGCCCTTAGTTCGAACTAGCTAGTTCGAACTAGGCGTTAGTCCTCGTAAAATGAGGTTTACCTAGTTCGAACTAAGCGCTCCGTTAGTTCGAATTAAGTTCGAACTAACGGAGCGCTAGTGTAGCGCATAGGAAAGTTAGTTCGAACTAACGTCCGTTAGTTCGAACTAACTTTCTAGTGTAGACATACCCACAGAGATTAATGAGCAAGAAGAAGTATGAAAGTGCAGAGATTTAGATTTTATATACAAGAGGGACATCTATCCCCAGTTCTAAGTGTCTTGACAGCAGGGCCGGCTTTAGGAAATGTGGGGCCCAGTTTGAACAGTTTCGATGGGGCCTGGATTTTTTGTTGAGCAAAAAACAAAAACCTACCACACACAAAAAAGAGTCACAGCCCTTTTGAATCCCCAGTGTATGACCCAAACATGCATGGGCAGTAAACGCTAATGTGAAATGATCCTGAATTAAATCATGAAATAAAAGTAAAATTCATATTGTGGTAGAGAAAAAGAAAATAACTATCAAACTAAATGTCTGGAAAAACAAAAATAATGGGGATAGGAGGCACAACTTCATTTGTTAAAAAACAGGAAGTTGCTTTAAATCAGTGGTCTCCAACCTTTTTACACCCAAGATCACTTTTTAAATGATAGAACAAGCCAAGATCTACCGCCTTGCCCCTTCCTTGAAGCCCCGCCCTCTCTATTCTCCTCCTCTCCATCACTTGCTATCCCCAACCCTTATATTGCTGCTTTTTTCCCAATTCTTCTGTAGGAAGACGTTTTTCCAACATTTGGCCTGTCTAGACTGGACCAAATGTCAGAAAACCCCCTTCTTTTGGAAGCCCCCTTATTCCTCGTGGAAAGAGGAATATAGGGGTGACTGAAAGATCATGTTTGATCTTCCACTAAAAGAAGTGGAAGAAGAAACGTATCCCTGGATGCAAAAGAGTTTTTCTGGGGTATCTCCGGAATCCTGAAAAATTCCTGCAGTCTAGCCGTACCCTCGCTGGATTGAGACAGGATGTGTAGGCTCTGGGGTGGGAATGAGGGATTTGGGTGTGGGAACGGGTGAGAGGTACAAGCTCTGGGAGGAAATCTGGATGCAGGAGAAGGTGGATAAGGGGAGGCTGGCTCAGGAAGGGGGCTCCAGACCGGGCAGTGTTGGGGTCAGATGGAGGGTTGGAGTACTAAGCAAGCCACAGTCTTCTGGATGTGAGGGTTCAGGAATTTGGGTTGGGGTATGTGAGGGGATCAGGGCATGGGGTTCCAGCGTATGATGGGCTCAGATGTAGGGTCTGGGGGAAAGGGGAGTGCAGGAGTGTTATGATGCTGTGGCCAGATTGGGGCTTGGCCCCAACAGGGGGTTTGCTGGCCAGGCTTCATTTTTAAATAAAATACTGTGTCAAATACAAAAAGTTTCTGCATTGTCTTTATTTCTGAGAAGGGCAGGGACCCTGTTTTGAGTCAGGGGTCACTGACCCACAGAAAAGTCAGTTGGGGCCACACAAGTGAGCTGCAAAAAAAACCCTCATCCAACCCTCCCCGCCCCCAAAGCTTCACTAATGTGGCCCCAACTGTGTTGGTGGGATCAGGGGACATAGTACTGGGGACAGGGTGCCAGTGGGGACAGGTTTCTGCGGCTGGGGAGAGGGAACAGGGGAATAGGGGGAGGGAACAGGGGGCTGGGAGGGGAGAGGGTACCAATGGGGACAGGTTGTTGAGGCTGGGGAGTGGGAACAGGAGAGGAGTGGGGGCAGAGAGTCCCCTGCACTCGCCTCCTCCCAGGATTCTCCCCCTCCCCCACAGAGGGAAGCCAGCCAAAACCCTTCCCGCGCCTGCCCCGGGCCAAACCCCCCTCCCGCGGCGCAGCCAAAACCCCTCCCACCTCTGCACCTTCCCTGGAGCCAAAGCCCCCTCCCACAGTGCAAACAAAACCCCTCCTGCAGTCCCGCACCTGCCCCGGGGATTGGGGTCAATACCCGCCTCCCGCAGTGGGAATGAATCAATCGTACACTCTCACCTCAACCACCCACTTCATTATGGTTACTTCTGAGCCTAGTCAGCTAATCTACCTTGGAGGCCTTCATCATGGCCTTCAACAGATCTCTTTATCTTCTTCCTCCTAGGTCTTTCTCATTACCTCCATTCCCAGCTGCCTCTACAAACAACCATGCTAGTTGTAGCCTAGTCCTTGGAAAGCCACCCCAAGTCTTCATCACATTTCTTCCCTGGCTTTCTCTTGAAGAAATCCTGCTATCTTGCAGTTCCCCTCAGCCATCTAAGCCAGGAGGACACACAAGAAGGCCTGGGGACTTGGGCTGAAATTACCCTCAAGGCTCGGCTCATCCTGCAATATGCCCAGCTTCAGCCCTGATGTACAGTAGTTCAACTCCACTGATGCTGCACATGAACATTCAGACACAGTTGAGCTGCTCCTGATGAAACTAGGTTTACCACCTTTGACATAACAAAAAAGGGAGCTTTGAGAGGTAGAGCAAGAGCCGACAGTGTGCTGTATTGTAGGATGGAGGAAAGTGAATTGTGGTCCAGTTGATAAAAACAGCCTTCAGGTCTTGCATGTGTGGTCTCCCCTTTCTGGATAAGTTGAAAAAGGTCTAGAAAACATGAGCTATGAGGGAAGACTGAAAGAACTGGGCTTATTTAGTTTAGAAAAGAGAAAACTGAGAGGGCACGATAGCAGTTTTCTAGTATCTAAAAAGGTACTACATGGAGAAGGGAGAAAAAATTGTTCTCCTTGGCCTCTCAGGATAGAAAAAGAAGCAAGAGGCTTAAATTGCAGCAAGGGAGGTTTTGGTTGGACATTAGGAAAAACTTCTTAACTGTCAGGGGGTATGTCTACACTACCCCGCTAATTCGAACTCGAAGGGTAATGTAGGCATACCACACTTGCAAATGAAGCCCAGGATTTGAATTTCCCGGGCTTCATTTGCAGAAGCCGGGCGCCACCATTTTTAAATCCCGGCTAGTTCGAACCCCGTGCCACGCGGCTACACACGGCACGGAGTAGCTAGTTCGGATTAGGCTTCCTAATCCAAACTAGCTGTACTCCTCATTCCACGAACTAATCCGAACTAGCTACTCCGTGCCGTGTGTAGCCGCGCGGCACGGGGTTCAAACTAGCCGGGATTTAAAAATGGCGGCGCCCGGCTTATGCAAATGAAGCCCAGGAAATTCAAATCCTGGGCTCCATTTGCAAGTGCGGTATGCCTACATTACCCTCCTAGTTCGAATTAGGAGGGTAGTGTAGACATACCCAGGGTGGTTAAATACTGGAATAAGTTGCCTGGGGAGGTGGTGGAATCTCCATCACTGGAGATATTTAAGAGCAGGTTGATAGACATCTATTAGGGATGATCTAGACAGTGCTTGGTCCTGCCATGAGAGCAGGGGACTGGATTTTGATAATCTCTTGAGTTCCCTTCCAGTTCTAGTACTCTATGATTCTGTGTTTATAAGTCAGGATCCTTCACCTCCTGTTTGATGGGCCCCCTGTACTCTGGTTAGAGGCACCATGGGCATGCTGAGGGGGTGGACAATGGACTGGACACTGGCAGCTAGGCAGCTGCTACTAGGAGATGAGAGAGCAAGGTGGTGGAGCTGGGTCAAGGCATTGGGGGTGGGGATAGCAGTTGTATTGCTGAGCTACCATGGTCACAACTAGAATGTGACCCTTCCTCCTTTCTCCACGAATGACCATTGCTCTCTAACTCTACTTTTCATTTCAGAAACAACTACAGTTTCACTCCGTGAGATGAAAGTCCTAGGTTGTAGACCAAAAGGAGGCTGAGTCATGGGGAAACACTTGTGTACTGAAATATCCAAAACCACGTTTACAAAACGAGTTGCTCTTGGTTAGAATGGCTTTGCGCTGAAGTTCTGTTTTCTAAATACTCTCTTTCTTTTCTTCCACACTTTAAACTGATCTTTGTTTTCTAAATAAAAGTATTTAAGGTTTTCAGGTAATGCTGACAATTGCATTAGAATATAAACACTGTAAACATGATTTTAGGGCTGCTTGACACCTTTCACTTCTTTCATAAGGGAAATGCTGCTGTTTGTTTCATCAAGGAAAAGCGTGATCTAATTAGATAGCACGGGTGTCTTTGAAGTGCTAATATAACCTATTAATAAAATAAGAACAAGCTGTTAACAAAGGGAAGGTACATTTTGTCCGTCACTTTTATCATCATATATATATGTATTTTCTTCTTCCGTGGGAAAGTTGTTCAGCGTTTTGAAAGAGCATGTTCTCACCTTTACCTTTATGTCAATGTCAACCTTTAAGATTACAGAAGCATATCAAAGCTGTTTTCTGTGGTGCAGAAAGTCTGTTCATGCTACATAAACTAAATATGAACTTGAATGTGACTTCATTGAAAGCAGGATCAGATGCCAAGAGCTGTATCCTCATCTGGTGTAAATGAGTGTATACCACTGAGGTCATCAGAGTGTTACCAGTTTACACCAGTTTAGGATTTGGCCCCAAGTCTCCAAAATAACAATGAGTCAGCACTTTGCCCACTCGCCCCACTTAATCATGTCCAGTTCCTGACCCATCCTTTTTCATATCTTATGCAAGTTGGGATTTTGTGGAGGGTGATAAGGTGTTTCTTTGGGAATCAGCCCATGCTTAAGTGGCTGAAGTGCATAGATGGAAAGAACTTTAGGATCACTCCAAGCTCTGACTGCAGAAGTACAGCCCATCTTTTAATCCTAGCAAGTTCATATTCATTCATATCTCCAAGGTTCTCTGCAAGGAAAAATGGTTCAAACATGATGAAAGCTGGGGATTTCCTTTGCATTAGTGACTCTCCTATTAAGGGGATCCAAAGGCCAGCTTTGTGGACAGTAAATTTACAGATGCAGATGGGTCCCTGAATAACCCCAGTCTACATTCCCAATGGGAGTTTCTAAATAGAAACAATTCACAATATAGAGAATAGTCTAACTCTCCCCCCATAAACTCTCTACCACACCAAGAACATTTCCATGGTTGGCTACACAAGGTATAGCCTATACCTTATCATCTATAATTACCATATTACCAAGAGCTATTAAGAACACATATTTGCCAGAGGGATAGAAATCAGAATGTGGTCATTTCAAAGGCTTATTTATCTGTCTCTTTAGTGCTCCCTTTGCTAAGTATGTCTTTGTGTCAAGTGCTGGCTAACAGTCAAGGTTTAAGTCATGAAATTCTGTGGACATTTAAGGTGATCATTATGTTTACTTAATTTGAAAAGATATTTATTCAACTATCTATCTGTAGGTCCAGACTCTACTGCCTTTAATGTTCAATAAGTCAAAATTCCCAGTGTCCCCCCGAGGCAAAAACTGAGGACCAGGGTAGCTACCTTGAAATCAGTAGGACAGTATTCATGGAATAAGATACTACTTCATGTAAGGGTGAAAGAACTGACCCTTAGTAAGGAATTCACATATAGCCAAATGTGCAAGATCACTTTCAAAGGAGCTAGAGCGGATAACCTGGCACTGATCTGATTACAAGGGCTCCTGTATTTATGAAGCAAACACATTACTTTAATGGTTGGTACTATGGTGCCTTTGGGTGAACTAGCTATTTTCCCCTAATTTTCTACTCAATTGATGATATTTTTTAAACCAATGATTTTCTAAACTGGTTTATTATTTTAACACTTTGTGAAAAGCAGGTGGCAGCTTTTTGCAGAAACCCTCCTGCTGTATACTGCTGAATACCACCCTGACACTGTCATCTGCATGATTAACAGCTGTTAGTGCAATGTAAGCAATAACGAGAAATGCAAGCAATGCAGCCTGGATGAATTTACGTACAGTAGTAGCGGACGGCTTGTTATTGCTATCCAGGAGGAAACAGAAATGAAGTGCAGTATTGTTAGTGTTTTTTTAAATAAAATTGTCCATAGAACTCTTTTGGATTGCATATTATTATTGCTGTGCAACAGTGAAAAACTAAAATAATGAAAAAGCAAGAAGGTGTCTGGTGGCAATTTAAAGATTAACAAATTTTTTAGGGTACTAGGGCATAAGCTTTTGTGAGCTACAACACACTAGCCATAGAGCAATGGAGGATGTACTTTTTAAAGTACTAAAGGTCAAAGCATAAGAAGAAAACTCCATGGCTGTGTCTACATTGGCTTGATCTTGCGTAAATATGCAAGAGTTATTGCGTTAAAGTATTAGTGCAAGAGAGCATCTACACTGGCATGTGCCTTTGCGCAAGAGCATCCGTGCCAGTGTAGATGCTTTCTTGCGCAAGAAATTCATGTTGCCTGTCTACACTGGCCTCTTGCGCAAGAACAGTTGCGCAAGAGGGCTTATTCCTGAGTGGAAGCATCATAGTTTTTGCGCAAGAAGCACTAATTTCACACATTAGAACACCTTGCGCAAGAACTCCCCACCAGTGTAGACAGGCAGCATGTTTTTGTGCAAAAGCAGCCGCTTTGGCACAAGATTGCACCAATGAAGACACAGGCCATTAGTTATACTTATAGGCTACGTCTAGACTGACATGATTTTCCGCAAATGCTTTTAACGGAAGAGTTTTCTGTTAAAAGCATTTGCAGAAAAGAGCATCTAGATTGGCATGGATGCTTTTCCGCAAAAGCACTTTTTGTGGAAAAGCGTCTGCGCCAATCTAGACGCGGTTTTGCACAAGAAAGCCCTGATCGCCATTTTTGCAATCGGGGCTTTTTTGCGCAAAACAATACCGCATTGTCCTCACTGGCCCTCTTGTACAAAAGCATTTGCACAAGAGGGCTTTTGCCCGAACGGGAGCAGCATAGCATTTCCTCAAGAAGCACTGATTTCAGACAGTAGGAAGTCAGTGTTCTTGCGGAAATTCAAACGGCCAGTGTAGACAGCTGGCAAGTTTTTCCACAAAAGCAGCTGCTTTTTCGGAAAAACTTGCCAATCTAGACGCAGCCACATTGAATGGGAGTTGTTTTACCTTATGCCTGGACTGGTTTTGGCTCTGATAGTTCAAAAAATAACTTCAACCAGATCATCAGCAGCTGTAAACTCAATTGAAGTCAACTGAATTACAGCTGACACCAACTGGGCATCTGGCCCTTATTGTTGTATTTGTGTTGGGAGGGCACAAATATATGTATTTCCAGATTACCCCATTGCAGAGCTATTGCCTATTTAATCAATATTGCCACAATATCTATTGAAATGTATTTTGTTTAATGCAGCTCATTGCTCATCGCTCATCAGAATGAGGAACTAGTTTGAGTAGAAGTGGTTAGAGAAAAGTCAGGTTTATTAAAAGAAAGGGCCAGGGGACCAGGAGGTGGTGGTTCTCTATGTGCATAAATGTAAATTGTGATGGAGGTGGAGCGGCTATGAAATAATTTATAAATAGGTGCTGTGACAGAGTCAGGGCAGAGGGCTACAAGAGAGTAATAGAGGGGAAATATATTAGCCTCAGATTAAATAGGCCCTGTTCCCAGGGTAAACTAGCAAGGACTCATCCAGAACCAACAGGTCAAGCAGGCCAATTAAAACACATAGGGACAATTAGGAAGCTTCCAGATTCAGGGGAACCAGACTAATCAGAACACCTGTGGGCCAATTAATAACCATGTAAGACTGGTTTTAAAAGGTTTCTCTTATGTTTGCTTAGTGTGTGAGGAAGGAGCTGTGAAAATTCTGGGAGGAGAAAGTGCATGTAGGTACCAGGAGGAAGAGCCTGTAGTAAGGAAGGTTCTGAGGAAGATTGTGGGGAAGTGGCCCAGGGTGTGGCACTGAAATTGCTGTCACATGTCTGTTATTGGAGACATTTGCAGACAGCTGCTTTCACAATGTTCCTGGGCTAGAACTTAGAGTACAGGGTGGGTCTGGGTTACCACCACCACCACCTCCACATTTCAGCACTGAAAAGACTGTCTCTGGTACAGGGGTTTGTCCTGCCCTATACCACATGGAGGGGCCACAGAGACTATTAGTTTTTCCTCACTTTTTGCCATGCTGGCCTCATTGACTTAAACCAGTCTAGTCACACAGTGAGGCTATGTCTACACTGGCAGGTTTTTGTGCCAAAAATATGCAAATGAGGCTAAGTATGGAATATTGCCAAGCCTCATTTGCATACCTAATGAGCCACCATTTTTGCAGAAGAAGCTCTTGTGCCAGAAGGAGCATCTACACTACCCCTTCTTGCACAAGAAAAACCCTCTTGTGCAATGCCGTTATTCCTGAAAATAATCAGCATAGCGGCATTGCACAAGAGGGTTTTTCTTGCGCAAGAAGGGGAAGTGTAGACGTTCCTTCTGGTGCAAGAGCCTCTTCTGAAACAATGGCAGCTCATTAGGTAGGCAAATGAGGCTCGGTGATATTCCACGCTTAGTCTCATTTGCTTATTTCTGGAGCAAGAACCCGCCAGTGTAGACATAGCCTCACTGTGTGACTAGACTGGTTTAAGTCAATGGGGCTTGAGGGGAAGTGAACAGGAAGATGAAACACTGACTTTGCATGGAACAGATCCCTCAGCAAATATTTGAGGGCTTTTACAGCCCAATAACACAGCTATTGATGCTGTGCAAAGTGGCCCAACCTCCCCGAGAGACTATCAGACTGGTTTTAGACAGCAGGTCCAAAACATATGGGGAACTCAGAGGACAAAAGAACTCGGAATGCCTAAAAATAGTTGTCCAGTATTACTGTTAAGACCCCACTGGTGTGTCTGAAGAGATCGGGCTGTCCTAGGCTTCTTGGAGACAGGATGCTTTTAGGAAAGATAGCTATATGTATAGGCCATTCACTGTTGTGAAATCCTCTTTTTTTGTTTGTTATACTTTAACAGATTAAATAATATTCTGGTTTTATTACTCTATTCACCAGTGGTCACCGATTCCCTGTGGGTGTCAAATCTTGTCAGACATTCTGAGAATCCTGGTTGATTTACAAAATACTGTAATTCCTCTAAGAGTGGGAGGGCCTCATGATTCCACCATAGGAGAGGGGAGGGCAAGAGGCCTGTCACCTGAGGGGGTGCACTCAGGCCTCAGAGGTGCAGCTTGCCCTGTCATCCAAACAATTTTTTTTTGGTAGACTGGAAATCTAGACATGGTCAGGCCACAGGGATAGGGGAGAGTGGTCAAAGGGAAGCACTTTAGGCCTAGATTGAGTAAGTCCACATCAATGGGATGCTCAGGGCAACGGTAGAGGGGAGAAGTCCTAGCAGTCTGGATATCATTGAGCACTGGGACATAGAATCTTAGGAATGGAAGGGACCTCTGAGGTCATCTAGTCAAGTCCCCTGTCCTCATGGTAAGACTGTTGGTCAACAACAAAGGATAGTGCAGAACCAGGGGGAACTTGCCAGAACCAATCAGGGCAATTAAGGCACCGGGAGCCAATTGGGATCAGAGTATAGTAAGTTAGACCAATCGGAATACTTGGGGCCAATGAAGAACCAGTTGAGGCTAATTAAAAAGGTCTCCATTTCTGGTGGCTTGGTGTGGTGAAAAGTTTGAGGAGAGGAGAAGCTGTATACAGTCTGGGAGGAACAAGCATATGCAGGTACCAGAAGGAAGAACCTGTAGTAGGGGAGGTGCCGGGGAACTGGCCCAGGAATTCATAGCTGTCACACAGCTGTTACCAGAAACATTATAGACAACTGCTATTACAGAGTCTCTGGCCTGGAACCTGGAGTAAAAGGTGGGCCGAGGTTCCCACCACCACCAACTCCCCATTTCAGGATGAGGAGGAGATTGGTTTTGGTCCAAGGGTTTGTCCTACCCTGTACCACTGGGAGGGGCCACAAAGACTATGAAGTTTGATTTTCCTCATGCTGGCCAATGATGAGAGAAGCTAAACAAACAGAAAGCTGGTGTCTAAACTGAGGGCTGCTATGAGCCTCTGAGGCAAGCAATCGAAAGTATGGGACCCACCAAGGTGGAGGAGGAGCTATGTCACAATACATATAGGGCCGGCTCCAAAGCCCACTGATACTACCATTAAGATCAGATCATAAGGCACAATTAATGACGCTATGCTAATCAGATTTAATTTGCTTCTAAATAAAAAGGATTGCTCCTGGATAAAGATAGCTTTCTAAGAATTAGTTGGTGCTCAGTTCATTTTAAAATCTATTCCCTTGCAAAATACAGGGGGGGGGGGGGTTTGCTCCAAGATGCAGAATATGTTTTGCTGAATGAAATCTAAGGCTGTCTAGACTACACCTCTCTGTCAACAGAGAGATGTAGATTAGGCACTTTGAAATTGCTAATGAAGCAGGGATTTAAATATCCCATGCTTCATAAGCATAAACATGGCCACGGCTTTTTTGAAATGGAGCTTTTTATAAAAAATGGCAGTCTAAATGAGGTTTACAGGATCTTTCGAAAAAGGGTTTATTTTTCGACAGATCCTCATCTAGACTGCCTTTTTTCCCAAAAAAGCTCCATTTCGAAAAAAAGCAGTGGTCGTGTTTATGCTAATGAAGCGCAGGATATTTAAATCCCTGCTTCATTAGCAATTTTGACATGAGTAATCTACATCTCTCTGTCAACAGAGAGGTGTAATCTAGATGTACCCTAACAGCAAGAGCTTAGTAAGTCATGAGCCTATCAAGAACATAATTTGTTCTTGAGAGCATCTGATCAACACTTAGACCTCCCATGAGGGCAGGTACTGGACGAGATGACCTCAGAGGTCCCTTCCAGTCCTATGATTCTATGTCTCAGTGCTCAATGATATCCTGTGAATTCATTATTTTATAAAGGAAAAAAATGCAGCATCTAACAGGGAAAGCCAGCTAGAGGGCTCAACCTTCACTGGGACTGCAGCATTGCTCAGGGAAATTGAGCTATCCTGCCACTCCAATGAATCCAAACTGCTAGGACTTTTTCCCTAAACAGTTGCCCTGAGCTTCCCACTGACGTGGACTTCCTCCCTGGGGAGGATGATTCCAGGCGAACTATAATACAGCCAGAGGCACTGACTTTCTACAGTGCCAGGGAGTGTTCAACCGCTGTTCGGCTCCAGGCCCCAGCCTCACTCCATCCCTTCCCCCAAAGCAGCATCCCTGCCCTACCTCTTCTCTCCTCCACCAGTGCCCTGCCCCACTTCTTCCTGTCTGTTCTGCCCCCTTCCCCCAAGTGCACCTTGACCCCCACTCTTCCCTCTCCCTACTTCCAGCACCTCCTGTGTGCCATGGAATAGCTAATCCACGGTGGGCATGTGATACAGGGAGAAAGGGGGTTGCTGATAAGCAGGATGTGCTCAGGGAAAAAGGAGGTGCTGATTGGGGGCTGCCAGTGAGTGCTCTATACTCACCATTTTTTCCCATGGGCATCCCAGCCCCGGAGCACAGTTGGAATCAGTGCCTTTGAATACACCTTCATGTGGTATTGCCTCCCCAAGGAGAACTTTATGAAGCACATTCTTGACTCCCATCAGTCCAGCATTCCATTTGTTCCATTTCTCTCCCAGTCTGCCCCCTTCCCTGTGCACCTAGATGGACCTGCAGAGAGCTCTCCATAGCATTTTGGAGGAAGGATATAATGCTGCCACAGAGGTAGCTGACTGGTCTGTCTTGTACAAAAAGATTTAGATCCATGTTTAGAAAAGACATCAAAGTGCTGTGAGCAAGGTTGCCTCTATTTTTTCCATCCATATGTGGAATGAATTTTGTTACGTGCACCGATATGTATCTATAGATAAATGGACACATATTGATGCATGTAGATGAAGTCCTTCTTCATCAATGTTCTGGCTTTCCAGGGAAACAAAAAAGCAAATTGCATTAGGTTTTTTTTATTATTTTCTTCCTGAAATCACTCTTCTTAGTGTTGTGTCATGATCTTCCCAATCTCAAATCAAACTCCACAGAGAAACAGCACCTCCTGCTGCAGGAAATTCAGCTTCATGTACAAGATTGACCCAATGTGTAGCTTACATCCACCAATAAGCAGGAGAACAATATTAAGGGATAGAGCATACACAGCCAGAGAGGGACGCATTAGACAGCTTGGAAAAAAATACAACACTATAGCACAAAATAGAGGATTTACATAAAGGACCGGATTCTAGTCAAAGCCAAAGCAATAGATTTGCGATTGATTTCAGCTGGCTCAGGATTGGGCTTGGAGCATGAAGACAATAAAAGCAGTGTGGACTGGATATTTTTGTGAGCAGCCCATCTAACAAACATCAAGTTTAATAATTGGAACCCCATTACTGGCTCTTTGTTCAAATGGCAGAGCTCTGCCCTCTACCTGATATGCTGGATATTGATTAGAGAGTTACTTTTTATAGACATCTTCCAATAGCCAGGAAAAGGATATCAGGAGTCAATTCCAGCAAGACTGCAACTGGAGATTCTTAACCTTGGTGATTACTCTAGCTCCAGTGTGAAGAACACCTCAGAAGACCTTCACTTTTTTGTTTTAAATCACTAAAATGTTTGCACAGCATGACTCCTGGAAATAGGAAAACCTGGGACTAGCCATTTGTAAGAGTAAAGACATGCAATTAAAACCAGCCTTTTTACTTTTTAAAATAAAAGTTTATTTTGTTTTTTCTTTAACATCCCCTTCCTCTGCATAGCTATAGGGCTAGGTTTTCTATAGCCTGTATCCTGCAATCCATGCCAGGGGACCAGTATGCCATTCTTCAGTGAGGGCCACCAGGAGAAGATACTTCTGGGTAACTTAGGAAGCATATGATGGAGCAGTAGCTCTGTTACCCTTTGAACAGACACAGCATGCACACTCTGAGACGCTGGTCCCAGATTTTTAGATTTGTGCAAAGTAAGGATGAAGGTACATTTGTGCTCACTTCCTGCCCCTTTCTGGAGTAGTTAATGGCAGTACAATGCAACCAAGAAATAATAACTGTTCTCCCAACAGCACTCTGTCCTTCCAAGGCTAGTAGAAAACTAAGGTGAGAAGGTATTCTTTAAATTTCCATTACTTGCTGCTTCTAGACCATTCAGAAATACCACAAAAGCCTGTCTTAGAGGGTTTTGGCATTTCTGAACCTAGATTGATTCCAAAAATGCCATGACTCCTGTAAAAAAAAACCAGCATGCATCACAGTAATTCTGCTGGAATCAGTCAAGTTCCTGTGAGTTTATTCCGATGTAACTGTATGCAGAATCTAGCCCATTGCTTTCCAATATCCTTTATCATATGTTACAACCTCTCAGCTACATCTAATCTGAACCTCCATTCTAGAAACATAAACTTAGTTATCAGCAGCAACAAAGCTTATCAGCCAGCCCTACTTTTCAATAAAATCTTTTCATTGCTTTTCTAATAATTACATTTTGTTACAGTTTGTTTCATTTTGCCAGAAAAATGTCAACAGTATATACTATCTCAGTCTTCTAGGCTGTGTCTACATTGGCACAATCTTGCGCAAAAGCAGTTGCTTTTGCGCCAAAACTTGCTGCCTGTCTACACTGGCCACGAGTTCTTGCGCAACAACACTGCTGTTCTAATATATGAAAGCAGTGCTTCTTGCACAAGAACTATGATGCTCCCACTCAGGAATAAGCCCTCTTGTGCAACTGTTCTTGCACAAGAGGCTAGTGTAGACAGGCAACATGAATTTCTTGCGCAAGAAACCCCTATGGTTAAAATGGCCATTAGAGCTTTCTTGTGCAAGAGAGCGTCTACACTGGCACGGATGCTCTTGCGCAAAAGCACATCTCTTGCGCAAAGGCACATGCCAGTGTAGATGCTCTCTTCTGGAGAAGTTTTTGCACAAGAACTCTTCCGCAAAAGAGTTCTTGCGCAAGATCATGCCAGTGTAGACGTAGCCTTAGGGTGCATCTAGACTGGCATGATTTTCCGCAAATGCTTTTAATGGAAAAGTTTTTCCGATAAAAGCATTTGTGGAAAAGAGCATCTAGATTGGCACAGACGCTTTTGTGCAAAAGCACTTTTTGCGGAAAAGCGTCCGTGCCAACCTAGATGCAGTTTTGCACAAGAAAGCCCCGATCGCCATTTTCGCCATCGGGGCTTTTTTGCGCAAAACAGTTTTGACCTGTCTACACTGGCCCTCTTGTGCAAAAGCATTTGCGCAAGACGGCTTTTTCCTGAGCGGGAGCAGCATAGTATTTGCGCAAGAACACTGACAATCTTACATTAGATCATCAGTGTTCTTGCGCAAATTCAAGCAGCCAGTGTAGACAGCTGGCAAGTTTTTCCGCAAAAGCGCCTGCATTTGGGAAAAACTTGCCAGTCTAGACGCAGCCCTAGTGTACTATTGCTGCCACCTCAAAAAAAGAACTGTGACGGGGCAGTTGTCCCTCACTGGTTCATAAAGGGTTAAAACAACCCTGGGTGAAGGCTGGGACCTAATCAGAAGATGGCTAGAGACAGACAATCAAGAGTTGGCCAGGCCCTATAAGAAGGGCTCCTGGAGAGGAGGAGCTCATATGCTCTTGCTTCAGCTGTGGAGCAGGCAGGCTGACTGGTAAGCTAGACAGGGTACTTGAGACAGAATAATGCAAGGGAAGGGCAGGCAGGCAGGCAGAGCTGGGGAGCCCTGGCCAAGCAAACTCCCAGGCTGAGGCCTTGCTTTCAAGGCCTAAGAGGTACTAGGGCTGCAGGGAGGCCCTTCAGGAGAAAGTAGCAAATCCACACTCCCTTGCCAATAATGAGTGGCAATTTCAGACTGCAATTTGCCCCTGAGCCAAAGACTAGATGAGGACTAGCCTCACTAAGGCAAGGTGAGTATTTAAGTCAAGGTGGCTTGGGGTCACCTGGGAGGAACTCCAGAGCGTGGGGGCACTTCCGCGATAGAAGGGGCACAATGGGCCAACAGACACGGGGGCCTGATGAGTGGTGGAGATGCTAATAGAAGGCAGATAATGGATAGGAAAAGGCCATCAGAAAGTGCACCTAGGCCAAAGAATCCACTAATTCCTGGAGTGACCAGCAGGAGGCAGAACTGCTACAAAAGCCCACATTATTTATTAAAGCAGAAATTGAACAAAAAATTGAATTAGTGGACATCATTCAGGTGCTGAAAAAGAAAGTTGAAAGCCTGAAATTTAAGTTTGAATAAGGATCATGGAACAGAGCCAGGCAGTATAATTAAATGCTAGGAATCTTGAAGACCAAAGATTTTCTGTTTCTAGTTTTAACATGTATGACAGCTTCATAGGTTGGACCTTGTATGTACACACCACCATGGGCCTTGGTTAATTGTACATACACTACGCTCTCCAGATAGGATTTGAAAATAAATGCTAACATCATGAGCAAGTTAATTATAAATTCCCTATGCATCATATCTTGAGCTTTGTGTGTCTGCCACATTACAGATGCAGCTTTTATTTATTTATTCATATTTATACTATAATAAACAAATGACCATCTATCCCAAACTACTGGCACCTTCAACAAATTTTAAAAATACATCTTGTAAAATAAACAGAGCCACAGCAATTTCCTGCAGATAACATTACCCAGAAGCAACAGAGAGAAACACTAATTTAATATAACATTCATTATGAAAACTGCCACTAGAGTTCCTCTCCTATCATTCTCCAACTTCCCAGTGGGTTGAGCAAATGGAACATCTCTCAAATGTTACCAGACTCAGGCTGTTACTTACTGCCAGGATCTGTAAGTCCCAAATGTGCAAGAGATCTAACAAAAAAGTCCTGCTAACTACTTCCTCTCTCTTATACTCATGGGCTGTGTCCACATTGGCGCGATCTTGCACAAAAGCAGCCGCTTTTGCTCAAAAACTTGCTGCCTGTCTACACTGGCCGCGAGTTCTTGCGCAAGAACACTGACGTTCTAATGTATGAAATCAGTGCTTCTTGCACAAGAACTATGATGCTCCCGCTCAGGAATAAGCCCTCTTGCGCAACTGTTCTTGTGCAAGAGGCCAGTGTAGACAGGCAACATGAATTTCTTGTGCAAGAAAGCCCTATGGTTAAAATGGCCATCAGAGCTTTCTTGTGCAAGAGAGCGTCTACACTGGCATGGATGCTCTTGTGCAAAAGCACATCTCTTGCGCAAGGGCACATGCCAATGTAGATGCTCTCTTCTGGAAGAGTTTTTGCACAAGAACTCTTCTGCAAAAGAGTTCTTGCGCAAAATCACGCCACTATAGACGTAGCCATGGGGCAAAACGTAAGTGCCTCTGCTGATTGCAGCTGTGCCTGATTAGCAAGAGGAGAGAGGTGGTCACTTGGGTAGGTCTTGCTTAGGGTTTTCTAGGTAAGCAAGAATGAGATGATTTCATGCCCCTCTGTCCTCCACAGAAGTTTTTCTTGCCTCCACATTGCTACCGCCAATTCACCTAGCAAGTGCAGAACACTAGCAAGGGTCACCATCTGGATTTTTTAGACCTGCTGGGGTTTTGTTGCTACCCTAAAGTTTTTTCAATGGGTCCTCAATTAACTATAGGCTGAAGATGAATCCCTGGTTTCATCAAAGTAAATGGCAAAACTCCCATTGACTTAAATGGGGACGAGGTTTCACCTGAAAACATTAGGGAGAGATAGGAAAAAACAAAATAAGTGATTAATGCATTGATGACTAAAAAGGAGTCAGAAATGCATCAGAGAAAAACATTATTGCATGAAAAGAAATTGCTTATCTTATTAACTAATTGTAGTTTTCCCGCTCCCCTTCACTGCCCATGCAACATTTGCAAAGATGACTCCTTAAAAAAAAAAAAAAAAAAAAAAAAGGATTCAGCGTAGGCCCATAAACACAAGGTCAAAAGCCTTTTCTGAATGTCTCCATCCCTCCTGCTGATAAAAGACCAGCTCCCACCTACACAGCATAAGAATTAGTAACTAAGAAAAGCTTGTTCATGTGAGGTACATATTTAAGGAGAGAAGAAAAGATACAGTTTTAAAAGAAAAGATGAGTAAGTGATGGTAGCCTCAGGGCAGCAAGCACCAGCATGTTGAATATTTCTGCATATGTTTTATGCACATTCAATATTAATTCAGTTTCCGTGGCAACTATCACATCCCATGAAATTATATCCTTCCATTGAATTGCAGAGCATCTTCTTAAAGCAAAATACATCTGCATCTAACAGAGTAACTCTGGTATAATTTAAAATGTTTTACTTGCTCATGGGAGTCTTCACATCATCTCTTAACCCGTCCCTATATCTTTCTTTCAGATACAGATAATCAAGACAGATTTAAGCAAAATCCACTGCTAGGAAATTGGTTTCTTGACGTGTGTTGTTCAATGAATATCTAACCCATGTTTTTGTGTTTTGTTATGCTTTCCATAGCAAACGGTAACCATATTCCTTCAGTCTATATGATTTTTATGTTCGATTAATCACCAAGGAAGGCACAGTGAAATGTTATCAATGCTTTCTTTACTGTAGTGCTTAATCTGTCCTGATTGAGAGGTCACCCTTACTTGAAAGGAACTCACTAAGCCAGAGGCTCATATGCCACAGCCCTGTGAATGTAAGAGATTTGGGACAGGCAGCCCTGTGGGTCGGTGTGGTAAAGGGGACAATTGCCCAAGGGCTCTGGTGATTTCCAAGGGTCCAGAGGGGCCCTGCCATACAGAAGAGTCACATGACTCCTAACTGAGAGGCAACAGTCCCCTCCCCTCTATCCTATTGCAGCTCAGTGCTCTTGGTCCCTAGCTGTGTGGAGCAGGGGGGGTATGTGGTACTGATGTCACAGTCAGGGTGTCCCCCCTGCCTCTACTGTACCCCATCTGTGCAGAGCAAGGACAACAGACACAGGAGGCTCTGGATCAGGAGGACTTGGATCAGAGCTTTTTCCTTATACTCTGAATTGTGAGCGTGTGAATGCCAATTTTAAAGAGACAATGCACTGTTTCTGAGACTTCCCCAGCAGCCAACTCAGTCTCGCTCTCTCTCTCTTTCTCTCTCTCTCTCTCTCTCTCTCTCTCTCTGGGTGTGTCTAGACTACATGCCTCCTTCGACGGAGGCATGTAGATTAGCCAGATCGGAAGAGGGAAATGAAGCCGCGATTAAAATAATCGCGGCTTCATTTAAATTTAAATGGCTGCCCCGATCTGCCGATCAGCTGTTTGTCGGCAGATCGGGGGAGTCTGGACGCGATGCCCCGACAAAGAAGCCTTTCTTCATCGGCACAGGTAAACCTGGTTTCACGAGGCTTACCTGTGTCGATGAAGAAAGGCTTCTTTGTCGGGGCATCGCGTCCAGACTCCCCCGATCTGCCGACAAACAGCTGATCGGCAGATCGGGGCAGCCATTTAAATTTAAATGAAGCCGCGATTATTTTAATCGCGGCTTCATTTCCCTCTTCCGATCTGGCTAATCTACATGCCTCCGTGGAAGGAGGCATGTAGTCTAGACATACCCTCACTCACACACACGCGCGCACGCACACACGCACTCTCTCTCTCAAGCCAAGCCAAGACACACACACATGCATGCACTCTCTCACACACACTCTCTCTCTCGTCTCTTTATCACATCCACCTCTCAACGCATACTTGTATTATTGTTACCACTTGGTACTTCGTGCAATGCATATATATTCTCTGCCGTTGTATTCAATCCAATGAGTGTTATTTTATTTTGACCTCTCTATGCCTTTCATAATTTTTGTTTATCTTACACTTAAATTCAATTCTTTGAATTCTGAATTCAAAAATGCCTATCTTGTCCTGGCGGGAATAATAATCCCCATGATCATTTTTTTTTAAATATGTACCTGTTTTTTTTTCTACTGGTGGTACACATCTTCTCATGCAAACAAAATGTATTGCTCATGTGGATGAAAAAAGTAAGAGGGGACATGATAGCAATGCAGGCGCAGCAGCACCCAGTCATGAAGTCTGCAGTCAGGCAGTCCCCATTGTCTGACGCAATTAACACACACCGCTGGGGCTCCACATACATTTTTACCCATGTAAAGGGCTCTGGAGCCCAAAAAATTTGAGAATTGCTGGTCTATGCTGCCCTGGGCCCAGAATTGCTGTCAGCAGACCTGGGGACAGGTGTCCTGGCCAATAGGTGTAGATGCCCCCAAGAGCCTAGTTTAACCTGTTCCTCCCCAGTGTTCAAAGATTGAGCTACATTGGAAGTCTTTTAAAGTGTTTAGTGCTTCATTAAGAGCTGACACTCAGGTGAGCTCTCAAGTGGATGACCTACAGGGGTCACGGCAGAGAAGTAGGAGGCAAGAGGTGACCAGCACGTGGAGTGGAGTGGCAACTGGAAAGCCAGCCAACAGAGAGGACCCGCAGCTGACAGAGAGGTCAGTGACAAGGAACCGTGGCTGGCTGAGGAGTCAGTCAGAGCAAGTGGTGACATTATATACCTTGACTTTAGCAAAGCTTTTGATATGGTCTCCTGCAGTATTCTTGCCAGCAAGTTAAGGAAGTATGGATTGGATACATAGACTATAAAGCAGATAGAAAGCTCTGGATAGGTTGCTGGGCTCAATGGGTAGCGATCAATGGCTTGATGTCTGGTTAGTGGTCAGTATCAACTGGAGTGCCCCATTGTCAGTTCTAGAGCTGGTTTTGTTCAACAACTTTATTAATGACCTGGATAAGGGGATGGATTGCACCCTCAACAAGTTTCACGGATGAACTAAGCTAAGGGGAGAGGTAGATTCATTGGAGGGCAGGTATAGGGTCAAGAGTGACCTAAACAAATTGGAGAACTGTGCCAAAATAAATCTGATGAGGTTCAAAAAAGACAAGTGCAGAGTCCTGCACTTGAGATCGAAGAATTCCAAGTATTGTTACAGGCTGGGAACCAATTGGCTAAGCAGAAGTTTGGCAGAAAAAGACCTGGGGATTACAGTAGATGAGAAGCTAGATATGAGTCAACAGAGTGCCCTTGTAGCCAAGAAGGCCAACAGCACATTAGGGTGCATTAGGAGGAACATTGCCAGGAGATTTAGGGAAGTGATTATTCTTCTTTATTCCACACTGATGAGGCCACATCTGGAATATTGCATCCTATTCTGGGCCTCCCATTATAGAAAGGATATGGATGTATTGGAGAAAGTCCAACAGAGGGCAACATAAATAATTAGGAACACTCGAGCACATGACTTATAAGGAAAGACTGAAAGATTTAGGCTTATTTATTATACAGAAGAGGAGAGTGAGAGGGGATTTGATAGCAGTCTTTAACTACCTGAAGAGGGGGGGGCCCAAGGAGGATGTATCGAAGCTGTTCTTAGTGGTGACAGATGACAAAACAAGGAGCAATGGTCTCAAGTTGCAGTGGGGGAGGTCTAGGTTGGATATTAGGAAAAGCTATTTTACTAGGAGGGTGGTGAAGCACTGGAATGGGTTACCTAAGGAGGTGGTGGAATCTCCATCCCTAGAGGTTTTTAGGTCCCGGCTTGACAGAGCCCTGGATGGGATGATTTAGTTGGGATTGGTCCTGCCTTGGGCAGGGAGCTGGACTTGATGGCCTCCTGAGGTCTCTTCCACCCCTTTGATGTGGTCACATGGTAGAACAAGCAAAGCGCCTTCTTCCCAGTAGAAGGTGAACTCACACAGCTGCACCTTGAAATCCTGGGTCCTCACTGACCAAGGACAACCACTGTGAGGGGGATATGGTGAAGGTGTGAGGGAATGGGTACAGGAAAGGAACTTTTGGTTGTAGAACTCAGGAACATGAGGCAGACGACTCACCCTTTGAAGTGTCCTGCTTGAGGCTTTTTTATTATGAATCCTGCCTGCTGCATTTTCCCTAATTAATGTCAAATGACTTCCTATTTCTTTTGTAAATTCAATCTCTGTGCTTGCAAGGGGTGAAGTATTGCCTCCCAAAGGCACTCAGGAGTGTGTGTGTAATTTCCCCAGGTTACTAGGTTGAGGGGTCAAGCTGGTTTTGTGCTGTATTGTTGAAAATACACCCCTAGGTAATTAATCTAGCCCAGGTTGCTGCTGGCTTCACCTAGCAAAAGGGTTATACATGCAAAGTCAGGGTCTGCTGTCTGCATTTACACTCTATGCCTTATAGGCGCAAAGTTAGCCTTTTAGGAGGTGTGTAGTAAAGCAACCATAGGGGAAAGAAAACTATCAGCTCTTATGTGCATTACAACCATTCTATTGCCAAAATAGTTTTTCATTGTGTCCATTTCTCAATACTGTCCTTGTGACTGATCCTGCCTCAGTGAGCACCTGTGCAGGCCCCACATCATGAGAATGACATTTGGGGTCAGAATTTTAATCCCAACAGTCTTTTCAAAGACTGCAGAATGAAATGCCTTTGGCCTTTTCTGTGTTCTCTGTTTGATTGGCTGAACATTCTATCCCCTCCCTGGGGCTTGCTCTCTGACTCTGTTACTAATCACACTGCAGAGGAGTACAAATGTCAGAGCTGCACCAGGCTACCATCTCCAGAATCCAGGAGGCAGTGCAGTTCTCACATTGCAATGAGAAAACAAGCTCGTACAACAGATGGGAACTTTGCCTTGTGAAAATGAATGTGAAAAAGGAACTCTCAGCATTACTGGGGATGGGGGGAGGCGGGGTTATTGTCTCTGCTGTGCAGTTTCTCGCAGGTGTCTTAATTCAAATTCACAGGGAAGTTTATGGAAGGTTAGATGGAATCTGAGTCGGTGTAATTTGCAGTTTCTTCTGGCCCCTTCAGTGAGCAAGTTGCATCAAATTAGACTCCCTTAAATGGCTGAAAGTAAGTAAAAAAATAGAGCAACATACCAGTGGCCTGACAATGGCCAGCATCAGATGCTTCAGAGGAAGATAAAAGACCTCAAAACTGACAGCTATAGCATTACCAAGTGGAGGATACTTCTTCCTAATCCCTGTCAGCTATAGGTTGGTGTCTACCCTGAAGCATGAGGATTTATATCTACGTTTATTTTTTAATTCCAGTTCAAAAGAAGGGAAGGGACTGCAGCTGAGTGCAAAGGAGCTGACGGTAGTGTGAGGGGGTCTATGATAAAAGATGTTATACATCACTCTGAGTTTGACCCATCTTGTCCCCAGTCTCCTCTTCAATTGCTGGGAAGTGGGGTAAGGATTTGGGTTGGTGGGGAGAGCGCAACTTACTCAGCATGCTGGCAAGCAAGATGGCAGAGTCTCAGCCCTGCTGGCCACTTCCTTGGTGATATGGCTGCCCCCGCAGAGGTCATTCTACAGATTAATTCTCCCCTATAAGCTTGCTGCCCTATATTGCATCCTTCCGAACAGCAGCCCGTCCCTTTGCATGTTATGGAAAATAGTCCTTTTCCCACGGCTTCTGGTTGTCCTGGCACAACCCAACCCAGACCTTGCTTTAAGTTAGGAGAAGAAGAAGGTGCATATCAAATTTGATGGCCTTAGCACTAACCGTTTAGGAGGAGTTCTTGAACAAACAAACTCAGAGACAGACATACAAACAGATAGATATACTCTAAAAATGATATATAGCTATAGCTATAGAATTGAAGAATATAAATCAGAACTTATGAATTATAGAAAATTAATAAGGGGGAACAAGGTACACAAAAAGAACCTGGTGGCGAGCATCTTACTGATAAACTAGGCAAATATAACTTATTGATAAACTAGGCAAATATAACTTAGATAGGGCCACGATAAGGTGGGTGCATAATTGGCTGGATAACCATAGTCAGAGAGTTGTTGTTAATGGTGCTAAATCCTGCTGGAAAGGGATAACAAGTGGAATTCCGCAAGGGTCTGTTTTGGGACCCGTACTGTTCAATATCTTCATCAATGATGTAGATATTGGGATAGAGAGTACGCTTATTAAGTTTGCAGATGATACCAAATTGGGTGGGGTTGCAACTTCTTTGGAGGATAGGGACATAATTCAAAATGACCTTAGCAAGTTAGAGAAATGGTCAGAGGTAAACAGGATGAAGTTTAATAAAGAGAAATGCAAAGTGCTCCACTTAGGAAGGAACAATCAGTTCCATACATACAAGATGGGAAGCGACTGTCTAGGAAGGAGCATGGCGGAAAGGGATCTAGGGGTCATAGTGGACCACAAGTTGAATATGAGTCAACAGTGTGATGCTGTTGCAAAAAAAGCAAATATGATTCTAGGTTGTATCAACAGGTGTGTTTGTAAGCAAAACTCGTGAAGTCATTCTGCCGCTCTACTCTGCACTAGTTAGGCCTCAGCTGGAGTACTGTGTCCAGTTCTGGGCGCCACATTTCAAGAAAGATGTGGAGAAATTGGAAAGGGTACAGAGAAGAGCGACAAGAATGATTAAAGGTCTAGAGAACATGACCTATGAAGCCAGGCTTCATGAACTGGGCTTGTTTAGTTTGGAAAAAAGAAGATTAAGGGGGGGACATGATAGCGGTTTTCAAATATCTAAAAGGGTGTCACAAGGAGGAAGGAGAAAATTTGTTCCTCTTGGTTTCTGAGGACAGGACAAGGAGCAATGGGCTTAAAGTGCAGCAAGGGAGGTTTAGATTGGAAATTAGGAAAAAATTCCTAACTGTCAGGGTGGTCAAATATTGGAATAAATTGCCAAGGGAGGTGGTGGAATCTCCCTCTCTGGAGATATTTAAGAACAGGTTAGACAGACATCTGTCAGGGATGGTGTAGACAGAGCTTGGTCCTGCCTTAAAGGAGGGGGGCTGGACTCGTTGACCTCTCGAGGTCCCTTCCAGTCCTATGATTCTATGGACAATAAGGAGTTTTTAAAATATATTAGGAAAAGAATGGTATAGGTCTATTACTAGATGAAAATAGTAATAGTAATGCAGAAAAGGCAGAAGTGTCCTATAAATATTTCTATTTTCCATTTGGGAAAAAACAGATGATGCAGTCTCATCATAGTTGTGATGATAAAATTCTTTCTTTATAATATGGAAGAAAACAGTCAACGCTGATAAATTTTGCAGATCATACAGAAACTGGGGGAATGGTAAATAATGAAAAAGACAGGTCGCTGATACAGAGCAATCTGGCTCACTTGGTAAATTGAGTGCAAGCAAACAATATGCATTTTAATACAGCTAGATGTAAATGTGTACCTCTGAGAGCAAAGGATGCAGGCCATCCTTACAGAATGGGAGGCTCTATGCTGGGGAGCAATGATCCTAAAAAAGATTTGGGGGGACTGTTGGGTAAATCAGATGAGCATGAACTCCCAGTATAAGACTGCAGCCAAAAGAGCTAATGTGATCCTAGGATGCATAAATAAGGGTTCTCAAGTTGGAATAAAATAGTTATTTTATCTTCATATTTGGCACTAGTGCAACTGCTGTGGGAATACTGTGCCTAGTTCTGGTGCCTACAATTCAGGAAGGAGCTTGATAAATTGGAGAGGATTCAGAGAAGAGCCACAAGAATGATTAAATGGTTAGAAAACGTGCCTCATTGTGATAGATTCACGGAACTCAATCTATTCCCCAGAGGATGGAGAGAAGCTGTTCTCAGTGTTGACAGATGGCAGAATGATCTCAAGCTGCAGTGGGGGAAGGTTTAGGTTAGATATTAAGGAAAACTATTTCATTGGTGAAGCACTGAAATGGGATACCTAGGGAAGTGGTGGAATCTCCATCCCTAGAGGTTTTTAAATCCCAGTTTGACAAAGCCCTGACTAGGATGATTTAATCAGGGTTGGTCCCGCTTTTAGCAGGGGATTGGACTCAATGATCTCCTAAGATCTCTTCCAACTCTATGATTCTGTGATTTAGCTTAACAAAGAGAAGGTGATGAGGTGACTTGACAATAGTTTATAAGTACCTAAACGAAAACATGAGAAACAAATATTTAATAATAGACTTTTGAATCCAGCAAAGTTCCAGTGGTTGGAAGTTGAAGCTAGACAAAGTCATACTGGAAATACACATTCATTCTTAATGGTGAGAGTAATTAATCATTGGGATAATTAACCAAGGGTTGTGGTGGCAACTGTTAAATCAAGATTTCTAAGCAATCTGGCTTATACTATAAAGAAGATCAGACTATATAACCACAGCGGACCCTTCTGCCCTTAGAATCTATGGGTATGTCTAGACTACATGGCTCTGTCAGCAGAGCCATGTAGATTAGTTTACTAGACATAGCCGCTTCATTTAAATTAAAATGGCTGCCGGGCTGTGCCGATCAGTTGTTTGGTGGCACAGTGCTGTAGTCTGGATGCTCCAAGCTCGACATCAAAGGCATTTGTCGACCTCCCCGGTATACCTCATCACACGAGGCATACTGAGGAAGTCAACAAATGCCTTTGATGTCGAGCACGGAGCATCCAGACTACAGCGCTGTGCCGCCAAACAACTGATCGGCACAGCCATTTTAATTTAAATGAAGTGGCGATTATTTAAATCGGCACTTCATTTGGGTATATCTAGTAAACAAATCTAAACTAGACATACCCTATGAATATATAGCATTCTCCAAAGGCTAGTTCCACATGAAATTCTGCAGTCTGACATTATGTAAAAGTTCTTGGAAGGAGAGCTGCCCCCAAAGACTCATGTAAACTTCATGAATTTTGAAAATTTAAAATGTGAAAAAAAGGAAAAATATTGAAAAACTTTTAACAACATTCTCCCCCACTCTTCCTTCACACAATATTCAACCAATAAAGGAGCTAAATTTTTTGGAAGTTTTTCATTTTCATATGAAAAATTGGTTGAAGGAGTTTCAAAATTCCCTCCCCCACCCTCATCTTCTTTTACTTATTTTTCTGAGTGGGGGCAAAAGTGGAGACACCAGATAAGTCTACAGAGGCTACAGATCAAGCATGGGTCTATGAGCCAAAAAGGCATACATGCTATATATACTTCTGCTAACAGCTGGTCTGACTAATATTTTACAAAAAAAAATAGTTATGCCTTATAATATCCCCACTAAATAAAATAAACATCTTTGTTTCTACTTTATAGCTGATGAAAATGTGACTAAATCAAGAGTAATATGTCAGGTCACGTATCAAATTAATATTAGAATTAGGGTTGGAGCCCAGAATGCAGGTTTCTGTCTCATCCACTTAAGCACAGTCCCTCCAGATAATTTTCTTGGAATCTCTCAGTTTTCCCATCTGTTGAATGGAGAAATAATTGGTATGTATCAGAGATGAAACCTGATGTCGTACAGAATTTCAGATGTCCATGGTCCCATATATGTCATACAGTTTCATTTCATAATGGCTAGCACTGAGTTCTAGAGTCTCTCCTCTTGGAATGGAGCTGGCTATGCGCACTCCAATGCTATTGCAGAGCATAGAATCATAGAATACTAGGACTAGAAGGGACCTCGAGAGGTCATCGAGTCCAGTCCCCTGCCCTCATGGCAGGACCAAATTCTGTCTAGACCATCTCTGATAGACATTTATCTAACCTACTCTTACATATCTCCAGAGATGGGGATTCCACAACCTCCCTGAGTAATTTATTCCAGTGTTTGACTACCCTGACAGTTAGGAACTGTTTCCTAATGTCCAACCTAAACCTCCCTTGCTGCCGTTTAAGCCCATTACTTCTTGTTCTATCCTCAGAGGACAAGATGAACAAGTTTTCTCCCTCCTCCTTATGGCACCCTTTTATCTACCTGAAAACAGCTATCATGTCCCCCCTCAGTCTTCTCTTTTCTAAACTAAACAAAACCAATTCTTTCAGCCTTCCCTCATAGAACATGTTCTCTAGACCTTTAATCATTCTTGTTGCTCTTCTTTTGACCTTCTCCCATTTCTCCACATCTTCCTTGAAATGTGGTGCCCAGACTGAACACAATACTCCAACTGAGGCCTAACCAGCGCAGAGTAGAGCATGTGTTTGAGCATGCTGAATTTGAATTGTGTCAGTGCCACTGGGGAAGCTGACATCTACCTGAAAATCAAGGAAAGCATCATTTGCAAAGCAAGATTTACAGCCGGCCAGAAACTAAGAAACATTGAGTTACTATATGTTGTTTTGCATTTGACCATTCATTAGTTACCCAGTGCCCGCTTTCAACATCATCCCTAGAGCTACAGATTTTTTTTTACCCCAGTGTATTTATAATTGTGATACACGGGCACTACTCTATGGGAACACTCACTGGCATGTAATAAAGAATTCTAGTCCAGCCCCTCAGCTCACGTAAATTCACATAGAACCAATTGCTTCAATTGAGCTACTCTGATATACAGCAGTGGAGGAACTGGCCCTTTTAGTATTTAAACTCTAAAGTGAACATTGTGGGGTGAAAGGTCTGTAATTATCAGACAAATTCCCTGGCACATATGCATCTGCAGTACACACAATTATTTATAACTTGTCAGGAAACTAGCAGTCAGTAATGTGACCATATTTAAACAGCTAGGACTAATAAAATGTAGGAAGCATGAGGTGCAGCAAAGTGATTCTGAGTAATAAAAATAATACACTATTCATCACTGCATACCTCTAGCACAATAACATAATGGAATGGATTTCCCCTTTTAGTCGTCATACACATTCCTAGGTGGGCCCTGAATATCGGTGCAGCTCAAATCTTTCACTACCAGCTCATTAACAACATTTACAATGCCATGAATCTAGCCACAACATTTGCAGTCATGGTTCCTAGTAATGCCATTGCTATTGGTGCTGTTATCTAACAAGAGCAGCCACTAACATTGGATCTGTTCAGGTCTGATCTTCACTAAGAGCTTCATGCTATGCAAATTATGCCACCATGCATATGTTATTGGAAAAACAAACGATAGTCAACATTTGCTGTTCTAGGTACATGCTATTCAATCGTCTGTAAATAAGAGTTGAAGATTCTATGGGCCAGACTCTTTGGCTACATCTACACTGGCAGCTTCTTGCATAAGAACAGCTGTTCTTGCACAAAAACTTGCTGGGTATCTACACTGAACGCGTGTTCTTGCGCAAGTACATTTACAGTCTGGCATCAGAAAACAGGGCTTCTTCCAGAAGAGTTATTCCTCTCCCCACGAGGAATAAGCACATCTCTTGTGCAAAAGCACATGCCAGTGTAAACACGCTCTTGTGGAAGACTGTTTGCGCAAGAACTCTTCCGCAAAACAGTTCTTGCGCAAGAAGCTGCCAGTGTAGACGTGGCCCATGACGTACCAAATTTCTGCTTGGAGTAACAGAGAATGCGTATCAGCAAGGAGCCATTTAGGATTTTCTAAGTCTCTGTTTGGAGCTGTCTTTGTCCAAGATTAGAGGAACTCAGGTGCTGCTTTGAACTTTGCCAAGTGGCAACAGTTCTCAATTACCATTACATGCTCCATTCACATTTCTTCCCTGACCCCTTGAGATACCTGAGCCACAAGGAATGATGGCATAGGTGTAAACTATGCTATCTCCATGCCCAATCAAGATTCCCCATTCTGGGGAAATGCTCAGAAAGGGACATAAGGACAGATTCCATCTCCTTTGGCCACTACAGCAAACTAAAGTGGAAGGAATACAGCAGAGAATCATAGAACACTAGAACTGGAAAGGACCTTGAGAGATCATCAAGTCCAGTCCCCTGCCCTCACAGCAGGACCAAGCACGGTCTATGTCATCCCCGATAGATGTCTGTCTAACACTATTCTTGAATATCTCCAGGGATGGAGATTCCACAATCCTCCTAGGCAATTTATTCTAGTGTTTAGCCACCCTAACAGGATGTTTTTCCTAATATCCAGCCTAAATCACCCTTGCTGCAATTTAAGCCCAAGAGGTTGTGGACTCCCCATCACCAGAAATATTTAACAGCAGATTAGATACACGTCTATCAGGAATAGCCTTCATGTTAGGGATACATGTGCATTGTAACATCTATTGTTATCTTACTGAAGTCTCTTTTTAGAAGAACAGTATAGTCAAAACCACAGAACAAAGATTCCCAGCCTCCTCACACAACTCGTACACGTTTATTACATACAAGCCAGAGCTCATTGCAATTTGGAGCATCCTTAGCTTCATCATGCCGCAGAGCACACACAGCTGAAATGAAGGCGGGCAGCACTAGCAAAGAATTTAGAAACTCTTTTTTCCCTTCCTTATTCTCACCCTGACTCTTTTGTTTGGACTTTCATTGCACAAAGAGCTCTCTGGTGTAGGGTCAGCATTTTCTTGTTTCTACTGCACATTTGTGGTGACTGTGAAATAATAATATAATAATAGGGAGAAGTAAACCAGAGAAGCATTCATGGAAGCCTGAAATGTCTATCCTGGAATGTCTACCCATTTCAGGGAATATCTAATTTGGGACACCCATGATAACATTTAATCTCCTCATTTTCTCTCACCCACAGACCAAAGCAGCTGCAAATCTTGGCTTGGGAAATCAAGTGATCAGTTGCTGAAGTAAAAATGTGTTAACTTTAGCAGTTGCTTTGTGTCTCTCTGTGCCAATTGCCAGGCATGACAAATAAGAACTTTTAAAAATACAAGGCCAGATTCACCAATACACTCTGCCTGTTTGCACCCCCTTCAGGGGGATGCAGTTACTTAATTCACTATGCTAGAAAACAGACCCTGTGTAGCTGGGAAACTAGCCTTCTGCAATCCTTACCCACAGGCATACTTTCATAAATGTTAACCTGTGTGAGTGAAGCCTACTCATGGTATAAGAGTTTCTGGACACAGACAATGATAAATAATAACATGATAAATGCTTGATGATGATAAAGAAATGCATGATAAATAATAATAATAATCAGCAATGTCAGTGGAAAACTACATTTACCTTTTAATGACTTGAACAACCAACCAACCAATGGAGGTGCTAATGGCTGTTAACAGCCTCTTGTAACTATTTGCACTATACTCACTGTCTTTCTTTTTCTTCCTCTCCTCCCCTTTTTCCTTCCTTATTTATTCTTGGATCTGGACTTATACTCTGGTCATCTTAAGAAGTGGTTTTTGTCCACAAAAGCTTATGATACCATCTACATGTTTTGTTAGTCTTTAAGGTGCTACTAGACTATTTATTGTTTTTTAAGTTTTTACTTTTACTTCAATTGATTTAATTTTGCTCTAAATCTGTGTGTAATACAGGCTTCAAAAACTTCCATCTTCCTTTTTTCCATCCTCTCCTTGTGCCAGGGGGGTTGACACTGCTACATGTTGCAGCTAGAAGAAATTGTACAATAAAATACAGAATCTATGCTGCTAGGCAGTGCATGCAAAATTTGCTTCTGCTGTTTTCTTTACTGCTTGTCAAAACTTGCTTGAACTGCTCATGGAGCTATCTCTGCACTAGCTCACCGACCTGAGAAAGTGCCAATTAATACCAGGGCTGTATACTGCTTGTCTTTCAATCCCTACAAGGTTTTCTCTTTTTCCCTGGAAGTTCTTTAAAATGTGGATGGAAGTGTCTGTGAATTATCTGCTTCTCACAAGCACAGGCCAATACAAGTAAACGCATACCTGTAAATGCATGCTACATATCTTGGGTAAAAAAGAAAAGGACAACATATTATTGTAATGCCTTGGTAGACACAGACAAGGCATGTGACTATGCTGATGCTGTATTAACTGTACAAGGACAGCTGTAGCGTCCTTACTTTTATTATACAAGAAGGAAAAAATTGTGCTATGTGGCTTTTGAGTCACTGGCTTCTATGAAAAAAACACCACACAGAGGATCTGATGGGAATCTTTCCAGTGACTTCAGCGGCATTAGATCAGGCCTCAACGCAGGGAATGATAAAGCTGATGTCATTATTTGCACCTGTACAGCTGTTAAACACAACTTTAAAAACCCCTTCTGTTCAAATTATACAGGTCAGAACAAGAGTTCACATGGAAAATGGATTGTTCTTCAAATAAGCTTATATTTCGAAGGACATAATCTGTCTATGCATACATCTAATGGCTGTTCAGAATCTATCACCTTCTACCGATCACTCTTTGGTCTCTCCTCCTCTCTAAGGCTAGGTCTACACTGCAGAGTTTTTGTGCAAACACAGCTGTTTTTGCGCAAAAACTCACAGAGCGTCCACACTATAAGCGTATTTTTGCACAAGAAAAAGTACAGTAGATCATCAGAAGACAGGGCTTTTTGCACAAGAGTTATTTCTCTAAGAGGAATAAGCCTTTTTGAGCAAGAGCTCTTGCAGAAAAAGGCATGTGTGGATGGACACCAGGGGTTTCTTGCCCAAGAAACCCATATTGGTAAAAGCACAGGTACTCTGATGGCCATTCTGCAAATGGCCATCAGAGTGTTCTTGCTCAAGAGCATCCATGGCAGCGTGGATGCTCTCTCACGCAAAAGCACGTGGCAGTGTGGACGCAAGACCATTTTGTGGAAGATCTCTTCCACAAAAAATTCTTGCACAAGAAGCCTGCAGTGTAGCCGTAGCCTAAGTGCTCCAGTTATAGAACTAAAGCATACTTTATCATGCAGAAATGTGCTCTTCCAGGGGCCAGCAGCTTCTAAAGAGAGATTGGAGCAAACTAAGTTTGCATATATCATATATAGGGACCTCATGGCTGAAAATGTTCCATGCAGTAACTGTAGATGTAACCAACATGCTTTTACACTGGCCCCCTGTACACATATAAAGAGAAGTGTCCACAAATATCCCAAAGAGGAAGGTAATACCCACTGAGCATGCTCAAAAACTTTCTTGAAGCCAGTGTTTGAAGGCACCATTATGCACCAGCTGTCATGTCTGGATCTCAAAATCTGTAATAATTTGCCTACATTTAAGTGTTATTCCAGCTTTTACCTATTCGGGAAACCCACACACTCTGTCTATAATACACAGCTTTTAGTGACAAAGCCGTGTCGACAGGGCCATGTCGCTAAAAGTCAGGCAGTGTAATGTTCTTTGTCAGCTCTTTTGCCAACAAAAATCTTCCACCCCATGGGTGGTATTTGCTTTGTCTGAAGAAAGCACTGTTCATACTAGCACTTGCCCAAGTAAAGCTTTTATCATTTGGGAGAGGGGATACCATAAGCACCTCTTTTGTGCCTTTTGTGAATGACAAAAGTTTTGTTGCTCAATTGTCAGTGTAGACAAAACCTTAATCAAATAAGGGATGGTTCATTGCAGTGTATTTTATGAAGGAAGAAGGAGAACTGGGAGAAGAGCATCTGTCACTTCTACAATATGTCTTTACTAAGCAAAAGAGGTATTCTTAACTCAACTTAACATGAGCTAAAATCCTAGGGAAGACAAGCCTGTTTTCAGACCACAAATTAGTGGGTCAAGTTGAAAACTATGGGTGAGCCTAGAGTTTACCTACATTTTAGGCCACATTATGGACTCAGAAATAGCCTATAGAGAAAATCAGTGGGAAAAGATTGTGCGCTAAAGATAAATGTTATGGTGAAGCCCCACATAACAATGTAGCAACTCATCCTACAATCGACACCCATCAAAGAGAGTTTGTGAAAGTTTATTGAAGAACAGACTGGGAGACTTACTGCCTGATAACTTTTTGAAACAAAATCTATTAATATTTTTGCAAATGTCTCTTTGTATCCAACATACACATTGGGTAATAAGCAGTTGGGTGGCACTGTGTCTGTGAAGGGAATGAAGAATTGTCAAAAAAAAAAATCTAAGCTCAAGGTTTTGAAGGCAATGCCCTGGATTTGTCTCTATGCAATGCTTTCTGAAAAGATAGAACTCTCACATGGGCTACAGTGAAAGTGTAAATAAAAATGCAGGAAGGAGAACATAACAGTTGTTGCACATAATCCTTCCAACATAGGGAGGAATTACAAGCAGCTCACAGACCAGATGCAGTGCGCCAGAGTTATCCTGTGGCAGACCACCTGATAGTTTATTTACTTGATCATTTGCAAGCACTTTTAGCTCTCAGTGGCTTTAGTTCACTGTTCCCATCAATGGGAATTGTGGGAAGCAGTATGGCTAGGAATGGTGAACCGTGGCCAACTGTTGTTTTCACATCTAATACTTTGCCTGCAACTAAATGGAAATCTAGTGAAGTGGAAATACATCAATTGTGGGAAAACTGGAGAAACTGCTTACAGGGCTAGACAACGCATGTTGATTATCCAATATTAACTACTATCTAGCCAAATAAGCAGTTAATCTGCTTTGCATCATCAGCTAACATATGGAGCAACTTTTCAGAAAGATCATCAAATATGTTTCTTTTTCAAGGTTGCACTGACTGGTTTATTATCCTTAGCCCTGGGAGGAAGATGAGGGATTTAAACACATCCTGAAAAACATATGTGCAGCCTGCCAAGAAAGGAAGAAAACAATCAAGTTTCCTGTAAAATGGGAGTTGAAATATTCCCTCATCTACCTCACAGAGGTGTCATGCATAGTAAGTATTTCAGAGAGGTAAAGCACTAAGGAGTAGTAGTATTTGGACCTGAAAATCTACTTTATTACTGTCTGTGGTACAGTAACTCCCATAAGCCCCAACAAACATTGGAGCCCTATTGAGCTACATACTGTATATATGCATAGTAAAAGACAGTCCCCACCATGTAAGCTTATAATGTAAATTATATTGTGGTGGCAGTAGCACTGACGTTTCAGGCTGCTTGCTTTTCCATAGCTGATTTTTCTAATGTTCTAAAATCAACACTTATTTGGAGTGTCTTGGAAGTTACTGGGGTAACCTCATAGGGGTGGCCTGAGATACAGTATCTCATGATCATTTGTTGCTCTACAGCAGCATTTTGTAGGGGCTCCTAAAAGTTTGCCCTCAGAGCAGTTTCCTGTTTACCAGCAGACATTCTGAGTGCTATGAAATCCATATGTATACTGTGCTCTTATTTTAGTTCAAGGAGAACACCAATAATTAAATAGAGAGAAGACAAAAGATTATCATAGCAGCAGCAGCAGCAGCATTCGGCTATGGCTACCCTAGAAACATTTGCCAGTAGAGAGGCCGTTGACTGTGTGACTCTTTATGACATTTTGTTTATTGGCAAAAGCCCTAGTGTAGATGCAAAGTACTGTTTATCTTACTTGGAGAAGGAGTATTGTCTATAACATCAAAAACACTTTGTAATTTGCACCTAACTTACGAGTGTTTGCTGGATTAGCTATACCAGTAAACCTTTTGTAGTGAAGACTAGATCTTAAGATAAAGTAAACATGCCTCATGGTCCTCACCTGTTTCTTAAACAATAGACAAAGTATGATCAAAGAAAATTAGGTAGCTACAACTTTCATCAATGATCAAAACATAATAACAGCCATAATAGGCCAGATCAAAATACAATAGCCTTTTATCCCACATAGCCTTTTATCCCATCTTGTGACAGTGGTCAATGCCAGCTGCCTCAGAGGAAATGGACAGAACAGGGAATCATCAAGTGATCCAGCCCTTGTTGCCCATTTCCTGTTTCTGGCTACTAACCATTGTTGGACCTGTCTTCCACAAATGTATCTAGTTCTTTTCAGAACCCTGTTACATTCTTGACATTCACAACCACCTCTGGCAAAGAGTTTCACAGGTTGGCTGTGCATTGTATGAATAAATACTGCCTTTTATTTGTTTTAAACTTGCTACCTATTAATTTCATTTGGTGACCCCTAGTTCATGAATTATGTGAAGGAGTAAATAACACTTCATTATTTACATGCGCCATACCTGTTGTGATTTTAGAGATCTCTATCATATACTGCCTTTGTCATCTTTTTTTCCAAGCTGAAAAAGTCATATTAATCCCTCCTCATATAGAAGCTGTTCCATATCACCAATCATTTTTAATTAGGAAATGCTGAGCTCTAGGAAAAACATCCATAACAGAGATCCCTATTCACAGTGCTATCATAATGCTGACATTAATAAATGTAATGCAAGGACACTGTGATTAGTCAAAACTATAACTAGTGTTTATCATTCAATATAAAGTCAGAAAACAAATTTCAATTTTCTACAATAATTTATCCATACTGCACAAACCAAAACTTTCTAAGCACTAGGTTTTTTCTGTGAAAATGAGTCAAAGGGAAATGTTAGCCCTTAGAAATTTTTTTAAACCAGCTATTGCAAACCTCAGCTGATATTTTCCCCTCACAAACTGCTGTAGGAAAATCAAGGAGTGCACAAATTACAACAACATTTTAAAATGACTCTAATGCAAAGGAACAGGAATTGCTGCAGAACTTCTTCACCCCTCTTAATATAGAAATTCAAGTATAACCTCAATGATTGTGAGGCATTTATTATGGCCAGAGGAAGAGCCCATGATGCAAATTGAGGTCACTTCATTAAGGACTTCCTCAGATATAGACACCCCCCCCCCCCCCCCCCCGCCACAATGGTCACTGATCTTGGTAATCCAAGAAGATCTCTAAAATCCACATGCACAGGAAGATTGTATTGAAAATGTGTATATTCCTGGGGTAGAGTTTGTGGTGCAAATGTGGGATGATTTGAATAAGGGGTTTGCGTGATACATTGCCAGCATGTATTTTTTAAATTTTCAGAATGCTGAAAATCCGGGGTCATAGTAAGATTATCTTGAACACCATTTGTCACAGGGACTGCACAGATCTAGAGAAAACAATAAAATCCCTATGCACATTCCCCTGCCTCAGTATTTTCACTACTTTGAGCATTCTTTGTACTGAGGTGGTCAGAGTTTTAAAGAGTCCAAAATCATTCTTCTCCCTCTTTTCTCCTTGCACTTGATTTCTCCACTGGAACATGAAGTCTCTTCTCACTCCTGAAGACAGCTGTCTGCTTACGGTCTTTTCTCCCTCTGTCCCACTTAAATGGCCAGTGAGAGTAAAAGAAAGCTTTCCTTCATAACCTTCAATAGCCTTAGACTATAGCAGGGGGCAATGTGGAACTCAGTTATGCAACTACAGCTGTGTGAATAGCATAGCTGGAGTCATAATAGCTTAGATCAAGTTACCAGATCTTCGTCAACTCCCTTTATGCTTCTTGATCTGGTGAAGCAGCACAGTAAATGGGAGAACAGTCAGCAGTTAATTAAGCTGGTCTTTACAAGATCAACTAAATCAACCCCTGTAGTGCCAATCTCCCAGTAAGTGTACACGTATTTTGTTTGGGTGACTTCCCTGTTCAATCTTGTCAGGAGATTCAATGCTTAGTTATAGTGCCCTGAAGTTCAGATATGAAAAACTGATTTGCCTTGAGCATTAGCCATCTCATTGTCCAAGGGTGCTCTATTTGAATGGATGATCATCAGGAGGTTAAATAACCTTTCATTGTTAGCCCTATGCCAAGAACAAGAATTTCTCCTGCCACCTCCTGCTTCTAGTTCAATATGGAGGCAAAGATGGGAGAGAAGGCAAATAAATCCAGGTGTCAAAATGGAATTTGCGTTGTCTGACAGATAAACAGAGAAAGATCCCAATACCAAGCAGAAATCATGCTCTGTCTAGACAGATTACCCCCAATCATCACACTTACATCCCATATTACATATAAATTACGTTATTTCCAGCTATCAGAGGGGTAGCCGTGTTAGTATGGATCTGCAAAAGTGACAAGGCGTCCTGTAGCACCTTATAGATTAACAGATGTATTGGAGCATAAGCTTTCGTGGGCAAAGACCCACTTCATCAGATGCATCGAAGTGGGTCTTTGCCCACGAAAGCTTATGCTCCAATACATCTGTTAGTCTATAAGGTGCTACAGGACTCCTTGTCATTATTTCCAGGGTCACTTAAGAAATGAGTGAATGTAGAGTGGGAATCTCTTGTTACCGTCAGTACAGCAGATACATCAGTACTGTAATAATCATGTTGTAATAAAGCAGTGTGAAAGTTAATTTGTTGCCACAGGTTTTTATTTTACTAGCCAGCTCATGTGGCTGCCATCCCAGATGAAACATGTACCCACTTTCTAGTTGGTAGATGTAGCAGGGCAGCTGCTCCATCCTGGTGTGGACAGGGTGGCCAAAAGCCTCCATGGGTCCCTGGGAAAGGTGGGGAGGCAGTTCCACATATCCAGAAGGGGTGGAGCCTCAGGCAGAAGGGGTAGGGCTAGGACAATGAGCCTTCTATGCTACCCAGAGCACGGTGCGCCCCTCCCCCCAGATCTGAGAGCCACACAAACTACATGGTGCAGCATTCCAGGGTCGATTTGAAGGGCCCAAGGCGTCAGCCACCACTACTGCCACAGGAGCAGCAGCAGCCACCAAGAGCCCTAGGCCCTTGAGAATTGCCAAGTCCCAGGGCAACTGCCTTCCTCCTCCCACCCCCCCCTTTCCCCGGTGGTGGGTCTGGGCATGGAAGAGGTTAAAGCAAACCAGAGAAGCTGTGCAGAGCTCCATTCAACCAGGAGAGGGCTTACTGACAGCCCACCAAGTGGAGGCTGGAAAGCAGCTTATTAGGGTGTAAGTTTTCATGGGTAAAGCCCAATTCATCTGATGAAGTGGATTTGACCCAAGAAAGCTCCTGCCCTAATAAATAGATTTGGAGCTAGAGTCCTGACCACTTGATTGAATTCACTAAAGATTTATTGGAATTTTGCAGTAGTTAGAAGTGTTTGGTATCCTGGCCAAATTCCAATGCAAGTTGTCACATTCTTCCCCCCGTCCATGCAGTTATAGTAGGAGTGTTCTTATTTCTACAACACTTTTACGTAGTCCTTCAGAAGAGTGCCATTGAGCAGCTGCTATGTTCTATCAGAGATGACCACTTTCTAGGGGTGAATTGATCACTTGATATTCCTTGCTTATATCTCAGAGGTGACCTGAGGCTTTGATAGTTATCATCTGGAAAGTGCTTGGACGTCTTTGCATGCTTTTAGCCATATGAAGCACTGATCTCAGAAGATGCCATTAGCTTCATATTGTCATTTGAAATGTACATTTGCCTTATTTAGATGATCATTCATATCATGCCAATTAAAATAGAGGGAGCAAACAGTTTAACATGCATGCAGTTTAAACCATTTCAGCAAGACTCAAAATGTTCTAATAAGTAATTATACTGAACACTTTTCATCCATACATTTCAGAGCTTGTTAAAGGAAGCTTTACACAGGTAGAGAAACTAAGACCAGGAATGTGAAGTGACTCACCCAAGGTTACACAGAAGTTGACTGGCAAAGCCAGGAAGAGGACTGAACTTTTGAGCCTTATCCCTTAAACAAAATCAGCTCCAGAGGTAAAAGGCAAAGAACATATCCTGAAATAATTAGTCTCAGAGGAGTAGCAGTGTTAGTCAGTAACTTAAAAAACAACAAGTAAATAAATAAATATAAGTCTGTAAGGGTACATTTACACAGCAAGGCTGAAATCAAATTAAGCTACGCAACTTCAGCTATGTCAATTCAGCTTTTGGTGCTGTCTACACAGTAGGAAGTTGAAGGAAGAACACTCTTCCTTGAACTTCCCTTACTCCTCAAGAAATTAGGGTTACCAGGAGTTAGAAGTCCTCCATCTCGACATTATTTTGAAATAAAGGCTTGCAGGGTAGATGCGCAAAATAATGTTGCTATGTAGACGTAGCTTAAGGTGCCAAAGGACTACTCATTGTTTTGAAAAAATTAGAGCTGTCACTAATGGCTGTATTCAGAAAGAGGTTTTTGTTTTGTTTTTTTTAAACCAGTGCAGACTACAGCAAATTTGCAGAACAAAAGACAGAAGCAGAAGAGTGTATGCATTTAAAGAAGGACTGGTGTCTTCACTTATTTCAGAAACCTTGCACAGTTCATGATTTATGTATCTCTGGCCATATCGAATAAAGACAGGTCTATTTTTCGTCTTATTGTTTCCTTCCTTGCTTGAAAGGAAATGGTAACTGAAATTGTATCTCACACTTACAGTGCTGGACACCTAAGCCCATCTTTCCTGAACTGTTTAATCAGCTACTGTGGCTCAGTGACCAGGGCAAATGAATCTATTCAATATTGTAAGAATGAAAGACTGAAACATTCTTCCATTAGAAATTCCAGGATTTAAACAGAGAATCAAGATGGGTGAGGTAATATCTTTTATTGGATCAACTTCTATCGGTGAAAATGATGAGGAGTCTTGTGACACCTTAGATACTAACAGATGTATTAGTTCTCAGAGGGATAGCCATGTTAGTCCGTAACATTAAAAATCAACAATTAGCACAATGGCACCTTAGAGACTAACAAAAATATATAGAATCATGAGCTTTTGTGATCAAGACCCACTTTATTAGATGAGTTGGAGTGGAAGTAACAGAAAGCAATATATATGACAGTGAAAGAACTACCTGTCAAGTGTAAGGACCTGTGTTAATGAAGCTAATTAAGGGTTCTGGTGGTGTCCCATTCATAGCTTTTTAATGTGAAAATGAAGATGTTAAAGGCAGAAGAAATTGGCTTTATAATGTGTTCATTAACTTAACATAAGTGCCTGAAAAATCAGGTCTTTATCCAGTTATTAGAACAGACACAGGCTTTAAGGAGTTAGATAAATGAGTTGCATCCTAGGAGTATCACTTTAGGAGAAGAAAATATGGTTGATAAATTCAGTGGGGGTGGGGAGGGGAGGTTCTGAAACTAAAATCACCCTGCTTTTCTAATTCCATGATAAATGTGAAATATCCTAAACCAGCTCTGGCAGACACCTACTGCATAGGATTCTATTCAAATGTGCTATTGTGTAATACAATATTAACCACATTCTCATGCCCTATACCATATTTGTACGGTACTGACATTAGCAAATGCTAGTAAGTTGATCAAAAAGAGAGTCGATTTCCTGTAGCTAAGCATACAAGCTTTAATGATTCAATTCTGTCCATGTTTGCAGCCATGCAGGAAGAGGATGTCCTATTTTTAGATCCAACCTTGAGCATGTTTACTGGCAAATATATCTACAGGCAAACAATGCAATTGTTTTAACTCTTTGATCCAACTGCTTTTCAAAAATCAAAGAGCACAGCTAAATACATGATGCTACTGGAATTATGTATTCAGGCAGCAAAACACACCTGGGTGAAGTGCCATCTAACCATGTTGTTGGATTTTTGTTGTTGTTGTTTTTCTCTTTTTTAATGTATTCTCCAGAGAAGAAGATAAAAAGAATTTGAGGTCAAGGCCTCTGTTTCCAGCCAGACAGAGTCATAGTTGGAGCTGTGCAGGCTCTGCAAGGCTCAGGACATGAAGCAGATGGCAAACTGAGCACTGCAGGACGAATGCAAACCAAGTTTGTCTTTGATAAACTGGAACTTCCAAGAGAAACCAGCATCCCCCTGCCTTTCCTCTGCCCTCACATATATAGATGTCTTTCGGCCACAGCTACACCAGTTTATTCCCCACCTGAGGGAGTCCTCTCCTTTACCAGCTGCCCTTTCTCACAAATCAGCACCAACACAAGAGATGATAAACAAGGAACAAGCTAACAAAAAATTGCAATCATCTTATGGATAATTTGTGAAAATAAAGAGACAAAATTATCCATTATGAGCTAGTCACTGAACTCTACTAATAATAGTTCTTACTTCTTATTTGCATTGCAGTAACTTGAAGCATTCAACTTGAAAAGGTACAGTACTTCAGAAAGAGACTAGGGCCCCATCCTATTAGATGTGCAAACAGAGAGAGCCAATCCCTTCTCTAAACAACTCACAATCTAAAAAGCTACAAAGCTTCGGGGCAAGGAGTGGTATTGGCAATGGAGGGCTAGTGGAGTTGCTATGGAGTACAGCATAAATAATAATTGAAAAGTACTTTGCATGTCATATCTCTTCAAGAAGGTGGGAGGGACCACACAAGCACCGTTAGGTGAAATGACATGCCCAAAATCACAGACAGGTCAGTGGCAGAGCTAGAAATTGTCAATAATCCCCAAATCTCCTGACTCCCAATCCAGTGCTCTATTTCCTGGACTACCTTGCCTTCCTAATACACTGATTGCTCAGTCCTATAAAATGTCAGGTACCTTCTCTGAGGTGCTGAAAGCCCTTAACTTCTGTTGACAATGGAAGAAGAGGGTCTTCAACATTTCTTGAAGGGTTGGGTCCTTAACTTATTGTTAAAACTGGAGCTGGTCAGAAAAATTCCAATACGACTCTTTCTTTTTTGTCAGAAATTGCCAGTTTGCCGAAACCTGCCTGCTCTCCTGTGAGTTCTCCTGCCTGCTGGACTAACAAGGAGCCAAAAACCTGGAAGCTCTTGGGAGCTTCTGGTTCCTCAGCAGTCTAAGTAGCTTCACAGCAGCCTCGATTTCCAGGGACCATAGCAGCTCATCATACAGACTGTCCCAGACTCAGGGTCTCCAGACTCCTAGGGTCCGTAGCTCAGGGCAGCCTGCCAGACAGACTGCCCTGGAGTCAGAGCTCTGCTCCTTTCTGAATCCCGTGATCCAAATCAGAATAAAACAAAATATGAAAGTCTTCTGCAAAATGCAGTTACCACTGCCTCACTCCAGGAAATGCTCTGGTAAATATATGATTTGTGGTGGCATATCCCTTTAGCCATGTTGATTCACCTTCCCTCAAACTCTTTATCGTCTTCAGACTCCTTTTCTGTATTCAGAATTTTATGAAAAAAATGAAATAAAAAGGATCCCAATTACAACAGGCCTGCCAGTTTCAGTTTTGGCTTAGAGACCAATTTAAGCTTTTATTATAAGTCCTTTAATGTGCAGGGTTTATAAAAACAAAAACAGAATTGCTGATAAATCCCAAGGACCAGGCTGCGAACACAGTGACTGTGTAATGTTTACTACTTCATGACTAGGTTTGACAAAATGTGCAGAATGTTAAAGTGTTGCCATGAAAATATTTCCAAGAAGTATTGTTAGAATCTATTGGAAACCACATATCGTTCTAATAGGAGGGGAAAACATGATAAAATATGAATTAACACAAGATAAGATTCATATAATAATACACCCTGACAAGAGCAATAACCATGCATTTTCTGAGAAAAAAGGATACATATTGAGCCACTTCCAAGAAAGAATTTTAATTTGTTTTCCTGGAATGGCAACTTATGTCAGGAGTTGACAGCTCAAAGGTAGGGCTATTTTTTCACCTACTGCATCTAGAGGAGAAAGCTCTTTAACCTGAGACTCAGTTAAATTCCTTGCTCTGCCATAGATTTCTTGTGTGACATTGGGCAAGTCACAGTCTCTTTGTGCCTCAGTTTTCCATCTATAAAATTAGGATACATTTATTTAAGATTATGACTTGTTCTGAAATTATATTGATGGGGGCATAAATAATCTAGAACTAGTCAAAAGTTTTCCACACAATAGTGCAAGGAGTGGAGGAGATGAGGCAAAGTCCATTGGGTGGGGTGTTCTCAGCTCTCTGGAGTATATCTGTATTTTTGAGAAAAGAAAGAGTTACTCACCTTGTGCAGTAACAGTGGTTCTTCGAGATGTGTCCCCGTGGGTGCTCCACTCTGGGTGCTGGTGCATCCTCGCGCCGGTGACCGGAGACTTTTCTAGCTGTTTCTGCCGTGGCGCGCAGGCACCGTGGCGCCCTCTAGTGTCGTTGGAACTGAAAGGGCGCCTGCGGGCATGCGGCTCCTCTGTTCCTTCTCTACCCGCTAGAGAATGAGGCTCCAAGCAGAAGAAGGATGGAGGGTAGTGGAGCACCCACGGGGACACATCTCAAAGAACCACCGTTACTGCACAAGGTGAGTAACTCTTTCTTCTCTTTCGAGTGGTCCACTCTGGATGACTACACAGCAATTGTCGGCTCGTAGAGGTGGGTTTGGAGCTGTGTGGTAGTAACTGTGGATAACACTGCTTGTCCAACCGCCATAGAGGATGTTATCGAGGTGGAAAGAGCATAGTGTTGAGCAAACGAGTGGTCAGATGACCAGGTAACAGCGTTGCAGATGTCCTGCAGTGGAACGTTATGAAGAAAGGTGGTCGTGGAAGCTACCGCCCTAGTGGAATGAGCTGTGATAGCTCCAGGTAAATCCTTGCCATATAGGGTATAACAAGTTTTAATGCAGGATGTAATCCATTTAGAGATTCTTTGAGATGAGACTGCTTGTCCCTTAGATCTTTCAGCGTAAGAGATAAAAAGTCTAGGCGAGGCTCGCCAGGGTTTCGTGTGATCTACGTAAAACACCAAGGCTCGTCGGACGTCAAGGGTGTGCTACGCGGTCTGGATCGGGTCCGTGTGTGGTTTCGGAAAGAAGGCAGGTAAGTGTATTGGTTCGTTCACGTGGAAGGGGGAGGGTACTTTAGGGAGGAACTTAGGGTGGGGTCAAAGTATCACCCTGTCCTTTGAAAATACGGTGTATGGAGCATCAGCCATTAAGGCCGCAAGTTCACTCCCCCTCCTACTGGAGGTAATGGCGATGAGGAAGGCTACTTTCATAGACAAGTGAGACCAGGAGCAAGTAGCTATTGGTTCGAAAGGAGGTTTTGTCAGGCTCTTCAGAACATGGTTCAAGTCCCAAATGGGGACTGGTGTCCGGACCGGAAGAAAGGTATTCTGCAGACCCTTAAAGAAACGCTTGGTCAGCGGGTCAGCGAGAAAGGAAGCACCCTGCGGAAAATGGTGAAAAGCCGCTATGGCCGCAGCATGGACCTTGATACTGCTAAGTGCTAGGCCGGACTGTTTCAGAGATAGTAGATAGTCCAATAAGGTATGTACAAGAGCAAGCTGTGGTAAGCTTGCGTGGGTTTGAGCTTACCATTGGGAGAAACGCGTCCACTTGTACAGGTAGGTTTTCCTGGTGGAACGTCTACTACTATTAATTAGGATGTCTCTCACTTGTTCCGAGCAGGCAGTTTCGGCATCCTGGAGCCATGAAGGAGCCAGGCATGGAGATTGAGCTTGAGGACGTTTGGATGAAGGGTCCGACCGTGATTCTGTGAGAGGAGGTCGTGATGGGAAGGGAAGGGATATGGGTCCTTCACTATCATCTTGAGAAGGTAAGGGTACCACTTCTGTCCGGGCCATGCAGGTGCCACTAGAATGACCAGCGCTTGGTGTGTTATGATCTTGTTGAGGACCTTGTGTAGGAGTGGGAAGGGGGGAGAAGGCATACAGGAGGGAGGCATCCCATGTGATGGAAAAGGCGTCTCCGAGGGAATTTTTCCCCAGGGCTCCTCTGGAACAGTAGAGGTGGCATTTTCGATTGTTCTTTGTGGCAAAGAGGTCCACTTCCGGTTGGCCCCAGTGAAGGAAGATCGGGGTGAGGGCGCGTCTGTCGATCTCCCACTTGTGCTGGTCCATGAACGTATGGCTTAGGGTGTCTGCTGTGATATTGAGTATTCTGGGAAGATAGACAGCCGACGGGGTGACTCCATGTGATAGGCACCAGGTCCAGAGCTTGGTGGCTTCCGAGCACAGGGAAGGGGATCAAGCGCCACCCTGACAGTTGATGTAGTACATGCAGGTGGTATTGTCCGTCATAATGGTTGTGGACTATATGCTGAGTGAAGTGCTGGCATGCGTATCTGACTGCCCATAGCTCGAGGAGGTTGATGTGGAGTGTTTGCTCCATAAATGACCATTTGCCTTGGGCTGTGATGTTTCCCAAGTGAGCTCCCCATCCCATGAGCATCTGTTATAAGAGTGAGAGTGGAAGGTGGGCGTTGAAAGGGAACGCCGTGCAACATATTTTGAGGAATTGTCCACCAGAGCAGGGAGTTGATGATGCGTGGTGGGATGGCGACAGACTTGGAGAGGTGGTCTCTGAAGGGTCTGTAAACCGTTGCGAGTCAGGACTGAAGAGGTCTCATGTGGACTATGGCCAAACTGACGACGTAGGTCGTAGAAGCCATATGTCCGAGGATTTTGAGGCAGTGGCAGAATGTGACAGTCGTTACCACTTGTGCCGCTCAGACAAGGTCGCAGATCGTTGCGAACCTGTGTTCATGAAGAGTGGCCCTTGCTGCGACTGTGTCGAGGAGGGCGCCTATGAACTCCAGTCTCTGTGTTGGGCATAGAGTGGATTTTCTGTAATTTACGTGAAACTCGAGGCTGAGTAAAAGGGCTATTATGGTATCTGTCATGGCCTTCGTTTCATCAAAGGACGCACCTTTTATGAGGCAATCGTCCAGATACGGGAATATTATGATGCCTTGACGTCGAAGAAAGGCCATTACGACCGACAGGGTTTTGGAGAATACCCTGGGGGCTGTGGAGAGTCCAAACGGGAGCACCCTGTATTGGTAGTGCTGGGTACCCACTGTAAATCGGAGGAAGCATCTGTGAGCAGGATGAATTGTAATGTGGAAAGCTGCGTCCTGAAGGTCGAGAGCCGAAAGCCAATCGTGTTGATCGAGTGCAGGAATGATAGTTGAGAGAGTAACCATCTTGAAACGGTGGTATGCGATGTATTTGTTGGGGCGCCTGAGGTCTAGGATGGGGCGCCAACCTCCTGTCTTCTTCTGGGTTAGGAAGTACGTTGAGTAGAAGCCCCGGCCTCGAAATTGTGTTGGTACGTGTTCTATTGCACCCAGTTGAAGAAGGTGTGAAACCTCCTGGAGGACGGTTTCGTGAGAGGGGTCCCTGAAAAGGGATGGGGTAGGGGGGTGGTTGGGAGGAAGAGAGGTAAAGGGGATGATGTAGCCAGATTGGACTAAGTTCAAGACCCATCTGTCCGAGGTGATGAGGGACCATTGATGGAAAAAAGCTCGGAGGGGGTGGTGGTACTGAAGGGTAGCAGTTGGGAATGTCAGTGGATTGGCTTCCTGGCTCTCGACCTGACCTTCAAACCTGCTGCTTGCCGGATGGTGGATGGGGTGTGGCATGTTGTCGCTGTTGTCGCTGTGGTCTACGATGTTGAGATCTCTGTTTGCGGAAATCAAATCTGGGTTGTTGGCGGAATGGTTCTCTCGGTCGTTGATAAGGCTGATATCTGGTTCTCTTAAATGGAGTGTACATTCCTAGGGTCCTAAGGGTTGTATGGGAGTCCTTCATAGAATGCAATACCTTATTGGTCTTAGCTGCAAAGAGGTTGGTCCGATCAAAGGGTAAGTCCTCAGCCTTTTGTTGGAGGTCCCTAGATACCCCAGATGCTTGTAGCCATGACATTCGGCGGAGCACTATCGCCGAGGCTGTAATTCGAGCTGCAGTATCTGCCACGTCCATAGCGGACTGCAGATACAGGAAGATGGTGTGGCCTTCCTGCATAATGTTGAGCAGGGTTGACCATTTATGCTCCGGGAGGTGTTGGAGGAGGTCCTGGAGCTTAGAATAGTTAGCATGATCATAGTCCACAAGCATGGCAGTATAGTTGGAGGCCCTAAGGAGCAGTGTGGACGAGGAATAAACCTTTCGGCCCATAATGTCCACCTTTTTGTGGTCCCTGTCTTGTGGGGTTGTTTTTAGGTTAGGTTGTTTACCCTTGTGACGTACCGAATCCACTACTAGGGAGTTCGGGGGTGGGTGGGTAAAAAGAAAGTCCATATTTTTTGGAGCGATGAAGTATTTACGGTCTGCTCTCCTATTTGTTGGAGTGACAGATGCTGGGGTCTGCCAAATATTGTCGGCTGGGTCCATAATAGCCTCATCCATAGGAATGGCAATTTTGGAGGCAGTTGGGGGTTGAAGCGTGCGAAGGAGGTGATATTGTTTGACCTGCACCTCTTGGAGATCTCTTTCCTGGGCTATAGCAACTCTTTTAAACAACTCCTGAAATTTCTTTATATTGTCTCCCTATGGTGGGGCATCGGTGATGACCGCTTCGTCTCGAGAGGAGGAGGAATTGTGTAAAGGAGATCTGGTCTTGCCCTCAGAGAGGGACTCATGACTGCCTGAGGGAGCTGGAGAATTTGGCTCTGTGGCAGATGCGGTGGCAGGAGGCGAGGGAGGGAGTGGCCTGGTAGAAGAGGGTCGATGGCGACTCTTCTTTGGATGTGAATCCCAGGGTTGCCATTGAGTGGCATATGGCAGGGTGGATAGGTATAATGCTGTGCGTACCATGGATGCAGAGGTGGAAGGTATGCATATTGAACAGCAGGCTTTTGCCAGGATGGAGGTCTATGTGCCGGGCTAGAGTGTTGCGATGAGAACCTGCTCCTGGATTCGGTGCCGATGTCACTAGCTGAACGAGAAGTGGCCAAGGAGCGCTGAGATCTCACTGAGTGGATAGAGGAACCTGGGGACGGCGGTGCCGAAGAGGTGTGGCTCCACACCGGGGATCGGTACTGATCCTGGCTTTGAGACCGTGCCGGGCAGTGTGGTTTTGGTGGTAACGGCGTCGTTATTGAAGAGGTTGTAGGTGCCGAGGTTCGTTCCGGCACCGAAGCACTAGATGGATTATCGGCACAGGCCTTTTTTGGTGCTGAACCTGGTGCCGTTTTGGTCTGCTTCTGTGCCGAGCGCTCTCTCGACGGTGCCGTCGGTGCCGAGGAGGGCTTAGGTGCCATAGCGGTCGATGCCGCTGATTTTTGTTTGGGCTCAGAATGAACTCTCTTGTGCGGTGCCTACGCCTTAGGTTGCTAGCCCGCACTGCTGATGGTGCCGAGGATACAGATGGTGTTGGAGAGAGACCGCTTATTGATACTGTGGAAGAAGAGTGGGTAGGGGGTTAATTTTTCTCCATACCCTTAGCTAGCTGAGGCGGTGTAGAGAGCGAAGGCGAGTCCTCTGAGGAGGGATGGAGCGACTTCTCATATAAGAGAGTCCTCAATCTATTGGCTCGGTCATGGCACGCTCTCGCTGTTAATTTGGAGCTGTACAGGCACTTTTGAATCTGGAGCGCCTCTCCAAGGCACTTAATACAGGCAGAGTGTCCGTCGGAGGCCGGCATGGCATCCTGACATGACTCGCAACGTTTGAAGCCCGGTGAGCCAGGCATGAGGGGTTGGGGAAAAAGCGGCAAACCACAACGAGAACAATAAAATATTTTTTTTTTAAAATAACAACCAGGGGAGGTGGGTAGGGTTCGAGAACTTGGTTGATGAGGTAACTAAGGGGTAAAACGAGGAATTTAACTGTTTTTTTCCAGAAAAATAAAGGTGAACAGAGGGCTCCGTCGGCTGCCGAGGACGGTAGAGAAGGAACCGAGGAGCCGCGCGCGCAGGCACCCCTTCAGTTCCAACGACACTAGAGGGTGCTACGGCGCCTGTGCGCCACGGCAGAAACAGCTAGAAAAGTCTCAGGTCGCCAGCGCGAGGACGCACCAGCACCCAGAGTGGAGCACCCACGGGGACCACTCAAAGGAGAATATGTCTATACATTCGCACCGATTTATGAGTTAGAATAATGTTAAGGTCTGTGTGCCTCAGTATTTCCTGCTAAACATCACAGAGCAGCAAAGAGGTGATTGCATGTATAGATACTGTATTGCTGCTCTATATATTCTCAAAGTTTAAATACATAACACTGAATCCAGATTAGGACTTTGGATACAAAATCTTATGGCCAAGATACAATTTCTATGGAACATATTTTTATAACGTGAAGTCCAACATAACCTTAACTATTATTAGTGTGTTACTGGATACAATGATTGTCTGATGGGAAAGGATAGAATATGTCCTCTGTAATCCATGAAGATGTGGTTCTAGATTTGGCAGGTGCAAGGGGCCCTGTGTGAAGCAGAATATCTGGCTTCCATCATTTACATGTACAAATGGCTATGGGAAGGTTTGATAGCTCAATGGGTGACAGACATTTGGTTAGGTGGGTTTAGCCCCTCAGGGTGGTTTTCAATAAAGAGAAAGGGTGGAAATGTTTCATGATCTAGAAGGAGATCAAAACATTTTCAGCAACCCAAATAAAGCTTGGGCCCCATCAGCCCAACACACAATGTGCACAAAGAGTGAGAAAGTAGGCAGAGTCCATTGACTGGAATGCATTCAGATGCATTCTGAGAGCATGTGCTGACAAAGCAAAGTCCTGTGCAGTTGCATACTGGGCAACTTATTTGACACTTCCCCACTGAGTTCTAACAGGGTAACATTTCCTCACACATCCAAAGGTATAGTGTCAGGGATAGCTATCTTGTTTCTCATATTGCAAGGAAGTGTGTGTTTTAAGGGCTGAGTTTCTAGCAGCAGATTCTTGCTGAATGAAAACTTCTTGAGAGGGGGATAAATTGTGGCAAATGTGATATTTTCTACAAAGTGGACTCGTGTCCCACCAGGAATTGGACTAAGGCTACCTGTCCTGAAGTGTGATCCTCCTGTTACAGACCATGACAACACCAGATGTCCTAGACTACCACAACCTTGGCAGGAAAAAAAAAACCTTGCCATATCTGGCATGAATGTCTTCGGCATCGAATCTAACATGATGTGACTAAAATTCATTACTACACCTGCCAGGCTGTCAAACCCAAGAGAGGCTGTGTCACAGCATTCCAAGTTCTAGGCTTCCGAGGCCCTTCCTTACTTAAGAAAGTAAAAGTGCCCTTTGGTTCCATGTACTCCATAAATGATGTGTGATTGTAGAATGGGCAGGGGTATATACTCACATTAGTGCTAACTGAGCTAGAGTAGGTACCAGTAATAAAGACATGGCAGCATGGATTTCAGCACCAGCTAGCAACCTTAATCCATATCCAGGATCCCTGACAGGCTTGTAATGGGGAACACAGCCCTTGTTGAAGTGTGTGTTCCTACATCTTAACTCCTATTGTTAACCACGATAGATAGATTAATGCTGGCAAAGACATGTCTACTTGTGCTACAACCATACCTTCATTTCTGGTGTGCACTTGTCCTATGGTGTCAGAAGTCTACAGATAAGGAGAGAATAGCTTCCTATGAGTCTCATTCTAAATCTAGCAGTCAGAGGCTAATCTGATTTAGAACTGGATCCGGGCTGGTTGACTGGTTGCTTAATAGAGAAATGCCTTGACATGGACCTGAAGTCAAAACCAGACAGATCTAGGTAAAAGGATTGCTTCTTCAGCTGAATGCATCCTACTTTCCTCTCAGACACCTAAGATGCTCAGCTGCTCATCAGATTGCCTAGCTTTCCCAAGAGTCTTAATTCTTCACAGATGATCCCAATACTGTGCCTGACTTTTCATTTCTACTTGTTTCACACCACTGTGAGTTAATGGAGTTAATCCTGACTTATGCTGCTTTAAGTGGGAGCACAATCAGCCCCTGTGGAGGTAAGTGGAAGTGAATCAAGCATCCAGAGATGAAAGACTATTATATCAAAATTGCCACTTATTCAGCTAAAAATCTTTCTTGACGCAGCACTTAACCACTTTGGAAAAGAAATTTCTACACTCATGATGACAAACCAGCCAGATCTTTTTGCATAAAATATCTTGTTTTGTATAGTCCCGTCTTTCCCTTCTCCATTCCTCCCCACCTCCAAAAATAAAAGAAAATCCAAATAAATATGTATTACTTGCTTACTTACACTTAGAAACTGGGGAATACTGGGTAGGAATATGAAGGTTATGTATCACCTCTAGATTTGTCAATAGTGTACCCGCTACTAAAACACTGTGCCATGTTCTAGTGGCCACAATGCAAGAAGAATGTTGAAAAATTGAAAAAGATTCTGAGAAGAGCTACAAAAATGATTGAAGAATTGGAAAAAAATATCAATTATAGTGATAGACTGAAGGAGTGTAACCTGTTTAAGATGATAAAAAGATGGTCAAGTAGTGACTTAACCAGGATGTAGAGAACAGGGTTGCTCAGTATAGCAGACAAAGATATAGCCATATTCAATGTCCCAGATTTGGAGCTGGACAGTTTTAGTCAAGAAAACATGCTACAAATGTTTAACAGTGAGGGCAGATACAGAATGACATTTACTGCCCCCACACACATACCAAGTCTTCAAATTTTATCATAGGCATAGTAGTTTTGGGCAGGAACAGAACAGCAGTGGCAAGTAGCTGCCCTGCCATGAAACATAACAAGGTGATCATCTGCCACACTGTGAAGTGCAGCCCCTGCTAGAGGTGTCTGACTCTTCCTAGTACAGGGCGAAAGGGGGCCTTAACTTCCTCACCATGGGGCCTTGTCCCCTGCTCCTCCTCTGCCCTCAAGGTCCCACCCCCTAGCCAGGACAAAACCTGGAGCTGGGCCATGGTAAGGGCTACCCAGGGAGCTTGGGCTGGTATGGGGAGCCTCAGTCCTTCCACCTGCCCCCACGTTGTACATCCCAGGGGATAGGGACATGGGTTGGCAGCTACTTTTGGCCACCCTGACCAGGGCAGGAGGATACGGGGCTCCTCACAGCAACCTGAGCTCTATGGGTAGCTCTTACCACCGCCTAGAGGGGCCTTGAGGAAAGAAGAGGAGTAGGGGTGGAGTTTCAGGGGGAAGAAGAAAAGCAGGAGGGGACACAAGTTCTAGCACCAGTGGTCTCTTCACTTTTACACAAGTTCTGGTACCCCTTGTGGGCTCCTAAATTGACCAGGGCCCATGGAAAGGAGCTCTATGATCCCATGCATTAATCCACCATTGAGTGAGGGTAAATAATCTTACGGATAATTTACCAAAGACTGTGGTTGATTTCCTATTCCATCACTGGCAACTTTTAAAACAAGATTGGATGTTTTTTCTAAAAGCTCTGTTCTTGTTCAACAGGAAATGACTCAATGAATTGCTATGGCCTGTGTTATGCTGGATCCCAGACTAGAAGTTCACTTTGTACAACTGTCTGCTCTTAGCAGAAAGATCTGGCAGCTGCTGATCTGACAGCTGACTTGAGATTGCTGATGCTTTGGCACTTCACCTCAGCCTTCTGCCATGGTTGGGCAGGGCTTAGGGACACAGTAAATCCTGTCAGACTGAGTGTCTCCATGCAGGTGGCGCATTGGAAAATGTGTGGACGTACATTTTGCATGTTGTATTTTCCTTCCCAGTCTTTTTTCCACAAGTAAAACTTGGCAAAGATGCATGGCATACAGTCATGAAACAGTAGATTTCAGGATCCTGACAAAAGGAAGAACGGAGAACAGACAAATGCACACTCTGGACTTCAGAAAAGCAGACTAACTCCCTCAGAGAACTGATGGGCAGGATCCCCTTAGATGCTAACAGGAAGGGGGAAAGAGTCCAAGAGAGCTGGCAGTATTTTAAGGAAGTTTTACTGAAGGCACAGGAACAAACCATTCCAATGCACAATAAAAAAAGCAAATATGGTAGGTGATCAGATTGGTGTACCAGAGAAATCCTTGGTAAGCTTAAACACAAAAAGGAAGCTTAAAAGAAGTGGAAACCTGGACAAATGACTAGGGAGGAGTATAAATATATTGCTTGAGAATGCAGGGGCGCAAACAGGAAGGCGAAAGCGCAATTAAATTGCAGCTAGCAAGGGATGTGAAGGGTAACAAAAAAGGTTTCTACAGACATGTTAGCAATGAGAGGATGATCAGGGAGTGTGTGTGTGTGAGGAGGGGGGCCTTACTGGATGAGGGAGGTAACCTAGTGACAGATGATGAGAAAAAAAACTTAAGTACTCCATGCTTTTTTTGCCTCGGTCTTCACAGACATGGTTAGCTCCCAGACTACTGCACTAGGGAAGGCAGTATGGGAAGGAAGTGGGCATCCCTCAGTGAAGAAAGAACAGGTTAAGAACTATTTAGAAAAGCTATTTAGAAAAGACATACATAAACCCATGGGTCCGGATGTAATGCATCCGAGGGTACTGAGGAAGTTGGCAAATGTCATTGCAGAGCCTTTGGCCACTATCTTTGAAAACTCGTGGAGATGAGGTCCTGGGTGATTGGAAAAAGGCAAATGTAGTGCCCATCTTTAAAAAAGGGAAGGAGGACAATCCAGGGAACTACTGACCAGTCAGCCTTACCTCAGTCTCTGGAAAAATCATGGAGGGGATCTTCAAGGAATACATTTTGAAGCACTTGGAAGAGGGGAAAGTGATCAGGAATAGTGAACATGGATTCACCAAGGGCAAGTCATACCTGACCAATTTTATTAGCTTCTATGATACTGGCTCTATGGACATGGGGAAGTCAATGAATGTGATATACCTTGACTTTAGCAAAGCTAAAGGGTCCCACAATATTCTTGCCAGCAAGTTAAGGAAGTGTGGATTGGATACATGGACTGTAAGGTGGATCAAAAGCTGGCTAGATTGTCAGACCCAACAGGTAGTGATCAATGGCTTGATGTCTGGTTGATGGTTTCAAGTGGAATGCCCCAAGGATCGATTCTAGGGCTAGTTTTGTTCAACAACTTTATTAATGACCTGTATGAGGAGATAGATTGCATTCTCAGCAAGTTTGCGGAAGACACTAAGCTAGGGGGAGAAGTAGATATGTTGGAGGGCAGGGATAGATGTGACCTAGACAAATTGGAGGATTGGGCCAAAAGAAATCTGATAAGGTTCAACAAGGACAAGTGCAGAGTCCTGAACTTGGAAGGAAGAATCCTAAGTACTGCTACAGGCTAGGGACCAACTGGATAAATAGTAGTTCGTCAGAAAAGGACCTGAGGGTTACAGTGGATGAAAAGCTGGATATGAGCCAACAGTGTGCCCTGGTAGCCAAAAAGGCTAGTGGCATTAGGAGGAGCATTTCCAACAGATCTAGAGAACTTATTATTCCCCTTTATTAGTCATGGTTGAGGCCACATCTGGAGTATTGAATCCAGTTCTGGGCCCCCCACTATAGAAAGGATATGGATGCATTGGATAGGGTTCAGCAGAGGGCAACCAAAATGATTAGGGGGCTGGAGCACTTGACCTACAAGGAGAGGCTGGGGAATTTGGGCTTATTTCATTTGCAGAAGAGAAGATGAGGGGGATTTGATAGCTGCCTTCAACTTCCTGACGAGAGGTTCCAAAGAGGATGGAGAGAGGCTCTTCTCAGTAGTGACGGATGGTAGAACAACATATAATGGCCTCAAATTACAGCAGGGGAGATCTAGATTGGATATTAGGAAAAACTATTTCACTAGGAGGGTGGTGAAGCATTGGAATGGGTTACCTAGGGAGGTGGCGGAATCTCCATCCCTACAGGTTTTTATGTCCCAGCTTGACAAAGCCCTGGCTGGGATGGTTTAGTTGGGGTTGGTCCTGATTTGGGCAGTGGACTGGACTCGATGACCTCCTGAGGGCTCTTCCAGCCATAGGATTCTATGATTCAATCTTCCAATGAAGTTTTGACTGAGCAATATTACAAAGTTTAGAACTAAAAGCAGCATTTTGCAAATCAATCTGTGAAACATTCTTAGGGGCCCAAAATTTCATATCTAGCAAAATTCAGAGGGCTCAAAATTGGATGGAATATTTACAAGTTTTTCCCACCATCTCAGTCTTAAGATTATTATTCCTTTTGGAGAAAGCAAGCCTAAGAGTTTAAAGCTACCATTTTAAAAAATGATCTCTGGTTTTGGGTCCCCAAAGACACCTTGGTTCCCATAGTTACCTAAATACTTTTGAAGCTAACTCTCCACGGGCTTTATTTTCTAAATTACTGAACTACCACAACAGCAACTGAAATAAAGGGGTGGTTCAGGTGTTCAATTTGGAAGCCAATAAACTTTCACTTGGAAGCCAATAGAAGGAAATACCATTTTAGAGGATGTGCCCTCTGCAGCCTTCTTAGTGTAGGCTGGTCTCATAAGAGTGACCTCCTATAATCACTGACAATATTATGTTCACTTCTCAGGGCTATTCTTATAGTTCATATTTCCTCTTCCTCAAACCTGCAAATCATTGTTTCTAGATCAGCACAACTTAATCAGTAAGTACAATGGACTCTTATTGGCACTTCCAATCAAAGAAATGTGGGGTTGGGAGGGACCTTAAGAAATCATTTAGTCCAGCTGCCTGAGATGATGCAGATCCAAGTATACTTAGACCTTCACTGATATGGGGTTTGTCTAATCTGTTCTTAAAACCTCCAATGAAGGGGATTCTGCAAAGTCCCTTTTTATATATAAATATATATTGCACAGTTCTGTTAGGGGATGTAAAGTGAAGTAAGGTAATCTACTTCTGTACTGTGGAATAAGGTTTATAGAGATCCAAATGTTAACAGCATTGTCTAGGGACTTTCTCTTTTCATCTATATCTTAAGAAGTGTTCAAATACAAAAAGTAGTGTTAATTATTTGACAATGGTGCTCCCCACTATAAGTGCTATTGAATGTTTCATTTCAAATGAAAACATACTTTTTGGAAACTGACCCATTTCTAATCTAGTTACTGTGAAAAATTAAGATTATGAAAGACTCTTCAGAATTCTTGATTTAAACAAGAGAAAATTATTCTGGAGACACTTTATCCTTTCAACTTTGTCTTATAGTTAAAAGGGAAACATGTTCAGGGTTGGGATTAGGTTAGGTGATAAAGTATGAACATTCCCATGGACATGTACTCAGCTGATCATTGTCTTCCAGACCATAGCTAAACATTTATTTTCTTCTTCTAAATTTGTATTTGCAGATTTCCACTGAACATATGGTTGTTAACAATGCATCCATGAAGAGAGTTTATGAACAATCTCTCCTTTGACCTGATCCAACCATAGGCTAAATATGCCCAATTCCCATGAGTTTCATGTGTGCTTTCCCTGATTCTCGGAATAGTTTCTCTCTCTCTCTCTCGTGTACATTAAAAAAAAACCATTTTCTTTTCCTTTATAGCCACAGCAACTTACTCTGTCATGGAGGTTGATAGCGCTATCAGTTTCTGGCTGCAGTGGGGATAGCTGTCTGATTCCTTCCTGCATGCAAGCCAAAGGAAGTAGAGAGAAGTGGGACTAGACCTGACTCCAGCCTTTGTCCCGATGGCCAGAATAGCTGGCCAGCCGCACAGCAAGGCATTAACTGTTCCATGAAAAGGAAGCATAATCTTATTGTCTTCCCAGAGCAAGAGTGTACAAGCAGAGCAATAGCACATCTGATTCACAATTCATACTCTGATTTATTTGGGGGGCAATGCCACCCCTTTTTCCAGGCAGATTGTAAAGTTACAAGTTAACCTACTGAGCAGAATAGGACTACTAGGGGAGCATGGGACTATTCAAGGTGAGCAATGGCAACAGTGTATGTCCCTGAGGCTATGTCTACCAGGTTATTTTGAAATAAGCTATTTCAAATAACTCCCAAAATAACTATTTTGAAATAAGCTTATTCTTCTTCACGAGCAGGAGTTATTTCAAAATAACAAGCCCATTATTTTGAAACAACAGGCTTGGTAGAGTGGATGCTTTGCTTATTAAGTAACTCCCCTATTTAGACATGCCCTTAGTTATTATTAAACCTTAACATCGTGGTCGTGCCCAGATGCCTGCAAATCAGTGTTGAAGCCACCAAGCCTTCCTGTGATCATCACCACCTCCCTAACAGCAACCCCACTCTCCCAGTGTTGTCCCATGGGTTCTTTTTGCCCAGTTTACAATATATGCTCTTCGGGACAGGGGCTCTGTCTCAGTTATAGCACCACAGTCTATAAGCAATTACATCAGAGTAAAATCACCCATGACAAAAAGGCCAAATGATACTGGGAAAAGATATTCATATTAATTATTTACACATAACATCACAGCTATGATACTGCATTTAGTGAGCTGTCAATTCAGTTCAGTCCCTGTACAATATAAATATTTAGCTCAAATAGTCCACAGTAATTATGTCTTTCCTCTTAGCTGAAATATGAACAAGCTTTGGTGGAATGTAAATTGTGTTTTATTATTTAAACTTATCTGCAACTCTGACACACCTTCTTTCCCCAGATTGTAGTGAATAAACATGCTATATTATATGATCTTGCACCTACTGTATTTATCCTGACATCTTTGAATTCAAACATATATTTAAACCAAGAGCAAAACTAATTTATTTTGGGAACCAAGTTGATTTGCAAACCAGGTAATCATACAAAACTGGGACTCAAAACATGTTACCATCACTGAGCAGGACTAAGTGGTCTAGCCAGTCCAGAAAACAGAAGAGATTATCTGGAAGTATTTAATAAAATGTGTCTTAAGAGTAAATGAATTTTCTTTGATGAAACCAGATTTTGCTGATTCTGTTTCTCTTGACTATCTGTGCACACATATACACATATCATACAACTCATACTTACAATTCTTGTCTTGTTCTTTCCTTTCTGTCATTCAGTCTGTCTTGGGGCCAAACTGTCAGTTTTACTCATGTTGAGCTGTATTTTATTCCATCAGTAATTTCACTAAAATCCATGAATGTTGATAATGCCTTTTTAGATCAAAGGCCCTATTTATATACCCAATATATTGTATGTCTTTACTTCACAGTTAATCTGGGTGATTAGCACCTAACTCAGCCTATTCTAGGCATGATTCCCCACTGCAAAGCCCTCCCTGCATGACTCTCTCTGTGCTCACCAGTACAGATCTGGGGACACAGCCCATGATTCTTTGTGCTGAGTCACTCCAGGATTCTTTCCCAATCAGCTGAGGGAGAACTTGTCTGTCCTTCTGGAGAATTGTGGGAAGGGCATTAGACAATGATCAGCATTCTAGCAATTTCACCTGCTCCCATACTCCAAAGAGGACTTGTTCCAATCTAAAATGGAACTGTAGCTCTAACCTATTCTCCCAGGTAGCTCATTTAGCCCATGCTGCAAATTCAGGTCAGACAGTAGGAGAGTTAGGCTAAAATCTAGGCAAAGATGGTTAAATTTAAGACACGCCTGTTATCACAAAGGAAGAGGGAGATTATAGCATGAACTGAATAAAATCTCAATAAAACACTTTTGCACGGGCTTGTCTACATATACAAGTTGTACAGCTTTACATACAAAAGTATAGTTAAATTAGTACAACCCCCTAGAGTGGATGCAGCTATTCTGGTATGAATGTTCCTATTCTGTGCAGCAGAGACCAAGTCTACATTAGGAGAGCTTTGCAGTATAGGAATACAGATATACTATCCCAGCACAGTTCTAGTATGGACTCATCTGGGAAAAAACACATTTTTGCCAGCATAGCTGATTCCAGCTTCACTTCCCTCCCCCAAGCAAAATAAGCTAAACCACCAAAAGGCACAATCTTGCCAATATAACTGCATCTATACTAGGGACTTTTGCTAGCACATCAGCCATCAGTGCTGTCCTTTATCAGTGGGTTTCAAATGCCTTTTAAAATTTTGGCTCAGATTCAAAATATGAATTTAGGAACTTTTTTCACTAAAACTTGCAGATTATTTCAATATAGCTTTCAATTTTCTAGAGGCGATCAAAACAGAAGTAACCAGCTCTTAAGTAAAAATTCATAAAAGATGGTTCAAAGGAGGTCACATCTAAAGCCAATCCTTTCTGCTCTTTAAGGAGTACCAACCGCGTTATATGAAAATACATGTGTATTGAAAATATGCATCTGGATTCAAAAGGAAACACTGCCTGCATTCTCCACATGGGTATGCAATAGGTATATAGTTAACTATTTTAGGTATTTAAAAGTTACACATTTTCAACTATTTATTGTTTTGAATAAAGATGGGCAGCATGGTCCATTGAATTGGGAACTAGAGTGGGAGTCAGGGAACCTAGGGTCATATTCTTAGCTCTGCCAAGGATTCATTTTTTCCTACCTTTGTTGCCTCTGTGGCTCATTTCCCCTATATACAAAGCAAGGAAAATAATTATCTTGAAAAAGCGTTTGATGTCTACAAATTATCATTGCTTACTTATATTTCTAACAATCAATAAATAAGTGTCTGATATGGGATTCAATTAAAAAGTAATTAAACGGGGATAATATAATTCCCATCAAAATGAGTGCATATCAAATATATCCTGTCAGATTAATTGGATATCTTTTTAAAATGAGATTACAAGTTTTTTGATACAAGTAATCATGTTGAGTAATATACTTACTTCACTTTTGTGAGATGTTTGACTTGGTATCATAGGATATTTGGACTAAAAATCTAGAAAGATATTTTAGGAAATGTCTGTAGCTTGTGCTATACAGGAGGTCACACAAGATGATCACAGTGGTCCTGTCTGTCCTTAAAATTTGTACTGCTATTGTAACCCATGCCAGTTAAATTAAAGTCAGCCAGGGTATGCCAACCTGTCCTACAAGCACACCTTTGCAGCACAGACATACCCTGAGAGCTTCAAGCAACCATTGTGTTTGCCCGCACACACATTATTGGTTGTGAGATACGGCTTTGTCCTCATCCCATGACCATGGAAAAGTCACACAAGAATGATACTAAGGTATTCTCTCCCTCTCTCTCGCTCATTCTCTACTTCAGTAGAATCTCTCTTTATAGATTATCCTAGATCATCCCAGAATACTCAAGGAGCTGATAGAGGAGGTATCTGAGCCTCTAGCTATCATCTTTGGAAAATCATGGGAGACAGGAGAGATTCCAGAGGACTGGAAAAGGCCAAATATAATGCCCATCTATAAAAAGGGTAAGAACAACAACCCAGGAAACTACAGACCAGTTAGTTTAACTTCTGTGGCAGGGAAGATAATGGAACAAGTAATTAAGGAAATAATCTGTAAACACTTGGAAAGTGGCAAGGTGATAGGGAACAGTCAGCATGGATTTGTAAAGAACAAATCATGTCAAACCAATCTGATAGCTTTCTTTAATAGGATAACGAGTCTTGTGGATGAGGGAGAAGAGGTGGATGTGGTATACCTAGACTTTAATAAGACGTTTGATACGGTCTCGCATGATATTCTTATCAATAAAGTAGGAAAATACAACTTAGATGGGGCTACTATAAGGTGGGTGCATAACTGGCTGGATAACTGTACTCAGAGTAGTATTAATGGTTCACAATCCTGCTGGAAAGGTATAACAAGTGCGGTTCCGCAGGGGTCTGTTTTGGGACCGGCTCTGTTCAATATCTTCATCAACGATTTAGATATTGGTATAGAAAGTACGCTTATTAAGTCTGCAGATGATACCAAGTTGGGAGGGGTTGTGACTAATCTGGAGGATAGGGTCATAATTCAAAATCACCTGGACAAATTGGAGAAATGGACTGAGGTAAACAGGATGAAGTTTAATAAAAACAAATGCAAAGTGCTCTACTTAGGAAGGAACAATCAGTTTCATACATACAGAATGGGAAGTGACGGTCTGGGAAGGAGTACGGCAGAAAGGAATCTAGGGGTTATAGTGGACCACAAGTTGAATATGAGTCAGCAGTGTGATGCTGTTGCAAAGAAAGCAAACATGATTCTTGGATGCATTAACAAGTGTGTTGTGAACAAGACACGAGAAGTCATTCTTCTGCTCTACTCTGCACTGTTTAGGCCTCAATTGGAGTATTGTGTTCAGTTCTGGGCACCGCATTTCAAGAAAGACGTGGATAAATTGGAGATGGTCCAGAGAAGAGCAATGAGAATGATTAAAGGTCTAGAGAACATGACCCATGAGGGAAGGCTGAAGGAATTGGGTTTGTTTAGTTTAGAAAAGAGAAGATTGAGAGGGGACATGATAGCAGTTTTCAGATATCTAAAAGGGTGTCATAAGGAGGAGGGAGAAAACTTATCCTCAGAGGCCAAGATGAACAACAAGAAGCAATGGGCTTAAACTGCAGCAAGGGAGGTTTAGGTTGGACATTAGGAAAAAGTTCCTAACTGTCAGGGTAGTTAAACACTGGAATAAATTGCCCAGGGAGGTTGTGGAATCCCCATCTCTGGAGATATTTAAGAGAAGGTTAGATAAATGTCTATCAGGGATGGTCTAGACAGTATTTGGTCCTGCCATGAGGGCAGGGGACTGGACTAGATGACCTCTCGAGGTCCCTTCCAGTCCTAGTATTCTATGATTCTATACTTCACCAGCACAAATCGCCATATATTTTGTTCCCTTAAATGAAGGCAAGTGATGACAAATGTGAGAGCCAGAAAAGTGCAATACAATTCTTTGGGTAAGAGCCACTAGCACAAAATCTAGGAAAAAATCTGCTAATTATTAACTACCATGTATTTTTATTCAGGACTGTACTAAGCTGGGGAGATTTTCAGTGGGAGTCAGGTGCCTAACTATCCTTGGTGCCTTTACAATTCTGTCTCATGAAGAAAAAAAAATATATAAAACAATAATTTGTCACAAGAGCTATATTGCAATAATTATTGAAAACATTTGTACAAATCATTTAGTTATAGTTTTTACCAGCATTGCATACACTTTAACTGTTATAAAATAATGCAATTCAATTTTTAATAAATGGAGTATAAATGGAAATCTTGTAACCTTATTTCCACAAATTAAAAATGAATGATTTTGCAGTTAAAATGCACTAAGCTGAATACCTTTTTATTTAATCAAAGTCATTAAATGTTAGATGCAAGCATTTTCTTCTTGCAATTCGGCAGCAACCACAAATTCTAATTAGAACAGCTGTACTTTCATTATAATCTATATAGAATATTCTGGAATACATTTTATTGGGCTGTTTCCTATTAAACTTTTACGCAATTTAATACAATATATATCAATCCAAATTGCTGAGTAAGTTTTGGCTTGTGTTTTTACGATAGTTTTCTTGGGTAGAGGTGCTATAAAATCCCAAGACATTTGCCATTTTTATTCTGCCTTTTTGGAACAGACCAGTGGTTATTCTGTCTGTGCAAAGGTAAATGCTTCAATGAAAGGCATGGAAACAAATGTATTTCTGTGAACTTATCTGTTGGATCATTCTAGTACTATGGAAAGGGACTGATGAATTATCTACTTTGAAATTGCATAACTGCAGATGCTACTTTTGCTAACATAAAGGCCAGATCCTTGTGACTGTAAATTAGCATAGTTCCAGTGAAATCTATCCTGAACAGGAGCATCACTGATGGAAGGACATGTTGCAGAGGCTATAGCCACCCCAAAATTTGCCTTAGCCCCCCCATTGCAACTGCCAGTCTCTGGCCACTAGATCTGAAGGCAGAGTGTAGAGTGACAAGTGCTGGCTGGGCTCAGTGGCAGCTTTAAAGTGAGTGCCACTGCCAGCAACAGTGCAGAAGTAAGCCCAGGTGGCCAGTGGAGTTCCTGAGATCAGCCCCTAAACACAATGCATCGCCCAGGACAGGTTGGGGAGCACCAGGTTCCCCCTCAACAGCCCAGAATGACTCACTTTGGTCCCGATTCCTGGATCCTACCCCTCCATGGTCATTCTCCTGAGGACCCTGCTGGCCATGAAAATAGGACCCCATGCCCAAGCAGCTGTTACCAGCTGTGAACAGGGCAGCAGGGAGCTGAGGAGCAATTGCAGGCCAGGAGCCCCAGCACGAGGAGATGGGGAAGCATTGCTGCTGCCTGCACCAGCCAGTGCAGCAGATGCCCTGCACAGCTCTGGCTTCTGGCCTCCAACCTGGCTAAGGGGCAGAGACTCAAGGTGAAGGAAGAAGTGGTGACAGGATCAGCCCTTATCTGAGAAGCAGGGACTTGTGGTGAGGGGGCACAACAGGTCTCCTCCCAACTTTCTGTGTAGAACATCACAGCTGTCTGTCCCCCCAACCCCACCAAGAGGAAGCTGGTGAAGCTGCTGTTCCTTAATATGTTCAACATGAGGCCCATTTGTATTTATGTAACCAGACAACACATTCTGTTTCTGCAAAAAAATGAAGATTACTCAGTTGTAACTGCAATTTTTCAAAGCACATGTTACAAATTCACACTTATGAGATGCGTTGACAGCCCATGATTGAGGAGCCTCATGATGCAGGTAGCTTGATCACACCTGTGGCAATATGCAAAAGACACTTGAAGAAATAAAGATTGCTAACAGGAATTCACTGAGCCTCTGCATGGTCACACTTCCAGATTCAAGGTGCCTGCTGTGAAAGTTTCCTTAAAGTTACACCACTGGCACATCCCAGGAGTAGGAATACACAGAGGACTCAGAAAAACCTAAGCTTACCCTCTAGAGCTGTGTCCAGACTCAGGGGTTTTTTCGAAAAAAGTAGCCTTTTTTCGAAAAAACTTCACCTGCATCTAGACTGCAGCCGCGTTCTTTCGAAATTAAATCGAAAGAATGCGGCTTTTCTTTCGACGGTGGTAAACCTAATTCCACGAGGAAGAACGCCTTCTTTCGAAAGTGCTCTTTCGAAAGAAGGCGTTCTTGAAAGCAAACAGGCTTTTTAGAAAGAGAGCATCCAGACTCACTGGGTGCTTTCTTTCAAAAAAGCGGCTTGCTTTTTCGAAATTCCGCGTGCAGTCTAGACGCTCTCTTTTGAAAGAGGCTCTTTCGAAAGAGCCTCTTTCGAAAGAGGCTTGCAGTCTAGACATAGCCTAGGAAAAAAAGTGAGGAGGAAAAGGGACAGATTCTGTTAATATAGGTCAACATACATCCAGAGAGGGAAATGGAGCTGTGCAAAGTTATATCAACTGGAGATTTGTTTTCAAGTTTCTAGCTATTATAATTTTGAAGATAAAAACTAATAGAAGTCTCAGAGAGCACAGCATGTGAACATGTGTGTGCAAACCTCTCTTCTCTAACAGCTGCACTGAAATGAACAAAAAAATATCACTGCCTGGCTCTGCACAGAGCAAAATCCTTTGAGACTTACAGTGCATAACACTTCTAAAACAAAAGTTACATAGGTAAATACACCACAGTCTGGCTCTCATTTCTGCTACATGCTTTACGTATAGGACAGAGCAAAATTTAGCGTTTTGTTATTTAGCAGTAACATAAGGAACCTACAGGCCTGTATCCTGTCAGACAGGGGGTTTCAAATTCGGGCCGCAGACCTGGCAAGGAAAGCCCTTGGTGGGCCCCAAGATACTTTGTTTACTCTAAGGAGCGACAGCCATGGAGCCTCTCAGCTCCTATTGGCTGCAGTTTGCTGTTTCTAGTCAAGGAGAGCTGCAGGAAGCAGTGTCCTGGTCCGTGACGCTTTCCGCAGCACCCCTTGATTGGAAAGGGCAAACTGCAGTCAGTTTAGCTTCTATCGTCAGAACCAAGACTGAGAGTCTCCAAGCTATCAAGTATAAACATGCTGTTCCATATGGAAACCCAAAGATCAATGTTAATTGCAGCCCATACATCCATAAAAAAAGGAGATTGACAGAGAAAGGAAAGAAGGGAGAAAGTTGTTCTCCAACGAACTCAGCATCAAACCTGACCCCTTAGGTCTTATGAAAAGCACTCTGTCATAGTATTACAGGCCTCTTCTTTTTCAGAAGAGTGTAAGAACTAAAATATGATGGAGGCCTCTACCTGGAGAATCAGAGAGAGCTGCTTTGTTTCTACTTCTGTAATTGCGTGTAAAAACCAAGAGATGCAGAACCCTTCAGAAAATAATGCACTTTGCCAGTTCTTGATTTAAAAAGCCCTCAGAAGGAAGGTCCTCAATTGTGGCACATGACCTCTTTTGGAATGCCTGACAACTGCAGCCATGATGTTCTCTGCATAGTGACTGCAGTGTCCATTGACCATGCCCTAACATCAGAGACATCCCGTGACCTGAAATTTCCTTTTCATAACTGGTCTTCCATTGCCTTCAGTTACTCTCTGGTCTTTTGAGGGAGCTTACTTTGTCCCACTGCAACAAACTGTACTTCATCCACAAGGTTTGATAGTTGGCTATATGGAACTGAAAATTTGCAGTGGAGTACTTTTCTCTCAGAACGTCTATCTTGTGCCACCGTCACAACCAAAGTTCCAGGCATCAGATGATTATAAAGTACTTAAAAACCTTAGGGGAAACTTGGTACCTGCAATTTCCCTTATTAAATGTGACCAAGACAGATCCCAGGGTTTGTTACAGTACTTCGGCAGACCAAGTATTCTTCATTAATAGGTAGGACCTTTCAAATACACGACCATGAAAATGTGTTACAATTGTGAAATCTGGTTTCTTCCTATGGAACCTAGTCTGTTTGCGCTTTTATCCTCTACTATACAGATTCATGGGGGAGACCACCTTTTCACAAATTAGGGATCAATTCCCAAAAGGAAGCTGCAGAGTGGTAGCAAGATTATTTTAGAAAGGGGTCACAGTATGTCATCCTAATGTCTTCACTGCTGTCAGAGCTGAGCAGATGCAGAGTGGTGGCTGTTGGCCTAGTGCTCAGTCTGAAGACAGCATAAGAAGAGCAGCTATGCAGAAGTAAGAGTGGCAATATCAAGTCATATACATAAGCCTTTCTTCTGGCTGCAGAATCTAAGTCTCACCATGCAAGTTTATCTCCACAGTCCTTTGTACTCTTATCAAAGGATGCTGAACAATTCAAAAACTCAAAGGCTACGAGTCTGTTCTTGGGTTGATGGCTGTTCTTGCGCAAAACTTGTGGAGCATCTACACTGCACGTGTGTTCTTGCACAAGTAAATTTACAGTAAAGCATCGGAACAGAGGGCTTCTTGCACAAGTTATTCTTGCACAGCGTGGACAGGCAACAGGGGTTTCTTGCACAAGACACCCCTATGAATAAAATGGCCATCAGAGCTTTCTTGCGCAAGAGCGTTCATGGAAGTGTGGACGTGCTCTTGTGCAAGGCCTTTTGCACAAGAACTCTTGCGCAAAACAGTTCTTGCACAAGAAGCCTGCAGTGTAAACTCAGAGATACTGTACCAGGGGGCTAGATAAGTGGGGACTTACGGTAGATTCCAGGCTGGAGTGTTACTGTGAGAGGCAGATGCAGTAAATTCAAGAACACAGATTTTCTATTCTAGTGAAGTGGGTTTTTTTGAGGGAAGCTACAATTTCCATTATCAAAGGCGTGGGTGTTAAAGTTGACTCATTGTGACTGCTCTGGAAAGCATCCACTCTGAAAATGACAGATGTCAGCAGAGTTAACCATCTGCATGTACACTTCCTGCATGATGCCATGGGTACCGGGGTAATGCTGTCTTTAGATATATGAGTAGGGAAATGCTGAAAAGAAGGGTAGAGGCATTACCTGTGTACACAGCATGAAGGATATGGTAATCCTATACTAGCTATGCAATTCAGAATGAATGTTGGAAAACTGGAAGAGGATTCAAGAGAGCTGTAAGAGTCATTTAAAATCTGGAAAAACAGGTCATACAGTGAGAACTCTTAGACATGTAATTAGTATATAGAAGAGAAGGTTTAGAGAATTTGATTATATAGGGAGTTGGGATGCAAAATCCCAGTTAAGCAATTAACTGGATAAATGTTAGGTAAACCTAACATTTAACCGATTCACCGACTAACGTATGATCTAGGCTGGGGATTCTTCCAGTCCAGCTGGAGCAGCACCCATCCTGCAAGGCTCCTTCCTCCAGTCCCATGCTGATGCTGGCTGCTAGCTCCCAACCCTGCTGTAGCAGCCCTTAGTATCATAGAATTGGAAGAGACCTCAGGAGGTCATCAAGTCCAGCCCCTGACCAAGGCAGGACCAATCCCAACTAAGTCAACCCAGCCAGGGCTTTGGCAAGCCGAGACTTAAAACACCTCTAGGGATGGAGATTCCACCACCTCCCTAGGTAACCCATTCCAGTGCTTCACCACCCTCCTAGTGAAATAGGTTTTCCTAATATCCAACCTAGACCTCTCCCACTGTAACTTGAGACCATTGCTCCTTGTTCTGCCATCCATCACTACTGTGAACAGCCTCTCTCCATCCTCTTTGGAACCTCCCTTCAGGAAGTTGAAGGCTACTATCAAATCCCCCCTCACTCTTCTCCAGACTAAACAAACCCAAATCCCTGTCTCTCCTCATAGGTCATGTGCTCCAGCCCCCTAATAATTTTGGTTGCCCTCTGCTGGACCCTCTCCAATGCCTCCAATTCCTTTCTATAGTGGGGCTCCAGAACTGGACACAATATTCCAGATGTGGCCTCACCAGAGACGAATAAAGAGGAATAATCACTTCTCTGGATCTGCTGGCAATGCTCCTCCTAATGCACCCTAATATGCCATTAGCCTTCTTGCCTACAAGAGCACACTGTTGACTCATATCCAGCTTCTCAGCCCCTGTAATCCCCAGGTCCTTTTCTGCAGAACTGCTACTTAGCCATTCAGTCCCCAGCCTGTAAATGCTTGGGATTCTTCTGGTGTGCCTGGGTTCCCTGCTGACAGAGGCTGTTGCAGATGAGAGCAGTCCCTGTACACAGGAGGACCCTGGCAGGACTGGAGCAGCAACCTACTCACAGTTGGTTCCAGCCCCCAGCAGTTAAGTGATGCTTAGCTAGTAGATAATTCTTTATATCTTACAGAGGCATAACGTCCCCATCTTCCCCCATAGGCTGGAAGATAAAGCTCAAGAGATGTGGGGGATTTTCCATCATTTGAAGTTTTTTTAGTTGGCTGACTTTCTAAAAGATATGCTTTAGATCAACAAGAAGTTATGAACCTGATGCAGTAATTATTGAGTAAAATATCATGGCTTGTATTATACTAGAAATCAGGCTAGATCTTCATAATGGTCCCTTAAGTTCCATGAAAAATAGCCATTATTTTGTATACACCATTCCATAAATATAAGAGACAGACTTTTGAGATTCTCAATGTTGAACAAATATCAGTTTCACTTACTAGGCAGAGGAAATTTGTCCAGCTGCCAACCCATCAAGTCAAAAGGGGAAAGTCCATCAGTCTGAAAGGAAAGAGCTCATTAGGAGATACATTTTTCCCTTCATTTGTTTAACATAGGACAAAAAACTGTAGCTATTTCAGGAAATAATATCCTTTTTTTAAAAAAAATCTCAATTTTATTAGGATGTTAGTAAATTATACAGGATTAAGTTCAGAAATCCATCAGCAATGGTCAGCAAAGTGTGCTCATTTTTATTTACTTACATACACTCGGATGTGAATTTACTCAATTTCATTTCTTTTCACTTTTGTTTACTGTCTTCACAAAGTGGATGCAGCAGGTCTTCCATCGGTAAATTGAATGAAAAACATTTCTCTTAGGCAAGGCACAAAGAATTTAGACAAATTTTCAGTATTTTTTGATTAATCTAATTTTTTTTACATTAAAGTACAAAGACAACAAGTTAAATAGTCACAAAATATTCCAATGATACATAAAATCAGTTGTAAATGCAGCATGATAATTCAAAGAAGTCCAAGATGTAAACTGTTTATCATAACTAGAAGAGCCTGTTCTTTAAGAACATTTTCAACGTCCTCCATCACTAATAAATTAATGTTACTGCTTCTTTGTTTTAATCTCATTTGAAAACATTTAGAAATTCCATAGCAAATAATGGAAAATTCCAAGAATGAAAAAAGCAGAGATAAGTAGTATTTCAAGGCCATTTCACAGCCTTAAACCAAAAATACACACAATCAAACATGAGTTAATGCTTTAAAGTAACTCTAGTCAGACATTTAGAATGAACACTTCCAAGCATATGTATCTATAAGAGAATATGGAAAACGAGTATTACAGAAGTGATATCGTCATGGACAAAGTAGTATGGTGTATGGTAGTTACAATGTTCCTATAGCTATAAAAAGTAATTTCTAAATGTGTTGTGATTACATTTCTTAGCAAACCAAAATGCTCAGGCCAACCATCTGAGAAATTATTTACAAAATAAAAGCTTGTTTCATTTTCAAACGTATAAAAATCAGTTTTGGCATACCCATAAGGCAATGCACAATATACCCCTAACATAGTAAATTATACAATAAAAAGGCAAAGTTAACTTAAATGAAATTCTATGCAACGTTATTTAAAGGGACACTGTTAGTTTCAAAATTACAAGTGTACGCCATTAAAAAGTTAACAGCAAATAATTACCAAATACTGATAGATAGGAGATACAGAACATTCTTTATATTTGCAACAGAAAATCTGTATTGTACACTGTTTTTAGTAGTATCTGATGTTTTTTATCAATAATTTGGAGAATTATATTTTTTTTACTTATAATTAACAGCAACACATTAGGAAGAGATGATACACAGACAAAATGCATTAAATTAATTTGTTATTGAACTAAATGATTTCTTTTTGCATTTACATCAGTTTGGGCAATGAAAATTAACCAATTCAGTTTCAGTGTTGGAATGCTTGGGCTAAAAATATAAGATGACGACATTTATAATCAGTTGTTTATGCTGAAATTCTAACAAATCAAAGAAATCTTTCATCAGCCTTGAAATTTTAAAACATTTTTCGAAACCTACTAGGAACAAATTTGAATTCACAGTGTCCCTTTAAATCTGATTTAGCACAAGATTATTTTAGACTACTAAGAAGCCTATAACACTTGGTTTTGAAAAAAAAACCTTACAATAAGTCAGCATGCAGATTTAAAATGAAACAAAAAATTAAATTTTACAATATGTTTAAATAATCCAAAGGTGAAAAAAAAAAAAGATTTACCTTCAAGGGCATTCTCATAAAATATGGAAACTTTGGAACACCAATTGAGTTATTAAAATATTCTGTTCAATGTTCATACAAATAACATTCCTACAATTACAAGTATACATACAATCATGATACTTTTCATTGTTATCTAATATTTAACTACTTAAATTTACAAGACAAACATAAATAAAGCTGTTAAAACAGGCAAGTACAGTACTGGTCTGCCATTCAAAACAAGTTGTTTTATACTTCCTTCTTCTTGAAACCCAATCAGATTAGAAGCTTTTGAAGTCATTCTTGAAATCTAAAAATAAAGATCAAGAGAATTAGATTCCTATGTACATGTACAAATGCTTTACATTATCGAGGCATATACAAAACGATAAAAAGTCCCACCACTCATTCTGGTCAAGGAACACAATTACCATTTAATGCAAAATCTTAGAAGAGGCCACAGTCTTTTAGATTATTTTTTATGATGACATCAGTTACAGCATCAAAAACAAACTGCACATTTTTGGTATCTGTGGCACATGTGAAATGAGTATAGATTTCCTTTGTGTCCTTTCTCTTGTTCAGATCTTCAAACTGGCACTGTATGTATGCAGCTGCTTCTTCATAAGTGTTGGATCCTGAAGGAAGAGAAAAAGTTTATCAATCAACTCTAAATTTCAGAGTAAGCAGCAATGAATGCCATTCACTTCAAAAGAAGCCATTAACTAGTTTTTAAAAACCTCTGGACAGTTTCTTTAAAAATGAAAGAACTTTATGCAGTTTTATATAACCTCACAGTCACTGTTTTAATTTATATATTGTAACTCTTGTTGGTGATAAAACATATTAATAACATTTTTAATTATCTATACAGAAAACAGTGGAATCAATCTAGTTCCCACTTAAATGGGAGTTTTACCCTTGACTTCAATGGGAGGTTGATAAGCTTACTAATGAACTTCAACTATTCTTCAAATAAGTGATGTTTTGTTTCCATAGAATTGTTTTTTTCATATTTTCAGATTAATCACCAAGGAAATTAAATACTAAGGAAAACCAAAAAAATTCTTCCCTCATTCCATCATTTGTGTTTATCACTTTTCTTTTTCATAGAGCTTTCTACCATCCCCATCTGTCCAAATTTGTATTTGGCATATTCCACCTTTTCTTCCAAGTTTAATTCTAGTTTTTCAACTAAGTATTCTCTGCACTACAGAGCAACAGATTTTAATATTATGTAAATCTACCCATAAGCAGTAGAAGTCTAAATGTAGACCACTGATGAATCAATCGTCCTCTCTTCCCAAAGAATTCTTGTATTCCATATTTTTCCTTCCAACGTGTTTAGAAACCTAAATGCCCTAAAATTCTTTAGGATACAATTCTGATTTTAAAGGTTTTGGAGCAAAAGGGAGGAAATAAGAGTCTAATCAAAATAAATTGGAAAGAATCTCATCACAAAGACTGTTTAAACACTTTAAATACTTAACGATGAACCAAACATTTCTGTGGATTCTCGCCTAGTGTTTCCAAATAGTCCATGTATTTAAAAGATGTTTGACATCAGCTTTCAATAAACCATTAATGTAATAATACATTAAATATGACTTTAAAATATTTAACTATGATCAAAAGTAAGTGAATATTTGTTCAACTATGCTCTCAAACCATTACCTTACAATTTATTTGTGTTGGAAAGAATTCGAAATTACCCTTTTGTAAGCTATTTAAAAGTCTGAGATATGAAAAAAACTATACATATAACTATCTCTAAGCTGTAGTTAAATGCATTTTGGAACATTTTGGATATGTCTACACTACATGGCTCCGTTGACGGAGCCATGTAGATGAGCTTTGTAGACATAGCAAAATGAAGCAGCAATTTAAATAATCGCCGCTTCATTTACATCAAAATGGCTGCCGCGCTGTGCCGATCAGCTGTTTGTCGGCACAGCGCGGTAGTCTGGACGCTCGACATCAAAAGCCTTTGTCGACCGCCCTGGTAAGCCTCATCCCATGAGGCATAATGGGGCGGTCGACAAAGGCTTTTGATGTCAACCGCCAAACGTCCAGACTACCGCGCTGTGCCGACAAACAGCTGATCGGCACAGCGCGGCAGCCATTTTGATGTAAATGAAACGGCGATTATTTAAATTGCTGCTTCATTTTGCTATGTCTACAAAGCTCATCTATATGGCTCCGTCGACTGAGCCATGTAGTGTAGACATACCCTTTTAGACCTAGTTGTGGCTTTTCAGGTTGTCAATGCTGACAGCTCAGAGATAATGAGTACTAGTCTATCAGTAGCATTCCTGGTCTACAATGAGCTAAAACCTAAACTCTCTTTGACTTATACAAGTAGTCTCAGCTGCTTCAAATATGAGTAAGTAAGGAGAGCAGGATTAGGCACATACCTTAAAGTGACTAAAAGTGGCATTGTAAAATTTCATGTTTGTGTTACTCACCTTTCATATCAAATTGATTCAGTTTACAAACTAAAAAGCGATCTCCCCTAACTGCTAGCTACATACACAACTTTGAGTCTAGATTAAACTGTTTTTTACTTGCTCATGCATCATAAAACCAGTAATAACATTCTGTAACTGGAAGTGACTTGACTCAACTTCCCACATAAGTATCACAATACCTGCATATTCAGGATAGCAAATAGTGAGGGGACTCCTCTTGATCTTTTCTTCAAAAAGATCCTTCTTGTTTAGGAAAAGAATAATAGAAGTGTCTGTAAACCATTTATTGTTGCAGATGCTGTCGAACAATTTCATGCTTTCATGCATTCGATTCTGCAATTGACAAGAAGATACTTGTCATATAATACAAGAATAATGACATCAGAAAACATATACATGTTTGATATAGGAAAACTACCAACAGAGTAGCAAAATCTCAAAGTATTTTTGTACACTGAATCCCAGAACCTTACCCTAGTGATTTATCAAACTAAGAACAAGATAGGCAGGTAAATTCTTTATTTTTGTTTTTCTTTTCATTTATTTATTACTGTAGTTTGGAATATTGAATGTCTAAACAATAGCACAGTTTAATAACTCTTTTCCATTGATAACTGCAAATGTGACAAAGAAAAATAATTCCATGGAAGACCCTGACCTTTAAGTGCAAACTGATTACAGTACAGCTTCTCTTAAAGAAGTTGAAAATAATGTATGGCAGCTATGCAAGAGTCAAGTATTCCAGTGTTACCAGATCAAATGAATAGTGTTTTTCTACAAGTGATTTATTCACAAACATTTTCTAGTTATGCATATAGTTTCTATCAGATTTCCAACTGTTTAAGTCAACAGACTACCACCCACCTGGGGAACAAATTTGATGAAGCTTGATTTGAAGGCTACTTCCTTTCCTCACCCAAATTATAATCTACACATTGGACCTCCCAAAACTGGGACTCCCTCATCTGGCATCATCTATGTTCTGGCAGGACTATGGATGTCCCTAGATTAGAAAGTCCTGGCTGGGAGCCCTAATGGCAAGAGAACTGCCAGCTCAGAGCCTGGCGGGGCTGGGACCAGCACCAGAGTCCCAGCAGCACAGCAGGGGCTGTGGCAGCCCCAGTAGCAGGGCCAGGGACATGACAAGCACGGCAGCTGCGATAACGGGGCCAGAGCCAGAGATATGGCAGCCGCACAAACCCCGATAGTAGGGCCAGGGCTGGAGATGCAGCAGCTGCAGCAGCCCTGGTAGCAGGGCTGGGGCAAGGGAAGTGGCAGCCCTGATAGCGGTGCTGGAGCCAAGGCAGTCTGGGTTGCAGCAGCATGGCAGCCTGGCAGCTGAGGCTGGCAGCCAGGAGAGTAGGTAGTCTGAGGAACTGGTAACAGAGGGCCTCCTCTGGTCTGGAAAATTCCCTCGTTTAGCACTGGTCAGGTCCCGAGGGTTCCAGACCAGAGAGGTACAACCTGTGCAATATAAGTCAGTGCCACAAAAGAACTTTGCTTATTAAGTCAGCTGCAGAGAAACGCAGCTACATAAATAAAGAGTGGTGCTAGTTTGTGTCTACTTCTGCTGGGGTATAGGGAGGAAGGTGTCTGCGAGGACAGAAAAGAATAGTCAGAAAGGAAAAAGCAACAAAATGAATAAGTAGCTAAAGATGACAGACAAAAACAGGGAAAAAGATCAGAGAAAGAGACACATACTGGAATACTAGAACGTGAGGGGAGGGATAACTTCGTGGTTTGAGCATTGGCCTACTAAATCCAGCATTGAGAGCTCAATCCTTGAGGAGACCATTTAGGGATCTGGAGCAAAAATCTGTCATGGATAGTACTTGGTCCTGCTGTGAAGGCAGGGGACTGGACTCAATGACCTTCCAAGGTCCCTTCCAGTTCTAGGAGACAGGCATCTCCATTCATTTAGTTTCTTTGGAACACAGAATACTAGGACTGTAAGAGACCTCGAGAGGTCATCGAGTCCAACCCCCTGCCCTCATGGCAGGACCAAGTACTGTCTAGACCATCCCTAATAGACATTGATCTAACCTACTCAAATACCTTCAGAGATGGGGATTCCACAACCTCCCCGGGCAATTTATTCCAGTGTTTGACTACCTTAACAGTTAGGAACTTTTTCCTAATGTTCAACCTAAACCTCCATTGCTGCAGTTTAAGCCCACTGCTTCTTGTTCTATCCTCAGAGGCCAAGATGAACAAGTTTTCTCTCTCCTCCTTATGACATCCTTTTAGATACCTGAAAACTGCTATCATGTCCCCCCTCAATCTTCTCTTTTCTAAGCTAAACAAACCCAATTCTTTCATCCTTCCTTCATAGGTCATGTTCTCTAGACCTTTAATCATTCTTGTTGCTCTTCTTTGGACCCTCTCCAATTTCTCCACATCCTTCTTGAAATGCGGTGCCCAGAACTGGACACAATAATCCAACTGAGGACTAACTAGCGCAGAAGAATGACATCTCCTGTCTTGCTCACAACACACCTGTTAATGCATCCCAGAATCATGTTTGCTTTTTTTTTTTAAACAGCATCACACTGTTGACTCATATTCAGCTTGTGGTCCACTATAGCCCCTAGATCTCTTTCTGCCGTACTCCTTCCTAGACAGTCACTTCCCATTCTGTATGTATGAAACTGATTGTTCCTTCCTAAGTGGAGCACTTTGCATTTGTCTTTATTAAACTTCATCCTGTTTACCTCAGACCATTTCTCCAATTTGTCCAGATTATTTTGAATTATGACCCTATCCTTCAGATTAGTCACAACCCCTCCCAGCTTGGTATCATCTGCAAACTTAATAAGTGTACTTTCTATGCCAATATCTAAATAGTTGAAGATATTAAACAGAGCCAGTCCCAAAACAGACCCTTGCGGAACCCCAGGTATCCGTAAACAGAAGTATCCCCTTTCTAGTCAGGCACCTTTGGGACCTGACTGATGCCAAGCCTGAGAATTTGCAAACCATGTGAGCTCAATATTTTCTAGCAACCTTTTTACTACTTACTGGGCTTTTAGAAGACATTTAGGGGTAAATTAGAGCTCAGTAACAGCACAGAACACAGAGCCAGGACTGGTTGCTGTAAACAACCTTTATAAGATAACAGGAAACTTTGCCACATCCATAAGTGAACCTCCGGCTAACTAACACTATATCGGACCACTAATGTTGCTGGACCAGAATGTGTCAACCTGTGATAAGAATTCTAGAAATTTTATTCAAAGCGATGGCATTTTCTTCACCATCTCTACTATACAAGGGGACACTTGCAAAGTGGAAATTACTTCCTTCTGGAAACAGTATATATACACTTTTCATAAAGAATTTAACTTGTTTCAAGATCATTTAGTTTCTATTTCATCTTCTCCCACTTCCTTCAAGGTTAGTTTACTTGCCATTTCTTCATCTTCTGCTAGGACCAAGTCATAATCACTGAGCGCTACACAAAAGATTATTGCTGTAACTCCCTCAAAGCAATGAATCCACTTCTTCCGTTCAGATCGCTGGCCTCCCACATCAAACATTCTGCAAAACAGAAAAATAAGATTGCATTAAAATTACAGACATCTGAATGCTACACAAAATTAGCGAGAGAGAGCAAGCTGTACCACTCTAATCACAAATTTAATGGAGATAGGGTGTGATGGGTTCAGTCACATGGATCCCCTTGAGACTGTCTCCTGATGGACTGATAATACCAGTGAGAGCACCTCCCTGTCCTCAGGTGCACCTCAGCATCCTGTGCTGCTGAGCCAGAACTTCTGGTCTTCCCCAGCAAGGGCACAGAGTTGGGGTCACAGCCCACAGCAAAGCAACACACCTCTGGGAAGACTCCATCACAGAGACTTGACACAGCACTCAGGTGCATAGCCCCAGTGGGACCAGAACCCCAGACAAAGCAGTCTTACTCTGCATAAAAGTTTTATACAGAGTAAGCTCAAGTTGTTTGCTCCCTTTATCAATGAAAAAGAGATGCACAGCTGTTGCCCCCCCCCCCATGTAACAATTATTTGGCTTGTCATTAAACCCAATGTAAAGTTATTTTATTAAATATAAAAAGCAGGATTTCCAAGATTACAAGTGATGACAGATCGAAGTAAGTTACTAAGCTAAATAAACCAAAATATACAATCTAAGCTTAATATTCTAAAAAACTTTTTATGTGCAATTTCTTACCCTAACAGTAGTTCAAATCATTATTTCTCACAAGATCGGCAGGCTCCTAGTTTGTGACAGATCCCATCCACCCATTCAATCTTAGATGCTTCTAGCAGTCATCTCAATGGTTAGCATAAGGATGTGTGAGCCTGCTTCCATTCTCAGCGCAAGTGGACCTTGCACCAGCTGAAGCAGCCCCTGGGCCGGGGGACAAACTACCCGAAAGGCTATGGCCAGAGCTAAGCGGACAGGACCCTTGGAAGGTGGAATCTGCTCAGGCTGGACTGCTAGGTGGCTTTACCATCCCTGAACAGCATCCAGGCAGGAAGCTTGTGGAACAATGGAGCCTTTGTATGCAAAGTGATGTGATGACATCAGGAAATTTTATAATTTATTTATTTATTATATTTATATTTTTATATATTTTGAGAGAGAGAGCGCGCACGCAGTGGGTTTTTTAATAGAGAATGAGCAGTGGTTATCGAAGTGCAGTCCGCAGACCACTAAGTGGTCCACAGCTGCCTCCCAGGTGGTCCATGGTTTGAGCTTAGCCCCTGTCTTCCCCCTCCTTGCAGCTGGGAGCCCATGCTGCCGCACCAGCTCCGGCTGCCAGCTTGGAAGGTGTATAGAGGAGCGGCAGGAGGTGAAGGAAGCCCTGATCTTCACCACCAGACCTGGCTCGCGGAAAGAGGCAGAGCAAGTTAGCATTTTTTTGAACCCTGTTAAAGTCCTAGACTTCACAAATTCCTCTGGCAAGGAGTTCCACAGGTTGACTGTGCGCTGAGTGAAGAAAAACTTCTTTTGGTTTGTTTTAAACCTGCTGCCTATTCATTTCATTAGGTAACCACTAGTTCTTATATTGGGGAAATAAGTGAATAACTTTTCCTTATTCACTTTTTCCACACTAGTCATGATTTTATAGACCTCTATAATATCCCCCTCCCCACCCTCCGGTCTCCTCTTTTCTAAGCTTAAAAAGGCCAAGTCTTTTTAATCTCTCTTCATATGGAACCTGTTCCAAACCCCTAATCATTTTGTTGCCTTTTCCTGAACCTTTTCCCATAACAATATATCTTTTTTGATATATATAATTTCAGCTCTGGTTTACACCAGGCCTGATTAGGGATGTGAAAGGTTAAGGTTAACTTTTACAGGTGATGCTTACTGGTTCCGGTTAACCAGTGGAGGTGGAGCAGGTCTAGGGTGTTCCGGGCCAGCCTGAGTAGCCTGTCTGGCTCTTCTCGCTCCCCCTGCAGCCCAGCTGAACCATACACTGGGCTTCCTAGCTCTCCCACCTCTGCAGCCCAGCTTGGGTTGGTGAGTGAGGGAGTGAGTGAGAGAGAGACTTCTTTAAATATATTAATCAATTATTTGTATATGTACAAAAGTTCCTATAGTACAAGTTTTGCACCTGTGCACATCAGGGTAACTACAACTATTCTATGGTTGGGAATCTGATCGGACTTGATCTTGGGTCAACTCTCAAAAGGATCACTGGGAATCTTTAGATCCAGCTACAGAATTAATCTATTTTAGGCTTGCAACCCGTAGATTTCTTTGCTACAATAAAGAGATCTTTAAAAAAGTGTTAAGTGACCAACCTTTCCTTTGATAAATTAAATTGACCAAGCTTCTTAAATCTCACACTGTAAGTTGAGTTTCCAGACCTCGACTCATTTTTGCAGCTCTCTTCTGAAATCTTTTCAATATTTCAACATCCTTTTTAAAGTGTGGACACTAAGAATAGACATACATTCTAATAATAATTTCACAAGTGCTACTCAGAGGTAATAGTACCTCTCTATTCCTACTCACTGTTTCCTGGCTTATACCTTCAGGTACCCCTCATAACCCTTAAATTATCTTCAGACCAATTAGTGTATTTACTAGGATTTGCAAATTAGTCAGTGCACTTAACATCGTGTTGCAAATTGGGATAGAAATCATCATTTAGCTTTACTATAAAAAGATATTTCAGTGGCTGCACTTCACAAATACTGATGTTCGTAGTCCATCAGTTCAAATGATTTTGAAGAAAAGCTGATTTTTTTAATTGCTAGTTCTTCAACATTATATAAAAGGGATTATTTGAAAGAAGTTTACATGTGCACATTATTCATGAAAACATGTAAGTTTGTATGGGAATTTAATAGGCTTTCCAGGTACAGCAATTCACTGTTGAGAACGTCTCCATAAACTTTGTGTTACTTCATCATATTTGATCTCTCACTATAAAAGCCATTCTTCTCCACCCACTGATACCCCATCTTCTCTGAAAATAGTTCCAAATGCCAGGAAATAAGTTGTGATAAATGTAAATCACCGTTAATCATCAACATTTAAAACTTTGAATGAAACACATGACAGGTTTACACATACAACTTGAGCACTCACTTAAAATGAAGATCTTTGAAAGTAAAATGAGTTTCCACTATTCCTGTAGTTTTCACTCTAGTCCTGAGAACATCCTGTTGAGTTGGGATGTAACTGGTTTGCGCTATCCTGTCCAAATCATTCAAGTAACTAAAGGTAAAAGAAACATTGCATTTAATTGTTTTAAAAAAAGATAAGAGATTTGCACAAATAAAGGTATTACACCACTTGAATATTATACACCAAATGAAATTAATGGGTAGCAGGTTTAAAACGAATAAAAGAAAGTTCTTCTTCACACAGCGTGTAGTCACTGTGGAACTCCTTGCCAGAGGAGGCTGTGAAGGCTAGGACTATAATAGAGAAGCTAGATAATTTCATGGAGGTTAGGTCCATAAAAGGCTATTAGCCAGGGGATAAAATGGTGTCCTTGGCCTCTGTTTTTCAGAGGCTGGAGAGAGATGGCAGGAGACAAATCGCTTGATCATTGTCTTCGGTCCACCCTCTCTGGGGCACCTGGTGCTGGCCACTGTCGGTAGACAGGATACTGGGCTAGAAGGACCTTTGGTCTGACCCAGTACGGCTGTTCTTATGTTCACTTATAAAAGTTAACATATCTAAAAATTCTCACAATTTAGTTCTCATCATAGAGACTTATGGGGACTAGGGATGTAATAGTGTAGATGACTGAACAATTAACAGATAAGCAAAAACGTATCGGTTAATTCTATCGACTACATGCATCTCCTCCCTCCCGCACCAGTAAATTTTTAGAGGACTCGCCAGCAACATGGCTCAGTCCCAGCTGGTGCCGGGTCCCTGGAGCAACTCACACTGTGCCCTGCAGGGAAAGTCATTTAGGAGCCAGGTGGGCAGGTAGCCTGGCTCAGTCCTGGCCTGCGCCAGGTCCAGGTATGTTGTGGAGCACCGCTGGGATTGATGAGAATGGGCTTGTATCCCATCTGGTCGGGAGTGCCCTGACAACTGACAGCGCACTTAATGCACCCTAAAACTGATTAAGAGATTCGCTGGGTAGAAATGGCCTGTTCTTTTACTCTCTGTTATGGCAACATATAGCCTGGTAGCCTTTGGGAATTGTCTCCTCCTTTGTAGGTAAAAACCCAGGGCCATATACACATCAAGGGAATGAAGCCACCGTTCTCCATTTGGAACACATGGTTTTGGAAAGAAGGTGCTAGATGTATGGAGTGGCTGAGAAGGAATTGGGAAATCACCTTGGCAGAAACTTGGGATGCAGTCATAGGTGACACCTGGTCTTTATGGAATGTGATGGAAGGGGGATTTACCAGCACCTCTCAGCTCACCAGAGAGGGAAGACAGGAGATCAGCAGCTCAAAAAGAGAGTTAATTAAAGAGGTAAGGACTATTGTTAGATCCCATAGGGTAATCAACAAGATGAATAGGCAAATATTGATGTCAAAGTCCCTTCCAGAATCATGTGGTCCAGGGATGGGTAAAAATCAAATACCCTTCTACTGGAGAGTGGAAAACACTAACGGCGACTGCATTCACTCTGATAAGGCTTCGAGCATGTCCTGAGGTTTACAGTTTAAAGAAATAGAGGGCTGACGACAGCTTTGGAGGCAAGACCTTGCATTTGGGCCCAGGATGTAAAGTATGTCCATTTGGCCTAGGGGGATCACCTGAACAAGTCCAGTTAGTGCATGGCTGTTAGCTGTGTGAGCAGTTATCGGCCATCCCTCGGTTCCTTCTACACCCCAAAAAGTCATTTTCATCCGAAACAGAAGAGAGAAGGGAAGGTCACGAAGCACCCACAGGGACAACCACCTCAAAGAACCTCAGTTACTACACAAGGTGAGTAATCCTCTCTTCTTTGAAGAATGTCCCCGTGGATCATAGAATCATAGAATAATAGGACTGGAAGGGACCTCGAGAGGTCATCGAGTCCAGCCCCCCGCCCTCAAGGCAGGATCAAGCTCCGTCTACACCATCCCTGACAGATGTCTATCTAACCTGTTCTTAAATATCTCCAGAGAGGGAGATTCCACCACCTCCCTTGGCAATTTATTCCAATATTTGACCACCCTGACAGTTAGGAATTTTTTCCTAATGTCCAATCTAAACCTCCCCTGCTGCACTTTAAGCCCATTACTCCTTGTCCTGTCCTCAGAAACCAAGAGGAACAAATTTTCGCCTTCCTCCTTGTGACACCCTTTTAGATATTTGAAAACCGCTATCATGTCCCCCCTTAATCTTCTTTTTTCCAAACTAAACAAGCCCAGTTCATGAAGCCTGGCTTCATAGGTCATGTTCTCTAGACCTTTAATCATTCTTGTCGCTCTTCTCTGTACCCTTTCCAATTTCTCCACATCTTTCTTGAAATGTGGCGCCCAGAACTGGACACAGTACTCCAGCTGAGGCCTAACTAGTGCAGAATAGAGCGGCAGAATGACTTCACGAGTCATGTTAGATGACTATGGAGCAATGTCTTGTGGTGGAAGGTAGGGCTTGGCAATCTATGTGCCATTGTTAATACAGACATCCAAAGTATTTGTCCATTGAGGTATATTACTTATTGTGTAACGTTTGATGAATGTATGGACTGATGTCCATATCACTGTTCTGTAGATGTCTGTGATGGGAACATTACTGAGGAAAGCCCATGATGGGAAAACAGCTCTTGTAGACTGTATGTGAACTGTTTAGGAAGCAGGGGTATTGTTGCATGCATAGCATATCTGTATACACTGAGAGATTCATTTAGAGAGTGTATGGATATTGCTTTGCCTTTGGATTGTTCAGCAGAAGAAAAATAGTTGTGGGGATTTTCTAAATGTCTCTGTTCTCTCTAGGTAAAAGGTGAGTGCTCGCTGCGCATCGAGGGAGTGGAGCACCACTTATCTAGTGTCTGTACCAGGCTTTGGGAATAATAAAGGTAAGTAAATGAGTTGATTAAAGTGAAAGGAGGAGACTATTTTGAGGAGAAATTTGGGGTGGGGTCTTGGTGCAAATGTTTTGCCTGTAAGTGTGCAAAGTACCATATATTAAGGTACCACATCAGGGTTGACTGTTTGAAAGGTGGGAAAGTGTTATTCGTCCCTTTCATTAAATGCTTCGGTAGTTGGATGTGCACAGGTATCTTTCAATTTTATAAAAGTGGTGAGGAGTCCTGTGGCATCTTACAGACTAACTGAAGTGTTGGAGCATAAGCTTTCGTGGGCAAAGACCACAAAAGGTGAAAGCTTATGCTCCAAAACTTCAGTTAGTCTATAAGGTGCCACAGGACTCCCCGCCGCTTTTGCAGATTCAGACTAATACGGCTACCCCTCTGATACTTTCAATTTTACAGTGCCTCATGGAGAGAGCCACCAGGTATACTGTTATGGAGCTATTAGCAAGCCCTTGTTGTTTGAGGTTCAAGATCTAATCCACAACTCTAGATAACAGGGCTTATATGTTCAATGGTTGCAGCCACCACTGAAAAGAGCTCTTTACCCTGGAGACCATGTTTATTAGTTTGTGCAATGAGTGTTTGTGGGGTTTGTATGAGCCCTGTAGCCATCCTTTCAGGCACAAGATGTGCAGTCTTGCGCTTTTTACTACAGATGTGGTGATTGACATGTCCCTTTATAGTTGACAACACTGTTTGGCTGTTACTCAGGAGCTTTGTGTGATGGTTGTCATTAGGTCTGTTAAAGTGTGAAACTGTGATTGGGGTAGCTTGGTGCCCTGCTTGTATACTGTCTAGCTGGGCTCCAATAAAGTCCAGCTGTTGAGCTGGGGAAAGAAAGGACTTTTGGTAGTTTAGCTGGAAGATTATGGTGGTCAGAAGGTGTACTGAGAGTCTGAGGGCTGCTGTTGCCTCTTGGAGGGGCAATGCCATTATTAGGCAATCATCTAAGTATGGGATTATTTTGATGCCAATTTGTGTAGGTAGGAAGCCACAATGGTGAAAACTTTTGTGAAGATCATTGACAATGTGGAGAGTCTGAAGGATAGAGAACTCTGTATTGGAAGTGAGAGTTCCAAGCATGAAACACAGGAATCTTCTGTGTGCTGGATGTATAGTAATATGAAATTAGCTGTCATCCCTCGACCTTTAGGACACCTATCTCCCTGTTGTAGAAGTGGAATTATTGTTGTCAGTGTTACCATTTTGAAATGTTGATGGCGAAGAAATTTGTTCAGTTGACAAATTCAGAATAGGCCTCCAACACCAACTTTTCTTTGGTGTGACAAAATAGCAGGAGTACCCCGTCCCCCTGTGTGGAGGTGGTACCTCCTCTACTGCTCTTGGATGCAAAAGATGAGTGACTTCCTCTTGTCTTATGGATAGGGTCCCTGAAGAGGGATGGGGAAGATGGATGGGAAAGTGGGACAGAGTAACCTTTGAAGATTATTTTTAGGACCCATCTATCAGAGGCGATGTTGCATCAGATGTGGTAGTATGGTAAGAGGCAATGGCTGAATAGATTATGGGTTCCGCAGCCTTTAGATGGGAGGAAAGATCAAAACCTCAACCAAAACTTCAAAATGGTTGTCTTGAAGTAGAAGGCTGGGATGAAGACATTCTGGCTTCATCATGGCTCTCTTTTTCTCTGGTGTTGGTCTTATGATCTTTGAGCCTGTGGATGAAGTGCAGGGCAGAAGAGTTGGATATAATAGTGCCCCTGCTTTTTCTTTGGTTGAGGTTCATACATGCCTACAGTTTTCAAAGTGGCATGAAAGTCTTGAGCATATGTCAGGATGCATCTGTAGATTCTTCAAATAATTTTTATCCAACTGTATTTTGTAGTTCTTTAGGGAAGCCAGAGAGCTGGAGCCAAGAGGTGCAACACATCGCTATGCTGTGGCAAGGGATTGAGTGAGTATGTCTGCCTAATCGAAGGAGGCCTGCAACATGGTCTTTACTATAATGGAGCCTTCTGCTATGTTCAACTTACATTGCTCCCAGGCATCCTCTAGAAGTTGATCAATAAAAGTTTTCGTATTGTCAAAAGTGTTGTGTATTTTGCTAAAAGAACAGAAGTTTGCTATGTGGAACTGTAAGAAAGCAGATGAATAAGAATTTCTTCCAAAGATGTCCAAGTGCTTCCAGTCATCAGATGGAAATTAAGTAAACTGTTTATTTGCCTCTATGGTGCACTGCCTCAATTACAAAGGAGTTTGGGGGCTGGTTAGCTGAAAAGAAATCCTGCCCCTTTGACTGGAACATAATATTTCTTGTTTGCCCACTGTGACGTAGTGGGGGTACCTGGCTGGTTTCTATGCTGCTGGCTCTGGGGTAACCCCCACTGGCTGCCGTGGGTACCACGACCCAGCAAAACAGGATGAGTCACTATGCAAAACCAGTATGGCCAGACACCTCCCATGGAGAGGAACAAAGGAAGGTGGAATGCTGCCCTGGCTGGGGGGCAGGGCTGGAAGAGAGTTAGTTAGTTGCGGGCTGGGAGCATGGAGGAGACAGCCTAGGGAAAGGGGCTGGAGTTTAGGGGCCCAGTCTCCCCCATCTCAAGGGGGCCTGAGGCATCCTAGCCCAGCTCTGTGACCAGATTCCATCTGTGCTGTGCTGTATCCTGGAGAGGCAATAAACTTCCTCTATTCCACCGGCTGGTGCAGTCTGTTTGTGCCATTTCGGGGTGCAGGAGACGGAGGACCCCCAACGCGCCGTCACACCCACTTGGAGGCTAGTGGGATTGTGACAGAAGATTGGCAAAGGACCTCAGCAGGGTCCAAAATAGCTTTACTGATTGGCAGAGCCACTGTGTTTGATGGGGATGTATGGAGTATATTGATTAATTTGTGCTGAGACTCCAGTAATTTTGCCAATGAAATATTGAGCGAATCTGTCATCCTCTTGTAGGTCTTGAAATGACTGAAAATTATTCCCTGTAGTTGGTGATGGGGGAGGGAGGGAAAGGATGAGGTATGTGTAGGCAATGCATCCTCCTCCTCAGGTGTGTTGTCTGGCTTACTGAGATCCTCCTGTTGTTGAACCTGGAAAGGAGCAGATTGGAAAGGTGGTCGAATGGTGGGAGGAAGTGTGGGTTTAGATTCTATATTGTGCCCGGGGGTGCCAATATGGCCACTCAGGGAGCACGGATACTGGCGGGGGCTTCCATGGATAAGGTTGCCACTGTTGAGGTGGAAATGATTAAGTTTGGTGAGATTGTTTAGGGGAAGAGAGTGACATGGAATATTTAGTGTCACTTCTACCTCTTCTTCCTCATTTGATGAGAATGGCAATGCCAAGTTCATCAGCGTCATGATCAAAGAAGCTGCTGAAGAAATCTGTTTGCTAGTTGTACCAAAAAACGGTGTTCCAGGTACTGTAGTTAGTGCAAACTCAGCATGTCATAAGCGGTGAAGGTATCATGGAAGTTGGTGCTATGGTGTGCATGGTTGTCTGCACTGGTGGCACTGAAAAAGCATGCATTTGTATGGTGGTAGTTGGTGATGGTGCCTTGGAGGAAGCTAGTGCTGACTTCTTCCATGCCAAGCTAGAGGACAGTTTCTTTGCTCATGCACGGAGTTGGGATCTGGCAATTCATTTGCCTTTGTCCATTGGTACATATGCGTGTATTGGATGTTCCCGGTGTGTCTCAGTCTGAGGTGGACAGTACCATTGGTACCAAGGCTGATTTTTTGCCTGGAGAGAATTTTTTTGAAGTGCTCACTCTGAGGTGAAGTTGGGACCCTATATTTTTGTAGGCAGTAATGGGAGTCCTTGGTTTGATACTGCTACTGGACACCTAGTCTAAGTCTGTGAACAGCCTGAGGGATCTCTTTTAGGAGCAGCTTCAGTCTCAGGTCTCTGGCTTTAAGTGGGGTGCACATCTTTGTGGGATTAGCGCTTCACCCAACCATTGGATACACTGAGTGTCTGTCTGATATTGGGATAGATTCACAGCGTTTTAATCCCAGGAAGATGGGCAAGCTGTTAGGAGCTTGGCTCCAGGAGAGTTGCTCAAAGGGCATTACAGTTCAAAATAAAAGTTTACGTTTAAAAAAAAAAAAAAAAAGGATGAGACAAGGAGAAAAAGAAAACAAAGGTAGGACAGAATGGGGGAAAAAGGCTATCTAAATGTTGTCAGGGAGTGAAGTTCACAGAGCTGCTGATGTTCCTACCTAAGCCTAAGGTGGTAGAGAAGTAACTGAGGAATGGCTGACAACGCATGGTGGTTAGCTAATTGCACAGGCGTGAGATTAGTACCATGCATGCACAACCACTCAGGGTACTGTTGCTGAAAATCTCCGCCTATAAGCATAGGGGCGTAACCTAATGTGGCCCACCCACAGGGACATGCCTTGAAGAACATTAAGTATGGAGTGAATAGACTGATACATAGAATAGATTCTTTTGCAGCAATGGCGGTAGATAGCAAAGATGTAGATGAATGACAGGAATGATGGAGGAGCATGCTGCCATGTCTCCTAGGCTGGAAAGTTAGGTCCTGGCTAAGACCAAAGAATATGAATTCCAGGGACTGAACACAAAGTTGACTTCTGACATTGATGCTCACTCTTAGAGAGGAGAGAAAAAGAAAAAGCTGGGACCATCAATGTTTAAGCTTCTTCTTTGGACTAGGGATGTAAAATCCCTTTTAATTGGTTAACCAGTCATATTGTTTAACTGGATAACTAGTTAAAGGGGATATAGGTGAGGAGGGCTGGAGCAGCCCATACCTGTGGGGGTACCCCATAGAAAGAGGCTGCTCTGCATGCTGGAGCAGCCCCAGTTTGCGGCAGGTTTCCCGCAGACTGGAGCAGCACCTTGGCTGTGGAAGATGGGGAGCTGCTTCAGTCCCCACCGGTTAACCTTACCTGTTAACTGGTTAAACATTCACATCCCAACTTTGGACCTCAGCGCCAGTTGCCCATGTAGAGAAAAGCAAGGATTCCCTTACATCATAGGTGAGTCACTACCAGAGAGAAAAGTCTTGCAGAAACTTGCGATGGGTAGTGAATCTGAATGGCAGAACCCTATACAGGAAGTGTCAATGTCCAACTTTGAACCTCAGGAACTTATACGTCAATAGAAAATACCTGTCTTGCATGTCAAGAGCTGAAAACCACGTTCCTTTTTCCAGTGAGAGAAGGATGACTACAAACATGACCCTATAGAATTTTGGCTTGCAAAGCAAACTGTTGAGACATCAAAGATCCAAGATTGGTCTCCATCCCACTTCCTTCTTGGATACCAAGAAATAGTTGAAATAGAACCCTGTGCTACAAAATGCTGCAGGCACTGACTCCAGTACTCCTCTCTGCAGGGAAAAGTCTCTCTTTAAGGTAAGACTACTGTTGTAAGAGGAATCTCTGAGGAGGGAGTCAGGGTGGGAGGTGTGGAGGAGGCATGGTCAAACTCTATGGTGTTAGCTACATTGAATGATGTCCAAGACTCACTTAACCATTATTATAAAACACTCAAGTTGATAAGAGTTTTAGACAACCCTTCAGTGGGTGGATGGTAGGAGCACTGGTCTAGAGTGACTGCTGATTTGCTAGGCACACTCAAAAAGACCACTTCTGTGATGGCAGTGTATTGTGCAGAGGTCTGCATTGCCAAAACAGGCACACATGCTCTGAATACCTTACAGCATGTCGAAGAGGTTTGTAGGACCACTGGTGGCAGAAGCATGGCATTCAATAGTATTTGGCTGATAATGAGTGATAACATTTTCTCTTTGTTGCTGGTGTATATATGAACAAGGATAAGAAGATGACTGAAGTCTTAGTGAGTGTAAAATAATCAGTTTTCTGGTTGAAGAGGCATGATTTGTTGAAGGAAAGGCTCTCAATCATGTTTTGCCTCATTCTAGAGAAATATAAGAAATGTAAGTAGGAGTATCTCATGACAATTCCAGTCACCAATACACACAAAGACATGTCCAATGAATCAAGTGCAGCCCGAAATATGGATCCAGTGACAAACTTGCCTTCCTGTAAAATTGCTTGGAATCAGGTACAATCCTCGTGAGGCAACTTATCTGCAAATTCCTACATCCAGACAGTTTATAAAGCAGACCTGGGCAAAATATAAAGCAGACATGGGCTGGATTTGGCCCACGGGCACAGCACGGAGCCTCGGGCAGACTTCCCTGCTTGTCCTCATTCTCCCATGCGACTCAGGAAAGCAGCTGCTGTGCCATTTGTGTTTCACAAACTGTAAGCAGGAGAGAGGGGTGCTTCATGGTTGCTCCCACCCCCAGCATAATCCCACTGGTTGGTCTCTGGGGGCAGGAGCAGCCATGTGTGGGGGCGGGAGCAGCCATGTGTGGGGGCGGGAGCAGCCATGTGTGGGGGCGGGGCAGGCGCCTGCCTGAGAAACAAGCTGGACTGCTGGCTGGGAGTCTCACTGGTAAGTTTCCCGGACAAAGCCTGCCTCTGGCACCCAAAGTCCCTCCCTCCCCAAGCCCATACTACCTCCCAGACCCTGCACCAGATCATAACCCACACCCCTGCCCTAGATGAAAACCCAAAGCTCTGCAACCCAATCCCTTGCCCTAGGTCACAACCCAAACTCCTGCACCCTCTACTGCACCCCAGTCCCCTGCCCTAGGTCACAACCCTCTCCTGCCTTAGGTCACAACCCAAACCCCTGCACCACAATACTGTGCCCCAGATCACAACTGCCTCCTTCACCCAAACTCCCTCCCAGACCCTTTTATATTCCAATGCCTTATCCCAAGCTCCCTTCTGCACCCAACCTCCATCCCAGACCTCGAACCTCCTCCATTTATATCATGGAAGAGTGCGGCCCTCGACCACTTTCCAATATCTTGGAGTGCCCCCCCCCCCCATCAAAAATTATTGCCCACTCCTGTTGTGTCATTTATGATTATCAGTGCCAAGTAATTAGAAATTTGGAACTACAGTCCAACTGAGGAGACCATTCGACCGCTGAGGTGTGGTCTCTTACCCATCCTGTCTGACAGGATGGAGTATGGGTATTTCTGTTTAATCAGCTCCAATGAAGCCTGCACTACCAAGAAGTTAGGTACGAAGGGTGTGAAAATAAAAGTTGTGTCACTTTGAGATAAGGAGACCTAATATCTTTTCTCAGCACCATTTGGGGCTGGTGCACACATGTTAGGAGTATACCATATATTTTGTGCTGGCTGAATAGCATCATTCATTGGTACCAGCAAAGAAGGCCTTACCAATGTGTTGAGAATGTTTAGTAACTGGCACTGACTGTCCCATACTACTTCCACTGGAATCTCAAGGGCAATGCTTATTTTCAACAGGAGTTCTAGAAACTTACAATAGCCATCGGTGGGAGGAAAGTATTGATAAAGCTGCAACGGGAGATGATGAAGGGAAACTCTCTGGATTAGCTGATACTGTTGGAGCCAGTCTGGTAGATGCTTCATCTGACCCCATTTCTGAACTTCTGTTGGAGAAAGAGTGATCATCTGACCCCATTTCTGAATTTCTGCTGGAGAAAGAGTGATATGATGAAAAAGGGGAGTTCCCCGGAGCCAAACGATACTGCTCTGACGGCATACATTGGGGCCCATGATCTCCAATATGTCCAACCTGGTTGATTCTGCTGATGTACTTGTGCCTAAGGAGACAGATATCAGATTCTTGGGTAAGGTAAAGGGAAAAACTGCCATGGAGCTGTTGGAACCCTTTGGTTGTCATATTTCCTAAGTGGGAGTGGCAGATTGTGCTGAACGCCCAAGAGCTTCAGATTCAGAGGAGCATGACTCTTGCATGAATGGTAGAGCTGATGGAACTGGATGTGTTACAGGGGTACAGTCAGCAAGTGGTAGATATAATAATACATGAGTTAGAGCCTTCTGCAGAGGTGAGTACATCGGAACATATTGAGACCTTGGTCCTTCCAAGACAGTTAGGGAGGGCTGGTAGTGAATCCTAGTTTCCACAGAGTCAATGGCATCTGGTCTATCGATGGAACTTGAACCAGTAAAACATCTAGGAAGTAGCCTACCAAAGTAGGCAGGGTGCGCACAGCTGGCACTGGTGGATCCAGCAAGTGGTATGGCCTCTTATCACTTGCATACATTGGCATGCATAGCTCTTCCATGGTCACAACTCTTGGATGGTGAAGAATTCTTCAGATTTAAAGAAAGACTTACTGCCAGGCTCATTCACATGCCTCTATGGCTAGGCCCCAATGCAAGGTACAAAGCACTGGTACCGGTGTATCCAGATGGAGATGCCACCTTAAGTAAAACACTCCTGGATTGCTCAGATCAATGTACGGGGGGTTCCCCAGCGGGGATACAACTTCAGCCCATGGCAACTTCCATGAGTTGCTTCTTGAGGTAAACAGTCTGGCCTTCCCATGTTTAGGCAGGGAAGGAGAAGCAGATCTTGTATGAGGAGGCAATGTGAGCTTCCCCCAAACAGTGTTGGTGCTCATCACTGATAGAAACTGAGTAGGGAGGAAGCACAGACTTTGAATCCTGGAATCATCCACTACCAAGACCTGGGAGCTGGTGAAGAAAAGCCAGGACACAGAGGTAGAAGAGAAGGAGGCGGCAGGAGAGACTGTTTGGGAGGAAAAATTGCTGGAGTGACATCCCAAATCCTAAAAATAGTCAGGAATTACAAGTTACAACAAACAATAAAATCAAAACTATGAGCCAAAAAAAGAAAAGTTTGTTGAAATAAAATGTTGAAGTGCATCACTAAGATCAAGAGGTCAGCAGAGGCTCTCACTCATACCAGGTGCTAGTGAAAAGGAACTGTGATGCTATTAGTTCACCCCATCCTTTATTACCTTGGACAAAGACACAAGGAAGTACAAAGGCACATACATGGATCACTAAGCAAAATTACTTTGAAAAGCTTTCGGTTTCGGGTGCACGTGGAATATAATAGGGGCAATCATTTGAAAAGGAATAACTATTGTCTCCAATAAAAGCTAGTTACCTAAAAGGATAAAACCACAGAGACTTGAAGGGATCTTATTCAAAATAAGAAAATGACCCACAAACATGACTTTCCAGTTCCTTTTGTCATGGATGTGCATTCTTCAGCCTTATCTATTAAATGCGTCGAGACCTGTCTAAGGTTTAGATAGGCAGCAAGCCAGTGCCCAGTATCAACAAAGTTGAGAAACCCTGACATATAGTATCTCAATGCATCAATGGTAACATGTTTGATAGTTATATGGATTCAAATCCATATACTGTTCGGAGTTGGAAATTCATGCTTTAGATATGCTTCAGCCACTTGGCCCCAATCCCTCTCCTTTTACTGCAAAAAACTAGTAGTAACAAATCTGAAGAGCAGGCAGGAACAGAATATTTATTACACTTAGAATATTTTCAAATGATTCCAAATCATCACGATTTACACATTACACGTCTAACTGCATGATTTTGTTGATACTATCATCCTTCTACTCGATTTTCCATCTATTTATCCACTCTTACTGCATTTAGACTTAATTAGTTTGAAATGCATTAGGGCAAGGACTATCTATTTATGCATTTGTATAGATCTTAGCACAATAAAGACAAATCCCAACTGGTATTTTTGGGTGCTCTCTCAATACTAATACAATGAAAGTTAAGCAAAGTTCAATCAACAGTGCTGGTTCAGAGCCAACAATTATGAAAGATTTCCATATAGAGAACAAGTAACTTGGGACCACAATTGTTCCCGTTGAATATGTGGGTGGAAATATAACTGCCAATAAAGTATTTGAGAGTACTTGCCAGTTTTCATTTATCACATTAACTGCTCTGAGTGCTGCTTACAGATTTGACTTGTTAATTCCAGAACAACTCTTACTTTACCCATCCAATTCTTTTCTTTGAGTTCAGACTTCCATTTCTGGACTGATGCAGCTGTCCTACCCTTGAAGAGGGCACCTCTATCTTGGTACTTCTATGATTCTTATCAACATGGTATCAGACAGCCTCAAATGATTTTGTCTTATAAATACCTTTACCATTATATAGGAAAGGAACAGGCTTGCTCACTGTTCTAAACTTACTATGCTGCAGAGTCATTAAGCTGGTATTCTCTGGATCTGTTGAAACAGGCTTGAACTCCACTATCCTTCCACAATCTCTTGATAACGCCTGCAAGTTCCGTGGTCATAAATCCTTCCTCTGCAGCTCCAGCTAATACAAAGAGTTGCCGGGCATCATCCTGTAAGAAACATGAGAAAGAAAACTTGATGGACAAAAAAAAACAAACAAACAAAAAAAAAAAAACCACACACCAACCAGAGCAGAAATCTATACATTTCTTTAGTCCAATGGAAGGATTTAAAAGTCCCAGACTAGTCCACAGCAAATGGATGGGTTAATAGACTAAGGAAATGGATTGTGCAGACACTCTCATGGGAGTAATTTCCTCACCCACTTTGACAGACTAAATCTCACAGAGATCATACTATTGTAGCCCACATGCCCAATAAGAGATCAATTGGGTGGGGAGAAGGAATAATTTGTGTCTGGGTCCTTATTGATAAGCAGATGCACAATTAAACCTCCATACTTAAGTCTCTGGAAATCGGATCTTGCAGTTTCAGGAATTCTCAATAGGTCCCCTGTTGCTGAACTCAGACTCCATGGGAATGTCTACACAGCAACATTATTTCAAAGTAACTTAGTTTGCATCTACACAGCAGGCAGTAATTTCAAAAGAATGTTGAAACACTGTCAAACTGGAGGACTTCTTACTCCAACTTCTGTAACCCTCATTGTATGAGTAAGGGAAGTTGGGAGGAAGGGTGCTCTATTTTGAAATAAGTGCTAGGCACTTCTAATTTCAAAATTAAGCCCTGTTGTGTACACACACCGCATAAGGGCAAGTAGTCAGGACAGCTACTTTGCAAAAGGCCTGCAAATCCATGAATATCTGCTTTATATCTACAGCTATCCCCATCCTCAGATTAGTGGATCATTTTTGAGGCTGCAGATACAGATATGTTTTGTATCCATGCAGGGCTCCAGTCATGCACACTGTTTGGAATGGTAGAACCTAAGCTTCAGAAGCAGAAAACAAGCTGTTTCCCCTAACTTAAAAGTGTTTTGTAGCAATTATTTTTTAATTATATACTGAACTAAGTGGTCGATTAATTGGGTAGCTAACCAGCTAACTGAGCTGATTTCAACAAAGTGAGAAGGAAGATTCTCCATGGATTCCAAATAGAGATTTCTAAAAGTAAGCTGTGTAAAGTTGTTGGTTTAAACTCAGCAGACTGCTGATCAAAGACTAACTGAGTCTCAGGTAAACTCAACCTAAGCTTTTGGAAGCTGAGCTTCTTTTAACTGTTTCTGGGAGGACCGATGTGTTTAGATTTAACGTTTTCTTTGTTCATGTTTTCGTATAACTGTAAAGACAACGTATATGGATTACAAAGTAGCCATATTATGTTGTAAAACACAAATTAGTATTTATTACGTTTATTATAAGGTTTTAAAAAGTTAGTACTTAGTTAAGTTCATTCCTTTTGTTCTTTCTGTGACTGGAATGTGAGGTAGTTGACCCTGTGCAATCCTTATGGTGCTAATTTTGAGCATTCTGTTCTTCTCTGCATTTTACACCAATTAACTCACCAATTAATTCAGAATTTCATGACAGACTACCCCTCATAATTCAATTACCCACATTTTAGAAGGCTTATATAATTATGTGAAAATAAGTAACTTTACTTCTTTAAATTGTACATACTATAATTTTAATCCAATTGTAAAAAATAAGCTATTAATTGAAATTTTTATATATTGATACACTGATAGTAAATCAAATACTTGTGCGAAGACGCTACATTTTATTAAAGAAATTTGTAACATCTCAACAAGAAAAAAGTGGAACCAACATATTTCAAGATGAAGCCAAAATCCAATCCCATTTAACTTCTCAAAATCAGCTGAATAAAATTACATTTACACTAAATTTCTGATACACATTTACATGAATTTTCACTTATACAACTTTTTTTGACCTCCAATAAAATTGCTCTCCCCTCAAACCACTTTTCCTTTGTCAGCACACATCAGGAAACCAATCTCCTCTCTATATACTATGAAATAATGTCTCCCCTCCCCCTTTCCCAAAAATACTAAAGGAATTAACCTGTAAGCAGCTTTTACCCAGCAAGAATTCATTCCCTCTCAATGCTGGCTAACATCAAGCACTTAATAGTTTATAATAGGACAAATATGGGGGTATTTAAAATTAAATTGTTGAATAAAAAGAGAATATAGAAAAATGATCAACCATGAGTATTTTTTTGATACTTGCATCAGCTTATTGCATTTTATTTCCCCTCCTGTTTCTACATGTGATGAGAAGAGTAGTTTATCTTTTGAGAGGGTTAACCATTATATTAAGTTTATGCCTAAGGGCAACTCTGCACAAGAATTTATGTCTCCCATGGATTTCTTTGCCTCCCCACAGAAAAATGACTTTGACAGGAAAGCCACAAGAGTGGCCATGCATCCCTCGCCAGCAGTATGTTTCAGATGCCAAGGACAGTCAGCAAAGGCAAATCATTGTAGTGCACTGGACTAAGATGCTATTTCCAGCTGGACTGGGGAGGAGAGGACTTCTTCCATAGCACAATATCTGGGGGCAGTGCCAGATTTCTTTCCTAGGTGCAGGAACCTCTTCAAACTCTACATACAAACCCGCTTCCTTCACTCATCTTTCCTCAGTTGCAGGGGAAGAGAATCCTTGTACAGACAGATGCTCCATCTATTCAACTCCTATACATTCAGACACCCTCCTACCAAGATCCTCCCACCAAGCCCCACTTGCGCAGAACCCCCAATGAGCCTCACTCCCCCTGCAACTGGGCCACCCTGACAACCCACCTATACCTGTACTCCACTGAGTCTCAACCAGCTCCACTTGGAGTCCCACTCCCCCAGCATCTAGACTTCCACTGAATCCCCTGCCAAGCTCAACCCTGCACACACCCAAAAATGAAGCTAAGTTGGAAGAGAGCAGGTGCTTGTAACCCCTCATGCATTTTTTAAACAAAGCCTAGCAGGGCTAAGTAGTGGATCAGCTGCTGAGACATGAAATGCTTCCTTGAAGATACTATGTAGCTGAGACCCAGAAATCTGAGGCTAGTCCTGGAATCATTCAGACCGTCGAGGTTTGAATCGGTCTGCTCTGTACCTTCAAAAGGAAGATTCTGGATTGACCGATGTACCTCAGATGAAAGCGGGGAGAACTGGAACCATGAACACCTTTGCACGACCACAGCTGATGGATGCCACCATTCTGGCCATTGCATTAGCTGCACCTAGGGCTGCCTGGAGGGAGGCTCTGAATCTGTTCTTCCCTTCCTCCAGTAGAAAGAAAATCTCTTGCCTGGAGTCCTGTGGCAAACCTTGCCAGAGTCCCAAATATTGTAATCATACCTCCCAAAACAAGGCTTACTGGTTGGAAATATGAAGCAGTAACCCACCTATTGAATACATTTTTACAAAACAGATTTAGCTTCTTTAAGTCCTTTTGTTTGGGTTTGCACCTAACTGTACCTGTCATCAGGTATGAGCTCAAGGCAACATGTTCCCTTCTTGACAGGCTCACAGAGCTGATATGTGTCTCATTAGGGTCAACAGAACTGGGAGAGGCATCAGGTTCCTGGCTGCTGCAAAGGCTTCCAGGGTGGAAGTCACTGCAATCTTGCTGGTGCCACCATGTCCTTCCTGGTATTAGTGGATGGTCCCACACCAGATTCAATGGCACCCGCAAGCAGGCCAGAGTCAAACGGGGTGAAGGAGTGACCTGATGCAGTCACTGATGCAGTCACATGTCTCCTTTTGAACCATTGTTTCTTCTGCTTCTTTCTCAGTATTGGATGGAGGAATGATGCCAAAAACATGGTTTGGGAGGAGTGCTTTGCCCTGATTCCCCGGGTGCTTAGTGATGAGTCAGACTGGCCTAGCTCCAAAGTCAGTCTCAGTGGAGCTTCCATTAGCTTGTTCACTGGCACAGACTTGCCACAGGAAGCACAGGGTTTGAAGCCCAAAGACCATAGCATGCCTGGCCCGAGGGAGGAAAGAAGCCTCTTTAAACCTGGGGTGGGGGGTGGAGGGGTCTAACTATATATACACAAATACTATCCATGCTATGAACACTACTACTAGAAATGAAAGATAACTAAACAAGAGAACATAAAAAACAACATGTAATTACTGAAGCAATAGAAACAAGATAAGCTGTTCCAATAACCGTCACAAGCAGTAAGAGGGAATTAAAAGGGTACTGAGCTGACTGAACCTCTTATATATAATGGCCTACCAAATTCACAGCCATGAAAAACACATCACAATCAATGAAATCTGGTCCTTCCCAGGGAAATCTAATCTTGTTTGCTTTTAAACTATACAAATTTCTCAGGGGAGATCAGTGTTTCTCAAATTGGGGATCCTTACCCAAAAAGGAAGTTGCAGAGGGACTGCAAGGTTATTTGTGGGGGAGGAGGGGATGGCAGTACGTTACCCTTAGCTCAGAGCTGGGCAGCAGAAAACAGAAGCCCCTAGTCTAGTCCCAGAAGGCACAGCATAGGACACATGCCTGAGTTCCATTTGAAATAAGTTTCTTTAAAATCTCTTTCAGACCCATAGGGAAGAATATCTGTGAATGAAGCTGCTTTGCCCCAGAGACAATTAGGATTCTACTCCACTTAAGTTTTCTGAATTTTCCTTCATATTAGGGATGTGAAAAGTTAATATGCACAGTTACATGCAGGCCCCACTCTCTCATCCCGCTACCTCTGCTTTTAAGCCAGCTCCCCGAGTGTATTGGCTCCCGCAGAGCTGCCTTCACCCTCCTCCCTTCACGCTGCTGCTTCTGTGTCAGAGGCAGCAATGCAGGGGGAGGCAGGAACCGGTGCTTGCAGGGACCTGGCTCCCCATGCATGCCAACTCCCGGGCAGCTGTCAAAGCCTTGCCTCCACTTCAGCAGTCTGAAGGCCATGGGAGGAGGAGAGGGGTGCTGCAGGCCTGTATCAACCCCGGGAACCTCTCCCTTCTCCCCAGACAGCCTGCAGGTGGGGAAGGGGGAGGGGAGCTCCCAGAGTCTGGCCATCCCAGAGAGCCTTCAGGTCATCCCGGAGCTTCATCTACCCCTCCCCCACAGCCTGAAGACCATGGGGGGGGGGAGAGGAAAGCACCTTCCAGAGCCTGGTGTCCCCCCCTCCCCTCCCTCTGACAGACTGCAGGGGAGGGAATGTAATTAGAGCAGGGGAACACAGCCATGGCCCCCTGGGAGGAGTTACACCAGAGCAGTGCCAACCTGCCAACTTAAGCCTCCTGTTCTGAATTTTTCACCTCCCACCTGCCTTGATTTCTGCACACCCCCCACCTAAGGCTCCCCCAAACCTCCACCCTATACCACCCATCCTCTTCCCCTCTTCACCTCTGAACTCTCATCCCAGCCTTCATTTTCAAAAAATACAATCATTGAAATAAAGCATGTATATTTCTCATTTATTTTTAAAAAATTACTTTAGTTAAAGACTTGACCAACACCAGTTACATCTCTCACACAGCCTCTCTGCTTGCTGAAGGGTTTAAAAGTGAATGTTTATGTTACAGAGCTCTATGTGCTAAAGGTTTTGTCCTCCATCAAGCAGGCCAATTAGTGATAAGCCAAGTCCACAGAGCTACTTAAATGATTGATTTTCTCCAAGAGTCAAAATATACACACACTCAGAACACTGAATTGCAATATTTTTTAAACTAAACAAACGAGCAGCATTGGGTTTGTCCTATTCCTATAGACAGGAAACAAAGAAAAAAGTCACAAGTCTGTCTTACCTCCTCCTGATGAGTCACAAATTTCTCTCTCCATTGCCTTCTTGTTACCACTACAGCCAGCCCCCGAGTTACGAACACATCAATTTACGACCATTCGTATTTACGGCCAATTTCCTATACAGCCGGAACCCGAGTTACGAATGAAATCCGCACTTACGAACAGTGCGGCCGTATGTCAGTGAATGTAATCCAACTTACAAACACATCAAGTTATGACCAAGTGCTTGGAACGTAACTCATTCGAAGTCGGGGACCGGCTGTATTAATACAATAATTGCTATTGAGTACCATCAAAAAAGAAGAGTCTCCCCCTCTCCACAAAGGCGGTCAGAATTCATGTTTGGCACAAATCCTTCCCTCCCACATGAATACATTCTGCCCAAGAAGCGCTACAGTTCCACCTTTTACCTACCAAAGGCCACTGTGGCTCCAAAACAGAGAGCAGCATGAATCCATCAAGCTGTTTTGGCACCACAGCAGCCTCTGCTGGGCAAAAGGCAGAACTGCAGCATTTTTAGGACTGCATTTTCTGTGGGGAAAAAATTGGGTGCGCAGCAGAATTCCCTTTAGGAGCAGACACTCAGCACAGCACTCTGCTCCAAGGGCCAGGTTAGGCTAGACAGAGTGGAACACACATGACTGCTAGTGAGTCACAGACTAGGGTTCAGAATGGCTAGTGAAGGGGGCAGACTGAGGTGCAGGCTCAGGTGCTAGTGGGGTGACAATTAAGCCAGGGGCTAAATGAGAGTGGGGCTGGAGGAGGAGACATGGGGCTGGAGGAGGAGACTCCACAGACCTATGGGATGGGGGTGTGTGGCAACAGGGGCAAATGTATCTGACTGAATGGGAGAGGCTTAGGGTAAGCAATGGGGGAGGCTCCCAAACTCCCCAACAAAAAAACCCACATCTGTTCCATACTTCTCCCACCCAAACCCAACAACTCTGCAGGTTTTACTTCAGGCTCTCTCTGTCCCTGAGCACCTCTATTAACCTGACTCACCCAAACCTTTATACTGCTTCTGATGGGTGCTGAAAATACAGTTCTATAGTGTAATTTATTAGGAGTTGCTCACACTTCTGTATTAACAAGCCTAGCAAGGAATATATTTATCAAAACATATTTTGTCTATTTTTATAGACAGACATACTTCCTAACAGGTATTCTGAAATAAACTACCAAAGTAACTGAAACTGGCATGTTTACGTTATTTTGAAAAAATAAAATATAGAATTTTAAAATATTGTGCCCAGAATTTTTTGCCCAGAACTAAATTTTGGTCTCTAATAATACTGATTTTTTTTAAACTATATTACCACCAATAAGTACAGATCAGGTTCAAGGCTCCATTGAAATGGCACTGTATAAAAACACAATTTGAGATAATCCCTGCCCTGAAGAGTTTACAGAAGGCAAGCCCCAAGCCACAACCAGTTTGGAGAACAAACTAAGCAACAGGTGAGAAAAATGAGCGCAACAGTAAGAGAAACAAGGTCATGTAGATATGCTGTATGCATAATTAGTAAGTTCTGAGCATATATATTTCTTGTTTCATACATAACAAGAAAATTAATGATCTAGTAAGCCTTAATCATTATTAGCCAAACCATTATCATTTCTGTTTTATTACAAACTCAATGAAAAATAATAAGAGCATCTAGTAATCTGAACATAGGACTGAAACCAGAAGATCTGGGTTCTACTCCCAGTTTTGCCACTGCTGGTGGCCTTAGCTGAAATCTCTGTTCACACTCTGTTCCCTACAAAACGACAATAATGGCTACTTCAAATGGACACTATGGTTATAATAATCGTTAGTAAAAAGTGTTTTTGAGACTTTCTGATAAAAGAAGTAAACAAATGCAATGTGTAAACATATAAAATGGTGCTGCTTTCCTAATAAAAAATCATTTTTCTTCCTCTTGTTCTTTGTTCCCATCCACCCCCTTTCTTGTCATTCAAATTTGTAATCTTAACATGAAAGGAAAAAAAGTAAATACTATACGGCCCTAAAATACAGGTTGGATGTCCCTGGTTTGGTATCCTTAGGACCTGACTGGACCAGAACGAGGGGGGTTGCCGGACTGGGGAGGTCATTTTTAGTCCCCTTATGCCTGGCAGCCCACTGGTCCTGCCAGCAGTCCGCTGGCCCAGATGGACTCTTGTGTCACAGCGCTCCTGCTGCCGGCCCTCCACTGGGACTCTTTAGTCCAGGAACATACATAGTCCTGTTGCTGGACTACAAAAAGTCCAGGTTTAGAGAGGCTCAACCTGTACTAAATAATAAAATGTCTACATACTTCACAAATTTCTTTCAGTAGATTATCTGAGGAATCTTTCCCCTTCCTCTAAATCCCTTCTGCAAGGACTAGCCTTCCTTCTGCAAGGCTATTTCTTGCTTCCACTGTTATAACCAATGAGTATTTCACATGCTGACTTTGATCTTCACTGAGCACAATAACTTTTTATGAATTCCAGATTAGGGGACTGCCATTTGAGGTGCCTAAATCCAAATTTTGGCTGTTACTGACATCCTCAAAACTTCTGCTCATTTGATGTCTAAATCTGTAGACATCTGAAGTCCTTGGGTGCTGGAATATCGTCCATTAAAGTCTCTCTAGAGATGCCCAAGTTTCTGCCAGTGTGCATGTACACATATACCTCAGTCTAGGTGCTTGGCAACATCTTTTATGGCTAAGCTTCCAAATTAATAATTTCCTCACCAACTCATCTGCAAGGCTTGAACTGGCAGGTGTGTTTCGTGCATGCTTAAACTTAAGCAAAATGACTGTGGAAGCTTTTCTTATAACCTTTAGTCCAGTGGTCAGAGCACTCACACACAGGAAGTGAGAAACGGGGGTACAATTCTCCCCTGTGCCTGATGTGGAGAAACAGTCTGAACATCAATTTCCCATCTCTCAGGTCCCTAAGCACTGTGCTATGGGACATTCTGGTGTAGTGTCTCAATTTTTCCTCTTGAAACTATTCCTGTGTCTATAAATCAATCAATAAATAAATTATGCATGAAGACAGACAAGCAAAATGACTACATAGAGTAGCAGATAAGGCATTCACTTGGAAGGGAGGAAATAACTTTAAATCCCTTCTCCACATGAGTCATAAGGGCAAACTGAAAAGCAATATACCATGTAAAGTGCAATGCCATTTATAGTGCTCTATAAATCAAATCCCCTGCAAAGGAAAATTATCATTTATTCATCTGGGATATTAAAAGTGGACTAGTCAATATTTTTTGTTTGTCCACACCCATTATCTAAGGCAGTGTAGATTATGTTGTCAAAGTTCTTTAGTTTGTGTGTTATTCTGAAAAGTATTTTTCCTATTCCAAAGAGTTTGGATTCTTTCTACTCTTTTTGGAGTGTGGGTACAGGAAAAAAAAAACCTAGTATCTTTACCATGAAATAATAATGGATAAGAAATGACTGTCCAAGAATGGACAAGAAATTATACTAGACTGATGGATGGCATATGAATTGTATATCTACATTTGTATGTACTTCAATACTCACAGCTCTGGTTGGGTCACCAAAATCTATCTTCAATCTCCCCATTGCTCTAATGATAGCAATAATGGACTGAATGGTATTACTGTAAACAACAGCTTTGTATTGTTTACATTCTTCTTCAGAATAACCAGCTTCATGGATAATCCTATGGAGGAAAATAATATTAAGTCTTCTATTCAAATGTAGGCAAGCAGATTACTTCAGTTATATATCTTTTAGTCATACTTACTTCATTTGTTTTACAATTGTGCTTTTCCCTGATTCACCAGCTCCTGAAATACAAGCGTAACATTTATTAAGACATCTTTCTTGACTTCCCTTCATTTCCAAAGCTAGCAGTTCAAAAGTCAGTTTTCACGTTTCTAGAATTCCTTAATTACTGATGAATTTTAAAATACAATTTTTACACATTGAACACTAGGCAGGAAGCTTAAATTAGTTTCTTGATTTGGATATCTACAACAGAAGGGAGATTTGATTCAGAAATGCCTTGATACTCATAACTATATTCCATCAAGCCACGCTAAATTTTCCTCACTTAAACTGCTGAAATTTCTAATGCAAACAGCAAAATATATATCTGTAGAATACACTAGCTATACCAACAAGTTGACAACCTCTTCATAATACAGCCCTGAAAAACAATGTAATCAAAATACCATTACTGTACCATTTAAAATTTTGTCTACTAGGGATGCAAAGAGGCAGTAAAAAAGTTAAATAATTTAACTAGTTATTTGTAATAGTTTAACCAGTGGGCCCCGGCTGGAGTGCCACTGCATTGCGGACAGGGGTCTACTCCTGCTGGTTAGCCAGCCAGGTTCCTACTGCACTGTGGGTCAGGGACTGTTCTCCCCGCCTGGCACTCCAGTTAACTGATTACCTGTAAGCATGCCGATAAGACTAATGCTTAGTGGTTAACCTTTTACATCCTTATTGTCTACACAGCGATACAATGCACAGGTGTGTGAGCTGTAAAGCGCAGTGAAGTGTTTGCTGGAGCTGCCCCACATACAACTTGCTAGTATGAACTAAAAGGCACGATTGGACTGCAGTAAAACAAACTAGATACATTTTTTAGTATATTATTGTAGCCTTATAGTCTTGAAGGTAATAAGTAATTTAGTTAGTTATAATGAATGTATGTTATAAGGTTTTGATTACATTTTGAGAGACTTACACACAAGATGTAGGCCTCAGACAAGCATAAGGCAGCTTTGTTAATTTAGCTCCAGCTCTGGTTGATATTAGCATGTTCTGATGTTAAAGTGAAGGGACAAAATATTGTAATGCATAGCGATGTTAGTATTAGGTAAAGTCTTGTAATAAATAGAAAGAAGTTGAATGTTGAAACACTTTGTGACTTTGTTAAAGTGGCTAGAAGTACCCTTTAGTCTATGCTGTATGCCCAGATGGTCAGAGGAGGGGCCAGAGACTCAGAAGCACCAAATAATTATCAACTAAGCTAAACCACACTGAAGACTGGACCGGGGGCAGATTGACAAGCTCTGAAGTTAGTGGCAAGTACCCATTGATAGTGAACTGATAACTTTCACCAGAAAACAACACCTTGGAGGGGTCATGAGCATATGGATATCAGATGACTGCGAGAACAACCTCCGGATAAACATATGTTGCAGAAAGACTAATTGTAATACTGAGTAACTGATTACGGCCTGACAAGGCAAAATGCATAGACCTGCATGGAAAGAAAATCCAATAAAGGGTGGGGTGTCTTGCATTATTCTTTGGGTTCCATCCTGCTACGACATGGAGCATCAGTCCAGACTGACAAGAACCCGGCTCCCTCCCTCACACTTGACCTATCTGGCCAATAAGTTGGGTCGAGCAACAGACTGGTAACTATAGCATCAACAGGACACATGTGCATGCGTGTGTGCATGCATATGTTATTTTGTTACATTATCAACAAATGTGGCGTGCTGCCTTTTCCCTTTGAAAAAGATCCTGTGTGCTTCTTTTAAGCGTAACATTTTGCCAATCACTTAATTAGTCAGCTTCTGGCATTTAAAAACATCTTTAGTTTGACTTGGGCTAAAAATTGTATGAAAGTCTAAAAACAATTTATACTTAAAAAAAAATTCTGAAAGTCATTTGTGTAAGTAAGTTGTTATTCATATGAAATATACAACAATGAATATTTCTCTCTCTTCCATTTGCAGTTTTATGTTTTGTGGGTTTTTATTAGCCACTTCATCATAATAAAAAGAGTATGTATATTCTACGCCTGGGATGGTACATTTAATCTGGAAAGAGAATTCTCATAAGTTACTCTCAAAACTCATATAGGATGATCTTTATAACTCACCTGTAGCTTCACCACTCGTGGATAGAACCCTTTTGTGGTAACACATAACTGTATTTCATACAGCTACAGATAAACATGATAGGTAACAAAAGGGAAAAGAAGGTTCCCCAATAAATGAAGTCTAGGGACAAATATTTTCCCATCTCAACTGCTAGGAGGGAAGAGGACTGGTATTTCCTGTGGTTGATTCCTGCTCACTGACGGAGGGTGAATCTTACAGCAGGAGCCTCTGCTTTAAGAACAGGAAGCATGGCCCTTCTGGGATATGAGAGATAGATTATAGAAGTATTTCTATAAGTTTATGGGGGGCTTTCTAGACCTTCCTAGTTTTCTTGATAAATCATCTAAGCATGGCATTTCAGACTTTTTCCAAGCAAAGGCAGAACCTGTATCCTTCCCTCCCATCCGTCACAGGCCCATCCTTTTTCCTGGAGAAGTCTAAAGCCTAGTATACACCAGGAAAATAGATCAGTATAATGACATCAGGAAAAAAAAAAAAAGGATGAAAAATGCACACACCCTGACCAACACAGTTAAATGGACTTAATCCTAGGGGCAGATGGCACCAGGTACACAGGAAAATTCTGACTTTGACCTAGCTAATACCTCTCAGGGAGGGGAATACCGATAATGATGGGAGAATCCCTTCTGTTTTCAGGCAGAGTGTTCACTAAAGTGTTGCTGCTAACCTGCTGCAGCATTATAAGTATAGTCTAGGGATGTTATCTATCGTGTAGGCCTAGGCCTATTTCTTACTTCTACCAGAAGCTTGGTAGGGACAAAGTTCTTCACCTGCTCAACACAAACAAATGACACTACCACTCAAATAAATGGTACTGGCAATAGAATGGCTGTACCTGATCAGGTGAGGAAACTGTGCAAAGCCAAGCAGAAACAACTAAGTTGTTTTTACACCAAATCCAAGGAGCCTAGGTAACAAAATACAAGTATACTAGAATTACTAGTTCAAGATAGGGAACCAAATACCATAGCAATAACAGAAACACAGTGATTAGTCGATAAGGGGTAAGGTGAGGTACTCGCTATCCCCGCAGCTCTTACTCCATTTAAAAGAGCAGTAGGGACTCAAACAGTCCCCACTCACCTGGGGTTCTGCCTCTCCCTTTGAAATGTAGCAAGAGCTCTGCTTCTCCTCTACTTCTCCTGCTGCCCCCTCTTTCTCTGGAGATTGTGCTGGGGGGAACCGGCTTTTAAGATGGCTCCTCCAGCACTGGCTCTTGCCCCCAACTTACTGCTGCCTCTCTCTGATAGAGACAGCGGGGGCAGAGGAACAACTAGTTGAGTCACTGCTTATACATATCAGGTAGTCAACTAATTGACTAGTTGCTTACATCCCTAGCCTATGGCAGAGATGGGCAACCTTGGCTAGTGAGTGAGCCACTTGAATGGCCCTTCATCTCAGTAAGCCATGTGATTTTTGTAACCAAGACAGTTTCCGGGGGGTAGAGTCGTTTTTCTAACTGTACTTGTCTCCCAGGCAAAAAAAAAAAAAAAAAAAACCACCACATTTCAGTCATCATGAAATTGATAAGCAACTAGTGAACTTAAGAACGGCCATACTGGGTCAGACCAATGGTTTATCTAACCCAGTATCTTGTCTGCCGATAGTGGCTAATACCAGATGCCCAGGAGGTAGGGAATACAACAGGTAATCCTCATGAGATCCCTATCCTATCACCCACATTGAGACAAACAGAGACTATGGACACCATTCCTACCCATACCAGCTAATAGCCATTGATGGACCTAACCTCCATGAATCTATCTAGCTCTTTTTTGAACCCTGTTAAAGTCCTAGCCTTCACCACATACTCTGGCAGAGTTCCACAGTTTGACTGTGTGCAGAGTGAAGAAAAACTTCCATTAGTTTGTTTTAAACTTGCTACCTATTCATTTCATTTGGTGACCCCCTACTTCTTATATTTGGGAATAAATAAATTATGTTTCCTTATTCACTTGATCCATGTCAGTATTGATTTTATAGATCTCTATCATATCCCCCCTTAGTCTCCTCTTTTCTAAGATGAAAAGTCCAAGTCTTTTTAACCTCTCTTCATATGCGACCCGTTCCAAACCCCTAATCATTTTGTTGCCCTTTTCTGAACCTATTCCAATGCCAATATATCTTTTTTGAGATGAGGCAACCACATCTGTAGGCAGTATTCAAGATGTGGGCGTTCCATGGTTTTATATAACGGCAATAAGATATTCTCTATCCCTTTTTTAATGATTCATAACATTCTAATTTGCTTTTTTGACTGCCACTGCACACCGAGTGGATGTTTTCAGAGAACTATCAACTTTGACTCCAAGATCTCTCTCGAGTAGTTGTAGCCAAATTAGTCCCCGTCATATTGTATGTATAGTTGGGATTATTTTTTCCAATGTGAACTCAGATACTGGTCCTCATTTTCAAAACTCGGGTTCTGCGTAATATATGCAAAATGTGTTTGCACATACAAATGTGTTTATATACAATTTAAATAGGTTAAACACAGAATATTAAATATCAACATTCTGATAACTAGTCCCAAACTATTTTTGCTTAACAGAGCTTTGAAGTAAGCAAAGCTTCAAATTATCCAAGCAGAGACTCTCATTCCTCAACAGGAATTTTGAAACAATTTTTTCTCCTAGTCTCCACTGCTTAAGCAGAGGAGTGGTACCCAGTTAGAAACAGGGCTATGACCCCCTTTCACTATGACCAGTTAATTTCATTAAGGCTTCAACACACGAAAAATGTTTCCAGTGTGCAAAAATCAGCAGGTAAGAGTGAAATTTTTGGCTTAAATGAATAAAGATAGATACCTAAATAAAAGTGACTTGCTCGTTTTCTGAGGACATTAAGGCTAAATCTAGTCTGATCCAACAACAAAAATAAAAAAGCCACTGACTAGCACAGAAGGACAAAAATTCAACTCTCAGAATCTAAGGCAGAGGCAAAACATCAACCGTTACTAACAAGGACTCAAGTACTAAACCATATTACAGTAAAATTCCATTAGTCTGGCATCCAATGCTCCGGGACTCCTGATGGCCCGGTCCCATCAGGAACCCGGAAGTGCTGGGGCAGCCGGACAGGCTTCCCCCATTCAGCTGCTGCTGAAACTGACCAGCAGCTGAATCGGGGAAGCCAGTAGCAGAGCAGCTGGGGTGCTGCTGGGTTGGTCTCGTAGTGCTGCCCCTCGGGGCTACGGGACCAACCCGGCAGGACCCCAGCTGCTCTGCCCCAGGGGGCCCCAATTCAGCCGCTGCTGAAACAGATCAGCAGCTGATTCCAGGAAGCCCGGGGCAGAGCTGCTCTGCCCGGTGCTTCCTGGAATCAGCCCCTGATCTGTTTCAGCAGCGGCTGACTTGGGGACCCCTGGGACAGAGCAGCTGGGGTGCTGCCGGGTTGGTCCCGCAGCGCCGAGGGGCGGCGCTAAGGGACCAACCCCGCAGCACCCCAGCTGCTTTGCCCCAGGCGTTGGGATTCAGCCACTGCTGAAACTGACCAGCAGCGTCAGTTTCACCAGCAGGCTGAATCCAGATGCCTGGGGCAGAGCAGCTGGGGTGCTGCGGGGTTGGTCTCGTAGCACTGCCCCTCGGCACTGCGGGACCAACCCAGCAGGACCCCAGCTGCTCTACCCCAGGGGTCCCCAAGTCAGCGCTGCTGAAACAGATCAGGGGCTGATTCCAGGAAGCACCGGGCAGAGCAGCTCTGCCCCGGGCTTCCTGGAATCAGCTGCTGATCTGTTTCAGCAGCGGCTGAATCGGGGACCCCTGGGGCAGAGCAGCTGGGGTCCTGCCGGGTTGGTCCCGCAGTGCCGTCCTTTGGCGCTGTGGGACCAACCCGGCAGCACTCCAGCTGCTCTGCCCCAGGCGTCCCCAAGAGCAGCTGGGGTGCTGCTGGGTTGGTGCCGTAGCGCCGCCCCTCGGCGCTGCGGGACCAACCCGGCAGCACCCCAGCTGCTCTATTGCAGGCATCCCCAATTCAGCTGCTGCTGAAACTGACCTGCAGCAGCTGAATCAGGGACACCTGGGGCAGAGCCGGACTATGGTAAGGGGGGGCTATGAGGGATCTGGGGTGGCATCCCCTCCCACCCCACTCCAGACCCCTCGTAGCCCACCCTTCTGATAGTCCGGCATATTTGATAATCCAGCACCCCCTGGGTCCTAAAGGTGCTGGATTATCGGAAGTTTACTGTAGTTGGGAATCCCAGCCAATGACATTAAGGGATTTAGTAGCATATAATTGTTTTGTAATGAGTTTACTGGATTTGTCAGGGATTAGAAAGTGAATCACCATATACCTGAGAAATCCACTTTCAAGACAAATATGTAACACAAGGGGACAAAGAGGACAATGATCCAAGTTTGGTATTTTATATTCAGTTCATCACTAATTGCAAAAAAGCAATGGTGGGATTCACCAGTGACTCTTAGACATTTAATTAACTATTAAAGCTACAAATGTCCAATCCTTCTGATTTGTTTATACTCTGCTTTTCGCTACTGTAGGGTGTTTCCAGTCCAAGTAGATCTTAAATTCAGATCTAAATTTATTTCAGTTACTAGATCTTATCTATGTCAGTTACAGAAAGTAAGATAAGATTTTAATTGCTGCTCTCTTAAAAAGTGATAAGACTATCCAAACTATAAACTAAGAAAGACTGTATCTTCATTACATGTGTCAAGGCCAAATCCCCACTCTGGCATGATGAATGCAGAAGTGGGGGCCTGCAGAAGTACCCCAAAACCTTACCTTTCCAGGCTTTAGCTGGAGGCTAGCCCTTCCCAGGTTCCCCTGGTGGCCACTCTGGGCCAAACCAGGAAAACTCCTCTCCCCAAGCCCCGGAGCCCTTAAAGGGGTAGACTCTGGCTAGACAGCACTTGCCAGAGCCAGCCCTGCCAGCAGTCTCTGCCCCTGACCCAGTGGCCCCAGGATGAGCTAGGCAGCCAGTGACAGCTAACTGTTCCCCGCCCAGTCCCCCAGCACCCAGGGGCCAGCCAGGGGCCGTAGACGGGGCGCGTCCTCCTGGACTAGTGCAGAGGTCATGGACTTCATTGACGTTTGGGGGCAGGCCCCCAACATTCATGATCTCCGCACTATGAGGAGGAATGCGGCCGTCTACCGACACAGGCGCACCCAAGAGCAGGTGCGCCTGAAAGTGAAGGAGCTGCAACAGGCATATGCCAGGGCCATCAGGGGTGGAGCCACAGCAGGGGCTGCCACCTGTCCCTACTTCCCCACTCTTGACCAACTCCTGGGGGGGCGGGGTGGTCCGCGCCAGCCCAGGAGGCAGCGAGCCGGGACCAGAGGGCCCTGACCTGGGCGCACCGGAGGGGCTACTGCCAGCTGTTCCAGCACCGGAGTCGGCAGGGTCGCGCAGAGAGGCCATACCAGGTAAGTGCCAGCACGGTCTCCTGCCCCGGGGAGTGGGGGGGGGGCGGCGGCGGGGAAGGAGACCAGGGACCGCGCACGGGGGCTATGCCTCCCACGGATCACACAGCCACCTGTGCACATGCAAGCATGTGCCATGCCACCCTTGGGCAGGTAGCTCCAGCTGCGTGACATCCAGGGGCTGTGGCATAATAGGCACTCACGTGTGTGAAGAGACCTGACACGCTCCCGACCCCGGGGCGGAACCCAGCAGGACGCCCTCCCTTCACACACCCCCTCTACACAGAGGCAGGGGATATCTCCCCTACCCTGGCCACACTATACATGGCACAGGGGCATGGGTGCAGTCTTGGGGCAGCTCCCAGTCCCGGAGAGAGCCAGACATCTAACCATGGCCTCTGTGCAAGCACAGTGGCTCTGACGGTGCAGGGCACGGTCACCCTCACATCACGGGGGGGAGGGAGGGGGGACCAGGCATCATCCACTGTGTCCTCAGGGAGAACTGACCACTTCTCTTCTTTTTCTACAGCCCTGTGTGATCTTCAAAAATCTCTCTCATCAATGGATGTTGGTCCAATAAATATTCGCACCCACGTTGTGTCTCAAACAATAAGTTAAATTCGTACTACAGTTAACATATAATCCAGCTAAACAACAACTTCATACCCTCCATACACTTTATATTTACACTAGAGACCTTATAGTGGCACAGCTGTACCACTGCAACTGTGCTGCTTTTATCCTGTGTAGTCACACACTACTGACAGGAAAGAGCTCTCCCATCAACATAATCAAATCACCCTGACCAACAGCAACAGCTATGTACATAGGAGAGTATCTCCCTTGAGGCATAGAAGAACACATGTGAACAGAGCTATCAGTGAAACTTAGGTTGGTCAGTGGGGTGTTTTTCACACCCCTGCCCAACAGAAGTTTTACTGACAAAACTACAAGTTTAGACATTTCCTTAGCATGCCTCTTTCTACTGTCGTGTAATAACTGATCATTTACCATACCTTCCAACAGCTCCCATTAATCACTCAACGTATAATAAGTTTTCATTTTATGTGGAAATTGCTTAGTTTAAAATAGAAATTAAATAGCCAAAAATGAGAGTAACTAGGACTAGAGCTCCCTCTTCACCCCTCTAGTGCTCCTGAAATTCGAAGGATAAAGGACTCTCCTCTCTCATGTACAGCTTCTGAACTCCAAGGATCATGCTACTCTTTGTCTTCTCCCACTGTACAGCTTCTGAGTTCCTAGGAGTGCAACTCAGTATACACAAGTTAAATAAGTAGTCATTTTATTAAAAACACTAACCAAAGCAAATGCACTATAGCACCACATACACTGTTCTTTATTACTTGAAACAGTGGGTAGTATCTTCCTATGAAGTGTTCAAAGGCACCACTCCATGTCAGTGTCAAAATTAATTTAGAGTTTGAACACTATGCAATTCAGGATATAAATACAAAAATTGTAGTTGCCAAGATAAGATACGCACATTCTCAAACAACTTATTTTAATGCGTAGGTTACATTTTGTGTGTCCTGGGTAACATCTACATTTTGAAATGGATTGTTTTTTAATGTTGCAGGTTGAGCCTCTCTTTTCTGGCACTCTTGGGAGCTAACTGGTGCAGAACCAGAGAATTTGTAGAACCACAGGAGCTCAATATTGTGTAGTACAAGGGTAGGAAAGAGAGCCTCCAAGGGCCAGATTCAGCCCATGAAGCTGGTTAATCTGGCCCACAGATGCTCTGCCTTTCCCCGACTCCCAGGCCAATCAGGGCCTGGGGATGAGGAGAGCACAAAGTCTCCTCCTGGCCTGCAAGAGACATGCAGCGCTTGGAGTAAACCACCCGCTGTTCAGCAGGTGGTTCAGTCTAAGTGCTGCACAGCCCTTGCAGGACAGCAACAGGGAGCGAGAGACTTCACGTGCTCCCCACCCCCAGGGTCTGACTGACCAGGGGCCAGAGAAGCACAGTATACACAAGGTACTGGGGCACAGGTACTTGGCAGGAACCACCAGCTGTTCAGAACAGCTGGTGGTTCTCTCAGGCGGGGAAGGGAGGCAAAGACTTCACTTGCTCCAGGTTCTGTGGGAAGGGAAGCATGGAACTGTCCTGGCTGTGCCCTTTCTGCCCGAGGCCCCACCCTTCTCAGGGTAGACTGGGGCCACTTCAAAAAAATCTGTCAAGTGGCCTGCCTTCTAAAATTATTGCCTATCCCTGGTCTAGCAATATTTCCATTGCTTACTCAGCTCTTAAAAGACATTTATGGGTAAATTAGAGTTAAACAACAGCACGGAACATTGAGAGCCAGGACTGGTGACTGTAAACAAACTTTATGGGACGGCGGGAAATTTGGCCATACCCATAACAAATGGACATCTAAAATCATGCCGGAGCATAGAAGTTGCTGGACTATAGGGCACCCGACTAGAGAAGTTAGATAAGTCAGGTTAATGATGGGAAGCTTCTTTCCTTCTTGTTCCACGGAATGGTGTGCTCAAATACAGTTGTGATAAGGAAACTTTATAATACTAATACTTCTTTTGTTGATTGATCAGAATCAAGATGCAAAGATAGTTCACATACTTTTAAATGACTTCACAGAACATCTTATTCTTCCCCCGTACCTGCAAAGTTTGTCAGACACACACTTGGTTTTCTTATGTAACCACACAGTATCTCAAACATATTTGTTACTTAATCTCCTCACTGTAAGCTGTTTCTGCCCCTCTCAAGTCAGAGGCAGCCCATACACAACATCTTGCAAGACTAGAGCCTAACCATTCATAAGAAAATCATATGCAATTAAAAACCAATGTAGAACATGTTTATATTCCCTTTAAAATGACCAAAAACTAAGGAAAAGTTATACCAGTCACATAATTTAACACACTTAATACTACCCAAATATTTAGTATTCAGACAGCTATATAATCTCTTCTGGAAAAACTACACATCATGTGAATATAATTGCATATCCAAGCAAGTTTTCATTACATAATAAATATAACACTGAAAACGTACTGTGCAATTTAAAAAAGGAGTTGAATTTGATGTTTCTTCACCTTTCTAGGAATGCCAGCACATTATCTACAAGAACATCTTAATTTTGACCTACTAAATAGATGGTAAAACTTTTAGTTTCTCTCTGGTAATTGTATAGAAAAAACCTCTCAGGTTGCAGTGCTCATTGTTGTGAAAGAATAAGCCAATAAATAACCTGTAACAAATGAAAAGACTAAAGATCTTCTTCTCAATGGCATTATATTAAATAAATAATAAGAGTTGTTTACACTATTACTGCACTAAGCAAATAAATGTGAAGAAAAAGTCTACTCAAGAAAAGTTAATTGGAACACAATTGTAAGACAGAACTAAAACGCTAGTCTTGAAATCTGATCTCCACAAATATTGGTGTGCCTGCACCAAGCAGTAAGACAGCAGAGCAGTAAGAGTCTTTCTATTTTCTTTTTTTTTAATCTAAGTTTAGTATTTGATCCTGGGGTCTCCAATGATTTAAACGGGACTCCATGCAGGCATTAAGATCCACATAAGTACTTATTTGTATTACAGTGGCACTTAGAGGCCAAAGCTCTATTGTGATGTGTACAAACATAACAAAAAAAGTCCCTGACCCAAAGAGCTTAGAATCTAAATACAAGACTAAATAAAAGAGTTGGATAAAGGAAACAAATGAAATTATCCTGGTCAATGTGGAATGGGTGGCTGAAATAAACCAGCTACCCAAACACTAATTTATTTTAGGCCTCACAACAGAGTACAGCCACCTTACCCCCTCCCCATTGCTGCCTCCCACAGAAAGAGCAGCATGGGGCGGGGCAGTCGGAAGCCAGCTTCTAAGCCTCCCCCCCCAATCTCTGTATTCGGGGGGGGTGGAGGGGGGGAGGTAGAGGAGGCAGCCAAACTGGGGATATACGGGACCTGGTGCTCCAGGGGAACTGCCTGTCCCCCACGCCTGCTGCTTCTGATAGAGGCAGCAGTGCATGGAAGGGGGCGGGTGAGAGAACAAGCAGAATGACTCCCTGCGCATACCAGCTCCCACAGAGCACCTCATCCCTCTTCCCCCATCGCTACCTCTGTATCAGGGAGGAAAATGGGAGTTGCTGGCTTAAAAAGCCAGCTCTCCACGAACATCAGCTCCAGCCTGCCCCTCTGAAAGTAAACATGTAACTACTGAAAAATTCAGTGGTTACCCATTTACAAAAATTAACATTCCTAGTTCAAAACATTGTCCTCATTTACAGAACAAAGGTCAGCCTCTGTATAGGATGGAGATAAGGCACAAAATTGAAATCAATGTATTTTATATTAATTCATTGTGTATAATTTGATGTTATGAGTAATATAATCATTGTATGCTAAATTCAGTAGAACCTCAGAATTACAAACTGATCAACCAATCACAAACCTCACTGGAACCACAAATATGCCATTAGGAAGAGCGAACCAGGGCCAGTATCAGAAGAAAATATTAACTTTTAAATGAACTAAAAATACAGCAATTTCACTGTCTTGATTTCTCTTTGAAGTATTTAGAAAGTCACCTACAAATGGTGAGAAATAGGCAACTGCCTTGTGTTAATCCAGATAGCTAATTATCGGTGATGTTTAGAAAACAGGAAGTTATTTCAAAGACACTACTATTCACTCAAGGTCTGTGTGCTGTGAAGATGCATAGAAATGACATATAAAGGGCTCTTGGGGCCTGATTCTTTTTATTTCAAATGTGCCTGTGCTTCATCGGGGACTCCAGTTTCATTTTGGCTCTCTCTGGTATTGGACATTGGACTGAACCTATGGACTAATCCTGAAAACTCTCTGCAACTTCAAAGCTCACCATCTCTGAAAATGACCTCAGAGCTATACTCATGTCTGTATGCATAATGATCTTTTAACAAATACTCTTTTAAAAATATATTTGCTTAGTTAATAAAAATTGCTTGTATGTATATGGGCAAGATTTGAATTATCCATTAACTTTGTGAATAATGTGTCAATCCTTGGAAATGGCTGAACTTTTTATATGATAAACAAGATTTTCAATAGTCTTCATTATATTTGGAGTTGGCTAGCTGGGAGGCAGCCCAAGGCTAGGTTGCTTTAAGGGAGCTGAGTTTTTAGTTTCCAGATAACAAGTATTGTGGAAGCTGTTTTGTTGCTGGCTTGGTGACTATGTATTGAAATAATAATCAGTTTACGGTTTTTCTGCCCCATTCATTGCAGTTTGCCTAATTGGAAAAAAAGAACGTCCAACTTGGAACCTAGGATCTTTATCTAATTTTCCCCATGTCAACAAGCAATTTTCTTCCTTTCAACTGTTAAAATGACAGGATAAAATGTATCTTGTTATTTGCTCTTTAAGTAGCTAGGAATAGGAGGCCAAATTTTCGCAAGTGACTTAGGCACTTTTGAAAATGGATCCGGGTGCTGCACAAAATGTTAAGAAACTACTTTTTAAACAAAGATTATTCTTCAAAATTTTACTGTACAGCTGATTAAAATATAGATAAAACTACTTTATTAAATATGTTTGATATATATTTAATAATAGTTGTTTTGAATGAAACTTGACTATTACTTCAGTTACCTAAAACTAGTTTGCATTTCCAGTCAAGATATGTCACTTGCTTTTCAGAAAGCTGTCTTTGAATTAGCACTGAATATACGGGCTTACTTTTAAGTAAGAAAAATGGAAAAAAGCCAAAAGATTCCTTAAAGCCAAGTCATCAGGAATTTATCTTTAAAAAAAAACCCCACACCAGGAAATGGAAGCATAGGAATAATCAACGTCTTAGAATACGAAGTGCTTGAACAAAATGTCTATGTATTTAGAAGTTATGTCTGTACAAAATTGTTTATTAAGTATATCTTTAGACTGAAGCATTCAAGAATTCAAAGCTATCAAAGAGTTAATAAAAGCATTTTTATTAAAACTTTTCAACAAAAAAGGCTTTTTGATCAAAATGAATGGTTTTTCAACTAAATTGTAGGGATATTAGTGTGTAGTCCAGGGATGGGCAATAATTTCGGAAGTGCCCGCGGTCTGACCCAGAAAGGGCGGGATTCAGAACTACCCTGATGGGTACAGCGACCTTATTTTCTGAACCAGCTGCAGCTAGTAAGAACAGTTTAGTTTAAATTATGAAACAGATTAAGTGTTTTAACTTTGTTTGATAAACTAACTTCATTTTAAATTAAGTAAAATATTATGTCCAACACAAAAGGTTTCAATGTTTTCTTTATTTATGGAAATAAAGGGGGGGGGAACCCTTTTTGGGTCTGGGGTTACTGACCCACAAAAAAAAAAAAAAAAAAAAAAAAAAAAAAAAAAAAAAACCAGTTGGGGACCACACAAGTGAGAAGCAAAATCTCCTCCAAACCCTCACAATGCTCACTGATGTGGCCCCAGCTGAAACATCACTCTTTGGTGCCCTAGCCTCATGGGGTGAGGGGGAAACTGAGGTTCAGGGCTTCCTATAGACCAGATTTAGTTTTCTGGGGGTCTGGAGTTAGTGAATTTTATGGACTTCCTTAGGATCTGGGGTTGGGACAAAAATGAGGGGTACAGTGCACGAGACAGGGCTGCCAGCAAGTAGGAAAGAGATGGAGTGCAGGATCTGGGAGGGAGCTGGGGTGCAGAAGCAGGCTGGGAGTAAGGTGTCTGGCCAGGTGAAGGGAAGCAGGAACAAGGGAGGGTGCGGGAGCAAGCTGAGGGTGCTAGGTCTTGGGGGGAGAGAAGTGATGGGATTGGGTGTGGGGGGGGGGGGGGTTGGGTCTGAAGGGAACCTTACCTGGCTTTGTGCTCTCTTGAAGCAACACATGCAGCCACGCTGTCGTAACTACCTGGAGGGAGGCCCATTGCCACAGTCACGCTGTCTCGGAGGTTGGAGACACTGCTGCCGCAGCCATGCAATCCAGGGCTGGCCCCAAGGCACCGCAGGCACGGGCCTCCCCAGAAGCGTCGCTGCTACGGCCACAATGCCTACCTCTGGGGCCAGCAGCCACAGACTGCCCCGGAGTCGTCGTGACCGAACTTCCTGGGGCCAGCCCCGGGAGGTGCCATGGCAGCAACACCTCCAGGGCCAGCATGCTGAGAGGCTTCTGCTCACTGCTGTAGTATACCCTTAATCTCTTGCTGGAAGATCACACCCAAGAATACGGGACAACCACACTATATGGCATACAAAACTATCCAAGTAAAACAGTATTTTAAGACTTCAATATATTTTAATTCAGAAAGATTTTTTAAAAATCCACATAAAAATAAATTACCACAACCCACAGTGCCTAATGCAGTGGTTCCCCAAACTGTGGGCCATGCCCTCTTCAGGGTGCAGAAGAATGTTCGGGGCACACAGTGAGGCCCAAGCCAGTGCCCACAGAGAATCCAAGAGGAGGAAGCACTACCCAATCCACCTCTGGCACAGTCCCACAACTGATCACAGCATGGCCCTGCCCCCAGCCCTAGCTCCAGACCTGGCCCAGCAGCAGCTTCACTCCTAACTATTGGAGGGGCGGGACACATTGACATATTCCATTACAGGTAAGGGAGAGGAGGGGCAATCACAACATAAAAAGTTTGGGGATCACTGTTCTAAGGCCTAGCTTAACTGATTTGACTTAAATAATTTTAACAACAAACTTTAGTTAACGAGACCTGTGCAATTTTGTGTTTGGACGACATTTAAACTCAGCTGTTACTTAATGGAAAGACTAATCAGTATAATTTAGGTTCAAATTCAATGAGAATGAATCCACACAAAAAGTTGTCTTAAATCAATTTAATTAGCAATAATCATGCCTCACCTTAACCTCACTGGCTATAATACTGCCACTGTGCAAAGCGTTCTGCTATTATACAAGCCCTTAATAAAACAATGGAAAAAAGCTAGAAATACAAATATTGTAATATGTATAATACAGTACCTTGCATTTGAATGTATTAGCACCAAAGAAACACTCACGTCAGGATACTAAAATAAAAATAAGTTTTTGTAGAAGCTAGAGTAATTTTGTCTTAAAAACTAATCATTTGGAGGTAAACAGACAAGTTTATAAAGGACCAGAAAAAAACAGGAGAAACATACAAACCTTGGTGCAGGACAGATGGCAAGCCACACAAGTAGGTCAATAAGTATTTATCTGAACTCTCAATCTTCTCTGAATTATGGGCCTGTTCATGCAATCATTGATGATGTAAAATCTTAGTCCAATTATTCTCAATAGGTTCTCCCTGCCTAAAAACTTGAGGATCCAGCCCCAGTAAAAATTAACTCTGTTTTTCACAGTCCATCTTAACTGAAGGAAGTTTTCAATATTTGAATTGTGCTACTCTCAAAATGTATTGGTAGAAACAGCTTAGCTATATACATTGGAACTGCATAAAAATGTAAAGAATATGTATTTTCTAACATTACAAAATAATTCTGTGAAACGTTTAAGGAGGAACAGTTGTTTAGCGGTATTTAAATTGTGCTTCTTTCTATACATCCCATGCAAAAGTCTGTGCATAACTATAAAAATTAAGTATTTCACAAAAAACAGTGAAAGATTATTTTGGTTGGAGTTTCTAGGCACTACCATAAAAATGAAATGATCACTTTCTCTCACCTTCAGAAATGGAAACACTAGAATGTCTACAACATTGACCTCACATGATTGTTGCATGAGGTAAAAAGTAACGGCAGAGGAAGAACTGCACTAACCAAATATGCCTGACACTGAGGAAAAAACTCTCATAAAAATGAATCAGTGTAGGACAACATTTGTTTTTCTCCACACAAAGCTTGTTTCACCTCTATATCTATACAGGAAAGAACGATGCAATAGATTTCTAGAACAGGAAAGAGAATAAGTGTTTCTTGTGCAAAACATATTTCAGAGTAATATTCTGGCAAAGTCAACATTTCCTGGGAAACATCAAAATTGTTTAGTTTTTTTGTGTTGAAAACTATTAATTACTAGTACAGCTCCTAAATGGCAGAAAAGCCATGCAGACAGCTCTTTGTATATGTGGGTTAATATATTCCTGTTCAGTTTGTACTTCTAAAATATACAAGATACCTTTTTATAACAGTGTAATACAAATCTCACTTCCGTCATTTGTGGATTATTGTAAAAGTATCTTCCTGTTATAACTAAGGATGTCACGTTTGTTTAGTGAAGAGTTTAAAATGTTCACTTCCAATATTCTGAAATCTCTTAGACCAGGGGTGGAGAATTTAAGGCTCGGGGGGCCAGATGCCGTCCTAGGCTTTTTTTGATCCAGCCCAAGGCATGGGTCTCTCCCAGAATTGGGGAGTTCATGCAGGCACTCCAGTCCTCCCACTGTTCCCCCTCTCTACCCCCCCATAGAGCTGGAGCACACAAAATCTATTAGACCGGCCTCCTCTAGGCTCTGGTGCAGGAGGAGAATGTGGGGAGTGCTTTTCTGCTTCTCAGTCAGGGTCCTCATCAGTGAGGGGATTTGGTTTGGGTTTTTTTGTTCTTGTTGGACCATTTTCTGTGGGTCAGCAGCCCCTGATACAAAACACCCCTGTCTTAAACCTTCTGATTTCCACAGCCACGCCTCATTCTCTCCCCTCACAATTCTGTTAAAAATATGCCAAATAAACAAACCATTGCCACACCGTTTGAATGTCGCGGATAAGCAGATACTGATTCACTCAAAAGCAGATTTAAAAAAAAGTCACCAAATGCCATTTTAAAGTAGATATTTAAAGTACGGGGGGGGAAATATCGGTGTTCCTCGTGGAAGCAGGGCACTTGGAGAGTTAAAGCAGTATACCGTGTCGTGCTCCTTTAACGTTCATTGTTTCAAAAGGCGAGCTAAAATGAAAGCGCAGCTCTAGAGGGCTTAAATGTTCAAGTAAAAATGATCCAGCCTCAGGGTGCTGCCTACACTGATCATTTCAGCTGACATCAATTCTTCCTCTAAGCCAGCAGAGGCCAAGTGCGCCGCTGCCCTTCCTATCCCCACTCCCGAGAACTTATCCGGGAGATGGAGCCACGAGAACACGCACGCTCCGGCTCCCGAGTGATCGTCGAACGGGGCAATACCTACAGGTGCGGCCCGCCCCCGCAGGAGCAGTACCCTGCCCGAACCGGGCCAAGCCTGTAGCGGCGAGTTGCAGGCGAGGCAGGATCCCGGGCCGGGCAGCGGACAGACTACGGCTCAGGCAGAGCAGCGCGCCGGGGGCACGGGCCGGGAAGCGCAGCGGCCCCCTCCGTCCCTTACCTAGGAGGAGCAGCTTGACTTCCCTGGCCGCCTTCTCGCCATCCTCCCGCAGGTTCCGGTCGATCATCTTACTCCGCTCCACCGCCGCCTTGTCCTCCGCGCTCAGCGTGCAGCCCATCTCGGGGCCGTAGGTCGCTAAGCGTCCCCCCTCGGAAACTCCCCGCGCAGGTGACCGAGCTCACGCCGCAGGCGCGCGCCGGGGTAAGGGGGCCCCCGCAGCACACACAAGGCTCCGAGCCGTTACTCTCCGGGCGTCAGTTGAGCCAACGGTCCAGGAGAGCAAGGATCCGCTGCTGCCCTCGCTCGTCAGCCCAGTGATGCTGCCGCAGCCCTGGCTCCCAAGGCGCCGCCTGTCTTCCCCCACCAGCAACGCGGGCGCGCGCGCGCCAGACAACACCTCACGCGAGCCGGAGACAGCGCGGGGGAGCGCGAGCCCTCCACTCCCACTCCAGTCTTGCTCGCTGGAAGGAGGAGGGGGGGGGGTTGGTACACAGTGCGCCTGCGCACGACAGCTGGGGTTCAAGCCTGCGGGAAGAAGGCTGGAGTACTTGAGAAGAAGGGTAGATAACCCGGATGAAAAATGGGGAAGGAATGGGGCAAGCCACCTCCCCCAGCCCACGCGGCGTCTGTGTGACGTCACATGGCCGAGTGTTTAAAAAAAGTCTGTTAGCGGGGAGAACGCTGCGCAATTTTTGAATTTCAACGGTTGTAGGTCAAAAGGGAGAGAAGTCGCTCATTCAAGAGTTTATCAACAGGAACACGCCGCGGGAGTGCCCCAGTTGGCTGGGGAAAGCGAGCCTGAGAAGCGAGCTCCCTGCCGTGGGGGAGGACGAGGGTCAAAACTCGTAAACTTTTTTAAAAGGGAGCGAGAAGTCCCAGCAGCGGCCGCGGTTCCCTCTCGCTCCCAGCAGGGGAGGAGGGAGAGACCCCGTCCCCCTTCCTGAAGAGCGTCCTGCACTCCTCACAGGCGAGGAGCCGGCTCTGGCCGCCGCACCTCTCAGGGGCTAGTCTACCCCCAAACGGGGAGGGGCAAGTGGGATGGGTAGCCAATCAGAGGGCTCCAGTGCGATGAGGGGTGGAGCTTCTGACGACGAGCCTGGCTCCGGTCCTACGCAGCGGGTGCCGGGGCTGACGTTGGCAAAGGGGTGACTGGCCAGAGGGGGCCCCCTGCGCTCGCGCCCTGCATACAGCTGGCTTTCGGGTTCTCTGTCCAATGCCGGTGAGAGTTGCCTGGTGCCCGGTTTTGCAGGAAAGGCAGCTCACAAAGGAGACCTGGCAGGGTCTGGTCAGATGTACTGAGTAGACACAAAAAATTCAGTTCCCGCGGGCCAGGGGGAGGCATGGGTCATTAACCCTGCTCAGCTGGGGCCCCTCCTGGCCAGCAGCTGAGCAGGATCCTCAAGCATGCTCCCTACCTACTGCACCCCTGCAAGCCATGTGCTCTCTGCATACTCCCTTCACTGTATGGTGCAGGTAGTTCCAACTGATCTGTTCCAAACAATCGGTGCTGCAATAGGGTGGGTGCAGCACTTGAAGCCCTGTGAGTGTGCAGCATGCAGACAGCACGTGGCCTCTGCAGTCAGCTGCATTGAGCAGCTTGGGGGTGTGTGGCAGATATGGAGCTAGCCGGAGGCTCCCACTGGGCCATTGCACATGGCAGGCCTGATGTATACAGCATACAGGACATATTTTGCCCACCCACTGATCTAGATGATCCAGAGAGCATGAGGGGGAAGAGCGGTGAACAAGGATGGACCTTGGGGAGAAAAGGCAGAGTATAGGTGGGGACTTGGAGGCCCGATTACTAGCTATTAAAAAGATGGCAACCCTAAACAGTAAGGCTGCGTCTAGACTGGAATGATTTTCCGCAAATGCTTTTAACGGAAAAGTTTTCCGTTAAAAGCATTTGCGGAAAAGAGCGTCTAGATTTGCATGGATGCTTTTCTGCAAAAGCACTTTTTGCGGAAAAGCATCCGTGCCAATCTAGACGCGCTTTTCCGCAAAAATGCCCCGATCGCCATTTTTGCGATTGGGGCTTTTTTGTGCAAAACAAATCTGAGCTATCTACACTGGCCCTTTTGCACAAAAGGGTTTTTTGCCCGAACGGGAGCAGCATAGTATTTCTGCGAGAAGCACTGATTTCAGACAGTAGGAAGTCTGTGTTCTTGCGGAAATTCAAGCGGCCAGTGTAGACAGCTGGCAAGTTTTTCTGCAAAAGCAGCTGCTTTTGCAGAAAAACTTACCAGTCTAGACACAGCCTAACTGTGGTTCACAGTCCCTGAACTTTGCTTCCTTCGCTTTCCTGCCACCATTGTGCCCTTATTTCTGTTGCAGCCATGCTGGGCCCACTCTGACCTTGGGTGTGGAAGAGGGCAGATGGGGTGCAAAGACATGAGCTCAGGTGAGCTTCTTGCCCAAAAGGAACCTGGATTGCTGCTTGTCAGGTGCACACAAACCAGAAGCAAAAACTGATCTGGACAACACAGCTCAAACAACCACAGTTAGGGTATGTCTACACTTCATTCTTCTCAAGAGAAAGGAATGTAAATGCAGACACCCGAAATTGCAAATGAAGCAGGGATTTAAATATCCCATGCTTCATTTGTATAATCGTGTTATGGCGCTATTGTGGAATAGCACTATTTCAAGAGAAAAAACGGGGTTATTTCAAGATAAAACCCTTCTCTCTAAATAACCCTTACTCCTCATTTTTTGGAGTAAGGGTTATTTCGAGGGAAGGGTTTTATTTTGAAATAACCCCGTTTTTCTCTTGAAATAGCGCTATTCTGTAATAGCACCATAATGTGATTATGCAAATGAAGTGCGAGATATTTAAATCCTCGCTTCATTTGCAATTTCGGGTGTCTGCATTTACATTTCTCTCAAAAGAGAGGAATGACGTGTAGACATACCCTTACTGAAGAGCAAGGGTTCAAACTCCTGGCCTGCAGACCATCCGCAGCCACAGCAATTGCATAATCCAACCCAGGAGTCTTGGTGGAAGGAAGGGAAGCTGCCTGTTCCATTCCCTAAGCCCTGCTCCTCCTGCCTTGCTTCCACCCATGGTACCCCATCTCTCAAGGTGATTTCAGGGATCATTTGGATGGTCTGATGTGGTGTAGCAGCAGCAGCAGTCTGCCCCCCTCCCTCCCCATGCTTTCTGCCGTGGCTGGAGCCATGGAGCACAGTGGAGCAAGTGAGTGTACTCACCAAGTGCTGAGAGACAGAGTGCACTCCTGCTGCCTTGGGTGGGAAGAGAAGGGTTGACTGCTGCTTCCAGGCCAGACTCCCCACCCCCATCCCCAGTGAGCCCTGAAGCTGTGCTTGGGGAATAGAATGCTATAGGGGGAGAGGGCAGCGTGATGATGGGAAGGGTGGGGCTTGAGGAACAGTAACATATAACCCACACCAGGATTTCAGGGTCAGATTGTGCAGTTGCTCCAGCAGGGGATGGCCTTCAGATTTGAAGTTTGAGACCCCCCCCCCCCCCCCCCCCCCCGAAGAGGATATCACAGTCTCTCTCTTGGGAATACCGAGCACTATAGTTTAGTTAAAAATGAGAAATTTGCAGTTTCTTCTGCTTTTCAAATGCTAAAAGAGTCCTCTCCTCTTGGTAAAAAAATGTCTAAAATTGCCTTCAACTGAACTGTGCTTTTTTTTTTAAAGTTTGAGTTTAGCTGGTATCGAGGTATGGTTGAAAATATGTCATTTGTTACTGAAGCAATTATTATCTATTAAAATATCTTAAACTCACTGTCTGAATGTAACTTTTCAAACTTGGCATGATTTAAGTCCTCACACAGCAAAGAAAATGAAGCCAATTTGAAGAAAAATGGGTTGGTTAACCAGCAGAGGGAAACAGCCGCTTGGGCCAGAAATCTTATGTCAAATGTTTATAATTAGCAGCTGCATAAAAGAAAGATGCATCTGTACTCAGCCTCCTTCCTTCACCACAATAATCTGCTTCCTGCTCTGCTCACCCCAATCAGCTCCCACCTTTTTCAGCCACATGTGCTCAGTTTATGTTCTTTTCTGGCATCTTCCCCCAAGCAATTTTCTGTGTAATAAATGAACAACTTTTTACTAGCTTTGCTATTTATTAGTGTTATTACATATAAAATAAACTATGGTCTATTGTGGCTTCTCCACTGCCACGTGGGAAACCTATTGTCAGTCTCATTTCTCAAACCAGAGGGTTTTGGGGGCAGCTACCTAATTTACTCAATTCCAAGTGAGGAGGAGGTAAATAATGCTACAACAGTGATCCTTAAAGTAGATTAAAATGGATTGAGAAATGATGGCCATGAAATAAAATTCTTGGTATTTGGGTCACTTGCTTAGCTATCTGAAGCTGGCAAAAATGATGTGTGTGAACGTCCAGATAGCTTTTCTGAAATAACCAAGTTTCTTTGTATGTATCTACTAAATTAAGAAAACTAATTGAGTTCAAACACATTTAATTATTCCTTTTGAGGTAAGAAACACAGCATGTTTGTATTGCTCTTCATTACACTAGTTCAAATTTTGACAGTAGGCTGGGTCATTCCTTTTGAGACAGGGATTTGCAAAGGACAGCTGATTTTTATACTCTATCCAAAACTTGATTGATAATATTAATAGCCTCTAACACTTGGTCTTGTTTTCACAACTGGATTAGTTTGCTTTCCAGGTCTCTGAGGAGTTGCTCCAGAATACTTAGGTTCATTACTAAATGAACAGGGTCCAGATGTTGATAGAATTGATATGCCAAAATTAAGCTTGCATTTCCCAAGTTCTTGAACTAAAATTAATGTCACATCCTTTTCATGTGAACACAAAGCATAAACAGAAATTAGTTTCGTTAACATTTGGAATAACATAGAATTGGTTAATAATCAAAGGACATCTATTGTGAACACACATACCGTCTTTTTTTATAATAAATACCTTAGAGGAGTTGGCATCATAAGCTGTAAAGCTGTAATTACATGTGTCCTGGTTGGAAAGGCAGACATATGATCTTACATATACAGGCAGTCCCCGAGTTACGCGGATCCGACTTATGTCGGATCCGCAGTTACGAATGGGGCTTTTCTCGCCCCGGAGGACGGGAGCGGCGGGACGCCCAGATGCGCCGCGGTCCGCCGCCCCCGTCCTCCGGGGCGAGAAAAGCTGCTCCCCGTCTCCCTGGTCTGCAGGGAGATGGGGAGCAAAGCCTTGGAGCACGCCCGCAGCGGTACAGCCCGGGCACGCTTGAGCTGTCCCCCTGCGGGCGTGCTCCGCGGCTTTGCTCCTCGTCTCCCGACCAGCAGACCAGGGAGATGGGGAGCAAAGCCTCGGAGCACGCCCGCAGTGGGACAGCTGCGGCGCGCCTGGACTGTCCCGCTGCCCACGTGCTCTGCGGTTTTGCTCCACATCTCCCAGGTCAGCAGACCAGGGAGACGGAGCAAAGCCGTGGAGGACTTGGGCGGTCCCGCCACCCCCGTCTCGCTGGTCTGCTGGGGGGCGGGGTGCAGCTAGTTCCCCCCCTGTGACGTAGTGGGGGTACTTGCTGGGCTGTGGTGACCTCTGCTGTCTGGAGCAAGACCCAGCAGGGAAAACCTCAGTATGCAAAGGTGACGCCAAACCTGTTGAACCAGACATCCCCCATGGAGAGGGACAAAGGAAGGGGGAAGGCTGCCCTGGCTGGGGGGCAGAGCTGGAAGAGTGGGAGTTAGTTGCTGTCTGGGAGCATGGAGGAGACAGCCTAGGGAAAGGGGCTGGAGTTTAGGGACCCAGTCTCCCCCCCATCTCAAGGGGGCCTGAGGCATCCTAGCCCAGCTCTATGACCAGATTACATCTGTGCTGTGCTGTATCCTGGGCTGTGTCCAGACTCCATGCCTCCGTCGACGGAGGCATGTAGATTAGCCAGCTCGGAAGAGGGAAATGAAGCCGCGATTAAAATAATCGCGGCTTCATTTAAATTTAAATGGCTGCCCCGATCTGCCGATCAGCTGTTTGTCGGCAGATCGGGAGAGTCTGGACGCGATTCCCCGACAAAGAAGCCTTTCTTCATCGACACAGGTAAACCTGGTTTCACGAGGCTTACCTGTGTCGATGAAGAAAGGCTTCTTTGTCGGGGAATCGCGTCCAGACTCTCCCGATCTGCCGACAAACTGCTGATCGGCAGATCGGGGCAGCCATTTAAATTTAAATGAAGCCGCGATTATTTTAATCGCGGCTTCATTTCCCTCTTCCGAGCTGGCTAATCTACATGCCTCCGTCGACGGAGGCATGGAGTCTGGACACAGCCCTGGAGAGGCAATAAACTTCCTCTATTCCACCGGCTGGTGCAGTCTATTTGTGCCATTACGGGGTGCAGGAGACGGGGGACCCCCAACGCGCCGTCACCCCCCCCCCAGCAGACCAGGCTTTTCTTGCCTACCCCTGGGGTAGAGCAGCTGGGGGCTGCCGGGTTGGTCCCGCAGCGCCGCTCCGGACCAACCTGGCAGCACCCCAGTTGCTCTGCCCCAGGCATCCTGATTCAGCCGCTGCAGGTCAGTTTCAGCAGCGGCTGAATCAGGACGCCTGGGGTAGAGCAGCTGGGGTGCTGCTGGGTTGCTCCAGTAGCGCGGAGGAGCTGCGCTACTGGAGCAACCCAGCAGCACCCCAGCTGCTCTGCCCCAGGCGTCCCCAAGTCAGCCGCTGCTGAAACTGACCAGCGGCTGACTACAGGAAGCCCGAGGCAGAGTTGCTCTGCCCCAGGCTTCCTGGAATCAGCCGCTGATCAGTTTCAGCAGCAGCTGACTTGGGGACGCCTGGGTTTCTTAAGTTGAATCTGTATGTAAGTCAGAACTGGCGTCCAGATTCAGCCGCGGTTGAAACTGATCAGTTTCAGCAGTGGCTGATGCCAGTTCCGACTTACATACAGATTCAACTTAAGAACAAACCTACAGTCCCTATCTTGTACGTAACCCGGGGACTGCCTGTATCTGAGTAGGTCAAAGATATCTGGCTCTTGGCTACCACTGGCAGGATTCTAGATTTTCCTGGTAGCATTCTTGATCTTTGTAAATTACCTAACTTGGCATCTCCTGTGGGACCATAAGCTTGTGATTAACATACATCCCTACTGGTAGTACTGGCCACACCTGAAAATTGATGCTTTTGTGTATTGTCAGGATAACATATTGGATACTTTGTTGCTTTTGGGTCCTATGAGAAATGCATTACCTTTCAAAACTAATATTGCTTTTTCTCAAAAGAATGTACTTGGGACATTATTTCTCGTTTAATTTCAGGGGTAATTTTCCCATATAGCCTTCCTGTATGATATTGTGCAGAACTATATGTAGCCACATTTGCATTTGGGTACATGACACTACTTCTGATACATCTCCCTGCAGCTTTCCTAAAGCCTGAACTACATTGTCAAAATCTAGCTTTGGAGTTACATACCAGGACAGTCCACTATATCTACACTGATCTTGGATAGGAAGGATAGCAAAGTCATAAATGGTTCCTTTAAGTTTGCTAAGTAATCTCAGGCATGAAGTAACGGTCCTGGTACTTATCTGGAGTTCAAAAAACTGGCGAAGTTGAGACCAGTTCTCCCTCTTCCTACCACTGATGCCATCTCTCTAGTAATTCAGGGTATGTGTACACATTTATTTCAAAATAAGCTATTTTGAAATAATAACTCCCGAAATAGCTGTTTCGAAATAACACATCCACACTGAAATGCCCATTGAAATAGCACAGCGCTACATCAAAAGTCCACCCTGTTTGGAGGCTGAATCTCATTTAAGGTCCCCCTCCCCAGAAGCACTCAGAACAGGGTATCAGGACAGAAGTCACTTCCTGAAGCTGCTGCCTGAGGCTGTCTCAGGGAGAGCAGACGCATTCCCTGGACACAGTGGAGTTTAGACATAGCCTCATATGCATTTCCTCGCATATAATGATCAATTTGCATCCATGGCTGATACTGGTCTGGCAGTACTCCTCCTACCCACCAGAATTCTGGCATTCTTGTTATTCACCCAGTTAACACCTCACGTGGGGAATACTCATTCACACTTTGGGTTGTGATAGAAATGTAGCCGTGTTAGTCTATCGCTATTCTATTTCACTATTCTACATCAGCTACACTTTGGGTTGATCTCATCATTAATATGCATGGGAGTTTATTATCCCAATCTTAGCCATGTACCTCAATTAGTTTCTGTAGTGCCCATGCCAAACGGATAGTGTAAACACACAGATGCTGCTGTTCTTCTATTGTTTAGAGATAATAGAAACTTCCTCATTAGTATCAATGAGAACCCTTTGACATAGCTCTCCAAACTTCCTTGTAATAGTCATGGTAGTTGTTCACTGACCCCAACTATCTTTCTGGATGATCACAGGCTTAGGAATGGCCAGAATGTCAGGCATGGGTCACAAGATATTTGGAGATTGTCCTCCAGATGACTTCATTGTTCACTATTGATGGACATCCAATTTTCTAATAAAAGTACATTACCAATTTTAATCTTTTTAAACTAACTTAAAATATTCAATTTTTAGTCCCCATTTAAATAGTATGTGACCTCTCCTTGCTATTAGTTAGTACAAATACTTTTGGAATTAACTCTCCAATTTTAAGTGTAAAATGAAATGCACATGAAGCTTTGAGTCTTCTAAGAGACATTAAAATTAACAACTTTCTATAATGGCAAGCTCATAATAAACTAGCATGAAGAATGTGCTGCCAAACATATCTCAAAAACTGCATGCTGCCAAATAACAATATAGAAAAATGGAAATTTGAGTGATTTAAATGACAGAGAGATAGGAAAGCAAATTAAATAAGGCAATAAGGGACCATTTCATTAATCTCATACTTTTATAATCTACAAACAAATAAAAGGCTATTTATTTAATGGATTAGACTGTCACTTGAATATCCCATATAACACAGGATGTTATATATACCTATAAGCTATCAAAGAATACAGTTTCCAACATATATACAGTAGACTTCCGATAATCCGGCATCTTTGGGATCTAGGTGGTGCCGGCTTATTGGATATGCCGGAGTATCGGGAAGTACTCCGGCGGGGGCTGTGAGGGGTCTGCCGGGACCCGCACTGCGTCCGGGGGATGGGCAGGGAACAGTGCGGTGAGGGGCGAACCCTCCACTGTTTTGCAGGAAGGTGGGGGAAGCCCCGCGCAGCCGCTGAGAGTTTTCGGGAGGGGAGCGGGCTCCCCAGCCCCCAGACTGCAGTAGTTATCACCGAGCAGGGGGGTGAGGGCGGCGCTACGGGACCAACCTGACAGCACCCCAGCTGCTCTGCTCCGCCGCTTCCCCAAGTCCGCAGCTCGTCAGTTTCAGCAGTGGCAGCAGTGGACTTGGAGAAGCGGCGGAGCAGAGCAGCTGGGGTGCTGCCAGGTTGGTCCTGCAGCGCCACCCTTACCCCCCTGCTCTGCGATAACTACTGCAGTCTGGAGGGTGGGGAGCCCACTCCCCTCCTGGAAACTCTCAGCGGCGGCACGGGGCTGAGTGCAGCCAGAATGGGGCAAGTTCGGGGACTTAGCTCTCGCGGCTGCGCAGGGCTTCCCCCGCCTTCCTGCAAAACGGCAGAGGGTTCGCCCTTTCGAGACGCCGTTGCTCGCCCACCCCCCAGCCAGACGCAGTGTGGGTCCCGGCAGACCCATCACAGGGGTATAATCCCCTTCCCCTCTTCTGCCCTTCCCTTTCCCAACCATGAGTGCCCATAGGGCTCATAGCAGCTCCTATTATCCAGCTAGCCGGAGCACTTCTGGGTTCCAGTTGGTGCTGGACTATCAGGAGTGCTGGACCACTGGATGCCAGACAATTGGAGTTTTACTGTATTATTTATTTTTACAAAGATTGTATATGTGGTTGAATAAGACAAAAATTCTGGCAATAGCACTCAACTTCTAGCTATTCATTGCTGAACAGAAGTTTATTACTCTTTGATGCACAATGCAGAACAGGTTGTACCCTGATCCACTATGCATATACTGTTTTGAAATCTGATTCTGCACCACTGAATTCAATGGGCATTGTATCACTGGCTTCAGTCCAACTAGGATCAAGCTCATAGTTCTAGGTGGCTCTTGTAAATAAATACTGGCAAGTGAGTAAGCATTCAGCAGTCCTAAGGCAGGCTTTTAGCATGGTTATAATGCTTATTCACATACTCCTATTGTTAACGTGTTCCCTCATCATGGACTTAATCCTGTCAGGTGCTCAGCACTCTAGTCCTAATTCAGTAAAGCACTCGGGGCAGTTTTACATAAGAGATTTACACATTGCAACACTGAGCATTACAAAGCCTAATAGGTGCCCTGCCACCCCGTGGAATTCACTGCACCCAGATAGGTGTCCAGATGTTCCACAGCATGCATAGGGAGAACAAGGCTCCAAAGAGAGGAATTTGTGAGCCGGGCACAAAGCCCTGAGCATCTGATTGGGTGGGGCTGATTAATCTCCTGTGAAGCTGTGCTGCCACGCAGTTTAGAGGGAACACTGCTGCCTGCCCTGCCCCTGCACAGGCTGCAGCCATGTGCTCTGGAGCCCCCTGTGCTTCGTGGAGGGGGCAGGGCTGAGATCCCACTATGCGTGCCACTCAAAATCGGCCTTAAATGGGATGTGCCTGGAATGGGATTGCTTCTCATAAAACCAAACAGAAATGAGACAATCACCAAAGCAAGTACAAGTCCTCAAAACTGATATAACAGAATGAAGGTTCAAAGAGACTGAACCAAGATGAGCCAGAAAAATAGGTTGAACCTGGGCAGGATTGCTTCTCAAAAACCTTATAGAAAAGAGATAAATATGGATTAGTGCTCTGGGTTGGCAAGGCTCAATCAATGCTTAAGGTTTGAAAACTAGAAGAAAATGTTATTGGAAACCACATTGACTATAGCCCTTCTTGCTGAAACACAGCAAATAATAAAGGGCTTATAGGGATGAAGAAACAAAATACACTTGATGGAATTCCCAAATTATGGACCCAAGTAACACCATGTAAATCGCCCTAGTTGCAGCTGACTCAGAAAATATGGTCACCATACCCAGTCTGCCCTAGCCTGCCCAATCCCCTTCTCCCCCCAGCACGCATATCTGTAAATACAAGTGAATACGTTAAATCTTGGCATGTCACTTCTGAAAGGTTGCTGTCAGGACTGTTCCCCACTCTGGCACTCCGAGTGCAGAAGATGGGGTCCTGCAAGAGACTTTAAATACCTTGCCTTTATAGGCTCTACTTACAAAAACTCCCTGGAGTCACAGATTCACTGGTTCTGAAAGAAAAGCTGCCACCATCAAGTGATTTAACCCCGAAAAAACAGGAAGGAACACTTGAATTCCTTCCGAGAGCTTGAAAAAAGAAGTTAAAAGCACAGAAAACAGACTTCATCTCTGATAGCTGACCTCTCAGGCTAGGCAGACACACATATAGATATTCTGTTACTTTTTAGGACACAAGGATCAAATCATCACCTTAAAATAGGTGATTTTATTAACAAAACAAAAATATATACTTGAAAAAGCACACGATTGCTAGGTGTTACATAGCAACTGAGTAAAACAAATTAAAACACAGAGAACATCTCTGGGTGGGTGCACTCTTAGGCTACGTCTACACTGGCCACAATTTCGGGAAAAGCCATGCAAATCAGGTAAGTCAGGATAGGGAAATCCGTGGGGGATTTAAATATCCCCCGCGGATTTAAATAAACATGTCCGCCACTTTTTTTCCGGCTTGGGGAAAAGCCGGAAAAAAAGCGTCTAGACTGGCGCGATCCTCCGGAATAAAGCCCTTTTCCGGAGGATCTCTTATTCCTACTTCATAATAATAAGGGAATAAGAGATCCTCCGGAAAAGGGCTTTATTCCGGAGGATCGCGCCAGTCTAGACGCTTTTCTTCCGGCTTTTCCCCAAGCCAGAAAAAAAGCGGCGGACATGTTTACTTAAATCCGTGGGGGATGTTTAAATCCCCCGCGGATTTCCCTATCCTGACTTACCTGATTTGCATGGCTTTTCCCGAAATTGTGGCCAGTGTAGACGTAGCCTTAGGGTATGTCTACACTTTTAGTCTGGATGTGTTAGTTCGAATTCGCTTAGTTCAAATTAGCACTGTAGTGTAGACATACCCTTAGATAGTGGATACGGTAGGGAAGGCATAGAATCATACAGAGAAGGTTAACCCAACAACCAAAACAAAGAAAAATACCCTGATCATGACTAAATACACCTTTTCCCTATACTCATGATCCATGCTGATCCATACTTCAAGGTCCAGTTCACTCCATTGTCAAATATATTTATAGGCATGGTAATTCTGATTACTGCATCTGCTCCCTCCAGCCCTTAATTTAGAAGGCACACAAAGAAAGAGCAGACCAGGTATCTATATCCAATTCAGATTTCAGCACTGTATCCCATTAGTTCTTTGGGTTCCCTGCCAACACCCTTGTTAACTACCCGAGTTTAACCCTTTAGTCACCAAGTGCTGGCCAACACTGCTCCTATCCATCACAGTTGCCAATCCCTGCTTTAAGTTATGATCAGAAGAAGCTAGGTACTGAATTTGGTGATGTAGGTGTTACCATTTAGGAGGAGTGTTTGGTTAAACAGATAGACAAACTCTCTAAAATACATAGTACGGTTGGACCCTGGTCCAGCTCCCTCGGGACCTGACCAGTCTTGGACAAAGGAGTTTTCTAGACCAGGAAAGGCCTGTGGGGGGAGGGAGCACCAGCTTCTGCACTGGGCTTCTCTCCCCAGCTACCTGCCACTGCTGCCCTGACCCCTGCCTGAATCAGCCCCACAAACTCCGACAGCCCTGGAAGCCACAGAAGCTCTGGTGGTGGTTCTGCAGGCACTCGCAGTCCTGCCAGCTGTGAGCTCTGCGGCTCCCCCCACTCTCTGGCCCCACTGGCTGTAAGCTTGGTGGCCCCCCCACCCAGCAGACTTTGGCACCCAACCCAGATAGCTATGGCCTTTGGTGCCCAGTGGACTCCACTGTCCCACTGGTCCCACCAGCCATCTCTGTTCCCAGCCACGGGCAACATCTGTGTTGGGACTAACTAGTCCAGAAACATCCGTGGTCCTTTTGGACCACAGATATTTCCATACCAGAATGTCCCATACCATAGAGGTTCAGCCTGTAGATGGGGTCTGTAACTACCTTACAAAACAATCTTTCCTTTAAATCTAGAAAATTCCACATCAATGTATTTGTTTAGGCCTCACAAGAAAATTAACTCATAAATAGGGAGTTTTTCTTGCCCTTTAACTAATGCAATGCACTTTTGAAACCACTCCCAAGGTTTTTGGTACTGTTGCACAACAGGTCTTCTTTATTATTTCCAATACACAGTTGAGTCTTCTCTTTCAACCTTAATTCTCAGAAACCCTGCTCAAGTCAATTAAATACACTGTATCTGAGTATAAGATGAGTAAGGATTTCAGGATTAAATTTACTTCTTTAAACTGTTAAAACGCCAATTAATAAATGCCTAGTGTATTCATAAAAATGAAGCTAATTAGAAAACAGCTTTCACTAGTAATTTAATCTATAGGTGTTGTGGTTGGCCCCAGAGTTAATGATTATTAGACAAATTACATCGAAATGATCCACTGTAGGTTACATCCTGATCCCATGCAGTCAATGGAAATTTTGCCTTTAAGTTAAAATGGGACCAGGATTTAACTCTGTAAGCAGCACCACTTGAGATGTCCACTGATGTAGATAAGTCAGGGTATGTCTACACTACAAAGTTAATTCGAACTAACGGACGTTAGTTCGAATTAACTTTGATAGGCGCTACACTAGCGCTCCGCTAGTTCGAACTTAATTCGAACTAGCGGAGCGCTTAGTTCGAACTAGGTAAACCTCATTCTACGAGGACTAAGCCTAGTTCGAACTTACTAGTTTGAATTAAGGGGTGTGTAGCCCCTTAATTCGAACTAGTGGGAGGCTAGCCCTCCCCAGCTTTCCCTGGTGGCCACTCTGGCCAACACCAGGGAAACTATTGCCTCCCTCCCGGCCCCGGACCCCTTAAAGGGGCACGGGCTGGCTACGATGTCTGTGCCAGGTGCAAGCCTGCCAGCACCCAGCCAACAGACCCTGCACCTGGCACGGATCGAGCCAGCCACCCGATGCCCCCCATCCCTCCCCCTCTTCCCGGGACCAGGCTGGCGGCTCCCGGGAGCTTGCCCGGGACCGCAAGAGGCAGGCGCCCGCCTGGTCTAGTGCGGACATTGTGGACCTCGTCCATGACCTCCACACTAGGCACAGGAAAGTGGCCATATAGGGCAGGAGAGCTGCCAGCCTGGCCAACCAGGAGCAGGTGTGCATGAAAATCAAGGTGGTCCACTGAGACCCCCGACCCTGAGCCCTGAGCTTACAATGGCCATACTGGGTCAGACCAAAGGTCCATCTAGCCCAGTAGCCTGTCTGCCAACAGCGGCCAACCCTAGGGACCCTGGAGGGTATGGACCGAAGACAGTGACCAAGCCATTTGTCTCATGCCATCCCTCTCCAGTCTTCCACAAACTTTGGGCAGAGACACCACTCCTACCACCTGGCTAATACCACTCCATGGACCCAACCTCCATCACTTGATCTCACTTCTCTTTAAACTCTGTTCTAGTTCTAGCATGCACAGCTTCCTGCAGCAAGGAGTTCCACAGGTTGACTCTTTGCTTTGTGAAGAACAACTTTCTGTTACTAGTTTGAAGCCTGCTATCCATTCCTTCCCTTTGGTGTCCTCTAGTCCTTCTATTATGGGAACTAATGAAGAACTTTTCTTGATGCACCCTCTCCATCCCACTCATGCTTTTATAGACCTCTATCCTATCCCCCCTCAGTCTCCTCTTTTCTAAACTGAAAACTCCCAGTCTCTTTAGCCTCTCTTCCTATGGGACCTCTTCCAAACCTCTGAACATTTTAGTTGCCCTCCCCTCTCCCACCCTCTCTCTTCCCCTCTCCCACCTTCTTTTCCCAGTCTCCCCGAGTTTTGTTCAATAAAGAGAGATTCTATATTTGACCACACGTTTTCTTTATTTTGTACATCAGGAAGCGGGGCTAGGGAAGGGTAAGTGGAAGGAGGTGAGGGAGGAATGGGGTACGAGCCCCCGATGGGGAGGACTGGGCTGGCTCTGCGGGCTTCTGGGGGTGGAAGCTCTCCTGCAGCCCCCCAATTGCCCCCTCTTCCCCAGATGGCAGCCTGCGGCAAGTGCAGCCGGTCTGATGGCCGAGTGCTGTGATGTGCCCAGTGTAGGCACTCAGGGCACTCCAAGCCAGGACTGCTTTGCAAGCGGGGCACCCCTGAGAACTGTCTGTCCGGGGTGGGGGTTGGGTCCCTTTAAGCACAGCCCTCGGCTAGCCTGAGGCAGCAGCTCCACACTCTAAGTCCTCATCTGATGCCCTGCCGGCACTGCTTCCGGCCATCCTTAACCCCGGTTCAGGGTCCACTTAATGTGGACATGCTAGTTCAAATTAGCAAAACGCTAATTCGAACTAGTTTTTAGTTCTAGACGCGTTAGTTCGAATTAGCTTGGTTCGAATTAGCTAATTCGAACTAAGTTAGTTCGAATTAGCACTGTAGTGTAGACATACCCTCAGTTAGGGTATGTCTACACTACCACCCTAGTTCGAACTAGGGTGGTAATGTAGGCATACCGCACTTGCAAATGAAGCCCGGGATTTGAATTTCCACGAGGTGTACAGATAGTGCGGAATGGCTTGCTAGTTCGAACTATCTAGCCCGTGCCGCGTGTAGCCGCGCGGCACGGGGTTCGAACAAGCTGGCATTTAAAAATGGTGCCGGCCGGCTTATGCAAATGAAGCCCGGGAAATTCAAATCCCGGGCTTCATTTGCAAGTGCGGTATGCCTACATTACCCCGCTAGTTCGAACTAGCGTGGTAGTGTAGACATACCCTTAGCTATTTCCCCTGAGGTCTACACACACTGCTCTTTAGGCTACTTTCCATATCTCTGTAATTCACCAATGGTTTAAAGTTTCTTTCTTCCAATCTGAAAATGGCCCCATCTAGAGTCAGAGTCCAAAGTAATTAATAAAATACCATAACAAATCAAAGAGTAAATGGTGTAAAAATTTATTTACACTGAAAGCTGTGAACCCCAAAATAGGTTAAAATGTTCAAGTTACAGGGGCTCAAGCAAACATACACACATCTGTATTCTTCTATATAAGTGTAACATGTTATTTCCTTTTCTCTAAGTCCCTTTCTTTAGATGGAAGAACCCATGTAAGAGAAAGATAAACTGTAACTTTTAGCTTAAGAACTCTTCTATTTGAATCACTATCTAATATCTAAGGATATGTCTACACTGTCACCCTAGTTCGAACTAGGGTGGCTAACGTAGGCTTTCGAAGTTGAAAATGAAGCCTGGGATTTAAATATCCCGGGCTTCATTTGCATCTTGCCGGGCGCCGCCATTTTTAAATCCCCTCTTTAGTGCGGTCTCCGTGTCCACGGCTACACGCGGCACGGAGTAGGTAGTTCGAATTAGGTTCTCTAATTCGAACTACCGGTACACCTCATTCCACGAGGAGTAACGGTAGTTCGAATTAGAGAGCCTAATTCGAACTACCTACTCCGTGCCACGTGTAGCTGCGGGCATGGAGTCCGCACTAAGGAGGATTTAAAAATGGTGGTGCCCGGCAAGATGCAAATGAAGCCCGGGATATTTAAATCTCGGGCTTCATTTGCAACTTCGAATGCCTACATTAGCCACCCTAGTTCGAACTAGGGTGGCAGTGTAGACATACTCTCAGATTAATTTCTTAGAGGGAAGCTGTTTGCTGCATCTCTTATTAGATTCCCTTAGGGGGTCCAGCTGTTTCCCCTTAAGCAGCACTGTAAAAGTGGGTCATGGGGCCTTACACAAAAACTTGTAAGATCCTAGCTAAGGAAAGCTGTGCATTGAGTAATGAGGAAAGAAAATCAGGGAATGTTTTGTAGTGACAGAGAGCTCTAGGTAGCTGAATCAGGAGGAGGCACTCTGTATTGAATCTTATGGAAGAGGATCTGGACAGAGAAATTGTTAGAACTCTTTTCAATACACTATTTGAGAAAAGAAACAAGATTTTAAAAATCTAGTTCAATTTTTCTTTAAAATGATATCTATACTCTTGCTGAAATATAAAGTTGGGACCATGTTTTAGTAAGATCTGCTTTCCCTGTTAAACCTTCTATTTTTGTTTTAATAACTGTGCTGGGCAAGAATTATAAATGAGGTATAGAGTGATCATTTGTAAAAATGCTTACCTCCATCTTGTGAGTCCCTGCTTCTTTGACCTTCCTTGCAATTAAATTGTCAGAATCTCACTGGCAGTAACAGCGCTTGAAAGTCTCTCATGTGGAGTCAGTATCATTAGACTAAAGTAAAGGTAGTCTTAGCTCAAAAACTACTAGTTAACATCAGAAGCTGATATTCAATTAAGCTGTATTTAGGTGTAAGTTTGTGCCTTTTCCATACAATGGTATCTCCCCTCCTGCTTCTAACTTTTAGGACTCAATTATAGAACTTTTACCCATGTTTGTAAATTCTTGCATAAGTATTCTCACTAAGTCAATTGTCAGTAAGTGCGTGCTAATGAGACTAGCATTTGGACTATTTTTATCCTTGGCTAACGTGTTAGCTTTTTTCATGGAAGTTTAGCACTTCCAGTCCCCAAGGCCGTTTGCTATCTTTGCTTAGCATGTTAGATAGGTCAGCATTCTTAGCTGTAATTTGAAAGTTACTGTATTTTTCCATCATTGGAATTTATCTCAGAGATAATTTCTCACATGTATAATAGCTGGCCTAACATGATAGCCTGTGAAACTGGAAAAAACAGAAACCTAGTATCAAGCAAAAGCAGTGGTATTTTGGTGGTGACATCACTATGGTGAGGTAGGGTAGATATATGGCCAGATTTGCACCTTTTGCACCTCTTGGCACAGCTCCTTCAGTGTTGCCTGCCTACAACTGACCTTTGTGTTTTCTGTAAAAGATTAAATGAAATGTGATAATTTAAATATAGATACAAACACCAGAATTATTGACTTATTGATCAACTGGACACCTTGTGAAAATACTGTAAAGCCCCAAGGCTCAGGGCTTCAGGCAAAGTGGGCTGGGGCTGGAGCCACAAAGTCTGGAGGTCAGGGCTACGGTCTTCTGGCTCAGGACTTTAGATGGATGGAATGCTTAGATATGATGGTTCAGGGATTTAGCCCCATTACTCTGCTCCCAATTTTCAGCCCCAAAACTCCACTCTCAGAATACATCTATTCAGCAGCTCTATTTCAGAATAACTGACGTTATTCCAAAATAACAAAGACCACATCTACACTGCAAGCCATTATTGTGAAATAATGTCAAGCTGGAGGACTTCTTACTCCAGCTCCTGTAACCCTCATTTCACAAGGAGTAAGGGAAGTTGAAGGACGAGTGTTCTTCCTTCAGCTTCCTGCTGTATAGACAGCACCAAAAGTCAAATTAAGCTATTTTGTACTTAAGCTACTCAATTGACATAGCTGAAGTTGCATAGCTTAATTCAAATTTTTCTCTGCTGTGTAGACGTTCCCTCATTTTCAGCCCTAAGGAGGAGCATAGAGGCTCACTGCTTCAACTGCATGGCTTTTTCCACTTTCAGCCCTGCCGACCCTGCAGGGTCTTAGATCTTTAGCTACAAGAGGAGCGCCTGTTTCTGCCCCAACACTCCCCCTGTATCTAAAGCCCCAAACCCTGCTGCCCTCCCTCTGCTGAAGCAGGGAGTAGAGCCCCGGGGAGCCCCAGCTCCAGCACCCAGGACTAAAGCCCTGACCACCAGTGATCCTCCAGGTTTAAAGGGCTGAATCCCAGTGTTCTCATGGAGCAGAATGTATAAACTGACAGTACTCAAAAAAAGGCAAGCAGCATGACCTAGGTAACTTTAGGTCAGTCTTCTTGACATCCATCCCAAGCAAACCAATGAAAAAGTCGATGAGTTTAGAAAATTATCATTTGTTGGAGTCATATTTGTAAATCAGCATTTTTACACTTTCCCACATTTATCATTTTCCCCACTGATGTTCCAATCAATAACTTTTTTGATATATCTTACAGTATATAAAATATAACATTTTTTATATATCTTACAGTATATACAAATATTATTAAGTGATTACAAACTACTTATAACAGAAATCACTTCACCCACAACTGAATTGCATCCACCTTTCAGGTGAAATATGAGAATTGTTGAACATTACATGTAATCATGTCTAGACAAATAGCAAAGAATCGTTTTAGCCAACTGAAACTAGAGAGAGTATTTTAGTTAATTACAATATAATATTCAACTGAAATTTAGCAATGACACTTATGCTAGCACACTTCTTGTGTAGAGTAATTGGAATTTTTAAGGATCACAATTTCAATATTAAATCTTATCTGAAATACGTGTATTCTCATTTTATTTATTTAATGGCAACAAAAAAATATATTTAACTTCGACCCAAATCTTTTCTGTGATCTGGGGCTTGTTTTGTTCAACATCTTTATTAATTACCTGGATGGATGAGGGGATGGATTGCACTCTCAGTAAGTTCACGGATAAAACTGAGCTAGGGGGAGGGTTATATATGTTGGAGGGTAGGGATAGGGTCCAGAGTGACCTATACAAATTGGAGGAGTGGGCCAAAATCATTCTAATGAAGTTCTACAGACAAGTACAGAGTCCTGCACTTGGGATGGAAGAATCCCAAGTATTGTAACAGGCTGGGGACCGACTGGCTAAGCAGCAGTTCAGCAGAAAAGGACCTGGGTATTACAATGGATAAGAATCTGGATATGAGTCAACTGTGTGCCCTTGTAGCCAAGAAGGCTAACAGCATAGTCGAGTGAATTAGTAGGAGCATTGCCAGCAGACCTAGGGAAGTGATCATTCCCCTTTATTCAGCACTGGTGAGGTCACATCTGGAGTATTGCGTCCAAATCTCTCCCCTACTCCCTATTACAACAAGGATGTGGACATATTGGAGAAAGTCCAATGGAAGTCAACAAAAATTATTAGGGGACTGGAGCATGTGCCTTATGAGAGAGGTTGAGGGATTTGGGCTTATTTAGTCTACAGAAGAGGAGAGTGAGGGGGGAATTGATAGTAGCCTTTAACTACCTGAAGGGGGGTTTCAAAGAGGATGGAGAGAGGCTGTTCTCAGTGATGACAGATGACAGAGCAAGGAGCAATAGTCTCAAGTTACGGTGGGGGAGGTCTAAGTTGGATATTTTTAAAAAACAATTTCACTAAGAGGGTGGTGAAGTACTGGAATAGGTTACCTAGGGAGGTTGGTGGAATGTCCATCACTTCAGGTTTTTAAGTCCTGGCTTGACAAAGCCCTGGCTGGGATGATTTAGTTGGGATTAGTCCTGCTTTTAGCAGGGGGTTAGACTCAATGACCTCCTCAGGTCTCTTCGTACCCTATGATTCTATTATACTAACTAGAAAAAGAAAAAGAAAAGAACAATATGTAACAGCAACATAAAATGTTCTTACAGAATGGCAGTAGTAGTGACCATACTGTAAACGAGTCCGACACAGTTCGCCACCAATATGGCCAATGGCCCCCGGTTTATTGGTCGTGCGGGCCAGTCCTGCAGCAACCAGTACAACCTGCCACAGAGACCCGCCCTGTTCACATTCCTCCGCTCCCTTTGTTATGAACGCCCGAGGCTGATTCGCCGGCCAACGGAGTAGGGGGGTTCGGGCCCACTCCCTCTCCGAACCCTGGCCCAGGGCCCTGAAGGCAGGGACTCACGGTCCCTCCCTAGCAGATGGGGAAGTGCCCCAAAACACACCCGCTCACGGGCTACACGACCCCACCCTGGGCTGCTTCCTACTCTGCCCTTCCTAAGGGCCGGCCCCTGCCGCGTATCCCAGCCTCACCTCTCCAGCCTCCTTCCTCCCTGCCTCTCCGTTTCTCTCTCCCCCCTCCGCAGTGCCGGCCCCGGGCTTAAATCCCCCGCCGGCTCTGCCCCCGTGCGTCATTTCCCCCGCGTTGCCCAGGGGCCCCCCTTCCCCCATGACGTCATCCGCCCGCGCCTCTCTGGCCCCTCCTCTTTGGGCCTCACCCAGAGGCTCTCCTTGCCTCCCGGCGTTCCCCGCACTGAGTCCCAGCTCGGCAGCGCGGCCCGCCGTATCGGAGGCACGCTGGCTCCCCACCCCCCCGGCGTGTCCGCCCGTCGTCCCCCCGGGCACCCCGAGTGCGGGGCAGGAGCGCCCCGTCACACATACACATTTTAATCAACAGTAGTTCACTCTCATTAGTAGGGCAAACTATGTTGTCTTCACTCTACTAAAAAATTGGGTAACTATTTCATAAAACAATGAACAGGTAGTATTTTCACTTACATAAGACTGAATTAAAATTATTATGAGAATATTATGTCTGCAAATTGTTCTATTAATTTACATAATCTGGCTACCCTTTTCATGTTCAATTTTATCATTTTCATTATTTTTTCAGCATTTTGTCATGAACACTTCTGTTTATATTAAATATATATATTTTCCTACCTACCATTTTCTTTTGAATAAAGAACTGGCAAAAGTTATAGGCTGGTGATTGGTTATTCCTGCCTAAATGGGTCATGGCATTGAGCATGCGCCCATTCCTTTGGAAATTCATCATGTTTAAAGTGTCATCCACACTAGCAATTTTAAACCAGAATAAGTACCTGCATTTGTGATTTTTAAACTATGCTAGAGCTGTTTTCAGAGACAGTATCCCTCTGAAGTAGATTAACTATAAAGCTTTGGATATACTGAAAAAAACCAGACTATGTTATATGAAATTTAAAATAACTTACTTTTGATTGCTTTAACACCACATTTGTGTTCACTTCCTGAGAACATTCTAACAAACTAGCAGTAATGTTCACTGTAATTTTGAATAGTGATAGAAATGTAGCCGTGTTAGTCTGGGGTAGTTGAAGCAAAATGCAGGACAATGTAGCACTTTAAAGACTAACAAGATGGTTTATTAGATGATGAGCTTTCGTGGGCCAGACCCACTTCCTCAGATCAAATAGTGGAAGAAAGTAGTCACAACCATATATACCAAAGGATACAATTAAAAAAAATGAACAAATATGAAAAGGACAAATCACATTGCAGAACAGGAGGGGGATGTGTGGGGGGGGGGAAGGAAGGAAGGTAAGTGTCTGTGAATTGATGATATTAGAGGTAGGGAGAGTGGGATGTTTGTTAGTTAATGGTATTAGAGGTGATAATTGGGGAAACTATCTTGGTAATGGGTGAGATAGTTCAAATGTTTGTTAAGTCCTTGTTGGAAAGTGTCGAATTTTAACATGAATGACAGTTCAGAGGATTCCCTTTCAAGTGCAGATGTAAAAGGTCTTTGTAGCAGAATGCAGGTGGTTAAGTCATTGAGAGAGTGTCCTTTCTGGTTAAAATGGCAAGAAACTGTTTTCTCTTTGTGATCTTGTCTGATATCTGTTTTGTGGGCATTAATCCTTTGGCGAAGTGTCTGAGATGTTTGTCCAATGTACATAGCAGACGGACACTTTCGGCACATGATAGCGTAGATTATATTTCTGGATGCGCAGGAATATGTGTTCTTGATCTTATAACTCACTTGGTTAGGTCCAATAATGGTATCAGCAGAATGAATATGTGGACAAAGCTGGCAACGGGGTTTGTTGCAAGGGAAGGTACCAGGGTTGGTATTAGTGTGGTATGTCCTGTGGTGGTTGGTAAGAATCATCTTGAGGTTAGGTGGTTGTCTATAGGAGACTATGGGTCTGTCTCCCAGAGCCTCTTTGAGTATGGTATCCTGTTCCAATATAGGCTGTAGTTTATTGATAATGTGTTGGACAGGTTTAAGTTGGGGGTTGTAGGTGATGACAAGTGGTGTTCTATTGTTGGTTTTCTTGGGTCTGTCTTGAAGTAGATGGTTTCTAGGTATTCATCTGGCTCTTTCAATTTGCTTTTTTATTTCTCTGGGTGGGTAGTTGAGATTTATAAATGCTTGGTAGAGACCCTGAAGCTTCTGGTCTCTGTCAGTGGGATTAGAGCAGATGCGGTTGTATCGAAGGGCTTGGCTATAGACGATGGATCGTGTGGTGTGTTCTGGATGGGAGCTGGAAGCATGTAGGTAACTGTATGAGTCGGTGGGTTTTCTGTAGAGAGTGGTGTCTAATTTTCCATTGTTGATTTGTACGGTGGTGTCCAGGAAGTGGATCTCTCGTGTAGAATGGTCCAGGCTGAGGTTGATGGTGGGGTGTAGGTTGTTGAAATCTCTGTGGAATATCTCCAGTGTTTCTTGGCCATGCGTCCAGATCATAAAGATGTCATCAATGTACCGTAGGTAGAGGAGGGGTGAAAGGGGACGGGAGTTGAGGAAACGTTGTTCTAGGTCAGCCATAAAGATGTTAGCATACTGTGGGGCCATGCGTGTACCCATGGCTGTGCCGCTGATCTGGAGGTATAAGTTGTTCTCAAACTGGAAATAATTGTGGGTGAGAACAAAGTTACATAGGTCTGCTATCAGGTTGGCAGTAGTGTCCTCTGGGATAGTGTTTCTAATTGCTTGTAATCCGTCTTCATGTGGGATGTTGGTATATAGAGCTTCTACATCCATGGTGGCAAGGATGGTATTATTTTGAAGAGACTGTTGTAATTTTGAAGAGACTGTTGTAAAATATTCACACAAAGTGAATTTGAAGTTAAAATTTGGAAGCTCTCATGACTAATAAAAACATCCAATCAAAAACTATGATGTTATCATCTTTCTTGTGAATCTAGTAGGCTATGTCTATATTGGAAAGGTTTGGCAATGAAAGTTCTGTCAACATGCAGAAGTCTTCGAAACTGAGAACTCGTCAAACCTGTTTTTCTGCTGCCTTTTGTTGACATATCATGGACACAAAGTTAGCTCCTTTGTTGACAGAAAGAGAAAAGCAATGTGAGTAAGCACAGTGCCTGGCATAAGTACTGTGGGAATGCGCAAGGTAGCCCTAGGCATTTTGGAAATGTGAAAAACGTTCCATCAGACACTTCTTTGCTTCGCAGCCCTCCTGGGGCTTCCAGCTTACTTTTGCACCATTTGAATCTTTGCTGTGAATCTAAGCATCTGCTGTAAGAAATCATGGATCCCAGACTTCTCTCCCATGTTGTGTTCAGTTTGCTTAGGACATCATGCATTGCAGCAGAGCTAGTTGTCCACTTAGTATCTGGGGATGAGGATGCAGATGACAATGTGAGTGACAGGGATAAGCAACCAAGTTTCATTGCATTAGGCTGTCACAGAGCAGTAGCAAACAGCAGAGCATCCTTTTTGGGCTAAGGAAACCAGCACTGAGTGGTGGGATCACATTGTCATGTAGTTGTGGGATGAAGAGCAGTAGCTACAGAACATTCAGATGTGTAGAACAACCTTTCTGTGGCTGTGCGCTGAGCTGGCCCCTGAACTGCAACACACGGACACTCAAATGAGATCTGCTTTCTTGGTAGAGAAGCATGTTGCCATGGGTAATCGGTGCAGCTGGGGGAGGCAACCCCCTCCACTTAGGCCCCGTCCCCATCACAGAGAGGGGAGGAGGAGGAGGAGGAGCAGTGCACTGATCACGCATGCCCCCTCACCACAGGGAGGGGAAGAGCGCATGTGCGCCCCAGCATCCTTGGAGCAGTAAGGAGGAAAGAGGCCGCATGGCCCAAGCCTCCTTGCCCTTGGGGAGCAGTAGGTAGGGGAATTGACCCCATGGTTCCAGCCTCCCCTGCCCCAGAGCTATGGGAAGGGAGGCAGCCCAAACCCCCCTGCCCCCAGGAGTAGCGGGAAGGAAGGAGACCACATGGCTCCAGCCACCCCAGCCTCTGGAGCCTGGGGGGGGAGGCAGCAGTGCGGCCCAAACCACCCTGGAACACAGGGAGGGCAGGTGCTCCAGGGCAGCAACACTCTGCCCCCGTTATGCCTACAGCAGGCATTCTGGGGACAGAGTGTGGGTGGAGCCAGGCTGACAGTTTGGGGAAAAAACCACCAGACACCCATGCATGTTGCCATTGCTTTGTGGAACCTAGTGATTCCCAAATGCTATCATTCAGCTGCAAATCAGTTTGGAGTGGGGAAGTGTTGGGGCAGCACTTATGTGAGTGTGCAGGGCAATAATCACAGTTTGCTGCGTAGGACTGTGACTCTGGGAAATATGGATGACATATGGATGGCTTTTCTAACATGGACTTTCCAAACTGTGGCAGGGCAATCAATGGTACTCATATTCCCACCCCACCTTGCCTCAGAGTGCATCAATTGTAAGGAGTACTTCTCCATGGTACTTCAGGCACTTGTGGATCTTCATGGGTGTTTCATAGACATAAACGTGGGGCAGACTGGAAAGGTGCATGATGCACGCATAATCAGGAACAGTGGCCTATACAGAAAGCTGCATGCTGGCACTTTCTTTCCAAACCAGAAAATTATAGTGGGGGATGTTGAAATGCCCATAGTGATCCTGGCTCATAGTGATCCCCTTCCAGCCTTGGCTCATGAAACTTTACACAGGGCACCTGGACAGAAGTAAGGCACAGCTTTAACAACAGGCTAAGCTGATGCCACAAGGTTGTTGAATGTGCCTTTCACAGATTGAAAGGGAGATGGAGGTGTCTCCATGGCAGGCTGGATCTTTTGGAGGATCATATCCTCAAGACTGTGGCTGCATGCTGTTGTTTACATAATTTGCATGAGAGTAAAGGTGAAGCATTTGCCCCTGGGTAGAATAATGAGACACAGTGGTTGCATTCACAGTTTGAACTGCCAGACACTCGTACTGTCAGAGGAGCCCATAGGGTGACCATCAATATCAGGAGGCTCTGAAGAACCATTTTGACAATGAGAGACATTGGGGTTGTTTCCCTGTCTCATCCCACTGCCCATCCTGAGTGAGGCATTCCTATGAAACCAAGGGATATTACAGGCTGCCAAAGGGGCCAGAGTGATTGGTGTGGTTTGTGTCACACAAACTAAGCTCATAGAAACCTGAATCACATGTCTTATTGATGTCTTTCAGCTAGCATGTTCAGTGGTAAGGGATGTTAAGGGATATTGGAAAACCTCACAATGGTGTTCATGTTTAGCTTTAAAGGCACAGCTGCTTTCACATGGAGTGTTCTGGGAAAAAAAAATATTACCTGATCATGAAAATGAGTGTATGGGTGTAGAAGGAGAGTTGCTGGATAAAGAATTTTGCAGGTGCAGCCATGGAGGCTGATGTGTGGGCGTAGAGGGACAGTTGCTGTGGAAAGAATTCTGCATGTGCTGATAGGGAGGCCTTTGGTTTTGTTCACTCTGCTTCTTAATAAGATACTTCAGCATCTTATTTTGGTCTTCCATAATCTTTAGCATGTATTCAGTGGCTCCTGTTCTGACTTACATCTCTCTATCTCTCTTTTGCTTCCTTTTCTCTGTTTGAAGCATTGAATGCTGCAACACATCCTTGACCATATTCTCCCTTGTCCTCCAAAGTGTTTTCCTTAGTTGATGGACTCTGTCTGTTGTGAACATGCTCAACTTTTCAAGGTCTGGTTTGGAAAAGTAACCATTAACCACAGAGTGACTCTACTTTTCATGGTAAAGATTGTAACATTTCACTAACATGCAAGTCTCTGAACAAAACTGGCCTCTTTTCTTGTTACCATAGAGGCAAACACAGATCTCTCCAGACACTGTGATCATGAGAAGTTTTAAAGATGGAGGGAAAGCAAGAAAGGAGGGTTCTTCTTTGAGCGGTGTCCCGTGGGCGCCGGACCGTGCACACACATATGGCACGAAAAGGCACAAGTCACATCTTGCACATGCACGGTCTGGCAGACTATGGCTGAAAAGATCTCCAAACTGTGGCGCCGGGACAAGCCCGACACCTACAGTGCAGCACCCACGGGACACGCATCTCGAAGAACCATCGCTACTGCACAAGATGAGTAACTTCTTCTTAGGCATGTGTCCCTGTTACATTATAAGCATGCCCCATCCCAAGGCAATATGACCTAATGACCAGTGTCTATAAAGTAGTCCTTGAGTGTAGAAGACCCCCACAATCTAGGAATCAGTGTGACAGTATGTATGGCAGCACTGATTTAACCAGGCCAGACTAGACTGTATAAAAAAAAATCCATTTTGAATACTGAAATTGTTCATTTTAATACCCACTTACATGACTCTTTTTAAATCTGTATATTTTGCTTATTCACAAGAATTTTGTGGGCTGAAACAAGCAGTGGGTATTTTAGTACTCATACATCTCCGCTTCTTAGCAGTGTCTATTCAAGGCAAGACAAAAGCCTGATTGAACAAGTAGGAGAAATTTTGTATTATTCAGTCATGTAAATGAGCAGCTAGGACATTCTCTGAACAATTACATAAAACTGGCAAGTGACCTGCTGTACAATAGTTGCTTTCAACATGATCCAAGGCCAAGCCAGGCTTTTGACATTTGTATAATACAGATGGATCATAATCAGTCAACACAGAAATGTTCCTCATTCATGCAATAAATGGAATCACATTTAGCCAAGTTGAAAAAAAATTAATAATGGCAGATAAGAAAATTGATCAGCATCCACTGAAGGTGAAAGCTTTTCTGATGTTATTAATAACAATAAAGCTTAGATTCAGTGTTTGGTTATGAAAGCCAGATAAAGATCAAAAGTCGAGAAAATTCTGCAGTTTCAGGAAATTTGGGAGCTACTCAGTCTGTGAATACAGTTGGTTTTGCAAAGACCTCCGAAACGCTGCAGCACATAGTAAATATTTTATGAAATTAATATCTGGTGATAATATGTATCATTAATATATGTAAAATACACAAGATTATATTGAGAATGTTTGCAATACTTTTAAAATGTAGTTTCTTAATTAATTTAGATCTTGCACAGTGAAAGATGATGGATTGACAACTGTGTGCAATGAAGTTTGCTGTCCACAGAAGAGCTATAAAGAGTAGCAGCACAATCTTCCTTGCACTGCTCATTGTTACATTTTCACTGAAACCTGGAGGAACAGTATGCAAGGATAATTCATTCTTTCTGTACATTCTCTCCTGGATTTCCAAGATGACAAAGGTGCCAGTCCACTGAACACAGGAAGTACAATACCATTTCAACCCAATGGCCCATTTTTATGCTTTCTTTTTGCTGAGAATAACCAGCATGAGATATTCCACAAGAAGGTACATAATGTATTATAATGGACAATCGTGCAACAGCAATCTCAGGAGGAAGCATTTTTCTAGTCCCAGGCAGAAAGTGATTGGCTCATATGCATAAGGATTGATGCTTCTGAAATACTTTTTATCCTAAGTAGTATGAATGAAGATGCTGTTGTTATCTTTCATATATTTCTAATTTCTTTAGATCCTTCTGAATTCTTTGCCTCAATAATATTTTATGGGAGTGAGTTCCACAGGTTATTGATGAGTTGTGGGGTTTTTTAATTTCCTTTTGCTCACTTTTAAATATATTGCCTTTTTATTTGTCTTCGTTATGTAGAAATTATATATTTTTGTTTAATGCTAAATTCTGGTGATATTTTGCTTGGTGCATCAATCTCTTCATTAGACATGGACTGAGACCCTATTTTGTGTCAGCCATTGTACATCATCCATCAACATCCAGCAGATGGCAACACTTTTTGGCTACTAATTACCTTAGTGCTGTATTTAAGCGGTCAATCTTGAAAAACTGTATATACTACAACGTTGAAAGATTCTGCTTCTCTCTAGAATATAGAGCTACCCACATCTGAGAACAAGGAGTGCTTACTTAGAAATGTGTTTTGTGTCTGCAAGCTCTATCAAAAACTTATACCAACTTTCTCCCCCAAAATTTTATATTGGCTAACATCTTGAAGCTGCTTTTTAACTATGGATGTCAAAAATGTTTTCTGGGAACAGTCACCTGAGACAAATCAATATGGCCACTCATCCTACTTCTGGTTCTGTTGAACCTGGAAAACCTATGTGAGATAGAACCTACTATATGGAAACCAGTATTTTTAATTAAACTCAATCTATTTAGAACTTGACAGCCTCAAAAACCATGCAAATATTTTCAGAAATAAAAAATAGCATACCCATTACTGCTGATCAAGTTTCTAGCCTGTATTCTATTACTAATCATCTGATCCATTGAGGCCCAGCACATGTGTGTGTGTGTGTGTGTGTGTGTGTGTGAATACAATTTAAATACATTGGGTGTGGTTTCACCTCTATCTGCTGTTTCCTTTACTGTTTACTTAAATAATAGTAAACATAGCACCTAGTCTTATATTCATGCTTTAGGATGGTTGTTTTCTTAACGTTTTTCTCTGTTATTTTCCTTTAGTTCATCCTGCCTCCAGAGAGGCTCTAAAATTGGTCTGGCATCTAAGGAGAGTCAGCAAAGTAACTCTACATCATTCCTAATGTCTGACCCCAGAATGAGTCAGCAGGTTAGCTGTACTTCTCAATGAAGAGTTCAAAATGACAACTTCTTAATAATAAGAAATGGGTGCTCCTATGAAAATTATATTGATGTACATCATTGTCAAACATTCATTCAGAAAAATCATGGAAAAATAAGGACCTATCCCTCTGATAAACTTCAGGAAGAATGATAATAAATTAATAATAATGATTATTATTAAAGATAGTTCCAGGCCACAATTCTCATTTTCACCTCCTTTTTACCCCTTTCCTCTCCATCCACATGCTTACAAGATCCAAGGGAGCCTGGCTCCTAACTTTACTTGTGCAGGGGCAATGTTAAGCAGAGCTTTCAAAAGCAGACAAAACAAAACAGATATTAATGACCTGATGCATATCCCATCGAAGTTAAAATAAGTCTTTCTACTGACTTTATCTGGTTACTTTGGGCACAAATCCCACTGAAGAGCTTGTATCTGAAGGCATAGGAAACAAATACATTTCAAATAATTGTTTTGAACTTTTATGAGTGGATTAACCTAGATAGGCTTTGTGGAGGAAAGGGGAGTGTTTAAATGTCATTACACCATTGGCTGTGTTTTGTAAGATGCTATCTCAGTTCCTGGCTAGATTCCAGTCTGAGTAATTAAATAAGCCTAATTATAATCCCCTCTGTAGTTCCAGCTGATAAAAGTTATATTCCTCTTTTTCTTTAGGAATTTCTATTTTTCTGTGCACAAAGTAACCACTTTCTTTTTCAAACGTCTTTCAATCCTTCTTTGGCTTAGCCTATCATCACTGTCATCCTATAAATCTGTCTGCTTCCACTCTAATGATGCTACATGTAATAGTTTGTATTGCGACAAGACAGATTAGACTGTAACTACTTGGGACAGACCATATCTTGCTATATTAGTAAAGTATCATGCACGCTTAATGCACTCTATAAATATTAATAAATAATAACAATAAAATGAATTGTGGGCAATATGCTAGCACAGAATGACTGCTACATTCCACCTCAGATATGGCTGGATAAATGTATACATTATATAATCTGTGAAGTACTGTGGGAGTCTTTAGGGTGAGAGGCATTATAAATACATAAATGTAAGTTATTATTACACAAAGCCTCTCTCAACATGAATTTAGAAGCAATTACCCCGTAAATGAAATCCATATCACACATATCTCAGATATATTCTTTTTCATTGCTCCAGGATAAGATATGAATTATGCAGGGAAGAGGTGTGTACTTCTCTCAATTTTGGAGAGAAAAATCTCCAGTGAGATTTTTCCTATTAACAGTACTAACAGTAACAGATTGGTTGTAGAAGAGCCAAGTTGTCAGAAAGGATATTGTCAAGACTTGTGGGAGGAAGAGTCCTATTCACCCCTTGATACGCAGAGGAGTTTAGTCTTGTAAGCTTCCTTTGCATTGTGGAGAGGATAATTCATAAGAGAATCATAAAACTTATACCGTAGATGTAAAATTACATGAGGAAAGCAACTTAAGTAAAACAGGCTATGTTGTTGATTTTGTATGCAAAAGAGATATCAAAACAAGTCAAATAAAATGACAGTTGGCAAATGCCCGATGAATTTGGGCATAATGGAAAAAATAATGTTCCTCATGATGCAATCCGAAAGTGTCATCAAGGCCATAAAACACCTGCTGTTTGCACCCTTTAAGGAATCCAAATGAAGTCGTGCAATTGACAAGCATTTGCCTTTGCCAAGCAGCTCCAAGTGCTTCTGTGATGGAGGAGAGAGAGGTATTGCTATGGAGACAATAGATAGCTAATAGACAGTGGGGTAGGTGGAATTAAAAGGAAGGGGGAGTAAGCAGTGCTGAACAAAGAGTTTCTGATTTTATGCTGAATTTTTTTGAAGGTGAATGCAGATGCTGGCAATAAACACTGATGAAGCCATTAAAGCAGCTTTTGAGAAAATTCCTTCCAGAGAAGGGACAAGTGTTTAAAGCAGGGAATTAGGGAACTGTAACTTCTGGGTTCTATTCCACATTCTGCCACTGATTCCATGGCCTTAGGCAAGTAACTGCACTAATTTACAGTGGAATTCCTTAAGGATAACTAATAGCTGGGAGTGCTATGGATCTCTTTCCCCTAATTAGCCAATTAATTTCTTTCCTCACAGCAGCATGAAACTGACTAGGGATGACAAGCCAAGACCAAGAGATGTGATCCCATTATTGTATGAAACACCTATTTGTCTGTAAAATAAATTACATAAACATGAGAAGGGTCATTAAATAATGGATGCTAGAGGATATTCAGCAGTGACCATCAGAGATGTAGAGAAACCATTGTGACAGTCCAGGCCAGAAGGCTGCTACAGAGTGGGGAAAAGGCAGCCTCAAAAAGGTAAAAGACCTGCTAAGCTAAGTAAGGGTGGGAGGCTGCAGGGAAATTAGGAGCAGCTGGTATGGAGATGGCCCAACTGACTCCACTTCAGGCCTGCTGGAGGCCTCCAGGAGGCCTATAAAAGCCTCACCAGTCAGAAGGTAGGTAGGTAGGCATGCTCCCACCCACCATGAAAACGTCCTAATTGTCAGGGTGGTTAAACACTGGAATGAATTGCTTAGAAAGATTGTGGAATCTCCAACACTGAAGATATTTAAGAGCATATTGGACAGATCTATCAGGGATGATCTATATGGTGCTTGACAGGGAATTGGATTGATGACCTCCCCAGGTCCTTTTCGTTCTAGTCTTCTATAATTCTATGAATTTCTAAAATTACAAATAAAGTCATAGAGTTTAAGGCCAGAAGAGATGAGTAGACAATTGTCTCACCTCATGTATATCAGAGACCACAAGCACTGACACACTTACCCCGAAACCTGAAAATTAGACCAAAGCGCTATAGCCTAGGGAAGGCTAGACTATCACATATCCCAGAGGCTCCTGCAATGGCAGGGAAATGTTGAAATGAGATATTCTGAGAGTATCCTGACAAGTGACTCACATGCACACATTGCAGAAAAACGCAAAAACACAACAATGACACAGCCAATCTGACTTCGGTGTGGAGGCAGGAAAAGGGAATAAGGGAATTTGTGTGCAGCCATCTTGGTCTTGTTAACAAGAGAGCAAGAGTCAGGCTAAGTCTGTGGCCTGACAATGTGAGATCTGTAATTATACGCTGCCTTTGCCTCCTGCCCCCATACGGAGATAAGGATAGAATGCTGACTCTAGCAGGGACCTTGAGATAAGGAGCATCTGGGTGGAACTAAAATAACTGTTAGCCATTGGTGTTTGTAATGGGAAGGAGGCTAGTTGTTATTGTTATTATATCTAATAGACAGTATATAAACTGCTTCATAAATGCTTGTATTCGAAGATCTGCCTCGGGAGGGGGGGCTCCCCCCCTGTCCGAACCAGTTTTTCCCTTGCTGCAGCTCGTAATAAAACTGCCTCTGGCTACTTGTTGCTTACAAACGCAGAGTGAGGACAATGTTTTCTTCCACATAGGGTATGTCTACACTAGCTCGGTAGTTCGAGCTAGGTAGGCAAATGAGAGCAACCGGAGTTGCAAATGAAGCCTGGGATTTAAATATCCCGGGCTTCATTTGCATCTTCCCGAGCGCCGCCATTTTTAAATCCCCCTTAGTCCGAACTCTGTGCCCGTGGCTACATGCGTCACGGAGTAGGTAGTTCGAATTAGGATCTCTAATTCGAATTACCGGTACACCTCGTTCCATGAGGAGTAATGGTAGTTTGAATTAGAGATCCTAATTCGAACTACCTACTCCGTGATGCGTGTAGCCGCGGGCACGGAGTTCGGTCTAAGGGGGATTTAAAAATGGCGGTGCCCGGGAACATGCAAATGAAGCCCAGGTGTAACCCGTTGCCCTTGTGGCCACCCCGAGTTCGGGTGGCCCCGCGTCCTGAACGGAGGACTAACCTCCTGACCTCTGGCCTAACCGCGGTCTCCGGCCGACAGTGTAGAGCGCTAGAGCCCGTGCTGGCTCAAGGACACCGGGAAGGGGGCTCGGGCCCTCCCTCACTCCGAGCACCGACCCAGGGCCCTAAGACGGGGACACTTGTCCCTAGTCAGTGGAGGGGGCTAAGTTCCCCCAAACCCTCCACTCGCGGTGAACACGGCCCCGCCCTGGGTCGCTTCTTCCCGGCCAGCTCCCGGTCACGTTCCCCAGCAAGGAGACAGACTCACCCGGAGTCCCTTCCCCCGGTGGGGCGTCCGCAGCCGAGGTTCGCGGGTCTCCCGTAGGCCTCCCGGTGGGCCAGGGTCCTTCTTCCCGTCCCAGGGGCTTCTCCCCTGCTGCCTGCGGCTGGTCCCCTTTTGAATGGCCCACTCTCCCGATGCCAGGGCTGGCGTGGTCCCGTGACTCCGGGCCCCGCCCCTCCCGGCGTCCTCCCCGTCACCCCCCGTGACGTCATTGGCAGGCGCCGGGTGAGCCAGCGGGCTGACGGCCGTCCCGGCCATGGATGCTGCTCCCGGGCTCCCCGTTTCAGTGCGGGGCGGCACGGACAGTGCGCCTGCCCCGTCACACCAGGATATTTAAATCCCGGGCTTCATTTGCAACTCCAGTTGCCCTCATTTGCCTACCTAGCTCGAACTACTGAGCTAGTGTAGACATACCCTTAGAGAAAAATTCTTTCCCAACCTCATATATGACAATCAGTTAGACCCTAAGAATGTGAGAAAGAACTAGCAAAACACCTGGGCTGTGTCTGGATTGGCAAGTTTTTCTGCAAAATCATCTGCTTTTGCAGAAAAACTTGCCAGCTGTCTACACTGGTCGCTTGAATTTCCGCAAAAGCACTGACGATCTCATGTAAGATTGTCAGTGCTTTTGCAGAAATACTATGCTGCTCCCGTTCGGGCAAAAGTCTTTTTGAGGAGTAATGTTAGTTTGAACCAAGGGGTTTGAGTAGAACTAATGCGTCCCGGAGCGCACTTCCTGGTTCGAATCAGCTGGCAAGTGGAATAGCGTGTGGGTGAGATTATGCTAATGAAGCGCGGGATATTTAAATCCCCGCTTCATTAGCAATTTCGGTTGGCTACATTTGCCTTCCTAATTCGAACTAGGGAGCAAGTGTAGATGTACCCTTAGATACCTGCTACATATATACCCCTTCTGACTACTGATCAATCTTATTCTTCAACTTAATTCTGTGCAGCATACCGTGATTATGACATGACATGTTAGTTAATCATAACATCACACAATAAATGAATAATAAAATTAATTGGCTACATATATATCCTAGACTGCCAGTTCAGTTAGCTAACTGATAGCTGATTTTCTTTTGCCACCATAGCAATGGTGCATTATGAGGATGGATCTCTTATGGATTAATTCAGGGAGGACATACCCACTTTGTGGAGTATCTTGGATGTAAGTACTGAGATATTTGGGAAATTTAGATATATGGGCAAAGGCCGGCATAACTGGAGGAACAGAGTGGGTGGGAGTTACAAGAGTAAGAGTCTAGGGGCCATAAATAGAGATGGGAGTCAGAAAGTGAGAGACCTTGAAAGTGGAGACAAGAAAACTGCATTTTAGTACAGGAAGGAAGGAAGAGACAATGGAGAGTTTCAAGCAGAAGGTAACAGAGTCTGAGCTGATCTTAGCTGCTGCATTCTGAATGGCTAGTGTCAGAGAAGGTCACAGGCATAGTAGTCAAGGAAGGAAATAAGGAGTGCATTATGAGTTTTAACCAGAAGACAGCAAGAAAAACTCTGTTTTTAAAAAATGTTCTGAGGAGCATGATTTGGACATGGCCGGGATGTGTATTCCAAGAAAGAAGGAGGAGTCAGTGATCCCTTTCCAATCTATGGACACGAGTGACAGAAATACTGGCTGTGTCCAGCATAACTGAAAAAACCAGGAAGGAGTGACAGATTTGGAGTGAAGACCATTCATGTTTGAGCTGCGGGTCAGGCACTTGGGAGGTGGCGATGTCAGAGAGAGCAGTGTGGGACTGAATGGATGGAGACAAGTTAATAATGAAAAAAATAAATTTGCAAGCTTTTGTGGTAAAGTACTCTAAACAACTGTGTAGCATTATAGCGCATTGTTTAAAATGGCATGTTGCAATGTGAGAGAAAGCTAGATTTAAGTACTGGTTGAAATTATCCTTGTATTACCACTGAAGAATCAGCCCCCAGCCTCCTGCACTTCCCTAACCCCCACAACACACACACCCCCAAGGCCCAGCCTTGAAGGACCTGGGCAATGCTGAGGCTACGTCTAGACTGCCGCTTTTTATTGGAAAAAGGTATGCAAGTTGTGCTTCGCAATTTACATACCTTTTTCCAATAGTTTTGTCAAAGAGGTTTTTCCAAAATTTGGCCTGTCTACACTGGGTCAAATTTTGGAAAAGCTTCCTCTTTCAGAAGAGCCCTTCTTTCTCATGGAATGAGGAAGACAAGGCTTCCAAAAGAGCACGTCCGCAAAAAATGTTGAAAGGGCAGACACATTCCTTGGATGCGGTTGAGTTTTTCCGGGATACCACTGGTATCCTGGAAAAACTCCATAATCTAGACATAGCCTAGGTAAGTTTGCTAGTTTTTTATATTTATATATACCCACTACTGAAATCTTGGATTTTAGAGTGTCATAACTCCTCCAGCACATTATGCAAACAAAGTAGATTCAACATGATCAGTTTCTGACTGTGAAAGTCTCAAAGTCCTTATCAGATTCTCCTTCCGCAAAATACCCTTGTCATTCAAACAAACATGGGACGAATTATAGAAGGTTGCCAATTGCAGATGGTCAGTAAGGGTTGTTTATGTTTCATTAATTGTTTGGGGACTCTTCAATGTTTGGAGTTTGCTTTTTAGTTTGTGTCTTAAATTTCTTTTTTGAGTTTCTAAGTCTTGGAGAGAGAAAGAAGGTGGGGTTAGAATGCCACAAGATGACAAAGTAAACTCATTCCTCTTTTCTGTGCCTCAATAAAAATGCTGGATATTTATAGCCTTAGCGCCAGTTTAAGAGGGTGTGGGTTTTTTTGTTTGCTTGCTTTTTTGTTTTTGCCTAGGATTTTTGATGCAACAAAAAAAAAATGTTTGATTAAAAGAACATATCAGCTAACATTCTGAAAATATTCTTAAATGACTTCAGTAAATAGAGATGGTCAGGTAATTAAAACAAAAATACTTGAAAATAAATGGTCACTACTGAAAAAATTCCTAAATAATTTCTTTGAGAAATAGTGTTGGATCATCTATAGAACAGATCAAAGATATTTATAAATCATTGCGCTAGCATTTAACTAACAAGCATTTTGAAAAGTTTGGGTTTAACCAGCTTTATATTGAACATCCCTTTCTTAGCCAAAGCTGTTTTGTTTAACTTAAAAAATAGTTATTAAACCAAAATCCTCCTGGTAGCTTCCAGTGCTAATACCTAGCCTGGAAACAGGACAGATGCATCCAAGATAGAGACCACCAGATTTAAAATACAAAAATCACTTGAACCTATTATATGATGTTAACATTTGCATCCCTTACATGATACAATGGTAGGTTGTGCTGCTATAACCCCCTTTACTAAGGTGGTTCACTGTCCCAAGTAGTGGCATTTAGACCACTCACAGTGAGAGCCAAGAATAAGGGCGTTCTGCAGCCAAAGCTCTGGCAGCTCCAGGTTCAAATCTGCCTGGTAGCAGTTATAAGTGGGGCTTGTCTAGGATCTTAACTGGGTCTCTGAAGGAACATGTTTCTTCACCTAGGGGAAGTATGTAATCCACACACCCAGTGTGTGGTTCACTGTCTCACATAGTGGCCCTTTGACCACCTACAGTAAGGGTACGTCTAAACTACACGGCTCCATCAACAGAGCCATGTAGATTTGTTTGTTTGGCAAAGGGAAATGAAGCTGCGATTTAAATAATCGCGGCTTCATTTAAATTTACATGGCTGCTGCGCTGAGCCAACAAACAGCTGATCAGCTGTTTGTCGGCTCAGCGCGCTAGTCTGGACACTCCCCTGCCGACATGAAAGCCTTTTATCGACCTCCCCAGTAAACCTCATCCTAGGAGGCATAACTGGGAGGTCGATAAAGGGCTTTCAGGTCAGCGCGGGAGCGTCCAGACTCGTGCGCTGAGCCGACAAACAGCTGATCAGCTGTTTGTTGGCTCAGCGCGGCAGCCATGTAAACTTAAATGAAGCCGCGATTATTTAAATCGCGGCTTCATTGCCCTTTGCCGATCAGCCTAATCTACATGGCTCCATCAATGGAGCCATGTAGTTTAGACACAGCCTAAGAGATAAAAACAAGGGGCCTAAGCAGCAAGCCAGCTGGCTTTATAGCTCAAGCTGTAGAGGCTTGTGACGGCGCGAGGCAGCCCCCCACTGAGCCTGCAGTGCCCAGCCAGGGTTACCTGGCTGCAGAGGCCCCTACCGAGCATGCCTGGGCTGTAGCTCCACCATAAAAGCCTGGGGAAGGACTCAGTTGAGGAAGACAGCCGGAGGAGAAGGACTGGTGAAGGGGACTCCCGCACAGCTGTCACCAGAGACTCCAGGAGAGGCTGGGGGTGGGGGGGCACAGAGGCGAGCTGGTGCAACCTAGGGACTACCCGCTGAGGAGATGCCAGCCGGGAGGCCACAGCAAGCTTGGCGGGTACATGGGAAGGAACCCCAGGGAACCAGGTAGGAAGTGGCCCTCCTGCCCCAAGAACCTTGGCGCGTTTTGGCCGGATTGCCCCGCTGAGGGAGTGACTTGCTACCTGGTCGCTCACAGGGCCCTGGGCTGGGGCCCCCTACCTGGGGGTGCGTCCCCACTACCAGACTTAAAGCGTGTTGTGGACTCAGGCCAGAGGGCCGTGGCCTTGCCAAAAGGGCTGGACTTGGATGATATTGCGGACTCAGGCTAAAAGGCCTTGGACTTAAGAGGTCAGGCACGAGGGGCCTGCCACAAGGCTCCTATACTAATCTCCAGAGATCCCATGTTCAGATCTGTCCTGTGGCAGCTACACAGGCTTGCCTCTTTCCCCACTTGTCCCTTTGCACCACTATGCAGTGAGGAGTTCACTTATCCTGCTCAGGTCCCCCAAATCCTTGACCATGTGTCTGTAGCAGAACTTCATTAATTCCCTTGCTAAAGGACCTTTGGCAGCTGTGTGGGATGGGATGAGGAAGATAGAGGTTGCACTAAAACATGCTGCACCAGCTTCCTCTAGTCTACTATGTGCACCTTTAGTTAGCAATTTGGATAAGCTCTGTGAATTGCAAGGAATATTGTATTTTTACAACAAACTGGGTACTTTAAGTAATGCAGTCTACCATGGTCAGGATAACTGATGACTCCATTGTGTGCTTGGGAATCATAACAAACACACCAACAGGTGCAATAATTTATAACTATCTCTTTTGTAAACAACATTGTGTCTATAGAACCACTTATCCAAAAATATGTCTGTGTATTTGAAATAAATAAATAGGCATTTGTGACCAGTACTGTGCTGCCAGCTCGTAGTGGCATTATGTATGAAATGTCACAACAAGGTCAGATCCCTCTATTAAAAACATAAGACTGATTTTCTCAGTATAATAAAACACATGTGGTAACACAATCTTAGCTTTCTTGCAGTGTTTTATAGACGATGTATATTTTATACATGTTGCCTGGGTCCTTCAGGGCAGGAGTCTGGCAGTTGGAGTGTGTGTGCAGGAGTCAGAGCAGGGCCTTGAGGATGGGGCAAAGGGTGAGGGGAGGGCAGGAGCATGAGGCTGGGGGACATGGAGGGTGCAGGAGTCAGGGTAGGGAATGGAGAAGAGGCTTATGAGCAGGGAGTTGAGGTGTAGGGGGATGCAAAAGCAAGGGTTGAGGGGTAAAGAGAGGCTCAGGGCAGGGAGTGGGGGTTCAGGAATCAGGAAAGGGGATGAGGAGGGGCTCAAGGAAGGGGATGGGGATGCAGGAATCAGGGCAGGGAATAGAGAAGAGGGGGAGTTCAGGGGAAGTTGGCTCAAGGCAGGGGGTGAGGTTTGTCCACTGGCTTCTCCCTGGGGGCCACTCAGCACCCCACCTGCCAACTTGTTCCCTGTGGGGGCGAGGGGTGGCTGTTGCATTCCCTACCCAGCAGGGCCAGGTCAGGGTGGGAGAGGCCTGAGGTGGAGGGCCATGTAGACTAGTCCCATCAATGCTGCCCGGTCCCAGTTAGGGTGCTGGAGAGAGGGCCAGTCAGGGGACAGGTGAGCTGGGCAGCCCAGACAGATGGACAGATGCACATTTCTAAAATATAGAAATGTACTATAGACATGTAGCTTGTGAAATGGCTTATTTATATGTATTTGCACTATGGTATAACTCGAAGGCTGCACTGAAATTTGGGTCCCTATTGCACTAGTTCCACCAATTGAACTATCCTTATAGTGTTGGGAACTTCTACATGCAACATTTTCCCCCATTCATGCTTTTCTAAGAATCCATTGATGGAGGTTACACCAGTTTCCACTGAAGTCACTCTTCATAGGTGGGACTTCAAGCAGTGTAGTATCAAAGAAGACATATCCCACTATCATTGGAACACACTGGTGAAAATAGTTCTCTAATGTCTGTCCCACACTGCATCAGTTATTACAAAACTGGTCTGTCTTAACCATCTGTGCAGAGTTCACTGGTAAAAGGTTATCTGTACTGGAAGTCACCCAAATAGCATTTGATCACTAAGGCAACAAAGAACTGGGAGTAATAATCAGAAGAAAGAGGAAGGGAAGATAAGGCACATAGTAATAAAATATGTGTTTACATGATATTTACAGAACTGTTCACAGCCAGATGGTTTTCAGTCTGTTAATTTTTTTTTATTTCATAAAAAAACAGGTAACCACCAGAAGTCCTATCTACCTAACAGTTAGCAGTGTCCTATAGGCATCATTGCAGAAGGGGTTTTTGAATAGGTATTGAATGAAGGGCAAGAGTAATTGCTTTTCAGATTAGATTACAGAAGGTGTTGCATATGTAAGGAAATGAGTGGAAATAAAGACTGAAGGCATGGAAAAGGAAGAGGGACCGACGAAATGAGGATCAGAGACTTTTGTGCAGAAACAGTGCAACATATATGAATGTAACTAAGGGAAATCTGTACAGGTTGGACCTCCTTGGTCCGGCACCGTCGGGACCTGATCGGTCCCAGATGAGGAATATTGCTGTACCAGGGGAGGTCATTTCTGGACCCCTGCCACTGGTCTTCCTGGCCCCACCTGCTATCCCCGCTGCCCTGCCAACCCACTAGGCAGCCATTGCTGCCATGGCTTCATGGGGCAGCCCAGAACTGGGGCTCTAGGTAGCCACACACACTGTGCTCTGGGGCTCCGGACAGCCGCAGACTGGGCCTCCATGGGCAGCACTGTGTGTTGGGGCTTCCTGAGCAGCCACGCATGCCATGCTGGGGCTCTGTAAGCGTGCACCAGGGTTCCCTGGGTAGCCCAGACTTTTTTTCTCCAAAAATTCCCCATGGCTCCTACCACCATGGTAGCTCCACTGGCAACAGCGAGAGCCCTAGTTTTGATAAAGTTCTTTTGATTTCTGACACTTTAACCATCAGTACGTTCTCTAGATTGGCTCTGAGCAGGGATCTATGTCAGAGCAATGCTGGCAGCCCCAATTAAGCAGAACCAGAAAGAACAATGTCAATAAAGGTAAGTGTAGGGCACAGCCTCTTCTTTATATATTAACAATTACTTTCTGTTTAATGTGATAGGTTGGGCAATCCCAAGTGGGTAGCATTTCAATGAAATGCTAAATAGAAGTGAAATCTGAGTATAAATAAAATAGATTGCTAAATGGGGATTAAAATAATAAGAAAAATATCTGACAAAGATGAAACATTTTGAATATCATTTATGTAAATGACAGTATTTTATGTCATATAAAGTTTTATTTTCCAGATTCTTAATGGCCTCTTAATCCATACAGCCACTTAAGGGACAATAGACTATCCATTATCTTGTCCTGATTAAGAGGATTCTACTGCATTACAAATGTTACTCTTTAGCCTAATTACATACAATAAAATTGACTGATTTCACTCTGCATCTGTCACTGGCAGCCTTTGTTGCATCCTTTCTCTTTCAATTTCCATAATGCAAATACTTCATAAATATAATCCATCTTCCATGCCTTTCTTCTGTGACATGGCCTGCCTTGTGACAGTTAAGCTTCACTAGTGTTCAGGATATCTTCCGTTTACAGTTTGTATTGCAAAACATACTTTCAATAGTGATAAAATATACTGAATCTAATTTACCTGCTTTACCTGGAAGTGGATTGGGCAACAAGACCTCAGACAGTCATGAAAATCCTGAGTAATTCACTTTTGACTTAAATGCAATGACTCCAGATTTGCATTAGTATAACTCACATCAGAAACTGAGCCATGGTATCCACAGTTGTTGTATGCCGTACTTCCCCCACAACACATGTGGCTATAGATCTAGAAGTGGAACATCTCTCTCTGTACTGTTGTCTATCTTGTTTTCACAGTATAAACAGGCATCAGTCTCACTTTACCTTTTCATACAAATTATATCTAAACTTAAAAAAACCTACAATATTTGAGAGAGAACTAAAATGTTTTTGACATATTACAAATTTTATCCTAATTCAAAGTAATATACAAAACCTCTAATTTATCAACAATAAAAATATACAGTCAAATCATATCCTCAGATTAGTAACAGTATATGCAGGCTGAGTCAGATGCCAAAACAAATACTGTTCTGTATAACAAATAGGAGGTAAATTTTGCTCAACAATCACAGTAAGCATAGTACTGAATATTTATAAAATAAAAGTTATTTCTAGAGCCATCAAATTATAACCCAAGGGCACAAATGTCAGCTGAAGGTTTATGTCTGACATTCTGACAGTGGTTTGTTAAATTATAATTACTGGCTAATTTGAATGTACTAGGACATGGAAGCCAGCATTTCTACATTTGGTTTTATTTTCCATATACTGTTTGGAATATGCTTTGACTTTGTTTTATTCTCTTGGTTTCCAGTGTTTACATTTACCCCTACATTAGTCATCTAATTTTTTGTGGACCATAACTTTTAAAAATTGCTGTGGCCACAGTAAGTATAGCATAGAGCCAGCATTGATCTTTTGCAAAAATGTTACGCAAGCATAGAATATGTAATGTAAGGCTTTGGAAAAAAAATCTAATGAAATGCTCATTTAGATCAGATGAGTTAATTACTGCTATTGTATATTAGATATATTCTTCATTTTATTAAACTGTTTGAGAACACTATTGTCAGGCCTCAATGCTTTATGAAAATTGGTTTACGGATATGAATATGTATAATTCAAAAATGGTCTGCTTCTCCTAAGGCCTATTATTTTCTCTAATGGCCCTTCCCCATTGAAAGCTATTCAAAATGGAAGCATCTTGTTCAGTGCGTGTCCCTCAACTGTAAACACATTTGAAATACTGTACAGGTACACAGTCAATATTCCTAACTTTAGATACAAAAGTGACATATACATACAAATTAGCTGACTATGACCATCATATCATAACTTTTCCAATGACCTATCATATGACTTATTTTGCTTAAAATTCATCATAACTATGTCATAATTATATCATAATAATATCACTATAAAGTATATGGGGTGCAGTGTGACAATAAGAAATATGTACAGTTCATTCAAAAACTATTAAATCTTGCCAGGAGTTTAGCAGCTAATTTGGCCAGATTCATTTCTCTCTCTTACCTGAATGAAAAAAATGTATAACTCCATTGACTTCAGCAGAGTTATTCCTGCTTTACACCATGGTAACTGAAAGGAGGATCAAACTGATTATACAAAAAGAAAAGAAAAAAAATTAGGGAAGTTTTGGACACAAATTAGTGGATATAAACCACTGATTTCTGCTGAAGAGATGATATGACTGGCTAATGAATACAAATAATCTGATCTCTGAACATATAAAATAAGATTAGAAATAAAGTTAAAATAATTACTGAACGTTTTCCAAATAGAAATATGACAAACCATTACAATGCAAATTTTAGGTAACTATCATTCAATCAGCAAACAACATTTTAGGAGTAGTTTCTTAGTAAACTCTAGTATCTAACATTATAAATTTGAAAATACCATTTTGCCCCCTAGTGGTTGAATCTGTTCTTTCACATGGAGTCTTCTGTTCTTGCTTTCACCCTTTTGTATTTTAAATATGGTGTGCCCTGCACATTACTCCAGCGGTAAGAGTCTTTCTGAAATGCAAGCATGACTTCAGGTAACTTAATATAATGAGTGGCTAAGTATTGAGTGTGATATGAAGGCTGCCTCTGGTGCACCAGTCAGTTCAATTATTTGTAGTGTGCTGTCCAATTTGGAGAGTTTCTTAATGTTCAAGATACAATTTGGTTCAGTAAGATTAGCACAAGCACTAAAGGGTGCAGGAAAAGGCAGAATCCTTTATCCCTCTAAAAACTTTAAATTCTTACTATTTCCTTGGCATTGGAGAGACAAGTTGGGTGAACTAGTATCTTGTATTAGCCAATTTTCTAGATATTTCATTTTCATTACTTAAAGTTTTCAGTGTAGATAAAATTCTCCCTTCTTTCCCTCCATTTCAGTCTACATCTCCTATCCAATCCAGGTATACACACACTGCCTATGGACTTACTAGCCTGCTGCAAGGAAGCCCTGATTAGACGGTGTATGGAGTATGGTGAGTTTTGGTGATCACACAGCCCAGATTTTCTCTCAGCAATACCCTGTAGAAGCTTCACCAAATTGGACAGCAACCACAGGTTTTCCCAAGAAGGTTTCAGAGTAACTTGAGGCAGGCATTCTTAGCTGGAGCTAGTTAGGTGTAGCTGAGTTTATTTAGGATCTGTATCTCGAAGACAACCCTATGTTGCCCAGGTACCAGAAGGAGAATTTTGGTGAAAACAGGTTAGATGCACTGTTTCAGTTTGTATATTTTAGTTCTGGAGTTTAATGCCTGTAAAGTAGACTAGGAAAAAAAATCACATACAACAGACTGAGATATTTCCCAAATTTACGTTATTTGGTTATACCCTGAAATATACTGTAAAAGAGACTTGTTTGTGTTCTAACCTGAGCCTCCAGTGAACTTTCCATATTTCTACTATGACTCTAGCCTATCTATAATAGACCAAATATCCCTGTTAGTGCAAAACTCCTTCCAGTGGGCTTTATATGCCTGCCAAACTGGAGCATTTGGTGCGCATTAAAAACAGACTGGATGAAAATTATGTAATGTTTGTGTGAAGAATTGGTCTTCTAAAAAAATGTTTAATGAGTTAATTGCATTCTCCAGAATTTCCAGATCATTTTCCCATCAATATATACATTTTCCAGATCATTCCCATCAATATGTACATTTATGGAAGATGAGGCATTGACTGAGTTCTCTTGTTCTCTTTACAGAGACAGGAGTATCAACCTGGCAAAGAGTTGAAGCCAAATACTTATGAGCTATCTAGTAAGCATTGATGGGACCACACAAACATAACAATAATTAATAATAATAAATAATGTATTAAAGGAGTGCCATAATCCCATATTTTGTTTTAATGACAACTGAGAGTAGGATTTTCAAGGAAGCCTCAGGGAATTAAGCATCCAGCTCCCATTTAAATCCAGGCCAAAAATTACAAACCCTTTTCCCAAAGAGGTAGATGTTTTAGTCTGTTTCAGCAAAAACAACAAGGAGTGACAAAGTGGCTTCCAGCCAATGAAAGCTTATGCCCAAATAAATGTGTTAGTTTTTATGATGCCAGAGGATTTCTCATTGCTTTTGCTTTCTGAAAGAGTTCAGGTTTATACTGTAGAAGGACGACAAGAAAGCGTAAGGGTTATTGTTAAAAGGAAATATGTAAATTATATGGATATTGAGAGATAATGAGGATGTGTTGTATTTTTGCCAGTTTCTTTAGGGTATTTTTAATTAGCATCAAAATGGCTCTCTGATGCCAATCCTATGCACCTCCGGGCCCCATTCCCACAACACAATGGGACTATTGGACAGTTATAGTTCCCTCTCCCTTTCCTCACACACGCTTTAGGGATTACATTAATACATTAAGGAAAGACTGAGTCTGGAATAAAAGTTTTTGTGACTGACTCTTGCAAACTTTGCTTTATATATCAGAAGGGTAAGACTACTTTTTAATATAGACCTTAGGCATCATACCAAACCCCTTATACGAGGCCTCATATAGCAAGTTCTTTTTTTATTACAGCACACAATGCAAAATAGTTTTCTCCAACTGAAGCCATCTCTCTATGTATGGAGAGCCCATCTTGTTGAGCAGGGAATACAGATGTCTGGTGATGTATTTAACACTTCATATTTTATATACTAAAATATAGCACCCTGTTGAGTGTTCTTTAATTAATGTTGTACATTCATATATTCTTGAAGGTATTTCTCCTAGGATAGTATTATTTTCACTAACATGGTTGCATGCAAAACACAAAGCTTGCGCATAGCATTGCATATGTGTAGTTTGTGCTTCCTTCTGTTAAAATCAGATTGTGACACCTGAGAATAAGGTTGCCACTTTTGTGGCACTATCACAACATTGTCCACAAAAGTTACTGATCCTCAGATTCAGACACAATAAAATATATTTATACTGATACCATCATTTTCGCTGATGTGTAGGCTGCACTCGACAAGCCAATAAAATCTTCATAAACATTGATATAATCAACAACACATCACAGGCACTTGCTATTTGTTGGAAAAGCTTGTTGTTTCAGCTACCATAACTGCATGCCACTCCCCAGAAATTTTCTCAAATATCCCTAACTATTTTCAGAGCCAGGATTTCTACTATCTCATTTTGAATAATTGAATTTGGACTCTTTTAAAGTTACTTAGAAATATCAGGATCATATTTTAATACAAACCAAGCAGCTGAATAAAAATTACAGGCAACCTCTTGTGGGGAGATAAATGTCAATATAAAAGCAAAAATAATTATGAATAAATGCTTTGCAATTTATTCTTATAATGTTAGATTATTACATATATGCCGGAATATTCATCGCATTTTAAGAGACACTCACAATTATTTTCAACACATTATAGTAGGCAAATATGATTGCTCTCATGCTATGAAATGAAATATTCCAGCTAATTAAGCAAATTCTGAAGAGATCTCTACTTTTTTTTCTATTAGGAATAAACAAAAGAATAGAAAAGGATGGTAACACTTTAGCTATAAAACCTCCAAGTGTGTTTATGCATACTCTGGATTGCAGCTTGATACGTTCAATTTTGCTTTAACATTCTATGCTATTTGTTTTTATATTGTGTTTTGAAAGTTGCATAAATGCTGGTGTCCTTGAAGATGGAAGGGGCCAACGCACCTGTGACTGGTCAGCTGACTCCACTTTTGAGGGGAGATACTGACAGATGAGAGCTGCCAGAGACTAGAAGTTCCCTGAAGGAAGTGGTAAATATAGAAACCATTCAGTCAAAAGACAAACAGAGGGGAAAAAACATTTCTTATCAAATAAAAGGATACATCTCTCTTGTGTAAGAAAGAGAGAGAAGATATTTGCATTAAAGGTTCTTCTCAAATATTTTATGCAAAACATGAATCACAATAGCTAATTGTCATAAGGTGGTACAGCCATAAGGAACCTCTGCTACGAGGCCAAGGGACAAGAGGTGCATCTGCCTCAGTTTCCCCTCTCCATTGTAACACTTTGGAACCAGGATCCCATTATGCTACGTGCTGTACAAGCACAGAACAAATAGATATTCCCTGCCACAAAGAGCTTTCAGGCTAAGATAAACAACAGATGGATACTGGCAGAGAAGTACAAGATAAAAAGGAGACATTGACCAGCATGAAAAAATGGGTAGTCTAGGGGGGAGGGATAGCTCAGTGGTTTGCACGTTGGCTCCCTAAACCCAGGAGTTATGAGCTCAATCCTTGAGAGGGCCATTTAGGGATCTTGGCCAAATCTGTCAGAGATGGTACTTGCTCCTGCTGCGAAGGCAGGGGACTGGACTCAAGGTCCCTTCCAGCTCTATGAGATAGTATATCTCCATTTATTATCATATAACCTCAGTTTTCATATTGTCTTGAAGAATTAAGTTTAAAGAAAGACTACTCGTAGTGGAAAGACCTTTACACAGAAAATAGGACTGTTCTGACTCCTCTGAAAAATTTCAACTCCTATTAAATTTGAATACAACTAAAAGAATAGCTCAAAAATGGACTGAATAAGAGGTGAAACTTAAACTTTAGGTGTTCTGTGAGGGTATGTCTACACTTGCACCCTCTTTTGAGAGAGAGATGCAAATGAAGACATTCAAAATTGCAAATGAAGCTGGGATTTAAATATCCTGCGCTTTATTTGCATATTCACATTATGGCACTATTTCGAAATAATAGATGCTGTTAAGATGCGGTTATTTCTAGAGAAAACCCTTCTCTCCAAATAACCCTTATTCCTCATACAATGAGGTTAACCAGTTATTTTGAGAGAAGGGTTTTCTTTCAAAAGAACCGTGTCTTAACAACGTCTGTTATTTTGAAATAGCACAACATGAATATGTAAATGAAGCATGGGATATTTAAATCCCAGCTTCATTTGCAATTTCAAATGTCTTCATTTGCATCTCTCTCTCGAAAGAGGGTGCAAGTATAGACATACCCTAAGTTTTCAACCACTGGAAAAAGCAATTACAAGCCTGTTGCATATGTATTATCAGATTGCATTTTCATGAGCTGAAGATGCTAACAAAACTTTTCCATGAAGCTGCAGAGCCAGTGAAAGAACCAATGGCCCATAGTTAAATTCAGCCAAGACGTTGCAAGTGGTATGTTTTCCTTCTTTAATGAAACTATGGAAAGGGGAGAGTAAAAAAAAAACCTCCCTGAATTAAGAGAGCAAACAGCAACACTCTCATCATCACAACTTGCCAGCTAACAGCAGTAGCAACCACATAGCTAAAAGAAGGTCCACCAACAGGGGGCCAGGAGAACAAAGGAGGCAACTGTCCCAGGCCCAGCAATTCAAAAGGGCCCAGGACTCTGGCTGCCCCCACTGCTATTGCGACCGCACCAGTGGCTGTAGCCCTGGGCCCTTTAAATTACGGCTGGAATCCCGGGCAGAGCACACTGAGCAGTGCTAAGAGATTGTGGGGGCATGGCACAGCATGATCTGGGCTGCACTGAGTACTGGCTTCCCTAGCTCCGCCCTTTCAACCTGAGGCTCTGCCCCTTCTGGAAGCATGGAGCCAATCCCCCCATTGCCAAGAGGCAAGCTATTCTGCCACCCTTTGCCTAAGAGCAACATGATGTAATGAAGAAACAACCTCAAGACCCTGAACTGTTTGAACTGTTTCTTCCATTAACAGATGCTTCAGCATCATTGATGAGATGGAGTTTGCAAAAGTACTGTCGAGGGATTAGATGTAACATTTTCTTGTAACAATTTTAACAGGCTATTGAAATGCTATATGGAAAATAGTTGCAGTTCATAGTTATGATTATTGACATCTTTAATCATGGTGTCCCCCAAAGCATGGAAAGAACTTCATGTGACAAAAGTAGTGGGATTTACATCCTTGAATTCGCAGTGACAAAATGGTTGGCCTAACTTTTCTTGTTTTCTCTAGACTACAGAGTTTTAGTAATATGGGGGATAATTTTGCTTGTCACTTGGCAACTTAAAACACCCTCTTTTAACCCGCATTCTCCTCTTAAGGGCACATTTTCAGCTTTTTCAGTATAATGGCCTCAGAGTGCAAGTCCTTGTTTGGCCAGAAAACGTCTACTGCTCAGCATTTTCATTGGCTCCTGCCTATTTTCTTCTTTCTACTATTAAAACATAGCCCATTGCCACTATTCTTAGCAGGCTGTTGAAGAGTATTACCAGCTTCCTGGTGACATGAAGAAGCTTGATGTCTTTTGAATTTGTTTCAAACAATTTTCCAATTAAAGAATCTAGATTATGCAAAAAGCTTCATCTGTGCACTTACTCAAAAGTGGGCAGTGCCTAAAATCTGTACAGCAGTAGAAACAACATCTGCTGTCATTAACTTCAGAATAATGGAGCCATTAAAAACAATCAAACTAGGATGAGCAGGATGGCCTTGTTTTCCACAGGGAAAGACTTCAGTCATGGTTGTGTAAGTGTCTCAGAAATGCTAACAGTAACCAGCAACTGGCATTTGCTTCCTATTGAAGTAATAGCTGAGAATTTACAATCAACAGACGTTTATCCATGTGTAGTTTCCTCCTTTGAAATCAGCCATGCTTTCAGTGATTTCATTTTACCACCTTGAAAATACACACTTTTGTAATTCACTCGGTCACTATTCAGAATAACACAGAAGAGATCTCCTGGGTTCATGGATATTCGATGGAACCCCACTTTGGAGAGGCTATCCCCGAGCTCCACCCCTTCTGCCCACACTCCTTCCCAGTCAAAGGGCTGAACCCCCTCCTGCCCCACTCGCAGCCAGAGACACCATCCCATGCCCTATTGACAAAGGAGCCCAAAGACAGCACCCTCTACCTGGCTATGCCACACCTTCCCTGACTCCAAGTTGCCCCATGGGAAAAGCTCTTGTCCCTTCTCTTACAAAGGAAGAGTCAGCTTGTGATACATGTGTGACGGTGCATTGGGGGTCCCCCGTCTCCTGCAGCCCCGAAATGGCACCAACAGACTGCACCAGCCGGTGGAATAGAGGAACTTTATTCCCTCTCCAGGATACTGCATAGCACAGATGTAATCTGGTCACAGAGCTGGGCTAGGATGCCTCAGGCCCCCTTGAGATGGGGGGAGACTGGGCCCCTAAACTCCAGCCCCTTTCCCTAGGCTGTCTCCTCCATGCTCCCAGCCAGCCACTCTAACTAACTCTCTTCCAGCCCTGCCCCCCAGCCAGGGCAGCATTCCCCCTTCCTTTGTTCCTCTCCATGGGGTTTATCTGGTTCAACAGGTTTGGCATCACCCTTGCATAGTGAGGTTTTCCCTGCTGGGTCTTGCTCCAGACAGCAGAGGTCACCACCGCCCAGCAAGTACCCCCACTACGTCACAACATGCCATGTAGGTTATGGGGTGGCTGAGGAGGTGGTATGTGTTACTCAGTTTGCTGAGTTCTTCAGAGAGATTCCTGATGAACCCAGGAAACTTTACTAGTAGGTATCACCCTCTTGGCCACGTTGGAACCTGCATGGGGCACAATAATAAGCAAAAATCTTCCCTGTCCAACTTACAATTGACATCTGGTGCCTGTGGCTGCAGCTTATCCTGCCCTATTATACCTGCCACCGTTCCCTTGGACATTAATTATAGTTCCTTGTTATTGCAAATAAACCTGTAATTTAATCCTTCACAAATGTAACAAGCTCCATTTTTCAACCACTTAGATTTCTTGTCTCTACTATTCCTAGGAGAGGTTGTTCCATAACCTCATTCTGATGAGTAGAAACTTTCTTCTAATGTCTTTTAATTAAATAGCTCTTATTTTTCCCTGGTGTTTACCCAGCCAGGACTTTGTCAAGCTGAGACTTAAAAGCCTCTAGGGATGGAGATTCCACCACCACCCTAAGTAACCCATTCCAGTGCGTTACCACCCTCCTAGTGAAATAGGTTTTTTTCTAATATCCAGCCTAGACTTCCCCCACTGTAACTTCAGACCATTACTTCTTGTTCTGCCATCCATCACCATTGAGAATAGCCTCTCTCCATTCTCTTTGGAACCTCCCTTCAGGACATTGAAGGTTGCTATTAAATCCCCCCATACTCTTCTCTTCTGCAGACTAAATAAGCCCAAATCCCTCAGCCTCTCCTCGTAGTTCAAATGCTCGGGGCCCGTAATCATTTTGGTTGCCCTCCGCTGGACCCTCTCCAATGGGTCCACATCCTTTCTGTAGTGGGGGTGCCCAGAATTGGACACAATAGCTAGATGCCAACATCCTCACTAGTGCCAAATAAAGGGGAATAATCACTTCTCTAGCTATGCTTGGAATGCTCCTCCTAATGCACACTAATATGCCATTAGCCTTCTTGGCTACAAGGGCACACTCCTAGTGAAATGTTTTTTCCTAATATCGAACCTAGACCTCCCCCACTGTAACTTGAGACCATAGTAATTACAAAAAATACACATACTATCTAGAAAACTGAAACATTTGCTGGCCTCTGGTTTGAATTATTGCAGCCTTTGCAAAACAGTCTACAATGCAGCCAAATGGAGAAAGGGAACAGCCTACCTCTTGATCTGTTGATGCAACAGGAAAACTACTCTGTTTTGTTTGTGTAGCCCACTAGGTTCCTGTCCCACCCAGAGCCACTGACAAGAAAAAGACTATAAATAGGATTGCAGCTAGAGGCCTTTTGACACCCCTCCTCCCACGCAGAATGAGACTAAGGAGAGAGACTGCAAGGCTGTGTCCAGACTCCATGCCTCCGTCGACGGAGGCATGTAGATTAGCCAGATCGGAAGAGGGAAATGAAGCCGCGATTAAAATAATCGCGGCTTCATTTAAATTTAAATGGCTGCCCCGATCTGCCGATCAGCTGTTTGTCGGCAGATCGGGGGAGTCTGGACGCGATGCCCCGACAAAGAAGCCTTTCTTCATCGACACAGGTAAACCTGGTTTCACGAGGCTTACCTGTGTCGATGAAGAAAGGCTTCTTTGTCGGGGCATCGCGTCCAGACTCCCCCGATCTGCCGACAAACAGCTGATCGGCAGATCAGGGCAGCCATTTAAATTTAAATGAAGCCGCGATTATTTTAATCGCGGCTTCATTTCCCTCTTCCGATCTGGCTAATCTACATGCCTCCGTCGAAGGAGGCATGTAGTCTAGACACACCCCAAAAGAACAAGCTAAGAATCATTAAGTCTGGCCTACTGAGTCATCTTGTAAAAAGAAACACATGGAACTCTCACAGGGGAGAGGGGGGGGCAGAACAAATGAGTCAAGGAGGCAGCTCTGGGAATCAGCTCCAATGGAGTGGCAGCTGACTAGATCTATCCCAAGTCACTCTAGAGATGGGGAATCAGAAAGAAAGAGACTCAAGTAGCCTTCATGAGAGAAGGAAGGAAACAACCAACCTGTTTGCAGAAAGAGTGAGAGAAGCACAGACTGGTAATGCTCATCTAGGTACACAGGGAAGAAAGGTGCCAGAGTCTGCTGCAGGAGAGTTTTTCTTCAACCCAGCTCCAACTAAAAAAAGCTAGCTAATAGCCCAGAAGAAAGATAAGCTTTCTAGCAGCTAAGACCTTCAGAGGAATTTACTATTGTGGGCCAAAGAAAACAACACATGAGTCACCCGAGGACTGTCCCAGCTAAGTAACAATGTGAAAATAGTATTCATCGGCTATTATTTTAATGTAAACTCCCCTCCCCCAAAAAAGTGGTCTATGCCCCTGCTGCTGAGAGAGAAGCATTTGCTCCCCCCATTTCCAGAAGGTGTGTTTGACATTTACAAAATTCCCCAGAATTAGGATGTTTCATGGAATTCTGCAGACAGCAAATCATGACCTGGTTGCTCTCAAAAGAGCATGTGATGGCTTTTTGGAGGTGACTCATTCCTAATCCCATCCCTCCTCACTAGCTTCCACTCAGTTCTGTTGCTTGTGTACAGCTGGATCATGTATCCTCTTGCATGGAAAAATCTTCACTATAATGAGAGTCATGGTTTTTTTTAAGATTCTAAAGCACTACACTAAACTATAGTGACTATATTTTAACAGCCATCTTTCTAATTCAGTAAGCAATCTTGGAAAAATCTGCCTTTATTCTTTGCACTTTAAACAATTTTTTCTCATATAAAACCATGAGAATTCTTAATATATTGGCTTTCCTGGCTTAAAAATGCCAAGTTTCAGAGAATACTAGGAATGACTGCGTTATGCTGCATAAAAAAGGCAAGTAGGATTCCTAGTTCGAACTACCTAGTTCGAGCCCCGTGTAGCCGTGCTGCACGGGGTTCGAACCAGCGGGGTTTTAAAAATGGCGGCTCCCAATCCCGGGCTTCATTTGCAAGTGCGGTATGCCTACATTACCCCGCTAGTTCGAACTAGTGGGATAGTGTAGACATATCCTTAGACACTATCTGTATGGCTCAGAATCCAGAGAACATCATGACTCAACCTGAAATACAGATACCAGCCAGGTCATTAATTATTATTATTAATAATTATTATTGTCAGCATCATATGAATTCCTGTAGCACTTATAATCATGAAATATGTGGAATTAATAATATGACAATTTAGCAGATGTATCTGAAGACAAAATGTCTGAGCTGAAGGAACATTTGGTAGACATATTTGCCTTTTCTTGGAGTGCAGGCATGGGTCACTCATTTGAAAATGGGAGGGCCATGCCTGCCAACTTTTTAACATTGGCATAGTAGCCTCTGGCAGAAGCTCCTACTTCTACACAGATTCTAGCACTCTTGCTTATGGTTCAGGGGTGCCAACAGCCTCCACAGGCTGGGCAAGGTGTGTGTGTGGGGGCTGACTCCTGGAAGGGATGGGACCAAGAGCAGCCATCCCTCCATGCCACCTGGAGCATGACTTCCTTCTTCCCCCTCCTCCCTACCCCCCGCACACTCAGAGCTGCCTGGATCATGTGATTTGGCACACTAGCGATGATATAAAGGGCCCAGGGCTCCCGCCAGATCTGCAGTCACAGTGGTGGCAGCTGGGAGCCCCAGGACCCTTTGAATTACTGGGCCCCAGGGCAATAGCCTCCTTTGCCCCCTATCCCACCTGTGGGCCTGTTGATGTTATCTGTATTGTCCTTGTCTGGTGACCCCAAATGAGTTTCTCCAGCCTGCAGTCAGAAAGTTTCTCCTCAGCTTTTTTTTTAGGATCATACTGCAACTGCTTCTTCCCACCCACACAACTTGTCCCAGACGAGAGATGGTTTTTAAAACTGGGATTTTTAATTTTAAATTCAGAATAACAAAAACAACCAAATAGATGAAACATCCACAAGCCTCACTGGTGCTGAATCCCCTCATAGGTGTAATGTTGTCCCGACATTTTTATCAACAAAACACATTTTGTGACTTGATTACAGTCACATGGGGAACAAATATTTAATAATGGGCTCTTTGATCTAGAAGAGAAAGATATAACATGATGCAGTAGCTGGAAGTTGAAACTAGACACATTCATGCTGGCCACCCGAAAAATAGCCTAGAATGGAAAAGGTGTAAATGGCTTTCCTGACATCTCCTGTACTCAGTCGCTTCCAGCTCTCCTTGGATGCAACTGAGGGTACATCTACACTGCATGGCTATTTTTGAGATACCAGAGGTATCCCGAAATAGCTACCCCAGGACTACATAAGCTGCCTGTTATTTTGAAATATATTTTGAAATAACGAATGGGTGCACTATTTCGCCATCCCAGTAAACCTTGTTGCATGAGGGATAAGGGATAGCTCAAAATCAGGAGCAGCCTGTGACTATAGGCTGACTTGACTGTCGCCTAGGGCGCCGTCTTCAATGGCGCCCGATGATGATGTCACGGGGCGCCCAGGGCGCCCGATGATAATGTCACTCCATTGACGGCCATGCAGGTGGGAGCGCCGATCACGCATTCCGCCTGGGGCACCAGCTGCCTCAGCCTGCCTCGGGCTGCTCCTGCTCGAAATAGCACGTTATTTTGAAATTTGGCGCTGTGTAAATGCACCAAATTTCAAAATAAGCTTTTTTGAAATAGTTTCAAAATAAGATACGCAATTTGCATTGAGCAAATTGAATATCTTATTTTGAGTTTACGGTGCTGGTAGATGCACCCTGAAAATCAATCCCAAGATCTCGCAAACAAAACTGAGAGGAATGTTTTTCCCTTTATAATTTAGAGTAGCAATGATGCAACATACATTTAAAATATAGTCTGCTAGGTATTTTGAATAAAAATTTGCTTTGGTTGCACATAAATTTGGAGATCAGTTTTGTCTTTTTATGTGTCTTTTCCTATTTTGTTGTCTCAGACCATGCTTACGGCATTGTCCAGTAGATGAGCAATATAACCTAATGATAGGGTTTTTTTTTTCCTACCACTGACTCCCATGATACTTGCAAGTGCCACATGCAGCCAAACAGTCCTTAGTCTTCCTGACATCCTGGTATTTCATTTTAGCACACAATCCAATATTGTGTGTCCCTGAGTGCATTCAATTTCCAAATACATATTTTCAACAAAATAAATCAAACTCCTCTCCTTAGCTATTCACCATGGAATCGAACTCTGTTGACTCTGTACACACTACATTTCAATGCACAGATGAGAATTTGTGACTTCGAGTGTGTTAGACTATTTGTTTAACAGTGCAAATATTAACAGCCTTTATGAAGTTCTGCCTCTGGATCACTCACAGAATGTCGCAGCTGATCCACAAAAGCCAGGATCAAATTATTTGTGTTTTGTTTTATAAAATAGACAAGAGCCCCACTTTCAGTCCATTTGCATTTTCTCCTTCATTTTAACTAAGCATGATTATAAAGGAGATTTTAAAATATGTTCATTAGTTCTTAAAAAAATACAGTCAAGATTAATTGCATACATAGTAAATAATGTTAAAATTTGAATTCGGTTATGGTGCAAAGTCGAAAAACAAAAATACACAAGTATCTTGGCCTCAGCATATTTGAACAGCTTTTGAAGTAGCCAGATATGTTAGTCTAGTATTAACAGTTAACTGCTTTAAATATATTTATGCAGGCTGAAAATAGTTAGGACATATTGTGCACAAGACTAAACTGATAAGAAAGAAATTAAATATCATTACTAATTATTTGTATTATAGCAGCACCCCTTCCATTCTATAGAGGTTCTTTTACTGTCTTGATCACAGTAGTATCTAAATGCCTTCCAGTGGTGTAATAAGCAGTGTGAGTAATGATTGATTTTTCTCTTGAAGCTAGTGGTCATATAGATTAAGCCCCCATTATAAGCTATCGTAAAATTGTGTAACAAAAAAAAATCTATCACTATCTCAAAGAGCTTATGGTGTAAGTATATATCTCAAAGGTAGGAAATCTCTTCTTAAAAATTGCAGGGAAAATAATTCAATTTTAATCACCGAAGTGCTGGATCTTGAAAGATAAAAGCGTGTGCTTGGCGGTATGAATCCCTGTATAGTCCTGCTGGGCATGTTTCATTTTGTAGATGCTGCATGCTTTCCCTTTAGCTCTCCCTCCTCTGTGAAGTCAATGCATAAGGCAAAGAAATGCACCCAGTTCTCTTTGTATTACAGAGGCTTACATAAGAGTTGCCAATACAGCACTGATCTTAGTGGGTGCTGTTCATGCTTTTTTGTTATGGACAGCTGCATCTTTTGGGATATCTAGTGTTGAGATCAGTGCTTCGATTCCTCTGCATCTTATGTTCTGGCTGTGCAAGTCCCTATTTAGGTGTGTAAATTCAGAGATGGTGTCTTTGCTCCTTCTCCTCTCCTTTGACTCACACAGGGGCAGCCAGTATATGGCTCGTTGATATTGATTTGGATTATAAGGATCCAAACTTGGTAAATCATTCCTCATTACATTTCATTCAATTTTCACCTACTGTTCTACATTAAGTTAATGTTCCAGTTAAGCTTGCTTCCTACAGGGGGGTGACAAGGATAAGACTCAGTTAGTAAGTCAATAGTCTTTGGTAGTCATCTTGATGCTTTTGCCTATGTTCACTCTCCACAGAGGGTGGAAACTTCGGTCTTCACCCCCTTTTGCATAGCCTTGCTATACATCATAAATAGGATAAAAGTGTGGTCAGATATAAGATGGGGTTTCTGCTCTACCATGCAGGTTATAATGATGAAATTATATAAAGCAGAATGAAATGTGTGATTCGATGCAGACATATTCCCCAAACCATCACAACAATTATCAGACTCAAGGTATGTCTACACTAGCCACCCTAGTTCAGACTAGAGTGGCTAATGTAGTCATTCGAATTTGCAAATGAGAGACAGCTAAGAGGAGCAAGCTGTGTGGAGAAGCAGTCCTGCAGCAACAAAGCCAGGCACATACAGCCCAAGGAGTGCAAGCTGTGCTGAAGGGCAGTTTTGCAGCAACAGAGCCAGGCACACACAGTCCAAGGAGCACAGACCCTGTGTTGAGCAGCAGACTGGCAGTGCTCAGAGAGCCAAAAGGGACAGAGAAGCAACGCAAGGAACCGGAGACTGGCAAAGCAGCACAACCTGCAGCTGGGTGTGGTGAGCAGCTGGGACCAGCAAAGTGCGGGAAGAGGCTCTGGGCAGGGAGATATCACCAGCCAAGAGGCCCAGCATGCCAGACTGGGAGAGGGGTCTGGCCACTTAGAGCTTGAGGCTGTGTGGTCACTGCCAGAGCAGGCATGTCCAGCCTGCAGCCCCCCTGCAGCACATCCAGGGCCTCTAAGGGGCCTATAAGAAAGAGACTGTGAACTGTCCTTATACTCTGCAGACTGCTGTTTTGATGTCCCCGTGCTACAGAGCAGGAATGTGTGTTCTCATTTAACCATTCTCATTTTTTTTTATTCTTTTCTCTTTAATCAGTTGATGTTTAATACATTGTATTTGCTTTGAACCTTATGAAATGAAAGCATGCAGTGTGAAGAGAGCACCTTGGAGTGGGGACACCCTAACTCTTGCCCCTAGTGACTACAAGGTCGGGGATTAAGCCCCAAGAAACCTGGGCCCAGCCTTGTTGGGGTTTCGAGGGCTCTGCTACTCAGGAGAGTCGAGAGGAAGCCCTCAGGTTCAGGGAAGCCGTGGGGTAAAGGAAGTGGGAGCAGGGACTCAGATCTTTTCGCTGGTCAATTTCACCGGGGTGGTATAGAAGCCAGGAAAGTTCCCCACAATAGCGGGACCATTCCCTCGCTTATATATAGGCTAATTTTGAAAGCCAAAAATGAACAATGAAAGGAAGATATTTATAGGACTGCTAGTAACTTAAATCATATTGAATAAGTGATAACTGTGATGATAATATAGGGCAAAATTCATCCTTTATGTGCTGACTTTGACTTCAGTGATGTTAAACCATGGAATTTGGTCCACAGACTTAGTTTTCAAATGAGGTCCAATTCCGGTTTGGATGTCTTACTGCCCATCTTGGTATGCAAATATGGGTTTTGAACATAAAAAATATGTGACTACTTTGATCATGGTGCCCAGAGTAGTTTTGTGCACCTATTACTGTTTTTTATTCCTGAAGACACTGGTGCAACTTTAGAATTAATTAAAAAATGTATGCTAAATATAGCTCATTATGAACTTTTGGTTGGTTGATTTTGCAAAGTAGACATCAATAGTAAAATTAAGCAAATGATGTTAATCAAGGCATTTATGGCTATTAAAAGATAGTTAAGACTGCATTTCTGTGGGTTCTTTAACTGCGAGTCATCTGCAAAATAAATCTAACGTTGCTTAAGGCCATACTCAGTGAAATGCACTTGAGTTCACTGAAGCTTTTTGTTTCAGACACTTTGGGGTTTCATCAGAGGCATATGGTCCTTTTAATCATTGCTCTTTTTTTTTTTTTGGTCAGTCTATCTTATCTGATAAGACAGAGAATGGATAAAATACATCAGTGGTTTAACTTCCAGACAGCTGGAGGGGACACTGGTCCTAAATCTTCTTGTTACTCTGTATTGAATTAGTAAATTACCAGTGGTAAAATCCATATTTCTAACCATTTTCTCTGCCAATGTCCTGGGGGAAAAAATGAAACATTTATTTCTTTTATAAGTACCATTGCTAAGTGCTAATATCTCTCAAAATGCTTTCAATATGTCAGTAACAACAAAATCATACAAATTTTCTGTAATTAATTTATAAACTTGCAATGTTAGTGGAATTCACTAACTAATATTATAATTTATTTTTGATAAATACACAAGTGCTGTGGGGGTAGATGTAACAGGGCATGAGACTCAGCTCCTGTTTTCTCCTACAAATTATTCCGACATCTCCAGTTTCTCGGTATCGCCATGCAGTTTGCTTATAGCCCTGCACTCCACTCTGCCACTCCACTCTGCCACCATACTAATGCAGCAATGCTATTTACAGTGTTATTCAGCTTCACAACCCCTTCTCCCATGGGGAGGAGAGGAGAAGGTGTGGGAAAGGGAGGAAAAAAACCTCTCCACCCTCTCCAAAACCTCTCCCTTACTCTAGCGCTGCTAACCTTATTCTTTCTCCCACTTGCCTTCTCTCTATGTTCTTTCCTGCTATGTTCTTCCCAAGGCTGGTCTACACTAGGGCTTTATTTTGAAATAACCCCCCTTAGGTCAGATTTATAAGCAGAGTGTCCACACTACCAAGCCCATTATTTCGAAATAAGGGGTCACTTCTTTCAAAATCTGTTCTCCTGCTTTTCTTGGGAAATAGTTATTTCAAAATAGCATCTGTGTGGACACTCTGGTGCTGCTATTTTGAAATAATTACTCCCCACAGTAATTCAGACTAATTACTCCCCTGGGCTTCCTGGGGCTCTAAGTCAAGATAGTGCATCCACATTAATGGAGCCAGCCTCGGAATAATTTCAAGGCTTCCTCATAGTGGTGACACACTATTTTGATTTTGTAAAATCGGGAGTTATTAAGTTGAATTTAGCTATTTCAAAATAGTTTCCTACTGTAGACATGGCTAGTTAGTCATCTAACTAGTTCTGTAGCTCTCCTCAGCCCAGTGTAATCTAGTAATTACCCACTCCTTTCCTTAATCAAGCTCTCTTCAAGGGAACTAATTGGAGTTACAGCAACCAGAGTGTAGGTTCAGGTGCTGGTTTTCTGCACTCTGTAACAGCAGAGCCCAACTTCTATGATACTAGAACTGCGTCATCTGCTCCATTTCTAATTACACGTATACATTATAAAGTAGCCTTCTGGTTTTCCTTCAACTGTTCATATTTTATAAAAAGGTGATGTAGCTACTAATAAATGTTTTCAAATGAAGAATTAATTGGTATTCAAAAATTAAAGACCCTAGTTATTAGGTCTGATTTCAGTCTCACACCCAGATATTCGTTCAGTGACTATTCCAAACTGACACCAATATCAGAGGAGGATCATGACCATGAACATATACATGTACTGTAGATCACAAATACATAAAAACAGCTACAGTATTACAATAACTGAAATGATCAAGTGCTGTTTTTAAAAACTACCTGTTTTTGCCACTAGATAGCAGCATGACTCTTCAATGTTGAGACTGTTTCATGGCCAGCTAAACCCAAGATCTCATAACCAATATATAATTATTTACTTATAACTCTTCTGAAGGTTGCTTTCAGGTCTGTGGGGAAAGCTATAGTATAGCATATGGTAAATATATAAAGCAGTTACAGGTGCCATTTACTAATTTTTGTTGAACACTGTGAGCTATAAAAAAATCTACTCTTACAGAAGTGGAGAGAAAACATTGATTTTAATGAAGTTACTCTAGCTTTACACTGGCATGCTTAGGGCAGACTTTGGCCTTTGAGGGTTTTACAGACTAATTTTCTAAGAAGAGGAACAAAAATTAATGCAAGGAATGCTGTGAACTCTATCAGTACCCTCACACATTAAAATGACAGCAAGGTCACCTGCACTTACTTGATTGTTGGATTTATAACTATAACAAAGAACTTTTTTTTTGGTAAAGGGACTGCTTCTGTCAGCAGTACAGTAGTCCGAACATGTATGAACAGTGTGTTTGGGATGATTCACTGCTAGTCTAGTCGCAAGTGTTGAATGGCTTGCTTTAATTGATGTATCCAATCCAACTCAGCACCTGCTAGAAGTTTTGGCATAAAATCCCCTTATTTAACAAATATAGGAGCTAAAAATGTATTTAGGTAAGAGGTGAATGGGGCCTGCTTTTTTTCTTGCTCATAAAATAAAATTGAAATGCCTGTTAATGCAAAAATAAGGAGTTTTGCCTTGCAACACTATTTAAAAAATGTTCACTGATGTGAGGCCATGGTTTAAGTATTGCACATACTTAATGGACAACATTTTTTTAAAATAAAACCTTCCAGAATAAGAAAATGTGCCAGCAAACATTACTTAGGGACATCACTGAACAGATGGACAAACTTCTGGCAAGGGGAGTTTGGAAATTTGTGTTTGTGATCATGCTATTACCTCTGAGGGGGAAAAAATAGCTGGAAAACAAGTCCTAGCTCTAACAGACGCAAAACCAATTTATAGAAGCATGTAAAAATCACACCCTTTCTTAGCTGGAAGGCAGAGTTTACTCTAGCATACATCTAGACTATGGGATTTTATTGGGATACCTCTGGTATCCCGAAAAAACTCCGCTGTATCCAGGGAACGCATTTGCTCTTCTGGGTTTTTTTGCAGAAGAGCAGACATGCTCTTTTGGAAGCCCTGTCTTCCACAAGGAAGAAGGGATCTTCGAAAAGAGGGTTTTTTTTTCCAAAATTTGGCCCAGTGTAGATAGGCCAAATTTTGGAAAAGCCTCTTCCAAAAAAAATAGAAGAGCAAAAGTTGTAGTCTAGATATAGCCTGAGGAGCCTCCTTCATTCATGTGTGCCTGTGTACCAAAAGGACTTGAATACATTCAAATCTCTCAGTATTAGAATATATGTGAATATCTTGGGGATTGTTTGTTTGCTAAGGGTTTTGAGAGGCTGAACACTGCCTCAGGCAGCTATAAGAATCCTGGCAATCATAGATACTGGAATTGTATCTGGGATGCTATGGTGGGGTCTGTTGACCTGAATTTATAAAGCTAGTTTCTTATGTCTTGCCAATGATCTGACCAGAAGATAATTAGGTTCTTGTTCCAAATTGAGGCTACAGAATTAGAGAGCACAGTGAGTTCAGTGTCTTATGCAGACTCGTAGGATGTGTGTCAAGGACACTCAGAATGTGGACAATATCATCATTACAAGATCTTTATTAAAATAAATGGAAGAGTAATCAAAGTTTTGAGCGACAGAGTCACAAAGCAGTAACACACTTCGATGGTCCCTTCTGGTAACATTCCTTTTCTAACAAGCTAGAAAAATAAGCATACTTACACGCATTCCTTGGAAACCAGGTAGTGGGAGACAGAGGAACAGCCTCAGCTTTGGCATACCTACTCTTTCATGCCCAAATCTTATTTCCTCACCCAGATAAATATTTGGGTATGCTTATTTTATAGGCTGGTATATTATAAAATATTTCTGCTATATATATACATATTAATATTGATTATCTCATCCTCAATACCATTACCTTTGGCCTAGATCAGTACTTCCATGTTTTACAATGTACCTTGTGGTTACCAGTATATCCCAGAATTATGGTGAACACATTAGTTCTCTGTTCAGTTCTCTATTCATTCCCCCAAATTCAAAAGGCCATTTATCTATGCCACAGATTATAAACACTTATGCTAACTTACTCGAGCTCATCATATAGGATACAGGCCTGTAGTTTCGTGTGTTACAGCCAAGTCTAATGAAGTAACATGTACTGTACTGGAATTGTTCAGTGCAAAACCTAAACCAAGAAATAATATTATCACTTACACTGATGATGAAAACAGATTATATAATGTAGCAAACCAGCAAGTTAGCTTCATGGGCCACAGGCCACAAGGCTGAACCGAGTTGACCATTTAAAGCAGGGGTGCGCAAGAGATGGCTAGCGGGCTGGATCCGGCCCTCCAAGCCACCAGATATGGCCCACAGCTGCCTCGCTGGGACCCTTAAGCACAGTGCAGCTGCCACCCCTTTAAATATGGATACTCTATGCTGGAGGCTTTGTGTTCTGTCCACCCCCCTCCAACAAAATCTCTCAGTTCCCATTGGCCAGTTTCCAGCCAATAGGGTCAGAAACATTTTGCTGGTGGCAGGGGCAGCCAATGAAACCTCCCCACTCTTTCCGGCCCTCCCCCCGGGAAAAGAGCCATGTGGAGCAGCTTGTGACTGCAGCCTTCAGGTTCCTGACAGACTGTTCAAGAAATATGATTCAAGAAATTGATTCAAGAAATATGTTGAAACTGGCTCTTTCTCCCCCAAAAAGTTTTGTCTTTGATTAAGCAGCATTTTCTAATTAAAAACCAGTTAAACAAATTCCCAGCCATCTCTGCTGTTTACATCTGCTGACAATACGGCCCATAAAGGAGCTACATGGATGTAAGTGCAATCATAGTATCTAGAATACAGTCTCCATTGCTGATTTCATTAACTCTCTCCATACAGTAATTACACACTCTGTACGCTGTATCTCCTAATTTCCCTTATGGCCAGCCCTTTTGAAGCTTCAGTGTGTGATATGTTGCTCTCAAGTCTACCATCTTCTTGAATAGCTCTGGGGCATTCTTTGGAGTTTTATGTTCTTCTGTTATGTCCTCTCTTTGTCTCCTATTTTTCTAATGAAAAGAATCCTCATATCTGCTTTTTTATCATATCTACATTATGAAAAAAGTCTATTCAGCCCATATAGGTCATACAATCTCCTTAGCTGGTGCTGAAATAATTGAAAGATAGATATAGGCTTCATTCAGGTCCTTCTTTCATCTTGGAATGTTGTTATATACAGTGAATAGTTTTACCATTTTGTTACTATAGTTGGATCAAACAGGGCAAAAGCAATGTAAGAAAAAAAATCAAAATTCATATAATTTTTCAGGGTTTGAGAGCAGCTGATTATGTTTTTCTATTTTTAAGAATGTTAAAAAATGCTGGAAAAATAATGCAGGATTTTAGCCATTTTCAAAAGAAAAAGGAAAAGGGGAAGGAAAAAATAATATATAGTAATGAAAAAATTAAGTTAATACATTTAGGCTATGTCTACACTGCACAGTTATTTCGGAATAAGCTATTCTGGAATAGTTATTCTGAAATAGCTTATTTAGAAATAGCACACCTCCACTTCAGGGAAGCCTCAAAATTAGTCTAAGACAGGCTTCCCTAATGTAGACATGCTATCTTGATTTAGAGCCCCAGGAGGAATAAATTAGAATGGCCCTGGTGAGGAGCTATTTCAAAATAGCAAAAGTGGAGCATCTAGGCACGCCTTATTTCAAAATAGCTTTTGGAATAGGAGTTATTCTTTTTAGAATGAGGGTTACAGAAGTTGAAATAAGCTGTCCATTATTTCGAAATAACTTTGCTATGTAGACACACCCATAGGCTGTGTCTAGACTGCAGGGTTTTTTCAAAAGAAGTAGCCTTTTTTCGAAAAAACTTCACCTGCATCTAGACTGCAGCCATGTTCTTTCAAAATTAAATCGAAAGAATGCGGCTTTTCTTTCGACGGCGGTACTCCTCATTTCACGAGGAAGAACGCCTTTTTTCGAAAGTGCTCTTTCGAAAAAAGGCGTTCTTGAATGCAAACAGGGCTTTTTCGAAAGAGAGCATCCAGACTGCCTGGGTGTTCTCTTTTGAAAAAGCGGCTTGCTTTTTCGAAAGTACTGCTTGCAGTCTAGACGCTCTTTTTCGAAAGAGGCTTTTTCGAAAGTATCTCTCGAAAAAGCCTCTTTCGAAAGAGGCTTGCAGTCTAGTTTTTCACAAGCATTTTGAAAACTCAGACCCACTTGTACAAGAACGAACCAGCCTCTCTAGTGGTATGTCTACACTACAGCGTTATTTCTAAATAGCTTTTTTCAAAATAGTTATTTCAAAATAGCTTATTTCAAAATAATGCATCTAAACACAAAATGCATTTCGAAATCACGTTTTGCTATTTCGAAATAGCGTGTCCACACTGATAGGACACTGAATCGCATTTAAGGCTGGCCGGAACCAGTTCTGGCAGGGCATCAGGTCAGGAGTTACCTTGTGTGGCTGCTGCCTGAGGCTATCTGAGACCTGTGCTTAAAAGGACCCTCCCGGATAGCCAGTTCTAAGGTTTCCCTGCTTGCTTGCCTACCTCACTGAGGGATGGCAAAGAATTTTTTTCTCTGTGTGCTCTGGTTGCCCTTACTCAGGACACTACAGCACTCTGCAGCATGGAGCCGGAGCCGCCCCTGGGCACTCTGGTGCTTCTCCTGGACATGTTGCTGCGAGTTTGGCAGCACATTCTGCAGGCAGTAACAGTCTCCCTGGTGTGCCCCATTGGGGGCTTGTGCCTCATTCCTCCCTCAAATCCTTCCACTTACCCCTTCCTAGCCCCCCTTCCCTCTATACAATAAAAGACACACGTGTTCATTACAACTAAGCCTCTTTATTGAACAAAGCTGGGGTGGGGAGGAATGAAACTGGGGAAAGAAGGTGGTCTGGGCCTGCCGTTGCTTGGGGCCTGCCCCCTGTGGCCCTGGCATACGCCTGCCGCAGTTCCTTTATTTTCATGCAAACCTGCTTCTGGGTTTGCATGTGGACTTTGGTGGCCAGGCTGGCAACCTGTAGACGGTTGCATTCCTCCATTTAGTGCTGAGATCATGGACATTGGAGGCATCCCCCCCAAACCTGAATTAGGTCCCTGATCTCCGCACTGGACCAGGCAGCAGCCCGCCTTTTCCAATCTCTGGCAGGCTCCTGGGAGTTGGCAGACTAGTCCCGGGGAGCGGTGCAGAGCTGGCTGACACTGGCTTCCTGAATCATGCTGGAGCCACTGGATCAGGTGCAGCGACTGCTGGCTCTGGGCTGGCAGGCTTGGAGCTGGCACAGGCACTGTGGCCAGAGTCTACCCCTTGAAGGGCTCCAGGGAGGAGAGGAGGGAGAGGAGTTTCCTTGGTTGTGCCCAGAGTGGCCACCAGGGCACCCTGGGAAGGGCTGGAGGCTCCCTATTTCGAAATAAGCATCCACACAGCACTTATTTCAAAATAGCAATTTTGAAATTGGTGCTATTGCTTGTGGAATGAGGTTTACCAATTTCAACATAAGTCCTCCACTATTTCGATATAATTTTGAAATAGTGGGTTGGCTTTGTAGACACTGGTAAAAGTTTTTTTCGAAATAACGGCTGTTATTTTGAAATAACCTTGCTGTGTAGACATACCCTAGTTAAGGAAGATTAACTTTTAGACATATATTACCTATGACCCACACATGACCTTCGTATCAATAAACTAGGGAAATACAAGTTAGATGAGGCTACTATAAAGTGGGTGCATAACTGTCTAGATAACCATTCTCAGAAAACAGTTATTAACATTTCACAATCATGTTGGAAGGGCATAACAAGTGGGGTTCCACAGAGGCCTGTTTTGGGACCCGTTCTGTTCAATATCTTCATCAACAGATTGACTACACGCTGTGTGAAGAACTTTCTTTTATTAGTTTTAAACCTGCTACCCATTAACTTCATTTGGTGTCCTCTAGTTCTTCTATTATGGGAACTAATAAATAACTTTTCTTTATCCGCCCTCTCCACACCACTCAGGATTTTATATACCTCTATCATATCCCCCCTCAGTCTCCTCTTTTCTAAACTGAAAAGTCCCAGTCGTTTTAACCTCTCTTCATGTGGGACCCGTTCCAAACCCCTAATCATTTTGGTTGCCCTTTCATTGTAAAATGAAAATCTAGATTTCATAATGATTAATCAATGCTTTCTTTTTATTTCTATCTTTTTAAAAAACTATAACTACCTTAATTTTTTATAAACATAAATTTATTCCATACTGGAAAACCAAAATTTTTCAATTCAACATCAAAACTTTGTTTAAAAAAATTGATTCAAGAAATATGTTGAAACTGGCTCTTTCCCCCAAAAAAAGTTTTGTCTTTGATTAAGCAGCATTTTCTAATTAAAAACCAGTTAAACAAATTTCCAGCCATCTCTGCTGTTTACATCTGCCGACAATACGGCCCATAAAGGAGCTGTTTTGGGACCAGTTCTGTTCAATATCTTCATCAATGATTTAGATGACTGCATAAAGAGTATGCTAATTAAGTTTGTAGATGATACCAAGCTGGCAGCAGTTGTAAGTGCTTTGGAGGAGAGGGTCAAAATTAAAAATGATCTGGACAAACTAGCAAAATGGTCTGAAGGTAAACAGGATGAAGTTTAATAAGGACAAATGCAAAGTACTCCACTTAGGACAGAACAATCAGTTTCACACATATAGAATAGGAAGTGATTGTCTATGAAGGAGTACTGATGAAAGGGATTTAAGGGTCATAGTAGACCACAAGATAAACATGAATCTAGAGTGTGACACTGTGACAAAAAAAAGCAAACATGATTCTGGGATGCATTAACAGGTGTGTTGTGAGTAAGACAGGAGAAGTCATTCTTCTACTCTACTCTGCGCTGATTAGGCCCCCATTGGTGTATTGTGTCCAGTTCTGGACACCACATTTCAAGAAAGATGTGGAGAAAGTGGAGAATGTCCAGAGAAGAGCAACGAGAATGATTAAAGGTCTAGAAAACATGACCTATGAGGGAAGGCTGAAAGAATTGGATTTATTTAGTTTACAAAAGAGAAGACTGAGGGGGGACATGATAGCAGTTTTCAAGTATCCAAAAGGGTGCTACAAGGAAGAGGGAGAAAAATGGTTCTCGTTGGCCTCTGATGATAAGACAAGAAATAATGGGCTTAAATTGCAGCAACGGAGGCTTAGGTTGGAGATTAGGAAAAACTTCCTAATTGTCAGAGTGGTTAAACACTGGAATAAATTGCCCAGGGAGGTTGTGGAATCTCCATCCCTGGAGATGTTTAAGTGCAGGTTGGATAGACATCTGTCAGGGATGATCTATTGTAGACGGTGCTTGGTCCTGCCATGGGAGCAAGGGACTGGACTCAATGAACCTCTCAAAATACCTTCCAGTTCTATGATTCTACGAGCCATTCTGATTCTAGTTTCCCATGTGTGCACACTACATAGTTAATTAAAATATGAATGTATTTTTACCAGTCATAAGAAATGTGGTCATAAATCTCTCCAAAGTGTGGCATCATTCATATATCCCATACACTCCCTTTTTCATGAATAGATAGACAAATTATATTTTCATTGCTTTGAAATGTAGGGACCACGTCTAGCCCTGGTTTGCACAGAGATTTGTATATCATGGCAGAGGAAAAGACAGATGACACAGCAGCAGTGGCTGCAGATTCCTCAGACCTGGAGTAGACTTAACCTAGCAGGAGAGAGGAGAAAGGAAACCTGTACCTTCCTATTCCAACCCAAAAATATCTGTAGCAGCATTGGGAGGAGCCACCTGCATGCATACCCACCAAAGTCAGCAGGCCTCCTTGCCCCCACAATAAAGGAAACTAAGGCTACGTCTAGACAGCAGGTTTCTTGGGCTGTGTCTAGACTACATGCCTCTGTCGTCAGAGGCATGTAGATTAGACACATAGGCAAAGGTAAATGAAGCCGCGATTTAAATCATCGCGGCTTCATTTACATTTACATGGCTGCTGCGCTGAGCTGACAAACAACTGATCAGCTGTTTGTCCGCTCGGCGCGCTAGTCTGGACGCTCCCCTGCCGACATCAAAGCCTTTTGTCGGCAGCCCCGTTATTCCTCGTGGGACGAGGTTTACCGGGGCTGCCGACAAAGGGCTTTGATGTCGGCAGGGGAGCATCCAGACTAGCGCGCTGAGCGGACAAACAGCTGATCAGCTGTTTGTCGGCTCAGCGTGGCAGCCATGTAAATGTAAATGAAGCCGCGATCATTTAAATCGTGGCTTCATTTACCTTTGCCAAAACAACAAATCTACATGGTTCCGTCGACGGAGCCATGTAGTTTAGATGTACCCTTTTAGAAGAAGCTTTTCCAGAAGAGATCTTCCGAAAAAGCTTCTTCTGAAAGAGAGCATCCATACAACAAAAGTGCATCGAAAAAGTGATCTGCTTTTTCGAAAGATAGCATCCACACTGAATGGATGCTATCTCGCATTTCAGCTGTGATTACTGTGAATGAAGTGGCCATCAGGTCACCTGCGCTTTTTCCTCTTCTTTCAAAATATCTCCCGTTTCCCCGTCCACACACGCAAATGGCTTCTTCCTCATAGAAAAAGGTTTACTACGAGGTTTACTATGACATTCCTCATAGAATGTCAGAAAAAGCCCTCTGTTCTTTCGATTTTTTGCCAAAAGAACATGATAGTAGTGTGGACATGAGTGAAGTTTTTCGGAAAAATGGCGGGTTTTTTTAAAACCCTCTGTAGTGTAGACATAGCTAAAGGCGTCTGGGCTCGTAGGAAAAAAACCCTCCCAGAAGTGACAAGGAAATATGTGTTACCCCAAAATATTCCCACTGGAGACCACCCAGGGTTACACTAGCATGTGTTTATTGCTTGACTGAAGAAGATAGAGTTGCCACCAAAGGTTTAAACTAAAGATGGAACGGACTATCTCTCTCTCACACACACAAACAAGCAAGCACACACACACCTCCATTCATTCACTCATTCACACACATTCATTCCTGCCCTCAGGCACTCACACACTTATACAGTCATATGGGTTACAGATGGTGCCAAGGCATGTAGATTCTGGAGGGCCTGTTTATCATGGCTGGGGAGCTGATCAGGAAAGGCACTGGCTGTAGAAAGAAGAGCTTCTCAGGAGGAGGAAAAAGAGAGGGGCTTCTGCCACATGCTCTCTCTCCTTATATTGTGTCTGTATGGCTCCTGTGACTCATTTACCGCATCACTAGGGAGCATGCCCAGACTTCCCTTTATCCAGCAAAGCAGCAGTCTCTGATGACTCATCATCATGTACTCCATGTGTGCCTCAGCCTTGTAACTCCTACTAAACACACACACACACACACACACACACACACACACACACACACACCTTCATCACTCAGGAGAGATTGCAGTTTAGAATGCAAGTTACGAGCAAGGTGGCTGAGAGTTACAAAGATTACAAAGTTGCAGCTTGCAGTAAGTTTCTGAACGTATAAAGCAAAGTTGCGGAGAGTTACACAGTTGCAAGGTTTTGTAACGATTACAATAAGTTGCAAAGTTTGACAAAGATTACAATGAGTTGCAGTTTAAAACCTTAGACCTTACAGTTTAGTGTATTTCCAGAAAATGCATGTGTAAAATCAAGTAAGCTCAGAGGGAGGCTTTTTTTATGCAACATTATGGTGGGCTGGGAAGGAGCACTTGTGATCAACCTCATCCCCATCTCTCTGGGAAAGCAGCCAGGCAAACAGGGAGTGAAAATCAACAGTCCTTCCCCCCCCCCCCCCAAAAAAAAACCAAAATGGCAGATCTGATGCAGCATTCCAGTTGGCTCAGTGGGCCAGTAACTGGCCTCAGCCTTAAACCCGGAGTTAAACCCTCTTCTTGCTGCAGTAGAGTCCAGGCCTTTATCCCTAAGCAGGGGATTCGACAGCCTCTGCAGGCCCCTGGGCAAGGTGAGGAGACTTGGTTCTTCCCTTTTATAAGGGTCAGGGCCCCAGGCTGAATGGGCAGGGTCAGGGCTAGCCAGTCCTCAGCGCCACCTGGAGCATGGCATTGACCTTTCACCCCAGCCCTCAAAGCCCTAGCACATGGTGCAGCATGCTGGCAGCCATTTAAAGGGCCTAGAGCTCTGACTGCTGTCACTGCCACAATAGCAGCAGCAGTGGCCAAGAGCCCGGGCTCCTCTGAATCGCTGGGCCCTGAGGCAGCTGCCCCTTTCTCCATCCCCCCTCATTGGCAGGCATGCCCCTGAGAAGACTTGTAGAAGATAAATGACCTATAGAAACCCCATCAATGGCCCTTCGGGATGAGGGGCACATTAACCAGATGTCCATGGACATCAGGGAGGCTCATGTTTTGTAAACAAAAGAACTCCCAACTTTTGATTTAATAATGTAACCCATGCCTGCTCAGTGATCTAGTGTACTTGAAAATGTACAGAACACTTTGTAGCCTAATTATGTCACACTACTCCAGTACCTGAAACTGTTTGCTCTCAGAATGAAGAGAATCAGGAGGCCTGTTAAAATTGGGAACCTAGTTCTACAAACACCACAACGTACAACCACCCCCCGCCCCACAGAAAATCTGTTATCTAAACATCAGCATTTGGCAAGTCTCACCTACAAATCTTATTGAACTGGGGAATCTTGCCTCACCATGTAGTTTCACATATTTTTCAGATAAATATTTTAGTAGATCAAGCATGGGAATCCTATGTTTGCCAAAGGTTTTCATATCTCTCTGTGATGGACTGGATTAGGCCCCAACACTCCCTAGAGGAGGCCAGTGGCCTTGCCACATCCCTCCTCCACTCACGAGGAGGAGCGGAGAAGAGGTCCTCCAGGCACTATAGCGTGGCTGTCTCTGTGGCAGCCAATCAGGACCCAGCAGAGGGGTATAAAAGAAACTGCAGGGATGGGGCCTGGCAGTTCCCTTCAGGAGGTTGACCCTGCCAGGTCTATACCCTGACTGGGAGATCAGCATTACGGTTAGCTCCCAGTGTGAGCTGAACCTAGATCTGGGTAAGACCCAGACCAAGTTACTCAAGACCAGCCACAGGCAGAGACTCATTAGCACCATGGACAGGGCTAGTTAGGCCCTGGTTCCAGGACTTTGAGGGTGACCAAACCAACCAGGCAAGGACCCTGCACAGTGCCACTTTGCCGCAGTAGGGCACTCACCAGTGGGTGGACCATTACACTCTCACTTGTGGAGGAAATTTGGATTTGGACTTACTGGACCACTTACTTCTTATTTAAATTCCACTCACCCTGATATCATTCAGCAAATCATCAAGAGACATGTGGATCATCTGCAGTATTTCAATTTCAAGGTTGATAGTACTGTGTATGCAGAAGCTGCCTGTGCCATCCTTTCTCAACTGGTGAATTGTTTCATCCAGACATTAGGTTTGATTTCAGCAGTGAAACCAAGTTTTATGAGAGTCTCCAAGGTTCATTTTACATCATTTCTGACAATGGTTTTGTAAACTCCAAGGCATTATCATCCATCAAAATTGATGACACTCCTGTTGATGATCCATTCTTGACAGGTCTTGTTTCCAATAATAGTGATCCTATAAAACTGCTAAAAATGAACAGCTGTCTTCATGTGTCACCTGCTAAATTATTTGTGTGGGTGTCCCGTGTCATGGCCTTAGGCAATTGACTTGTAATGATTACATATTGCTTTCACATAAGAAACATGTTAACCTTGAACATCTTTGCATAGATGCTGTGAGTGAAAATTTAAGACAAACTAAACTTCATGCAATTAAAAAGCAAGTTTGAGATGCACTAAGCACATCCATAAAGTCAAAATTGTGATTTACTTTTTATACAAATTGGAATTTGATACATTTTTCAAAGAGAAAACTCCTGTTACACACCTTTACACTGGTCATGCAGTAAGCAAAGCAAATTGGAATGAACTACTCCAGGTTGATCAAATTGGTGGTGTGTGCTAATGGGTTTCAGCCACTGAATGATGAACTCATTTGCATTATTAAATGCTGTAAGACTCTAACAGCCTTGGGATTTGGTGAATGTGAGGCTACATGCAGAGATTTTATTGAGTTTGTAAAGAAGCATGAGCCAGGCTCACCTTGGTTTCTATTATGAAGGAACTATTAATTTCAGATAATGATTATAACCTTAATCAGATTTATTCAGAAGTCTCCACATACTGTGGAAGAATGTGGTTCCCTGACATGAGACCTACCTGGTAAAATAGCTACAGAAAATATTAATCTGGTCAAAATCGCATCAAGGTGTTGCTTTCAATGCAAAAAAGGACTTAGAAAAAAGAAGCATCAAAACCACTTAAAAATTTCAATTTCCTAAGCTTAATGAACTGCATAGAGGCAAAAGCAAAGCGCTCAAGGGTGGCAATGCTAGACTAAATTAGAAAATAGAATATAGTATACTTAACGGTAGACACTTTGAAAGGATGTCTGTGGGTTAGAGGTGTTTCTTCCTCCAATTAAATTAAGCACATTCATTTGGCTTCTGTTTAATTAAATTGTTCCATTAAACACAGTTAGTACAAGGCTTTTCCTGGCTTCGGACTGTTAGTCTTGGTAGTGTGGTTAAAGGGAGTATGATGCTTGCCTGCTTCATGGGGAGTTAAAAGATGTCTGGAACGTTCAGGTAAACTGTTTTATTTGCAATCTTACATTCTCCAGTTTCTCACTAATAATATTTTTAATTGAACATGTAGAATAAATTATTTGTACCATAATAGTAATCTGAAATATTCATCATCACCATCATCATTATCATGTTCCCATTACACCTCTGGCATTTAGGACAGTGGTGAAGCTCCTCCACCCCTCTCTGCTTCTGGCAAGTCTTTCGATGGTTTCTCACCTGTGCCCCATGTTTTCCAGTTCAGCTTCCACAGCTCTTCACCTTCTTGTTTTCAGTCTCATTTTCACTTTCCTTCAGGTAGCCAGCTTAGTGCTATTCTGGCGATGGAATTAGTTTGCATCCAAAGCACATGGCCAATCCATCTCTGACATCACCTGGTAATGATGGTGCTCCTATCTCCTTGGCTGCATTGTGCACTTTGAGATTGTTCTGGGCCAAAAGATACTGAGGATTTTTCTGAAATGGGTTGTATGGAATGAAGACAGTTTGGACCTGTCATTGTTTGCCAGAAGCTGGGAATGGGCAACTGGGGATGTATCACTTACTGATTACTTGTTCTACATTTGAGATCTCTATGTCCATCGCCACCAACACCCGCAGCACCAATACAAGGCCTGGGCATAGTCCTTACGTCAGATTCTCTGATCTTCATGGAGACATTGCTTGATCTCAAAGTGTTGGGCACAGTTCTTGATAGTGGTCCTCCAGGTTACCTAATCCTTCAGCTGCCTCTCCCAGGTGTCAGCATCAATGCCACACTTTATCAAGGTGTTCTTCAGGACATCCCTGTAGCACTTCCTCTGCCTGCTCCGAGGCCTCATTCCGGTCCTCAGCTGAGCATAGAAAATCTGTTTGGGCAAGTGTGTGTCAGGCATCCTGGTCTTACTGATGTTGTAAAGCACACAGCAGGCTGCCACCACATAGGGGATGTTTCTGTCACTGAGGTCCAAGTGGGTGAGGAGACTCCTGAACCTCCCATTTAGGCAGCCAAAGGCTCACTTGGCCACCATGTGGCATCTGCTGAGCCTGGCATTGATGTACTCTTTGGTGGGGTCCAGGTGGCCCATGTGGGGCTTCATCAGCCAGGGAGCAAGGAATAGGCTGTGTTGCCCAGAATGCACATGAGCATGTCTATGTCCCTGAACCTGATGATACCATCAGGAAAAAAGTGCCGGTGTGCATCTTGTGGAACAGGCTTCAGTTCTGGAATACATGGACATCACATGCCTTCCTCGACCATCCAACATAAATGTCTATGAACTGTCCCTTGTGGTCCATGAGGGCTTGTAGCACCATCTAAAAGTACCCTTCCTGTGGATGCAGTCAGAAGCACAGTGGTCAGGGGCCAGGATGGAGATATGGGTGCCGTCAATGGCTCCCCAGCAGTTGGGGAAGCCAATGGAGGCAAGCCAGTGATGATGGGGTCCTTGTTCCCCTAGGTGATGATCCTCTGCAGCAGGATGGTGTTGATGGCCTTGACCACTATAGAATCATAGAAACATAGAATCATAAGGTTTGAAGAGACCTTGGAAGGGCACTGAGTTCAACCCTCTACCCAAAGCAGGACCAATCCCAACTAAACCATCCCAGCCGGGGCTCTGTCAAGCTGGGACTGAAAAACCTCTAGGGATGGAGATTCTGCTACCTCCTTAGGGAAGCCATGCCAGCACTTCACCACCTTCTTAATAAAATAATAAAAGTCAAATCTGCATGAGCACGGCCCTGACCATGGATTTTCCCACACCAAATTGGTTCCCTATGGAGCAGTAGCAAGCATGGCGAGCTTCCAGAGGGCAATGGCAATGCGTTTCTGTAGGGAGTGGCAGATCGCATGAGGGTGTCCCATTGCCTGAGAGTAGGGGAGATCCACTTGCAGAGCTCCAAGGAGACCTTCCACATGTGGATGTTCTGGAAGCCACTTCTGGTTGTTCCATCACTACAGGACAATGCAGTCCCACCCGTTGGAACCGGTCTCCCTATGCCAGATGCGGTGTTCCACCGTGTGCAGGGGATGGAGGGAAATTTGGTGCATCATGAGCACCAGGGCTTGGGTGAAGAGGTCCTCTGGTGCGGGCCAGTCATTGTGATCCTGAAGTGTGGATGAACTGTGCCTTGAGGCACAGCACGAGGCTCAAGATCTTGAAGTGCTGTGACATCGGCAAGGGCGTGAGTTTGGTGTTCCATGATGGTGAAGACAGTAAAGAAGTGGTGTGTGAGACACGGCTGTAGAGAGGAGCTCCTTTAAGCACGAGTCTCAGCTAGCTTTAGCAAGCAGCTACAGGAAGTGACAGCTCTCCTGAGGTATGTCTACACAGCAAAGTTATTTCAGAATAATGGCCATTATTCCAAACTAACTATGCGAGTGTCTACACAGCAATAGCGTTATTTTGAAATTATTCCAAAATTACGGATGGCTTATTTTAGCATTGGTAAACCTCATTCTACAAGGAATAACACTTCTTTCAAAATAGCTATTTTGAAATAGGGGCTGTGTAGACAAGGCAGTTGCAGTTATTTTGTAAGAAGGAGCCTCCAGCACTTCCCAAGGTGCCCTGCTGGCTGCTCTGTCTCCACTCAGCAGAACTCTGTAGTCCTCTCTTCCCCTGGAGCCCTTAAAGCTGGAACCTCAGGGAAAAGGGCTTGTGGCACACAGCAGGCCCTGACAGCCCTCAACCACCCAGCAGCTGCCACTGCCTAGATTTTTTGAAAAATGAGCCAGTCTGCTGCTTCCAGCCAGTCCTCCACTGTTCCCAGGGAGCAGTCAGGCAGCTCCCAGGAGCCTGCCTGGGCCTGAAAGAGGCGTGCCCCTTCCTGGGCTGGTGCAGAGATCCTGGACCTCATTGAGGTCTGGGGCGAGGAGGCAAACCTCCGGGATCTCTGCACCAGATGCAGGAATGTGGATGTCTATGGCCGGATGGCCAACAGCCTGGCCACCAAAGGTCACATCCACAAACAGGAGTAGGTGTGGATAAAAGTCAAAGAGGTCCACTAGGCCTGTACCAGGAAGCAAGAGCACAGCTCCTGCTCTGGGGCAGAACCCCACACCTTCCCCTACTCTGAAGACCTAGACTGCATCCTGGGGGGCAGGGCCATCCCTCCCCTCCCCCGGTTGTGGACTCGGGGCTCGAGATGCCCGTTGTCGCCTTCCTGTGGGACAGAGAAAAGAAGCAGGAGGAGAAAGAGGAGGAGCTGGACGAGGCCAGCACCGTCACCCTCCAGACCCTGGAGTTGGTACCCCACACTCTGGATGTGACCCAAGCATTGACCGAGGCCAGGGAATCCATAGGTGAGTGCCATCACATTCCCTATGCACACAGGGTGCAGGGTGTGGGAGGCGAGGGGCTGAGGTGCTCTCCTTTCTAGGCCTCTGCAGCCTGGGGATTGTGCAGCAGCCTGTGCACATGAAGCAACAGTGCAGTTCACACAGCCCCAGCGGGCTGCACTAGTGGACCCTTGTGCTATTGGCCACAAGGTATCTCGAGAGGCCTGTGACAGTCTTGACACCAGAGTGGGACACCCTCCTGGTGGGACACCCTCCCTCTACCAGCCACCACTAAAAGGTGGCTGGAGACATGGACACACACACATACACTCTCAGCAGTGCTGCACACGGCACATGGGGATGCCCGCACTTTTGGGGCAGCGTCCACTCCCAGGATCAGCATGGTGAGGTACAGGAGTGTCTGCTGCTCACACGCACCTCCCCACCAACACCCTGCCCACCTCTCCCTGAGCGGGCAGAGATACAAATTCTCTCCCTGTAGGACATCTCCACTGCTGGACCTGGTGGGCATGTGTCACGGAGAGAAGCTCAGCTACCCCGAGACCCCCACCAGCCCACAGGATCCCAGTCTGGCTGGCACCTTCCCATGTCTGCTTGTCCCCTGGACGGGAGTGAGGGTGAGACTCCCCCTCCCCGGGACATCTGGGCCCCTGTAGGCAAAGCTTCACTCTCTAGAATGCACATGGCCTTTCTCCAGGCACATCGCCTTCATCTGAGCTGAGGACTCTCGCTCTCGGCTCAGAGATGAGGCGTAGGCTTCAGGCACAGTGTCCCCTGAGATGATTCACCATCTCTGTTTTTTCTCGACAGCCGGGCCAGTTGCAAGAGGGGGGTGGTTGACACTACCCGGGGCAGTCACCCGAACCTGAAGGACCCGCAGGTGCTGGAAACCCAAGGTTGAGTTCCAGAGGGAGCGCCTCATGGCACTCTGATCCCTGGAGCAGACCATAGGCCGCAGGCTTAAGGAAGACATCCAGCTGTGGTGAGATACCTGGCAGGAGATGCTGGATCAGGGCCGCAACATGTGCACAAACATGCAATTCCTAGTTGCCAGCATGTTGCCAGCTCCTGCTCCTGCACCTGCTCCCACACCTGCTGCTGCTCCTACCCCTGCTCCTAATCCTACTCCTGCTCCTCCCACTTCTCCTCTAACTCTCCTACTCCATGGTCGCTGAGTCCCCCGCACCCATGGTGGTGGGACCTTCAGAAACAGGGGACACTCCCAGCCCCAGCCCTGAGCCTCTCTTCATCCCTCCTAGGTTCTCATCACTCCTCCTTCCTCTCCTCTCTCCTCTTGCTCTACTTCCCTCCCCCAGGTTCTTTCCCCAGACCCTCACCAGTTATTTTGACCCCAAATAAAAACCACACAGAGTTTATTGTTTCAAAAGAAAAAAGGTTTGTTCTATTGTCTCTGCAGGGAAGGGAGGGAATAGAGGAAAGGAGAGGTAGCTGAAGTTGAAATAGCTTAATTTGGGCTTTGGCACTGACTACGCAGCAGGAAGTCGAAGGAAGAACGTTCTTTCTTCAACGTCCCTTACTCCTCGTGAAATAAGAGTTACAGGAGTCGGAGTAAGAAATTCTCCATCTCAACATTATTTTGAAATAATGGCTTGCTGTATAAATGCACATTTTGTTATTTTGATATAACATCAGTTATTCCAAAATAACGCTACTATGTAGATATATGCCACTAGAACAGGCAGGTCAGCTTAAGGTACGCCATCCAGCTACACACAATGCACAGCTGGATTTGGCTTACCTTAAGCCAAGCTGCCGCAGCGTCTGATAGAAGCATATGCTCCTGTTGGTTTCCCTTACTGCTCACAGAATGTGGAGCGTAGAACACCAGCAGGCACTGCCCTCAGCATTTGATTTTGGGGGTCTACTCTAGACTCGCTAAATCAAACACTAGAAGATCAACCTCCAGAGGGTTGATCTTTTCCGCAGTATAGACAATCACTGAGTTTTTAGTGGCTGGCCTTTTGACTGCACTAGCTGCTGAATAGATCTGGGCTTTTTTGCTAGTGCTGATCCACCCAGTGTCTTTGTTCGCATCCCTCCTACTCAATGCAATGATTTTCCACAGGTTTCTATGATGAGTGGACTCCCCCACATATTTACAGAGTTTGGCTTGGGTTTTATTTTGCTCTAAGATTTTTTAAAAATGTCAGCTTTATAAATAGTGTTTATAGCTGTTAGCATAATGTTATTAAATAACCATGTCACATTGGCTCTTGTGAATTTATGTGTGAAAAGCAAATGAGGCAGGGACATTAGGTTTAATAACCTTATTTATCATTCATCTTGATAAACTGTTCTGATAAAGTTTTAGTCACTTTAATTCATTGAAAATTAAGATAACCAGTTCATTATATTGAGCACCAAAATAAATCAAATGGGAGCTCTGTCAAAAATATTTTTCATTTCACTATTTTATTAACAGTTTTAGCTTATACGTTTAGGAAGCAAGTTAGTGTTGGCTGGCTGACAAGACTTGAGATCATAACAATATTTTGTGCTTTATTACTGTACCATATATATCTCTTCATGCAAGGATTGCAAAACATTACCAATACTAATTAATATTACCAATCATTCCCATGAGAATGCTAGATATTACACCAGTGTTACAGCTTAGTACAGGCATGTCCACACTATAAAATTAAGATGATACAGCCTGTAGTGAAGACATGCTCTTAGAATATGTCCCTAGTTACAGTTGTTCATTTCCATTGCTTTTCTGGTTTGCAGAGATATAGAACTGCTTGGAAAACAAGCAATTCTGCTAATGTTGGCACAGAGAGAATACAATAAATGTCAGTCTTGATTGTGATGTTTCTGCAGTGCTAACAAAAACTTAAAAAGCAGTAAAAACTTACTCTGAGTTGGGATTTTTTGAAAAGATCTTAAGGGCTTTATGTGCCCACAGATCTCATTTAAATTCATTGGGATCTTGGTGCCATGTTGAAAGTCCCTGCCTTAATCCCTGAAGTAAATTGACTCCCAAACAACAGATCTGTTGAGTAAAAGAGATATACAATACTCTTTCACAGTAAAGTTACACTTTATTGTCAGTTATTAAAAAATACAAGTTGGGTAATTAAACCTGCATTTATAAAAAACAAAAGAGTAAAAAACGAATACAATAACAGTACACTAATTACTCCATTTCTAGTTTTTAGGAATCACAGGTTGAGAAAAGGTAAAGCAAATTTTACACCCACACAAGATTAAATATACCAGGAAATATATAATTACAGCTTTCCACTTATCCTGAAAGCTTTAATGGTAAAATCTACATGTCTGAAAAGTGGAAATTTTAGTAATTTATTCTACTGATGTGTAGTATGGGGTTCCCATCTAGAACAAGGTCTCCTAGGTGATATAGTAATACAAACAATAAATAACAATAAAAGGGAAAGAATATTTTTCCTTTTCTTCAGTCGAAGAAAAACCAGAATGTATTATCTTTGCTTTCCACATAACTATCCCTACATAACTCTCACTTCAAGCATCCTGTAGCAAGGATCAATAGAATACTTATTCAAAGCCAGTGCCTACCTGGAGCTCAATCCACAACAAATGAAACCTGAAACTTTTGGAAGATTTAAATCAATTTCCTCAGCCAGATTTAAAATGTTCTGTCCCTCAAAATATCTCCCACAAACCTTTTTTCACATTTTGCCAAATTGCAAACACCACCCAGATGAACCATAGGCTTGAAAGATTGTCTAGGGGTAGCTTTTTGTGGCAAGGGACTGGGGCCACGAAGGAGGAAAGCCCGAACTTAAATGTACTTAACCAATTACAAACTCTATTAACTACAATTTGATTATACTAAATTACTGTCTATGATTTGTTTAAGACAACGTACCATGCACATAAAACATACATTAAAGAAAATCAATACAACAATAATAAAAACTCCTCCTACAGCCAATCCCTCTATGGTTATCTTGGAACAGCTGGTAGAGTTACTTATTAGTTTGCCTATTCACTTAACAACCCCCCAATTCTACTCCTAGTTCTTATTTAGACCTAAGTGTGGTACCATTATACAATATGGTTAATACAATACAACTAACTATTGCTAAGCTGATAAATAATATATTAAGTACTACTTACAAACCCAGTGACAATTACGATACACAGACAAAAAATAACACGTACCATGCTCCAGATTCGTACACCCTTTCGTGATTCGGTGGGTGGGAGGCGGCCTTGGGTGATCAACCTCTCAGCCAGGCTGGATGAGACGTGCCTTCTATTTTGATACGGAACCTCCCTGAGCTTAGGGATCAGGGTGCTTTATACTATAATTTTGACATCCGGTACCATATTAAGGTTATTTCCTTGTGACATGACATCTGCCTCAGGGCGTTGTGGTCAGTGCCTGATGCAGACATGACTGGCACACGTGAAAGCTAGCTATGTTTTTGCTTCCCTGCTCCAGGTGCTTGTTAACTGACAGCTCATTTCTCTTATTCCTATCTTGTCCTGTTTTTTTAGTGCTCATTAACTTAGTGTATGGGACAGCTTGTGTCCCTACTCTTATCTTTTTAGCCCAGGTGCTTGACAAGTGAAATTCCGTTTACTGAGGCTTGAAGGCGTCTGGCCGGGGTGCTTGCCAAGTTCCTTCCATTTACTGAGAACTGTGTTGAGCACCCAAGGGACTTCAAGCACTTTCTCTGGATCTGCCTCAGCAGCCTGTGTTTGTCTTGTGAGGGGCTTTAGTGTGGCAGTATGGGTAATACGTGCGAGGCCGTGGTCAAAAGGACCTGCTACACGACATAACCTAAAAGCACGTGGCATTGCACTGACATTCTATAATGGCTCCACCTTTCTAAAGGATAGCAGATTGTAGGGAATAATTCTGGACACACTGTGGATGCAGGTGAAAACAAGCTGAGGATTTATTGTACACCAGAGCTGGTGGAGTACCAACCAGGGGTTAACCTGGAGAGCACTCACTTAATCAAAACATACATTAGATTATATAGGCAACAGATGGGCAGAGTGGAAACAATTTCATAGGTTCTGGCAGCAAGGCATAATGAACACATAAGCCAATAAACTACAAGGTTACACAGTATCTCCACCCATTGCCAATTAAAACATCTTATCCATAATACAGGTACATATTTCTAACAAGCTAAATGAGCCAGCATAAACAGAGACATTTTGATGGCAACTTTGTTGGCTGGAAATATAATGTGTCTATTGCGGGGGTGATATTGCCTTGGGTTGGCGCAGTCCTTGGGATCCAAGCTTATTTTCTAGAAATGAAGCAGACAGTGAAAACAACTCCCGTGTGGTTTGTTGTAGAGGGCCTTATCAGAGTGAGGCCTCTTGGAATGTGGTTGCCAGGGCAACCAGGATCATGGTAGCTGCTTGTCTGTGTGTTTTCCAGGCCTCAAATTTAGGATTTGAGTTCTCAGTTCTCAGCAAGATACCATGGTCTGCCTCAGTTTACCCCTACACAGATAAAGGAATCATAGAAATGTATGGCTGAAGGGGACACCCAGAAGCAATCATGTCTAGCCCCACTAGTGCTGATGAATCAGTGAAGGCCTGTAGCATTTTGTATTGTGCTGAGTGTCAAGTAGCTTACTATACTTAGGGTATATAAACTACATAAACATTACACTATGGTACTGATCCAAAGCCCACACAAGGCAATCAGAGTCTTTCTATTGTCTTAGAATGGCCTAGATCAGAATTGTTCCTGGAGGAAATACTCCATTTTTTATGCCAATGTAGTGTTTTGAGTAGAACAAATCTGGGATTAATACATGGTAAATTTTTCAGAGACCTCTGGGCCATTTCTTTGTTTTGTTTCATTTGAAAAGCTGCTGTAAAATAATAAGTAAATGCATTTTTAAAAATTAAATAAAAATAATAAATAAAAAGCAACCATAAAAAGGGATTTTTAATTTTTTTAACCCCACAAACTAGCGACTCTCCATGTTTACTTTGACTGGATCTGGGGGTCTTCTATATTTCACTTCCTTTGCAGTCAGCAAAATTGCTTAAAAACATACAAATAAAATAACCAAGAAGCAAATTGAGTTTCCTTTGAAGTTTGGCGCCAAGCCTGCTGAATCAGTGTAAAGTAGTTTCTACATTTCAATTAACTCTTCAGGAATCTGACACTTCATTGAAGCATTGTGTAAATACTGATGTGAATTCCAGAGATGATGAAAGACCTTTTTAGTTAATTGATTTTCAGTGGTCTGTTTACATAGACAATATGAAGGATGAAAAAATAACCCTGGAAGTGTTTATGGGTGCATCATGTTACTATCTTCCTCCACCCTAGTCAAGGTTTGCTCTTTTGATTAAAAAAGATAAGCAAAAGGACAAGAATGCTATCTGGCAAGGTTCTTTTTGAGAGTATTTTTAGTTCAATCAAATATGTTAATGCACAAACATGAATAGAAAACCTAGATAGTTTCCTCTCCATGTAGTCGTGGATATCATAAGAAATTGCTAGCCTGAGACTTTTTACTTTGGTGTTACCATATATCTGGGTTTTCCTGGACATGCCTTCTTTGCTGGTAGTCCCCTCTCTACCTGGGTGGATTTTTTTAAATGAAAGTGAGTCCAGGGTTTTTGCAGGTAGGGTTGCTGATCAGACGGACAGACACTATTGCCATGAATGGCATCCTGTCAGGAAAGTTGGCAATCTCTTTTGCAGAGCAGATGTTGCTGGTCAGAAAGAGCCCCAAATGGCCCTCTTCCTGATTGGTCCTTCCCCTGCATTCATAGCTGATTGGATGGATCCTATTCTGTTATCAATGCAGTCAAGGAGTAGACAAACTGCTTCATGAGCCACAGGCGGCTGTTTTACAGTTAAAATGTTTGCTGTTGCCTCTCCCCCGACAGCAGTTCCCAGCTTTGCTGGCTCCCATAGCTGCTGTGCAAGGAGGAGTTCTGGTGGCAACATGCGACCAAGCAGGTACACCAAACCCTTGCAAAAATCATGAGGGGCACATGGGATCACATGCCCCCCATTGCCTGTCTCACACGTTGCCTCCAACTTCTTCCCAGCTAGGAGTGGAGTCTTGGGGCTTCAGCCCATCAGGGCACATCTCCCATGAGGCTATAGCCTCAGGCTCTGGCAGTCAAACCTGGCTCTCATACTTCTGAAGATTGTTGTATGTAGCTTGGACAGTCAATAAGTTTGGAAACCCCTGTATTAGTCAATACTATAAACTTAAAACAAAATGAAATGTTTAATAATATTTCATCAAACAATTACATAACATCAATGTTATTATGAAATAATCAATGCCACCAAACCCATGTTTTTGGATTGAAAGTGGTTCCCTCACCACATTTTTGATCAGCTCTACTTTATGTATAAACAGTGCACAGTTGATAGTCAAGGATAGAAATTCCACTCTATAGCGTGTCGTAAGGAACTGCTCAGAAGGAAAAAAGATAGTACAATCTGGCCCAGAGAGACAAGAAAGGCCAGATGCTGATGCCCATATTTGGGATACATCTACACAGCAGGGCTAAAGTAAAATTAAGTGATGCAACTCCAGCTACGTCAATTGCGTAGCTTAAGTCAAAATAGCTTAACTCGGCTTTTTGCACTGTCTACACAGCAGGAAGTCAAAGGAATAATGCTGCTGTGTAGATGTACCCTTGGCAAGTAATATTTTATTCTGCCACTAATTCCATTTGAAGTAGGTAGAACCAATGGAAGAGTAAAGTATAATTCAGTATGGGAAAGAATCTGGCCCTTTGAATAGAATGGTCTTCCATTCAAATCTCTTGATGTCTGCCACTTCCCTTGTGTGGAATGCCTTAGAACCAGAGTGCGCATGTAGGCACCTGAGCAAGGAGAGTGCATAAACTGTCTTAACCCAGGGATGCACTACTTACCTTGGAGAAACCTTTCACAAGCACAATTCCCTCTCTCATTCTCCCCTTGCTCCAGGGAAGTAGTACAGGTTGAACCTCTCTAGCCTGGCACCCTTGGGACTTGACCGGTGCCAAACCAGAGAACGTGACAGACCATGGAAGGTCAGTATTGTCTAGCAGCAGTACCAACACTTCCACTGCTTACTGGGCTCTTAGAAGACATTTAGGGGGTAAATTAGAGTTAAATAACAGCACAGAACACTGAGAACTAGGACTGGTGGTTGTAAACAAGCTTTACGGGATTGTGGGAAACTTGGCCATGATAAGTGGACATCCGGCTAAGCAGGACTGGCCAAGGAGTTTGTGGGACCCAAAGCGGCACACTGTGGTTGAATGCACTGCATGGTTAGGTGGCTCCCAGCCAGCGCAGAGAGTGAGCAGCCGGGCAGATGGGCACTGAGCAGTGCAGGGCCCTGAATGCTCAGGGCCCAGGGCAACTGCCCTCCTTGCCTTGCCCTAAGGCCAGGCCTATGGATACCTAAAATCATGCTGGACCACGGATGTTGCCACACCAGAGAGAGCCAGACTAGTGAGATTCGATCTGTAATTTTCTTCCATCCCAGTTCCCATCCACTCTGATATTGGCTTAGCTGTGATGGCCAAACTGTGGGGGTGAGATTAAAGACTCTTTTCCTTCTGCATCTAGTCTCTGCCCACTTACTCTGGATAGGAAAAGTACAGAAGCACAATTTAGTCTTCAGAGCTCATGACCTGCTAGAGTAGCTGAAATAGGAATAGACAAGCAGCTGTTCTTATTTTATATATTTTTAGATATTATACATTCCTCTTCATTTTATATCCCTGAGCTAAAACACACTTGTGGTGCCTTGTGATTTTCACCATTCTTCTCCAAAAATAATACTCTAAAAGGAAAATACGATTTTCTTTTTATCTAAAATATGGCATATGGCCTCCAATCATTCCTGCTTATTTGAAAACTGAACACTAACTTTATTTAGCAAACGTTTATTTTCATAAGCTTCTCTTCCAGTGCTGTAAAAAACAGCAACCCAGTATTACATCACCAAAGTCTATTTTATGATAAGGATATTCGTCTGAGTAGAACTGGGCTAAATCCTCAGAATTGCTGGTCATCCAAAGCTTCCATTGAAAGCAATTCAAGTTGAAATCATTCAATATCTCTTGGGAGATGGTTCAGCACTTTGCAAGGTTATGCCTGTGTTTTTAGCATCTCTCATGAAGCAAGATCACACCACAGTTTAATTGCCTCCAGAATGTCAAGGCAGTCATCATCCCCTCTCGGCTTGCCTGAATTTGGTCCCAAGGAGCTGGCCTGACTCTGTGAGCTATCATGAAAAGTGCGTGTGTTTGATAGGCATGGGACCATAACACAAGTCCCTGGGAAATGCCACCCCATACTGTGTCCTCCAAATGCAGAGTCATTTGCATAGTAGAAGCAAACCCAATGATAAAATACAGCTCTAGAGTCTTAGGCCATTTCTACATGATGCGGAAGATCAATGCTGCCGTGGTCTATCTTCTGGGGTTCAATTTAGCGGATCTAGTGAAGACGCACTAAGCAAACTCAGAGGATGCCCCCATCAGTACCAGTACTTCTGCTCCTCACAAAGAGTAAGGGAAGCCAATGGCCTCCCACTGTGAGTATGGAGAAGAAACTCAGTTCAAGATGAGATTACAGTTATGCACTACACTTGAAATGCACCAGCAGACTCCTAAAGAGAGAGCAACAAACATTAAGAAACTGACCTAACCCCTGCCCATGTGCCCTCAGTTGGGCCTCCCCACAATATCTAGGCAAGGCAAGACACTTAGGTGGGTAGTTCACTGAGGCAGCTACTCAGGTATATAGCAATGCTCAGTGTAGAGGAGTTTCAGAGAGGCAGCCATGTTAGCTTGTCATTGAAAAAATTTAAAAAACAATGAATAGTCCTGCAGCCCCAGAAACTAACAAGAATTGTAGATGGCACCATGAGCCCTCGTGGGCACAACCCACTTCTCCAGATGAATGGAGTAAGGGGCCCAGGGCACAAACAAACAGCAAAGAGAGGGGATGGGGAGGGAAAGAAGAAAAAAATGGGGAAAAATATTGTCAGCTAGAGTGTCCGTGCTAAATGAGGCCAACAGAGTGGGCTCCAAGCACCTGGTGCTCAGTCCTCTATGTCACCAGCACATGGAACGCAGCGGCTCACCCAGCCCAGGTTTCAGCTCAGACCTCGATTCCAAGAGTCAGACTTGCAAATGAAACAAAGCCTCTCTCTCAAGCTGATCTCTGAAACTGCTCTACAATAATACAGTTACCCCTAGATCCATCAGTGAGCGCCCAGGAAAGTTAAAATGTTCCCCAACAGGTCCCTGTGTGCTACCGCTTCAAGCATCTGATTTGTGTTCATTAATCCCCCATCGTAGAGACTGTCCAGTCTGGTCAATATCCATGGCAGAGGGGCATTGCTGGCATCCAATGCCACAAACCACATTAGTGGATGTGCAGCTACACGAACCTCTGATGTGGTGGCCCACGTGGCCAGGTCCTGTGATAACGTCACCTGCACAGATGCGTGGACAGAGCTGGCACTGGAACTGACTGCAGGGGTGGGCTCCTGGGTGAGCACGATGGAGGTGCGCCGGAAAGAATTTATTTCAGATTAGGGGGTCGGCAGGGACTGGCCTGTCCCCCAAGGTGAAAGGTGGCTTATTTTCCCCCTCAGGGAAGCTTTGGTTCAGGGTTTCTTCAGGCAGCCCTTGGCTCTCGGTCGATGTTTCACTCCTCCAAGCAAGAGAAAGACAAATAGTCCTGGATGTTGTAATTTAGGCCAAGGGGGAAAAGTATGAGAGTACATGGGCTGTCAACTGGCTGACCCTGGCTGGCTGGTAGAAATAAGCCTTGGAGGATGAAAATCACCAAAGGCTGTTCTTTTTTCTATTACAGTGAATAGATTAGGAGACCAAGAAAAGATACTGTTAACTACAGCCTTGTAATGGCCTCTTCTGGGATGCTGACTGTGAGAATGTAATCCTTAGTGTCTTCCTCTAGACATAAGGAAACTCTCCCTACTCCTCTGTGTCAGGGTGCATGGGTCATCCTTTCCAGGCATTCATAATAGCAGGGAGAGGGAATTCCTCTGTCCCATGTGCATTTCAATCAGTACAGCTGAGCATTTTTCCCTCAGTCCTGCTGACCACTCAGATATGAACCTTTCTGGAGCTACTGGATGTTGCTCTGCTACTTCTAAGAGGGTATTAAAAGCAAAGGAAAATCAAAACCTTAAATCAAAATCTTCCAGATGATAATAAAATGACAGTGACTTTAACTATGTGATTGTCTTTGCTTTTCTTGGCAAGTGTAACAAAATTATCATATTTGAATGAACTTTTTTGTAGTGTTAATAGATAAGGTTTGGGGACAGCTACACACAAGTTATTGAGATTTCAGGATGGAATTCTTCTCAGCTGGTGAAATTACCTACTCAGTTCACTAATATTAGTCAGTGATCTTCCCATTACACCTGTACAAACAGAGCATCTACATATAAATTAACTTTAACAAAAGATGGCCTATGAATACTTTATGAACTCCAAAGAATATCGTGATTCTATTTTCTCCATGCTAATGCACAGAAAGAAGCCAAAATAATTAGAACTCATTCTTGATAACTGTTCCTGCAGACTACAAATTAAATGATGAAATGTAATTATTCTCAACACATCTCTATCAGGCTATCTAGTCCTATATTATAGAAGAGGCCTTAACATGTCTCTCACTAATAAAATGATATGCAGTAAGATCTGTTTCCCCAGACTTAGTTGTTAAGCATGATAGCAGCAGTAGCTATTATATACATAAATTATAGAACACCATCAACTCAAATAAAAATAAAAACTGTACAGCTGAAATCCATGTTTCCCAGAAAGATTATACCAGTGACTATAACCAAAGGTTTAATTTTATAGGTTTTATTAAGCCTGATCACCAGAGGATTTCTCTAAATACAGTGAACCTGATTCTCCTTTAATTCAGATAAATTTTACTCAGCTGTAACTATATTGATATCAAAGGGGTTACTCCACAGTTGGACAGGCTAATGGATGGGGTGCAGGAGAATTGATTCTGTTCTTACATCTAATCTGTTTAGACTATAAGTGTTGCTGACCAATAACTATTCATTACAATATAAAGAGAGAGAGAGAGAGAGAGAAAGAAAGAGAGGGAGGGAGAGAGAGAGGGTGAAGTCCTTACCTCAGCAAGGTGTTACAGCAACCCAAATAATAAAAGAGATATCCCAGTGCACACTCATGTGAGAAGAACATCAAAAGCCTCATGAATTAAACCTAGTGAGAAAACAGAATTTCTGTTCCACAGGAAATTCCAATATTTTGAAACGTGTTTCCTTTCAGATTGGATCAATCATAATGTCAAAAAAAAACCCCACAAAATATAAATTTTGAAAATTTTTTATTAGGAAGCTTCAAATTGTTTTATTTTGATATATCAGTCCGTAACAATATTAAATATAACATGGATATAAGATATTAAATATGTTATAAATAACATGGTATAATTGTATATGACAGTATTACTTATAACATTAAAATTAATATTTTCATATAATATAAAGGTCTACGTGAATTGAAATGATACTAAATCTAAACTCAATATTTTACTTTGTCAAAATAAATCATCTGGACAGTATTGCTATAAAATTATTTGACATGATATTTATCCCATTAAAATTTTTGCTGAAATGTCACAAAGCATTTCTATTCTGACAGTAGTGCATTAGCAGATGGAAAAATAGTATCATGCAGGTGAAAGGTGCTCTCTTTCTGAAGTTTTCACAGAGGTTTACTATGGTCATATCCATCAGATACTTCAATCAGAGAATTAGCTTTGTCGAATCCTTTTAGAACCTGTCTCAAGTATTTGGCACCCAATTCATTGAATGTGTAGCTATTTTCTCCAGCCATCATTTGTATGACAACTGTGGCATCTGTAATGTACATTGCGGGTGTCTCTGCATTGCAAAAAAAACCCCAAAAAACCACCAAGGCACTGAAGCTCAAAGTCCAGGTCAGCTGACTCAGGTATGAAGGGCCTCAGTTTTAGTATGAGCCCCAATGTCTACTGTTCAGGTTTACATCCGTATAACCTGATATATCCCCTGAACTGCGCTAGCCACAGCCATTCCACATCTTTTACTGCAGTGTGGATGTACTCTTGATTTCTTTGTTTCACGGTTGTAGCTCCTGGAATCTTTCAATTTGAGCTTTCTTCTGATACCCTAATTTAACTTTCTCTTTTTTTCTCATTGCTCCATCGACACAAAAGAAGAACTTAGGCATAATTCCCAATGGTTAAACTATGGCCAACTGCCATTGAAATATCATGTCTGCATCTTGCTAAAGAAAGGGCCCTATAGAAAACAATTTCTGGATCAATAGCTCTTGTGAGTGTCCCTTCCATCCCAGACTTAAATCAGGTCTTCTTGGCCATGTCAGCAAAAGTTTTGATGTCTGATTTTTTGACTGAGCACTTCAGAACCAAGTCCACCTCTTGCAAATTTCTTCACTTGTTCTTCACTGACACCTGCTGTTTTCATTAGAGACCCCTGTACATCTGATATTACACGCAGTCCAGTAGATAGGTGGATGAGCATTTCTGGATGTGATTTTGAGTCATGTAGATGTGGCATATTGTTTATTACATGTTTGACAAGAACTATAAAATGTTTACCATATCCCTTCAGAGCAGAGGTAAGGACTTGTTTATGGATTTTGTCTTCACTACTTCTACTTAGGCCACTTCTTTCTCTCATTGCTTTTGAATATTCATAGTATGAAGCAATGTATTGTTATCTCTAATATAAATACTGATCTATGGATAAGTGCTACTAAATTAAAAAGCTAGTTTCTAGAATATCTAAAAGACTAGCGTAGTGCAGCAACCATAGGCAATTACACATTAAAATCTTCCAACTGACAGAATTGATGCTATGCTGCATGTATAAAAGGAGTAGCATTGCATTATGAATTCACATGCATTTATATCAACCTACTATGCCATACAAAGAATGAGAATGTAATCCATAACTACTGGTGCACAACCGTCAGTTTTAGACTGATCTGGTCAGCAAATTTCGATTGCAAATACAGAAAACTATTATAGTCATGTGTGAGATACATTGGCAATTAAGATTATGTTACATGAAAAGAAGTCATGTTGGTATATTGCAATTTTTTTGATATTCAACATTTTTGCCATATGCTTAACAGCATTATCATTTACAGAAAAAATACTTGCTCATGCAAAACAAATGCAAATCTTTTAATATATTGCTTTTTGGTAGCTTTAATCAATAAACATTACATTATGATGTAGACATTAATGTACACAGTAAAAACCAAAGGCATGTTACAGTGTTTCTGGACTGCTCAAAGACTGATACCTTCTAATTTTGAGGGACCATTGTTGCTCTTTCATTATAGGCTTACAGCCTATAATGGAACGAGGTGTGCAGATAGTTCGGAATGGCTTGCTAGTTCGAACTATCTAGCCCGTGCCGCGTGTAGCCGCGCGGCACGGGGTTCGAACAAGCCGGCATTTAAAAATGGCGCTGGCTGGCTTATGCAAATAAAGCCCGGGAAATTCAAATCCCGGGCTTCATTTGCACGTTCGGTATTCATACATTACCCCGCTAGTTCGAACTAGCAGGGTAGTGTAGACATACCCAGAGCTTCAGCTACTTCAGGCTTCTCAATATCTACATCTATCTGGGTATGTCTACACTACCCTCCTAGTTCGAACTAGGAGGGTAATGTATGCATACCGCACTTGCTAATGAAGCCCGGGATTTGAATTTCCCGGGCTTCATTAGCATAAGCGGGGAGCCGCCATTTTTAAATCCCCGCTGCTTCGAACCCCGTGCAGCGCGGCTACACGGGGCTTGAACTAGGTAGTTCGGACTAGGGTGCCTATTCCGAACTACCGGTACACCTCGTTTCACGAGGAGTAACTGTAGTTCGGAATAGGAACCTAGTCCGAACTACCTAGTTCGAGCCCCGTGTAGCCGCGCTGCACGGGGTTCGAAGCAGCGGGGATTTAAAAATGGCGGCTCCCCGCTTATGCTAATGAAGCCCGGGAAATTCAAATCCCGGGCTTCATTAGCAAGTGCGGTATGCATACATTACCCCACTAGTTCGAACTAGCGGGGTAGTGTAGACATACCCTCTGAGAAAACAAATGGGCATGAAGTTTAACAAATTAAAGCTATTTCAGATTAAATTCCAAATTTAAGAGGCATACACAGAAAACCCCCCTTTGTCAGTAGACTCCTCTTTTAAAATCAGCAGGAATTCAGATATCTCATCTGTTTAGATTGCATCTGCACACAACTCTCTTGAAAGTTATATCAGCATAGCTATGCCAATCCAAACTGTGAAAAACCACATGTCTGACTGATGTAGCTATGCCAACATAACCCACAGTATAGATGCAGTTATGTCACTGGAAGAGTTCTTCTGTTGACACAGTTAACAACATGCAGGAAGGTGGTGTTCTGACACAGTAGAGGAACCCCTTCTGTTGGTATGTACTATGTTTATTACCCTATGCAGCTTATTAACCACAGCTAGTCATATATTCACTCTTTCAAGTAGGGATGTTGCAGCAGGAGAAGGTAGTGACCTCTGGCAGGGAGTTGCGGGGAGGGAAAGGCTGTGGCTAGGAGGTACTTACATAGGCAGCTCCCAGCCAGCAGCCCTGCAGGATACTGAGGCAAGTTCCCTATCTGCCACAGACCCAAGCTGCTCAAAATGGTTGGCTGCTCCCTGTGACTCTCCGCTCCAGGGTTTGGGGGACGGGTCAGCTTCATGTGCTCCCCCCAGCAATATCTCTCAGCTCCCATGGGCCAGTTTCTATGAAACCTCCTCCTCCCCACCTGGCACCCAAAGCAGAGAGCCACAGGGAGTAGCCAGCCACTTAAAGCAATATGAGGCTGCTCTGAAGGGGCTGACTGCTCTGTACCTGAGGGTCCCATGGGGCAGCCCATGGTCTGGATTCAGTGACGCAGCAGGCCGGATCTGGCCCGTGAGTGGTATCTCCCCCTTTTCCCTCCCACCCCCCGCCTGCATAACAAGTGGAGTGCCACAGGCATCAGTTTGGGGACCAGTTCTCTTCAGTATATTAATCAATGATTTATATAATGGCAAACAGACTACACATAAAATTTGTGGATAATACCAAGATGGGATTATAATTCAAAATAATCTGGAGAAATGTTCTGAGGTAAATAGGTATGACGTTTTACAAGGACAAATGCAAAGTACTTCATATATGAAATGGGAAATGACTGTTTAGGAGTACTGCAAAAAGGGATCTAGTGGGGGTCATAGTGGACCACACTATGGTCATAGTGGACCATAGGGGTCATAGTGGGCCACAAATTAAATATGAATCAATAGTGTGATAATATTAAAAGCAAACATTTTTCTGGGATGTATTAATAGAAGTGTGGTAAGCAAAACATGTTAAGTTATTCTGCCACTCAATTCTGCACTGATTAGGCCTCAACTGGAGTATCATGTCCAGTTCTGGGTGTCACAGGAAAGATGTGCACAAATTGGAGAAGGTCCAGAAAAGAGCAACAAAAATTATTAAAGGTCTAGAAAACATGACCTATGAGGGAAGATTGAAAGAATAAGAAAAGAGAAGACTGAGGGTATGTCTACACTACAAAGTTAATTCGAACTAACGGACGTTAGTTCAAATTAACTTTGATAGGCGCTACACAAGCGCTCTGCTAGTTCAAACTTAATTCGAACTAGCGGAGTGCTTAGTTTGAACTAGGTAAACCTCATTCTACGAGGACTAAGCCTAGTTCGAACTTACTAGTTCGAATTAAGGGGTGTATAGCCCCTTAATTCGAACTAGTGGGAGGCTAGCCCTCCCCAGCTTTCCCTGGTGGGAACTAGTTTTTAAGTCTGGATGTGTTAGTTCGAATTAGCGCTGTAGTGTAGACATACCCTGAGAGGGTACAGGATAACAGCTAAAAGGTTATTACAAGAGAACGGTAAATATTTTTCTCCTTGACCTCTAATGATATGAAAAGAAGCAATGAGTTTAAATTGTAGTAAGGGAGGTTTAGGTTGGGTCATTAGGAAAATCTTCCTAACTGGCAGGGTGGTTAAGCACTGGAATAAATTGCCTAGGGAGATTGTGGAATCTCCATCATTGGAGATGGTAAGAGCAGGTTAGACAAACACCTGTCGAGGGATGATATAAATGGTACTTGGTCCTGCCATAAGTGCAGACGTGATGATCTCTTGTGGTTCCTTCCAGTTTGATAATTCTGTAATCTTCCTGATGCTCCAAAAATCATGGGTGTGCAAAAAGTCTGGGGTGGAAACACAACAGGCGGCTCTTTGGGACAGATGAAACCTTCCAGAATAATTTCTTTTGAGATATTCTTCTTCCCTTCTGCAACAGTGACTGGCCCTTATGCAAGCCATGCAAGATGGGGACACATGTTAGCAGCTTCCACTCCTTTGCAGGGTAATAATGGTCAGTCACAATCAGGCCTCAGTTTCTGCTCATGACTCTTGATTCTTGCTACTATACTTTCTGGCTACTTTACTTTTTGGCTTATACAACCAAGTGTTCACTTTGTTTATTGGCTGCTTGTTTATCTTGGCCTGTGGCTGACCACCTGAGACAGAGGGATATACTTTCTAAACAAGGACTATGATCAATAGCAGATGATTCAATTTATAGTGCAGCTGTTAAGAGGAGTAATAGTTCATACTCAGCATCATGAAACTTTCAGGATTCACAAACATTTCTAAGAATAAGCCAACAGATATTTGCATACTTGCAGCCCACTAGTAAGACAGCTCTGTGATTAATGGCATAGAAAACTCACATTTGCTTATGCAACTATTCACAAAACTATTTTGGTAATATTTACCTAGCTGTTCCACTTACACTCATTCTATATACTTTGCAATGGATGACAACATATAGTTATCATCATATATAACAACAACAACAACAACAAAAAACCAGAAAAAAACCACCCATCCTGATTATTCTGATGAGACCTATGGTAGAACACCAGCCTGTGTTTGCATAGCAGCTAGTGTATGATTTATCTTTTTAGGTACAAGCAACTCAAAACATATTTATGCTAGAATATCCAAGAGATCTTATAATTTTAGGCCTATGTAAGCATCAGCACTCCATACACAATAGAATCTAGCAAGGCCAATGATAGCTAATCTATGTGCTGCAGAGAGCTGTACAAAATAGAAGTTGTCAGTTTCTAGTAAGCTTTAATTGAGTCTGGCTGAGCCCTGTGACTTCAGTATAAATTGAGTTTAGTGATTTGAGCCTTTCCTCCTAAGTAAGCAGTTCACAGCTGACAGGTGGATTTTCCAATATGTTTTCATTTAAATGTATTTCATCTTCTAAATTTCTGTTAATCACTTTCCCTTCCTTTAAATATTTTATCCGTGGTTCAAAATCCTTACCTTAGAATACAAATGTTTCAACTTGGAATGATGGGAATTGTATTAAAGATCCAGTTTATCATGTACTGTACCCAACAGAAAAATCAAGACTTTATTTTCACTGATAATTCATATTACTTCTCCCCAAAATTGAACTGGATTTTAAAACCAGTCATTTGTACACAGTAAGTTGTATTTGGGCTACATCTTGATGTGTGTACTCTGTCCAAAATCCCCCTTGGGATTCATTACACATTTCAGACTTTCCAGGATCAAACCAGAGACACAAGCCCAAAATGAGGAATGCAAGCAAATTAATACTGAAAGGAGCTTAAATTGACAGGGTAGGCATAGCTTTGTGATCTACAGCCTTTTGAGTAACTCGGTGAATCTATATGTGATATGCAAAATATCTGTAATAGGAAAATGTGGGTGTGCTGACTGTTGCTTTTCTCAGCTACCCAGAATGCACAGTTCACTTCTTGAGCTGAAGAAGTATGTCATTTATTTGTTACTTCAATGAGTTGCTTTACCAAAGCATATGGTTATGTGCAAGCATACATCCCTATTTAGGTGCTCACTTTACGCATGTTGTCCCATAGTTATTTATTTTATAAAGCATAAATACTCATAAATACTTTTCTGCCTAACATTAAGATTAGTTTGCTGACTAAGTTGTTTACCAGCTTGCTGACGGAGCTGTTCACCTGATTTAACTGGTAACCCACTTGTTCACCTGATCAGATTGCTGGCTCAGCTTTTCACCTGGCTGTTTTCTCTTCCTGCTAGACCAGCTGGCATCTTTTCCCATGTCCCAGCACCTAAAATATGCATCTTGCATAGCCTACAGGGAGAAAATGGGTTTTTGTGAAAAGGAGGCATATGTGGCTCCATGTTGACAAACAGCTGAAAGATCAAGCTATGTTGAATTATCTGTCCCTGTAAAAGCAACTCAAAAGTCCTGCCTTTTGGGGATGGCACAGCTGGGAATAGCAGTTGCTTATGTTAATGAGAGACTCATGAACAGTGGGTAGCAAATAAAGCACTCACCCACCTTGACTGTTGCTTTTGGCCAAGATTTCCAACAATAGCTGCCTAATGTTAGACTTCTACATTACTTAAATAAGGTTATGTCTACACAGTAGGATATGTCTCTGGTATCCCGATATAGCTCTTCCGCATCTTAAGAGCAAGCCTGTTATATCGAAATATAAAGGGCTCATTATTCCGACGTCTCTGTAAAATTCATTGCACACGGGATAAGGGATGTTTTGGAATTGCACCTTATTTCAAAATAAAATCTAAATAAGCTATGCAAATTGTGTACCGTATATACTCGAGTATAAGCCGACCCGAATATAAGCCGAGGCACCTAATTTTACCCCAAAGAACTGGGAAAAAATATTGACTTGAGTATAAACCTAGGGTAGGAAATGAGGCAGCTACTGGTAAATGTAAAAAATGAATATAGATACCAATAAAATTACATGAATATTTATTTCAAAGAAAAACAATAACCTAGCTCTGTAAGTGGAAAAGGGGGTCAACAAAAACAATATGGTATCAAAAATACCGTAACTTTAAAAGTACAACAACCTTAGCTCAATCAGCAACCAAGCTCAATCAGCTCCCCATAGCTCTTTTCCTCAGGTGTCCCGGCTTCCTAGCTGTTTTCGTGTTTTTAGCTGAGGGAAACTTGCAGATGGTGACTCCCTCTCCACATATACCATTCCCCCGACACAGAGGATAAAATATTTCCACAATCCCTGGGCAGATCCTGCTTTCCATAAGGATTTTATCCTTTCCATTCAGGCCCCTTACCTTATCTCTTCTCTTCAGCCTGCGCCGAGCCGTGCTTCTGCCTCCAGACCCGCCCCCTGCCCACAGCACAGTGACAAGCCAATCACTGGCAGTCACTGTGCAGCCAACAAGCCTATGTATGTGCGCTGTTCATCGCACATACATAGAGCTTTCAGACCTCAGAAATTGACACGAGATACTTTGATGATGAATTTACAGCGCAGTCCATAACAATAACACCTCCTGACAGATATGACAACCTGGATGCCTTAGAACCTGACCAGCGTACTCACTTTCCTCAGTTCTCGAGACGCTGACTCGAGTATAAGCCGAGGGGGGCATTTTTCAGCACAAGAAATGTGCTGAAAAACTCGGCTTATACTCGAGTATATACGGTATCTTATTTCGAGGTAAAGGTGCTGTGTAGATGCACTCTAAGGCTACGTCTAGATTACATCCCTCTGTCAACAGAGGGATATAAATGAGGCACTTTGAAAGTGCAAATGAAGCAGGAATTTAAATATCCCGCACTTCATTTGCATAATCACATCATGGTGCTCTTTCAAACAAGCGCCATTTTGAAAGTAAAACTGTGGTCTAGATGCGGTTCTTTCAAAACAAGCACGCTTTTTCGAAAGATCCCGTAAACCTCCTTTTTTGAGGTTTATGGGATCTTTCGAAAAAACTTGCTGTTTTCAAAAGGACCAAGTCTAGACCACGGTTTTACTTTGAGGTTTACGGGACCTTTTGAAAAAGCCTACCGTTTTTGAAAGAACCGCGTCTAGACCTCGGTTTTACTTTCAAAATGGCACTTGTTCGAAAGAGCGCCATGACATGATTATTCAAACGAAGCATGGGATATTTAAATCCCTGCTTCATTTGCACTTTTGAAGTGCCTCATTTACATCCCTCTGTTGACAGAGGGATGTAATCTAGACGTAGCTTAGGAGGACACATTGTCTAAAGTTCAGTGCATACAACTAGAAGTCAATGGAAGTTAAAGGCACAGAGCATTTTTGCAAATTTGATCCTTTATTTCTGTGACTAAGAATGGGCATAGGAGCCTAGAATTATGCAGCAATTTAAAAAATATTTGCCATTATTATTATTAATTATTTGATTTTATATTGCTGGAGAGGGTGATATTTCAATGGTTTTAGGGTAGAATAGACATGTGGAATATGAGTCCTTTTAAAGAGTTTTAGGGTTTTACTATGGTTGCGTATCAACTTTTCTAGGGTTTTAATCTAGTCTCAAATCATCCCTACATTTAACAGTAATTTTCTCTCTGTATTTTATGACAAAGAGTGTGGTTTCTATCTCCCAGAGACATGGAGACAAAAATACAAACAAATACCATACAAGACAGTTAGTCATAGATACTGTCAAGAAATATTTGTTTTGTTTCTTCCATTTCTTTTTAAATGTGATTTCTGTTCTTCAAATTAATGTGTCTTCAAGTACTTCATTGAAACAGAAAGATATCTAAAGCATTGTGGAAGTAAAAAACAAACAAACAAAACAACAGCACTGCATTTTCCTATGTGAATAGCAGCAGCATTATTTTAAACTGATTTCATCTTTCCTCTGACTACTATATCATAGTTCACACAACTGAGATCACATTTGAGTTATGATAGATGTGAGAATGTTTGTGAATTTGGGCTTGTGTTATCACCTTTGGGGAATGTCAACCCTAGATTTTTATATCTTTATTACTATGGTCATAAAGGTTAGTGCAGACATATCCCACACTTTTGCTCCCAGTTACAGACATATATCTGTGACTATAAGAATCTGTTTAGGATAAAGAACTTATATTTGTATCCTGGGAAAAAACACTTAATGAGGAGAGAGAGGGAGAGGTAGATAAGTTGGAGAGCAGAGATAGAGTCCAGAGTGACCTAGACAGATTAAAGGATTGAACCAAAAGAAATCTGAGGAGGTTCAACAAGGACAAGTGCAGAGTCCTGCACTTGGGACGGAAGAATCCCAAGCATTGTTACAGGCTGGGGACCAACTGGCTAGGTAGCAGTTCAGCAGAAAAGGACCTGGGGATTACAGTGGAAGAGAAGTTGGATATGAGTCAACACTGTGTCTTCGTAGCCAAGAAAGTTAATGGCATATTAGGTTGCATTAGGAGGAACTTTTCCAGCAGATCTAGAGAAGTGATTGTTCCCCTTTATTTGGCACTAGTGAGGCCACATCTGGACTGTTGATTCCAATTGTGGGCCCGCCACTACAGAAAGGATGTGGACCCATTGGGAGAGGGTCCAGCAGAGGGCAACCAAAATGATTAGGGAGCTGGAGCACTTGACCTATGAGGAAAGTCTGAGGGGTTTGGGCTTATTTAGTCTGCAGAAAAAAAGAGTGGGAGAGGGGGGAAATTTGATAGCGGCCTTCAATGTCCTGAAGGGAGGTTCCAAAGAGGATGGAGAGAGGCTGTTCTCAATGGCGAATGATAGTAGAACAAGGAGCAATGGTCTCAAGTTACAGTGGGGGAGGTCAAGGGTTGGATATTAGGAAAAACTATTTCATGAGGAGGGTGGTGAAGTACTGGAATGTGTTACCTGGGGAGATGGTGGAATCTCCATCCCTAAAGGTTTTTAAGTCTCGGCTTGACAAAGCCCTGGCTGGGATGATTGAGTTGGGGTTCGTCCTGATTTGGGCAGGGGGCTGGACTCGATGACTTCCTGAGGTCTCTTCCAGCCCTATGATTCTATGAATATCTAGTCTTCATAAACATATAAAGGACCACAAGTTAGACTTTGTCTTCATTGAAGAAATGGAGTGTTTTGAAACTGAGACAGGATAGCTACTTCCATGCAGCAACTCACCACCTCTTACTGCAAAGCAGTCATAGCTTTAATTGGCAATCAATTTACTCAAGTCAAACATTTGATTCTTCTGAAACATTGGAGGGCTTATCTCCAGAACTGCTTCAGGAATGGAGATTTGGGACTGGGTTGTATTTACAATTTTTACCAACAATTATAGAATTCAGAGGTTGGAAAAAAACTACCCATTCATTGGTAACATAATTGTGCTGACCAAACACTGGTAGTGCCAATTTAGCTATTTCTTGGGAAGGGTAATTGTTTCTGATCAGAATTTAAATATACAATAAAAATAACTTCAGTGCCAAATATTTGATGTATTTCTATATAGTAAATGAGACTAGCTAGCTTACACACAAGATATATAAGTCCATCAGACAAAGGATAGTGTCAATCATGCAGTCTACTGAAATCATCCATTGTCTACATGAGAGACCTGACAGTGGTATAGGTGTACTTTACTATTGAAAGATCTCTCATTAACCACTCTGTACTGATGGGAGAAAACTCTCTCAACAACATAATTAAACCAATCCCTAATGAGCCATGGTAGCTATGTCAGTGGGAGAAGCTCTCTCACTGGCATAGTGCTGTTCACACTACCACGTATGCCAGGAAAATATAGATTAGTTGGGGAGAAAGGTTTCACATGCTTGAGCAAATTAAGTTTTGCTGACATAAGTGGGAGTGTAGACATGGCCTAAGTCATTGAGGCTGATGGATTTTACCTTTGACTGTTCCACAGTCATTGGCATCAAATGGCACAGCCTCTCATCTACTCACATTGGTCAGAAAAGGAGTTTTGACTCTTTTCAGCACACAGAAAAAATGCTCATTTGAAGTTTAAGTGATGGCCAACATAGTGATAATCTGAAGCAGTTGCAAGGCTTCTGATTATGTAGCTGGCAGTGTTTGAAGCTTGCTGTATAAATAAATAATATATCTTTACTTTTTCTCCTTCTCAGTTGCTGCCATGAATATTTTTGCCATGAATATTTTTGAGATTAGCAGTATCAAAAGTATTTCATTTATGAGTTAACTGTAAACAGGAAAAATCTTCCAATTTCTTGAAATCCATGAAGTTTAAGGATTTAAACTTCCATTAAATGCTTCCATAGGCATCAGCAACTGTGGATTGTCCATACACCTGTTGAACCCAGGAACGAAATGTTCTAGAACAGCAAAATAACTTCTTCAGATCCATCATTCAGTCTTGCTTCATCAACATTCCTCTATTGTTGAATGGATAGTCAACATGAAATTTTGCAATTTTCAGAAATCTTGCAGGGGGTTTAGATAACAATTCTCAAAATCCAATTCAGTGTCAATTCCAAGAGCAAATTCATATTTTTGGCTATTTTTCCCCACTCTGCATCACATCTTGCTGATTCTAGTTCTTTTCACATTCCTTTGATTAAGTTTGTAACATACTTAATTTTGTAACTTAATAGTAAAAGTACAATTTTTGAAGCTGTTCCAATAATCCACTCATCGCACAGTGTTTTTCCTAGATAAGTAAATGTAATACAAAAGAAGTAGGCTCACTTAGTTTTAAATTTAATTACCTCAGCTGAGGCTTCTGAATTATCTGTATTGACTACTTCTGGTATAGCAAGAATGGCTTTGTAGTGTAGTTTTATAGTATTTATCATTTGGTAACAATAAAGCCACCTAGTAGCTGTCATTCACACTTTCTTTTGGAGATGTTTTTGAGCTTAAACAATTAACTCATATCTGATATTCCTTTTGGCCATGAAGCTGTACAAAACTTGTACAGTAGTAAAGAATTTTGGAAGGTCAGGCATATCTGAGATAGTATCAACTTAAACAAAGTTTAGCTTGTGGGTAGGTACAGCAGTGAATGTACACAACATGTAGTGCCTTTTATTTTATTCTTGCTTGAACTTCATTAGCCCACCCAATTATATTTGAATTGTCATAGCATTGTCCCATAGAAATTGCCAGTCAAATCTCATACAGAATGTCTGCTCGTATATAGTTTGCCAAATAATCAGGACCATGTTTAAGAATGTAGTAAGTACCAATAGCTCTTTCTTTTAGAGAGCATTTGAAGGTGTCCAATAATTAGAGAAAGCTGCTCCTTCTTAGAAATGTCTTCAGGCATATCAACTAAAACAACAAAAACCTTGACTTCTTCAATCTCGGGTATTATTGTTTTATCTCCACATTTCACCAAGAACTCAAGTTAGATCTTTCTGATATTCATGAGAGAAATCACGACCATACCGACATTCCATTTTTGAATGTAGGTTTGCATCTGTCTTGGATAACATCTCAAGGTGCTCATTGAAGTTCCCTTTACTTCCTGATCATCAATGTAGAGAGACATCATTAAAGTGCTACGGCAGGTCAATGCAGCATTTTAAATGTAGATCTGCCCTAGGAAAACTGGTTGTTTATAAAAGAGCCTTAACGTGACTCCTATTCTGTCTGTCTAGTTGTTGAAATTTCTGAAGAAACAGACTGTTTTCCTTTTGCAAGAATTTCATGAAATTCAGTACACAAAACAATCAAGCTTTTGTGTGGTGTATTTTCTACAGGCTGCCAAAAAGAGTATTCTAGTCTTTCCACTTAGAAAAACCAATTTCAATAAATGCTTGTTTCCAGTTCCTTTCACCCTTTTGCAAAGAATTGTCTGCAAAATGTCAGCAAATGAAGCCGTAAACACCATTTTCATTAACAGAATATTCAATATAACTGTAACCTCTAAAGAAGGTCTCTAAGAAGCTATGATCTTTTTGTCAGTAGAATAGGTATTTGGCTTTGGCTGAACAGGATTGGTATAGCACAGATATTTTTGTTTCATCAGAAATGCTTGAAGTAAGCTTTGATTCTTGGGACTGAGGTTGGTGCTCAGTTGTGGGCTGCATTTCTTTCCTAACTACAATGGATTTTTGCAGGGGCAGTTGAATTTCACTGATCACTTTCTCAGTTCAGCTGTGTCTAGACTGCATCCCTTTTTCGTAAAAGGGATGCAAATTAGACATATCGCAATTGCAAATGAAGCGGGGATTTAAATCTCCCCCGTTTCATTAGCATAAAAATGGCTGCCGCTTTTTTCCGGCTCGGAGCTTTGCCGGAAAAAAGTGCCAGTCTAGACGCGGATCTTTCAGAAAATAAAGCCTTTTCCGAAAGATCCCTGAAAAAGATTCTGAAAATGAGGGATAAGGGATTCTTAAAATGAGGAATGTTTCCTTATAAAAATAAAACTCCAGAATGCACTGAACAACTTTTTGAAATCAGCACTCTTTCTTCCAATATTCATGTCTGAGTGTCTAGCTAAGATAGTGGTGTCAAACAGGCAAGCCGTAAGCCATGTTTGACTCCCAGAGGATCTTCTTGTGGTTGATAGCCATTTTAGCCAAACTTTAAGCAATATTTTCCTTGACACCATGCACAAATCTCCTGACATCATAGATGAAATGACTCAGAATTGTGCTGATGTGTCACTTGCTATTTCATATATGTGTCAAACAATTTCTTCAATCACTTAGTTACCTGGTCTCCTCCTTGCTGCACAGCTGTTAGTAGAACACTTTTACAAGTCCTTGCTTAATAAACTAGTAAGAATGGATATTTATAGTTGGCATTCATGCAAATTTCAACAAAAATGCAGTTGCTCGGGCAGAACCTCTAGCAAAAAAAGCAGACTTACAAACAACCACACTCCTCCCCTCAAAAAAACCTTTACTTTTTCCATGCATCTTGGGAAAATAAGTTTGCTAACATCAATATATGTAGTTACATTGTTTGCTTTCTGTGCAGAAAAAATAGGGGACTACAAACAGCATTTTAATGTGATACATTTAGAAACTGACAAGAAATTTCTACTCAAGTCTGCTAACTTTCAATTAATGCCGTTGTCAAGTAAAAACCACACTTTTTGTCACAAAACCATCACGAGTCACTTAATTGTGCATAAGTGATTATGCTCAATTAAAAGTCTCAGAGTGGTAGCTGTGTTAATTTGTAACTTTAAAAAAACGAGTAGTAATATATAAAGATACTGTATATATTTTGTGGGCAAAACCCACTTCCTCAGATTGTTCACCCTCCAGCCCCTTCCCACAAATAACACTGACAAACTTCCCTGAGTAGACACAGCTATGCCAGCAGAAGAAGGTTTCTGACAGCACAGCAAACACCATTCAGGAAGGTTCTGTTCCTATACTGGCAGATCTCCACTTTATGTTTGGTATGCTGCATCTATGTTAAGGAGCTGTGAGTGTATTGTAGTCTCTGTATTGTAGATCCCACCTTGGTTTGGTCTGTAAGGCAGAAAAAAAAAGGATAAAAATTATCTGGGTTCTACTCTACCATGTATTTTCTATAGGACTTAAGCTGATACTTTCAAAATAAGTTCTCAAGGATATGGATTTTGATGTCTATATTTAGTCATCCAAGTTTGAAAATGTCCTAGGCTCCATTCCCCAATTTGTAAAGTAGGTTTAATGATACTTCCCTACTTCACAGAGTTGTTGTGAGACTTAATTGTTCATCGTGTGTAGGTAATTTAGGGCCCAGTGCCATTTATTTCAGAGGGGCCATGTCTTTACCCTATTATGATCAGTCACCAGACATAGATTAGTTTTCCAACTATTGATGCATCATGAGTCACAGAGAAAGGTATGGGTGAGAAAGAAGGATATTCAAATCTTACTTCATCCTTGCTTTCCTAGTTTCCCAACTTAATCAAAATACTACTAGTTACTGAGGTTCAGCACACCTGGGTAGATGACTCTTTGGTGCAGAATGAAATGGTTGGTTTTGAGCAGCATTATATATATATATATATATGTCATGTGTTTGTTTTTAAACTTTGCTTTATATATTCCTTTATGGCTTCCAAAAATTGGTCAATGGAATTCTTAGTGGATGGGAAAAATGATTAAGATGAAATATTTGATAAATTGCTTGAAATTTTTAAATCTAACTTTCCTTTGAAACTGACAAAGGAAGGAGTACCTAGTGTTTTGTAACTTATGATTTAAACTCTCTCATTAATAATTTGTTTGCTGTACTTTTTATGAGATCTCTTTATTTTAACATTTTTTTGTGTGTTCTTGTCAAGCAGTCTATTGCCCTTGGCTTACTTTTTAGCAATAAAACTGAACTGAGTTTTCATTTTTCACCCTATCCTCAGTACCCTTGTTCGCGTGATGCAGGCTATGAGTCTTACTACAGCTCTTTTGATCATGAAGCCAGGAATATTGACAAGCTGTCAAAAGAGAGGTTATCACCAGGGCTTTTCACAGCTCTGGTATTGATTATGTGCCCTACCAACAATGAAGCAGCGTCAGAATCATTTTAATTCCCGAATCAACAAGTCCTAAGTTCCTGTTCAATGGAAGAATGGGAACTTTTGAGCAGCTCAGAAAAAGAGTGTACACACACACACATACACGATGCATTAAAATATGTGTTGTTCTATTATTTGTGACATTCCAAAGAGCAGTTTACGTGAATAGTGCTTGATTGATCATAGTTCTTGAAATATATTGAATCGTTTCAATTTGCATCATGTGCCTTTATAGTTCTAATAATTCTTATTTCTCTTTTTCAGTTCTATAAGACGAATGCTCTCCATTTCCATTCCATTATTTAGTGTAGATACTGGACATTGCTAATCTATTTGTCATAAATCAATATGACACTTTGTATTATTGTCTCATAATATCTCTCAGCATTCTTCAGTAATGGCAAAACTTTTACTGGCAATTTAATGATGAGAAGGCAATGCAAAACCGATCCAGATTTTGAACATGCTGAGAACTGGAAAGTGTTTGGACCCAGGATACTAGCTCAGCACCTTCTTCAGCTTGTGGGTTCCAACAAGAGCCAACAGCATGTGAATCTCCTGTCTCTTGGTCTCATCTTCTTTTTGATCACAGGAAACAGGAAGGAAAAAAAATTCCCGGGATTCTTTTTTCTTGTCTCTCTGTAAGGAGAGATCTGTGATGGTTCCTGCTCTTTGAGTCTCTGTGGCAAATGGAAGAAAAATACCTTTATCTGTGTTGGAATGGCCCAACCAAGAACCCACAGATGGATGGGTAAGAAAACTCACAACAGTGAGAAAGAAACTACTGGCACAGGAGGCATAGGTATCAATTTCCCCTCTATCCAGGGAGGGTTTGCTCCCTCCCTCCCAATCCCTGCTCCTCCTCCACCCAGGCCTCTGCCTCTGCCTTGCCTCTTCTCCACTTCCTCCCCCGCCCTTCTGCCAGGAAACAGATGTATGTAGTGGCTGGGAGGCATAGGATGGGAGTGGGAGGAGTTGAGCAGCTGGGTGCTGATGAGTGAGAGGTGCTGGGGGAGGTGCCACTTGAATACATTGCAATAAGTGGCAATATACTAAGTGCTCCATAGAAATCTTTGCACATTCTTAACTATAATCCTGTCAGTTAAACAACTGTAAAATTCTTATATCTTTACACTTTTAGTACTCAATAGTTTAGATCCAATTTTTGATGGCATTCATTTGTTATAGCAAAAGATGGTATAGTCAGCACTAAGCCCTGCTACATCAGGTCACAGCTGAAGCAGCATTCTGTGAATTCTGTAGGGCACTAATACTTTGCATTTCTAAGCATCTGCCTTCTCAGAAGAAACTCAGTTCTTTACAAACAACTAAGCTGCACAATGCTTCATCTAATGTTCTATCATAGTTATTTCTAAAAGACAAGTAACTATGATCAATTATTCCCCAAAATTGCAGAATTGCCATCTGGTTGGGAGGATGGTGTGAGAGGTGGTGGAAGCAGCACACTCACAGCTGCCCCAGATGTGAAGAAAAGTTACAAGGGTAGCCATCCCAGTAGACACTGTGTATGAAGCGTAGCCCTAATCTCTTCACCAACACCAAAGGTCTCAGTTTGGACGATGGCAATGTGCTTTGAGCAAGACCATTTGTTTCTTAGACTATGGGCACTTTCCTGCAGAGGCCTGGATGTCTCAGGGGAGCATCATTACACCCACAGCCCAGGGGCAAGCAGGCATTACAAGATGCCAACCAGGCCAGAAGCCTGTGGGTGAGAGGTGGAGACAGGGCAGCTCAACTTTCTTCTGTGTCCCATACATGCTAGGTCCAGCACTGGCAGCATCCCTCAAAGAGAGGACTTCTATCTCTTGCTGTCAGAGGAAAGGCTGTGTTGGGGAATAGGCAGACACCACTTGATGGCAAGGGTGCTAGTAGTGTCTCCTTCTCTTCCTCCCCCTGGCAGGTTTCCATGCAGGGATTCAGTGTCCTCTGCCTCACCACACTTGACCAAGAGTGGATGCTGCCCTGAGAATGCGGGCCTGCCTCTGTGTCATGTGCGGCACTGCTGTGTGTGTCCATGTGCCCAGTCTCCTTCGTGGTGGCTTGTGGTAGGAAGGTGACCCATCACAGAGTCAGGAGTAAGGCAGGCCTCTCCAGAAACCCTGTGAGCAGGAGTGAACGGTTCCTTTGTGGCAGCCTCATGCAGCTGTCAGCTCCAGACCAGCACTCTGTAGGCACAGGCTGTTGTGTGACCCACAAGCCAAGAAGGCTGAGCAAGGAGCACACAGCACTTTGCCATCCGCTGTCTTCCCCTACGTGTGTCTAGGGAAAGTTATAGAATTCACCTGACATGCCTTTGCTGGGATTGTCCGAGGCCTGGGAGACATCCTGGAAGTGGGGAGACTGGTTCCAGGGTAAGGATCAGGTCCTGGCTGGTGGGCACAGTGGCCTGGCTGGCCTGCTCCTCCTCCTGTTTGTCCTCCACAAACTTGCCCTCACAGAGGCAGACTCCGGATGTGTCCTGTCCAGTCTCGACAATGATGGCGTCAGGGGATGTGACCAACCCCCCCTCCAAGGATAGTATAGAGCTGCTCGTAGTATTGGCAGGTGTGAGGAGCCACCCCACTTTGCTCCCTGGCCTTGTAGGCCTGCCAGAGCTCCTTTATATTTATGTGGACCTGGTTGAGGGTCCATATATACTACTTCTCAGCCAGGCTGGTGGCCATCTGGCCGTAGATTTCAAAATTTCTCTTCCTGGTGCAAAGATCCTGGAGGTTGGTCTCCACACCTGAGACCTTGATGCAGTCCAGGATCTCCAGACTAGTCCAGGCCAATGCCCTCTTTTGCCCCTGGCCAGGGGCAGACAAGCTGCTGCTGAAGTTCTGGCAATCTTGGGAGGCTCAGTGGGAGTGCTGGGATCTGACATGGCTCCTGGGATGGGTGCTGTGTGGCACAGGCTCTGAAAGGTCCACATGTGCCACAAGCCCTTTTCCTTCAATCTGCTGCTTTAAGCTCTGCAGGAGAAAGGGAGCATTGAAGATGACAGGTGTGTGGGCAGAGCAGCCACAAGTGTAGCTGTGAGAGGCCTCTGGAGGCCAATTATTTTGAAATAGTACCAGCTGAGTATCTATACTCTCATGATTTCAAAACAACAATTTCAAAATAATCATCATTTCTCATGGAAAGTGGAAGTTATTATTTCAAAATAACCAGCCCATTATTTTGAAATAACAGGCTTGGTAGTGTGGACTCTCCTATAGTTATTTTAAAATAAGTGTAGACTAGGGCTCAATCAGCACATGCTTCTAGAATAAGGACAATAACATTTCTCTAGTCCAACATTCAAATCTAAAAAATGTATTCAACCTATTGTTAAATGTATATAACACACAGGTTCAGGAAAGTGATAGAAGGTGTAACTGAAACAAAAACCAGGACTATGTAGCACTTTAAAGACTAACAAGATGGTTTATTAGGTGATGAGCTTTCGTGGGCCAGACCCATTTCCTCAGATCAAATATTCCACTGAGAAGGTGGGTCTGGCCCATGAAAGCTCATTACCTAATAAACCATCTTGTTAGTCTTTAAAGTGCTACATAGTCCTGGTTTTTGTTTCAGGTTCAGGAAAGTGTGTGTGTCCATCTGGGTGTAGTGCATCATTAAATATAGATAGTACATAATCTGCAATAACCCAGATTTAGATGAATAAATGCAATGATGGAGGGTAGATATTAGAATCTGAATACTTGGGCACATCACACATGAAAAACTATACAGAGAGTTAGTTGTAGAAAGACCCTGCTTACAATAAACTAGACAACACACTGGAGAGTGGAGAATAATGGAGCCATGTGCAATAGGCATCCTAAAAGGCTTTCTTCTCTCTGATATGGCCTTTTTATGTTTCTGCTGCAGCAGTAAAAGGCCCTTGATCCAGCCAGAGAAGAATTCTGTAGGCCCAGCTTACAGTGCCCTACAAGCTCCTCACTGTAAGCCTTGACATAAGGGAAATGTGAGAGGTAGGGCAGGGTTACAATGCATACAGAAACTCCAGGTGGTGCATCTGTCCATAGGCAGCTGGAGAAAGTCTGCCATTACTGGGGCCATCCTGCACTCAATAGCAACCAAGTGGGAGAGCACAAACATGGCTTGAAACCACCTTAGTTTCCCTCCATCTGGGCTGTGAGTTCCTGCCTGTGTTTCTTAGAGGCACAGCACAAAATCTCACCCTTCAGGTTTATATAGTCATGACTGCTCTTTCTGATAGAATTATAGAGGTCACATGGCTGATGTAATATATTTAGATTTGGGCAATGCATTTAAGACTAATAGATTAATAGAAATAGACTTGAACAAAACCACTGACATGTTGACCGAAAACAAGTTAGATATCTTAAACAAAGGTTGATGATAAAGGATAAGCTGCTGTAGAAAAATGTCTAGTGAGGCATTCTGCTCTTCTCTATATAATATTTATTTTTGCATTTTGTTTATTTTAGGTTTATCATTTATTAATTGCCTTGCTAAGGAGTGTTCAGAGGGCTCCAAAACAGAGAACATCAAAACATGCTGTTAGTAATCTATACTTGCACATGTATTTTCCACATGCCCAAAGGCTGATGACATAGATCAGTGTTGTACCTGCAATTCTTTCTGTCCTTCTGCTTTAAACTTTAATAACATTTTGTGCAGGGAAACAGAAAGAGACCTCACATTCTGAAGAGCTGGGCTGAGTTGCTGAATCCATCCACAAGCTGCCTATTTCAAGGTCCTAACTGGTGCATAGACTTTGTTAGTACTAGACTTGTGTGAATTTCACCCAAACTGTCTATTCTCCTCCAACCTAACTGCAAATATGAAATTAGTTGGACACTCCTGAGACCTGAAAGTTTTTCTACAATAAAATTAATCACTTAAGTCATATCCAGTATTAAGTATTAGATAGAAACAAGGGGAAAGAATCAAATGTGATCTCATTATCTTGTGATAATTGCAGTGATATTTTTCTAGGTATAGGCACGGAGCAATTCCTTTTTGTACTGGTGCATGTGGAAAGAATTTAGGGCAAGTGAGACATGTGAACTGGAAGCACCTGGAAGTTGAATTCCTTTGAATGTCCACAGAAGGCATGAGCCTCAACACTACAAGCTTCTTCAGGTTTCCATGTCAACAAAACCTGACCTGGAGGGACCACTTCTTTTGGGAACAGGATACCTTAGCCTGTGTGCTCTGATTGCCAAGACCAGAACCATCCTTTCCCATATGCAGAATATACAGCTGTGTAGGGCACCTGAAAATCTGGGGCACCACTATTTCTTAATGTCCACCCATCCACCTCTTCCTACCCCTGTTCTGTGACTCTGTCCTCTGGAGAGGATCTAGTAACTTAAAAGTGAAAAAAAAAGCCTGTCAGACCTATTAGCAAAATATTAACCTGTGAAAAAGCCATTCAAGTGGTAATGAATCCATTTATCAGGCATTTGCCAATCTCATGCATATATTGTCAGTTTCTGAATTTACTGTGTTAGTCTACAGGACCTTAGTTTAAAGTTTGCTTTAAAAATATTTCATTAGCGTATTGCTGAAAATTATAAAATCACATCTCTGAAAAAATCACACCCCTTCCCACTCCTGGCTCTCCCTGGGCATATGGGCACCAGTTTAATAGTACTGCACAGGATCCCATAAATCCTAAGGACCTCCCTGGCTAAGACAGGTATAAATTAGCCCCAGTTGTGGGTTGGGGAGAGTTCTCATGGGTATGTCTACACTACAAAGTTAATTCGAACTAACAGACATTAGTTCGAATTAACTTTGATAGGAGCTACACATACAAACCGCTAGTTCGAACTTAATTCGAACTAGCGGAGCGCTTAATTCGAACTAGGTAAACCTCATTCTACGAGGAATAACACCTAGTTCGAATTAAGCAGTTCGAATTAAGGGCTGTGTGGCCACTTAATTCGAACTAGTGGGAGGCTAGCCCTCCCCAGCTTTCCCTGGTGGCCACTCTGGGCACCACCAGGGAAACTCGTCTGCCCCCCCTCCCGGCCCCAGAGCGCTTAAAGGGGCATGGGCTGGCTACGGTGCCCGTGCCAGGTGCAAGCCTGCCAGCACCAAGCCAGCAGACCCTACACCTGGCACAGCACGAGCCAGCCACCCGTTGCCACCCAGCCCTCCACCTCTTTCCGGGACCAGGCTGGCGGCTCCCGGGAGCCTGCGCAGGTCCGCAAGAGGCGGGCGCCCACCTGGTCTAGTGCGGAGATCGTGGACCTTATCCACGACGTCCGCACTAGGCACAGGAAAGTGTCCATCTAGGGAAGGAGAGCTGCCAGCCTGGCCACCCAGGAGCAGGTGTGCATGAAAATCAGGGTGGTCCAGTGAGACCCCTGACCCTGAGCCCTGAGCTTAGAATGGCAGTACTGGGTCAGACCAAAGATCCATCTAGCCCAGTAGCCTGTCTGCCGACAGCGGCCAACCCTAGGGACCCTGGAGGGGATGGACCGAAGACAATGACCAAGCCATTTGTCTCTTGCCATCCATCTCCAGCCTTCCACAAACAGAGGGCAGGGACACCATTTCTACCCCCTGGCTAATACCACTCCATGGACCCAACCTCCATGACTTTATCTAACTTCTCTTTAAACTCTGTTCTAGTTCTAGCCTTCACAGCTTCCTGCAGCAAGGAGTTCCACAGGTTGATTATTTGCGTTGTGAAGAAGAACTTTCTGTTATTAGTTTGAAGCCTGCTACCCATTCATTTCATTTGGTGTCCTCTAGTCCTTCTATTATGGGAACTAATGAAGAACTTTTCTTTATGCACCCTCTCCACACCACTAATACTTTTATAGACCTCTATCATATCCCCCCTCAGTCTCCTCTTTTCTAATCTGAGAAGTCCCACTCTATTTAGCCTCTCTTCATATGGCACCTGTTCCAAACCCCTGATCATTTTAGTTGCCCACCCTCTCTCTTCCCCTCTCCCACCTCCTTTTCCCAGTCTCCCCGAGTTTTGTTCAATAAAGAGAGTTTCTATTTTTGAACACACGTGTCCTTTATTTTGTACATCAGGAAGGGGGGCTAGGAAGGGGTAAGTGGAAGGAGGTGAGGGAGGAATGGGATATGAGCCCCCGATGGGGAGGACTGGGGTGGCTCTGCGGGCTCCTCGGGGTGGAAGCTCTCCTGCAGCCCCCCGATTGACTCCCCCCCGGATGGCAGCCTGCGGCAAGTGCAGCCGGGCTGATGGCCGAGTGCTGTGATGTGCCGAGTGTGGGCACTCAGGGCACTCCAAGCCAGGACTGCTTTGCAAGTGGGGAACCCCTGAGAACTGTCTGTCCGGGGTGCGGGTTGGGACCCTTTAAGCACAGCCCTCAGCTAGCCTGAGACAGCAGCTCCACACTCTAAGTCCTAATCTGATGCCCTGCCGGCACTGCTTCCGGCCAGCCTTAACCCCGGTTCAGGGTCCACTCAATGTGGACATGCTAGTTCGAATTAGCAAAATACTAATTCGAACTAGTTTTTAGGTCTAGCTGCGCTAAATCGAATTAGCTTAGTTCGAATTAACTAATTCGAATTAAGTTAGTTTGAATTAGTGCTGTAGTGTAGACATAGCCCATGTCAACCTGTCAACTGGGAATTGAACTGGGACCACTGAGCAGCTATCAGAAGTCAACAAAATTTGGTAGCTCCCCTTTCAGACTGGAATCAGCCCAATGGCTTACAGAAGACCAGCCCACTATTGCCACACTAATCCTGTTAGCTATGCAGTTCCTCCGTGACAGGGTTCTAATAATATACAGGTTTATTAACAAAAATGACATTTTGGCAGATTTAGTTTGTTAGTTCATTAGATTTTGCTGCCACATTTAAAAATAAACCTGCGGCTCCTAACGGGGATCTATTAGTTTACATAATAACTGCTGTGACCCAGAAGCAAAAATGGAATTTTAATAGATAAGAACAACTTACTCAGCATTCTTTTAAGGCTAGAGAGGAGTACTGGGAGCTGTCTTCAAATGATCTAAAGATACCTCCCCTAGCAATAATGAGCTAACATAAACATTGGTGAGAGAATGCTATGACATTTCTTTGTCAAGGAGCAATATAATAATAGCATGGCTTAAGCTGAGGTTAATTACATTGTTAGAGCTACCAAAGGGAATTGGACTTCCCCACTGTTTGCAAATTAAAATAGCAACATCTTCTAAGACTGCTGGTTTTCCCTGCAACACTTTATCTTCACACAGTTTAAATGTTGTTCTTAATTATGATTGTGCCAGATTCATTTGTCCTTAAAATGCTTTGTTGGCTAGAATGTAATACTGTGAAGAAAACAGGCTATGTAAATTAGAAGAGTATAACACTGATGATACTCAAAGGCAACAGTGGATTTCCTTTTAGTAAGATCACGGGACTCCTTCAATACTGCCTATTGTATACCAAACTCAGAGCCAGACCTTTCGATCTTTACTCATGCAAGTTAATGAAAGGCCTCAGTTTTCAAACTGGCAATTTTGAGTGCCCAACTGATGTCACCCTAAAGGGGTCCAGTTCTCAGAAAGTGTTGGAATTGACCCCAAAAATTTACACCCCAATTTAAAATCATAAGAGTTAAGAACACTTGATCATTTTGTCTGACCTTCTGTATGTCATAGATCAGCACAATCATCAGGTCACCCTCAGGCTAAATCCAACAACCAAATTAAACCAAAGTCTTATAACTCACGTGTGTAGACCAGAAGGTACCAAGGTGTGCCAATGCATGAGACCCCTGCAATGGCAGGGAATTGATTTAATGATATATATCCAGATTATCATGTGCAGTGACCAGAATCCCATGCTACAGAGGATGGTGGAAAAAAAAGTTACTGGCTGGGAGGAAATTCCTTCTCAACGCCACAGATGGAGGTCAGTTAGATCCTGAGCATGTGAGCAAGAACCAGCCATTCAAGTGCCCAAGAGAGTGATTGCTCAGTGCCTCTTCAGAGCCCAGCCACACAGGTCCTGTAGCCCACTTCAGCTTTCCATGGTGCTTCAGAAAAAGGAGACCAAAAAAAAAAAGGGGGAGACAAACCCTCCCCCCTCTCCTCCTGCCCTTCTCCCCTGCCCCCCTCTCCCTCCCCGCCCCTGACTAAATGATGTGCAAGAGAGGATGTCACGTCCTGATTCCTGCAGGTAACCAGCTAAAACTCTGAAGCAAGGGTATGTCTATACTACCACCCTAGCTCAAACTAGGGTGGTTAATGTAGTCATACGAACTTGCAAATGAAGCCCGGGATTTGAATTTCCTGGGCTTCATTTGCATGTTGCCAGGTGCCGCCGTTTTTAAATGTCCGCTAATGCACACTCCGTGCTTGCGGCTACACGCGGCACAAACTAGATAGTTCGGATTAGGCTTCCTATCTGTACACCTCGTTCCACGAGGCTCATTAACAGTATCACTAGTTCCACGAGGCGTACAGATAGTTCAGAATAGGAAGCCTAATCCGAACTATCTAGTTCGTGCCGCGTGTAGCCGCGGGCACGGAGTCCGCACTAGCGGACATTTAAAAACAGCGGCGCCCGGCAACATGCAAATGAAGCCCGGGAAATTCAAATCCCGGGCTTCATTTGCAAGTTCGTATGACTACATTAACCACCCTAGTTAGAACTATGGTGGTAGTGTAGACATACCCCAAGAGATTTTAAGAACACTGGACATAAACCTGAAGGGAACCCCAGGCCTAATGAGCCCTGTACCCTACCATCATAGGCAATCCCGCCATACAACCCCAATAATAATTTACTAGTGACTTGTGAAAATTAAGGCTAGTAGAACTATATGCATGTGTTAGGTTTCTACACTCAGACCCTAATATTTCATGAAAAAGTCACGATAGCCTCTGCTGACTGGTCCTCGTTTAAAATATGAGATAAAAGGAAGAGAGTGAACTATTTATGTAATGCTAAATCTGTCCTCTGATACAAGTGTGCAGTTCTCTTGGAGCATTTAGCTGGCACAGAGACTGAAAAACTGTTGACCTAAGAAAAGGTGCATGTACATATCAGAGCAGAATTTAGCCTGTAGTAATTTATACCTTAATGTTTTTCAGTCAGTGTTAAACAATTATGTCTGACAAGCTGAGACCATGGAGTAGGCCATCTGTGGCTGTGATTGTGAATGATGCATGAGGCTGGCAAAGGTTTCATTCCTCACAATTCTATGACCAAAATCTTTACTTAGTTCGTTATGTAACCAGTACAGGCAATAACATCTTTATCCACCTGCCCACCCATATAGGGGAAAGGTAACCTCATCAATCATTATAAACATAGCAAGAAACCTAGCAGCTTAATTAATTAACCTTCTTTCATCCTTAAGCCTAAAACATTGACATTTAATGTTAACATTTAAGTCTTGGAGCGACATACTGGCTTCAATACATAGTGCAATTTCCACTGATAACAAAGTAAGCCTACATGTTACTTTAGATCAATGGTTCTCAATTTATTTAACATTGTGGGATGCAGGGGGTTGGACTCAATGACCTCCTGAGGTCTCTTCCAGCCCTAGGATTCTATGATTCTATGACCCATGAGCTGCAGGTCAAGAACCACTGCTTCAGATCTACACTTAGCAAGAAAGTCCTGCAGTCAGAGCAATTTCAAATTAAGAATTGCAAGAACTTTTATCAAGGAGAGAGTTGGAAGCATCAGGAAATGATGGTGCTCATTAACAGTATCACTAGTCCAGGTATACTACCCTGCCCTATAATTTTCTTTTAATTAGTGATCTGTCCTAGATATCAAAGTGTAGAGAACTATTTTATTTTCCAGGTGCAATGAACATTTGATAAAAAATAAAATAAACAGGGTCTCAATAGAGAAGAGCAAACAATTCATAGCAAATAAGTTATTTGACTATAATTTAGCTTCTTAATCTGTTCAGCTATAAAGGGTGGCTCTTGAGCTAAAGCTGCAGTGACTACAGCTTGAACTAAAGAGAAGTTCCTGATTCAGTTCCTGGTAATTCAGTCAAGCAAGCAGTCAGCCCCGAAACATCTTACAATATTCTCAGCTTTAAGATGACTGTTTCTGGTCTGTGACTGATTGCACACAATTCTGTGTAAGGCTTGCCTACACGGGACATTCTACCAATACACATAGGCTATGTCTACATTGCAGGCTTTCTGCACAAGAACAACTGTTCTTGCACAAAAACTTGCAGAGGATCTACATTGCATGTGCATTCTTGCGCAAGTAAATTTACAGTACAGCGTGAGAAAATAGAGCTTCTTCTGGAAGAATTATTCCTCTCTCCAAGGGGAATAAGCCTCTCTCCAAGGGGAATATTCCCTTGAAAGTAGGAATAAGAGATCCTCCGGAAAAGGCTTTATTTTACAGAGAATCACGTCTAGACTGGCGCTTTTCCCCGGCTTATCTCCAAGCCGGAAAAAAGCGGCAGCCATGTTAATGCAAATGCCGCGGGGGATTTTTAAATCTCCCGCGGATTTGCCTATTCCAAAGTGCCACATTAGCATCCCTTTTCCGGAAGGGATGCCAGTGTAGACACAGCCAGAGGGTATGTCTGCACTACCAGTTTTCGCAGCAAAATATGCAAATTAGGGACTCATTTGCATGAGTGCAATCTCATTTGCATTTTTTCTGTTGATCTGTTTTTGCGCTGGGCTTTTTGCACAAAAACAAGCAGTGTGGACATTTTCTTTTTGCGCAAAACCCCATTTTTCCGCAAGACAAGCGCAAAAACCCCAGCACAAAAACAGATTGGCAGAGAATATGCAAATGAGATCATGATTCATGCAAATGAGTCCTTCGTTTGCATATTTTTTGCAGAGAAAACTCATAGTGTAGATGTAGCCAGCTACCAGCACATCTGTGCTTTTTCCTCTTTCCTCTTTTTTTCATGA